>NW_026521738.1:6855189-8130378 GCF_021234435.1 Artibeus jamaicensis
TAAAACACCAGGTAGAGTATGTCAGGCTGCCATGAACGAGAAGAGGCAAATCGCTCGGAGAAAGAGGAGGGGTCTATTTCTACATCTCAGTTCGAATTTAAAATGTGTTTCTATTTAAATGTCAAAAGGGATTATTTCTTCTAAAATTTTGACTCTCTCCAATGGGGTGAAGGAGATAACACGTTTTGAATTTGCTTTTTTACTTTATTTTTCAAATAAGGGAAGCTTCCAGTTCCCATACTGAAAAAGTATCTGACAACTACTTCTGTATAAATGCATATTAGCCTTGTGAATAATTGCAAGTATCTAGCAAACGTATTTCTGATGGCCCACGTTGCTCCTGTTAGTTTGTCCTTCATGAGCAGGCACATTTGAACTAATCTTCATCCTAATTATTTTTTATGAAAAACTGTTACGTTCCTGGGCAAAGAAACTAATGGTGGAATGCAGATAAATTAAAAGGCTTATAATATCTTTTTAAAGAAATTTATCTGAGGAAATATTTGGGCGAGTTCACAGAAAGAGATGTGCAGGGTGTTGATTTCAACAAATTTACAAATGCAAACAAGTGAAAACAATGTAAATGTCCACCAATATGGGGTTGTTCAAAGCATTACGATCCCCATTTGTTTATATGAATAGAAGTTCATGATATATTAAATTAATTATCTGATTATTAAAATAGTCACCTAGAAATAAGTAAATAAAGACTCTGTGTGTGTAAAGAACATCATTTACTAAAGTTTGTTATTAAGGAAAAAATCTATTAGAATAAATTATTTTCTGGTCAAATAAGTTTGAGAAGCTCTGTATTCATCTCCCTTTTGTAAACAACGTAATACACTTCAGCACATTGATGGCCTCGGGACACCCTGACTCGAAAGAAAACCTGTTTAAGTGCATTGAACCCACAATTGCCCAAGCTCATTTTAGCATGAATGCCTTCTTTCAAGGGCCCTGTAGAACAAACGTCAGCAACTTTGGCAGGAATACTAAATAAAATTGTAACCTTTGTTTTTGTATATTTTCTGAGTTATTTTGCAATAAATATGTATTTCTTTTGTAATTATAAAATAAAACTAGTTAAATTGTTTTTTAATTATGTTGGGGAAATGCACTGACAGAGATAGTTGGAGATATTTAGATATATTGTTATAGAAGAAGACAATTTATGAAACAGTGTATTTAATGTGATAGATCCTCTTTTGTAAAAAGAAAGCAATTCATAGGAATTTTAAAATGAAATGGAAAGCAAAGGGGAGAGGGAGGAAGACGGGAAGAGGAGATAATGGGGAGGACACACACAGTGAAGGTTTATCGTTAGTATCTGTGTGATCAAGGGTGGGTTCTTTTATTGTTTTAGTTCTTTGTTTTAAAGCTGTTCTTCATAAATATGTGTTTCTTTTGCAATTATAAGGTGGACAACAAATGTTTGCATTTGAAGGGTTTTGAGGTGGCACCTATGTATTTTAAGAGGAGGAGAAATATATACCAAAGAAAGACAAGCTCTATAGCCTTAACCCAAACGTCTTCATGGTCACGTCCACTTTTTTGTTAACACAGACTTTATCTTCCTCATGTTAAACTATTTCAAATAAAAATTATCCCTGTGTTGTCCCTTTGAATATGTCCTTTCTCATTCCTATCTATGCCTCTATTCTCCCCCACCCCCACCTCCCAGGACCCCCACTTTGCTCCCTTCCACCACTTGGCTCCTCCATGAGAGAAATAAAGAATTACTTTTCTTGCCCCTTTCTCGGATCACCTTCAGAATATCACCCACAAAGGACAGTATACATTATACGTATTCAGAGGAAATCTCCCCAAATCAAATCTCATCATGTGGGGCTGAGGAGAGGGAGAAATTAGCAGCAGAGCATCCACAGATTTCTTGAAAGAGTCACAAATTACAAACCCGTTGACAGTTTCTCATATTCACCCAAATTACCTTTACACGGGAGAATAAGGGCTGCATTTTTCAAGATATAAATATAGAATAATAAGACTTTTAAAACAGATTTTAGCTTCCATAACTAAATGGAAGTTGTCCTTCAAAAATTAATCTTAGGAGGCAATACAAATTTCATGATGCTTCCACTGCTTAAAACACTTGAAAAGTCCTTTAAACCCATATTGTAAGACATTTAAAAAATCAGTCCTGTTACTTTACCATTACGCTTTACATTGGAACAAAAAAATATCATCCCCAGCTTGAATATCCACTTCATTCACTATATACTATGCTTTGGGATTGGCGGGAGATGTCTCCAAAAATAAGCCAACCACCAAGCAATAATAAAGTGTCTGCAAAGAGTATTAAAAATACAAGAATGACAAAATATTTATCATAGATAGAAAGTTTCAAAGTATAAAATCCAACCTAATTGAAGTACTGTTAACATTGAAATTTTTCAGGTATAAATATTCATGGATATTTAGGAGTTTGTAAGAAGCTAATTTTTAAAAACTATAATTATATATGTATTTAAATTATATTTATATTTATATATGTAATATGTATACTGAACTCAAGGGGTTTAAGGCTTGGGGTATTCCATTTAAGAACCAGACATGGTTATAGCAAAGTGGTTTTAGTTACTTAACAGCCAGTAAAAGACACCAGGGAAGGGAGGCTTAGCCATTGCTTATATACACACACTATTTGGTCAATTTCATGTTGATTTCTTCTTCATAGTTGGCTACATTTAACTGATTGAGTTCCTCCCAAGCTTATCCTGTTCACAGTTGCCTCTGCAAAATACTGAGCTACATTTTTAATATTCAGCAAGATAACATTCAGGAAGAACAGCCCAGACCTTGAGACCCTTGTCTTAGATAACATATAACCTATCCCCTTAAAATGTACAAATATACATATACTTATATAGATATATATATTTAAAACCAATCCCCCAATATTTTATTTAACTTTGAAATGTGGTTAATAACATCCAAAATCAGAGGTTAACACACAGGTAACAGTATCCACTATGAGAGAATTCATAAAAACAGAAGCAAAAGTTTCAGACAGTCATCCTAATTTTCTAACACATGGAGCAATGACACTGAGGACAAATCTTTCATTTGCTGCTTTTTAAGGTATGGAACCTGTGCAAAAAGCTGACCCTCCAAATCTGTATTAGAGCTCTGAAGTGTTCAGTATTTGTGATCAGTTAGCTACAAACTCTAACAAATGTATGGTACCCATATACTTCCTCTATGTACTGCCATACGGAGGCCATATATGCCTCTATGCCTGGCCCCCGCTGAAATTAAGAGCTTTAACTAGCTCTGGCTAGAGGTTAGATTTGTTTAGGAAGGAAGTTATGAGCCACAAATACCAAAGAAGCTTTGAGATGCGAACCTTTTGTTTGAGATTGATGTGATCTGTTACTAACAAACAATTCCACCTTTACCTCATGAGACTTCTCTTCAAAGAATTTTCAAAGGGCTTTCCAATTGGACCCTGGGCATTGGAGTCAAAGTCTTAAAGTACCAGTAAGAGGAGAACTTCTGTCATTTTTTCCAGGATAGCAACTGATTCCCACCTTTCAAATAAGAAAAGCTCTGTTCTAAGAGAATGAATTCTCTGACTATATAGCAGTTGGAAAACTACAGCCCAGGACCCAAATCACACAGACCCACAGCTTTTGATCGGGACCCAGCCACACCCATTGGTTTACGTGCTGTCTACCACCACTACAAGGGCAGAGCTGAGTAGCTGCATTAGAGATCTCATGGCCAGCAAAACCTAAAATCTTCACCATCTGGCTCTTCGCAGAAAGTTTGCCCGTGCCTGGACTAGATCGTTCATTTTATTTTCTAGTAAGCTAATTTCAAAAACTTACTTGCCCATAACAGTGAATTCACAAATATTTCCCCGTGCCATTGGCTAGAAAACTAAGTTAAACCCAGTGGTGCAAGGTAAACATGAATGACATCATGTTTCCCAACATAAAGACAGTGGGAGCTGGTGATTTATCATCTCAGCCGAACACCACACCTGCTTGGTCTGTATCCACACATCTGAATCAGGGACACAGTACGCAATTCAGATTTTCTGCCATTTTCCCAAGAACAAAGCTTCGGCGTAAAGATTTAGTCACATACAGTTTTTATAATGATATATCAAAATCATCAAGTGCATTACAAATAAGACATGATGAACTGGTGTATAGAACGGGGAGGACATTTCTCACCAGGTGCTAATAATTTGAAGGTAGATTTGACTGCGGGCTTACATAAGTTGATACAGCACTCCCTTAATCAAAGGATAGTTAAAAAGAATATGAAATGAGCTGACACATTTTGACATGATTGCCGATTGCAGATCAGATACATGTGCACTGCACATTGGGAATGCATTGGAAAGAATTTTTATTCCCTTAAGTTATGGATTTTAAATCAGTTCCTGAGACGAACATTTCAAACATATAGGCTTAGAGTTTGGAAACATTCCCCCAAATCTGGGAACTGGGAAATGTGCGTGAAAGTCCGACTGTTCCTGCATCTCCCCATTTTGATTGGAATTACAAAGTAAACTATAAAAACACCGGAAGAAAATATAACTTTTGGGCCATAGGGTAGGGGAGAATATCTAAACCAAACACAAAGGAAGAAACCATAAAGGAAAACAGACAGATTTGTCACATAAAACTTTCAAATATCTGTATGTCAAAATAGTCATAAAAACTACAAGGCAAAAAATATATGTATATATACCTAATAGAAAGGGTGATATTGTTAGTATATCACCGGTTTTTAACATTTATGAAAAACAACAACCAATATTTACAAAAGTAACCATCCAATGAACTTGCATGAAACTCCCGCCCGTACGGCTTTAGCTGCAGTTGGGTGACTCCACCGTCCCAGGACTGTGTCCCGGGACCTGAGATCGCAGAGCTGGAACCAGGGCAGCTCCAGACAACCCTGGGCGTCAGACAGACCCAGACTCGTGTTCTTGTTCCACCATCAACATGCTATTCCACCGTCAGGAGTCTCAATTTCCTCCTTTTCAAATGGGTGCTAACATGGGTACTTCACTCTTAGGATTGAAGTGAAGTTTAAACAAGATAAAATATACA
The DNA here is from genome assembly GCF_021234435.1 of Artibeus jamaicensis. Lineage (NCBI taxonomy): Eukaryota > Metazoa > Chordata > Mammalia > Chiroptera > Phyllostomidae > Artibeus > Artibeus jamaicensis. The sequence goes on from NW_026521738.1 coordinate 6,860,277, forward strand.
AAGCTCACACATCTGGCACACAGCACAAGTTCAATAAGCGGTAACTGTTGTGATTATCACCATCATTATCAGCCTTTGTCATCTGGAAAGGCCTCAATAAGTATATCTATTCTCTTATTCCTGTCCACAAAACCCAAATTTGGGAGAAAAGTTAAATAAAGACTGCTAAAGCCCTTCACAGGGATTGTCATTTGACTTAGTTCTGGCCACAGAGGAAAAAAAAGCAAGTCTCTGGTTGAGACATCCTCAGGACGCGTGGGTGTTGGGAGGGTGGGGGAGGGCAGGCATGCTGGTGTGCCTTTCCCCTGCTTGTTCCCTCTTCCTGCCTGAAGCACGGACTTGGAGCTGTAAGCCAACCTGCCGGCCTGTGACCGGCCCAGGGTGGCAAGAACATGCTGAGGAGGCCGAACGGAAGACAGAGTCCCTTTCTGCTGGGGCATCATGGAGCCACTGTACTCACCTTCACTCTCCAACTTTGCACTTTTCACTGTGAGAAAGAAAAGAAAACCTTCAATTTGTTTAAGCCACTTGCCTTTTTTATTGTTGTTCAAATACAGGGGATTCCATTTTCCTGCCACGGCTCTCCCCCGCCCCAGCCGCCCCCACCTCCCACCCTGAATCCTTCCCTGCTTTGGCTTTGTCCTTGTGTCCTCTATGCATGTCCCTGACAACCCTCCCCTGCTTTTCTCCCTTTTCCTGTTATCCCCCTCCCCTCTGGTTACTGTCAGTTTGTTCTTTGTCTCAATGTCTCTGGTTATGTTTTGCTTGCTTGTTTATTTTGTTGATAAGGTCCCACTTATAGGTGAGATCATATGGTATTTGTCTTTCACCGCCTGGCTTATTTCACTTAGCATAATGCTCTCCAGTTCCATTCCTGCTGTTGGGAAGGGTTTAAGTCACTATTTCCAGGTTTGTGTCATTCACAGCCAAACAGAATTCTCAACCATCATTAGGCACGTACCAGTACAAATACAGGCAAAGGATTCAAACAGGAGACTTAACAAAAACAATCTGTGACATAACTTATTTCGTCATTATTATTATATAAATATGAGCACAATAGGATGTTTAACTGTCAGGCTGATGATTAAGTACAGAGAGTAATAGTTAAAACACCATATTTAACAGTTAAAATGTAACAATGATTTTTTATCGTGCCATGCTTTTTCTGACTTCTTTCAGAGAAATAAAGTGCAGCAGATACAATGGAAGTTTCCTTTTATCTTTTTTTCTGATCCATTCACTTCCCTCCCTTCCCAGGTTTAGCCAATATCCTAAAGGTTCTATGGTTCCTCCCTGTTTACATCTGTATGTTTTTACTCTATAACTATATACATAGTTATAAACTATAAAATATATATTTTTACTACATAAGTGTGTACATATATATATTTGCAAAACTACATGCTATGTAACAAATTACATATTAGTATACTTTAAAATTTTACATAATTGTGATCATTCTGTCCATATCTTTTTATGCATTGCTTTTTAAACTCACTAGTATAATTTTGAGATTTTCCTATGTATATCCCTGTATATCTAGTTTATTCATTTTAATAATTCTACTGCCTTCCATTGCATGAATATATTATAATTTGTTCATTGATGCTTTGTTGGACATATATATTTTTTGAACTTTTTTTATTATCACATACTTGAATACATATGGGAAATTTCCTCATTGTTCTTTTAATTTTCATGTCACTGATTATTATGTATTTATTAGTTATTTTGTTTTCCTTCGTGAATTTTCTTTTCCCATCTTATGCATGTTATTTGGTGGAATTTTTGCCTTTGCCTTATGTCTTTGTAGGAGTTATTTATATATTCTAAATAATGATTCTTGGTTATCTATGCTCTTTTATGGTACTGCTTTAAATTTTAATGTCATATTAATCAATGTTTTCCTTAATATTTTTCTTCTTTTTGAAATTGAGATATAATTCACATAACAAATTCATCATTTTAATGTATACTATTCAGTGGTTAGTGTATTCAAATATGTGTGACTATTTCCACCATTTAACCCCAGAACATCCCCGTCTCTTCAAGAAGAAATCCTATACCCCTCAGCAATCACTTTCTATTTTGTCCACCTCAGCCCTTGGCAACCATTAATCTACCCTGTCTCTGTGGCTTTACCTATTCTGGATGTTCCGTATAAGTGGAATCATATAATATGTGGTCTTTTATGACTGGGCTTCTTTTCCTAAGCATAATAGTTTCAAGGTTCATGCATATTGTAGCATGGATCAGCACTTTATTTCTTTTTATGGCTGAATAATAGTCAATCACATAGATATATCACATTTTATTTATCCATTCATCAATGGATGGAAATTTGGGTTGTTTCCACTTTGGAGCTATTATGAGTGATGCTTCTCTGGACAGCCATGTAAAAGTTTGGGGGAGACATATGATTTCAATTATAATTGCTGGGTCTTATGAAATCTCTGTGATTTAAGGAATTGCCAGACTATTTTCCAAAGTGGCTGTCCAATTTTACATTCCCACTAGCCATGTATGAGGGTTTTAATTTTTCCACGCACTCCCCAATGGTCCAACAGGGTATCTTTATTATTACAGCCATCTTAGTGGTTTCGAAGTGTATGGGATCTTAATGGCTCTGATTTACATTTCCCTGGTGCCTAGTGATGTTGAGCCTCTTTTCATGTGCTTATTGACCATTTCTATGCATTCTTTGGGTAAATGTTTAGCCAAATCTTTTGCTCACTTTTTAAATTGAGTTGTCTTTTTATTATTTGATTGTAAAAGTTCATCATATATTCTAATACTAATATTTTATTAGATACATGTTTGCAAATATTTTCTTTCATTCTGTAAGGTTCTACTGTCTTGATAGTGTCCTTTGAACACAAACATTTAAAATTTTGAGAGTTCAATTGACCCATTTATTGCTTTTGCTACTGGTGTTTTTGCTGTCATAACTAAGAAACCACTGCCTCATACAGAGTGAGAAAAATGTACACTTTTTTTCTAAAAGTTTTATAATTTTAGCTCTTATATTTAGGTCTTTGGAGAATTTTTAGTTAATTTTTGTGTATGGAGTGAGGTATAGGTCCACCTTCATCTCCCACTGTGAGTATCTAGCGGTCCTGTTTCTGAAGCTCTTATTTTGTGACCACTCTAAGAAATTCTTCTGCACCCAGACGTCACATTAGCTTACAATTTTCCCTAAAAGGTTGAAAACTTTTGTTTTTTCTTCACTTTCAGGTTTATCTAGATGAATTTGATTTTGTGGTTGATATAAAGCAGGGGTCCAATTTTCTCTCGTCTGTTCGGCTGTCACCGGACATGGTGGTATTTTCCCAACAGTCTGCAATGCCACCTCTGTCAAATAACAAAGTCTCCACACATGCTTGGCTATATTTCTCGGTTCTCTTTCCCACCACTCTATCTATCAGACATCTAAATTAGCATAGCTTTATTATGTAATTGGAATTTGAAATTTTCAATGATTTTTTTTCATCTCTAGAACTTCTATTGGGCTCTTTTTCAAATATACCTCTTCATTTTCTAACATTTCTTTGTTTCTGATGTTTCTTTGTGATTTCTGTTCCTTCCTTTATATTAATCAGTTAACATATTGAGTGTGTTAGTGTCAGTTTCAGTCTTCAATCTCTTAAGGCTGCTAATTCCTCCTTGGGGAGGCCGCTGCTACCCCTATGTTGTGAGGTCATCCTCTACAGGAGTTTGGGTAAAGAAGTACACTTGTACTAGCAGATTTGCTCCCGCCAGGACCCTAGGGGTTTTACTTAGACTGCAACTATTTCGGGATCATTTATTGACTCAAAGTCCTCATACCATGCGAAAGGGACATTTTCAGACACCTCTCCTGGTTACAGTGCTTTGATTTCCATCAGGAAGCTCTTCCCTGGTTTTTTTTTTTTTCACACAAAACCCAACAAGATCATTTCCATTTCCCTGGACCTGTTTTCATTCACCCCGGTAGACAAGTCATCTTTTAAGACTTCAGCTTTACCCAGGGTTACCATCAATACTGCCTCTTTGGCAATATATTATTAACAAAGGCTGTTAAGATACCTGTAAAACACTGCAACATAAAGAGTGTTTATAAACATCAGAGTTGAACAGAGTACTATATTAACACAATACATCTAGTTATGAGAAAGCCCTATAACATTATTCTTTTCAAATTGTATTGAAAGGAAAAGAGCCAGGATATGGCCCTTCCTCAAAAAAATGGGTTGAGAAACAATATAACCTCCTCTGACCTGGAGCTAAAGTAACTCCCATTCTGCTTCCAGTCTGTAAAAAAGAGTTTCACGCCACTTGACATTCACTGTTCTAAGTGATGGCTCATCTTGAATGGGAGCATTAATCATAAGCATTGACCATTTAAAACTGGACAACAGTTTGCTGAAACGGGGAAATTTTATTTTGCACTTTATAACATTGACACCTGCAAACATACATCAGTAACCTTTTAAGAAAGATTCTAACCAGTTCTTCTTATTTAATTTTTATATCTAAAAGAGTAATGCTACATAGTTGGTCTTTTTAGGCAATTCTGTCAGTCTCCATTATTCTCAAGTTTTATCATGTCTGTAGTTTTTGGACTATAACATTTGCATTTCTTTTTTTTTCAATTTTTTAAAAATTATTTTTCAACTACAGTATTCTGTCCTTTACTCCCGTCCCAGCCCCCCCGTGTCCCCCACCTCCCTCCCATTTCCACCCCCCTTAGTTGTTGTCCATGTGTCCTTCATACTAGTTCCTGTAAATCCTTCCCCTTTTCCCCCTGAAATTCCCTCCCCTCTCCCCTCCAGTCGCTGTCCCCTGTTCTCTATTTCAGTGTCATTGTTTTTATTTTGCTTGCTTGTTTGTTTTGTTGTTTAGCTTCCTGTTAAAGGCGAGATCATATAGTATTTTTCTTTCACCGCCTGGCTTACTTCACTCAACATAATGCTTTCCAGTTCCATCCAAGCTGTTGCAAAGGGTAGGAGCTCCTTCTTTCTTTCTGCTGCATAGAATTCCATTGTCTTAGCCTACCGTCATGAGTATCGAAAAGATCATTTTTTCTTATGTCTCAGATATCATAATATACCCACGGTGTTTCCAATGAGCATAAGTGTTCCCCAAGTTTTATGCAAGTCAAATACACCTTATCACTAATGTTATAGAAAAGCACCTTATGGAAATAGCTCGATGAACCTTTATTAAATTAACTTACAAACTCCTACATTATTTAAAAAACATTTTGATTGTTGTTTATTAGGTCTCTTAAGACAAGAAGTATTTTGCAATAGCTTCCAGTAACAACCAGCGCTGGCCTTCAAAGGAAAACCCAGCACCTCCTGGAAGAAAACTTTAAAAGGCAGCACCGAGAGCCAGAGTGTGTCAGGACAGTGACAAGCACACGGACCCTCTCAGAGAACCATGGAGACCATTAAATAGCACAGTATTCATTACAAAAAGCAATTTTTTCCATTTTACTCAGTTGTGAGTTTCATTTACTAAAAAGTTAACTAACAGATACCAGTTATTTGCCTTCCTGGATTTAAAAAAAATAGTCCATTTCGGTGTATGCTGAAGTGTGGTTCACATAGTGCAAAATTTATCACATTTTCATAGAAATACAGAGATTAGTGGCAAGATAATGGGCATGAGTAACATTTTCTCCAAGCTATTAAATTCTTTTAATGTTCTGTAGTACGAGGAAATGTGAGTCTAATTTGAGGTTATACTTTGAAGGGTTCTTATCTGTCTCTCCAGTGAGTTGTTATTTCAGAACATTTGCAGCACTGAGTAGAGAAACCTCTCATTGAATATTCTTGCAAGTTGGAGCCCAAAGAAAGTGTTTGAGAGTTTCTGACACTGAAAAGTTTAATTTTTCTGGGACGAGCAAACTATTAGAGCAATGATGTCCAATCAGTGTGCCACAAGAGTTTTTAAAACATGCAACACCTGACTATTTAGTCAGGGGCACTGACCTCTTTTCCCTTAGATTGTCAGATTTAAAAAAAATGACAACAGCCAACACAATAATAGCTGTCTGGTGTGAATGAATCAAAATTATACCTATTTTTCTCAGATGGGCAAAAAAGTATATTTTTGGCGTGCAGCAGAAATTTAGTAATTAGCATACGTGTGCCATGAGATGAAAAAGGGTGAAAATCACTATATCAGAGGTTTGACTGCTATCCAATATGCTGAATGCCTTTCACTTTTCCTGTTCATTTTGAATGGGAGCAGGGAAATGAAACTGAGTCATCCTTAAGTCAGCCCCTAAAGAATACAGGATTTAAGGCTAGAGACTGCACAGGTGCATTTGCCTGACCCAGTGCTCATATTATAGTAGATGAAGAATGACTGTAACTCCAACCCCAAAAACAGAAGGTGGCCCAGCATCCAAAGCCAAAAGGAGGAGACACAAGGTCTGAAACATAGGGGATCTTATTAAACCTATAGATCAAGAAATATTTACAAACTGCCTAAAGTGTGTTTAGTATTATGTTAGGTGAGGAAAGGGGAAAACACTCAAAGAGGTAGAACATTATACATTATATATTAACATAATGATAAAATTAATCTCAAAAGAGAGAAGCGAAGAGCAAAGAGAATACAAGTAAAACAAGAAGTTAAAAATAGAAAAACAGTTGACGAAGAAAATTAAATACGAAGATTAAGTCAAAAAGCAGAAATAAATAATTTTTATAAGAAGGGGTTGATAAGGAGGGCCACGCCAGGCCCAGCAGAGGAGGGGAGAATTGAAGTTATGACAGAGTCTAAGATAATACAATGTCAAAAGCAGGAGAGACTTCAGAGACCTGACCCCTGCTCCCTCCAGGGAGGAAGGCAAGTGTCCTGACTTAAGGTCACACAAAGAAACAGCCCTCACACTAGAACCTACGTCTTGGACTCCCATCCTGCCACTTGCGATCCAATTCCAGCTCAGGGTCTCAGAGCAAAAGAGAGAAATCATTAAAGCTGTGGCCATAAAGAGGCAAATAGGCCCTGAGAACAGAAAGAGGGGACACGAAGGGAAGACAGAGCAGCAAAACATCATTAGTGTGGCCTGAATTCCAAGGAGGTCCAGCCAAGCAGAAGTGGCTGTGCTTTTTATTTGCACATGCCCATTTCCCTAGTACGTTGGACTTGACCACATGTGTGTACAGACCCTTTGCTTTTCTCATAACACCTACATTTTTTTCGTTCATAAGCGCCGAAATACAATTTGAGAAACACTATAGCACACCCGACCTTTTTCAAATCTCCCAGACAAACTCCAAACTCACCAGCTTTCCCCATCTCAGGAGTGTGAAATCTTATTTTCCAGTTCTCTGCTCAAATTTAACAAGCCACCTCCTGCTTAACCTTCTTCTGTGAAACCTGAAAGCACCAGACAATTGTATGCCCAGCCCTTGTTCCTCTGGGCTCCCCGGCGCTCCCCACCAGGAATCCATAGAACCATAATTTCAGTTCTCTGAGAACAGCCCTCCACTGCCAGAGCAAAACATAAAGCTCAACATATATCTTTGCACCTTAAATACAAAGAGAACATTCCCCACCACCACTACTGCCAAAAAAATCATTTTTTTAACTTTCTAATCATTTTCTTAAAGTCCTTGCCCTTTGGCTTTAAGAGAGAAGCATTGAAACAGCATTTAATTCTTTCCAAAGTATCAAAGGCTGATTAAATAGCTCTAAGCCGAAGTGGTATTGTTGATGATATCGTTGTTTTTACTGCTTTCTGGTGAAGATATACTTGGTGAAAATCCTGCAGCTCTCAATTAGGCAGCTGGGCGACTTATAAATATATATTTATGTTTGAAGCCCAAGTGGCCATTGGCTTCCCTACTGTTTTACTTAGCTAACAAAACAACTCTATCAAAGTAAGTATTATTCCAAAACCCAACTTCCTGTGCAGAATGCTCCCATGTGCGCCATCCGTCTGGTGCTCTGATGAACTACATCGTTTCTTATAAACTGTCCATGGCCCATAAATTTCCAAGCATAAAGGCTATTACTGTGCTGTGCAAACCTGCTGAGAATCTGGGCCTTTCGAACTTCGTCTTACCTGGTTGAAAATGAGACTGAGGAAGAAAGTCCATCTGCAGACTTCCTCCCTCCCCCTCTTTCCCAGCCCCACTTCCATGTTGATCAGTGAGAATAATTTACTGTGTACTAGAAAATTTGGCATTTTCTTTCTGCAAATGCTTTATATCAGGAAAGAGAAAAGAGACATTGGGGCAATTTTCTAATTAATCTGGGAAGTGTGGATTGGAAAACTCAGAAGGTAAAAAAAAATCTTTTTTTTTTTGTATTAGCTAAATAATTCTAGGGAATAATGGAAAACGAATCACAGGAGAATGGCTCAAGAATCCCAGAATCGCTTTAGAATCCTCGCAAATGGCTAAGTCTAGTGTATATCCATACAAATGATGCCACTCGAGACCGTGTAATAATCAGAGATGTAAGGTTGCTGCTAGCTTCCTAGTCTAAAATGGAGTAACAGTGTTGGGCAGCCTCGTAATCACCACTGGCATCATGTGTCCTCGGGCTTGTGCGTCACAGTTTATAGTGGGTCAATTCACATCATCTCATTTAACCTTCATAAAAAGGCACAAAGGATTTAGAAGGAGGAATGGAGCGTTGACAGGTTGTTGTTCCTGAGATTTCTTGACAATCATTGCATTACCAACTTCATATAGTTTCATTTCATGATTAAAGCAATAATGATAATAAAAAATAAGCTAAAATAAATAAGTGACTAAAATAAAATAAACAATAATGGTGAAATCAATGGTACGAAGACTATATAGTTATGACCTGGAGACCGAGGTATCACTAAGGATTTGCTCCAAAGGAAATGAAAGCATAAGCTGATGTTTTCCAAAGCTGAACCATTTAAATTTATCAACATCAAACCGGATGTTTCAAGAGCAAATTAATCCATCTTAGGATTTTTATGGCAGACAGGAAAGATTCCCCGTGGGAAGGGAGGAAGGGAAGGAAAGGGAATAGAAGGCGGGAGGACTCCGTTTATTGCGCCCGCCCGGGACATTCCAGGGTTTGTCTCCTTGTGCTCAAGAGGCAGTCTCGTCTGGCCCCGTTCTAACCTAGAATCTGTCCTTTTGCCTTCACAGTTCCGTCCACATCTCATCAAGGAAAATAGCTCGTGCTCCTGGTGGTTTCTTTGACCCAAAATCACAGTGCTTTGTGGAAGACTTCTTCCTGGTGATAAAAGAAAATCGTATTTGTGTGGGTAAACTGTTTAGGGCAGAGGAAGCTAGTGAATTCTAAGGAGAGGAGAGAAGTTTTGCTTCCTTGATTACATTAAAGCCATTAAAAACCTTTTGTTTCCTGGTGGGTGTAATCCAAATGTGAAAGCATTCATTGAGTACACTAACTGTATGGAAGCTAAAGGATTTGGAGTAGGGGAGAACACAAATCGAAAAAACATACCAATATCTTCGTGCCTGAGTCTAAGCATTGCTTTTAGTGACGTCCTGCTTGCTAAGTTACTGTTGCATTTATAACACGATAGTTCTCATCTTTCATTTCTTAAAAAATATTGTTTATAAAATATACTCTACAATACCTAGAATTCAGCAGTGTCATATTTCCTTTCTAGATGTAATCCCCTCCCTTATTTATTTATAATAATTTGACCAAAATTCTCTTTCCAGGAAAATATTCAACATTAATAACATAATTTTAATAAAATCGCAACCATCATGTGCTGTTGAATGATTTTTTAAGTCTCAGTATAAACATCCCAGGTGACTGATATAAGATGTAAAAACCAGCATAGGATGTTATTTCCATTGTTTAACCTGGAATCCGTTCATTTAAAGTGCTTAGTATGGTGTGCAAGATGAGCTTGTTCCCCCATGCAAGTTTTCTTTTCGAAAGATCATAAAATCTCACTGTGAATATTTAACCGAAGAGTAATAACACAGTGTCAGATACTTACACAGCATAATGGGGTAACACTCTGCATTTTGACATCTGTCCAGACAGATGTTTAAAACTTAAGTTCTTCAAGATTTTTTTCGCGTTTTATAGGAAAAGATCTGGGAATCATTTTTTATCCTAAAGCTACTTTGTTACAATTTTACTGTCAACAATTTAATTAATTGAAACAGAGACAGAAAAGCCAGTGATTTATGTAGGCTTTCTAAGAAGAATTTGGTCAAACTGGGGGGAAAAAACAGATCTACAAGGAACTTTTCTCCCCGACACACTGCCATCAATCACCTTGTGTGTTTACATGGTTTACATGTATATATAAAATATAGTTTCTTATTTTGACTTTTTTTCTTGATTTGAGTCAGTAGAACAAGTAATTTGATCTTGAAAAGGGATCATTAATCTTCAAAGCAAAAAGAGCCATGTTTTGTTAGGATGTTCTCAAAAAGCAAACCTGAGTTATCCTTTTCATATGCTATAATGTTGCTGCTACATATGAATGTGGTATATTTCTTTTTAATTAAAAGTAGTTGCACTGTGGTGTGATTTTTAATAACTTCAGTGTCTTCAGATTTGTACATTTTAGATTCATGTTGAAACTTGCACACCACCACACGCTGACTGCAAAATTCATTAGCGCGTAAATCACGTTTTAGTGAGAGTTCTTTAAACAAAGTTGGTTTGATTGTGAAGTGCTCACTGGTTGGCTTATTTATTATGAAGGTTTGTCAAGCAGAGCTGTTAAGTTAATCAGTAACTAATAAAAGATTTAAACCAATAGATATGTCAACCGATGTATTACTAAGAATGGTTTGGGGGTTCTTAATCAACACTTGTGAAAAGATGTAACGGGTACTTCAGGAGCCTGGTTTCCACGCCGCTCGCAAAGTTTAAAGGAGATTCCTCCACTCTGCTGAAAATAGAGAAGTGCAGGCATTATTTCCTTGAGTTTTATTATCCGACGGTATGTCCATAGAAGGTACTTAACTTGATTTGCTTTGGAATCAATATGCAGTTTTGCTATTTCTGCTTTTCTGCACGGCTTAGTGAGCTATCACTTAAAATAGAGGAAGCCTTTGCACCCAGCCCATGTTCCTTGTAGATATATGACTTTCATCAAGGTTAAGTGAACTCACTCTTGGAAGGTTTTGCTTTGCCATTCTCTTATTGGGTAAATTTTTATGGAAGAAAATCATAATGCCGAACATAATTAAGACCAAATTCAAACTGATGGGCAAAAGCTTTTTTTTTTTCTTCACTGGACCAATTTAGAAAATAAATAAAAACTAAAAAACATTATGCTTTTACAGTGGAATTTGGGTACAAGCTTTGAGACTGTGAGAAATCTCTGGGCCTCAGTTTCCTTACCTGAAAAATGGTGCTAGGGGAAAGGCTAAAGGATTGAAATAGACCATTTCTAAATTTCTAGCAATTACTGAAACTGAATGACTTCATGAGTCCAGAACAGAACACATTTGGAACTCCAAAACTAATGCAATTCCATGCAGATGGTGTATTTTCAATAAAGAGTGATGAATAGTGATTACTTGGTACTTACAGAACATGTTCCCACAGACAAAGTGAAGGGAAGCTTTAGGTTTTTGTCTAGAAAATTTGGTCGATCTAATCTATGATGGAGCCAGACAATCAAGATTTAAGAACAGAATAAACATTCTCAACCATTTTTAGCTAAATTATCTAGGCAATTACTCAAATTTCCACTTCCTTTTGCTAGGGTCTTTAAATATTCTCTCCATATTTGTCTCTATATGGCTTTGGGGTGAAGTTTAGGGTTTCATTTCTTTTGTTTGACCCATTTATTTTAGCTCTTTCAGTCAATAAAGGAGATACATAAAATATTTTTACCAAACAACATTTTTTGTCGAGGTAAAAATAATCATAAATATAGTCACCTGGAATCTGTGATATTTGGCTGTCTTTAAATAAGTCACATTGAAATGGAAAACTTCCCTCTGCCAACCCAGGTACTCAAGCACAAAACTACACATTTCACTTGTGCCCGAAGTTCAGTATATCAGGAAGACAAGACTATCTTGTGTCAGTTTTGTGCTTGATGTTGAAAAAGGAATGGGGGGAAAGAATCACACCTGGAGTAAATTTTGAGTTTTGTTTGATGCAATAATTTTTATCAAAAAAACATCATACCCATTCTAAATCTGTTTGTAGCATGATCGCAAATGTTATGTGTCTTTGATGGACTTGATAGGAAGAGCTTAGAGAAGCAAGATCCTAATTTCTTCCAAATGCATCCTTCTTTGAGTTAAACAGTTAGAAAAAGAAAAAAAACTGGGAATATGCTATTAATGTGTTTTTAACTGTTAAAAGTGTTTTAGCTCAAAAAGATGTTAAGGGATACAAAGGCCCCAAATGTTCGACTGTGCGTATTTTCACGATGCCTTAATAATGTGTAAGTTAAATTGTACTCCACGATCCCTTGCTGGTATGACTGAGTTGGTTGGACAGTTGTCTCATACACCAGAAGTTTGGGGTTTCAATTCCTGGTTAGGGCACATACCTAGGTTGTGGGTCCAACCCCGAGTGGGGACACATTGGGAAGCAACCAATGAATGCTTCTCCCTCACATCGATGTCTCTCTCTTCTCTCTCTTTCTCTCTCACTCTCCCTTCTTATGTCTCTAAAATCAATTTACATATTTTTATTGTATTTAACTAAATGCTGAGCCAGTAGACTCAGAGCTTTTCAAGCTTTCCCAAAACATCAAAATGTGCCCAGTGGAAGTGGGGCATATTTTTGGAAACTGTAAGAGAATTATTTGGTTTCATATAAAAGGAAAAAACAAAATAACAGTGACAAACAAGAAAGAAAACAGGAAGGAAGGAAGGAAGGAAGGAAGGAAGGAAGGAAGGAAGGAAGGAAGGAAGGAAGGAAGGGAGAGAGGGAGGATGTTTCCTTCTCATGTAAAATTAGAAGTAGCAGCCTAGAACTAGTAAAGTGACTCCCAGTGTCATCAGTGACCCTGGCCACTATCTTTCTGCTTTATCACCCTACCAGGTGATTTATTTGTAAGCTCAAGGTCACCTCAAGGTTCAAGATGGCTGCTAGAAGTTTAGTTCTCAGTTTTCAGTTGCTGTTCTAACAAAGTAGGAATAACAGAGGAGCAAAGTTTCCTCCTAACTGAGTCAAATCCTTTTAAGCAGCTTACCCAGACTCCCACAGAGCACTTCGGCTCCTTGGCCAGAGCTCAGTCACATGGCCACAATTAGCTGCAAGAGAGGCTGGGAATCACCTCTGACTTTGGGTGACAGTGGGCCTAACATTCAAGTCCTCTTCTTAAGGAGAAGGGGAAAGTGGATACTGGGGTAGACAAGAAGCAGCCTAGGCTACAGGAGTGCTTAAATGACTAAGGTGTAAAATATTTGTAAAGGACTATACCAAGAACACACTTTTTCTTTCTCCTCAGGAGGGAGAAGTTTGCTGTTGAAGACTATTGCTCATGCTAAACTGTGGAATGAATGGTGATGGGTGAAAGTCCAGTCTTAGGGAATGGACTTCCTTAGAGTCTGGTAAAAACCAACTTGCAAGCAAGAAAACAAAACGTATGCCTCTGTTGCCAATTCTTTTAGCTCACTGGACACATTGTAGGGGTAAGGATTGGGATGTGGCGGTGGCGTGACCCAGGAAACTGTTGGCACATGTGTGAAGCACGGGAAGCAACACAGAGGAATGATGGGACCTGGGGCTTTGGCGTCACACAGGCCTGGCTCAGAAGGCAGAGTCTGCATTGCTCCTTCACCTCCGCGATCCTCAGTTTCTTTACTCCAAAGCAAGGGAATAAATACGGGTTTGCTGTAACTTTAAAGTGGGAATTCCATTAAGCACAGATGCTCAAAAATAGTTGCTATGAGGACTACTACCATACCTTTTTTAACCTCTGAGTTAGAATAAGATGGTCAAATGCTTCTCAGAGGTAGAGGGTTCACCTTGTTTACCTAGTAAGTATATCGCTCATCTTTCTGGTTTTTTCTCCTGCATCTTTTTTAATCCTCACCTGAGGACATGTTTTTGATTCTAGAGAGAGAAGGAGAGGCATCAATCAGTTGCCATCCATACGCACTTCGACCAGGAATCGAACTCACAACCTTCTCATGTGTGGGATGAAGCTCCAACCAACTGAGCCACCCGGCCAGGGCTCTCCTCACTCCTAATTATTTCTGTTTCTAGCCCAGGTTTTTAATTTTCCCTTACCACAACTTAGAGCTCTCAACTGTACCCACTTAATAGTATTGTGTAAACCCATGAGTTAGTACAGAATCTTTATGACAGTGCATGGTCTGAAAGAGTCCTGGTTATGAGGACCACAATGATTAAGAGCTTGGACTCTGGCATCAAACTTGAAACCCCAGTGCCAACACTTGGCCAATGGTCCTTGGCTTCTAGGTCTTAGTTTTCTCATCTGTAGATTGGAAATAATAATTCCTCTTTCACAAGTAGTACTTGTGAAGACTGTGCTCAGAGTCTCGGACATGGTGACCAATTAATGAAACACGGCGATTGTTACACTGTTAGGAGAAAGTGTGGGAGGAAGAGGAGTCACATTCTTTGGGAGCCTCCTCCATGCCAAGCACTGTACTTTAGATTAACGTTTCATGTAGCTTTTATTCCTTGCACTGACCCTACCAAGCTGCGAACCTTTCTTTACTGATGAGGAAGCTGATGCTTGGAATGACAAAAGGGCTTGCAAAAGAGAGAGGACAAATCATTGACAGTGACATTATTTGGTCCCCAGTCTGTGTTTCCAAAAGTTGTGCTCTTTCCACTGACTCACCGGGAAGAATCTGGCATACCAACTTCTAAGTCAATCTCTTGATACACCAAAGAGGCCAAGCAAAATTTGGGACAGAGGCTACAATGATTACTTTCAGCACTAAACTGACCTCAGAAGAATGTGGCAGCCTTTGACATAAATAAGTCTTCTTGGAAATATGGGGTTTATCATCTAATGTATTTTTAATGCCAAAATGGCTCAATTGCAATAGAATTTTAGAACTCCTATGGCTAGTGTAATCTCTGAGACTTTCAACTACATGTTATTTTTATTGTGCTTCAAACTAAAACTTCCTTTATATGACTACCATTCAGATATTATACCTGGATCTGAAACAGTTAAGTACAATGAACATTATTTCTTAATGATACCTCTCATGTAAAAACCATGTGTATTTATAGATCTTCTGGTAATTCTCTACATTAATTCCTTGACCTCAAACTGACCGGAGAAGGTCAACAATTCTTGTAATGTCCCTGGGTGGTACATTTTCACCTCTAACTTAGCAGAAAAGTATATAAAAGCTCAGGCAATCAGAAAGCACCCAAATAGCTGTACAGCTGAGATGACCCCAAAATGCAAGTTAATCCCTCCAAGGTCAATTGTAATTTATGTTCAATTAACTGGCTCAAGAAACCTGTTTTAGACAGAAGCCAGAAATTAGGAAACCCGTTGCTTGACTTTTTAGTTGGAAACCCTTTCTGCTGAAGCCACCATAAGGGGCCCAAAATAAGAGGCTCACAACAGCCCCCCCCAAACTGAGTGCACTCAAATCTCCATGATGCTCCTCAGTGGATCCTATGAACTCATTCCAGAAGAATACTGGAAACCTGGTGGATTTGGATGGAAAATCTATTGTTTCTGTAGCTACTGGTTATGTGCAAGCGAACAGGATGATCGACCCCAGTCTCCACTTCAGCATGGAAGTCACCAAGTTAAGCCTCCTTTTAAGATACATCAAAAGGACACAGGAGACTGTGGGAAGGACTCCCGCTGATAAAATCTGAGAAATAATAGCATCATAGCAAATAATGTAGTGATGAAGTAGAATTCATCAAATAAAATTTAAATCCTTTAGTCTGCCCTGATAGAAATAAATGAATAAATTAAAAAGGAAAAAGGAAAAGCTCTTTCTTACAATAGAATGCCAGTTAATAAATATAGAAATATGATGAAGTTAGATGTGAAAACCAGTGAATAAAGTTTTGATGAGGAGTAGGATATTTACATAATAGTCTCAAACTCTTTCCCACTTGGGAGACAACACCTTAAGCAAGCGAACAAAGTTAACCTTACCAATACTGAAACAAACAGTATTGCGGTCACAGTGTGATCCCAGTATCATATCAGGTGCGCTGACACCATGACTGGGGCCCCTCATCTCCTCTGTGGCGCTCCTGCCAAAAACACACAGTCTGCATGAATCCAGTTCCTTACAAATCCGCTCAGAAGGAAACATCAGACCGACCCCAACTGTGGCACACTCCATGAAATAACTGGTCTGTGTGCTTCAAAAATTCCAAAGTCAAGAAAGACCAGGAAAGGCTGGAGAAATTTTTATTCTAGATTTAAAGAGACTAAAGAGAGATGACGGGCAAAATGTAATATAAGCGCCTGAATTATATTTTAGGTCTAAAAATATTTAGGTCTAAATTTCCTGATTTTAATAATTACTCTGTATTTTTATGTATGAAATGTCTTGTTCTTAGAACATAAACTCTGACGTATTTAGAAGTAAAGGGGGACAATGTCATGAACTCAGTTTTAAAGGCTTCAAAACAATTTATATGTTATATGAAAGAAAGAGAGAAAATGAGAAAGCAAAAGTCAAGTGTAGAAAATTAGTGACGTTTGAGTTAAAGGAGCACAAGGAATTCCTTGTACTATTCTTACCACTTCTCTCTAAATTTAAAATTATATCAAAATAAAAAGTCATTTTAAAGAAATACTAAAAATTTTCAAGTATAGCCCTGGCTGCTGTGGCTCAGTACATTGGGCACCAGACTGTGAACCAAAGGGTCATGGGTTCGATTGCCAGTCTGGGCACATGCCTGGGTTGCAGGCCAGTTTCCAGCAGGGGATGCACAAGAGGCAACCACACACTGATATTTCTCTCCCTCTCTTTCTCCTTCCCTTCCCCTCTCTGTAAAAATAAATCTTTAAAAAAATGTAGAAGTACAGCAAAACAAAGTTATTAATTAAAGATATGTGCTGAGGTATTTAAAAGTGAGAAGACCCAGTATTTGGGGTTTGATTTACCCCAGTAATCCAGAAAGAGGGGGAGAGAGAGAAGCAGATAAAAGTAACAAAACGATGATAATTCTGCTTCTTCGAGTTGGATGGTAGATACACAGGGATCTGTTATACCAGTCTCTCTACTTTTCTACATGTTTGAGAAGTTGCCATAATACTGGTTTTAAATGTTTAAGTCTCCTCTGAATCCATGCCTGTCCTTCACCTCCAGCAATAAGGACAATGAGAATTTAATCTGTCCCCTAACACACACACATTCTAGTTTGTCCACACCCCTGATGGTCAAGGTTAAAAAAAAACAAAAAAGAAACTGGCCCTGGCTGGTGTAGTTCAGCAGATTGAGTGCAGGCCTATGAACCACACGATCGCAGTTTGATTCCCAGTCAGGGTACGTGCCTGGGTTGTAGGCCAGTTCCCAGCAGGGGACACATGAAAGGCAACCATACATTGATATTTCTCTCCTTCTCTCCTTCCCTTCCCCTCTAAAGATAAATAAATAGAATCTTTTTAAAAAGTCTTTAAAAAAAGAAACTGGATAGTAAATGCTCCAGAATATAATTTGGGCTCCAAAAGCAATACTTTACGGGAATTATTTGACATTCAGGGGACATTCACTTACATGCCAATACAGGAACTAAGAGCTACATGCTGGCTTCTCTCAATGTGTGTTGCCAACACAGAGGCCGATGCAGCGTAGCCGGGGGCAGCGACCCTCGCAGCTGGACAAGCTTCGGGACAGGCTGCCACAGAGAAGGAGCTTCCCTCCCCTCACTTTCAGCTGGCACATTCCCACACCTCATGTCTAATTGGACATAAGGTTCTGGAGAGTTCCACCTAAGGTAGCATTGGCATCTTTGACTGGCTACGGGGGGGGGGGGGGAGTCAGTAGAAAAATAAGCACTGCCTAATGCACGATTGAAGACAAAAGTCAACATCAAGCTTCAAGAGACACTCCCTGAAATATGGTGAAACAAGGGATCCTTCTGGGAACTGGAACCAAACCAGAGCTCCTCCTGTTTACTACGATTCCCAACCCTGAAGGGAGCCCAGGTGCTGCTTCATTTAGAATGTGAGAAAGCAAAGTACAAGGGTCATTGGGTTAAACCATTTACTGGTGACTGCGGTAACAATGATGAGATTTAAATTGGTGTAGCATGGTTTAAAAAGCACCACAGAGACATTCATTCCTTAATTTCATCCTCACAAACACCTATAGGGTAGGCTTAGCAGAGAAAATTCACCCCTATTTTACAGGTGCATAAACTGATGCTCAGTATGATCGATGTCACCAAAGTCACCCAATAACTAAATGCAGAAGCTAGGGCTCATTGGTGTAATTTCTCATCTTCTAATCTCCCATACTATTCCCAAGAACAATGACCAGAAGAATTCTTGGGAGGCAGATATTACCTGCTATTATTTATCTAAAGCAGACTTTGCAACTTGGGCAGATTATTCTAAGTCAACAGCTACAAATAGGTTCCCAAGAGAATGTCAGATCTGTTTTTTTGGTCATCTGCAACATTTTCAGTAGGATCTGATATCAACATATTATTCACGGAAACATACAATTTGATGCCACAGAGATTCTCCTGTCAACATCATGTGCCTAGGAGGATTTTAGAAAATCACTTTTAATTAAAAGTGCCAAACATTAGAATCAACCTGAGATACTCTAAATACTAAAGAGAATTAACCAGATAGAATGACGGGCCTGAGTTTCACAATAATGAGGGCAGTGAAATCATTGACTTAACCTTTGTGCTCAGATGCAGGTTTAATTCTTACCGCACATAATGAAAACACTGCCTACACACTCCATAACCAAACTTCATAAAAAATGTAGCTGTGTCATTCGAAATATACTGTATTTTAAAAATGATTCCAATAGAAATCATGCAGATATGGGTGCACTGTGAGGTGAGTGAGGTTCAGAAAAAGCCAGGAGTAGAGAAGAGTGATGGACTCACCTCCCATGGTGGGCACTGCAAAAGTGTTTGATAAATATTTGATAAATAAATAAAGTGACCCATCAGTGCAAGGGTTTCTTAGCAGACATCTCCTGGGTTGGTTTTTATATTGTGGGGAAAAAACTGATGCAGCTACTATCTCTGAGATTCATTTGCTAGGACTGTCATAACAAAATATCCCACACTCAGGGTGGTAAACAACAGAAATTTATTTTCTCACAGTCCCAGTCCCTCGAAGTCCAATCTGAACCACTGATGATAAGTTTGGTTTCACTGAGGCTTCTCTCCTCGCTTTTCAGGTGGCTGCCTTCTGCCGGTGTCCTCACACACTCCTTGCTCCCTGTGAGTGCATCCCTGGGTATTTTTTTAATCCTTCTCCTGAGGATGTTTATTGATTTTAGAGAGAGAGGAAGGGGTTGGGGGAAAGTGATCAGTTGCCTTCTGCACGTGCTCCCAAGTGGGGACTGAACCCGAAACACTTTGGTGCATCGGGACGAGGCTCCAACCAACTGAGCCACCTGGCCAGACGCCTTCATGTGCCTCCAAATTTCCTCTTGTTTTAAACACACCAGTCAGATTGGACTAGGACCCACCTATATGACCTCATTGGCCCTTAATTACCTCTTTAAGGGCACAGTCCCTGAACGCAATCACATTCTGAGATACTGGGTGGAGATTTAGCCTTCAAAAGGAATTTGAGGGGCATTCAATTCAGCCTCTTACCACTCCTATTGCCTGAACCCTCAACCCATTCATGGAAACCTTTGAGCCAAGGCGTATCAAATTTCAGATGAGATATGAGTATCTTTCCTAACCCAAGCCAAGTTTCACCAAATGCATGTACTTTAGGATCTCCTTGTACCCTATTTCTGTCCCATACTGTACATTTAGAGATGCTGGTATAGTTTAATTACAAGGCAAAATTTTGAGAAAATACCTCTTTACCTGTTCATTTCACTTCAGATATTTACTTAAATCTTCTTATTGGAGCTCTTTGCCTCATTGGCCCTGTGACCAACTAGACAAACACACATTAATCTTTTGCTTTGTTTTTATAACCAACAACAGGTGAAAATGCTACCAGCTTTAAAAGTATATAATTTAGTCAATGACAGAGGCAAAATATTCCCCTTGCAGGCCTTGCACAGACCATGTGGATAGAGCCTGCGACTAGAAATCAAGAGTTGATGCTGGGTTAAGACGTTTGCCTCAAGACCTCTTATCCCAAGACCCTGTTTAATGACTACAGTCTTCAAGTTACTCTGCTAGAGAGATGTGTCAGGAATATATGTCCATATCTCAGAGGTTCCTCAAGATGTTGTGTAATGTTGTAACTGTGCCACTTGTCTAGTATGTGAAGAGGAAGTCAGAGTGATTTTGTACACCACAGATAGCCAAGTGTTGCACCTTTCAGGTGACTCTATTTTGGGCAACCACATCACTGAGTTCCACTGTTTTCCTGCCCCCAGAATGAGACCTTTGATACTGTATACTTTGGGTTGCAGGAAAGTCCTTTAAGCACACATCTCAATGAGTTAACACACCCTCTCCTGGGGGGAGGGGAAGTGGAAACAAACTCAGATTGCTTAAGCGTTGCTAAAGAAAATCACACAGCCATGCACAAAATGCGGCCCATTGGCCTCCAATTCCATCCAAGTCCTTGGTATCAGCCAGCAAGCTCTGCATTTCTGATCAGCTTCCTTTTCCATTTCCCACTGTGCTGTCAACATTTAACATTCCCCTCCAGCCCTTCCCCTTCTCTCCACTCTTAGCATGACCAAACCTCCTGATGTGTCCGGGAATGAAAGGGCGTTTCCATGTGAGATGTGGGACATTCAGTGCAAAACCTGGTGACCATTCTACCCCCACTTGTCATCAAATCACATCACTACCCATAACTCAATAATTAAGATGATTAGGTGTGAGCTGCCCCAAGTTTCCCTTCCATTAGCCTCTACCTGAACATACATCGGTGCCCACACCTTCCCGTCAGTCTTGTGAGCTAATCCCACTGCTGACTCACAGCTCAGTTCCCCGTCTTTACGATGCATCTCCCCACTGTTCAGCATATCTTCTCTGCAATTTCAACTTTTCTTTCTCTTTCCCCTCATACAATTATGTGCAAGTCTCCTCCATCTTCAGAAATCACATATCCTGCCTCCTATCACATTCCCATTTATTGACAGCCCTACCCCTTGCCTTTCCTTCACCATAAATTTTTATTAAGGTATAATGAGGAGCATTACAGTAGTTTCAGGTGTACAACATAATAATTTGATACTTGTATATATTGCAAATAATTCCCACAGTAAGTCTACTTAACATCTGTCACTATGCAGAGTCACAGAATTATATGTCTCGGATGAGAAGTTTTGAGATTTAACCTTCAAACGTGCCATACAGTATTATGAACTATCGTCACCAGGTTGCCATTCCATTCCCATGACTTATTTTATAACTGGAAGCTTGTACCTTTGGCCTCTCTTTACCCACCTCACCCATCCTTCACCCCCAACCTTTGGCAACCACCAATAATTTTTTTTAGTTTCCACATATAAGATTGCGTGGCATTTGTTTTTCTCTGTCTGACTTATTTCACTTAGCATAATCCCCTCAAGGTCCATCTATGTTGTCACAAATGGCACGATTTCATTCTTTTTTATGGCTAGTGTATAATTGTATGTGGGTCTCCTATATACCATGACTTCTGTATCCATTCATCCATCATTGGACACTTAGGTTGTTTCCATATTTGGCTATCCTGTTGTCATGAACATAAGGGTGCATATATTTTTAAGTTAAGTATTTTTGTTATCTCCATGTGAATACCTACAAGTGGAACTGTTGGATCATACTGTAGTTCTGGTTTTAATTTTTTGAGAAACCTCCTACTTTTTTGCATAGTGGCTACACCAATTTACGTTCCCACCAAAAGGGCAAAAGGGTTCCCTTTTCTATACATTGTTGCCAACACTTACATTTTTTTACACAGTATTTTTATAATAGCCATTTGAATGGGTGTGAAGTGACATCTCCTTATGGGCAAAAACTCCTTGAAAGAGATCCTGAATGATCTCATCTATTCCAGTGGCTCCTCAAATTTTTGCCTCCAGCCCAGTCCTGTCTTCTGAAATGCAGCCCTGTGGCTTCATCCTCCAAGGAGCATGTCCATCGTGACAAGTATATGAAGCTCAAAGTGCCTGAAACAAAGTCACCACCTTGCTTTCCAGTGTGCCCCTTCTTCTAAAGTTATTCTCCCAGCGCATGAAACCACCATCTCCCCACTTTCCAAGCCAGAAAGCACGCCATCTTTTTCATCTACTATTTTACCTCATCCACACTAGCTCCGTCTCCTAAATGTCTTCTCTTACTCAACACTCTGAGCCTCACTCCCCACTGTTATCACGGCAGCCTTCTCACTGGTTCTTAGCGTCCTAGTTTGTGTTCCACCTCCTTCAAGCTATTATTCATGAGGTTGACCTCTGTGAGGTCATGGATTGAGCTATTTCTATTACTCAGGAGTAGAGAAAATCTTTGATTTAGCCTACTGAACACGAAACTGGTCACAGGGATGTCTCCTCGGAAGTAATGAACGATCTCTAACTTGTTGATGAAAATGAGAGGAGCAATGTCCTCACTGGCTTTGTGGCTGAGGCAAAGGACAGTATAAGTGAACCGAAGGTGGTCCAGGAACCCACCTGTGTTTCTTTGAGGGACGAATGATCGCTAACAGATCGAGCGTTTGCAGAAGTCACTGGTTATTCCACACTCTTAGCTGTTACGGTGTTTAACTCATGTCTTACAATGTCCCCCTCCTGCCCCTTTACCTGGCCACACTGGCAAACTAAGTAAGCCACTTTCTCTCCCAACTTAGTGCTCTTGCCTGGAACATTCTTCTCCCCCTTCAACATTCTCAACTGAGTACATTCAGAAATTAACAATAACACTCTTCACTTGGAAAAGAAAAATAAGAAGACCGCTAGAGGGTAACATCTGCCTAGAAGCTGTGTTGCTTCGGGGACTGTTTGCCTTCAAAGCCATTCCTCGCTCTGCTCTGCATTTCAGGAGGGCTATTCTTGTGCCTGCCAGGTTCTGTGTCTGCTGCTTTCTTGCTGTTTTTACCCAAAAGAAGGTAGTGGTGACATGTTATCAAGTGAAGGACTCCGACATTATGCTCTTCTTTCTCATCTCCTCCATAGCTCCAGCTCCCACTGGGCGTGCCCGCCCCAGTTACACTTCCACCAGCTGGCTCTGTCCTCTGGAGTCTAGTACTCACCTGCTCCTCCTGTCCCTCTAGTTTACCTGGGGCAACAACTGCTTCCTGTGAGTGCTCAGCTCTGGGTTGCTTCACAGCTGCCTGGCTGTCAGCACAGCCTCTTTTGTCCCCTGTGTCACCAACTCCCTGCATTAAATTCTCGCCCTTGCACACAGTCAGAGTGGTGTCTGTTTTCCTGGTTGAACACAGATGTAAAACTATTTCCTGGTCTTTACCCCTTCTCACCTCAGCCCCTCAAAAAGGCTTTTGGGGGGTGCCTTCCTCCAGGTCTTTGACTTAACTTTTGTGTGCCCAGGGCACCTGAACACACTGCTTTGGGTTGGATTAGGTTTTTCTTATGAGCTCCACCACCCAGTGAGCTCCTGAGGGCAGAGCCGGTGTCCTGTGAACCTCGGTGGGCCCCGTGTACCCGTGTACCGCTCACTGCTCCGTGTACAGTAGGTGGTCAGGATTTTAAAGTGTACACACAGGAATGCATCACATGGAATTCTGTCCATCTTAAAAAGGATTTGATGTAATATGCCAGAAATACATGGAGACTTAAGGCACAATCCAGACCAGAATAACACAGAATTTAAATGAAACTAGCAAATCTGTGGATTTTTTCATGAGAGAAGGGGTGTTGCTCTTCTCCGTGGAGTATGGCACGTGGTTTTACTGTCTGTGAATCACAGTTCAGTCACTGGTGGGAAAGTCACCTTTTATTTCAGTGAAAGAACTTAATAAAGGTATTAATCACTCTCAGCAAATGCTCTGGAACAGTAAGGCACTGTCATTTTATTTCTGGCAGTCAGGCAGGGAAAATCAAAGGAAAGCATCTCAGAATTCTAAGAGACCCTGAGAACTTTGAGGACAGAGAAATATTCTCTTATGATTCAGGACTTTTCTGGAAGAAAATTTGAAATTCTTTGACAGAGGGAGTTTATTATGACATTCAATCAAATCTACAGCAATTTCCTACAATGCAAAGTGATTGATTGACAAAACAGAAATATACGAATACCATTTACAGATTAGGAAAACGATTCATGGAAGATAAATTACATCCTATTCTAGCAATAGAATCAGGATTACTCAACAGAGTGCCTGGACACGTCCCTGACTTAGGGACCCCCACCCCCACCAAGCTTCTCACTAGAGGACCCTTTCCAACTTGGGCATAGGTAAGGAACCACAGCAGTTCTTCATACGGACTGTATCATTATGGACACGTTGAATTCAACATACATAATAAAATCCTTAACCATTAAACTTGGACATAAAGTTACTAAAGCACCCCTCGATGTGGCAATATTTTTTAGTGTGAGGAAACCAGAAAACAGCATATCTTCTGTGCTGGGGTGATTCATGCTGGTGACTGCCTTGGCAAGGTGTGGCCCATGTGCTGCGTGAAATACTGCAGGTGCCAGTCACAACAAAGTCACCATTGTTTTTCCATAATGAAGTCAGTTTAAACAGCTAAGTGTCCTAAAGTGAATCCAAGTGTGCCTGGTGTCCAGAAGGTCAACTATCACATGGTGTTAGACAATTGCGACTGCATTACTGCTAACGAGGGGACTTTGGGTTTTGCTTTTAATAAAAGTCTGTTGGAAGGAAAACACAGCACAGAAAACCCTGAATAGACATTGTGACACTATGACACTTCTCTTTTGCCACAGTTTACACAGATTGCACAAAACAGCAATGACACTAATCATACAAAATGTTTTATATACAATTTCCAGAAAACTCCAGACTTTTGTTCTGGAGGAATTTTATTTGACATAAGTAACTATGTCTTAGATAATTTTTGCTGTGCTGAGATCCCACCCCTGTACTGATCGTTACAGCCAATTCCCACTTTTTTTGGTGAGATGGGTGGATATTGGACCAGCACATACTCCAATTTTTGCAAACAACTTCCAGAAAATCTATTTTACTTCGAATAGGGTTTTATAGTCCTTTATGGGGTTTCACATTTGTATCTTGCTATTATTCTTCAAAAGATATTTCTTTCAAACATGAAAATTCTAAGTGTTTTAATTCCTCAGGTGACAATGAAACGGGTTTCTTTCTAAAACCAAAAACCGAGTTGATACCATCTTGATGGAAAATACATTAAAATAGTATATTGTTACATACATAAATTGTATGTCTATTGAACTACAGTGTCAAAATATTTTGCTGAAATTAACAAAATAGTTCATTGCTTTCTTTAAAAGTCTTTTTCCTTTAATGAATATTGTTTCAGTTAGAGCAAACCTAATTATTGTGAAATGGCAAATATGAGTTGAAATATAGAAATGTTTGTTTGACTTCTAGTAGATTTGCAAAAATTTTTAAAGTATTCTCTTTATTTTAATCTAAGGGCGAATAAGTACATTTCTCTGTTGCAAAACTGGAGAAACTCAAGCACTTAGCCTTCATTCCCCGGCATTAGTTCTTAATGTCTAGGCACCAACATTTGATTTAAAATCTAAAATTATTTAAGTTTTTAAGTTCAACAGAATGTTAAGTTCAGAACTTAAGTTCGGCAGAATTTTAAAAGGACACTATGGACCTATGTTCCTACCTGATATTATTAGAGGAATTGGGCTGAATGATTTTTTTCAAAATTAACTTTCTAAAACTTCACTTGATAGTTACAGACGTCTCCATCTTTGGAAGCCATTCCATGCTCATTTTCCTCTCAGCATTAATTACACATAATGACCTCCACCGATCAGAAGGAAACTAGATTTGTCTGCATTTCCCCATGCTTTTAAAAGTAAAAAATGTCTGGTTCACAATAGCAGCTGATTTTTTAATTGTTAAAATCTGGTTACTTTTGGAGACTTCTCTCTGGCTATTTTAACTAGAAAGTTCTATCGTGAATAAAACTGTTACATGAACCCCTCCCCTGAAATAATAGCTTAATTACTTATAAACTCTGGAAACAATTAGTTTATCATCCTTTGAAGTGAGTAAGGCAACTTGCCAGGCTGAGAGTAAAACGCTTGTCACTTTTTCATGTAATGAGCTTAGTTTCTTTTTGTTATTTTAGATTATTTGAAAAAGGAAACTCAGTGGAATACACTTTAATGTTCAGAAGATTAAAAGTTGAATCATTCACTTCATAAATGGCCTCTGCAATAACACTTAATAAAGTACCTAAAGAAATATTGAAGGCTCTGAAGATTATAATTTATGTGCTTATGGAAATCACTGAAACAGATATTCCGTTTCAAAGATAAAGTTGTGCTTGAATGACACCAATATTGTACAAGATTGACGAGGAGCGTTCTGGTTCTCAGCCTCATATCATCCCTTACACAAACCAGCAAATTGCAGGACCAGCCTCTTCCCTACCATCTGGCAGCTGGCTCCCTGCTTTCTCTCCTCACCTCTCCCGCCCCTTCCACTTCTGGCTGCCTCCAGGTCCCTGTCTCTCCCGACAGAACACACCTTTCTGGCTCACCCAGCTGGACCGCCCCTCGCGTTTCCTCTGCGCCTCTCTTTCTTATTTATTTGTTTGTTTGTTTGTTTCATCACGGTTCACTGTCAGGCTTTTTTTCCCCCCCTTCTTCTTCCTCTTTCTGGCTAAACAGAGATCAAAAGAAGTTCTGAATGTAAGTGGCTATTGTGAGACTGAAACACTATATGTCGGAATATACCCCCCAAATGAGGAAGAGAGTTCATCTTGCCAGGCTCCGGATCCGCCTGGGTCTCGCAGAGCGCAGGTGGGAGGCGAGAAGCTCTCGGTGGCCTCCTCGTTACAGGCCAGCCCGGTGACTATTATTACATCCATTGCGTCAGATGGTGCCAGCACCTCGGGCCGCCCGCTCCCTTTTGACCTTGGCGGTCAACAGCAAGGTCATCTGTAATTCCATCACCTGACTATGGGATTGTTTACGGGGAAAGACTTTGAGGGCCAAGAAAGGCAGGCAAGTAAGTCCCAAGAGCCAGGCACTTCCCCTTGGGGTCTATCCGGAGGGCGAGGGCCCACACCAGATCTGGGACAGCAACTTTTTGCACCACTTAGCAAATTTCAAAATGATATTAACATACTTCCTATACTGCTCCCCTACTGGAAGTCATAATTACAGCTCACCATTCCCTTTGTCGGCAGGAATCTCTTTAAGCAGTCCCAGCAAGGCGACCTACTTTGGGGACGCATTTTGCATTTTTCATCGCCCCTAGTCCTTCCCCAGATCTATATGTCAAGGAACAGGGAGTTGAGACATGACACATTAATGTTTTTATCAGGGGACCCTCTCTGCTCCCACAGAAAGGGAGGGAGACCAGGAGGAGAGGTCGGCGGAGAGGGAGAGCAAAGGAATCACTCCGCAGCTCCTGTGGAAATTCATATTCCGTATATGTTCCTCTCCCACCTGAAATAAATCCTGCAGGCCTCCCCACACAAACCCAGCGGCGCTTATTTATTTGCATGTCATGCTTATAATATGGTAGAAAGCAAGACGGATCTTCGAGGAGGGGAGGAGATGAGGCTCGCCTTTCAGACTCGCCGTCTTAAATAAAAAAGAATCGTCCGGCCGGGCGCCTAAAAATCTATCTTGAGTTTGTGGTCATTATCTCTATTATATAGCCCTGGCAATAAATAAGTCGGGTAGTTACTACCCAACAATAAAACTGTAGTACACGGGACACCATACTATTACTTTCTTAATAATCTGTCGTTTCTTTCACTTTAAATCTCCCCAGTCTTGTCTTCCCACTCGTCTACCAGGATCTATCTTCGCCCCTTGAGGTACCAGAACGCTTGGTTCATTTTTCTATTTGGTGAACACAATAAGTTTTCCTGTCTAGACTTTTTGTTTTTTTCCTCCTATTTCTAGGCTGCCTAATCTGCTTCAAGACAAAAGGTTGGCCGGGATCAAATGTCCTCTCCCCACCCCCTGCCCCATCTCCTCTATTTTAACTGCCTGGTGCGGCCACGTGAATGAAGATCGCCCCCCTGGGGCAGGCGCCCACCGGGTCTCCGGGAGAAAGGGGGCGACGCCGATGCCGAGTGACAGGCCCGGGGAGGACGGTCTGGGCTTCCGCGGCCGGCACGCCCTGGGGTCCAAGGGTCAGGTTGGAGAGACCACCTGGGCCAGATCTGCCGCCCCAGGCCCTCACCCTTAATCTTGACGGCGTGCCCGATCCAGGACGGGCTTCGGGGGTGGGGTCCCTCGCACGTGCCTCCGCCGCCTCTCGCTCGCCCTCCACTCGGCCTCCGCGCGCTACACCCGCGCGAGCAGCCCGGACCCGCCTGAGAAGTCTGTGCTCGCTCAACTGCTGACTCCTCCGCTTAGTCGGGCAGTAAAAGCCCCCGGAGGAGCCTAGCCCCCGGGAAGCAGGCGCCGAGGCGGGCGGGGGCGGCGGGGCTCCTTTCAGGTCCGCACGCGCGCCCGCCCGCAGGCCTCGGCTCGCACACCTGGAGCCACCCCTCCCCGGGGCAGTTGGGTGCGCGGCTCTCACCCGGGCCCGGCCCCGGCCCCGGCCGCGCTGGAGGAGCAATCCGTCCAGGGCGAGAGCCTTTCAGGGTCCCAGGGGCCCTCAGCCCCGCTGCCAGGACGAGCCCAGCCTGCGTCCCGCCGACGCCTTGCAGACCCACCGCCACACTTGCCTGCAGCCACCGCGAAAAGTGACGCATGTGGGCAAAGCGGTCAGCGAATGACCGTCTCATCCGCGGAGTGGCACACCTCTGGGGAGGGAGTGTGGGGAGGGTGGGAGGAAGAAGGGGGCGAAGGAGCGTTGGTAAGCCGGGAAAGAAAACAAACAGACCTGCGTCGCTTCCCCTTTTGTCTTTAGACTGCCTGTCTCAAGAAATCAACTTCAGCACAAGCCCCCGCCAGGCTTGTTTTTGTTTGTTTGTAGGACTTAGATAACAAACAGAACTCCGGGCCAAATCTCTGAGTGGGTGTGAAAAAGGAGCTGGCCAGGCTAGTGATGGTTCAGGGGAGATGAACTTCTCACCTTTCTTGAACTCACTAACAGCACGTCCTTTAAAAAAATCCACGCCTCGTGTGTGTGTGTGTGTGTGTGTGTGTGTGTGTGTGTGTGTGTGTGTCTGTTAATTGCGCTTTGCCGGGATGCTCTTTTACGACTCGAAAACAAGCGGCTGGGAAAATATTCACGTTTGGGGCTGAAAACATTTTTTATTTATATCTTTGACATTTAAAAGAGGAGAATTAATTTGTCCTGTCTACATTGGCATTGAGAGAAAGTTTCAGAAATCTATCCAGGGGGAAGAGATTGGGGGGAGGGGGAAGGAAAAAGAAAGAGAAGAAAAGAAAGGAAAAAGAAAAAGCTAGGCTTGGTTTTTCTTATTTCAGATCTGTAATCAATCATTGAAATAGGAGGCAGCAAAATTGTAAAGATTCGATAGATTAAAATGCAAATGAAAGGTAGAAAAAGAAACATTAACATGGCGATCAAAGATTTAATAACCGTAAATCAAGTTTTTTTTCCTGTTGCAGCTGCAGTTTGTGTGTGTGTTTATGTTTTAATCATGTTCCTTCCATAAATAAATAATTTCTGAAACGAGACTAATTTTTCATTATTTTAACCGTAGGCTGTAACACTAAATATTAAAAATAGAAAATGTACAGGATGCCAGATCCCCAACCAAATAAGAGAAAGACATGCTGATTAGTTAAAATCAAGGGGTTCTATTTGTGTTTTGAAAATCAGAGTATGACGCTCAAAAAATTCTATCTCAACTACAAAGCCCAAAGTTCTATTTTCCCTTTAATATTTCATGTTAACAAGGTACCATTTATATTAAATATATGTGTGGCTGTACACATTTCAGTTTGACCATTTTCAAAGAATGAAACTGCCAGAGTATTTAAATAATACAAGACATACATTCTCGCAAAGCGATTTGACAGAATTCCTAGGAAAATAATACCCATTAGAAGAGTCTGCCTTCCAGAGAAGAATTAAATGATGGTTCAACACAGTCAAAACTTTTCTCAGCGTTATCATTAAAGTTCTTTTTCAAAACGGGAATATTTTAGTCCTTTGTTTTGTTACCACTCGATGTAAGGTTTTATGTCAAGGTGTCAAATATCGGAACACACTCTAATTTATTAGCTACTCATTTTTCTCATATGGTGAAGGCTTTTCATTTAGATCTTTTTATTTAAAATATTGATTTATATTGTTAATTTAGGAATTATTTCTAGAACTTTAAAAATAAACACCTGGACTTAGTCATTTTCTTTTCTTTTTTTTTCTTCTTTTCTTTTTTGATAGTCTTAGTAACATGGGAGAATTTATCTTCAGAAGACTAGAAACTTCCTTTTGGTAATACAGCCTTGAAACGTTCAAAATAAGCTCCTTGCTTAATTTGGTTTTTTGAAGGATTCGCCCTACTTTTTGGAAATGATTCATTAGAATTGTCTCCATTATGCCTCTTCCCACAAATGAAAATGATAACCCCACCTGGGTTGCTTGTTTCCTTTCTAAAACCTGTGAGTCAAATGTGAGCTGGGTTGGTGCCTGCTCCCCCCATTCCAGCCACACAGTCACGTTTCCGATTTGACAGCCCAATAATGCATTCAGTTTAAAATTACACTGGGACCTTTCCTCCTTTGTATTTCTTCATTGACTTCAGTGCAACAAGATGACTTGATTTTCATGGGATTGCATGGACTCCATTCAGTGTTACTGGGACATTTCTGCTCAACCAAATACTTGCCTTTCATAGACAAATGAACTTCTTTTTATTTTCTGGAGTTTGTAGACAGTTTTAGATACAGTGTGCAACTGATTTCATTATTGTTGTTGTGAGAATTGAGCAGGCACAGAAGTCATTTATCTACACCTAAGAGATATGACTCGGTAAAAGAGAGAAGCAAGGGCAGAATCATGGGGAGTTATTTCAGTTTATAGGTCTTATTAATTAAACCGGATGTGATTTTTATTCTGATCTTTTAGTACCGACCTTGTTAAATGCTCCCAGATACCTTTACCCCCTCATCCCAGTTTTTTCATCCATGAGATAACTTGGATCTCTTGTCCTAGAAGTTGCTTTCTCTACATATCACTAAAACAGTTGCGGAGTAAAACCGTGTGCATCTTCAGACGATTGCACCCCTCCCGGAAAAAAAGAAAGAAAAATGCCTTTCCCATTCCGGTTTAGCATCTTGTTTCGTTGAAATGCAAGACAGGTACTTGATTTAGCATTTAAGCAAAAGGTTACACAAACCGCGTTTTAAAAAGTGTTGGGATGTCCGACAGGGTCAGCCCCAGACCAGATCATTTTTTGAATGCAGACCTAAAGATAATGAGTACTTGTTGTATTAGAGGGAACAAACAGTACTTTGGCTTCCTCTGACCCCAGAATGCACGGCTCGGTTTCATTGATCATCCTCCTTTATGAGATAATGCAATTACAAACATCAATAAGGGGCTGCAAGGGGAATCATTATGCGGTGACAGTGATAAATGACGGTGCAGAAATAGCATGCTTTTTCCCCCCTAACAATCCAGGAGCCCAGGGGCTCCGGGGGCTGAACACAGTCGCCAAGGAAACAGATGACATCCCGAACGGCACCAAAGGAAAAAAAATGAACAGTCTTTCTTTGCCTCTCACTCTTTTCCGTCTTCCAAAGAGTTAGTTTTGGCTCTAGCAGCAGCTGCCGCACAGGCACTTCGTTATTTCAGACATTAAAGCCTGGAGCGGGCGGTGGGAGTCTCCCCGTCTTCCACCCCCACCCCCACCCCCTTAGATAACGCACAAAGCTAGCTGTTCACAGTTTGGGACTCCCTGAAAATTCACGTCTTGGAAATCAGATTGGGGTGGCGTGGGGGTTGCAGGAACGTGGACTGACACGGCCATTGCGTTGTATTTCCCCCCGCTTTCACGACTGTCTGGTGGAAACTGAGTCTCCAGAACAGGCTGGCGCCTCGTGGGTCAGCCAGCAAGGGCGCGAGCGCGCGGCTCGCCTCCACCCCCTCGCTGTGCCAGACGTTGCCCGATGCCAAGGCAGGCGTGGGGGTGGGGTGGGGTGAGGAACCGGAGGCTTAGAGGGGTGTTTGAAGCTTTACCGGATTTCTTTTCGGTAAAATTATCAACGAGTGTGGGGATCTCCCCTGGAGCCAAGAATCCGGCTGTTCAAAGACCCAGGGTGCCCTCAGCAAGTGGCTTCGAAAGGGCCTCGTTGAGCAATCCCACCCACCCGTGTTCAGGGTGGTGGGTGAAGTAGGCAGGCGCTAAAGGCGAAGGGTTACTGGGAAGGCAGTGCGGGATCTGCGGGCTGCGGCGAAGGGTGGGAGAGAGCCTGAGGCCACTCGAAGAAGGGGAGCTCTCCACTTTGGGGAAAGGGAGGAGGGAGAGAGCGCGGAGGTGCGGGGCGGGGGGCAAGGGGGCGGCGGGGGCAGAAGAAAAGAAGAAAGGAGGGGAGGAGGAAAGCGAGCGCGCGCAACTTCACGCTTCCACGAGGTCGCCAACCCGCGGAAAGCAGACGCTGGGTTCCTGAACCCTGCGGGCACGCCCAGGCGTGCGGCGGGGGACCCCGGCGCAGCGTTCCCTGCCGCTGCGGGCCCCCACCCGGAGGAGCCGGCCGCGCGGGTGCGTGAGCAGGTGATTTTATTCACTGCTTCCCTAATCGGCGAAGTCCCAGGACTCGTTTTCCGCCTGCAGATTAAAATCATTGCTCGGGTAATGAACTTAATGCTTTAGGGTAGAGGTGAGTGTATCTGCGAGTGGGCAGGGGTAAGAATTACCGACCCGATCGATGGGAGACTGGCTTAAAACTAAATCTCTTTTCTCCAGAGCTTCGTCGCCAGTGTTTCCCGGCTGCAGGTTGAGTGTGCTGGGCGGGCGGAGGTAGCGCGCGGAGGGCGACCCCCGAGCGCGGTCCGCAGGAACCGAGACCCTAAATGCCCCCCCATCTCCCCACTGAGACCCCGGGGTACCCGTTATTAAGGCAAGGACTTTTAAAAGCTCGAATGTTGGAAAACCGATCGCTCAATGTGTTTTGTTTTTCCTTCCAGCTCCGCCTTCGCGAGGGAACGTTCCTGACGCGTTGGCCGGCAGGTTGGGCCAAAAAGGGAGTCCACCCCCACCCCCAGCTATCAGCCACCTCCTTCAAGGGGCGATCCCCTACTCTCCCTCGCCGCTCTTTCCAGGGCTCTGGAATGACCAGCCTCCCGTGGACTCTACACTTGGCCACCCTGAGTGTTGCGGGCCGCCTAACAGCCAAGTGGGTGCGGGGTACACGGGAGAGGGGAGTGAGACCAGGGGAAATACCCGGCCAAGCAAGTCACCCCACTACCCAATTCCACGCCACTCCATCCGTCGTCCAAGCGCCTACGCAGGAGCTTTGCGCCAGATCCACTCGGGCCGAGGGCCTGCTGGGATCCGAAAGGCAGGGGAAAGTTTGCACAGATTTTAGTAAGTGATTCCTAGGAGCTCCTGCTTAAGGCATCGAGGTGCTACCCACGGCTCCCTACTGTGTCTTTCAGACAATCGCCTTTCAGACAGTCTTGGCCCACCTGGCGGACCCTGCCCAGGTCCCAAGTGCCTTTGGACCCCAAGCTCTCGGGGTCTCGTCCCCAGCGCCACCGGGAGACTCCGGAACAGAGGTCATCAAGAAGCCTCTAGTCCCCTGCAAAGCACCCCTGAGCGGTTCCCAGGGAAAGGGACCCATATCCCCCAGGGGGTGCCTCTCCACAATCTTCTGCGCAGATCTGTGGTCGCTTCGTCTCCAGAGGCAAAGTCAGCAGCCCCCTTAGACTTAACTTTCTTGTTGTGGTGGAGAGGAAGTAGGAGGCTACTGGAGGTGCTGGAGCAGTGCCCCCAACACGCTCTGGCCTCTGAGCAGAGACCTGTGCACCCAGGTACCCGGGCGCAGGCCGGAACGCCGCGCACCTTAGGAGACAAGGGCAGCCGCGTCCTGGCCTGCACTCCTCGTAACTGTCGCCCGAGGCCCGCGGGATTTTGTCGCGGCGCGGGCTCGGCCTAGCCTGAGGCCAACGGCTACCGCCTTCCAGCTTCCCAATAGCAGACTTGGAAGGTGGGGGGCGCTGCACACAGTAACCAACGCCGGGCGCAAATTCTGTGCGCCTCGTGGGAGACGCGGGCGGGAGGGGGAGGATAGGGCTGTATTTTCCCTTTTGCAAACCTCTCAACTTCCCCGCGAAGTTTTCGGACAGGCACCTCCACGCCAAGGTCCCAGCCTCGCACCGCCCCCGCGAACCCAGCCAGCCGGAGCCTCGGACCAGACCTGGCCGCCCACTGAACCCCCAGGGGGGACCCGGTGCCTGGGGCGCCGCGGCGCCCTGCCCACCCGCTTCCCGGGCCCCGCGGGGTTGCCTCTCCCCCGGGCGCAACTCGCCGACCGGGCGCACTGCAAGGAGACACCCGCCGCCTCCCGAGAACTCCTAATACCATCCATACAGCTTTAATGCGTTTATAATTCGATAAGTGATTTCAATTTAAAATTGTTAGTAACTAATTTTATGGGTAATTTTTCCACATCAAATATTTAAGCATCAGATTAAGGGAGCCAGTTCCGACACAGGATAATAAGGGGTTTTTCCCCCCACCCTCCGCGCCTCCGCCTCCCTCCCGTTCCTACCGAGTCGTTTTTCCAAATCCCCAAAAGGTGGCAGTCGAAGCCGACGTTCCTCGGGTCCGGCGGCTCTGCGAGGGGCGGAGGGGGAGGCGGCGAGGGAGGGGGCGGAACAGGGGAAAAGGAGGAAGAGGAGGGAGCGAGCGAGCGGAGAGGGAGAAGCCAGACGATGCAGGGGCTTCTCAAACTAATACTTTCACACGTTTCTAATACAAGCCAGGAGCAGCGGTGAATTTCCTGGAAATGTCCTGGCAGAAAAGAAGGTCAGAAAACGTGCCTTGGGCTCCGAGTCGGAGATGTGAGAAACTCGGCACTTGGAAAGTGAACTCTCCATTCAGAGCAGAAGAGGGAGAGGGGAGACTGGGAGACAGGCTGGCTTTTTCATAGTTCCTCGTATTTTAACATTGCATACTAATACCAAACAGCAAGGCCACTCGTGTCTTCCAGGACTGGACTCTGCGAGTTACAGAACGGGAGGAGAGGCGTGGGTGTGGGGAAGGTGATGGGGGGCGGGCGCAGCCGCCGATGAATCGCAGACCAGTTGCCAAAACTTTTTTTTCCTCCTGCTGCTGCTGCTGCTGCCGCCGCTGCCTCCGCTTCTGCTGCCGTTGCTTTGAATGTGGGTAACTAGGAAACAGCAAGCCGCCTGAGAAGACGGAATTTCCAACGTGTAAAATGTTCTTAACGGAACCATTGAGCGAGTGCAATAAGGCGTGAGGGGGAACTAATCTTCCCATTTAAATGTTTGTGGCAATTTTATCTAAATGAATTTTAATGCTAAACGAGGGTAATTCCCCATTTGTAGCGCGTTTACTTCTCTTTCCTGTGCTTCTAAAGCACTAGAACATCACGCAATGAACAATAACAATAAAAATACTGTCAAGGCATATTATTCATTTTGAATGTGTTATAATTACAGCTGATTAAATATGATAGGGTAAAATATTTTTAATTTTTTTTGGAAAAAATATTTAAATTATACCGAAAGGTAATCTCCTTCCGCCAGTGCTCTCCTCCCAAATAAAAATACGAAGCAGGTACGATTGCGTGCCCTTGTGTAGAGGAGGGCGTTTTGGTTTCGCCTTTTAAGAAACACCGGAAACGCTCAGCACCTCTGTTAATTCCCTCTTTCGGGGACGTGTCCTCAGTAACCTGGGAACCGGCTCTAAAATGTCCCAGAGGAAGAGCAAAAACGCCACGAAGGGGGGGGGGGGGTGTCCAGGCAAAAAAAAAAAAGGACCCGCGGAGAGCGAGGCTGTCACAAAACCATCACACGGGGGGGGGGGGGGCGGTCAAGGAAAGAACATAGTGTGTTTTGGATTTTTTCTAATTCACGGGGCACTAATGATCTTGATTGTTCATAGCCTCCATATTCCTTAACTCCTCTTCACGTGTGTCCTTTTGCTCGCGCTCTCTCTCCCTCCTCCCCTCTCTTTCCCTCCCCGACCCAGCAAGAGCTTCCTCAAGAATAAAGGCTGAAAATAACCAGCTCACCCAGGCATGTACTGGGGAGGAGGGGCACATGGATGGTTAGTTTATAAAGTTTATTATTAATTTTTAAAGTAAATAAATGGTTGTTAACGGCTAGTAACCACCTATCAAAAGAGAAGTATCTCACTAATAGGAACTATTTATGTAAAGGAAGAATTGCCACCGGGTCCAAAGGGATATTTAAACAAATCCCATCTATGGGGTGGGGGTGGGGTGGGGTGGGGTGGAGGGCGCTGAGCCGGGAGGCTGCAGAAGCCTGAGCCTGGCTCTCTCATTCCGCGTGTCCACGTGTTGAGAAACAAGGCCCCATAAACAAAAGGTGAGAGTGCGCACTGCTGCTCCCGCAGGTGAGTCAGTCAATCACACGTCACCTAGTAAACCCAGCCCACAGCTGGTTTCCCTTCTCACACAGAAAATAGAATTGTTCAGGGCAGGTTTATAGAGTGACGTGGGCCCGAATGTCAGACTTGCGTTTAAGGAGCTCTCCTCCAGCCCATCCTTTGTTTACAAAGCAATCACTGCTAAAAGGCTGATTTTAAAAAATGAATTTGCCTTAATTAAAATATTTGTATATTTTCCTTAGCTTTGGGAAGCACTTTTATAGCAGCAATTTTATTTAAATAAAATTATAAGCTCTTCCAGCTTAAGCATGTTATTTTGTGCTATTTAGCTGGCTGCCATGCAGAAATTCTGTACAGCTGTTCTGGAAAATTAGTTAATAACCAGTGTTACCCAATGAGAACACAGAGCGTATTTGTAAAAATTAGATTTTGAAGTCTGGTCTCTTCAATTCATGTAGTTAATTTCCTTATAAACATATACTGCTCATCATAGGTAACATCGTCAGCAAAATACTTAACTCTGCACTTGGTTTGCCATTCTGTGCAAGAATAATTTCACTGATATTAGATGAGTAATTCTGTCGGATGTAATGAGTCTATAGTTAGTTTAGAGCCCTTAGCCTGAAATGTTCTGATATTAGTTCATTAATTCAGCTTAAAGAAATCAGTAACTATTATTAAATAATTTGCTTTGTGGTTAAAAAATTTCAAATATATATATATATAATGTCTTAGGGAGCTAAGATTCATGTTTACATTTACTGCATTAATCATCAAAATTAGGGGGGGCAGTAAACAAATTTTTCAAGCAGTGGAGTCAGCATGACAAAAATAATCTCGTTTTTATTTTAGGTTCAGATTTCATTACTGCACTCGAACAACTACAACCGGACTTGGCGTCACTGTACAACCCAAACTGCTTCCGTCAGAAACGCTGAGACTCGTGTGCGGTGATTGTTATTAATAATTAGCTCCTTGGTTCTTGATAGAAAAAGGCTATCAACAAGCATTTGTTTATCCACAACAAAAAGTATAATTAGCTTATCCCACTTAGTAAATCTTGTATGCATGCCAACTCATACCAAACTGCTACTTTTACAAAAAAAAAAATTGCAATAATACAGTTCATTTTTCCAGTCCTTTTTGCACAAAATTTATTTACAATGTCTACATAAATGCTCCAAGGTGGGACTATGGAAAAATACACACATGACCGATGCTTTGCTCAGAAATAAAGTCAACATATTAAAAATAAATCTTCAGTCTATGTTTTTGAGCTGCATAAAACAGGAAGTGATGTATAAGGTGGCGGTTGTTGCATGGGGACAATGATGCTCGATGTGACAATTGGGCTTCTACACACACGGCCTTTTGGTTTCCATGCTTCCTCCTACCAGTCTCCTTAAGACACTGCCTGCAACAGCTGATTAATCATTGTTGATGACTGCAGTTTTTCCCATCCTTCCCGATTTACATCTGTTCAGGCCAATTCAAATATGGTGAGTAAATGAATTAGACATGCAAATTCAAGCCCCAGGCTAGAAAGAGGGAGAGAGAGGGAAAAAGAGAGAGAGAGAGAGAAAGAGAGAGAGGGAGAGACAGCGCGCGCATGGCTGAAATCCTAGGCGAGAAGAAAGATTCTTCCGCCTGATAGTTATTTTAATGCTCTAAAAATCCTGCAAATCAGACCTTCCTGTCCCTTGCAGGATAACTGTAAGGCTTTTTAATGTAAGGAGGCTTCTGGAGGAAGTGAAGAGCTATGGAAACAACACACATAGTGTGGAAAAATTTCACATTTTTCTTAAAAAATCTATAAGAAACAACGTAATATGGATAACAGTATAATAGCATTTACAATATTTCACTCTTTGTTCTCTTAATGTCTTATATAGTTATTTAGCATGTCCCCCAGATTGACTTCGGTTGGTAGTTCCTGCTTTTTAAGAGTCCCTATGAAGAATTAGGGATGCTCCTTGGTCCAAAGTAGATGCCAAGAATGGAACTCCACAATCATTGCAGAAAAAACATGATTTGAAATCAGTCACCATTGCAGACAATGCATATTCCCTTAAGCTACTGAGCATGAATGTCCATGACTTGTCCACTCATTGTTGGGTCTCCTGTATTAAGAACCGTGGGGCTTGATGCTGACATTGGCATTCCAGGGTGGGGCGGTCCTCCATGCATCATCACTGTTGGGTGGTGAGGGTGTCCAGGAATGTACGTATGCATGGGGGGCCCATGACGCAGCTGAGCAGGATGGGGGGGCATCTGGGGTTGGGTATAACTTGGCTGTCCCATACTCACACCCATTGGACCACCCCGGGCTACATACTCCCCTGGCATACTTTGCAGCCCTGTAGAAATTCAAAAGAAAGAAACAAAAAGAAAATATTATGAAAAAGCAATAGTGTGGTTCTGGCTATGGCAATCCTATGAAAGGCAGGGGACACTGTGATTAAGGGAACATGGCTCTGTGAAATATTCTTTTCATTCATATAGAAGAAAATAAAATGAGAAATGTTGTGCTGGAAACTCACATTTTGTGACTACTTTTTTTTTTTCATTGTCATTGTACCAGGTCAGCCTACTGAGGTCTTGTTTACTTAACAAACAAAACTGTTATTTGAGGTCTGGTCTGAAAAAAGCACTTTTGTTCCCTGGGATATTCTCTACCAAGAGTACAAGAGTACCCTGCAACAGTCATGAAACATCTCACATGAAACTAACTAGATAGGCTCACTAAGGTTGATTACTTAGCTAAACTCATACTTTTGGAAAATTAAAACAAAACAAAACCATAACAGTTATCAATGAATTCCTTCCTCATGATTCCTTAGAGCTGGGGGAAAGAAAGCCTGTACAAAACCCTGCCCACCTTTCAATGATTTTGAGAACAATAAGAAAAATTGAACCTAAAACAATACCCCTCCTGCTTTGAGAGGCCTCTTGTCTTCTGCATGGATTGCTATAGTTGATGGAAACTGACAGGTGTATTGTTTCTGAGAGCTATAAGCTCCATAATCATCAAGGGTGAAAGGCATAACGCTATTGCTAAGTAGGTTCAATTGGCTTTAGTTCTAAGTAATAGTGTACTGTGAATACGATGAACACCTTCGAATAAGGTCTCCAGGCTCTTGCAATGAATGGCTGCTTAATCTAGCCTAAAGGAACATTTTTGAACTAATGAAAATTGCTTATAAAATATACTGTACCCACAGCTCTTTAATCAAAAAAGATGATAATATTTTTTGTAATAACCTATTAATTTAATTGGTCACGAAGCATAAAATACATCATTTAAATTTAATTGACCCAGAAACTAAGAAACAATATTTAAATTAACTTAGCTAGAGAATTCCATGATGAGGTAATAAGACTGTTGCATTCTTGTGTTCAGTGGAATGTTTTCAGGAGCTAATTGTTAAACTTTTATTTGCCTCACACCCAGAGAGGAAGACCAATATGAATTACCCTTGGCCTCAGCAGCAGTTTTAAATAGTGTGTTAATATAATCAGAGACACAACCAAGACTCAGCTCTAACTGATTTTAATTCCAGAAACAAAGGTAGAGCAATGCCATCAGGGGTAATTTAGAAAGCGAACCAGGGCTTTGGTGTTCAAAACAGTCTTAGTTGTTTGAACACGGATGGCTGGAGTGTCTTTTTTGGAGAGAAAATGCAAGAGGGAGAATCTGGGACAGTTTTCCTAGGCCCACTCCACTAGGCCTGCCACCGAAGATTGCATTAATGATCTCTATTTTTGTATACTGAATAAGTCAAATCCATTTGTCACACTTCGAGTGATGGCATACTTAATTTGGATATAGTCAATTAGCCTAGGCTAAGCCCCGCAGCCTGCTGTGCACACCTCTATTTTGTATTCTCCCTTTTTCCATTGCCACACGTAATCCCATTATGATGGACAGACAAAGGAATAAACTAAGAAAAAAAAATCAAAGTTTGGTTGACTGAAGCTCAAAATATGCCTTTACTTACCCTAAGTAAAGCTAGTGTTTATTTTCCCTAAAAGAAGTCTCTGTTTGGCTTTTCCGTGTCTTGCAGGTTAGTGTAGAAATGTAACTCATGCATCAACTGCGGTTAGACAGATTTATGACACTTTGGGGACATGCTCTTTCCTCTCCTTGCACTGCTGCAGACTGCTTACATTTTGCAAATCAGTCTGTTGCTATGACAACCCACTCCCCCACCTCCTGACTGTTTCTTATTTTGTCATGTGGTCAGTACTGTATAATAGCAACACACAGGATAAATGTACATCATACACAGTATTTATAAGCTTAAAAGCTTGATCACCACCAAAGAGAAAATGAAGGAAGCAAGAAACCAGGAGTTCAATGGAAAGGAATGAACAAGCATGAAGCTATGGGCAAGGAGAACATAAGAAAATGCAAGAGGAAAAATATTCCTAGGACAAAGTGAAAACAAAGACCCCATTTGTACTTACTTCCCCCTGGCTTTGCGATTGGTTAACTAGATGAAGGTTACATGTAGTGCCACTGCCCCTCCATGCCCATATTCATGCCCATTCCACTCATAGGTCCTAGAAGGGAGATAAAAATCCAAGAAGAGGCCAGAAAATGAGCAAAGTCAACAGATAGTGCCAAAAGACCCTTAAAAAAATAGATTCCAGAGGGTTGAGAAACAGTGAGATCTTCAGTGCGTAAAGATCCTGGCTTCCCCTCTGCAATACTTAGACGCACAGATGGCAGGCAAGGCAGGCAGCTTGAGATAACAGCAAAGGATGAAGTGGATTTACCTGTGCTGATGGGAGTGACACTCTCGGAGTTACCAATGAGAAGCAACCCCAAAACAGCCTTACCTGGTGCCCTGATGCCCATGTGTTGCTGACCGTCCATCACGAAACCTCCCATTGGCTGTCCGTCGGGGTTATAAGGTGTTCCTTGACTTACTATAAAAGTGCAGAACACAAGTTCTTAACAACAGTCTCCAAGAGAGAATAAAATAGCCAGAGACAGAGAGAACATACCAGGCGGATGTAATTTTAAAACATTTGAAGTTAAATTTCAGCTCTCCATACCTCTGACCAAGTTTTAAAACCCTGTTTGCAGAATAGTGAACATACGGAAACTCCATGTTTGGGTTTCACCTGGCGCTCACACAACGGTTGTTGAAGGGAAAAAAAATTCCAGGAATACGACTAAACATGCAGTGACTCAATGTAGCACTTTACACAGTTTTCCACAGCGCTCCCTCTGAGACCAGACAGTGTTTCCGAGGAAAGTAAAGACCCACATCACCCCTAGTAAATACTGTTGTTGATCTCGCTGGTGTGTTACAACACAGAAATAAAGCCTAGAAAGATGTTTCTTGGATTTTTAGGTCTGCAAGCTGGGATCCCATAGAAGTACTGCCATTTTAAGCTCAGATTAAAAATCAAAAAGCTGTTATTAACAAAAAAAAAAGTTGACTAGGACAAGGCCTGAGAAATAGGAATTGTGTGTTTATACCACTACCTGAGTCCCATGTTTTAACTGTACATGAAAAGCTGCTTCAGAAGTAAGCTGCCTTGGGTTATTAAAGCACACAAAAGCTCTACCTCATTGAATGTCTTTGAACTTTACTGAGTCCCACAAGCGATCCTGACCCCTTTGCCCTTTTGACAGGTAATAAAGTTTACAGCAATTCCACACCAAGCCATGCACCAGGGAGTGGTCATAGTAGCAGAAAGAGCTGGGAAGGCAAACTCAGAAAAAAATAACATTAATATATTGAATGTGTACAAAGAATATTGTAACTGAGCATATGATTTAAGAGTTACTTTTCTGTTGGCTTTTTTCCCACCTTCTCCAAACATTTTATAATGATGTTAAATTGATTAGTGTTGTTATGAAATGAAACTGGTTTCATTTTAATTGCCAGGCGCTCC
This sequence comes from Artibeus jamaicensis, assembly GCF_021234435.1. NCBI lineage: Eukaryota > Metazoa > Chordata > Mammalia > Chiroptera > Phyllostomidae > Artibeus > Artibeus jamaicensis. Next base: position 6,902,831 of record NW_026521738.1, read on the forward strand.
TAGCACTCACTCCCAGTTTATTTACCAGGTATCGGACCTCCCGGTGAATGGCTTGAGGATGGTTTTCGCTTGCGTGACTTGAATACAGTCACTATGGGGGACTTGCCTGCTCGGTTGGACTGGTCTATCATGGGCTGCACTATTCTCCTCCGGGCATTAATAAACCTGTAACCAAGAAAGCAGAGCAAATCATTATATCTTAAAACAAAACAAAACAAAACAGAATGGGGGGGTAGAGGAAGAGAAGATGGATAGCAGTGAGAGCAAAGCCCGATCTTGGCAAAACGGTCTTCTCCCCTGTTCTGTGCAGTTCCGCTGCTGCAAAACCCGCAACCCCTGGTGACCTTTGAGTACATAGGCTTGGGGTTTCTGAGTTGATTTATGTTTGCCTGTTTTACCACAGTTGGACACTTCCATTTCATCTTTTCATGGGGGAATTAGGGGAGTTTTCAGGAAACAATACTAGCTGGCCACCACTCTTTTCAATTGCGAGGGGTGGGGGAAATTTAGTGGAGAGAGCAAAATGTCCGTAAGGGCATCTGTTACCGCTCCTAATTAGTGACATTTCAATCTTATGTTCCCTGACTTCTTTTTTACAATTTTTATCAAAACCTTCCCTACCTCTTACAAACCTAATTCTATTTTAATGCCCACTATTAAGATAATGAACTGGGATGGCAGCACACCATCAAATGAGGGAATGTCTGGAGTTTATCACCACTAACCCACACTGCTGGGGACTTCAGAGAAATGCATTCCTTGTAGAGATTTCTTGGGGTGGTTTTTTTTTTTTTTTTTGCTCTTTATGCAAAGTCTGAGGTCAAGGCAAGGTCACAGCTATACAGTAATTGAACTTATAATCTTGCTTTCTCCAGCTAGACCTGAAATTTTATAATGAACATCTTATTAAGATATTTAAGTCGCTTAAGTGTCTTAATGAGATTTTCCTTACAATTTTTGTTGGCTCTCCAAGAGTGATTAATACAAGCTATCCAAAGCCATGCGTGTGAAATTTCTAACTCTTAAAATCTGTCTGTACTGAGTAATACTGAGAATTACATATTGAATACAGAAAATGAGTGGGACATATTAGATTCTGAAATAGTAAATCGCTTTCGGTTCTCAGCTCAGATTTGAATATATTGAACATGAGCAGCACATAAAAATACAATTAAAAGTTTAATAATACACTATTAATAATACAGAATTCACAGTCCAGTATGAATTCTAGTTTGTAAGTCTCCCTAGTTCAGGTAGGAAAATAGATCCCCAAACACAAACTATTAAACAGACAGGGACAGATTTTTAAAATAAAAGTGAATACTTCCTGATATGTTAAGATTCTCAGTATCTTACAGTCTTGTTTCTTCATTACCTGAGAGGTAATTAAAATAACAACGGTGGAATTTAACTAAAAGGACACTGTTGGTGTGAACTCCTGATAATGCATATCATATCAGTTCTTGGATATGAAGTCCCTGAACTGCTAATAAAAATATTTAAAACAAGGATCTAAAACAAATTGTGTTGCAAATCAGGTTACCATTATCTTGTATAAACCATGGAAATTGGAATCATGTGAGCAGAAGGTTAGACTAATTCTCCAGTCTCATTATACGCACAGGTGTAGCACAAACACTATGTGAAATAGCCAATTAAAATGAAAAAAAAATCTGCTTTTTCATTAGCTGCCTTCACTGCATGACCAATTAGAAAATGATTTAATATTAATATTCTGCATATACCAACAGTAATTTTCGTAGCAGCTAACACAGGTAAGAGAGCAAAACCCAGCTCTTCGTCTGTGGGACTGTCGGTAATCTGCAGGGTCTTAGCGGGAAGGAACTCTGGTAACTTTTTTAAAGTCCCTTTAAAAGCATAATATTTTTGTGGATATGATTTATACTGTTTATCTACAAATAGGAAGCACACTTCTAACAGATGCAAAACCACAGCTCAGGGAAGTCACTTACTTATTTGAGGTCACATGTCACCCAAGAGATGTTAATCATTTGCTGAATGACACACAGCTGGTGAACCTAATGGCAGCAAGCACCTACGCCTCTAATGTCCTAACCAAAGCATGGCCACTGCTGTGTTACCCATCTAGAATATCCCGAACTACATAGATTTTTAAAAATAAGCTGGTTTTGCCCTGGCTGGTGTGGCTCAGTAGATTGAGCGCCGACCTGCAAATCAAAGGGTTTCAGGTTTAATTCCCAGTCAGGACACATGCCTGGGTTATGGGCCAGGTCCCCAGCTGGGGGCATGTGAGAGGCAACCACACACTGATGTTTCTCTCCCTCTCTTCCTTCCCCTCTCTAAAAACTAACTAAATCAATAAGTAAATAAATAAATAAATACATAAATAGCTGGTTTTGAGCCAGTCACCACTGGTGGCAACTCTATTGCTGATTCCAAGAATAAGCAGGACTGAACATTTTGTAGACTAAGAATTTTGATGACCATCCTGCTTGCGTACACGAAGATAAAGCTATGCATAAGAAGATTCAGTGATCTATATTCTAAAGCTTGCCTCCTTCACATCTGTACACTCAGATTTCCAAAGACCACTTCATAAAACAAGCTCAGGTTTGAACCCATGACAATTAAACCCATGAAATCAGAGAAAAATTGTACCTCGCGTTTGGAAGGGGCTTTAACGGCCACCTGGCTTGGTCACTGATGTGGATCCCCTCTCTGATATCCCCATCTGATAGATGGGTAGCCTCCACCGGACTGTTCCTGATACAGTACTTCCCACCCCTCCTGACAGTCCATTCGTTCTATGGACAGTCCATTCATTCTAGCAGCTCCTGCCTTACCTGACCTAAAATGCTTTCGCCAGGACAACTCCTTGGGGTAATTTAAACAACTTTAATCTCACTTCTTTAGAATTGCCTTTCAAATATTTCAACTACAGCCATCATGCCCACTGGCTTCTCCCCTCTTCTCCCCAAGTTACACACTGTGACTCTTACCAAGTTCATTCTAGAATGTGAGTTCTTTTAGGGTACTGAGTTCACTCACCACCTGAGCCACTCTTTGCTCACCATGCTGAGGTTTGTCCGTGCGCCCCTGAAGGTCTTCGGAAGACGACACTAAACGCCAACCTCCAAGCCTTGCTGTGGTGCCCATGCAGGGAGCCAACACCTCGCTGCCAGCTCTCAGCTCAGGGCCCCCAGGGACTAGGTGCCATTTGTTTTTCTTGTGGTGGCAGTAATTAGTCATTGTTACTGATGACACCAGTGTCTGCCACATATGGGATGCATAGATATGAAGGTGGGACTTCTTTCATTAAATAAAAACAACCAAACTTTGAAAACCTAAGAATGCCTAATCACTTTGTCTAAACCACTAGACCACGTACTTGGAACTTCTCATTTCTGAAAACTTCATCAACTTGTATAGGGGCCTCATCAACTCTCAGAATGCTACTGAATTACAATTCCTGTACTTACAGGAAACAAATTATTATCTGGGGTCACAGTAGATAGATATATTTATCTGAAAATAACTAAGAACAAAATATTTTCATTTTTAAAACATCATCCCTTTGAACTTAAAACCATCTCAACATGTGATTCTCCTTAGTGCATTTTATCATTCTCCCAGACTGTCTTATATGTCCTCTCTTTGGAATTACACTCTATACAGCAAAGCCATGTGTTTAGATGGCTTCAGGGTGAATTCAGATACAAAAACATTTTCCTTCTGGGCAAAGCAATAAAATGACATTCTTGCTCCTCCCACTCTAAGTCAAACAGAGGTCAGTTCCCCCATCCCTGTATCTGTTTAAATAAACTGGTCCAGCTGTTTGTTTCTAAAATGCCCTTTGACCTTGTGTCTCATCCTCCCCGCTTTTGCGACAATGCTTCACTTTCCATTGTGGAAGATTCTAAATTATCAAGAATTTTCTAAACACTGAACCAAAAAAGGAACTTTACATTTTATGTGAACTTCTATGAATATATTCCCTTCTTAAAATACTGTCATTTCCAGAAGCATCCGTAAAATACTCATTTCAAGTTCATATGTGTGTGTTCCAATATATATCTATATTTACATGTGAATACATAAATATATATATATATTAGAACTTGAACATAAGAAGCAGTGTTTTTTAGAGAGAAATGAAAAAAGAGAAGATAACCCCACTTTCAATATACAATAAAATATACTTTCTCCAAAAACCATGAAGTAATTTAAAATAAAATATATCCATGAAGTACACACAATCTTTAGAATTTCCCATGTTGATAAGGTCTGTTTAAGAAGTTTGTTAGCTTAAAGATATAAGAGAAAACTTTTCCACTTGATGTCCCAACACTACAGCCTTTAGAACTCAGATGTATGCATGACATCAGGAAGACACAGAAGCCAGAGAGTTTTTCTGACTCACTAGAGGAGTTCCACGCCAGGGGCGAAGAGACTGTAGCTCGACCTTGCCACAAACTGGGCATTTGAAAAGGTAAGCCTTCCAGTCGAGTGTGCTTTCAAGTCGGGAAACATTCTGTTTGCCTTTCCATGTTCCATTCTGAACACCGAGGTATACTTTTAAAAATCTCATTCTGCTTTGAAATTACAATCTTCTTTTGTGAAATACTCTTTAAGAACTGGATGTTCTGTAGGTGGTAGAAGACTAAATAAGGGAAATAATTCTTATATTCCCTTTTTTCATAGAATCATGGATTAGACTTTCTTCCTGTGACCCAACTATCTCCTTTCTCAAATCAAGAGGTTTTAAAAAGAAAAGGAATGTAATGGATTGACTTTATAGCTTTATTCTATATCAAGATAAACACAGATATACTTGTATTTCTTTTTTTTTAGTTATTTAGTTATTTGGTGTTTTTTTTTTTTTGGTTATTTAGTTATTTGTTTAGGACACAAGTCCTAGTTAGGGGAAATGGTAGGTTAACAGGGAAGCAAAATCTTCAAAAGTATAGCACACAAGATCACCTCAAAGTTGCATTTTAGTCTTTGCATTTTTAAATAGGAATCAGACAGGGAGAATGGGAGATGAATCCTGAGTTGTGCCAAAAAGAAATACACAAAGTTTTGCTTTATTCTTTCTTCTCTTCGCCCCCCAGATCTTTGTATTAGACTTTTTTTTCATTCTGTTAATTCCACCTTCCTCCTTTTATTCTCAGTCTGTGAATACCTGAATAGTTTTTCTGAGCAAGATCTGGTAGAACAGCTTTCAAAAGTTGACCTTTGTCCTTTAGTTTATCCTCCACTGCTTGCCCGGCTCCTTCCCACAAAACCGGACTGCTAACTTTAGTTTCCTCTTGGTGAGAACCAGGAGAGGTAGAGAGATTATAGTGGGCATCCGTCTGATCCGAAACACAAGGTACACGGTCCCAGTTCCACAGGCAGCTTTTTCCACACAGCTTTGCCCTTTTCCTATACTTGTATACCTTTGGTCTTCCTTGTATGGCTCTCTGTAATACTCGCAAAAATAAAGAAAAATTATTTGTTCACTTTCAGAAACGACACTGCCCCCTTTACTCAATTAATTCTATTCCTCAATGCTTATGACTCTCTTTGTTCACCGAGCCCAGTTTGTCCCTTCAGCACGTCACTGCCAACCCAGTGAGCCACAGAAAATCAGAGCACCGCTGCTTCTCAGCGGTGCTGATTGTCAGTCACCCCCACAGTGCCTCCTGCCCGCTAGGTGTGCGTGCACAGTCGGCAGGCGGGAGGTGCCCGTTCAGGGAGGGAGGAGCACCGTTTCACAGTGCCCGCCCCCATGCCCCAGAAGCTCACGTCGTCAACTTAATATTAAAGAAAAGATTCCCTTAAATAGCAGGATATGTCAGTAAAGATGCCCTTCTACACCTGTATCGTCCTTCAGAGAAATTACAAATGATACTCATCTTTGATTAGTATTTAGGTATAGTTAGAAATACCTACACAGACATTTTATTAATAATAAAAATTAATACCTTGTATTCTTAAGTATAAGTAGTAGTGGTTTCTAGATGCTCTGTTCATTATTTAGTCACAAATAAACAACATGCAAATATAATATGTGATTGATAAATAATTCATTGAGATAATTTCTACAAATATTTCTATAGAATAAAACCTTGCGAAAAATCTTCACATATAAAATGTTGCATTGGAAGGTAATTGCTGAATTCCAGAATTTTGTCCTTTTTCTAGTCCATGAATTTTCCTTGACATAACATTTCTTTCAACTTTATCAGTCATTTAAATAAAATCATATATACTACATTTTTTAAAAGTCAGCATTTCCTGATAACTTTAAGGCCTGTTTTATAAATAAACCTTTCGGGGAAAGAGTTCTAGCTATCTCCCAAATAACTCTCTGTGCTCTAAAACAAGAAATGAACTTCACAATCTTTTGCTGGACTCCTTCATGTTAGATTTACATTTATTTATGAAATTTAATGATCCATAACTGGCAGTCTTCAGGATCCACGCTTTCTACACTCTCTTTCTCTGGGAAATAAACTTGCATGAAAAATGATTTTAAGATGCTCGCGAAAGTTGACTCCATCTCAAGTCGAGCCGTATGAAATCATGTTTTTGGTACCTCTCTCTACAGGATCCAACAGTTCCAAGACTGCAATACATCACCTGCATGTCTGAGGGTGGAAGAGGTGACTGGACGGGAGGGGGGAAAGGGGAGCACGGGTTCCGCTCCCCGTCCGTCCCAGAAGTAAGTATATCGCTCAGATCGCAATAAGCCCGTTAATCGGCAGTCTGAGAAGGGGAGCCTTCTCTTCCAGCGACGGGCACATTTGTCAAATTACTCTAGAAAGAACTGACATTGAGGATGTTAATTACATATAAAATTTTCCTCAAAGCAACTAGTGAAAAAAACCACCAGTAAGTTAAAAAAAAATTAATGCAAAAGGAAACAACGAAAGCCGCATATTATTTTGAACTTTAAATGTTGCAATAACTTCCAAACATTTTATCACTAGGTTACATACAGCAAAGTTTTCCTTGAAAGCAAATTTTAAAGTGATTTTTTTTATTCTAAAAAAATATAAGCTTGCTAAATCATTTAATCTGACCTGAATTCAAAGCGAAAGTGGTTCCCTAAATGGGGGGGGGGGGGGTCTATATTTCTTTTGCTGCCTTTGAGATTCACTAAAGCACTAGGATCCGAACTCAGAGGAAGAGACTGGAGGCTGTCTCACCAGATTTAGGGAAAGGAATACTTACTCAACAGGAAAACGTAGGTAACAAAATGGTACTTATAAACTACTTACTTAAATGTAACAGATAATTTGCCCAATTTGAGTCTTTATAGCATATAAATATAAGAAAAAGATACAGAGTTAAAATTATTATTAGCACACTGAATCAGCAAAGGGTACTCAATGATAATATAGCAAAACCTCCTACAGCAATGAAAAAGTTAAAGTAGGTATTATCAAACAATAGATGTGTCTCGCTTTGCTTTAAGCTGCACAATTTTCTGTATAAATTCCAATTTTCCCATATTCACAAAAAGTTAATAACATTGTATCTAACTAAACATCCCACAAACATTGCAGAATATGTGTTTATTTAAAACAAATTTTAACTTTCTGCCAGTCTCCATTATACCTAGAATGGTCAGATCATTTATCATCTAAGCCGGGTTGCTTTTGACAGTGAAAGAACACTACTCATAATTATCCTGGGCAATAGGCACAGACCATGTATGTCCCCGCCAGTCGGGGTGCATGGCCAGCGTAATGATCAAAGACACAATTTTCTGAAATGAAATTCCCCCTGAACGACTGGCGCTAGAGCCCTCTGTGTGAGAACGGACCGGCCTCAGCGTGCATGCGAGGTGAAGGAACAGCAGCACCTCCCTGGAGCAGCGGTGAGTCCTCCCCTTTCTCTGGGGCTTCTCCTTCCGTTGCCCCAGTTCCCTGGCCTTGACCAACCCAAGCCTGGAGTCTCCATTTATGCCAAGGGAGGCTATCTCAACACACGGCTTGATTTCTACTCTCTCCTGCCAAATCAGGCTACAGAATGACCCACTGAAGATGACTTGACTTGAATGGGGGCCTGTCTCTGTTCTGTGGAGTATTCACTGTAATTTCTGTTCCAATGAGTAAAGCTGGAAACCAGCTCCATGTAATGTACATCAAAATGTAATATATGGAGGCCCTTAAATACAAATGGAACCACTTATACAAAGGGGCGAAAATCTGCCCAATCAGGTATATGACAAAATTTTTTGAATGAAGACACTAAGACTAACAAAATGACCTCCTTTTAAAATGTGTCAGATCTTTGAAAAATGCTTACGGGCATCTAAGCCACACTGAGAAAGTTTAGAGAATGTGAACTTCCCTTCACAGTGGCTACCCCCTTCCTTGAACGACATCATGCATAATTATCACAGTCAAAACACGGGCAAGCGCTTTAGAAATGACAAAACAGCACAGGGGTTTGTTGGGATACTATTACTCTGATTCTCAAAAACACCCAATGAATGGCACAAGAAAAACTGTATGCGTGCGCTTATGGCTGCAAGAGGGGGAAACAGCACCGCTGCCCACCAGTGCAGCGTGGATAACCAAATCGTGGTCTTTCCGTAAAATGGAATGTTACTTAGCCATGAAGAGGACCGAAGTACTGATGACGCGTTGTAACATGGATGAAAGTTAAAAACGTTATTCTTAGAGAAAGAAGCCAGTCACAAAAGACCACACATTACCTGATGAGATTTATGTGAAATGCCCAGAACAGGCAACTCCATAGAGACAGGGGGTAGCTGAGTGGTTGCCAGAGGCTGAGGGGATGGAGGACGGAGGTGTGCAGTGGGGTGAGAGTGAGAGGGGACAGACAATGGGGCGTACAAATATCAAATTACAAGGCTGTATGCCTGGAATTTATGTAACATTGTTAACTAATGTCGCCACAGTGAAAATTGAACAGAAAATAAATAAAGGGTACAGATTTTCTTTTTGAGGTGGTAACAGTGTTGTAACGTGGACTGTGGGATGATTTCCTACTAAAAACCACCGAGTTGAGCACTTTAAGTGGGCAGATGGCACAGTATCTCCATGACGCTGTTTAAAACAAACATGCAACGGTGGAAAGGAAGAGGCGCTGGACCGGGGATCAGCCCCATCCTGGCCTCTAATTAGCTGAGTAACATCATAAGGCCATGAGCCTCAGCTGTCAAATGATGCATAAAATTTCACCCAGGTTTTGGCTTCTCTTGTTCCTTAGCACCGGGTTTCTAAAATTTGAATAAATCCAGGCTCCCTGTGGGTAAATTCCAAGACTTCATATCCCTCTGTTATTTGCAATTTCAAAAGAAATAACAGGACTAAAATCCAAAGTTAATTCTCAAAAGGCGTTTTTAAACTACGCTCACTCAGAATGATTCTGATGTGCTTTCTCTGCCCCCACCCCATCCTCACCTGGCCCTGAGGATGGAGGCCTTTCCTTTCTGTGAACAGCACTGCCAGGTGACCAGACGTGGGGACTGACATCTGACTTCTTTGGACAATTCTTTCAATTGGCTTCTCACCATCCCCTGCTGCCTGCCCTTCCCACGTACACACGCACCATGCCCCACACTAACGATGAAATCAAGTCAACCATGGCAGATAGTCTAAGGCTGCCGGCCAACAGAATCCTTCAACCAGTCAACAACCCTCAAAAGTACTGGTTTACATTTAAATCAGCATCCCAGGGTACACACTAGTAGAAACTTATATATATTATTAACCGTGACGCATTTAACTTTCATCCCTAGGCAGTATTCTGTTCTGGAAAAGTAGGGACTTTGTCAATATTCAGCCAGGTCTCTCCAATGACAGGAAACTCATTGCTGAGCAAAGTTACATTTTGAACCTGAGACCGGGAACTCCCACAGGCCCGAAAGAGTCAGCGTGTTTGAGAAAGGGCATACGGTTTCCCCTTCTTCAGCGATGGCTCTAATCTGGTAAGGCACTGGGTCCTTCAGTCAATGGGGTAAGAGGCTAAAAAGCAAAAGAGGGCTCTCAAGGGCAGGAACCCATTGAAGTTTTTCGTTTGTTACTGCTCAGGTGTCAGGATCCCAGTGGGGTGCATTGTGTCTTGTATTAATGGGCCAGGCTGAGAAGCCCCAAAAGAATGGAAATAAAATAAAGAGGAAAATATCAACGACAGTGAGGCATTGAACAGGAAAGCCCTGTATTTGCCAAAGTGACAAGCATCCATGTTGTTGGAGAGACTTTTTTTGAATGTTCTCTCTCCCCTTAACCACTGAGAAAGGAACGGAACAAAACAGGGAGAATTTCCACGAGGCTCCAGGCTTCCTGTACAGTCCGCAGCAACACGGATCGGGTCAGGACAGCCTTCGCCCTCGGAAACTCTTCCTTCCCCCGCGCCCCTGGCTCTACTCCATTTTTGAGAAAAGTGTTTTATTCAACAAAGAGACAACATTTGCCCCTTCTTTTTTTCGTGTTTCAGGCTGACTTTTTAGCCACTCAGAAATGCTGTTTGTTTTCTGTAGGCACAGCCTGGAGCAAGATGGTGATGTAAGTGAGAGAGAGGGGTTCTCTGTGGGCACAGCTCGCTGCTGCAGTGCTCAGTGGTTTAATCACCCAACACCAGCCTCGGCAACTGTTGACACAAAATAGGTGGAGATCAGGTCTGTGCAAGCAGAAAATACCAGAAAGGCAAACTATATGTAAACACACTTAAGACCGATTTGACAAGAATAGACCTAAACCTGATTTGCTAGGAAACTCCTAACGTCTAAAGCTTGGGTGTCCCTCTCAGCAGAGGCTTCTGCCCCCGACAGAGTTTCCTTTCAGAAGGAAAAGAGTAACATTGGAGAAACTAAAATGAGTTTACAGAAGACAGCTGAGACATGTGTCCCCTTGCTTCGCACAGTGCGAGTTTCCGATCTGCTCCTACATGCAGGATCTATGTAATGTAATACAGCTCTTCCACGTACTCCTGGAGCGGAGCCAGTGAGGGAGAGACTGGAAAAAAGGCCAACATGCGCACTGAAGCACAGCTCCGAAAGTTGTTTCTCCTGACCTATGAAACTCGTGCGAAGCAGCAAATGGATGATGCTTAAACAGTCTTTTAATCTTATCTAACTGACACCTGACAACCCATTACTTATAGATTATTAATGCACCCACTAAAAAGTTTGTCATGTACAAAATTACCGGAGAAAAAGATTGAATGCCTGAGGAAAAAACAAATTCTGCTGTACAATAATTTAAGAAATTTCAAGCCTATTATCTGTCATGCCCTTCACAGGCTTGCAGCACACTGCTAAAAACAACTGATTTATCTCTATTATGAGCCCTAAAATGACAGCATACATGTTTTTCATGTCTTGTGATAATGTTTAGTTTCATCTAGTTTTTATTTCCCAGTGCTTGATTCACCCGCGAGGAAGAAACAGAACAACTTTTTAACTTTCCCGCCTGTCTCTTTACCACACGACCCTCACCCCTTCCCCAGTCCTAGGGTAAAGCTGGAATCAGAGTCCATTTCAGAACATTAAATGTGCTTTTCTTTGGCTCACATTATTATCTAGTCTAGACAGTTTGAGCTGGAAGAGACTTAGAGTCCCAGGAATCAGTTGAACCTGACCATGTGGGGCAGAGGAAGCTGCTGCCACAGAGGTAAAGTGACTCCATCAAGGGCACACAGCTCACCGGCGAGGAGTGGGGACAACAGATGAAATGTTTTGACTCAAAATGTTCTTTCCCCTAGATAATCCCTCCCTTTGCTTGCCCCATCAGTTGTACGTTGTCATGGGGTTTACAGGGGAATTTGTTCCTTAGCCACCTGTGGATGCCTGGACCCTTCCCCTCGATCCCGATGCCACTCAGCCCCCTCCCTTCCCAAGGTCTGCAAGTAAACGGGAGTCAGTCCCAGCTCTGCTAGGCTGCATGACATGTAAGAAGTTCTTTCCATTTCTCGGACCAAATACTTGTGCTAAGACACGGAAAACAACAAATCTGGCTTAATTAGGGCTTCCAACGAGTCCTCTGATCCACACCCTGTTCAAAGTCAACCACCAAGCCACTGGTTTCTCTGCCTTGAAAGGGATCACAGACATTGAAGCATGGGGCGCTGATGGATAAATCAGTCTCCCAACTCACTCAGCTCTGGGCCTCGCTTGAACCCCAGCCCTAAGAGGTCCTGCAATATTTCCTCGAGTGGTAGCAACTCTCAGCTTCAGGCATCACACTCTTCCTTCGTCCTGAAAAGCACACAAACTGCCCTTGAATGCTGGTTGGAGGAGAGAGCGCTTACCCAAAACAGCACTTGACGTTCAAGTCCAGCTTTCTGCCTCCCACATCCCTGTCTCACCTAGACTCAAGGTTCCCTGGTAGAAGGGCATAGTTTTCCGTCCAGCACAGACAGCCAACACCTATTCCTTCCTTAGGGGCTTCCATCCCTCACAGTATGACCGATGTGATGTAATGGGGACATGGGGGTGGAGGGGGGCAGGGATCTTGAGTCAATCTGTGGCATGAAACTTAGAGCAAAGTGTTTATATTTAATGGACTACAGAGTCATTTTCTGAGGATGGTTTGTTGCAAATTCTTAAAATCTGAAGACAAAAGTGGTGTCTCTGTTGAACCCCTAAGACTCTCTGACATGACAGTATCTGAAGGTTTCCAAACTCACAGCTCTTTTCCCTGCAAGCGATCTGCTCAGCTTTCCTAATAACATCCTGCCTGCCTGGCACCGTGCCAGTCCTGTCTCGGGCAATATGCAAGCTAAACATTTTTTGACTGATTTCAATATTTTCTTATGAGCAACCAGACAGTATTTTATCTAGTGAGTATTACTGATTGCTATCATCTAAGCCCAGAGTAAGTGCCTATAAAGGTAATATTATTAGAATTGACACTCAAGGTGAAAAGCATGGCAATTAACTGTGGCTTGGAGAACAACAACCCATTCTGAGATGTTCTGGAGAGTTTTTCTATTTATATCTCCGTCTGCTCCTTCTTTTAAGGATACTGCACCTGTTACTTCATTGATCAATGATGACGTCTCCCTTAAATGTAGGTTACATTTAGATTCCCAAGGGAAAAAGTTAAGCCACCTGCTTAATAAAATCACCTTTGGTGTGTGAAGTTGTTCCATGCCCAGGTAATTCCTGGGCAAAGAAAATCACCACACACCCCGAGCTTTCACTTTGCCGTTGAATGGTGCCTCCCGCACGGGGCCCTGACTCTCTTACATCTGTTTTTCTGGCTTTTGTGTCGTGCCTCTGTTCAGCTTTATTGACAAAACAATCTGTACCTAATGTTTAAACAACATCTGTAAAATGTATTATTAAATTATGTTGGAAGAAAAAGCAGAGCGATTCTATGAAACCCTGTGACCCCCTATTGATTTTTAGATCACAGAAGTTGAAAGGATAATTTGTGAATGTTTTAACATTTACATCCACACGGGTACCTATATTTATAGGATCTTTGATTACTTATAAAAGTATTTGCTACATTATTACCATAACTCAGAAAGAAATCTGACCTTTACCAGTTGAATCTGTTTATAATATTAAGGGAGATCCTATTTTTTTAAAAAAATAACTTTACGGTTTTACCTGCCAGTGGCATAAATCTCTAAGGATAACATACTTTTATTCCCCCACTAGTCATAAATGGGAAGCGATGCCTGAGTGCTTTGCAGTTTTGAGGCAATAAATGAAGTTACTAGGCAAATCTGGTGTGTGTACTAAACCTGAGAACTATGGCACCAAGAGAGTTCTGTAAAGTGTCACCTCGGATGTTAGGATGTTCCGTGGAATGTTATGCACCCGACTGATGAAGAGTGGCTTTTCTCTCCATATACATACTGTATCCCCCCCCATGTACTATATAATTTGCATGTAAAATGCATACTGCCTTCTTAGATTGTAAAGGAATGACCATTTCACTTTAGCCTTAATGGGAAAGTGTTTGGATGAGAAGTAGTCAACGAAGAAGCTGTAAAATGTATCCAGTGCACCCTAGGCTAGAACTCTGCTGAGGCGGATGTGTCGGAGGCAAACAAGATACAGTCACGGGCATGAGTTTCCATCACACAGAACTCCAGGTCTGCAACACTGCTGTGCAAACGTACAAGGGAGTTTTCATCTGACCATTCTATTCTGTACTCACATTTTCAATAGAAAAAAATATATAGTTCACCTGGAGGAAAAGAAAACAAGTATGGACTTTGTGTGCGTATGTGTTTAAAGTTCTACCTAAATATTTGATGACTTAACCATGTAATCTCTGAGTTTAAGAAGCTTCCATTGAAATTGATTAAAACACGCAGCATATAAGTAATACGTTTTCACTGCTGATGCAACAGAATTGTTTGTCACAACCACAACTGCAGTGAAAGGCAAAGAGACAGAACCCCGTATGCTGTTATTTACCATTTTTGGATCAAATCATAATTGAGAGTGAGGGAACAAAGGAAGAAAAAACACGTAAACGTATAGCACATATTATATTTCAAAACTTACTCTGCTTCGAGTGTAAGCCTACCACAGCATGCTAGATTGAACTATTTAGGCAATTAGTTACAGAAGTTGATTTACCTCAAATACTTAGATCATTTAGATAAAAATATTTTTACTCAAATTCCTTGCATTATTGCCTCAACTCTCAAAAAAAGCGTATTGGCACAGACTTGTCCTGCGAGGTCTCATTGAGCATGGCTCACATTCCACCCTGGGCTCCAACTCCTGTCAGTGCTAATACCAGCCATTCTCAGGTTCCTCCTCTCTGTCTTCACTCCAGCAGGTAAATCAAATGTGAAGATCCTAACGCTTACTCCTTAGAATCCGAATTTTCTCCTAATTAACCCAATCTGCCTTGTTTTAAACTTCGTTGTTTACATTGTCCCTGTTATCTCTTTTTCCCCCGAACCCTATATGCTTTGACCCTAGCTACCCAAGGCGGGTAGTATAGATCGCCCACGTCAATTAAATAAATGTAAAATCAGTTCAGCAATGGAATGAAAGCATCACGATGCTCCAAACTTTTCTCATCTCGTTTTCCAGTTAAAACCTGACCGAAAGCTGCGTCGGCCGCAGTTTCTATGACAAGCTAACAAGTAGACATGAGTTTATATTTTTCTCCCTCGGATTGTGTTTCCATACATCATGTTGCTGCCAATAACTGTGACTGATCTGCACCCAACCTGCCCTTCAGCATTTCATTAAATCTCTTCAACAGTGACTCATAGTTTGTACAAAACGTACATGTGTGTTAACAAGTTTTAAGAAATCCAGGAGGGAAGACACATCTTTAAATGTGATGGCTACATGAAGAGAAGGGGAATGAAGATTTTTTTTAAGTTGTTATTTCCCAAAGGAAATAACTTAAGCTTGATGCTCAATACAGGAAAAATGTTTACACTCTCAGAAAAAGCTCTGTATAATTTTTATTACGATAAAGTTAAAGGAAAACCACTTTACTTGAGTGGTTACACTACTTTTTAGTCTTCCAGGAGGATGCCACAGTGGAAGCACCACCCGGGTTTTCCAGGGTTCGCATTACACTTCCTACTCAAAGAAAAAGAGATCAATTATCAGCTCCTTCAAGGGAAGTTTGGGTGGAAATTAATAAACTGTCACAAACTCCAGTCAAACACAGGAATGTCATTATTCGTCAAACCTAAGAGAAGCAATCTCTCTTACAAGTTTGAGTTACTCGAGGGAAACTCTCTATCACAAGCCCAGTTGTTAAGAGTTGAGAAGGCTGCTGAATTCGAAGCGGAGCAGTGCCAGCCAGCGGCTGCAAACCCCACCCAGTGGCTGCAAACCCCACCCAGCACAGAGAACACGTGCACGTCCACAGCGCCACTCGAGCACAGAACCATGTTTACGTCCCAGGTAACTGAGTAACAGTGGTGTTTTAAGTTACATACCAAAGCAGAATTAAATATCAGTATGGAGTTTAGGGTACAGTCTGCATATACTTTGAAAAATTGCTATGTGGTATGTATTATAACATTTTGGGGGTCATTTTCCTCCCCTTCTAATCGCAACATGGAGGCAGTGAGACTGTGACCGCGGACTGTACACAGAACCTAAGAAAATAATAAGTGCGTACTGCTTGGGGTCACAGCAATGCCTGCCTGCTGCTGCATCTACAGGAACCATCCCGCAAGTTTGTCCACCTGTAGAAGGAAAGCAACTCGTATTGGAATGTGTTCTCTGGTAACGACGTATGTTTACGGGTGAAGTTTGCTAGCAACAGCAAGAAGGACGAGAGATGGCATGTGTGATAGATCAACTGAATGGCAGAGCTTTGCCTTCTTCAGTTAGAGTTCCCCCTGCCACTCCTTGGCCCTCCAGGGAAATACGATATTTATACAGTCTCCATTGTACTAAAATTGCCTCACCAGCAATGTAAACTTGAAAACATATAGAAATTTAGGTGTGCATGCAAAGTCGATGGTCTACCCTATAATAACATCCAAAAGGATCTGAAAGACTACAGTTCAACTACATAGCACCAACAATCTTGAAAATTCAGACACAATAGCAGGTAAAAAATAGGCCAGCAAAGAACCTCAGCAGCAACGCAACTCCTGGCAACACATTTAGCTACAGTGTGTCTTCCACTGGTTCCCTGTCCACTGACCTAAAAGGGCTGCAAAAATGGATCTCCCAAGGCTGCAGTAAGGTCATAGAAATTGATAACCCTTACAAGCAATGCTTATGTGAGTCTGTCTGTGTCCTGAAGATAGTGCACTTTGTAAATTAATCCTCCAAAGGCAAATATATTGTAAGTAGCTTGTTATCTCTCAAATACTAAATTGAAGAATACATGGAATTATATTGACAGAAATTACATTTTCTGTAATGGAGTTTAATATATCTGAAATCTCTCCCAAAGGCTCCCGGGCTCTTTAACAGAGAGAAGGGTCTGTTAATAGAGGTGCAATGGACATCTAGACCAAATTTATTCACCAAAATGGATTAGGCCATGTAATCAGAGATTCTGTAATATTAATCTTTGACACTTATTGAACAGAAAGAAATACTTCTGTCTGCAAGCTGGCCTTCCCAGTTCTCTGCTTTCCCCAACCAGGCTTTGGGCCTTTTCTGGATTTTACTTCAAAGAGGATAAGGTTTCCCCATCATAAACACTAATCTAAAAATATTAGGACAATTAATTAGATACACTTAGTTTTAGTGGATATTTGGTTTCGAATCCCATCAAATAGGACACTAGCTCTGGGTGATCGTAGGAGCCTGGCTCTCAGCACGGTAACAAAGGGTAATAAATCACTTTCTCAGAGCCTTGCTGCCATACCCCTGTGCATTTCGCCAGAACATCGTTGGCTGATTCTTGGTGTGTAATCTCGGCTTCTCCCCAAATCAGGAATGTACACATTTATTTAGGAACAGTATCGCACAGTTCAGAGATATGTGAGGGTTTGAATAGCGTCCAAGTAGAAACAAGCAATTTCTCCTATTCCAGAGACGGGAGATGAGAGGAAAGGGGGGACTGCCCTCGAACGCACAGCCCTAACAAAATCTAACCAAATGTAGGTGTTTGATGGGTTGAAAACCTGACCAGTGGGTGATGGTGGATTTTCTCATTTCATCGAAAACAGGATGATCCACTCTTTCCAGTGATTATACTAAAGGGGGAAAAGCCACAGAGAGGGATACATTTACAGAGCCATAGTGAACGTGAATTAAACTCTGAGCTAGACTGTGCCTAAAACCTGCCAGTTAATAAAGAAAGGGGAAGCCACACATTGTTTTCTTTTCCACACCAGCAAAGACTCTTACCCGCCACTCCAGAGCCTTTTGGACCCACAAGCTACCAGGGCAAATGGCCATACTAGGTGTGTCTTTTTATTGCAAAACATTCGCTTCAGGTTGCCATCAGGGAGCAGATCGTGTATAAGGACAAAACCAAATTACATACCAGTTGTTCACTTGAAGGATGGTGAGTCCCGTGTCTTGTGCCAACTGCTTTTTCTGTTCTTCAGAAGGGTAAGGGTGCTGAAAGAGGACAAAAAAGATAGGTGTAGTCACACGTGCTTTGGCAGAGAAGGGAATGCATACCACATGCCAGGTACCATGTCAGGGGCTAAGGATTCCATAACAAACAGATATGCTCTTAAAAAAAAAAAGAAATGTGTATATCGGGCAACATTTGGGCTATCTGTCAATAACCTAAGGGTCTAGTGAAGTCTATAATTAAAGGTAAAAATGCTGAGGTGTGTCACTCTTATTAATAGAATACTACATCATCTAATTAATGGCAGTAAAAGACAGCCAATTACAAAGATTAGTGAAGTGTATAAATAGCTACTTAGGATATTTGCAGAACCTTGATACTGAGTTTATCCTTTAACAGGTTTATTTGTTGCAAATGTGGAAAGTTCAGTATGGTCTCCACTGTATTTTATAGGACTAAAATAAGGTCAAGCCCTTTTGACTATATAAAAGTATACTGCCTTGATGTGATATCTTTATTAGAACCATAGACTTCTAAGGCTGAACCATGTGGACCAAGAGTCTCAGCTGAGGTCCCCAGCAGTTAAAAGCACTCATTCTCCCTCCAGATACTATATTGCTGGATGCAAATATCAAAATTAAAGCAGATTCCTTTTTTCACCACTGTTCATTTGAGCTCTCCCAAAAGACACGAACAAATGAAACTCAACCAAAGTTTATGTCCATGTCCGAATGCCAACACACGCTGAGATTCTGAACACGGGCCAGCACGGGGTCAAAGACCAGCATGTTTGCACGTTATGAACAAGCCCAGCTATGTTCCTCATAAAACAGGACAGAAAAGTACTCCAGGATTAGACGATAGAATGAAATCCATATTTTTTTTTCAGAATGTCTGGAGTTCTACTGAAATCAGTTTTGGCACAAATACTTTTCGTTCAATAACCAACTGTGTCTAAATCAGACACACACATAACGAAAGCCTGGGTGCGGAGCCGAGAACACGGTTTCCATTTACAGAGACGCTGCCTGGTATGAAACCCTGCCCTGCGTCCCAGTGAATTCTCCCAAGATAAAAACTGTCCTGAGAGCCAATGGTCTGTTCTCCGACGAGTGGGAAAGGGCACCACTAACTCTCTTTTAACTCTCTGTGCCACTGGAAGCTGAATTCCTGTCTATCGAATGCTAATTAACATAGATTTAATCTCATTAATAAAGTCTGATTAGATGCTAAGAAGGCACATCAGTGACCACTTTAATGCTCTTATATGTGAGTTTAAACATGTTCTATATCTATACACATGGGAGTTGTTTTCAAAGAACAGAGACGTAGCAATTTTTCCCATAAGCATTGTCTTTGATTGTCACTTAATCAATAAATACACAATTAGAATAAGGCTCTGCTTTCATGGAATGTAGTTCCTTTCTCTAAAGAGCTCCAAGTATATTACCGACAGGATGGTAATTAATCCCTCTTCTATTCCTCTGAGGGACATAAAGAGACTCCATTGTCCTGTGTGTTTTACAGGTGAGGAAACCGACCAGGGGAAGGAATGGTCAGCAGCCCATGACTTGGTGATATTTCCTGTTTCTCTTCCCGCATCTAACTAAGCCTCACGGGCAAAGAGGGATGTGGCAAACACCCTTCACGACCTCTACTCCCTCTACCCGGGGCCCCCGCCCAAAAACCTCCCCACTGCTCACCGGGGCTTTCAGGGCCTGCCGGACCCAGCCCTGCCTACGTCTCGGGCTCCGCAGCCTTCTCCTCAGGCTCCCCCCCACCCGCCTTCCACCCAGCTACACAGTCCTCCTTTCTGTCCTTCCAACATGCCAAGCTTGTCCCTATCACGCAGGCTCCGGCTCCCATGTCACATTCACATCTCAGCACAAATGCCAAGCCCTCCCCACTCCACTGTTCAAAAGTCCACCTTATCATTCTCCCATCAGCCTTTTCTTCTTTCCCTCACAGTGAGCATCGCTCTCTGCAACACTCCTTCTGGCTACTTGTTCCCTTTTTGCTATGTCTCTTACCACTCACTTAGCCACCCCAAAGCCTCTGCCTTTTTTGGTTAGCATTCTCAAATCCCAGACTAGCTGGACAGAGAATCAGTAAGTATTTGTGAAATAAAAGAATAGCTGCTCAGATGCGAACATCAAAACGAACAATAAAAATTTTTCAAAGCCCATAAAAGGAATAAACAATCCAATTTAAGATTCACAACACTACTTTCCTTATGTCATTCCTTAAAGTGACGTTGACCCATTCTTTTCCAATAGAAGTCTATATGCCCCATAATCGTCTAAGATCATGTGACAATCTCCCTACTGCCCTACTCCCTACTCCCTACTCCCATAATGCCAGTCATCACAGGCAAAACCGCACGATTGGACACTGAGCTGAGAGCAATCCACCACCCTCAGGTTTAACACACTACTCCCACCGCCTGAAGGCTTGCCACTCAGTACAAACCAAATGCATCTTTCACCCTATGAATAGAATTAAGGTGGATATCTCGCAATTCTATGCTGATGCTACTCGAAGAATTGTACTCAGGCACACACGACCCTGTGCTATTGTGTGTTATGCTGCCCCTCACTGACTATAAGATTCTGAACAAGGAACAACTTTTCTAATCCTCAATTGTGTAATCTGGGGTTCTAAGAGCCATCAAAGTTGAAGGTTACCCAGGCTAGCAATTCTTACAGAATATAAGCCTGATTTTGACATAGGGACATATTAGCGTATTAGTTGTTGGGAGATCCCTGAAGAAAATCGTTTGGTCTAACATTGTTTTGTCACAACACTAATGAGAT
This sequence comes from Artibeus jamaicensis, assembly GCF_021234435.1. Taxonomy (NCBI): domain Eukaryota; kingdom Metazoa; phylum Chordata; class Mammalia; order Chiroptera; family Phyllostomidae; genus Artibeus; species Artibeus jamaicensis. Next base: position 6,923,577 of record NW_026521738.1, read on the forward strand.
GCTGTAGGAACTTGATTCTTGTTTATGTCATTGGCCTATAGTAAAGCTGGTTTCAGCATGTTTTTTCCTGATTAAAGGCTAAGAACCTACTGAGACATTAGGTGAGGATTTGCCATATAAAGTTGTAGATCAATACGCACAAGTCATTTCCAACCAACAACATTTTCTATAACATGCATGCAGTTTGGCAGGTCCTATGAAAATCTTGTTCAGTGATTTTTCCATAGAATTTTTGTAATAAATATGTCAACAGTCTCTCTTCACTATAGCTGGATGGCGGTTCCTTTCCTCTGTCTCATAAGTTGTGTCTTAATATTATGACCAGAACTGGATGAAAATGAATATTTATGCCATTTACCTTTAGTTATTTTGAAAATTGAGAATTGTCACAGTCATTTATTGGTTCTGTGTTTTCAAGAGTATTTCTGCATGCCTGTTTGTGAGCAAGTTTTAGACCCAGTATTACCTAAAGCAAATGGAATTCACATTTTATTTATGCAAGTGGTGTCAGAAAAATTCTCTTTGGATCATTAAAATTACCTGAATCACTACAGCGTCAAAGAGCAATCATGTGGCCCTCAAAGTTTCAGTGCAAATTTAGGTTGTTTTTCGCATCATGCAGTTTCTGATTTCATAATTTAATATCATAAAATGAGAAAGTTCTGCCCTTTTTTCCCTCTGTCACTTTTCATGTGATCTGATTTTAAGTAATTGGAACAAACTGTGTCTAATTTCATGCAGTATAATTGCGAGGCAGCCTCAAGCTACAGAGACCCAACACTCTGTCTCTATTGAATAATTTTCAGTTGTTCAGAAGACAGAGAGAGATAAATGTGGGTGTGGGTGTGGGTGTGTGTGTGTATAGATACATATGTGTATATATGAATATACATGGATGTATATCTGGATATATATATGCATATATATATATATATATATATGAAATGAATAAGCTTGGATAAAATTAAACATCCCAATAATCTGGTCTTTGTTAAGAGGGGAAAAAAGGGTATCAACAAAATTCCTATACCCTCGTCTATGGTAGATCAACTGCATGGTTTTTTCTTTCTCATAGTTCTTGGCCTTGGTGCCCACACACCTTCAATTCCCTGGGGGGGGGGGGCAAAATCTGTACTTACTAGTATTACACGAAAGCCATGACTTCAGGTACCTAATCCACAGTCAGACAAAAATTCACAAAGAAGTCGGCTTTTTCATTGAAATCCAATATGTTTAAATATCTTAAACCCTACGTATCTATACTAGATAAGCTTTTTGTGAACAGTAGGAGATATTCCTTTGTAGACTTTGAAAAAAAAGTGACTTGACAAAAACCCAACCTGCCGTGGGCAAGGCTGCTGTAAAAACATCCAAAGCCCTGTTGCATTCTGCCCGGGGCTAGTGAGGCCAGGAGATGGGCCAAGGAAGACATCATTTTACAAAAGAGATCAAGAAAAAGTGCCATTTTAGGAAGAAAATGGAAACTCCACTCCAAACCATTGCAAGTAAGGGGTTAGGTCACCCCTTGCCATTCGCTTGAACACCTTTGCTATTATTCCACCTAAATGGCAAGGACACTCACTGAAGAGAAATCAGTAGGTTCTTGTGAAGGAAAGACCGATGGCACTTGCCAGATACAGCAGTCGACCTGAGCATGTTGGGATATCAAAGCAAATTTGACCACTCCAATAGACAGTGACGGGAGACCTCGCCTTTGTTGTGCACATTAGCCCCATGCCATTATCTCTTAAAAGCTTAATTATTTGCAAACAATTGATCAAGATGGGAATTTGAGAAAGGATATGCAAGGGCCACTGGGAGAACTGCAACGCATTAAGAGAGCAAACAAAATTACCTTCAGATCTTACAATAAGAATTAACGATTGAGCGGAGGGGAGCTAGGCAGTGCGGTAGCTGCGAGGGCTCTTTCCCGAGTGTTTCCCATTTGATCTGCATTAACACCTCAGGAATGAGTGAAAGCCATAAAACAGTGATTATGTCCGGGTAAGGCTGACCCTTCTTTCCAGTATTAAACCTGCGCACATGTATTAGGCTGGCTTGGCTGGGGAGAGAAGGGATGCTGGACTCGAAGGGAAAAGAAGTGGCTTGTGGGCAGTGAAACCTTAGCTACAGGAAATAACTCACACGGTAGTCATCTCAGTTTGCGAAACAACACCTCGACTTCTCCTTGCCAGTGCAAGTCTCTTGCTGAAAAGGAAACTCTGCCCCTCTCACGTGTTTCTGAATTTACAGTGCGACTCCTAGTCATGACCCAGGATAGCAGTGATTGCTTAGTGACCCCATCAAGGAATAAAATGATTTCTGGAGTTATGTCCTGTGTAATAGAAATCAAGGGTGTCTGAAGAAAAAGATCTAAAAATAACTTTATGTACAAGTTAAGTCCGAACTGTCATTTTTCTCAGCCCCAAAGAAGAAAAAGTGACAAAGAAAATGACAACTTTCTAAAGAAAGTTATCTCTGCATGATTCCAGTTTTATTTCTTGAGGTTGGGATGGGGAGAGGGGCAGACTCTGATGTTGATTGTCTGGTATTTACAAGGTTATAGTAATGCATTGGAGGAAAATGTATTTATTTAAACAGTCAAGCGGACTCTTTCGGATGAACGTCAGTGGGAAAAAAAGAAACTCTTCAGTACACACAGATGGGAAATGTCCAGCCTTATATCTTAACGATATCCTTGACCAAATGTACTCCTTTCATCAAATTTTCCACCCCTGACTGCAAATGTGGATGCCAAGACAGTGATGAACTTTATCTTATCTACCCTGGTAACCAAGTTTCAATAACCTTCCCTCCCTCACTGCCTTGCCCACTCCAACAGCACATTGTAATAGCAGTAGAAAATTTGAAAATAATCCTGTACAGAGCTCGCTGGTGAGATAATGGAAGGCTATGCTGCCCCTTCTCAAGCCTCAGATTAGTAATTTCTTGTGACACAGAACTGCCTCTATACCGACACTGCAGAACAGCTATAACAAAGCAATAGAGGTGGAAGCAATTTTCAAGCAAAATGTTACATGCTATACTTTAAAAGGTATAGGAATAGGTACCGGGGGAGCTGATCTAACAGGAGGAATTATGGCAACTGTCCAATATAACCCTTATCAAGGCAATGTTCTGTTGCTTGGCTGAATATGTTGGAGGAACAATTTCGGGACTTCTTTTATCCTTTTTCCTCCAGCCCTTTGCCTCCTCCACAGCTAAGTTTAATGCATTAATATAAGTTGACCTTGAGCTAAACTCTGGTATGTGATGGAGAGATACTCCCTTTAAGAAAAAAAAATCTACCATGCGGCTTTTAACCATTAGCTCTCTGCGTTCTTTTAAAACCTCAACTGTATTTTTGTCACTAGGGAATATTGTGGATATAAATTAAAACAACCAGCTATCTATGTGACTTGGAGGAATCATACCCAGAAACTTGCTAACTAAATATATTTATATTTGTTTAACATAATTTTTTTTGCCTATAAAAACTTCTCCCACTGTAAATAAACTTGCCACCACATCCCCCTTCTGCACTGACTATGAATAGCTTACACTGTGACGATTACATTGATCTAGGATACTTTTTCCCCTTTAAAAAATCCATAATGCTTCCCTATTGTCTTTCAGCTTTATGAATTAGTTTTACTGTTTCAGTGAATGCTTTTTTGTCTTCTGACTGCACATTATCAAAGAGACACTTTGTGCCTCCCATTTGCATTACAAAAGCAGTGCACCATGCAGGCGCAGAACAGGGCCTGCATGCATAGTAGTTGGAGTCCTGCATCCTCACACACGCTGGCAGCCAAAGAGCTGCGGTGTCAGTCCTGGCTAAGAAGCCAGACGTGTTTGGAGCCCCTTCAGTGAAGTCACGTGGTTCCTACCTGTGCTGTTAACTCTCCACCCATGCTCCCAGATTGCCCAGAGTCTCAGGCCCAGTGTGCCCCAGGGGCGGTTCAGCACTCGCTTTTTCTGAAGCCTAGTCAAGCCACTTCTCAGACAGTCCCTCTGATTTCTTGTATATCCAGCAGCGGTTGAAGAAGCTGCTAGTGGAAGTGTGCAGGTAGGGAAGTCGGGTGGGAATCTCTAAACTGGATCTTACTGCATGGAAATGACATCAGTGTGGAAGGAGAAGCTGAACCCTGAGTAATATTTCGCAGCAATTTTTACTCTTCACTAATGAGATTACCTTTTAAGACATGGCGGTAAAAACACTGTTTCATAGTCAATTATGAGGCCAATACTACAATGTCTTGCCTGTCTCACTGGTCTGACCTTTTAATTTCTTATAAATATCAACTAAATATTGATAAGAGACACTACATAAAAAAGACAAACACTTGCATTAAAGGGTTTCATAGTACTTTGTACTGGGGACTTCTTCTAAAGTAGTTTGCAATTCTAAAATAATAACAATGTTTTAGATCCCATCTTTATTAGCCATATACTCATATATGTTACAGGACTATTTTAAGTATATGCATTGAAGACAAAGTTTTGACTCTAAATTGACAATTTCTTATGTCTTCCTCCCAAAAGTATTAAAATTCATGAAGAGTGCTAAAATTATTTGAACAGTTATGATTATTAATGAACTCCCTGAATACTGATTCTCTGAGTAGAAGACCGCAGCTGTAAAAGGAAGCATGAAAAGGCCAGGAAGGAAAACGGAGTGGGAGGAGTAGGAGGGTGGGGTGGGAATTGGGGAAAAAACTCAAGCTTCACTTTTGTGTCCTCTTTGAATCATTTGAAATAATAGTTCATTTGAATGCTTCCTGTTCCTCAGTAGGACAAATGCATTACAAGCCTTATCTCATGTACTCTGGGTGACCCCCAAGAGTAGGGACGGCGCTCAGCTCCATTTCACAGCTGAGAAAGCAGAGGCTTGGCCAGGTCAGAAGGCAGGCCCAGGGACCCACAGCTACTTAGGTCTGGCGCCGGGTCTGCCCTCCCCTGAGCGGTTCCCTCTGGCTACGCTCTCACTGCTGTTTCTTTCCCATTTCTCCATTCCCTTTTATAAACAGCTAAATATTTTAAAACCAAACTCATGATATAATGGAGCACGAACAAAGTTATTAATTGCAGTGAGTAGTGACTGGATGCTGGTCTGCAGTTCTGAAGCCCTAATCCAGGAGAGAATCCCTGCTCCTGCCCGCCACCCAGGGGCGAATGTCCAAGGGCCGGGACTGAGCTGGGCAGTGAGGGTAGTTCAGCAGAACCTCACCTAGAATTCTCCCTCCATCATCTGTCCAAGGAATTGAATTAATTGTAGCTTAGTAGTATTAGCAAGGGTGATAGAAGTCATAATGATAATATGTATTAAGGAGTTAGGATCTACCAGGCATCTTTCCAAATACTTCACATGTATTAACTCATTTGATCCTCACAAAAACTTCACAAGGCAAACACACGTACTAGACCAGTTCGATAGATGAGGAAACTTGTGTACGTAAAGGACACATAAATTTCTCAAGTTCACACAGCTGGTAAGTAGTAGAGCTGGAATTGGAAACTTAGTGGTAACATACAAGTTGGGAAAACTCACGTCCAAACTATTTTGTCTTTTAAATGATGGAAGGGGCAATCCTCTCATTCTTGCTGAGTTAATTATGAATACACATGACTGTTACTACTCTCTTTCTGAAGAAGATATGATCTTAACGTACATGTGTCTTATTTTTACAACTCGGTTCTATTAAAGGATGCAACAGCAGATTTGGATACAAGACACAAAACTCGATGGAAACAAATGCATCCATTGCTTTATTGGTGTTTGTAGCACTGCATATAAACGCAGGGATGATGGAGATTATACACAAGAACACTTTTCAAGGGTCATAGAAACACATACCTGCCATTGCATCCAACTGCAGCATCATTTGCCTTAAATTGTCTGCTTTGAAATACATCGTTGTGGGGTGGTTTTTTTTTTCATTTTTTGCCAATTACTTTCATTTTGCATGTGATTCTTAATCAAATATGAGTTAAATTACACTGGGAACCATTTCATTTTAGTGGATACTAATAAAAAACACAGGAATGCTGTTCACATTCACAATGCAGCTAGCCCAGGCCTGTGCCCAATAACTATTTGTTGTCTGAATGAATGAGCACTATTGACATTAGACACCCCAAGTGACTCAACTAGCATTTGTGAGTAGAGGAATTCACACAAACATCAGAAAACTAGCACCCCCATTTCAACAACTGCTCAGCCTTCTCAATTGGTTCTACAAACCCACAGACGGTACAGTTTATTTACTTTATATTTAACTGACCTGTATAGAATGCTTACCCTGGGCCAGACAGTACTCTCAGTGCTTTACAAATGCTCATTTAATCCTTATATCAGGCCTTTGAGGTAAGTGTGTTTAACTTTAAGCTACTGATGAAGAAACTGAGGCACAGAGTCTAAGTGACTTGCAAATAGGATGGAGCTGGGAGTTGACTCCCAGAGGTTGGAGGGGGGGGGGTTGTGATGCTTCTTTTTTTTTTTTTTATCCTGAACCAAGGATGTGTCTACGGATTTTTTTTTTGAAAGAGAGGGTGAGAGAGATCAGGGAAAGAAAGAGAGAGAGAAACACATGTGAGTGAGAAACATGGATTGGTTGCCTCCCCTGACCAGGGATCCAACTCACAACCACCTGGTGGACAGAATGACGCTCCAACCGAGTCACCTGGCCAGGGCACCCAGGATTCTCTTAACTACTGTGTTATTGTCTTCTTAGTATATAATTTCCCCCCAAAGTTTCTTCATAATCAACTCTATCTTCTCATTGGGTTTACTTGTTGCAGAAGTTCCCTTCCCTTTTCCAACTGCAATGTAATAAAATTCAAGTTCTCTACCTCACGGGACCTAGCACGGGACTGAAGAAAGGATAAAGGAAGATTGTGCTGATATACAGGGTCTTCTCCCAAGAATTCACTTTAACAAATAAAACAACACAACAGCACACCATACTGGGGCCCTTTTCTGAAAAGAAAGTTCATGACTGATTTATACAATAAAATCCAATAAAATGAGGATCTTTTCTAAAGTGCATACAGCTCATCTCTACTATTTCAGAGAGCATGCCAGCTAAACGGAGACCTAGCCTCAACCTGAAGAACACTTTTCCACTTTACAAATCAAAGTGGAAAGGTTTTGAGACCATTAAGAGAAAAGACAAGAAAGATGAAATACAACGATACCACTTTGGAATGAGTCTGTCGGCAGCCATCATTAGATGTGCCTTTATAGATCCCTGTCCAGCGTTAAATATTTAGGAGAAATCCTTATATAAGGAATACAGCACCCATAAGTTAAAAGCAAAAACAGTACACTTAGTGAGAAGATTTTTTTCAAGAGAAAGAGAAAGCTAGAGACAGGGGGAGCAAGAGAGATGGAGATTTCATGCTGCTCCCAATATGACTAAAGACCCCTGGAACTGGTACTCATTCTCCAGTGCTAATTTTCCCCCTTAAATTACAGTGATGGTGTAGCCTCATCTCATTAGAGATCATTGTCCCCAGTAGACAGTTGTGTTTATGGGGGACTCTGGCTGTTCCACACCTGCTGATCAGGTTGCTATGTGATCAAGGCTGCATACAAACAGCAGACTCGAGCTTGCTGGACTGCAACTGATGAGCCCGGGCTAATTCAGGGGTGATTATGTAGTTTACTGGACCACTAAACCTCTTTAAGCTTGTAATTACTGCCTATTTGAGTAAAGAACATTCAAAAGCAATTCACTGCATCATGCCTGCCACAGCTGGAAGCAGGCTGCCAGCAGTCTGTGGGGACATTAAAATCTACAGGGACGTGGACGGAAGCCCAGCTAGCAGACACTGTCAGCAGCACCCGCGGCCAAGTGCGTGCACATCCCGCTCACCTCTCCGGACCAAGCTCACCACTAAAGGTGCAAGGAGAACGATAGAACAGCCATAAAGATGACAAATAATGGAATGTAATGGTACAAACTACATTTTAATGATTTCCCCCCTTTGTAAAACTAAAATTTAAAAAGTCATTTCACAATGCCAGAGAGAGAGAGAGAACACGTGCTTTAAATAATATACACTTCTGAGATTCCCTGTGTGCTTGCTGAAAGCCCCATCCGGAAAACAACAACTTGAAAGCAAAATGCCCACCTTGTACGCATTCTGAAGGAACTGGGCTGTACAGTCGACTGAGATCTCTTCCACCCACTTAGCTGCTGTGTTTATAACCTTGGCTGGGAAAATATTGTTCAGCTACTTGATTGACATTTTTTTAAATCACACGTGTAGATTTTCGCTGCTAACAAATTAAAATGCCGCTCAGACACCTGAGTGAAATTTATTTGCAAGAGTCGGAAAAGATTTAGGAACAAAATATATGAGTATTTATCAATGTTCTCATTTTCTTTTGCTGTCACCTTAACAACTGCAGTTCCTTTGTGTAACAAAAGTGTAAAAAATGCTTTGCATTGCTGCGGGTATAATTATTACTTGTCTCTAAGTAACAAAAAAAAAAAAAGAGTGGAACTTAATGAAGGGGGATTAAGTTAATTTCTTTTTAGCTAACAGTTTCCTGTCTCTTAAAATGCAGACCTTGGTGAATATAATGTTCAGGGAAGGAAAATTAAGCTTTTTATTTCAATAAAATCTCCACTTTGGAATACTGATGTTAAAATATGAAGATGATGTTTATTCTTTAAAAGTATGTAAATTCAGTATTAAATAAAGCCACAGAAATCCTCTCTGACTAGTCCGTCCAAAGTCCACAGATCCAGGGGGTTTATGAGTTATCTAGACATCATTCCTATTAATATTCATTAGGGTAAGTCTGCTTGCATTTTTATAAGCTGTGAGAGAGGCGAAAGAAACAATCAGAATTCTTTAACACACAGGCATTGTCAATTCAACATATGCCAAAGAGCCGCACACCCAGATTCGAAGTTAAGATTCAAATGCAATTTACCTTTACTAAGCTAATTTTCATGAAAACTCTTTTCCCTTTTCCCATTGTAGTCTAAGCTATTTAATTGTCTCTATTCTCTTCAACATACACTTCAATTTTTAAGAGATTATTCAGCACTATATTTTATCTTGGTTAACAACAAAACCTTATCTTGCAATCAAACTGAAGAGAATTTCCCCTGAAGAAAAAAAAAAAAACTAAAAACTTTAAATTGTCTTAGTAATAAGATTACCTTTATCTGTATGAACCTTTTTAAGCAAACCATCTTTAACTCCCCAAAGCATTCACTGATGTGAATTCACTGTCTGTCTCCAGAGTGGATTACAGAAGAGGAGAGAGTCTTAGTCAAAGTTGGGGCAGGCCTCCAGGACTTGCTTCCGAATCGTGCTTTCTCAGTTGTCCTGTCGAACTGGACAGGGAAACTCTAGCACCACCGTGGGCTTCATTCGGCGAGGTTCTCACAGATCTTACAGATGTTCACGGAACACCTTAATGAGTAGGAGAAAGAGCTAACTTGTCGCCAGCAGGACATCGACAGAAAACTGGCAGAAATAGAGGTACTCAACTGAAGTTAACTTGAAGGCCAGTGTGGGGATTTGGGGTTTTTTTGTTTTGTTTTCTTTTCTTTTCTTTTCTTTTCTTTTTTTGGACTTCAGATGATCACTTATATCCCTTATATTTGTATGATACTGTACATTTTCAAAGAACTTTTATCATATCATACCGAATATGAGCCTTACAATAATTTGGCATGGTCGGAAGGGCAGGTAATTTTGTCTCCATTCTAGAGGAGAAAGGTCAAAACTCAGAGTGGACACGTGGCAGGCTACATGGCCAGGAAGTTGTGGCTCTCGGGCCTGGAGTCCAGGCCTCCGACTTCTCAATCTCATACTCTTTACACACTCTTGACGCTCAGAGCTTATCTTGGTAATGATCAAATAAAAGGCTGTAGCCACATCTGTCAGAAACCTGCTGTGAGTTGGAGGACGTGGCCCCTGTTTTAATGGAGACACTTGGTGGCTCCACACCTGGGGTAAAGCAAAGAACTCAGACTGGAGCCAGACAAAGCAGCACACCTTTCCAATCGGCCGTAATTCAATGGCAATGCTAGAAAGCTTTACATGATGGCAAAACCCCTCTAAATGGGCTTTGGGAGAGAAATATCCTTACCCGTGACCGGGTAGTTTGGTCCTCTTTGAAACAAATAGATTTCATTTTGTTTTAGGGGGTGTGTCTTTCTGTGCCATTTCAGGTGTGGCATTAGGTTGCTACCTGCACTTAAAGGGGCTTCGTTTTTCTCTGAGTCACTTTCTAAAAGAACTTAGGTCTCTGTGGACAGTCACAGCCTCTGTAGGCCAGGAGCATAGTCATTTTATGTCCTCTTCTGATTTAGTGATATGGTCACACACTGACAAATGACAAATCTAAAGGAAAACATTTTAAGAGTTACTAGTTTCAGCCCCGGCTGGATAGCTCAGTTCGTTAGAGCACTGTCCTGATTCTCCAAGGTTATGTGTTTGATCCCTGGGCAGGGCACGTTCAAGAAGCAACCAGTGACCTCACAAATAAGTGGAAACAGCAATCAAAGTCTCTCTCTCTTAAATTAATAAACAAACAAACAGGCCTCGGAGCCTCGACTTCCTCATCAGGAAAACGAGGCTGACAAAACTAATGGTAGCCTAATGGGATAGCATCTTTGAACTGGACATAGTACCCGCCTGTGTCCAGTGCTCAGTAAATGGTAGCGGAACCTGAGATGACCCTACCATCTTTTTAACCCTTCTTTTACAGAGGGGTTAACTTCTGTAAAAAATTGTGTGTGTGTGTGTGTGTGTGTGTGTGTGTGTGTGTGCATCCATTTGTAGGGAAAAATGCCATATCGAACTAGGTATTTTGCATAGTTTCTTTTTCTAGTGTTGAATTAGGCTGTCCCCCTAGGTTTGAATGCTTTCGTACAGTCCTCTTTATTTGGACACACCTTCACAACGTGCAAAGCAGGGCCAGCCGAAAGGCAGTCCCGCAGGGCACAGGCCCTCCACACAGAGAGCCCCACGCCTGGTTCAGTGCGCTGCTGTTGCCACCATTTGTTTGCAGAAGCCCCGCATTTTCAATTCACATAGTTTGTGTGGAGAATGTACGTGTTCTCCACAAATCAGAGATTGTCCTCCCTGTCAGATGCTTTATACACAGCTACGACTCCCCCTTGAATTTATTTGAGCTTCACAGAAGTGAATAAATAATGACTATATTGCCACTAAAAGACTGTAAAAAAGAAAACACTAAAAAGCAAGATATAGGAGGCAAGACTGACAGTGGAGATGTGTTCAGACCTCAGACAGATGAGGAAGGACACTTAAATGACCCTCCAGTGGCCTTCAAGGGTTCACACACTCCTGTAAGTGCCTAAATCACCCCAGGGGACAGACAGAGGCATGGAGAAAATATTTCATATTATGAAGTCTCTGGTGGGGGGAAATCAATAATCTGGAACCTTCAAGGTGTGAGGCCCATCCAGGCTCATTGGACCTTGGGATGTTGAGAGCCTTTGTCTTTTGGTGGCTGGGAGTCAGAAGTGGCAATTCGCCCACCTTCCTTGGCAGGGACTGAGTGGCCCATTTGGCAGAAAAGTGTGCTCTCGAGAAAAGGGAGCAGAGAATCTTTTGGCCTGGGCTCCAGCTAGAATAGATCAAGAGTGAGAACTCGCCCCTGCATGCCAACCAAATGCCACTGTAATTAAAAACAAACCTTTGGAAATAAAGGATTTGGAAATTATTTCAATTCCAGCACATTCACAGAATGAGCTCATCAATAGTTACAACTAATTCATTTGGTCACAGGGTTTTTTTAGGCCTTCTTAAACAGAATTTTACTTTTTGTTTAAGGAAGTCCAGATAAATACATAAATCAGCAAACTATAAAGAAAAATATATGTAATGAGGCATAAACTTTCAGAAACTCCAGCACATTTGTATCTGCACCTCACATCAAACCTTCTAAGATGGCATTGCTTGAATTTTAAAAATGCAAAACGCCATCGTTGTGATGACGCCAAATGATGGCCTCGACTATTAGATGCATCTATTTTGTTTAATGGCTTCATTTATTTTAATAACAAAGGGAAACTAGATTTTACAGATGAAAGCTTTTTTTTCATGGCTCCAATGCAACTGGGATTTTAAAAATCTGTGATGTTAACCAATATGCGCTAATGGCTGCTCTCAGGAGCCCTATTTTATCAGATTTTATGCACTGGAAGTCTACACCGAGTAACCACCACCAGAGTACCCCTATTTTCAGAGGACACAACTGGGGGCGTGTCAGAGGTCTCTCGATGGTTCCATGATTCTCTTGTTGGAACGGATGCGTGTTGAGTAAAGTGTTGCCTGTGGAATTACTGGAGCAATGGGATTAACTCACTAAAGATTTATTATAAGAAGGCAGGAAAGTGCTGTTCATGTGATTTCAAGGATAAGAAAATAATTGCATGGACCTCTTCGCCTCTGTTCAGAAATTTGCCTACAGGGTTTAATATTTTGTTGAGAATCAAAAAAATAAATCACAGCAAGGAACTTCAGTTTAATTCTTGTTTGATTTCTTCATTATACTACACATCTATGGTGAGTCAGGAGACCAGAAAGTCATCAAAATCAATTTCCATAGGAACAAAAGACACACCACCTCAGCGCCTCCCTGCCAGCCACTAGGACTCCCCGTTTATTCGGAATGTACCGCAGTTTCAGGAAGGAGGGAGGGAAGCAGGGAGCCAGGGGGAAAGAAGACAGGAGGGAGACACACATTTGCCCACTAAACATTTTAGTGAGATGACACAAACTGGTCTGAAGTGGTGTGTTTTTTGGTTTGGGTTTTTGTTGTTTGTTTTTTTAAATGAAAGCCATACCTTGAAATTCTAGAACACAACACATGCCACTTGCTAGCCACACACAGGATGTGGGGTGGTTTCACAGACACCGTCTGGCCCAAGATGGTAGCTCATGATTAACGACAGCGCCCTCCCTGGCCCGGCCACAGTCAGGACCCAGATCCGATCCCAACACCCACAGCCTCTGTCCACAGCCAATCAGCAGGTGTAAGCACATGGGCCCTGTCAGGCTGACTTATCATTCCTTCGACAATGTCAGCGAGTATTAATGTTCAATTATCTGTCCTAGAAGTGACTCACACCTTTGCGTGTTGTGTAACTTCACATGTGGCACTGTGGTGATCGCAAAGTCAAGGGAAGAAACGCTCCTGATAAACCAGTGACTGGGCTGGCTTTCCAACATGTCATGCCATTGTCCTTGCAGTTCTAAATAGGAGACTTATTTTTAGTTCTTTTCCTAAAACATATTTGAAAGACCAATGAGCTATCTATCTATCTATCTATCTATCTATCTATCATCTATCTATCATCTATCTATCTAACCTTCCTTTCAGCATGTTTTCAGGTCATCAGCAGTCCTTACCAAGATACCGAGACTTCAGATGAGTCATCTTGTGACCTGCCGATCATACCAAGTCAACTATTCTTTACGTATGACAATGAGCTGTTCATTATGTGTGGGGAGTCTTTTTATTTCATGAAGCCAGGTGTACATCATTTACCATCAAACCAAAATGACAAGAGTAGACTCTTCTGGAGCAGTGTCAAGATCAATTCAAGTTCAACTCATGCACCTAAAGGAATCTGTTCATGCCAGCCGTCCTTCCTTCCCATCATTAAAGATGAGGCCTCTGGCAGAGGAGGGATTTAAAAAGCACACCTCCCTGAGATCGTTTTGCTTATTAACCTTTACAGTTACTCAAATATTTAAAAATATTGTGCTGATTTGTTGAAGTTAAACCTTAAAACCTGCCTTTGTCTCATATATCATGGTGAAAAAAATTTTTTTATCTTAGTAGACAGCTGCATTTGCATAGTTTTTGTTGAACTCACATTCAAAGGTTATCAATAACAAGTTTGCAAGCTTCTCATACAAGCGGCACTAGAAGATAATATACAGTAACTGCGTGATAACTTCCTCCATGACGGAGATAAAAACTTCAGTGCAATCTTGAGTTCACCAACCTCCATCAGACAGCACAAATGTCAGTGGCTCAGACTGGGCCTCAAGGCATTTTACTCATAATGCTAATTTTTCAGGAATAGAACATGCAACAATTTTTCTTGTGGAAAACTACTGAAAATTAATTATTTTGCCTTAATTGTAACTTGTAAAAAGCGGGTCGATTATGAAATGTACCTGTTGAAAGTCTAGCCAGTCCCTGGCCACAGTGCAGTGTCTAGCGCTGTTTCTACGTGTCTTCTCACCCACACTGTGAAGGCCCTTTTACCTTTTTTCTTTCTTCCTTTCTCCTCTCTTCCCTTTCCTTCCTTCCTTTCCTCCTTCCCTTCTTTCTTTCTTTCTTTCTTTCTTTCTTTCTTTCTTTCTTTCTTTCTTTCTTTCTTTCTTTCTTTCTTTTCTTTTATTCTTTCTTTTCTTTCTTGTGTGTGTGTGTGTGTGTGTGTGTATTGGCCTGCCTATTGGACCCCCAAAATTGTTTTTTTCTAAATGACCTCCATTCTCCACCAGCTCCCGTTCGTTCTACTTCTTGGACACTTGACAGTTGACTTGGCCTCCTGCTCTGCTAGAAGATCCGGGAGAACAGCACCTAAGACTCCCCTCTTCTCTATTTCTAAGTCTCTCTACCTTCACCTTCTCCTGATTCATGCTTATTGCTAAGCTCTTACTCTGAGATGCCATCCCATCGTCCTCGCCACTCAACCCCTCCACTGATGACCTGGTTTTGATTCTTGCTCTATTAATCTGTCCTTTTCTGTGTTCATCTTCAAACGTACCTTTTCTATTGCCTAAGTGACTGATCCGACTGTGTGTTAACAACTTGGGTGGAACATGGTAGCAATTTCATGAAAGACAGCTGAATTTGATTCTATGTGTAAACATGCTCAAATCTCCCAGGTTTCCTAAATAGTGACAAAAGAAAAGAAAAACCTTCCCTTTGTGTTACCATTTCCCCAAGCTCCTGCCCAAATTATATCCTTTAGTACAGTGTCTCGAGCAACTGCAAAAGGGTCTATGTAGCCTTGCTGTCTGTTTCTATGGCAGAATCACTCACATACTTGCTTCACACTACAACTTGCTTCTCTTTCAGGTCAGCAATGATTTTCTCATCCCCATGTGAGGACCTTTCTTAGTCCTTCTCCTTCACAAATTTTAGGGCTTGGTCACCACTATTTTGAAACTTTGCTCATTCACTGGGTCAGTAAATATCATCAAGCATCTATGATGTGGCTTTGAAGATCTAGAGATGAGAGATTAAATCCTGACCTCTTGATAGGAAGACAGTTTGTAAATAATGTAACCACAATTAGTACTTTATACCAGATGACCCTCAGGGTGCAGGGCCATTTCCTGTCTCCTGGGGAAGACCAGGGATGGCTTCTCCAACCAGTGACAGATGAGATAAGATATGAAGGACACAGAAGAAAGTGTGAAGTGGAGACGCAGTCAAGGAGGTGATGCATTCCAGATGAGGGAACAGCATGTGCAGCCGAACAGAGTGCAGGACCATTCTGTGCCTGCGGGGAACTTAAGCCTCAGGCTTCACTGCAGCCCCATAGACAGAACACATAGGGAAGGGGCAAGAGAGGAGCTTGGGCTCTCACTGGGCCACCCTCAGACCTCAGAGGGGCCTTGAGTGGCACATCCAGGATGATGTTCTAAGGGCAATAGGGAGCTAGCACAGGATTTTAAGTAGTGGGGGACTTGGCCAAGTTTTATTTTAGAAAAATCACTCTAGTGGCAAAACGACTATTCCTAAGGGGTCCATATTAGAGGCAGGGAGGCCGGTTAGGGCAATGAGCAAGCAGAAGGAAATGAGGCAGCTGCTGTGGGGCTGGAGAGGAGTGAGAGAATGGAGAAGTGTGTAGGAGGCAGAACTGATGGGCTTCAGGGGGGGAGCAGCTATCTGTGAAGCGGAAGGAGAGAGAACTTTAAATGCTGACTCCTAGGTTCCTGGTCAGAGCTTCCAGGTCCATGCAGATGTAATTACTTGAGAGGAGGGTCACAGGAAGGGGAACCAGTTTCAGGACCATGATGGATGCATTATGTTTGGGGATGAACATTTTGACTTTCTTATCACTGGAGCTTCCTTCTTTTCTTAGGATATTAAATAGTTGGAGCCAGAAGGGACCTTGAAGATCAGCTCATCCCATCTCCACATCTGACGGACCTCCTATCTGTCCCTCAGTCTCATTCTCTAGACTCCCCCGTGACAGCGTTTTAAAGTGCGATAAAAACGGGCATTGCCCCCATTCTGTTTTGACCTCCCCCTTCTCTCTTTCAGCACGCTCTGGGGCCGTGACTCCATGTACACACGCCTGGAGCTTCACTGGAGGTCACGCCAGAGCCGTGCGCTTTCACCCCAGCAACCCCGTCTCTAACTCGGCTCATGTGAGTGTCCCACCGGCACCAGAACCACAACATATCCCAACTTGAACTCCTCACCTTTCCCCAAAACCAGTTCCTCCTTCGGACTTCCCGTGTTCTGTGAAGGAGACCACTGATACCAGCGCTCCCTAACTGCCCAACCCAAAATAAGGAAGTCACCTCTGATGCTCTTCTTTGCCAAACATCCACTCGTGAGTGGTTACGAAAATGGCATTCGAGTCGGACATGCTGAAGTTCTAATCCAGCCCCTGCTTCTAGCTGTGCTCCCCCAGGCAAGTTGTTTAATCTCTGTGAAACTTGGTTTTCTCAACAGTAAGATAGGAGACAAACAGGACCTCCTTGGAGGGTCATTGTGGGAATCCAATAAGATAAAGCATGAAAGTGCTTAGCCGAGACCTCCCCAGGTGGGGACGAAGTGGCAGCAATCTGACTCAGCAGGAGGAGTATTTCACCCACTGACATTATTTAGAATTGTGGGTGCAATTGTATCATTACTTGTAAATTCTTTACATACATCGCACTGACGATGAACAGCCCCCGACCCACCTCAGCATGTCATTGGCTCCCAGCAGAGTGTATGCCCACACGTGTCTGCTTTAAATGTTTCTCTGCACGAGGTGCCAGGTCCACCTCCCAAATGTCTCCAGCCCACCTGCTTCTGCACACTCTCGCAGCTGCAGCCTCCTTACCTGAGCTGTTCCCAGTGTCTCCCACCTGTTCCCCTTCCTCTAGTTCTTCCTACAAACTGCACCATCGGTTAGATCAGTGCCTAGAAAGCTCTGAGATGTGCATTCCTTGCACATAGTAGGCACTCAAATACATTCAAACTTAGTTGGGAAAAACACCTTCATGGCCCAATTTATATTGTCATTCAAAGATAAAGGTAGATGTGGCTACAGTTCAGCCATCATTGCCGGTGGGGAAAAACAACAAGCACGTCTGTGAAAGCTGCTTTTTCCTGCTGCTTGGGGGGGATTAGGCCATCGCATGGTGAAAACCATTGCAGCCACCACCGCAGAAACCAGACCACCTGAGGTGTTCCTAGATAAGGGCCCTGCAGCCATCCTGCTGCTGTGCAATCCTCTCAGTCTTGTTGCAATGTAGGGGTCAGAGTCACAGAGAGCGCTGTGGATAGCACGGCACCCATGCAGGGACCCTGTAGCTCAGGTGGTGCCATAGCACAGTTGTGACCCCTTGGAGTAAGTGAGGGAAAGGTGGTGCTCTGATGAGGCCGTGCAGACTCGGCCTCAGTTCTTATCAGATCCCATGGGCTGCCCGAGCCAGGCGGCTTGCAGTGCAATAACAAACCACAATTGTCAGTGATGAGGGGTGGAAGCAGTGAGATCTAGCAGGGAGAAAGTTAGGGCTCTGAACTGTTTTTCCGGGCTCTGAACTGTTTTTCCAGACTCTACTTTACTGATATACTAAGATCTCTGATAGATCTCCAGCCTTTCCTAGCTCAGCTCCCTTCTGTGAAATGTTCCATCTGTTAAATGGGAGAATAATTATTCATTGTAGGACCACATGCAAACTAACTCCTTAAAATTAATAAGCTTTGAAAATGAAATGGGATATGTGTTTATAAACTGATTTTTAAAAATTCAAATATATGCTATTTCATGCATGGGTCTCTGGCCTTTTTAACCTGGGAAAGTCACCCCACCATGGACTCAATCACTGTCTCAAACGGGGCAGCGATGGACGTTGTTGAGTGCTTGCAGTGTCCGGTCCAACGCGAACACGTCTAGGAAACGAGTCCTGAGCGCCTGTCGTCGGGGTAACTGATGACGCTTTCACTTCAAGGTGTGGGCCTGAGCTCAAGGGGGGAAGTAAATGAATTGCCTTGACTACATCTCCTCCCCACCGCTCCTGATCCACGTAAACTCATTACTGCCAAAACTACTTCAATATTACTGAGAGGGGGTGGCAACCCATATTTTGGAAAATTGTTAAAGCGATGCCTTCGTTTTTACTTGGCATTAGCAAACTCAACACTTGTTTTGTCATTGCAATTCTTTGTGAAAATCTGGTCTTCACTCGATTTACAGTGAATTATAAATGCCAGCACCAAAACAAAGAGTAACACACAATGCCCTCAGGTGCATGCCTCGCCTCCTGATGTGGATTTCTAGGTCCCGTGGCTTCCATGAGGGAAAGCATGCCGGGCACACACGCACTGTATTTCAAATGAAGATTTTATGTAAGCTTATTTTCATAGTGATTCCGAGAGTAGCTGCCCTGCTTTTCAGCTATGCAAACTGGAAATAAAGTAGGCACCCTGCCGGCTCCCTGACAGCGGGCCGGGCCCGGGCTGCCATGGGTGACTCGCACAATGACATCTAAGTGGTCCAGAAAAGAACCCTGACTAATGGCTTTTGGATTCCTTATGACCTTTGATCCTTGATGACTTGGACAAAAATAAATGATCTAATTTCAAGAAACTACATCCAGCATGTGAACTCTAATGAGTGAGAGAATTTACCTGCTAAGCAATGATTAATAGGTCCATGCCACTTACAATAATTCCTTAGATCTTAGCCAAACTAGAGAGAAAATACTTTTCAGATGCTCGCTTTTTAAAACAAATTCAACTTCCAGGATGCTGTGGAATCTGAGAGTGCCCACAGCAGATACAGTCCCGACGCAGAGGAAACACAAAAGGATTTCCCGGAGCAGACTTCCAGTTGGTGAGTAGTACTAGGAACAAAAGCATTTATCCCTCCAATGTATGTATTGTTTCTGTAGTTTGTGGTTCCGTGACTGTCCTACTGACAAAGGCTACCAGATCTGGAGGGCTGCAGAAGGGGGACTTAGGGGCCCTCGCCTCTGAGAGCGCCCACCACCAGAGCTCTGAAGCTAGGTGGGGGCGAGGAAAACATTCTGTATCACTCAACCTTCACAGCTCCCTTTGCCCACCGCAGAACACACAAATGCATTGCCAACACAGCCCAAAAGAAAAGTCTGTATAACTGCAGAGTTCTTGGTCTGTCGGAAGCTTTCTGGGTAGTTGAGGGACCCAATGGGAACTCTCTGAGATTCATTTAGGGCAGGGACACTACCCTGCATCCTGCTCCAATGGTGGATCCATGTCATACATTTGTCCAGACCCACAGAACGTGCAACACCCAGAGGGAACCGTACCATGAACTATGGACTGTGGGCAATAGTGATGTGTCGGTGCAGGCGCATCATTGTAAGGAAGGCGCTACTCTGGGGGGGCGTCAGTAGTGGGAGAGGCCATGCGCAGATGGGCGGGGAGGTATAGGGCAATCTCTGAACCTTTTCAGCTCTGCTTGAACCTGAAGCTGCTCTATAAAATAACATCTATCTTCTCAAAACTCTGATATTCCAAAGAAAGTCCTTGTACACTGAAAAAGAACGGAAAGCTGGCCAAGGGAGGTGGGGAAAGGGAAATAGTCCAATTGGCAAGGTTAAAGTAATAGGTTAAGTCTCAAAATCAAAGGTGAAGAGAAGCAGTGATCTGCCCATTTAAAATCTGTGTCTTGGGCGTAAGCCTTGGTTCTTCCTATGCACAGCGTGGTCTGTGGGCCAGCACCACCCGCAGCACCTGGGGCTGGTTGGGAGGGCAGACTTGCAGGACCTGGCCCCTGAACCAGACTCCTGATTAAAAAAAAAAAAATTTAAAAGTCCCCAGATAACCTGAGTACACACTAACTTATAAGAGGCACTGCTTTACAAGGAGCAAAAGAACCTCAAATTTGGTAGCGATTCCACTTTTAGATGGTACGATTTCATTTTTAAAGTTACTATTTACACCTCAGTTAAATCTGCAAGCAGGTACTTTGCTATATATCTCATGATACAGATTCAGAGGTGGTGGTGACTGTTGATGCTATATGGCGTAAAAATCAAAACGAAGAAATATCTTCTATTTAGAAACATAACAACCATTCCACTTCTCCCCATCACATCAACCCAGCGATGTTTCCAGTGACTTGATTTATCACAACACCCCCATTGCACGCTAATTTACAAAACCCAGGGGCAGGCTGGGCCATGCCGACTTTGCCATGAATAAAGAAGGAAGTAATTACTGTCTAAGTTTACTTGGCGTAAGAAAGTAAACAGGACACTCCAAGCCAGCCTAACTTTTTCTGTGACAAAAGGCACCTTCTCCCCAAATTACCAGAATAATGACTTCAACCCTCCATTTTACTTTGGTTATTAATGAAAGCCAGCTTGGGTCCCCAAAGCCAGCATTCCAGTCCATTTTGCCTTGTTTCTCTTCCACCTTCCCATGGCCAGTAGTCGACGAGCCAATGCTATGATCGCGTTCACAGTGCTTCTCTCGAACTTGGTATTGGGAACCACAGGTGGGAAAAGAGACACCACCTAGGTGCTACCGAAGGCCAGCCTCTCATCCTCAGAAGCTGGTATACCTACCACTTAGACATGGGAACAGCCCCAGAATACCACAGGCTGTGACAGCGAACCTACGTGACATGCTATTTATGTCAGTTCCCAGGTAAAATATAGCCTCTGTGCCCCGAAGATTACCTGAATCATAACGTCACATTTGAATGGTATTTCACAGATTTTTTCCCAAAGGCTCCGAGCATCTACCCCTTAATTAAATCTAATTTTGGTTCCCAGCACAGAGTGTTACTGAGCATATTCACTTCGTGAGACACGGAAGTGCAATATACATCATCTTCACCTCCTCACTCCAGCCTCATGAAGATGTTTCTGCGTGGGAACGTTCCAAACTGATTTATGGCGCTATTGCAACAACTAAGCAACTAATCTTCCAGTATAAATGTAACACATCAGAACAACCTAACTGAAACATATAAATTCCACATATACTTAAAAAATATTAGTCTGTAATTTAACATAGCGGAATGTTTCTAAGCCTATATAACCTTGCATGCAGAGGCAGTTTTTCAAGCATTAATACTTAAATGGGTCACAGACACCACATCTGTCATTCTGTCCTGAAGTCTATGAGGCAAAACCAAGACTACGCTGGCCTATTGATTTTTCTAGCATTTGCTTTAATTTACTTAACCATCGAGAAATCCATCAGTACATAAAGGACAACTGTCCATTACTGCCTCATTTGCAGACATTCCTTTCCCTCGTTTTTTGGTAAATATTTCCCTTAAATTGCTACGTGTTTACAGTGTAAAAACGAATTAGGAAAGTGCTCACACCTGTTTCTGTTCGGTAACTGCTGCACTGAGGTATATGTAATGTGCTTAAAGATAGAATAAGTATCTAGACATTATTACATCTGTGTGCAAAGGGTGGTAAATTAGATCCTAATTACATTAACAGGGATTCTGCCTCCCAGCTTAAATTTTACATGAGCACTCTGCAAAAATCCAAAAGCTCTGCTGTGGTTTCTTTATGAGCTGGTGATTACAGCTACTTCCTATGCGGTCACTAAATATTCTGTTTACAAATAAATGAAGAAGCTTTGAGCCAACTTGCCAGGGTAATAATCTATTTTTTTCCTCCCCCTCCCTCTTCCCGACAAACCCTCGCCACATATGCATGGCAACAATCAGGAGCCCCGGCTTCATCTAATTACTCCATCACATAATTTCACAAATTGCCTTGTCACTGGGGAGCCTAGTGCAAAACACGCTCACAGTGGGATTTCAGGCAGCAGCTTTCATTTACTACTCATTCCTCGTTAAATTAAACACGAAAACACCAGTTGTGTGAAAGAAGTCAAAAAGAATGCCTGCGAAAGAGCCAGACGAGTGTATCTCCTATTTACCATTTCATCAAGTACCTTGCTGGCAAAAGGCATCTCGAACAGAAGGATCCCCTTGGCTGGCCCCGTCCTTGTCTCAGTGAAGCTGCTGCGACAGACCACAATCAAAAGGCCACAGACAAATGGGCTTCTTCTCCCGAAAATAAGCTTCCTCATAGATCAACAGGAAACGTGGGTACCTAGTGAAACATCTGATACTCCCGAACCCCGGCATTCTTTACCCTCTCTGCCCTGTGAATGCCTGGCCACGATCCTCACGTGAGAATGAGGGTTTGTATCCGATGAACGATGCCAAGCCCTTTGAAGGCATAAACAGTACACCATATTTCCATTCTGGCTGGAAAGGAGGAACCAGATTCCACTAATCTTTAAAAGTTCTCAAACGGAAAGATCATCAATCAAGTTCAAACAGTATTAGATGATTTCCTTTTTAAGTATCAATGCCTTGCGTGTTTCTGAAACACATCAAGATAAATGCTCACCCATCTCACTGCGGATGTGGGTGGAAGAAAACCAGTGTGGGGTGGGTGACATTACCAGAGGGCGTGAACCTGAGGTTACAGCCCTGGAAGCTGATATTTTTATATCAACAGCTAAACGCTGCCGCTGAGAATTAAAGGTATTTCTTTGTAACTCAGGAGCCAGCAGGTCAGGTACCATTTTACATCACAAACCAGTCCTTCATGCATGTAGATCTGCCAGCATTAGCTGCACAGGGAGGAGAAGACATTAGCAGCAGCTGTCTCGCTGCTTTCACACTGAAAATTCCATTCATACAGACAGGTGGAGTAATTTAAAAGCCAATGTGGTGCAATTTCGATGTGACTAATGTCACTGCCTCCTAAAATGCCACCATTACCACTGTTTATGGAAACATTACTAAAATTACATTTTATTCATAAGAATTTTAGGATTCTGGTTATTACTAGCTTTAAAATGATCAGACCTCAGTGTCATACCCCAGAGCGGTGGCTTCATTCTCCAGGGTTTAGCAGCCTTCTTTGCTGAGAAACGACAGTTGGATTGTAGTTTCAAGAGTAATCGTGGCTGCGTTAAGCAGTTTCCTCTATCTCCATAAAGCAAATTAAAGACATAGCTCTTTGGCGTCCTGGACACGTGACAGGCACAAAATCTTCAAGGAGCTAAATTCCGTGTTAGAAGGTTTAGGTAGGATTTGTAGGAGGAAGGATTCCTCACCCCCAAACGACCCCCAGACACTGTTAGTAACAGACGGGGGCAGAGATTTACATATTTCCATAAGGAAGGCAGCACAGGGCAACGTTGAAACTCTGAAATTCTAACAGCGTATACTTATTACAGTTGTACAAAATATCAACAGCTGTAGCTATGCCTTTTTTATGGGCAGAGATGTCTGGCAAAAGAACCTGGACAGGAAAGGACCACCCCTGACACTTATTTACCAATAACCATTAGATTGTACGATGAAGTTTTTTGCCAATCCCTCTGGTCCCCATTTGTATTGGAGAAAGTAGAAATTAGCTAACTCACGGGATGAGATTATAATTGCACTTTTGAGTTCCCACGGTGCAATTTGATTCGCCCTGTGTTAGAGAGGCAATGTGGTGGAAAGCACATGGAGGTTCAAGTCAGGAGATCCTGGTTCCAGCTCAGCCAGTTCCTAGCTTTCAACCTCGAAGAAAAAAATCACTAACTTCTCTAAACTTCATTCCTGTCATGCTGCCCACCTTACAGGATGGTCATAAGAACTGAGGGTTTGTGAAAATATTAAACTACAAAGTACCACAGAGACACACAACTTTATTTCGCCTTTTGGTCAATTTTTCTTCAACTGTTAAGAGGATAGAATAATCCAGTGTCAAAATAGCCCAGCAATTAGTAGATAATTTTTTAAAAGCTCCATAAAAGTAACATTACGTAGGCAGGAGATGATTTCATTTTTTCTTAAAAATAAAATCAAGTCATTTTTGTAGAGCTTCTCCCCCAAGAAGTTTGGAAACGGACTTTTCTCTAAATAATAGATAGGAATTAGTCCTAAACTTCTATTATAAACTGCAGTAGAATTTGTCTCCCCTCATTTATCTTTCCTAAAATGAGTGTCCCTATAAACAGACCATACCTCCTGGCCCCGAGACACCCTAAGGACTTCCTCGGACACTGGATTCTCGAGGTCACTCGTGTCCCAGGGGATCACCTGGGCTACGCAGGGGCGCCAGCAACAAAGGCAATGCAGAAGCTGATGCAGCAACCACAGACTATGGCACAGTGAGGAGCAAAGGCACCGCAAGGTGTCATTTCTTTTCACACCTTCTGCTGTGTGTGTGTAAAGAGATGATACCAGGAGGACATTCAAATACAAGCAGCTAAGTCAAACCAAGGTCTCCATTTCAGAATATTTTGAATACTATATTTAAAAACCAAGCAATTTGTATCTCATTTAAATATCAACTAATCCAGGATGTTTGTATGTGTAACATGGGTTTGCTGAGGTCTGTCTTTCCTTTCTAGTGCTCAAAGATAGAGCAGTACACCTTGTACAGGGACCCACGCTCGCTGGACGGGAATTTGCTGAGTGAAGGCATTTTGCAATGGCAAGAACAGACAAGGCCTAAAATGCACTCGAAATGTTAGAAGATTGCCTGGAGTAACTCTTGCAGCTACTCCTTCGCTCTTGGAAGTTCTCTATAGGCCCCCGGAGACCAGACGCCTTGTCCGAGTTCCTGAGAGCTCTGCCCTGCTCTCCACACGCTAAGGCGAGTACCGTGCCCACAGAGGCACGCCAGCCCGACCAGGGTCGGCGTTCTGCAATGTCGGGACGGGCGGTCGTAAAACAGCAGCACCCTTGTGGTGATCAGGCATTTTGATGTGCATTCACACGATCACTATCAATTACTATCTTGGAGCCTTAAAAAATAGTATTTGCCACCTCACGGCATTCAGTCTAAAGCAGGTAAGCTTGGGCCATGATGGGGGGGGGGTTGTGACCTAAGCAGCAGACCATTGCAGTGTGGTCCCTGCTCTTTGGTGACCCTCTGGTATGGGCTTACATCAGCAGAAATAGAAAACCAGAACCCTAAACATAGAAGTAAAACGGATCCATTTTCCCCACTGGGACTGGTCCAGAGGGTACGGGTTCAGTTGCCCGAGTCCATGGGGGACATATATACACACACGGTCCGGCTCACGCTTCCATAAGGAAGGCTGACAAGCGATGAGGATGTTTTCTGCTCACTCAGACAAAGTCTCCTGAACTCCACAATGTAGAGATTTACTTCTACTGGCAAAACAACCACCACCCACTGGAAACCAGAACATTAGGAATCCTTTCTAAAACAAAACCATCGGAGTCTCTCTCCATCAAACCTTCCTAGGAAAGCAAAGGACCTTCACGAGAAATCTTAAACATTGAGAAAGTGAGAAGCCAAGCTGACGTTGCATCAAATTCCTATGGGGTGGACTGAGTTGGTGTAAGGAATACATTCATGCACATCTATGCGATGCCCCGGTTTTAATCTGAAAGATAAATTGAGGAGGAGCAGTTGCCTAGTCACTGACTGAGTTTGATATTTTATCTTCAAAAATATATCATCACTAAGAGGAATCAGAGGAAGACATGATATTGATATGTGCTTTGAAGTGTAAACGGCTGGCTAGTGTTCAAAGAGGTGTGTGCATCAGCAACCAGCAACGTAACAAAATGGGCTTATACGGGCACTTTTGTTTTGAACCTGATCCTTTATTTAATTAGCCTGATTAAGAGGATATCAGAAAACCAAACCGTAGTGTATTTTTGACCTAGCCTTGGGAACAGAAGGAAAATCTTAAATAATTTGACAAATTGCCAGCCAGACCCTCTACGAGCTCCTCATGGAAGGCACCAGTCATCGGTGAAGTGAACAAACCATTCGACTGAGCACAGAAATCTCAGTCACGCCCTAAAAATAACACAGCCGCGGCCAGAGCTCATTTGCTGTGAGTTCTATGTACCTGGATACACGGGCGATTTTAAAGTTGGACATTTGTTTTTACTTTTGATTGTTTTCTTTTCCCCCATTGCCTCCTCATCAACTGACTGTAATTACCCCAGGTCAGAGGTGCAGACTGGGACGGGAAGAAAGGCTGGGGCCAGGGGAAGGGGGGGTGTGGAAGGCTGGGAGAGAGAGAGCTCTGCCAGGTCACTAATGGCCTCTGGGGCAACAACTTGGAGAACAGGCTGATGCTTCGCCTTTGATCTTCTAATTCACAATGATCATTAGTATTAACTCCGATTCTTCTGGGTGAAGAATTCCAGCTGTAGCCTTTTCAGTTTACCTGACCTAAGAAAATTCATCACCCACCCCATTAGGATTTCAATAACCAGCTAAGAAAAAGAAAAAGGCAGTTGCCCCAGAATCTTGAAACCACCGCTTCATTATTAAAACAGACTTTAGATGATGTATATCACAGAAGAATTAGGGCATTCCAGTATTACCCCCAAGTAATGAAATAACCTCTTCTATTTTCCCCCTGAGACAGATGATTTCCAATCGGATAAAAAAAAATAGTCAGGGTTCCTATCTAATCAAAGTTGAAATATGCTATCTCCTAAGGAGCTGAGATTTTTTCAAATTAAAATACAGGGATTTGTCATCCAAGCCTGGGTCACTCTCAGCAAAGCCTGGCTCTGACCCACCCTCATCACTAAAGACTGTGAAGGTCAATGGCAACTCCATGTAAGGGGGAAAGTAATAACTACAAAGATATTCTTCTTACAGAGTTAAGAGAGCTCATTTTTCACTTGGTACATGGACATCTGGAAGGGAAAAAATCTCACCTTTCATACCAGTTTTCAAGTCTCTCAATTTAATAATGTACCCGCGGACAACACGTGGCGAAGAAGGAATCAAAGTTAGCCGCCGTCTCTACCAGCCACCTTCTCTGGTTCAGGCACATGGAAGAGCAGGAAGAGACGTCACGATGAGGTTGAAGGTGATACTTTGTACCACCCCCACTGACCCTGCGGGCACCAGTTCAGGAATACAGTCTTCCTGTCACTACCTTCTTAGGACGAATGGTAGCTGAAGGACACTAGCCAGTGAGGCACGGAAGGAAGATTCATAGTCAAAACTGACAAAGTACAGAGGTGAGGAAATGGTAGGAGAGGAGCAAATTCTTTCTACTACGTACCTACATGCCTACCTAATACCTTTTGACCTTTCGTTCACCTGGATCAGCAGAATGGGTTATCTGGGTACCAATCAGAAGTACTCTTTCACTGTCATAATAGCTTATAATAATTAGAGAGCAGTTCTTCCAAAATTACAAGCAGAGATATGACACTGATGTCTCCAACAGATCTTATTACCAAAAGCAAAACCAATGAAACAACAGCTGCCTCTTCTAGAGCGTTCAATTCCCAATTCAATTCCACTTACTCCATCCTTGGAGTGGCAGACCCGCAGGGCACTTTTCATCTAATAGTGTTTCTATGGAAACGCCATTCTCAACCTGGAAGATGTACAACCCTTCACTTTTGCTTTCGCCGCATTGAGAGGAAAGTCTTATAAATAAGGAATCGAGACATAAATCTGGCCAGAGACCAAAAAAGTATATATTTTTCCAGGCTAGAAGCTCACAAAAAGAAACAAAATGAAACCAAATAGCAAAACACATGTCTCTAACTTAGAAACTACATTTGTCCCAGTAGCAGCCAATGGGATCCTCAAGATCAGTGAACAAGGAACCCAGGAAAACGTGAATGAAAATCAGTTCGCCTTCAGGACCACCTCCCCTACTGGTCACTGCCAACCATGGATGTCACCCACTGAGTGGCTCTTCCCCTGAATCTGCGGGGTTGCATTTCTATCACCTCCACTCTTCTGACTTTCAGGATTTCTGGGACACACGGCAGCTCCACGCAGGGACTCCTGTCACTGCATACTTTAAATAAGAACCATATTAACCATATTTTCTAACTAGATTATACTTAAAATTGCACTATATTAGGGAAGGAAAACAAAAAAGAAAAAAGACCTTTAATTTTTACCTTATACATTGTATTTATTCCTTCTCATTTCCACTAGGGCAAGTCTTTGTAACACCAATGCAGCAAAATAACCACTAATATGCAAAACACATCCAGCTTAACATTATGACGCAGGAGGCTACATTTACCATTGGAATAATGCCCTTCAGAAGGAAAGAGAAACCTTGATGTGACATATGCCCCCGAACTGACTGTCACTCTATAGTGACTCATATGCCAATATTAAGTACTTTTTAATTGTTTGCAATAATTTGTCTTCAGGCAAATGCAAGCATTTCAATTAATAAATGCTTTTATTTTCTTTCTAATTCTCTCTTATTACCTAAATGTCAGTCATTCTTTTCAATTCCAGGGAACAGTTGTTTTAAGAGACCTTCTCTCGTTATCAGAACTGGCACATGTTCAACTAAGTAGTCTAGGCTGAAAAAAATTTACATCAGTGAAATTTCCTTTTTACCCTGTATCACCGAAGATCAAAACCTGTTTCCTTTTTCTTTCAGTGTTTTCATTATGCACAAGTATGTCCAGTTGAGCTTGCTAGAGACCATGAGTCCAAGAATGGAGCTTTAGTTCTCTCTTTGGAGTAGTAAAATGTGCTCCTGATTAAATCTACCTGTGCATAACTACAGAACGACACATTTTTCTTATGCAGCTGGGGTGCAAATCCAGAAAGGAAGGTTTTTTCTTTCTTTCTTTTTTTTTTTTTATTCAGGGCCTATTCTGCAGCTCTAACACACAAATGCTTGAAAGCCCTTTCAAAGGCAGATTTTTTTAAAACTGAATAAGCCCAATTAAAAGATTGACCCATTTCTTTGAAAAAGGAAAAAACTAGCAATTTGCTTTTAAAGAGGTGTGTGAGGTTTTATGTCTTTGACATTTAATATATTAGCTTTTATAATTTGCTAATGAATTGTTATTGCTATTGTTTTAATAAGCCAGTTTCCATTGCTCTTTTATATCTAGCAAGATTTAAGAAAGAATTTTCTAGATACATTTAATTAATTATAGAACAAAAATGTGTTACATTTAAAATTTGTAGACAGTCTTGCAACTGAATCCTGCGTCCCTGGAGACCTCTCAGAACTTGAAATAAAGTTGCTGAAGGATTAGTACTGAGATGTCAGTAGTTACTTACATTTGGACAAATCACAACAAAACTCTCTTTAAAACTCTATAGGTTTTCCCACAGAATTTGCTATAATCAGCTCCTGATTATAAATATTACCTAAGTAGTCTGTGCATTCCTTCACAAAGTATATATAACAAGACAAGAAGCGTGCTCCTTGTGGCTAGAGATCTGTTGGCCCTTGTAATTAGAGAAGAGAGAAGGGAATCTTTCCCAGGGGGAAAGTAAGAGGGAGTAAATTTAAACATACCTCCTAACTTTGTTTTTTACATGATATTATAAGAGCCTTTTCTTTTTGGAGACCATTACCATTATCGACATTTTCATGTGAGCAGCCGGCAGTGGAACGGGACTGGAGGGCATGGGACTATCCAACAATCAGCTAGGCGACATCTATGAACACTCATGTACATGGGCAAATGGAGAAGCTCCCCCTTCCGGGGCTGTGAGGGAAGCCAGCACAGACCCCAACACCTACAGAAATCAGGCAATTCACGGACAACTCCTATTACCATCACCCCAATATGTAGACCACTAAAAACATTGCAATGTAGGTATAATCATGCTGGCTGTCAAAAAGATTTTTGTTTTGTTTTTTTTTTAAAGAAGGTACTGTCGCTGTCTGCAAGGTTCTTCACAAGGATACAACCTAGGAAACCAAGAACCGGATTCATGCATAAAAGGACCTGCTTCTCTCTACCCTGGTTCCATCTGAACCAATATTTGATTATA
Source organism: Artibeus jamaicensis (assembly GCF_021234435.1). Taxonomy (NCBI): domain Eukaryota; kingdom Metazoa; phylum Chordata; class Mammalia; order Chiroptera; family Phyllostomidae; genus Artibeus; species Artibeus jamaicensis. The sequence continues at coordinate 6,953,577 of NW_026521738.1, forward strand.
TTTTATTCAGGGGCAACTAAGCTGCAAATAAAGCCAAGGCTCCTTTGCAGAGTGAGGTGTAGGTTGAGGAGATCTATTCATTTTCTTCTGTTAGTACAGGAAATAGAAACATTTTGGTGGTGACTTCAGGGTCGACGTGACTTGGTCCCCTCCGTGCACTCAACCTCCAGATCAGGTTGGCTGCTCAGTGCTGGTGATGAGATACCAGCCTGGCTACATCAGCGCTACTGACCAACTATCACTTCTTACCTCCTGCTGATTTCAAACACCCCAGACCCTGGCGCTCCCTCACCCCCTCTGCAGTGCTCAACAATCCCCAGGAGCACAGGTGCACCGGGCGGATCTCAAACCATCTCCGCACGGCAGCCAGTGTCAGGTCAGTCCTGGCACCTCGGTCAGGTCTTAGGTAAGCCTAATAAGATGTTAAAGTCAGCTAAACAATCTAAATCTTCAAGGACCTCCCAACATTAACCAACCCCTCAAGCCGATTCCAGCATGGTCAGCATCATCTAGTAACTGTTTAGAACCATCATGGGAAGAACTGAAGGGTGGAGACCATTTTTTTAGTTTCTCCTGCTGCTCTCAGTTTTGATTTCACTCATGGATGCTGGAAACTCTGGAGTTATTTATAGCCTCGAGCATCATTGGTGACACAGCCTCTGTCCAGAGTTGCAGAACCAGCCTGGGCTTCAATATCCCCTGCTTGTCTCCCTGCATCCAAACACATCACTGAGGACCATGGCTTTGAAAGTAGGCAAGGGCATAAGGGTCAACAGGTCAAGACACATTTGCCACAATGCAGAGTTAACTTTAATACTTAAGAAACATAAACTGTGGTAAAAATAGTAACATGAAAGGTTGCCTCCTGACATTTTTTAAAAGGCAAGGTTCTTACTATTCGTTCATTTTAGGCTAGGCAACGCTACCACTTGTCTAAATTCACCCCTTGTCCCCCAGAGTGAAAGTCCCCTGGTCAATAATTTTGCTGAGTTTTAAAATATTATTTTACTCATAAATTTCCATTTTTATCTTCTTCCTTGGATGTCATTAAATCAGTGTGCACTTACAAAAATATCCACCACAATATTATGATTATAAATATTTTGAACATGAAATTCATTCAGAACAATAACCAAACCAAACAAATCCCTCGGTGGCAGAAAGCCCCACTTCTCCAGTTCCTCACATCTCCAGGAGAATTCCTGCAGTGAAAACAGCAATACTCACACAGACAATATAAACTGTTACTCTGCTTGAAAAGTCACCAGGGACTACACAGGAAGAGCTGACTCTCTATTGCTGTTTTCCTTTCCAGTTCTAAATGCAGGGACGACTTTCCCTGTGCAGCCCTGACTCACATGAACATTTTGGAATGGCAGCCAGTGCATTCAAACCACTTAAAAGCAAATTATGGGAGCACCCTGCCATTGCAACGAGATTGGATTTTTTGCGGACCATTCGTTACAAAGGTCCATGAAAGCATTAGAAGAAATGAAGTCCTTCTCTCTGGGGTTGGTCTTACTTGCTTCTTAGGGAAAGCTGGTTCTAAGTACTTAAGAGGCACACTGAGAAAAGCGGCATCATTAACATGCATACTTAAAACCACAAGTGCACATGAACTCCTAAACCTTAGAACTTACGAAAGTTAACAACATAGCAATAGTGAATGAACTTCAAACCAAACTCCTCATGGGGGGTATGCATCTAGGCAATAAGTGCTGACACTTCTGTAAAAACTGTGGGAACACAGTGATTTATGAAATATTCCAGGTCCAGAGGGATCACTTTTCCCCCATTTTTTTCTACCAAAACTGTCCATATTTAGTTTACATATGTCATTTAGAATCCACTTACTGTTAGATGCTGGAACAGCCACGCCCTCATGATATTTGTGGCTACTTTGGGAAAGATGCCACGCTTTTTGTGACGCTTTTTGTCTTTATCTGGATCGTCATCGTCACCTGTGCTGGGGGAAGCTACACTGTTGTCCAAGCCATCACCTGCAAACATAGTGAATCAAATTTTGACTGATGCTACCTTGACATGCTTTATTCAAATAGAATGCCTTTGGATATACACAAAACCAAAAGAGCAATATAAATGATTAATAGTTTCTTTGGTACTGTTTTTTTTTTTCAAGACAGAGAAAGAACAAGGCCTAGGCTCAAAAGTGGTCAGGTCTAAGGAACTTCTGCCAGAGAACAGTGTAAAAGGTCGAAGGGAGTGGAGGGGAGCAACCGGTCTCTCTAGCGGCTCTGCCACCATGGTAGTTACTCTAACGCGTGTATCTGAGACCTGCCAAGTGTAACTCCTTTGGGGGAGTTAAAGATGGCGGCCGCCATGATCGGAGTTGTGGTCCCTGTCACACGGAGTCCCTGATGTCAACTTGTGAGGAGATGCATTTAAGATGTTAACTATTTCCACAAGCAATATATCTTAAGACTGAATTAGGCCAAGGAAATGTAGGTAATCCATCACATAAGCAGTTTTGACATAGGAATGCTTCAAATAGAATGTAATTTATCTTATCATAGAAAGAGAACATCAAGTTTAGTAAGGGGAAATCTTCCAAAATTGTTTTTTAATTAAAAAACAATCACTATTTAAATCAAATAAAGTGATGTTTAATTAACAGTCCGTTGGAGTTGTATTACCCTGATAATCCAGGCAGTTTCTAAAATTCTCATGCATTGAAATCATTCTTACTGGGAAGTCACCTGTTTACACATGCCTGTGTGTTGGGTTCTGTTTGTCCAGGGATTTTTGTTACAACGTTTAAGCTGTTTCTTTCAGAAAATATCTTGGCTCTGTGATACAATAAACTTCAAAATGTATTATTTCTTTTACATTGCCATGTCTCATAAGAAAAAAAATTCAGCTCATATAATCACACTGTTCAAAATAAGTCATAGGATACAAACAAAAGTAAGTACTTGGTGTTTTGGTGCAAAAATCAAAGGAAAAACAACAGCGAACTAAACCCACAGCACTAAAAAGTAGCTTTGCTTCTATCAACATGCTTTTCTACCTGGAGCCCCAGCTCTTGGTGGGAGCTACTGGATTTTAGAAAAGGCTTGTTGATCTGGACCCAGAAAGAGGAACTTAGCAGCAGAGCTTAGCAATGAGGTAACCCGTGTCCTGAGAGCACATCCATGTGGACGCGTGGGTCCCTGGAGAGCAGCCTGCACGGCCCAGAGCACCTGGTGTATGGGAAGAGGCGTTCGTTTCCCAGGGACGGCATGTTGCTTCATGAGTCCCCATCTTTGCCGTTAGCCTACATACTGTATGTACAAAAAGTATCCTCTGGTTTAATTTCTGTCTAATCCATAGCAATTATGTTACCATGAATCAGTTGTTTTTAACAGCTCCCTCAGGAGACGCTCAGCACCTCTCCCAAAAAAGAAAATTGCCCCCAAATTGCCTTGACTTGTACTGAGTTCAAGTTTAAAATTTTGTTGAAGAACAGACTAACTTCAACATTTCTGCTATGATTGCAGTATAGGCCACACATACAACATGCAGAACTTTTCAGAGGTTACTTCTTATTAATTTAAAAATCCATTATTTTATTGTACTCGAAATCCATATGTGTTTACTAAAGTTACCACAGAATAATGGCTACCTTCTCAGCGGAAAAGATCATGAAGACCCACAGTTCCAAAGCTCTCAGCATGTGGATGAAGAAAGTGCTAGTGTTCCCATTGGCTGACTTTCCCAAGGTCACGCAGCCTGGGATGGAGCTGGTGAGTCTGCGCTGGACCAGACCCTCCCACCCTAAATCAGTCTGCCTCCCATCCCACCCAACTCTTTATTTGCATAACCAAGTGTTTCATAAGATGTCCCCTTGGATTTGCCTAACAAATTCTTTGAAAGTCCAGTATTTAAAGAGGCTTTTTATTCAGAGAAGCAATTCAGCATATAACATAACAATTCATTAAAGAAACATGAGCAAAGAAAACAACTCAACAGCTTTTAAAATTTCAGTGGGCTAATCCACTTGCAATATGCAAAAGGTAAGCAAGGAAAAGAAACATATTACTTGATCATTGATTAAAAATGAAAAGCTTCTAACATAACCACACAGTTTTTCACCACCATGATTGTCTTCCACCTTTAAAAAAAATAGCCTTTCTATCCATCTCAAAACCCCCTCAGATTAATTTAGCAGGCAATGCTTAGTGCCTGCCTAGAAGAGAATTCATTGATAATTTATGGAAATATCTACCATAATCCAGCAGAGATGACTTTTTTTCAGCTTTGTGCATCAATAGATAATCAAGGCCTTAAAGCAGCCTTAGCTTCCCATTACCTCAGGCAAAAGAATTCCTGAAAGCGTGCCTTGAGGGCACCTGAATTATATACTCCATTAGGAGAGGAAGGCTTTCTGCATTCCATGTGTAACACTCACCAGAACCTTTCCTGTTTATTTCTGCTGTATGAAAGCAGAAGCATTAGGAACAGAATTTTTTAAGTGAAGACTTATGTAGATACAATGGAGAAACCTTTCAAGCAGGAGCCAGATCACCCCCTTCAGTCCCTGGCAGTGACCTCTCCCGAATAAAAGGTTTCTATTACATCATTAGCTCCAGCCAAAAACAGCCTTGGCTTAATGCACAGTTTGTTCTTCCTACTGTTTTTAGGCAAATACAGCTACTTTACTCCCATCTGGGAGGGAAATTACACTGCTGGGTTGTAATCTAAGACAAGATTTTCATTGGAAGCAAATGCTTTCAATCCAGTGTAAATACTGGTGCATGTTCAGAAAAGCCTAAAACAATAAACCCTGCTCCTTCCCGACACAAGTTAGGGAAATGGAGAAGATGGGGAAGGAGAAGATCATAATAAAATAGACTATTCCGAAAGCAAACACTTTCATAGTTTTTAATAAATTGTTTAACCTCTCCCACTTTCTAAAATTGAAAATCGATCTCGCCATGTCTGCACCTCAGCGGACTGTCTCAATGGTCAATTGTACCTTCAGCATATCCATTCGCTCTGCAATTGGATACAGTCACCTCTCTGCGGTCTCCGGAGGATTTATTTCCCTTTTTTATGTTTAAGATCACTAAACAAACTTGGAGGACCGCCGGCCGACCACACGGCAGCAGGCAGCAGTCTGAACCACATTTGTAAAATGTCAGCAGTGACTTCATTCCTGGAGCTGACTTCTCCTGCCGCCAAATGAAGGCAAACTGAAAAGGTGGAAATAATCATAAAAATGATGCTAGTCCATAAACAAGCTTACAGCCTCATTAGGATAGCAGTAGGCTCCAGTGGGTGATTTATGCTCGTTTTGCTGATGCTATGAGGAAATGCCATAGGGTGACTTTAGCCAATTGCTAATGGTTTCTGACAGCTTCTTAGCAACTAGTGCAGGCAACGATGTGGCGTTTGCTAGTGACAGAAACCGAAAATGTCATATTATCTGCCCATGTGTCATGAAGTCCATGTGGCAATTAACTAGCCGGCCAGTGACAGAGGGGCCAGAGGCTCCTGAAAATGGCCTTTGGCTATGCAGAGGCGGCAGGGGCTGAGCACAGACTGGCTGCTCATATGCAACATTCTAATGCAGAAATCCACTTCCTTGCAACTTGCAGGCTCTGATGAGACCGGGCCACTCAAATCCCTTTCCTCCCCTCACTGAAGTGAAACTCGGGGCTCCTCTGTCTCTAGGCCCTGGCTCTGGCTGTTCTCAGAAGGCTCTAAAGCGATCTGCTTCGGTGTGATTCTCCGAATGGCTCCTTAATTGGCAATACCTGGTTCTGTGCTTTTTGGACACTGGATTCAAAGGTGCTGGCTGTTTTTCGGCTCTCTCCCAAATGAGTCTGAAAGGACTGGAGATCACTGAAGCAGATGCATTGCCTGTCAGACTGCTAGGAACAGAGGAACTCTGTGCAGCCACAAGACACTGTTTTCAAAAACACCAGGCTTCTAACAAGCAGAGGGAGAATCCTGGCCACACTGTGCAGTTTCTGAGCTATCAAAACCATGCACTATATGTCAAACTGTCAAGCCTTTCAGCGTGGGCCATTTGCCCTTTCAAATAATATTTAAGAATTGTTTTTACAAAATTTTATAGGCCATGGTCTAGTGAAAGAGGCCAACCAACAAAGAAAGGAATTTGTACTACAATTCGTCTACGGACAATTTCTTGTGAGACCTGGGCCTGTCCCTGCGGAGCAAGGCAGGTGACCTGTGGCAGCTCCCAGGCTGTCAGAGAGCTCAGATTTCAAACACGCTCAGCTCCAACATCCCGAGTCGCCTATTTAAGCATGCCCAGGCATTTCGACTGTGCTATCTCGAGCCTTTCAAGGCAGGATAAAGCAGCATTTATCGTATTCAGGCCATTCAATGGGTCACACTGACCGTGTCAGCAGGGGCTCCTCGCCGGCAGGTCAAAGCCCTGCTCCCATTTTTCTCTCCCTCCTAACAGACTGCCATTCCCAAACACCTACTCCCAGCGAGGCAAAAACAAAGGCCAGGAAAGTGCCTGAGACTGACATCCCAACGGATGGGAACGTGCCACGTCGGTGGGCCGGCAGGTACAAATACGACGTGGGGCCCACGACAGGGCTCCTCATCACAGGGGCAAAACTTTTAATGATGGACAGGAATTTGCAACTGCCAGGGAAATGGACATGCCAGGCTGGGGACCCCCTCGTTCTGCTAGGAGTCGAACGGAAGCCACCCCAGCTCCAGGAACGTGTCATTAAACTGTAATTTTGTACTGAGACTCTGTCCTGCCAGGCCACGTCCACTTCTTAACCTTTACTTTTGTCTTCTTCAAGTGTTTAGAAGGATACAGTGCTCATTCAAAAAATGTGCCTCGACTGAAAAATCAAGGTCATTTATAATCATATTTTTCAATCCTGACCAAATTCTTCTGTGTTTTGAAAGTTGTCTAAATGGTCCACTCCAAAGCGCTCTTGTGACTACATAGCTCATGTTGTAAGATGGCTAAATTTTTACCCCAAATTGAGGGCTCCCTTTTTCTCATCCGTTTCCTCACATGCAACATCTACACGTGACAACACAGTGTATCACCTCCTCAGCTGTGTGTGGGACGGTCCCGCCTTCCCAGTGGCTGGGGGTGCAAACGCCCCAGCGGGAGGGAGAGGCCAGGATGCCTTTGCAGTGGAGCATTCTGGGAGGCCAGGCTGTGAGGGGAAATGTCACAACTATTCCAACCCCCTTCTTCAGGTCCTGGCTGCGTCCACTCAGCCAGAAGTCAGGTGGGATGGTGCTTCTGTGTCACGTGAACAGGACAAAGGGTGAGAATGACAGGCAGCCCTTTCTTAGGAACCAGCGAGAAAACTTGAGAGATTTTAAGGCAGTGTTTTGTCCTCACTTAGAAAGCACAATAGCTGCCAGGATGACAATGATCTTTTTTAAAAATGTGTATCCGATCACATAACCCCAGGAGTTAAAATCCTTCTGCGGCTGCCCTGTACCTTCAGAATGAAGGTCACACTCTTCGGCCTGGCATGGAAAACCGTTCCCGAGCCTCTCCTGCTGTGTTGCAGCCCGTCTTCCGCTGCGTCTGCCTGTATCGGGCGCACGGCCAACCCCAGTCCTGAGCCTACTGAACATTCTCAGGGTCTTAGCGCACGGGCCCCTTTCTCAGGCCTCTTTGCATTGCCCTGTGCTGGTCCCTTGCCCTGTAGCATCCTTCCTGGCAAACCACTTGGTGACTTTTTCAATTCAGCTCAAGTGCCATCTCCCATAAGAAGCAGCATTTGCTGGACTCTAGCTGTTTAGCAACCTTTCTCCCCAGTCCGGAGAGATTCTTCCCCCAACATTCCTCCATCGCCACATATCATACTATACCAGGCTGCTGACCGCTGTGGGCATCCCCTCGACCCAATCAGAGGTCATGTGAAAGCAGAGACGGGGCCGTGCTCCTCTCAGAGGTTCTCTAACCCCAGGGTTACCCCAGCGTACCCGGTGCTCACTGGTCAACTGTTTCTTAAATAAACAAGTAAAGGCATTTATCTTCCACTGTGTGGAGAAACCATAATTTAAATTTCTAGCTGATAATTTGTTTTGCTACATTCACCTAAATTAAACTCTTGAAAAATATTTACCAATGTAATTCAATAAATCATAAGGCAACAAAATGCATTTCTCCAAAGCTAGGACGTTCCCTCAAAAATCTCTAATTAAGCTCAGCTTTGCCAAAAGATGAACTAAGAGTTCAAGCATCAGTGTTCTTTGCATTGTGTGCCATAGCCCTTCAGAAATACGCCCTGCTTCCCAAAATTGTGACTTCAAACTATTTCCCTCACTAAAATTTCTTGGGTTTTGTTCACTTTTCCTGAGCTTAACTTTAAAAGATAAAGCAACAGTTATTTGTTTCCTTCTGCACTTTTCCCAAGTAATCAATTCTACAATGTTCCCCTTCACCACCCCCCCCCACTTTACCTAAACGAGAGAACAGCTGTCCCTAAGCAGACGGTGTGACCTGGGGCTCAGACCCCAGGTTCACACGTTATACATGTGGTGCTGAACGCAGAACTGTGCAGCTCTGGCCTTGCCCTGTTTCGCCAAGTCAGGTATCAGCCTATGCCAAAGCGTCCCTCTACACCTGCCTCAGCATTTTTTCAGCAACAGGTTACCTGAGGACTTTGGTATCTGATGCTATGGTTGACATGTCACAGGATCCCAGGAGACATCAGGGAGGATTTGGTAAGATCAGTGAAAACAACACAACCCCTAAGTTTTATTCCATATTTTCAAGGGAAACACAGCAGACTCCCCAAAGCTCCCAAGCTGCAGCCTGGACACAGGTGTGGAACAGTCTAAACCCAATGGCTCACTTCTAAGCTTAACTTGAATCAGAGGTCTGCTAACTCAGCCTCCCTTCTGTAGCTCTCCTCATCCTAAAGTGTTTAGGGGTTCCTTTTTCTTAATTTGCAGTGATTCTCAGTTGGTTTCTTTTTAAGTAAAGCATATTCTCATAGAGTTTCTTGTAGCACCCTTGGCTTTCCTGAAATTTTTGAGGTGGTCCCTTCGGAAACCAAGAAAGGAGTCAGATGCTGCTCTGGCAGCACTGAGCTCCAGCCAGGCGCAGCCATGTGCCTGCTACACACAGGTGCACACACTAACAGCGCTGCCCGAAAAGGCGGACGAGGACAGTGAGGGAGATTAAGAATAAGGTAACATTAAACAAACATAATACTGGCACTCAGTGAAGAAAATGTCTAGAGGTGTTTCCTGCGTTTGGCTCCACAGGAATTTACCACGAGGTTTTTCCTTTCTGTTTGAATTTAGGTTTGTTAACCGGTGACAAATAGTTGTTAATAGTTAACCACTGTGGAGGGAGCTCAGCCTGACTGCCCTTTAGTGGAGCCCTGACATCACGGAAACCTAAGGGAAGAAACAAAGGGTCAGAGGCTGGAGGAAGTAGCTCTCCCTGTGAATACGCTGCCTCCCTTCTCTAAAGAGTAAAATGTAGCATTGAAAAGTGAGCCCCCGAAGATGATACATGTAACCATCTTTTGCATAAGCAGTCACCATTATCATTCATCATTCATTCACTCATTCATTCATTTACCAAAAATGTATTGAATTCCTACTATATTCCCAACACTATACCAACCACTAGGGACACGAACAGTGAACAAATTGGAAAAAGTCCCTGTTTCTATGAAGCTTTCCAGTTAGAGGGCACAGATGTTAAACAAAATAATCCCAGTAATGAATGTACAATTGCACTCAGTCAAAAAGAAATATAAATCTGTGAGAGTGTGGAACAAAGGAAATTGACTTAGACAGAAGTGATCTTCGGCAGAACTCTGAAGGGTAGAGGAAAAGTCCACTGGGTACAGTGGGCATCCTGGCAGGCCAGGGGGCAGAGGGAGCTTGGCAGGTGGTAGGGACAGCAGGGACAAAGGCTTTGTGTGTTCGAGGGGTACGTGACTCGGCCAGAGAACTGGAACCTGAGAGAGCACGGCAGGATGAAGCTGGAGAGAAGACAGAGTAAGACCACACAGGGCCTTTGGGGCCAGGATCTGGGTGTTTGTAGCCTGGGTTCCGAGAGTCACGACCCATGAAGGTGCTTCTGTGGTATCACCAGTGTCCTCTCCATCTCGTGCCCTAACGGTACATCACTTTTACCAAATAAAGCCTCATTCCCCAGTGTCTCTTTCTAGTTCAAACCAACAAATCTCCCAGTTGCAAACTCAGGTCAGAGAATGGGGGACAATGGAAAAGCAATGGGGTGGACCCAATCTAGGCACAGATTACATTCCAATTCATTTGTAAGTACTTTTTTTGGACATTAGCACATATTTCCATATAGAAGCGAGTTACGAACAGCATTAGATGCCAAGGCTTGCTCGTCAAAGCCGAAGTAATTCAGTAAATGAATAAAGGTCCAACTAAAATCTGAGCCCAGGGAGCAGGAGGTCAGAAAGTATCAGAATAAGGATGAAAATGCATTGCTTTTCATATTTCTATGAGAAGAGCCAGCCTAGGAAAATGCTAAAATTGATGTAACTGCCTTTTGTACCTCCTCCTCTGTGGCTCTCTTGCACTGCGTAGCCTGCATCTCCTGGGGCTTCTGGGGATCCCACAGCCTTGTACGGGCACTTGGTCTCCCTCTGTGGCCCCTCACCCAGCCCCGTTCTTTTCCTGCTCTGAATTCTCGCTCATCATCTCCCAACAAGCAAAATATCCAGCCTTCCAGTCTCGTTGGTGTGAGTCAGACTTGAGGCAGAAAGCAACCAGAAAGAACTAATTCAGAGTAGGCACGAGTAACTGATGCCCCCTCACCTTCCCAGAAGTGCTGACATTTTTAAAAGAACATCTGTTAAGGCAAATGAATCTTTACATGGCAGAATTTCAGGTAGAGGTTGTAAGTAAAGGTATGTTTAAAAATACAGAGGCTTGCGTTGGGAAAGATTTATTTCAAAACAACAGAGGCCAGGCTTTCGGAAGATCTGATGTCAGTTTCCAAACTCCGAATCACATCCAGCCATTCCCGTCCCCCGACCCCCTCTTTATCCCTGCCCACATTCGGGAAGCCACATATTTCTGAACATCCCAAGATCTCTTCACAGAAATCACAGTGACAGTAAGTGGGCCCTGTAGGTGTGCAGCAGTGAGCATAGGTGTGCGAGATCTAGGTTGAACGCTTGTGTGTGTGTGTGTGAGTCATTCATCCAGTTTGGGTGTTTATCACCCAGGGAATGCCAGCCTGTTGAAATAAATTTGGAATAACTTCTTTACTATAAATAACACATTCTATTAAGCTTCTACCAGCTCATGATTCTCCACTGTCAACACACATATTGTGTAAAATATAACTGAGTGAAATTTAGGGAAGGAACCCAACTTAACTGAGACCCAGAATAAAAATATTTACTGGACTTTTATAGAACACACAAAAAAAAACTCTGTTGAAATTTGAGCGTGCAGGCAATGGGATTAAAACTCAACTTTCTAAATTCACGGAAAGCAGGAATTAGTCCTCAGACTCAGTGTTCACACTGACTGTTCAGCGTAGATTTATTTTATACAAGAGTTCACGCAGTGGAGCACCGGGGACAGATACAACACAGGCACCAAGAACTCAGACAAATTCTCCAAGTGCTTTTTTTTTTTCTGAATCATTGTACTTTGTTCTTTTGAGATAGGAATACCTTTTTTCTAGTAATTCAATATGACTTTTTGACTCGATTCCCCCCAGGGAAACAACAGCAAATTAGTTGCCTGTACACAGAGGACAAACAGCAATGATGAATAGGAAAGAAAAAAAAAACACAGATTTTACTCACTTTTCATCCATTCAGCATTTTTTTTACAACTAAACACCATGGAAAATCCCTGCAAAAACAGCATAACTTCTTAATGAAGTCTTAGAAACTTCAGGATGTGAGTGCTGGCGAGATAGGACTGAACTCTATGTATTTATACTAACAGTAAAACAAAGTGGAAATCCCCCAATTCTGTATCTTAGAGAATTACCTTTCTCTAAGATAAAAAAGAAAGAAAATACACTTGTACTTGTGAAGGGAAAACAGTGCAAAAGTCATAAACTTTTGTTTTGAATCAACATATCGGGAAGCATTTTAGGTACTAGTACCTCACCTATTTTTAAGTGTGATTTTAGTAATGCATTACTTGAAATATTCTTTCCAAAATACATAAATCATATATTAATGAATATCATAAAGTTTTATATAGCCATGAAAATAAATGTTTTAGCCAGTAAAAAAAAAAAGCCACATATAGGATATTATAGACAGGCACATACACACAAACTCACTCACACTCATACACTGTTTGTTTTTTGTGATATCTTCAAAAGTTTGTCATATAATTTATTTTAAACTATATATTCTGCGTGTGTGTATATAGGATATATGTACGTATAGATATATACACACTTTTACACAGACAGTATAACACTTATTTATCAAAGAGGTCACTTCTTCCAAAAACTCAGTTATGTGGAATACACTAAAAACGTTACACGTTTGCAGCCTAGAAGCAGTGGGTCTCGACTTAAACTACGCAGAGAAGAAGCACGTGGCAGCTTTTACAAACCCTGATGCCTACACTGTACCCAAGGCCGATTAAATTAGCATTTTGAGATCCCAGCATCAACAACTTTTAAAGCTCCGAGATGATGAAACTGCACGGCCAAGTCTGAGAACCAGCGGACGAGAGTCCCCGCGCGTGGGAGGCAGGGCTACCAGACTTCCCGTGGACAAGCGGCCATAAGCCCCTTCATCGGAAAATTGTGATGTTTATTTTAGATATGGGTGTCAGATTTGTGCTCCCCTGGTTTACTGCCTGATAGTTCATAGGCTGAGATCTTTACAAAAATAAAAGATGATAAAGATACAAAAAAACGAGAACCTAAGAAGCGTAGCACACAGTGGCCTCCAGCGCGGCAGCCGAGTCAGTCCTAACAGCCACCTACGCAGACGAGGCTGTGAGGGCGGGAAGACATCTCCAACAGGGCCATGACTTCCGTGCCTACTGACTTTACATTACGGTTTTAAAAAGTTCATTATAATCAGATATAAAAAATGTATGTATCGTCTGGACACATTTGCATTAAAAGCACCCCTACATTTTTTAATATTGAAAAAGGTAAGATTCTGCTCATCTGGACCACATCATCTGGATGACACCAGATAAACCAGGGTAATGCGGGGACATTCTGCCGAAACTCTTCCCACGTTTGCCCTCAATTCACTGGTCTGTACAGCTGGAGGGAGCAGAGCCTTCGCCAGGAGCCCTGCAAGTTGTTTAAATAGGGGGCACCCGTCCAACCCGCCTCTCCCTACCCTCCTGGGAGTCTTCTCTCCAGCTACTCATGGGCGCTCCATCTTCCTCCCCTACTGACGCCCTTCTGCTCTCTGCCCCTGAGGATGCAGGAGGGAGTCACGTGTGAGCAGGAGGTGAGACAGGACAGCTGAGGGGGGCGAGGTATGTTAGAGAGGGGGACACAGGTGAAAAAAGAATCCCAAGATAAGAAGGAGCTGGAGCAAGAGAAGGGCCATGGATCAAGAGTGAAAAAGGGAAGGTGCTCTGTAGAGACCGATTTCTTTGCATGCAAAATAAAATGGAACCAGGCTGTGAAATATAGATTAGCAAGTCTTCGGGGAGAAAGAAAAATATTACATTTTAAAGGAAAATGGACAAGAAAAACGTTGAGATAAAAAAAATAATATCCTATTGTGTAAAGCTGTCTACAAATCCAACAGCTTCTCAGAGAAAAAAGGTTTTTGGGGAGCACTGCATGTGTCTCTCACTACACCCCACTTTGCTCCTCTGATTCTCTGCACTCCAGGTCTTTGTGGATTTGTCATGCACACATGCCAGTCACTCAGTTTTTCAGAGGAAGGTGCTTGCCGTTCAAAATAAGCACACCGTGCAAGGTGGTGGCTTCACTTTAGTGGGTACCATAAAAGTAAACTAGCTTCCTAGAGCAGTGCCGCTCCAACTTTAGTGTGCGTATGAAGAGCCAGGACCTTGTTAAAAGGCAGTTTTGAATTTGGTAAAGGAGGAGCCTGAGATTCTGCATTTCTCATGCACTCCCATGGGACTGGGGTTGCGGCACTGCAGCCCCCAGGACCACATCGGGCATCTTATGACAAGGTACTGAAGGACCTTTCCCCAGGAGCAAATCAAGCTAGAAAGTGTCGGGTGCGGGCGGATGCCTAGTGAAAGTAGAAGACGGGCCGGCCTCCCTTCCCTTCACACAGGGAAGACTATACCTGTGCCCACTGAATGCAGGTGGGGAAAAGGCTGTTTGGGTCCCCGTTTTGAGAATGCAACTTCACTAATGTCCCAAGGACCGACCGGAACGTCGGAACAAGCCAGGATGTCTTCACTGGCAACTCTTCCTTCGGTCAGTGCAAGTTCTCTCTCCCCCTTTACCTCCTCGGCAGGTACAGTACCTCACTTCCTGCCGCCCACGTTGGGAGTATTACAAAAGAACAGTTTAGCCCCTGGAGTCAGGCGATCTAGGTTCAGGTAAGTCCCATCTTCACCACTTAATACCTGTGTGACCCTGGGCAAGTTATTTAACCTCCCCAGGCCCCTGTTTCTCCCCTCTGGGTTGGGGTCGGGGGGTGAACATAGTCAGTATTTATACCTTAGAGTTATTAGTTAAATAAAATAAGATGCATAAAACGTGTATTTTAACAGGTGACCTGGAACTTGAGGCTTAGCTCGGTGAAGGTTAGTTCTTGTGCTTATTCTGCTCTTGAGTACTTTCGTGAGCAAGGGGACCTCTCTCCTGAACCCCTCACCCAAAGCAGGAAAACGATCGCTGCCAATCTCATCATCTCTCCCCATCTCCCCAATCCGTTCTCGTTCCTAGAAGCCTCACATCTCCAAAAGATACGCACCCACTCTCCTGGCATTACATACTTTTTAAACTGTTTTTGTTCTCTCTTTTTCACAAAGAGCCCTGGAGCGACTTGGAGCTTCGTGTCTGTGCTTCAGAGTAAAAGTGGCGGCCAGCACTGCCCGCATTGTCCCGCCGCACAGAGAGCTGGCAGCCTCCTGCTGCGTGTGCCGGAAACAAGTTGTGTAAGTCCCGTCTCCCACACAAAACAGGTTCATTCATAATAACTTGTCCTCTGAGCTCTCAACAATAGTTATGTAGTGGTTGTTAATAGAAGGTCTTTGTTTTTGCTTTACTGATAGGGGAAAAAAGTTCTATCGTTTAAAGGAAGTATCTTTAAGGTCTAGGAAAAGTAAGAGGCGGTATACAAAGACAGGGCTAATTTTCAATTACAATCCATCTCTTCTCTAAATAGTAAGAATAACAGTAATAATACAAACTAACATTTACTGAGCATTTATTACATACCTGAAACTGTTTGGCCTTATTTTCAATCAATGAATCCTCACAAAAAAACTTAGAAGTTCAACTTAAATGTGTTATAATGATAAACCAAAAAACAGTCAATGTCTCCACATTTAAAAAACCCCTTACTTGACACAGATCTTGCAAAGACTGAGTAGTCAATAGAAATAACTCATGTTCCCACCCGACAATGGTGGGCTGCAGAGAGAATGGGTAGCTTACGAAGTCCCGTATTTGCCATGCATACTGTGCCCTGTGTATAATGCACACCCAGGTTCTTAGCCCTAACTTTCAGGGGAAAAAAATCTTTTAATTTTTAACTCAATTTTTTATTTATTTACATTTACATACTTGTTTTTTGTACTAGAAAGGAATTTTAGCATTTATTTTTGAACATATTAGGTACAAGAAATTTTATGTAACAAATAATTACAAAACACAAGAACAGATACAAGGTATTTCAGGTACTACCATTGTATAATGCGCATCCTTCCATCTCCCTCAGAAATGTGGGCAAAAAGGTGCATATTATTCACCACAAAATACGGTACTTTACTAATAGTCTCCTGCCAGCAGCGCAATCCAATCCTAACACACAGATAAGGAAATTGAGCTACTTCTCACGGATTCCAATCCAGATCTGACTCCAGGCTAAACTCCTAATCACTCTAGAGCTACTCTCTCCCTTTAACTCCACACAATTTAGATAATAACGATGCAGGTGCTTGTCTTCAACCTCTAGAAAGATCTTCCAGGGTGGTAACCTGGAAGATCTCACTGCTGTATGCTGCCCACAGCCCGCGCAAAGCACAACCCATGCTGGGCCCCTCACAGACTTTCTACTGAAGTCAGAGAGGAAAGAGACCCCAAGCGCACGATCACTGTGGTTCGGCAGGTTCCCCGGTGCCCGGAACAGACGAGGGTGGAACGGAAAACCGCCTCGGAGAAGTTCAAGGAAGAGAACCAGCACCGAGTGTTTGCTGGAGCAGAGAGAGTGCACCGCAATGGCAGGGTGCCGAAGTGGGCACACTGCAAGACAGTGAGGCAGTTTTCCTGAACGTGCCTCCGAATATTAAAGGAGAAGATCGCACAGAAAGACCTCGTGTCAGGAGTGGAGGCTGAGCGCCCCGCCCTGGGACACAGGCCATCCCGAGCCAGAGCGCCGTGCCGCGGAGGCCCCTTCCCGCTCCCGGGCCCTGGCGGCAGCCTGCGAAATGACAGAAATGTCAATGACAGGGACAGAGAGGACAGAGAGGACAGCGAGAATGAGAGAGCACACATTTTCTAGCAACACGCAACGGTTTTGAAGTGTCTCTCCATGTCGGAAACCTGCAGTCAGAAAGTTGGGGGGACTGCCCTCTCTGGGGACCGCCCTGCTCTCCATGAAACCGGGAGTTCGCCCTGAGCAGGCAGGGCCGCTCTGCTCAGCCAGGGCGGGCAGAGCCCCCTCGCCCCCCAGGCAAGCTCACAAGGTCACAGGAGAGTTTACTTTCTCTCACCATTTATGTATCAAAGAAAGGAAAGTCTCCCCTCCAGGAGGGGTACAGAAATACAAACAGGGTTGCCTCAGAAACATCAGCCTGGAGCGGAGGACACTCCCAAGGGCCCAAGGGGCAGCCAAGGTCAAGTCTGTGGGGTTTGCAGTGATGTGGTCACCTACATATTAATCAGCAACCTACCTGAGGCAAGAAGAAGGTAGAACCCATAGATCATTCTCACCCACAAAACGCAGAAATCTTCCCTCTCACAGAAAAGGGGTTGATTGTACAGCACCTGCACCTGCTCTCTTTTCCGAAGACCTGTTCTGGCCTCATCCTGAGCCTCTGCAGCTGCCTCTACAGAGACTCCATCTGGGACCCCGGCCCCCTTGGTTTCCTGGACAATTGTCCCACAAAGACAGAGACAGAGTAGCCTCTCTGACACTCCCCTAGGCCAAGATTCGTAGGAGCAACTGCTGACTTTTAACTTAAATCAACCCACCTGCCACCACCTCTTCATACAGATCCCATCCCCCCCGTGGGACTGTATCCAGATTCCCTACTCGCTCTACTGGGTAGGGTGAGTTCTCTACTGGGCCTACTCTTGTCCCCAACCACATGCCGGCTGGGAACCCTCTTCTCCTCCCCTCCTCCAGGCCCTGCCAGACTTCCTCCCCATGAATCGCCAGCTGGAGGGGATCCTCTCCCTTAAAAACAGACCTCAGGATGCCAATCCCAGCCCCGCCTGACTTCTGAGTTGGCCTGCGGCCTAGAATTCCTTGTTGCTGGCCCCACCTATCAGACCGAGTATACTGAAATGCCAGGCCCGAACTTGCTACACCCTTTGGATGCCGTGTCTTGGACCACCCAGCTACCTGCACAGAAGCCAGTTTCCATACCCAGGTTCGGTGCTCCAAGCCCTCGCTGCTCTGAATAACAGCCATGCTTCTGCCCGGCCCAGCCTCCTCTTCCTGACAGTGGCTCTGCGTCGCTGAGATTCTAGCACAGCTCCTGCGCCTTAGCGGGTCCTGCCCTTCTCCTCTGGCGTGCCAAACTGAGAAACAACCCCGAATCCCACCCAGGCAAATCCAGAAGGTCTGTGAGAGGGCGATTTCCGCAGCTGAGAGCAAAGGGGTGTGGGAATCACGGCCTTCCTCTCTGCATCTCGGCCATACCCAAAGAATGTTTCCTTGCAGAAAGCTCTCTGTAAGTAAGCCATCACTGCCTTACTTGGGGGCAATGTTTGGGGGCAACACCTTTCCATCTGTCCCTGTCATGGGGACAGCCAAAGGAAAGAGAAGGTGCGGGCACGCTCTGGTCTGGGCGGGAAAGGCTGGAAAGTTGAATGGCGGGTCACCATAGGCCCGAAGCCACATATCTCTCTTCTTTGTAGTCAAAAAATGTAAGTTGGATCAGGTTTTAAAAAAATACATAACTTTTAAAAAAATCACTATTGTGGGAAGATAATCACTGTCAGAGAAGCCTAAACACTTTCCAGGCATGAAATGTGACCACTTCGGGCCATGTCCTCACAACAGAAAGGATGAAAACCTAAATTAGGAAGGCTGCTTGCTCTGAGTGTTCACGCTAATTGTCTCTCTTCTGCACTTGCTTGTTTCCCTTATTTTATTTATTTATTTTTTAATGGTAAATGGGTGTGGTGAAGCTATGCCTAGGCTATGTGAATGTGGAATGATCATTCCAGGTCTTTCTAAAGTTGGCAGTGAATCAGGGGCAAATTCCCAGATGGTCAAACAGTGATTTCGCAAGACCAAGCCACTATTTCTTATCTTTCCAAGTTCCCCCATTTTCCCAAACACATGTACTCATGACTGACCTCCAGGTCAGAGCCTGGGACCAAATTTCCAGGCCAGCCGCTGACTGTCTGTGTCGTGTCTGTGAACTGACTTGGTTCTGCTGACCCTCCCTTCCTTCATCCATAAAAGGCCGGCTGAAATGAGGAACTAGCTCACTTTAAGGAGTGTTGTGAGGAGCAAGTGAAATTGTACACAGAGGTGGGCAAAAGCAGGTTTATCGTTATGAGTAGGTGAAACACAGTTTATTCTTATATTATTATTTATTAGTTATTGTGTCATTTATTTGTATAACAACTACAAACCTACTTTCGTCCACCACTGTATGTGGAAGCTTGGGGAAATGTGAAGTACTGTAAAAACGCCCCCTCTTTTGGAGAACTTCTGTGATCCTTCGAGACAGGGGTGGGTGCGTTTCCCCAGGTGCACACAGGGATAGCTGGTTTTGCACGGTATTTCAATGGCTCACCAACACCATAGATGCCACGCCCTCCTGGACTGTGAGCTCCTGGCGCAGAGAAAATGGGTCTTGCTCACCACTGTACATCCTCGGGGCCCACCACTAGCAGGCAGTCTGCGTTTGTTGAACTAACAGCAGACCGAAATCATAAGCTCATGTAGATTCATTTAGAGCTAATGTTGGGGGGAGGGGCAGGGGGTTGGGGGTGGGCAGGGGAGGCAGTAGAAAAGCACTTTTATCTCCGGAGCTTTTCTCCATACAGAAAAGTTAAACTTCTGGCCCTAAGTGAGTTCCACTCTCTCCATATAGGTATAGAATATAAAGAAGTTGTTATCTAAAAATTTTAACAAACAATTTGCTCATGCATTCTAGGACTTTGCTAAATTCTCTCTTCTCCATTAGGAGAGCTCTCTTTCTCCATGAGGAAGAACTGACTGGCTGATTCAGGGGATCGAAAGCAAAGGCTGAGCACACCTCGTACGTCCGGCCACTCTTTCCTCACAAGCACCACCCTTTTTTGTCACAAGCAAACTAATGAGGTGTGATTTTTATTAGTTTAATTAAACCTATAGTAACCCATCAGGCTACCACCTGTACATCCTAGAGAAAATAAAACTTTCACAGGAAACAGTGAAATGGCTAAAGAATCATTCTGAGCCTTCATTCTCCTCATTGTGCCACCAAATGAAATACAGACAGATGATCCATTCATAGTCTCATTGTCTCCCTCTCCCGAAATGGCTCTGATTAAGTGACGTATGGGTCGCTCAGAGCTGAAGCAGTAGCAACGATCATTTCACATTTAATGAAGACCATCACTATTTTTAGCTGGCTCTATTTATTAGAAAGTGAACCGAAGAGTGTATGGCAGTGGACTGTGTGGTTTACTGTTAGGGGAGCCGTAACGTGTGGCAAAAGGTGAAATCAAAGAGTCAGGAATATTTTGTCCACGTTCATTTGCAATGAATGGAAATTAACATCATAGCAAGTGAATATTCTATTTACCCACACCACAGAGACTATGTTAAGAGTAATTATAAATTCTTGGCTTGTTTTATTATTATTGATGTGATGGTGGAAGGAAACCAAGATCATTTTCTAAAGATACAGTTGAAAAGGGGAATTCATTTGTAAGGAAATAACTACCACAGTAATATTGGTATTGACTAGATTTAAATCCCACAGTCCTTAAGGCAACTCAGGGTCCCGCACGTAAGTATAAAATAAGGTACAAATACTATAGTTAGGAAGACAGCAAAGCTCGATGTTGAAATGAGAGCGGATGAGTTACAATAAAGAGAATCAGGGTGTGAATGTCCAATGTGAACAACCACATCACGGGGAGGGTGTTGGGGAGATGAGGAGAGGCTTCAACCGCAGACTCAGCCTTCCAGACCAGATGGTGGGATACTGAGTGTGAGCACTTCTGCTTTGGAGTATCAAGGGAGAGCTAGCTTGGCTAGCTTGGGAGAGCTGCTTGGCAGAGACAGACTAGTCTTAAGGAATTCAGTTTTTTTTTAATACCATGGGTCCTACGCTTATGTGTTTGTGCCATATGGGTCTCTCTGCCAAGCAACAGGGCCCCAAAGCCCACCCTCAATGTTTAAAGCCCACCTTCGTGAAACATCTGCTTCCTCTGATTCCTCTCTATGAAGATGAGATGTACCTGCATGGGAATGGGTGACATGACTTATCCAAAGGGAAGGGTACACTAACAGACCGCAAGATGTTTTCAATAACATAACCGAGAAGATGCAACCCTCTTTAGAGCCATGACGAGACAAATTTCCAGTCTCTTCAGTAGGACAAAACAAACAAACAAACAAACCAAGAGTTCAACTGATTTCTGCAAATGTTTTCACTAGCACCGACATGGAACCCTACCCCTCGGACAGGTCAGCACCAACAACAAAGGAGCTCTCAGACCTCTGCCCTAGAGCCCTCCAGGGACAAGCTGCTGGACTTCTGGGACTGCTCTGCTGGGAATCCACCAGAGGCTCGCATAAAGGAGTGAGCGTTTGCATTCTCCTGACATCCTCTCCTGCTGGACCCTGCCAGATGAGAGCTGCAATTTCCTTAGCTTAGTGCCCAGGAGGCAGATTCTCAAAAGCCGGGTGCGGAGGCAACCAAGTGAAAGAATTATCGACCATGTATACGCAGGGTTGAAAGCAGCAAATAGAGCTGGATTAAGAATGAAGACCTCAGCACTCCACTCAGAGTGTCACTGTAGGAAACTGCTCAGGAAGTCTGCGTCCTGTACTCACAGGCCCGTGGAAGCAACCTGCAGGCATGTGCTGTTTTCCGACTCTCCGACAGACCACGTGCAGTTGTGTCTATAAGTGCAATGACAGTTCGCACACACTGAAAGGTTCAGGACGCCTCTTCTGATATTGCGGGACGGCAAAGGCACTGGTGAAGACACTCTCCAGCTTGCTGGGGATGGAGTGCACCCCTCCAGCTGCACTCCCCTTGGCCTTCCTCCATTAAACACCCACAGAAGTGAGTGAACGAGCCAGAGAGCGAATGCTTATTCTTTTTATGTTTTAATGAAAGACTTCCTTTTAGATTTAATTCACTGTACTACTAGCGATTATAACTTCTGCAATGTAGTTCACATTCTGGCCTGATGGGAGTTCTCTTCAGAAAAGGTCACTTGGGTGGTATGAACAATTTCCTGGGGCAGTTTTTGGTGCATCATGCAATGGAGAGGGGAGAGGGACCCCAATCAATTGCTTCCCTCACAGAACTAAAGGAGGATACCAAGCCCCACAGGGCACATGAGTGTAGGGCCAGATCGTAAATGGCTGTCAAGTAAGTTTTGAAAGCCAGAATTTGGGAAGCCCCAGCCATGCATTCTTAAGGCATTTCTTGGCCTAACTTGATAGATTGATTCTGAAAACATACACTAATTTTTTAAATGCAAAACAGACCCACTTGTGTTAGGGCCTGCACAAACAGAGGGCCAGGAGAGTGGAAACAGCATAAACAATGTTGTTTATATCCAAGGCCTGAGCAAACTGATGCACTTTCCTCCAAAATTGCAGGAAGTATCAGAGTAACCCCCATCCACGGAGGTGGAATGAGAACCATATTTTCCACAGGAATGGAGACAATTTTTCAGATACACTGACATTAAAGGATCTCGAAGCAGAAGCACAATTAATAAAGGATGGGCTCTCCTCTGACCTGCAATGGAAGGGCAGAACGTCCCAGCCATAAACAATGCCTCCAAGTTAAAACTAAGTGAAACCAAACACAGCAGAAGGGCAGATGTGAGAAGCACATAGCATTTTCATTGTTCTGCTTCACTTTTGACCTCGTGTAGAGGCCTGTGAATGGTTCCTGCCGCTGAGCACCTACAAGGAGACTATGACTGCCTCCGGAGTAACCAGCCATGTGCCTTGGAATCCTGGAGTTTGAGAAGCACTTTGGAGTAGACCTGCTTCACCCTTTTTTCCTCACTTGGCTTCTTTAATACATTTCTCCATTTTTTTTTTTGTTATTGTAAAAGACTATATTTAAAAGCAAGCAACAGGAAGCTTTTACTTGGGAAGTTGAGGTTTAAGCACTTGGTGGCAAACAATGAACCGGAGAGATAAAGATGCAACGCAAATGGTTGGGAACAGACCTTTTGCTAGTTTCCTGCCCAAGTTGACTTGTGAGCGTGTGTGAGGCCACGATAGGGACTACCAGTGCTATTTTGCTTTTATTTACTCCAATTTATTTGTTCCTGTGAAAACCCCTATAAAAACAAATTGTGAGGACAAACAATGGAAACCTTGCCATCTCCTTCTTGCCAGAGCTTTTATTTTCCACATTATCAAATGTTTTCATCAGTGGAGCTCAGCCCATTCATTCAACTCTGAATCACAACCCAGATCATATTGCATTGGGGCTGGAGGGGTGGGAAGACAGCTATGCATTGACTGTGTCAAGAAAGAAAGAAGGAAAAGGGGGGGGGCTGCAGGGGAGAGAGAAAGAAGATAAGGAAGGGAGGAAAGAAAGAGAGGAAGAAAGAAGGAAAAAGAAAAGAAAAGAGAAAAAAAGAAAGAAGAGTCCCTATCACCCTGTCCCTTTGACACAGAAACAAATTGGTGGTCCTTTGTAACACTCCAAGATGAATACTGTGCCCCCAAATCATCAAGTAAACTAGAACTTTTAAAAAAGCAAGCTTGCAAGTCTATAACATAATTTTACCTTCATCCTCTTTTTTTTTTTTTTTTACCCCTTTCCCCAAACAGGTATCCATGTCAAAGGAGAACTCTTGAGTTGGGGGTTTGTTTGACCTAGGTCATGCAAAGGTCAAGCTTTTCACCAGTTGTTAACACAAAGCTTCTAGCCAACCCACCCTCCAGATCTGGCTACACAGTCTATTTCCATCTGCAAATGCGCCATGCACATTGGGTTTTTCTCAGCTTTGCAGGAACTAACAATCCCTTCACTGTGAAGTGGTCTCAGTGACAAATAAATAGGTCAAACACTCTTCGGTGAAACTGTAGGAGCTGAATTTGCCAAATATGGAAATGTAATGGATTTTGACTTTTTCATTTTTAAAAAGGCTTTTTAAAGTATTATTTTAAAACCAGTTGAACAGATCGCTTTATACCTTTATTGAACTTCAAGGGATGCTGTCTTTTAAGCAGTTTTATGCAATCCAAACTATATTTTTGTCTCTCTGAAAGAGATCAATATTTATTCAGATTGATTTTTAAGATTTACATGTGAAAAATAGATAAAATTGGATCAAATATACACCAAAACTAATTCTGTCAACTCCCATGAAAGTCAATAAAGCCAAAATAAATTTAGCAGATTTCATCTACCTGCATTTGAGAATTGTTTTACTTCATTATTTCTTATAAACTTACTGAGCAGAAATTTGCTTAACTCTTATCCAAGCTTCTCCTACTGAAACAATAAGACTCTCTATGGAATATTTTGCACTTGAATATTATCACCAGGATAGCATATGGCAAACTAGCAGTAGGCAGTTTATCTTCATCCTCTTTGTAAGCTAAAATTAGCACAATGCTTTTGCAGCATTCTACACTTGACTCGGCCGGGGCGATATTCTCCACAATGCGATGCTTGTTCCACATCTTGCTCTTTTCCAATATTTAAGCAAATTGGTTGAAGGTTTATATTAACAGTTACCGATACATTTTAATGCAACAAAACCCCAAAGTAACACCCACGATGAAAAGTAAACCAGCTATGTTAGGAATCAACCTGGAAAAAAACTTCCTTCATCTGCTTCCTGAAATATATAGTGTTTCAACTACAAAGTAGTTCAAATGTTTACAGAGGCTAATTGTACCAAGTGGGATATATATATAAGGCTCCAAAAGCAAGACCCAATTACCTTCTTAGACAACTAAGGCTTATTTTTCTACATGTTTACCATATTCAGTTTTTCTGGGTAATGCGTCCTTGATGCTAAAAATGCATTGTTGCTGAGAATTAAGTATGCACTTGGAGAGGATTAAATGAAGGTGATCTGCCAATGGAAAGAGCTTACACTCTTTAAACAGGAAAGCAGCTACTGGCTAGCTCTTTGAAAGGATTACAACACAAACAATGATTTTAAAAACAATGGTGGAGGTTCAAATAATACATCCCTTTTAGCTGGGCTGTAGCAGTGTAATCTTCTCATCAAATAGTTAAAAACAAAAACCTTGAGGAAGAATTCGCTTTAGAGAAGATTGGCAGGTAAGCAGCCGAGGGATATTTACCTTAGGAGCAGAAATACTTCCATCTCCTCCTGTCCCCGCCTCGCTTTTCACGTGGTTTATCAGGGCAGATGTTATACTAACAAGATTTTGCTGGAAATTTCACTATTCGATATCAGACTGAAGTTTCTGTTTCTTTGTGTGCCGGGACAGAGGTGTCACAGCTTGTTACCAACAGATTAAAGCCAACACGACAAACATGCTGTTGGCCGGTTTGTAGCAATAGATGAAAAAATTCTTCATCATTTTTTGGAGGGGAAAGATAATTTCTCAAAAGCTCGTTGTATATTTGACCTAGCCACATTATTCTCTGAAGTATACATTTTATCAAAGGAAAAAAAATGAAAATCCTCTATAAACCTGGTAAGGATATCTCATCCATGATCTACCTAAAACAATATTTCACTTGACATAGTATCTTACTCCATCTATCCCAGTTATTCCTGATCCACCCCCCACCCCCAAAACAGATAAATTGTACTGGGGGGAGGGGGAGCAAAATATAAAGCAGTTATATATTTCACACCTAATTCAAAAAATGATATGCATTTGACCTTGTCAGCAACATCTGTGTATGAAAGGCTCAAATCCATGACACTACTTTGCACCCAGATATTTTGAAAACCCGGATATTGGGGATGGTCTATACTTTTTGATTGCTATTATCAACGCTAAGTCCTAGATTCAGATTTCCTTCTCACAGACCATGAAATTATGGGTTTACTAACCTTCTGCAAATTTCAATCTATATGTAAAATGTTTATTGCAAGTTCTTTATTCCATCTAGGTTTATATGCAAAGTTTCAACTTGGTTCTTAGAATTTCAGAACTGAAGGAAAACATTTCAATCATCTAGCCCAACGTCTTTTATTCACAGGAGACATTTCATCTCAGCAAGGCTACGCAAGTTGTCCGACCCACAGCGGAGGGCCCATAAACTGGCCAGCGGGGATGGCTCCCAGCACCTGCGCTCCACCCGGGGTGCTCTCCCGAGTCCACCACACAGCTCAGCGTAAGTTCCCAGTGTGCACATAAACAAGTATTTAAAATAATTTTTGGTCACCATAAGCTAATCCTCACACAGAGCCAATCACACTGCATTACCTGAGGTTTCAGCATCTGTTTCCATGACACCAAATCAGTGGCATGATGCTTCAATGGGGGAATTTAGGTATTAATGATTTATCATATAGTATCACACACGTGTGTGAACCCCTGTATATGAGCACAAAAATTACAGCCAAACAAGTGTTGAAATGGAATGGTAGGTTATGGGCATTCGTTCTGTTTTTCTGTATGCATGAAAAGATTCATACTAGAAAGTTTGGAAAATGCACGTCATATGTGGAAAAAGAGTCTCAAGGCAATGCTCCACAAGTCTTAACCCTGTATTTTTCATTTTCTACATAACATCTTTGGCTCTCGAGTGAGAGGCACCGAATTGCACTACGATAAAACAGTCATCGCCACATGCGGAAGGAATTCCTCTCTTAAAAGGAGCTGTCAGGCTTGGCGGTTAGGAAACCACCTCTACTCCTTCGAACAGGAGTGAAATGGGTCTGCAACCAAAACTTCAAAGCTCATTACCATGTCAAGACAGAGTCGATAGAAAAACTTAAAAGTCAAAATAGAAATGAACTCCCTATGTTCTCATCATGACTAGGCTACAACACTGTACACATACAAAGAAGGAAAAGAAAAGACATGAACAAGGGGGTGGGGACAGGGAGAGAGGGCAGGCAGCACTGCCCGTCACTTCACCGGAGAGAGAAGCAGCAAAGCCGCTCTGCCACCGACAACGCAGACCTGCCTGTAAGTCTAGTCTCACCTCCCATTAACTTCCCAGGATCAACATTTCCCATTCACTATTAATAGACAAGCCATACTCTGAACCCGATTTTACCAACTGCAATCGCTATAAACCTAGTCCTCAAGCTCTGTCTACTACTTGGTAAAATGTATCTGTAATACTAAGAATTATATTCTTCTATCTTAAAACTTACTCATAACATGGCAACCTGAAATTCAAAGGCCTAATACTGCCCAATAGCTTCACAGCAAACCAAAGACTATTATGATGAGACTGAGACCAGAGCTGTGAGAAGAGACTTTGTCGTTGGGTAGATACAGTCTCCATCGGACTGGGCTCCTGCGAGACAACTCCACCCAGGTCCTCTGAGAGCACAGCACCCTACCCCAACCTGACCATCCTCAAGAGGTGTGGATGTCATTCCACATGTCACTTTGAATGACACTGCAGTTATTTTCTCACAGACCCCTTAATATGTGGTGTAGAAATAGCACTAGCTGTTGTTTAAAAAGAATCCAGTGGACCAGTGGCATTAGGGTAACCGAAGTACCACCTGCAACCTAAGTCTCTGCTTACTCACTGATGATAAGGATGAAGTCCTTATCATCACCTCTTAAACTAAAAGTGACAGATTTACAACTTGAGACATTTGGGACTGATGGGCAACAGCACGGAGTCTTGTTGGAGTGGAGATCTCAGTCCCTAGCAAGCTTAGAACGCCCTCCATTCTGAAGCAAAAGGGCAAATGAACACTCTCCATTGTAAAGACACACTTTAGAATAGTACCAGGTTCTCAGTTCCTTGTTACACCATCACCCACACTCAGAAATGCGCACCAGTATACACCAGAGTCTCTCTTTTCTCAGAGAAAAACAAACCAAATGATGACGGTGGTGGTCGTGGTAAGGACGCAGACTGTTAGCAGATATACAAAATTCACTCTGTGGGCACTCTTCTAAGTTCAATATATCAACTTATTTGGTCTTCTCGACTGCCCTATAAGTAGGTACTAATATTACCCCCATTTTACAAATGAGTTTAAGTTGTTCTGCCCAAAGAAGTGAAAACTAAGTCATTTTTTCATAGGGAGAGGCCAATGTAAGCTTGCTCCAGATCTAGTCACCCACTGAAACCCCCTCATGGCCGAAAATGAAAAAGAGCATCGACTGGATTGGATGAAAAAGCAGGTTACTCCCAAAGAGAACAGTACCGGGAAGTATGTTTGTCCCAGAAGTTTCTTAGTTCAGAAGTGAAGCGGGCAATGAACACTGAACCCTAAATTCCCCAAGGCCAGGAATTCGTCTTATTCGTCTGTTATCTCAGGATTTAGTACAGTGCCAAGTATACAGGAGGTCCTCTGTGAGTGATGAGTGAGTGAGGGAGGGAATGAATGAATGAATGAATGAATGAATGAATGAAATATAATGCTAAGCAGTGCCCGATGACTTTTTTCTAAAGTGCCTTCCTAGTTTTATCCTCTTCTCTCTTCCTTATGAGAGACAGAGGACTAGTGGATGCATTTCAGAAATAAATGGACCAAAAAGATATCAGTTCTTGGTCAATCTTCACTTAAGAAAGGAGATGTGAATGGCTGCCCTGCTATGAGATTGTTGGTATAAGGCTCACAGACTAAGTTGGGTGGACACATTTCGTAAAGTGAAAGCGTGAAAAATGTATTATTTGTTAGATTTTTTTCACCATCACCTAGCATTATACATGGCTCATAGTGGGTCCTCAACAAATATTTGTTAAATAATGGAAGATGAAAATGAAGGAGCCACATGTCACTGATCCCCTACGTCCTGACTCCCAAGAGGGCCTCTGCGAGGCTGAGAACAGTGGGAGCCAAGCTTGGCAGCAGGAATGAAAGCTCAGGTACAGATGCCCTTTATGTCTTTAGGTTGGAGTTGGAAAAGGTACATCCAATTCCACCTCAAAATAAAATATATTGTCAGCCTTATGGACAAGTACAACTGATGGGAATAAAGAGGGGACTTGGGGGTACAGGCTTGAAAATCAAGCCAATGGTCCCCAACTCCTGAGCCCCTCTTCTCTCCTCTCCTCTCCTTCCCTCCACCCTGTACCCCAGGTCACAAGCCAAGAAAAGGCAGCGTCATTGCTGTCATTCTGCTCCTCTGAAATAGGAACCTGGATTAGCTCTGGCTGGCTGAAGCTCAACCCAGATAAGTCCAGGGCAATGCTGATAGGCAGCGGGAAGGAATTTGAGGAAGTGACAAGAAATGCCACGTCATCCGCCATAAAGAAAGCTCTCCCACAAAGTGGCCCAGGAGGTGACTACAGAGCGGCTGGTGCTCAGAAAAACGCAGATAAACGCAGGAGTCTTTCTCAGCAGCAGGACAGAGAGCCAGCCACAAACAACTCACGTCCTTGCCACATCCTTCAGTGACTACGGGGAGGAATGCAGAACACGCTCCTCCCACACTCCCCCTCCCCCTCCCGCCTCCCGCCGCCCACAGCAGCCTGAGCTCAGAGTCTGGGTGCCCTCCCTCTGCAGAGGCCCAGACACCCGAGGGAGCAGATGCGTCTCTGTTCATTTCTACCATATTAACCAAAGAATCACCAGTCATCCTGAGGATGTGTCCTTTTTTTTTTTTTTTACAAAGATCCTAGGTTATAGACTCTTTCCATCTCAGGGAAGGGGATGGACCATGTCAGAAATAAACTCTCCCTAATTTCATTCACCAAGTAATGGACATCATAATAATCCGCAGTGGCATCTGTCATCACCAAGATTTCCACTGTCCTTCGCAAAAGTTTCACAGAAAAGTGGAAGTCAGCAAGGAGCTATTCTCCGAAGAAATCCACATGGAAAGGAGTGGGGCCCGGCAAAGAAGCCTGGGGAGAGTGGACTTCTCTGTCACTGTGGCTTTTTAAAAGACAGATGAGACTCCTTATTGGTTTTATATGGTATGGCTTTCTTTGCTGATATTTTAAAACCATTCAAAGGACCTGTTCTCAAAAGAAAAGTATACAAAACTTGCTTGAGATATTTTCACAAGGAAATCTGTGCTTTGAAACATAATTGGAAGGTCGATTTTTTTTTCAAAATCCAGTCTCTATCATCAATACTACCAGTGACTACTTAAAAAGGCACATTGGATGAACTCTCAGCTTGGACATCTACTGGATAAATCTCACAGCCCAGTGTGCTAACCATCTCTGCCAGAAACTCTGGCTTACATTCTGTGATCTCAAATTGTCCTGCAATGCCTATCTAGAGAGAAATTTGAGTCCCTGGTGTCCCAGAGGTTTCATAAGGGCCACAGTTGTCGGCAGACCAGATTTTCTTCCTGGGTGGCCAGGGACATATTTCAATACCATACATTTTTGCTCAGAACTCTTTGAGAACACACCAAATGGAAAATGATTAAAATTACATTTACTCACTCTCGCATATTAGCATCAAATTATTAGTTATATTAGTGGCTTACATTTACATTAAACTTGCAAATGATATAGACCTTATTTCCATTCTATGAGCATCTTAATTTTTTCCCTGCATGCATATCTAATCATTTGCTTACCTCTTATCACTCCGGGAACCTACAGTTTTAATTCCATGGATTTCCACAGGGCAAGAATCTAGGCCACTGTTTATGCACAGAAATCAATTCAGCCATCACTATACTGCGCATCAAAACAACATTTTAAAAGCAAAAGTTGAAGCCAGTGGCATTGAGCCAAAGCACCTCTCCTCAAACGGAAACGCAGTGGGATTTTTAAGAGCAAATAGGACACACGGCTGAGGCTTTGTGCCTCACCAAGGACTGGGAGTCCTTAAAGGCCCAGAGTTTTTCAGTTCAGATCTGGAACTGAAGACTTTGTGCCCCAAGAAGAGTGCCGATTGCCATTCCGTCCCCAACCCCCTCCCCCCGGCACTTCCGTACTGTCCCACGTACAAATATTCACCAGGTCAATTTGCTCCCTCTTTTCCCCTAGTGACATCACTAACCAGTGACGCTTAATGCTTTTAATTAGAATCTGGAAGAGCGTTTGGCACCTATTGCGTTTTTACAAGAACTGCATCTCTGAAATGCAGTATTACATTAACATGATAATTTCAAAAGAAATCATATTCCTAAGTATCATAAATCACAGAAACACCATTTACTTCTTCTAGAATTGTATTCAATCTGCAAACTACCTACTGTATTCATGTTAATCTTTGCAGTTGTATATTAAAGCCATAAAAAGTCCCCCCCCACACACACCATAGCTTCTTCCCACAGCTCCAATCAAGGTGAACTAAGAAAATCTGGCCTAGGGTACGCATGTCTACTGCCATTTCCCACAGCACATAGGGCGTTTTCCTCTGGGAATGAAACATTTTCCTTAAACTGCTGTTTATAATCCCTTATCAGCCAAACAGCCATAGAGCCATCAAGTCCAATCTCATGTGAAAAAAAGTCAAGGTCAACAAGTACTTGCATTTTTGTTTATCTTTAGCTGAAATTGCTACTGACATTCAATTGGGTAATAAACATGAGGTCTGTCAAACGTTCCCAACAAACAGGTGATCCAGAAGCTATCTCAGAACAAGGCCACTGCCAGGTAATCAAACAATCCTGTTAGAACAATTATGATTTGAGTGCATTTATTTACCGATTCAAACACCAGTCAGCTCTGAGTGAATACTGCCATCCCATTTCCACCGCTGGGCACTGAGACTGCGTAGGGACAGGAGGGCTCTTGCTAGAATTCCTCACCAACGACACTGCATGCACTCCCACCAGCAGAGTGCCATCCACAGAAAAGGCTCTCTCCTCTTCTCCCTCCTATTTAAAGGCAATTTTGCGCAGCTCAGTACAGCCATGTCCTTTCCTACGCTGTCCAGGTCCCTGAGCCCAGTCGCCTCTCTCTGCCTGAAAACCAGTTCCACGGTCATGGGTGTGTATGTCTCTTTGGAACTGCTGCATTATTCTTCTAAGCCAGCATGGTTGCTGCATTAGAAAATACCTCATTTTAACTTGAAAAGTGGTAGGAATTGTTCAGCATGTTTAATTCTACGGAGTCAGATAGATATCTGGAATAAAGGCCACATACTTCTTTTCAATCCATCATGAAATTCACTGATATCAACAGGAGTTATGCATTTGGACCCGGATAGACATGGCTCCATGCCATATTCGACTTACAGATTAAAAATAGAATCTGTTCCAGCTGCAAAGTAAGACACGTTAAACTTACTGCCTCCATTTGAAAGATGGAAATCAAATCAAAGGGCTATGCCTGCTGCCTAAGACGGTGGCCCTGACCCACATAACACGACCCCACTGCCTCCACTTCTGTTTCAACAAAAGGACTCAAGGAACATTCTTGGGGCCTAAAAGTAATGCTTCCGCTTCTCCTCATGCAGCTTTCACTAACATCCCATCATTTAGCAGAGCAATCCATGTTGTCCAAAGCCGATTCCTTTCCTATCAAGAACATTAGGACATCTGGAACCGAAGTAAAGGACAATCCTTCTAAAAATATACAGACCCACATCCTGAGAAAAAAAGTAAAAACTAAAATCAAAACAAATTCAGACTCACAAAATGAAGTGCACTCTTTTTACAGACAACTGTCAGTGTTGACATACTAAGTGCACGTGATACTGTTGGTAAAAAATATATATCGTTTCGGTATTTTAAAAAACGATCCTTCCTTCTTTATCATTGTGGCAAAAAAGCGAACACAAGCAGAGTTGTATCAGCAGGCGCAAGAGTATTTTATTTCCAACCCTGAAGTCTAGTAAGTCCTGAAGATTCTGCATAAAAAGAAAACTTAGCAGCCCGGGAGGTGGGAAGGCTGGAGTACACCAGGGTCAGAATCCGCTGGGAGTCTGTGGGCACGAAGGCCCGTGAAGCAAAACATCTCCTCCGCAAATACTCAGGAAATGTTCATCAATCAGTTGTCAAGCAAAGGGGGAAGTCACCTTATTTTCAGAGTAGTAAACTGATGAAATGAGTCACCAAATTCCCATGGTAGTGCGGCTGGCCTCTTCCTTTCCACTCAGCCCCTGGTCCCCACAGGGCCAGAACCTTCTCCATGGGAAAAAAGGGTGGCGGGGAGAGAGGGTCGGCTGGGCTTCTTCAATCCACCCTCAGGAAAGGCTGGAAAAAATGTTACAAGTGTCCAGCCAGGCAGTGAGGTAAAAGCCACAGTCGGCAAGGACCAGCTATAGCGTCCCCATACCTAGGGAGGTAAAGCTACACATGAGAAGACAGAAAGGATGCCAGAAGGGACCTGGGGTCTGTACGGCAGTATTCTGAAAC
Organism: Artibeus jamaicensis; assembly: GCF_021234435.1. NCBI lineage: Eukaryota > Metazoa > Chordata > Mammalia > Chiroptera > Phyllostomidae > Artibeus > Artibeus jamaicensis. The sequence goes on from NW_026521738.1 coordinate 6,986,477, forward strand.
CTCTGCATGACCCTAAGCCTCCAAACCCACTGTCCTGCAGACCCCTCAGTCCCTCCGTCTGGTCCGGCCTCCTTGAAAGCTTTTCTCTGCAGTCCCTTCCCTCCGTCTGACAGCATGGCCTCCACATTTCTGCATGACTGCTGCACTGCCTCCAGTCCTTCTCCCACTGGTCCCTCCTGCACTCAGCTCTGACCATGACACAGCTCGAACGTTTTCAGTGACTCCCCACCGCCTCTCAAACGGACTCCCACCTCCCGAAGACAACACACACGGCCCTTTGTGGGCTGGGCCCTGAACCCATTGGCCTTTCCTCACACTCCTGCCTCCCCACTCCTTGTTTTCTGCTCACGCTGAGGCATGTACAAAGCCTCCGAAGTGTCGTGTTTTCTCTTTATCTTGTTCCTTCACACAAACTTCTTTGCCTCACAGCTCTGCTGCTACTCCACGCGTCCCACTTCCATCACAGACCCAGCCCTCGGACAAGCGACAGGGGAGGTGGGGGTGGGTAGTGTCTTCCTGGAGCGCCTTGCGGAGGAGGACCAGATCCGAGTCCCACTCAGACTTCATGAGAAAGGGTGCTGTGAGCGACGAAGGGGGCCTGCCGTGGAAGGGCAGGGTAAGGGCGCGCCTGGGCCGCGCTGTGGCCTCACGCTGGCCCATTCGTTAGGGGCCGTTCCTCTACTTCCAAATTACACTGAGCCTACTCAGTGCCCTGGGTCACCGGTCTGCCCCTCCGCTGGACTGTCTGCCTCTTCTTTCCAGGAATGGCCTCTTTCACTCTGAATTCTTACATCTCACACTGGACTGGTACACAGTGGACATTCAATTAATGCTCATTCAGTTAGTGAATAGGACTATTTCTCTCTTCACCTCCAATACCTTCGGGACCAATCCTCTCACAAGCTTTATATTCTTAATATTGCCCCAGCTGGTGTGCCTCAGTGGATTGAGTGCCAGCCTGCACACCGAAAGGTCACCAATTTAATTCCCAGTCAGGGCACATGCCTGGGTTGCAGGCCAAGGTCCCTGGTTGGAGGCATGTGTGAGAGGCAATTGAGTGATGTATTTCTTGCACATTGATGTTTCCCTCTTTCTCCCTCCCTTACCTTGTCTCTGAAAATAAATAAATAAAGCCCTTTAAAATAAATAAATAAGTAAATAAATAAATTCGTTATATCAAGCAATACCTTTTATTTGCACTAAATGTGTCCTTTCACATAAGGGGGTGTCCTTGGTGCTGGAATGTGGTAAACCAAATACTGGTAACACACCACCATCTCCAGTTTCGGGGGTGGAAATCTTACTCCCTGGGGTCCCTGTGTTGAACACTGGCACCTGGCTCTTACCGCACCATCACCCCAGCTCAGCGCCTCACTTTAACCATTGCCTGTCTGTCTCTGGCTAAACCGGCCCTGATTCAGGGGGCAATCCCCAGAATGGCAAGGGCATGCTCGCCTGCATTCCCAGCCCCAGGTAGAAGGCAGAGAGACTGGAGGACGGAGCTGACCCACCAGGAAACTGTCAGAAGGAGATGGAAATGCGAGGAAGGGCCCCACGGCATCACCAAATCACTGGCACCTTGGCTCACAGTAACACGGGCTGTCCTCTGTTTCAACCACGGGAATCAAGACTGGCTCAGATACCAAGAAGTTAACTTCACAATGGAGGGAATCCGACTCAGGCATCTGGTCAAATTAGTCAGTCAAATATTTATCAGGCACTGTTTGCAGCACTGTGCCGATGAAGGGAATGAAGGAGGGGCCCTCCGGGTGTTGCTGAAGGTGTCCTTTGAAGCCATTCCCCAGATTCCCGGGGTGGGAGGGCTTCTCTCAGGTCTTTAGATGCCACACAAAGGGATTCTCCTGAGCAAACTCCGCAACTCTCATAACTAATTACATTTCACTCTTCATCTGGGCTGCCAGGAAGCTCCGAGCCAAATGAGGTGCCTGCTTCTATCCACCATACACCTGCACATAATCTTACGACACACATTGTTTTGTGTTACCTCAGGACTGACCTCTTGGTCCTTTTCCTTTCATTTCAATTTCTTCATCTACTTATTTTTACCTTATTGTATACACATACTTTTGTTACCTTCCCTAAATCTTTTCTTAGAATGAAGAGAAGAACATGCAAATGCATTTTTTAATTAAGATATATCCTTCTTTTCCTCAGGAATCAAAGCACAAAAGGGTGTTGAGGTGTTCCTGTCCTTCGGGCAGAGGTGCATGGTAACTGGGGCACAGAGCAAAGCTTCAGTCCACAGCCAATGAAATATATAAAGAAATAGCATGATTAATACTAATAATCTAGCAATGAGCCTACCTACTGGCAACTTCAATGTTTTCTGCATTCACTCTAATTTCCACTTTCTTAGAAATATGTGGTTTTGAAAAAAATGTAAGATTTCCCACATAAGGTCATGTTCTCTTTTCCTCCCAATGTGGAAATAAGGAAAAGGAAGTTCTACATCCTTCATTCCCGGGTAGGAAATGAGATGGTCTGTGTCTAGGAGAGAATGTGTATGGTTGATATTGGTAAATGGGGGAGAGCCAACGCCAATTCTACTAATCAAACTGAATGCTTTTAGGTTAAGTGATTACAGAAAATTATCTGCAAGACTGAACTAATCCAAAAAGCCAGACACTTGAGCAAAACCCAACTCACCAACTATACTTCAGGGACCAATCAATATAAGAAGTAGGCAAGGCCTACCCCTTTTTAAGGAAAATGCTTGGCATAAATTTACTGTTTGGGTTAGTTTTTGCTAGGCCAACAGCCAAAACCTCTACCACTATCCTTAATTAGTGCTAGCTTCACAGGGGAGAGAGACAAATTCAGGATCACAGCTAAATCCCACACCCCAGGGGATGGAAGCACGTCTGCTGCTGGGAAGGGCAAAGGCCATAAAAGCACCCTCCCAGGGAAGCTTAGCTACCCCTGCCACGCAACTCATTCTTCCCCGTACCCAAAGATCCCTCAAAAGATACTAAGATGCTGCCACCAGCCGCCACCCACCCTTTACTGGAAAGCTCTTCAGGGCCAGAGGATGGAAGCCAAGAGGAGAAGTAGGAAGAACAGGAAATTACACGGGTGGCATGGTTTCGGGTGCAACGTTAAAGCCATCTACCACCAGCTTCTGAGAAGGGCCACCCATTACATCTTTCCTCGAGTCCCCCCCGTTCAAATGCGTCTCCAGAGACTGGACAGGTGAGACTTCGGTATCTATTTACATCTTGACAGAGACCGTCCTGTGCGATTAGCCATCTGGCACCCAGAAGACATCAGTCCTGAGGGACCACAGTGCAGTCACCATTTGAAAGCACAAGAGGGCTCCTGATCCTCTTTAATAAATAATTATCCATCAATGGCCATGTGCCCGTAACTACGCTGGGCACAGGAGATTTAAAGATGGAGACTAGTGCCTTCCCAGGAGCGTCCTGGGGAGGCTGACGAATGGAAGGCTCATTTCAATATGTGACAAAGGATAAGACACTGGATACCATGACAACACCGAAGAGGGTCACTTCCTCCAGTCTGCAGGTTCACAGAATACTTCCTGCAGATGACATTTAAGTTTAGAAGTTTTTAACCTGGGCTACATAGACCCTCCCCTCTCCCCACAGAGTCCAGGGTCAGAATTCAAAAGACCCCATAGACTGCAAGAGAAAAAATTTACATTTTCTTCTCACTAACCTCTAATTGGAATTAGCATTTCTTTCAAGTACGTATCCAGGTAACAGACCACAGAACTATCAGCAGGACCTATGACTTTGTCACCAATGAAAATCATATTTATATATCATAGTACAGTTGTCACAAATATCTTAAAATGTCATTTACATTGACCACGATTTCAAAAGTGTGGACAATAGGATTACTGCTAGAACATTTCATTTAGTGCATACTTAACAAAGCATTCATATCACTATGTAAAAATTTGATTTTTTAAGTATTTTGATACTCGGATTTCAATATAATCACCTTCTCTGGTCATCCTACATATTTTATTTTAAGCATTAATAAAAATATTACTCTGATAAGCTATCAACTGACTTCACCACATTGCCAAAGGGACCCCCGCCACTCCCCAAACGTTAAGGTGACTAGTGATGGAGAAAGCAACGATGACACCAGGGGTCAGACTGCAGAGGCCCCGGGTGGCCACGTGGCCGTGTGGGAAGGTGGAGCCAGGTTCCCTCGTGGAAGCTACAGGTCAGGGTTCACCTCCCAGGGCCCCGTAGATGCTGAGCCTCTGTGGCAGCCAACAAAGCACCAAGTTAGAGGTGCCCTTCTGCAGGTGCGACCGAATACCTCTCCCCTGGCCTGTCAGTCAGCACCCCGACCACAGGGTTCACCACGTCTGGGTCATTGGTATGTCGTGAAATAAATACACTCAGCTCCCTAAGAATATTCCGTAGTTCGTGAATATTTTACTTACATATGCTTGATGTTCTTGGTGGCATGCACAAAATTCCTGAGGGCAAATACTAGAACCTACTCATTTTATAGCCTCACACAGAGCACCTGCCATACCTAAGTGCTTAATACATTTTTGATGACTTGACTAGAATGTATAAATTTACATTTCCCGACTTAAATACAACTCATGACAATATTTTTGCCCATCTGTAGAAGCAATTATAATTCTAGGCTCTTTTTATCTCCTTGGGTTATATTAAATGAGTGCTTCCCTAAAATTAACTTCCTCTCTCCAGCTTTGCCAAGAATGACACTGTGTGAAGAATCCGCCGCCCAAGACAATGGATTCTCTCCTGGTTTATGTTCTTGGGTAGAAACCGAAACACACGTTTAAGCTGTGCCAGGCTAAGCGTGGTGGCCCTGGAATGCCTAGGGTGGCTGACCTGAAAAACAAGGTACTGCTTATAGTTTAAAACCCCATGCAGAACTGAGAAAAAAAGAGAAAATGAGAGAGAATAAGAGAAAAGAAAGGTCTTACTTAGAAAGTGAATTAAATAATTACACATTAGGATCTGGATTTTCAAAGCTCAGGTCGCCATTTTTACTATTTATATAAGGCAGTAAAATTCATGCTATGAATATGAGTGCACAGTGCACATTCTCTGTGGCACCCATTTGGGGAAAATACCTTACCACTTGGGAAAGGAAGAACTGGACCTTAGGAACCAGTAACTTCTGAGTGGGCTGCAACAGAAACTATCTCCCACTCCTGCTGAAAGGCTAATGGGTCCAGACAGGGAAGCTTCCACTAATTTATGCAAACTGAGTGAAACCGAAAAGCAGATCCTTTAAAAAAAAAACTCCCATATCTTCTGACTGCAGAGCTAAATGATGAATTGACATGACATCGTAATTCACACAATTCTTTACCACACCTTTTTAAATTTAAAACTATCACACGATTCTTGAGACACCAATGTAATTAATTCCAGAAAAGTCAGAGAATTGCTGTATAATTTTAAAAGTTCTACCAGTTACACTAGAGTTGGTATTTCTTAAGAAACAACTACAACGGCAACAGCACCAATGAAATGCCAACCCATCACGTGCGACAAAACTCCGGTCTCTGCGCAGGTGTCAATGGGGAGTGTCAGTAGCAAAGTCTCTATCACATACACGGTAACACGCTAACCAAGGGGAAAGCAGAACTGTGTTAAGTTTCAAAAATTAGAGTACAAAATGTGATAAGCTATCCAGACCATGAATTCACACATAAAAAAAAAGAGCAATCAACAGAAAAAATATAAGAAATGACCCTGTTGACTAATGCCCTGTCTTTTCCAATCGAGGGCCAGACCTATCCAAACCCAATCACGTGAGGACGGAATCAGTAAAGGTCAATCAAAGGCATGCTCAAACTCCGACTGTCTAGCTGACCTTCAGAGCTTGTGACAAATTGCTATCAGTCAATGTCAACTAATGACAGGAGCTCTTTGGCTAATCAATTGTTCTAAAAATGATCAAGAAAACTACTCACAGGCCAGCTCATTTTCACATCAATGCCTGTGAAGTATGAAAAGCTCATTTTTTTGAGTTTTTAATAAGCTCATAAGTAAAGCAGTTACTTGGTAACAGAGGTCACCTTACGGAAAAAGGTGGAACCTTTGCCTGCCTTTTACATATTCTTTTATTACCATATTACAGTAAAAACATGCCACGGATGTGCCAGAGGGCTCCATAATAAAGTAGGTAACACTTCATCCACTTTGGAGACAAACACTTTTGTGTTAGAGGGAACTCTGTTTGGGAGTAAATAATTTCAAACGCATTTTTCAGTTCAGATGAAACATAATGACCTCAAGTTTACTAGAGATATTGCCTAACAGTGAGAAAATGCACTTTCTTTGAAAACACTTATGGCCAAGTTTGTGCCCTGAAATAGGCAGTTACTACTTTTAGGTGATGGAGTTGTTTTTCTTTGTTTTAAGATGACCTGTTTTCACGATGCTGAAAGTCGAGCCAGTGGAGAACAGGGAAAGTCCCTCACATTTGGTGAGTCGATGAGAGGAAAGGAGAGTCCAGGGGGCGGTGCTCCTGGGAAAACAGTCCCCTGTCTGTTCATCTATTCCACACACCACGTAAGTTAATAATATGGACTTTTGGATAACGGGCATTTGCAGGGCAAAATAACTTCCCCTTTCTTTTTCACACCTGACTTTTCCCATCAGGAAATCATTTCCCTACTCTGCCTGCCCCTGGCATGCAGAGGCCACACTCTCATTTAGAGTCCCACGGTGAGTGTGACGAAGGTGACACACGGGGCTGCCACAGTCCGCAGGCTGATACCGAATTGTGTGGTCACAACTCGGTATCACTTGCCCTTTCTCGTCACTATAGATGCATTCTGGTGCCCCTGGACTATAAGAAGTTCCCCGAGAAGTACAAGAATGAAGGAATCGGTGTGCATAAAAACAGCTCGTTCAACTCGCTCTGGCCAACAGAAAAATGAAAAGAAAAAAAAACTGTTTGTTAAACATTTTTCTTCACTGTCAGGGTTCTTAGGTCATCCTAAAATTGCTTTTAAAATCAGTTGTTGTTTTTTTGAAACAAAGAAAAGAACCGGTTTCTAAACAAGCAGCATTCACTTCGTGTTTTTTCATCTGAAAAACTGCGGATAACAGATTAGATCCTAAACCTGAGTTGCTAAGGTAGTTTTTCAAATTAAAATATCTTCTGTGGCCTCAACCACTCTCAAGTTGTCCATAGGAAAGAAATAAAGGAGGGAGGGCAACACTTAAGCCGAGCCATAATTGGAAGTATGTGAAAAATGAAGTGTCAGTTTGGTCAATAAAGGGCAAAGGTCAAGGGGAACTGCAGCCCAAACTCTGTGCAAAATGTGCTCATTAAGACATCCAATCAGAGTGCTCCTTCCCACCTATCCCATTATTCATCAGACAGCTGACTGTTTCAAACGCCCGGGTTTGGGCTGTTATTACTTTTCTTCTTCATGTAAAAAGGCGAGCTGGTATATAAATCGTTGCTTAGTCATCTGGAACATAACGTGGCCCTTCCCTCTCTCCCAGCTCCGCACCCCCTCCCGTCCAGCTCGGCCAGCTAGCTTCACAGGTCGGAAACAACTGCCTTGAGAGTCCCTTCAATAATAAATGGAATTGCCTTCTGCCTATAGGTTGCCTGCACTCATACAAAAGCCGGCGTGGAGGGGGGTGGGGTGGGGCAGTGGGCGGCATTGCAACTATTGATACAGTATTAGAAAGAAGTAGCCGTGCTTCTCATTGTCCCTCTTTAAAGAAACATGCTGTTTTTGCCTTTTTTTAAAAAGAGGGAGCAAAATACAGTTGTTGATCTGAGTCCTGCCCCCAAAAGGAGAAGTTCATCAGAGGGTTTTTGAGGTTACAGTGACCATTCCAGTCCTTTAGGGTTGAAATATTTTACATCAGATTTCAATATAGCGATCATGCTTGTTCTTTATCTTCACAAGAGAGGGAAAGAAGATGAGCTTTAAGTGGAAAGTGTTCTGCCAGAAAAATGCCCTTACTTGTTTTGGGTGCTACCACTCTCAGTTCAATAAATCTGTGAATGAGTGAAACAGGATAGGCTCTTAATACATAATACAAATTAATCATATCCATCATCATGCTCTTCTGCCAATATCTCAATCATCGCTCTGCTTAAGTGCACACAAAACCAGACCCTCCCTTGCCAGCAGAGTACGACCCCCCTGAGGCTAACGCTGATCCTGTCTTATTTGAAGCTTTGTCACCATTACAGGGCACAGCGCCACGACCAGTGCAGTCACTGGGGGAGGAGTCGTCCAACTGATAACAGGAAGAATGTCCATTAAAGGATCTGCTCTTCCATGCCTAGCCACACAACAGCACTTTACCACATAGGATGTCACAGTTAGGAGCTTGGGTTCTGGGGTCAGACTGTAAGGGTTCAAGTCCTAACTCTACACCAATCAGAATGGGACTCTGAGCAAGTCTCCTAGCCTCTTTGAGCCTCTGAGATCTCCTTAATCAAGTGAGAGATGGAAATACACTGGCTGCCAGCCCTGAATGTGTTCTTTCATTATTCTACAGCTATGATGTATTCATTCTCTTGACTTGGAACCAAAAAGGGTGAAGTGCCCAAACTCAAGATGTGTTCAGTCATACATAAAGCTGCCCATGAGCTGTAGAATGACTGCCCCCTGTCCCCAGGGAAGGAAGACAAAAAGGGACCAAATGCGCTTGGTGTTCCCCTTCCCACAATCACACGTTTCCCAAAGCAGGCCCTGATTGTAGCCATAGGGCAGCCACGCACAGTAGGAGAGATAGCAAACAGGACAGAGTCACAGATCTGCTGATGTCTACCTGGGCCTATGAGACTCTACTTAGGGGTCCTGCAAACACCCCACCCTAAAGCAGTGATAAAGGCAAGCAACTGCGCCCCCAGAGCTGACTCTGACAGTTACTCACTCTTGGATATTTATGCACTGTACTTTTCTCTTCTCTGAAATGGGAAAATAGCAAATAATCAACAGGGAAAAACTAAGGCCCCCATCGCATGTCTCTGGAAGCGCTTTGAGAAAGTTAAAGAGTAGACAAAATCAATGTTGTAGCGGCCGCAGCAGCACCCTCACCAAACACCTCTGTTAGTCGCCTCTCCTTGCCCATCTGAAGGAGCCTCACACATTAAAGAACCTGCACAGTTTCCTGCACAGGCCACAGGTGTTCATCCCAAATGAAGTCAGGTGTGCCGAGGAAGAGTCAGTTGCATGGTAAATAACTTGAGTGGGAGGAAAGATTCTTTATGCGAATCATGAATAAACACTAAATCCCTGAATAAAAGTAATATACTTTGGATTTTCTTAATTACCTAGCTAATGTATGCTCTCTTAAAAATGCCCAAGATTCAATATCACATTTTTTTTATGCTTAGGTAGAAATTGTACTAAAGCTACTCCATCAGTCACCACAGCCGCTACTTTGGCAAATTATCAGGCACTCAAAACCCCCCAAATTGCTGCAACACTAACTAGAAATTGTTACTGTATATTGAAGTCTGTCAAACATTGTGAATTTCCTGGATGACTTACTTTGTTTCTTTACTTTGAAAGTCCAAAAGAACAGGCCTGGGTTGAGACATAGAGGCTGTTTTATGCCCACACTGTGCAGCAGATAGGGTCATTTAGCAGACGAACAAAGCCTAGGGGAGTCGGTTTTTTGGACCACAGGTGCCATAATGAAGTGGTGAAAATTGAAAAGAAATGAGGAAAAAAGAAACGCAGCACAAATAATACAGTAGAGAAAGTTTTAAAATATGTATTACTCCGGTCTGTGGGGGAAGCACCTCTTTGGAGAAGTTCTTGACAGATTGAGTTATTTCTGTCTATTGGGTATGTATAAAGACATATTTATGGATTTATAAATCTTTGGAAGAGGGCTGTTATTTACCCAGTTGACTAAAATGGACTCAAACTGTGTAAATAACTATTTAGGACATGCACTACGGGCCAAATGCTGGCACGGCTTACACAGCCAGGCCTGCCAGAAGAGGCAGGCAGGGAAAACGCGGGAAAGCCACTGTGCACAGTTAATCCGCCGGCTGCACAAAGACCCGGCTCCACAGGTCTCAGGGATGAAAAAAAGATTTAGGAGGGTCACGGTTGGCATGGAAATGTACATAAGTTGTTGCAGCAACACTTCTAGGTGTCAGTCTGCATTTAGCAAGGAATAAATCACACGGCCAAAGACAACCCACAGGGAAGTCTGAAGGTGGGACTCCCGATGCCGTATTTTCCAGCTACTGGAGGAGAGGAGGGTGAAATCGGGAGGGAAAGTTTCTACCTGCCCACAGTGGAAGTAACTGACTTCAGTTTTTTTTTTTGGTGGGGAGATGAGGAAAGAAGGCACGAGGACAAAAATCTTGTACAAACCATCAGGAAACTGAAAGTTTAGGTTGGACATCGTACTGGGACCTCAACCAATCCTTCGACTCAGCCCTAACCTTTTTTCCTTCACCTGTCAACTGGGGCTAGACCTGTTTGATCAGCTGAGACCCTTCCAGGGAGATAATTTATGTAAAAATGGTTTTTAAAAACTAGGGGATCGTCTTTTATGAAAAATACAAAGAGAGACAACATAAGTGGCAATCTCTAGTAATGTCAAGGATGTATGGTTCTTGGTTACAATCAAATTCATGATCAAATTGACCTTTGGAGAGCACTTGTTGAAGGAAGAAGAAACACGCAAACTCCTAATTCCTTGTTATGACAAGTCAGAGGGGAAGAATGGGGATGAGGTGTTTGCCCTTTGCAAATCCTTTTATCAGTTACGGTTAAGAAAATGTAATATAAACTTGAATTTAAACTTTAAATTCAAGTTCATGGTAGCTGTTCACAAGCCTTCAAAGAGCAGCAGCTCTACTGCCTGCCTGCTGGTGGGTGATGCATTTTTTTTTTTAAAAAAGCCAGAAATGGAAGACAAAAAGCAACAAAGCTCTGGGCTGTGACCCCATGTAGCAATTTTGGAGTACAGGAAAAAGAACGGAGGTTCCATTTACACTTTTTTGAAAACTCATGGTGTAAGAAGAATTCTGAAAGTAGGGCTTTTTACTGAAAGTGCTGACATCACCTTAACTACAGTACTGTGAGCAGCGACGCCACAGCATACACATGCGCACACCTGAAAGAAAAAGCACCCTGTGGGTTGATGCTGCGTATCATTTTCTGGTAAAAGTCAGAGGGCAGAGGTTGCCTCTTTCTGTCTCAGCCCTGAACCAGTCCACTGATATTATTCCAGGCTCCATCTTTCCTAGACCTGTAGTCGTGATGAAGTCAGCAACTTTACTGGAAACAATAAAATGTCTCAAATGCTTCAGGTGTAGAAGTGCATCCCAGTCCAAGCAGCATTCATGGGCCTAAGAAATTTCACTTTCCTGCTTTTGTTTTCAAATTAATCATGTTAAATATACTGCAGACTACAAACCCAATTGGTAGAGACCACTTCAGCTTGAAAACAAAATTCTTTTGCTATTTAACAGCATTCCAGTGAAACATGATCATCAAACCAGAGTTTAAAGTAGGTACCTACTGTGGACTCAGACTCGGCTTCAATAAAAGCTGTCTTTTTTGTTCAGCTAGAGAACACTCTTTTAAACTTGGGTCACTTTAATTGAACACAAGAGCCACTGCCGTCCATCTCATCAAAAGCAGCGGGAGACACCTGGACACTCATTCACCCTGTTGTTGGAGATTAACTTCCTGCTCAAACTTTACTTCCTGCCCGTTGTCTGATGTGCACATCCATGGACACTCAAGTGCACACACGGGCATGAGCAGTCAAGGAGCAACACGAATCCAACTGACCCGGTTTCTTTCCATTTCTTCCTGATTCCCTTTAATCTGCCTTCGCAATGAAGCCAAGCACTTAAGAAATTCAAATAAGTTCAGAAAAATGGCTTCCACCCAGTGGAGAGGGAAACCCAACCTGGGTTTCTGAAAGGCCCACTGCCTTCTAAGCATCTTAAGACATCATTAACGTGGATGAGCTCTTCAAAAGCCTCGAAGGGCAAATAATAATAAGAGTTCTTATTTGTATAGCATGGTATTAGTAGCGTACTGTTCAGGCACATTTCAACTTCTAGTTCTCCAATAGCCCTCAGTCAGTTCACTGACCCATTTTACGGAGGCGGCCGGGTGACTGGCAGTTAGGCAGCTGGAATGGCAGAGAAGAGGAACAGGAGAGGGGGTGCTAGTGCGATGAGCTGATTCTCCTATTTTGTGGGATTTATGTCCTAGGAAAAACTATAAATAGTCACTAACTAAAGGATTCTGATTTTTTCAAGCCTGACAAGTGAAACAAATAGCAAAGGAGAACAATGAGAACACCTCCCTACCTTGCTCACTGCTGTTATCTCCGCTGTGTGATGTGTGGCCACCGCTGGAAGGGCCCGGGGTTCCTCCTGAACGGGTGGACGCCGTGTCATCGTGATCTCGGTTCCAAGAGGGCTGTGGGGACACAAATCAGAAATCCGAATGGGGAGGCCTGTTCAGCCTGGCTCACAGACTGCCATCACATGACGACAACGGGGCAGGAGATGGCCGGAGTGGACAGCCGTGCTGTCTCTCCCATCCCCCTTCACAGGCGGTGCCAGCTCAGAGCTACACTGGCACACTCAGAATTTGCCAATTTCTGCTGCTAAGCTGAAATAATATGTATAAATAGTTATTCTGTAAATAATTGCATGCTTTATTACCAAGGAAAACAAAAACATTGCAATCAAAGAAGGAAAAAAATGCTGCCACTTGGTTCTGACTATTTTTAACATCAACAAACCCTCTGGCACAACAGCCTGCTACTCTGAAAATGCAAAATGAGAGTGGTGGTCTATAACAGGGTGGTTTATAGCACCCTCTGATTCACCCTAGAAGACAAACATGGCCTTGCAATTAGGCTGAGGTCCATAATAGCTAGTATGTGTCAGCTGTTTGCCGGATGGTACATGGCAAATGGACCAGGCACAGGGACAAAAAAGAAATGAGAATAACAATAGATTCACATGGACTGTGTACACTCAGCCCCATGCCGAGCCTTCATGTACTATTGAACGGAAAACAGATGTTGCTTCTTATCACTGGGTGCATTTGAAAGTAACATTCAGATAGAAAAAAATTGGCTGTAAATTAAATTCTTGGGGAAAACAATCATGGTGACACTTCTCCCAAATCTCCCTTTATCACCAGAAAAGGGTTTAATTAGCTTTTAGTGCTAGCTTTCAAAAACAGCCCTGTGAGTCACTGGTCACCCGCACAGTAGGAATGATGCAAAATAGAAGGCTGGTTCTTGGCTTTGTCCTAAAGGAAGTGCTGTTTGTTTTCCAGATGATTAGTGGGAAAGCAGGATGATCTTGTATGTAAAATATGTCTACATCGTTGCAGTCACAGAACGTCAATGGGTCACGAATGTGTCGCAAGTAGTGAAGTTTATCAGCCCTCCCAACATTTTTAATACCCCTAGCAAAAGCAAAGTGCTCTTTGCTTATTTCTTGGAAAGCATTTTCATATTCCAGAGACAATAAGAAGGGATGAAGAGATCAAAATGTTCAGACAGCCAGGGAGAGAAAAGTAAAGATAGCACCTAAGAGGCATGCTTTATAAGAATCAAAGGAAAAGAGTGAGTATTCCTGAAAAGGATGCTTGCCTTCAACCTATCCCACACTCTTGGCCAGAAGATTAACACAGCCTGGAAAATTAAAGAAAGTCACAGAAAGATTTGCCACTTGTACACTGGACTCAGGCATTACGCTTATTCTAAAAAACGGTGCTAATTGATCTGCTGATTCTATGATGGAAGGATATGTGAACTGTGAAAGAAGTGCTTTTGACAAACGTGCATTCTGCGGCATACCAGAAGCATGCTGTAAGGCGTAATCTGGAACACATGCTCAGAATGCAAACAGTTAATGCATAAATTTTCAGTTTGCACAACTGCAGCTCTAAAAGGGGGACTTGTTTATTCAGAGCTCTGCAGAAAGAACGGTACAGCACCCAGGGGACAGACAATGCCAGGCACAAAACCCCGGTGCCTCGACATGTAAAAGGATGTTTTTCTATGTGCTACAAATCCCACTTGAAAATATAATTAGAAGGAGAAAATGGCAAACTATTGCATTAACTGTAATTGAACAAAAGACCAGCAAGGCATGTGGGAGGCTGCAGGAACCCGTGGGAGTTTCAGGATGCACGAGATCCTGCGAGTGACGTCTCCTGGGCACTCTCATTTTATTTACGTTGTCCCTCACTACTATTGTTGACTGGTGATCTGACTTGTAATTAATAGAAAAGCTAGTGATAACAAGCGAAACCACAGAGCAACAGACTAACCTCGTCAGAAGCACGTTTGTTAATCTGATTAAGACTAGGACTCTAGAAAGGTGACTTAGAACCAAAGAATTACTCCACGCCATACAGAAAACTATCCTCCTTTATGCTACAACAGACCTGATATATTCACTATCTTTTAATGAGCTCTGCTGATTTATTCAGCTCTGCTCTGCTCCCTCCCCCACTTTTCTACTGTGCAGGATGTAGATTAATTCAATGCTTAATTGTTTAGTAAATTCAATTTTCCACATTCTATTCTGCATAGCTTTAGCTAAGGTTCTTAAATCTTCAGCAGTGAGCCCTGAGCCCAGTGTTTGTGATCTGTGCCTACCTTTTTTCATCGCCATTTTTCTTCATCCACCACTTAATTCACCATGAAAAGATTTTCCTTGCTGGAAATTCTGATTCCGCTATGATCTGTGAGGCATTCCGATTCACTGCATTTCCATTGTGTTGGGTCTTAGATGCTGGGCTCCTCTTTTCTCACAGCTATCGCCACATTATACAGGCATTCATGCAAGAAATGTTGGATTCCACCTCAGTTTATCCAAATTTTGTGCAACCTATATGTTTAAATTTGTGTGTTCACCAAAGGTAGGAGCCAATATTTTCCACCTAATCTCATTCTTCTCACAGCCTTGCTCTTTCTGGGAAGGCCTGTGAGTACCGCATGCACTTTCTCTGAAATGAAATCTAACTTTTGTGGTCCTCTCTTGAATTAGCATTTTGGATATTAGCATTTCAAGAATGGTGTCGTCATATGAAGCTGAGCATTAGGAGAATCCACAAGGTTACCAAAACAGAATGAGAATCATGTTTAGTTCAGTTCATTAAGCATGATTAAAGTCTAAGGACCAGAAATAGCTCATGAATTCTTTGAGTATAAATATGTAAGACAGCCCTAATCAGAAAGAACTCCCCCCAAATCCATCCACTGGAGAATCTCAGTTACAACAACACATCTCTGTGATTCTATGTGGTTACAACAAACATCATTATTATTTTAAAAATAAAATATGTGCATTTGATTATGTACATGTATCTGTGAAGCTGTGAGTTGCTTGGGGCCACTTGTAAAATAAGGCTGACAGAATAAAACCAATGGTGCACTGCATTCAACGCACAGCAAACCTGAGTCATGGTTCTGAGTTAAGTTCCAAAGAGGCTTTTTTCTTCAACATATATAACTTCAGAGTAATCAATGTCTATGTTCTCATCTACTGAAAGTCCATTAAGACTAGAGGTCCTAAGTTGAAGTCCATGGACCTTCTAAAGAAGACTTCAGGGGAGTCTTATTTTAACAACAATTGCATTTAAGTGCATACTTGCATTTTTCCCTCATCTCCAAGAGATGTTCACTGAGCTAGATAGAAAAAAAAAAAAAAACGGGACTGGAAAGACCTTTGAAATCTTGGAGTCTACACTGTAACTTGACACTGAGTGCCAACCTTCAAAAACATTTGAAAACAAGGACCTTTAAAAATGAGGATAAGCTAAAATTCATAGAGTGCTACTTTTTATTTATTAGGCAATTGTACTCGTATCCGGTAGTGAAATAGAAGCAATGCCCTCCTTCGCTACAGGCCCCTCCATGGCCAGGCTAGTATCTGAATCTTCCCTCCATGTCCTTTCCTGGCTCAGCGCTGTGTAGGGCACACACTCAGCACACAATCAGTGCTCAGTGGACTGAACTGAGTCATTCATTCGTTACTATTCCACCAGGAGTCCAGCAGACCGACTTCCCAAACAATCCTTCCTCCTGAATGAAACTATCCATTGATGGTTCTTTTCTTCTTCTTTCCTTCATAATTGTTTTCATCTATGCCTTAATTTTGGACATACTTCAGGTCTTCATATCACCTTTCACATTTTTCTTAGGCAATTCCTTTCACTATCATGCTGAGTTTTCACCCATCTGCTACGAAAATGATGTCTCTGGATCTCTTCTGGGGTCTTTGGACTTGTAAGGCCAACTCCTGCTAAACCACCTCCACACAAAGATATTCGTCTGGCTCAGCAAGTCCAGAGCTAAGCTCTCCCCACCAAACCCCCTATGCTTCTCCTTTATTCTTGATCCGAGTAGGTATAACCCCATCCATCCATGGTATAGATTTCAGAACCGCCTGTAACACATATTTATTCATTCTCTCTCTCGCTCTCCTTCCCATCCAATCAGGCATCAGGTCTTTCCCATTTTTGCCCCTACGTATTTCTCAAATAAATTCCTCATTTTTCATCTTAGTGGTTGCCGTTCATGTTAAGACCCTCCCAGCTTTAAGGAATTTAAGTGAAATCACTCTTCAGCTTTAAGGGAGTTCAACTCCACTAGAATATAAGCTTCATGAGGATAGGACCTGGTGTCAGTTTTGCTCACCACTGCATCCAGCATACAAAGCACAGTGCTCGACACGTGTCTGGCACTCCGGAAATGTCTATTGAATGAACTAACAGCTTCCTACTGCCTACAGAATACAGTCTAGGACCCTTCACCTGGTACACAAGGCTCTTCATAGTCTAGCCCCTGGGCACCATTTCTCTCCTTGCTCCTTGTACTGCAGCACGTGATTTCTGGCAGGCCTGGTCTGCTTGTCTCTTCAGGCTCATCCTCATCCTTCCTTCCTGCCTGGAATGCCCTTCTCTGCCCTGCCCGGCCCCAGCCCCTGATCACCTCCTAGTCGCTAATTAAGTCACAGCTCAGATACCCCCCTCCTCCAGAATGCCTTCCCTGATACACATACGTGCACACTTCCCCCAGGATGAGTAAGCGTCCCATCCCCAGAGCGCTCAGAGCACCCGATGCACACACACACCTCTGTCACTCCACTCTCTCACCGTGGCCTGATGACCTGCCGTGCCTGGGGACACCCTACGCTGCCAGGGTTCTGAAGTCCTGGACTACGTCTTAGCCACGCTTCCACCCTTCGTCCCAGGAAAATGTCTATGCCACGTTAGATACAAACATGTTTTTGAAGAAATGAATAAAAAACTTAAGTGAGATATAAAGAATCTCTGTTAAATTCTCACCTGATGCTGTGCTCTCCTATATTAAATACCATAAAATATCTAAAAAACACTTGCATGATTTAAAAACATCACAAACTTGCATTCACATAAGCACACACCGCTATGAAATAGAGTGATACTCCATTGTACTATAACACAGTCAGATGAAAGAGAACTTGAAGCTACATATATCCCACTTTGAAATCTGACTATACCATCTCCATGGTCTTAGACCCGCCACAACCTCCCCAACTCTAACGTCCCTACCCTGCAAATGGGGATAAAGAAATACTCCTCTGCAGACACAACACATAAATTTCCAGGCATGCAGCAAGCACTCGATAAATGGCAGCTACTATAGTTCTTAAGGTAACAACACAGGCTGACCTAGTCAACTCTGAAATATTTACATACAGGTGTATTCAGTTTGTAGACCTTCTGGAAAGAATGGTTAACCGGAGCTGGCATAGCGTGCAGCTTGGTGTGCCTTGGGCTATCTCCCAGCTGGTGTGTGCTCAGGGAATGCAAACTGATCTTATTTTCACCTTCAAATAACATGATTTTACAGGTGGCTTGCTCCTCCCCACCCCATCAAGTCTAATTTGATCCCTGATATTTATAAATCACTTTACAGTATACAAAGCACTGTGACATATTTTCTCACTTGGTCATTCATCACATCAGTATGATGCCAGAATCTTTTTTTTTAGGCCCAAAAATAGTGGGGTTCTTTTATTCAAAATTTCTATACTACCTGTCTCGTTCAAAAAGATGGGTAAACTAGAGTCTGGTGATCTTGACTTGGAAGAGGCCAACTGGCAGCTACGTAAAAATTGATGAAATAATCACAGTGTTATTTAAAGTTAGTCTGCATCTATCAATAGGCAGATTCCTCTTTGGGGAAGTACTTTTGCATTTCAAACCACCAGAGTCTCTTTAGTAAATGATCTCTGGGGGGCCTGAAAGAGCTGGCTGATCTCCAGAAGTAAATGATCCAGTCTCTCCAGATCAGGAAAGCCACCGGTCTGTGTGGGGAACGCACCAATGCCTATACTTGCTCACATTCCCACACCTCCACGTGTCCATACATACACGGGCGCGCGCATCTGTGCTCAGCCACGAAGCATAGCAGACAGGACCACTGAATGCCACCATTCCACATGGCCAGGGCAGTCACAGCTACTTAGTTCCCCTCCCTGAGACTTTTTCACCTCTGCCTAAACAATGTCTGTGCCTTAAAGGCACAGAACTTCAGCAGATACGGTCCTGACACATCTCTCAATCAATAGGGCCATCTGAGCAAAAGAGACCAGAGAGACGCCCACACAGAGGTGAGTATTGAAAGTCTGATGTATTGACACTCTGATTTGAAAATCTTAGTGGCCCCAATTTGCACCTGCTTGATACCCAGAACACATCATAGAAGAACTCAACTCACTCAACGCCCAAAGAGCACCTACAATTCATGAGAGCCTGCTCCTCTCAAAACATACTCCCCTGAGGCTGTGCCTACCCAACTTCAAATTCGAGTCATCCAGGAAAATGATTTATGTGGGTTTGAAAAGAATTCCTTAAAATCATTAAAGAAAATTCACTGAACTACGACAAGATGGAGCCAGATGTTTTGCCTTCACGCCACAATGCTGCCCTGTTACCTTTTAACTTCTAGATATTTTTAAATACCAGAACCTCACACATTGATACTTCAGTGAGCACACATTCTATGGATTCAGGAGTTACATTCAAATGTGCTTGGGAACAGTCTGGAGATGAAGCCTTCCCTAATCCCACACTCTGTCCTGCTGACCGATGAACAAGTGTGGGGAGGTGGCTGCGGTGCGCTCCGAGCCGGAGGCGCCCCTGGTGGTGGCCCCACACGTGCCTCCCCCTGAGAGGCCGCCTGGTTAGAAGTTTATCTCCCTCGCACACTTCCGACTTTCTCCATCGACTCTCCTCCTTTTTTTCATTTCCTTCCCTGTCCCCGCCCTCACAACCTGGCCTCTGCCAAGTCCCTAGGGCTGCCAGGGTTCTTGTTGAGCCCCTTTTTAATGCTGTGATAAAACGTGCTTACTACCCGATGTAATAGAGGCCTGAAGGGCAACTTTGGTGACTCAGGGCAGAGGGTAAATTAGTGGTAAAGACGATGGCAATCCAGCACCCCCTCTCAGGACCTGCGGCTCTCATCAAAACCCCGCACTTCCTCTTCTCGCTGTCGCTGGCCGGCTGTCTTTGCCACTGCGGACTCCTAACCTAGAAGTGGGCCCCAGTGGTTACTCAGCGACCCCTCGCTACAGTGCTCGCTATGGTGCCCCAGCCAGGACCTTCACAAACAACCTCAGCGCATCTAGTCTGCATCAAACAGGGCAGATTTCTAAAACCTCGACAACTTAGCAACTGTGATATATTGCTTTAAACACGCGCACACACACACAACCACATATATGAGATCATGTGATAGTAGTCGTGGGTAGTCTGTGGAGGCAGAGACAGCATTCGTTAAATTGAGTTCTATATTTCCCAGTTCTCACGTACCACAAATAAAACCTGCAAAAATGATAATTTTTCAAACATTGGATCCTCTGTCTCTGTGTAATGAGGCATGTAGCGAGGAGGAGAAGAATTTTTGTGCCTTGGGTTTTTTTTGTTTTTTTTGCCTTTGGTAAAAATTCTCCAAGGAGTAATTTCATCTTTAAATGAAAGGTTTTGTATCAGGTGATTGTATGGGCACCAGAAATCGCTGAAGCCTCGGGTTCAGATGCAGGGAGCCACACGAGAGCACACCGACCCTCACACCCGCCCAGCAACACACACGCGCCATGTGCGGAGGAATCCGGCGGAAGAATGCGGATAAAACCTAATTTTAATGTTCCATTGCAATGACATGTAAAGCAGCTTGGGAGTCTACAACGTTTCTTACATCCACTAGCCATTGAGTACATGCGACCTTGTCTAGCTCTCCTCAAGGCCGGGATGCTCTGCGGGCAGTGAGGGCCTTTGGGAAGCTCAGGCCCAGCACCGTGGGTCACTCTCCCAGGGCCCCTTAAAACCTGACTTTCCCACGGTCTGACACCTTTTAGGTCTCAGCTCTGAGGCTCTCGGGTTGTCACTAATCTGCACTGTTGAATTCATTCGTCCACAAAATTAAAAATGGATCGATAATGCTAGGCAATAGTCTGCAGATGTAAAACACCACCAAAATATCCCCAAAGCGTGCCGTATGGAATGTACGCAGCACTGCTCCATTTTGCCCAGTCCCTTTACACGGAGGGTCGAGGGAGGAACCACCCCACGGGGACCCCACCGTGGTCTCAGAGGACAGCACCGACTCCTACACGGGGGAGGCGCCCGCAGACAGAGCACCAGGGAAAAGGACAGTTACAACCGAAGGGAAACTGCCAAGAACTGACAACCGTTTTACACACACACACATCTTAAAACCAGAAAATAAATGAGTAATTCACAAATTATTCAATTGTGCTGAATGTTCAAATTCTACAGTTTATTGTGGAGAAAAACCTCATAAACAGAAAAGAAGATAAAGCCTCATGACACTAGGAATCTTAGTCAAAGTACTTATTTATGTTTTAATAACATTTCCTTTTCCTATGCTATTGTATTATGGCTGGCATACTATTAATAAAAATATACTCTTATATTAAATTATTTTCATGGCTCTATGTGCTTCCACCCTTAAAATCATACCTGTGAACTGTAGTTTTAGAGTTAAATGTTCAAAAATTTAAAAAAAAACTCCAACTGGTACCATTATATTTCCAAATATTTGTACCTAAAATTTCATATGTTCATCTTCATTTATCTGTTAAGAGCTTTCTGCTGAAATCCAGGTATTTTCTATCATTTCTATTAGGAGTGGCAGAAGATTCTTTAAATTATGGCAGTATACCTGGAGTTATAAAATCCCTTTTAGAAGACTGCTCGCTTCCCAATGTTTTATTTTACATTTGTAACTTGGTATTCAGTGCTCCTCACTCCGCAAACATATTAAGATAAAATAAACTCAAAAGTGTCTTATACAAAACAACTTCAAACCACACATTTTCTAGGCAACCATCCTAGTAAAGAGAACATCTGATAACGCAGAAAACATTGTATCTTGAGTACAAAGTAGATCATGAGACCTCATGAGCAACTGGGCCTGAGCCATGTGGCGTCTGCCTGCGGAAATGTGGGGAAAAGTACTGAGCCCAAGATCGGCACATAAGTGTTACTGGAAGTTAAACTCAAGAGCAAATCTGCAGTCACTCACTGCGCTGTCTCAGCAACACAGCTGAGGGACCCTCTCCTCTGATACTACAATGAAATCAGAACAGTAGTGACCCTCCTAATAAAAATTAAAATGATATTTAAAAAAAACTCACGGTTTAAAAAAGGGTCAATAAAAAAAACATTCCATTAACCACTATTTGATCTTCCTTCCCCAGGTCAAATTCATGTTGTTGATGGTTGAGCAGCATGTAAGTACAAAGATATGATATCATGTAACACCTCATTCTGTTTATTTAGGGTTTACTATGTTAAATGCTTTACATGCATCCTTATTTAATTCTTACAAGGAACTCAGTAATGTCTGTTCTTTTATCATCCCCATTTTCAGATGGTGAAACCGGGGCTCCTGGAGGTACAGGCCCACCCTCCCCCGCAGAGCCTCATCCAGCCAAACGCCAGCACCCCGGTTCTGGAGCGTGCACACCTCAGCCCGACCCTGCTGGCCTGAGAGGCTGCGTCACTAAAAGTTAGTTGGTGCACTGAATGGCTCTTTCTCTAGAGTTTCAGAAATTTTCTCTATTCTGCTTTCAGACTCTCAGACCAGAAAATCCACAATTTTTTTTGTGAGACAGAAAAAGAAAAAAAACAGCCAAGATGTAATCTTGTTTTATTCAACTACCTTATGGCACTATCTTTCAGATAAAAGAAGCATGGAAATTTACATGGACCACTGATACCCGCTAACAATGAGCAACAGTCTACTTTCCAATTTCCCTGTGGTTTTTCTTTTTGGAGAACCTTTTTATCTTCTCAGTCAACTTTTATTTTTTAAGTACCCATCAATCCTTCAGGAGTTCTAAATCCTTAAGGTCTCAGAGTCTTAAATTTTGAGGTAGGGAAAGTGTTATTCCTACCTTCCTTATTTATCTTTGGGTAAAATTTATCCTGGACTTTCTCAACGCATCCTGAAATTCAGCTTGCATTTCTGGTTCCTAGAATGCAAGGCTCTCTCTGTTTCAAGGCACTTAACTGAGAGATCAACCAAAGCAACTGTGAATCCCAGAAGTAGGGGCCAAGTTATACTGTTGGTGCACTTTTTAAAGAATTCCAGTCCATCAGAATGCCGTTCTCCAGTCATACCTGAGGTGATTATTCCCGATGCTCTTCATACCATTATAAGAGTTATAGAGTATTTGGAATATTAGATGGACACTACAAGTGAAGAAAAGCCCCATAATTGATTTGTTCATGTTTTATTCTCCTCTTTTTCTATTGGCATGTTCTTTACATGCCCTCAACAAACATTAAACACTCAAGCAACTCACCATTATGGTGGCAAGCAAACCTTTAGAATGTCAAAACAGTAGAGGGAAGAACAATGCACCTGACTGAAATGGCAAGGTAATTTGGAAAATAAAATTGAGTTGCTACAAATCCCAAATTCCAGAATAAAAATGTTTATATTCACTCAAATGCAGATTGATACTGGCTTTGAATAATTATTAGACTAAAAAATAGCTGAACATCCACAGTACATTTGATGTGCATTAGAACAAGCACAATCTACACGTCTCTGTGATTTGGGGCAAGATACTTCCCGTGGCGATTTTGTTACTGAACACAGCTTATAAAATCTCAGAATGGGCCAAGCCACCAAACCGCACAGCAAGTGTTAAAACTTCCAGGGACAATATTTTCCAGAAAATGTAGAACATATTAACCGACAGAGGAGCGTGCTGAAGGAAATAAAGGGGTTAAATGATTCTGCTACACAGTGTCTTTTAATCTTTCCTTCAAAGAAATAAATTTATCACCAAGATCAATTCAAAATGTCATATTCCTGATTCTCTTTGGCAGAAACTAGAGCCAAAAAAAAAAAACCCAAAAAACTTTGACAATTAAAATAAAAATAGAAAAATGTACATGCATCTGGAACTATGAAACAGAAACACGTAATGACTCTATAAGATGATATTTATCTGTACACTGAGGGTAACCTTATTATCTACTTAAGTCTATTCCATTTTTGGCAGAAAGGCCACCCGTATCTGGCAAAGATAAATTCCATATGTTCTGTAGAGTTATAGCATATTTCCCATAAATAATGTATACAACAGACTGTAAATAAATCATACATTTATCTGAACTGTTCAAGAGTGAAGGGCAGGGTGGCTACTCTTGAGACAGTCTCCTAAGAATGACCAATTTCAAACAAAAGTAAACTTTAATGGTGAGTTAGTTATCACAAAGTTCTTAAAATAGCATATTCTTAAGTTTAAAACAACTCCAGATCTAGTGGGAACTTGCACATCAATGTTCCAGCTAAACTCAAAATGCCCCATTTAATTTTGCTGCTTAAGTTTCTATTCTGTTTGCAGCAACATAGTTAATAGAGTCATACCTATTTGCTGCAACTTTTAATACTCTCTACATTACTGGTTTTTATGGTCAGTAAAATACCTAGATTTAAAATGTAATGTGTGAGGTTTTGCCCCATGAAATACGCAGGGCTTTTTTTTTCTTCCTTCAGTGTGAAACACTTTAATATTGCAGTGAATAGAAAAAAAACTATCTTGGAAAAAGAAAATAGCCCACCTGCACTAGTCTGCTAGGACTTTACCTTGTAAAAATTGTTAGCACCTACCCCCAGAGTACACCCCTTTAGAAGCCCTACAGACACACAAACTATTTCCATTTCTTGTAAATAGTGTAAGTATGCCTTAATAACCTCAGACATCGTACACCATTTAGCTGGAAATTAAGTTTTGAAATAGCTGAGGAATAGTTTCTGAATAACAGAAAACACTATAGGTCACAGTTAATTATAGCTTGTCTATCAAATTAAGTTAATGTTCAAGAACACATCCAACTAGTTATAGAGAAATTAAGAGGAGATTTATTGTCAAAGAAATTCTTATTCATTCAGCTTCTAATAATTTTAAAAGAAGAAAGATAAGCCTTTTACAAGTTTGGATGGGATGAAAAAGTCTGGGTTTGCAATAAATCATTCCTTTCATTGGTTTTTGATAACTATGTTGATTTCATTATAAACTTCATTTTCCAGAGTTTCATAATAGTCATAAACACACTTCACTTTAAAGAGTTTCAATGGGACACAATGTGAATGCAAATGCAGAATAAGATGCAAATCGCAGAGGTCTGGGACCAAAGATGGACTATCAGTTAAGAATACAGTCACCGAAAACAAACATCTAGGCCTTAAGAGAAAGAACACAAAGGGGCTGATATGAATCTTTATATCAAGTATTCACAGCCCCAGGGAAGGCAAGCAAGAAACATAGTTTTCAGCTTTTCACCTAACTGTAAAGCGCAGGTTGATGACTTTGGTCTCCATTCATTCTCACTCTAAAGCGAGTACCACTCTTCATCTTCTCAGGCAAATAAACCCACAAGGTACTCAAAGAGGGAAACCAGATCTAGCAGACTAGTTGGAGATCCAGTCGCAGGCAGAGGAGGCTTACCAAACAGCAGAAAAGAAGAGATCAGAAAGAGAAAGAGCTGTAGTTCTGCCTTGCTAAATGACAACCAACAACTCAGATATTTATGAATAATAAACAAGGATAATAAACATGCTATTGGCTGGCATTGTGAAGAATAAGGGAAAAAATCTACAGAAATGGGAATTCACCAGCAATACAATTAACTTCAAGTTCGCATATATTGTCAGGGAAGAATTCTAATATAACTCAAAATATTATTTATTTACTATTATCATCTTAATGAGTCAAAATAATGTATGCTTCAATGCATTGTGAAATTTAAGACTTTGTATTGTGTCCGACTAAAAAAAAAAGTAGCAAGACTATAAAATGTTACTTAAATGTGTTAAACTCATAAAAAACTGTGGTGGTTTAAAGTATTACCTAGTAAACCTATTAGTAGTAACAATATTTCCTTTCTGTGGAAAAATATAATTCCATTTAAGTTTTTTAAAGAACCATAACATTTCACACTCCAGGTTCCTTACCTCATGATTATAATCCTGTAATTGTAACTAGAGTCATGAAAAGTATCAGGGGAAGAATCAATTGTAGAAATGTATTTTTGAGAATTAACGTAAAATTTATTTTTGCAACTTATTTATTTACCCTCCATCTGTTTAGCGTCCGTGCACATGTTATGGAAAAGCTGTGGCGGGCTTGCTGCATACCTTAAGGAGAGTTAATGACTTAGTTCTGGTTATAATTTGCATTTAACTGTATATACTCATGATACCAATAAACAATGAGTATGTAATTCAATAAATGTAGAAATAAGCTTATTTTGCCAGAGAGTCACTCTTTATGGTATATTTTAGGAAACCAAGAAGTACAGAAATATAAAATAATTTCAAAAGATTTGCACTGTGGTGTTTTCCTCTTACAAGAACATATTTCCTAGATTAAGAAATGCTATTTGGAAAGAGTGCTCAGAGAGAGTCTAGTAAAGTGTTGCCAATTGCTTTAATTTCGCACACATGAATGCATTAAACGGATTGAAATTGGATTCTGGTGACAAATATCTAAATGGATATATTCTTGTTTATTTCACATGGTATCCCCTACACCATTTATTAAAATGTCAAATTTATAAGTGTGGGGAATCCAGAAGTTGCCCGATAAAGGTAGACTTCTTGAAGAGGTTATTTAAGACTCCCAAAAGCTTTTCCAAATTTCCATAATCCTGAAATCACAGCACATCAAATTAAGGAGAGAGCAAAAAAGTCCCTTTATCATCTACACTCTACACACATCCTCATCTGCTTGACTTTTTCAAAACTGATTTTATACCCACAAGATTTGTTTATAAATATTAATAGTAAGATATCCAAACTTCTATTGAATCCCGAAAGTCAAATGTTGGAATTCTTGTTAAAGTTCAAACGGGGAGGCTGGATCTCATGCTTTGGACCTAACTTTGGAAACAGGTAGCACATCCCAACATTTCCTGACAGTGAGGGCGCCCAGCCCCCTGGGGCTGAGGGCGGTGTTGCTCTCATTGGGGTTTTGAAAACCTGTAAGTCTGATATCTGCACAGTTGTCCAGGACATGGCCACATGGCTTCTGTCTTCATTTCTTTATTTGGAAAAGAACACTTCCCCATAGTTTTGATGTGATTTTTAAACATTAATTTTTTTTGCACTCAGGAGAAATGGCAATTTTTTTGTTTCATAAAATAAATTCAAGTACTACTTTAATACAAATATGACAGATATCATAATCCCAAAAAGGCCCCATAAAATGCTGCAGTGGCAAACATATAAGACTGTGTCACAAAAATGACTGAGAATGGTGTCAGTTTACTGTCCTTCAATGATCTCCCTGATGGTGGAGTCAAATAATGTTGAGTTATAGACCTTCTTACGGGAAGTCTTATTTCGTGCTCATTTTTGATCATCTCCCTGCGAGGCCCTGTAGGAATTTGGCTGAATGCCAACTTTCCTTTAAAAGTTGCTGTATACATATTTGGGTTGTGTTTGATGATTAAATGATCATCTATTAAAACTTTCTCATTCCATGTTTGTTTGACATATTTACGTTTCAGAAGAAAATATTGCTATTGCAATGGAAAGCATAGCATTACCAAAATGAAAATACTTCATTTGAATTCATGTTGACGGCATTTGTATTTATGACAAGTGTCTTACTATAACTTGTTCTGCATTCTTCCCAGTTTCTCCAACTCCACCTGCAAGGGAAGGTGAAGCAGTCTTACAGCAGGAGGCCCCCTGGAAGCTTGTCTGCTTGGCCTTAAGAAACCAAAGTTTCTACTATGGGACCACAAATAGCCTTTGTTTTTAAGAGTATAGAGTTTTACTGCATAATTTTCCCTCCGTCACCCAGCAACAGCTGTGTTTTAAATCTCTGGGACTATGACAAACATTTTAACATTTAAACACTTGAGTGTTTGAAAACATAATGATTTAAAATTTGTTTATTTTCAAAGCTGGACGATTATAGCATGATATTTCAGTGATTTTTTTCAAGGCAGGGCCCACATGGTACTCCTCTTTCTCTTCCTCATCCTTCTCTTCTTCCTCTACTATTTAAGCTTCCCCATGTTTTCTAATAAAATTCTCTAAGTCAGGATTGATAGCAATAGTACACACAACCACTCTCTGTATTTCCAAATCGTAAGCACCAAGAGTCGTTCTGGCGAGGGAAGGGCTGCTGCGAGGGACCCACTGCCACAGAGCTAGTTAAGTCACTGAACAACAGTTACAGTTACGGGGCTTTACTCTGGACAAAGTAGCATTAGTATCATTGTTTTCCATTAACCATGGAATTTGCACTGGGGACTGAGAGAGCAAGAGAGACTCTGAAAAGCGAATCCTTTTGTAGTACTAACATTTAGACTTTGAGACATTTAACAATGTGATGGACCTTGACCTATCTCAGCACACACTCTGTACTTTTTTTCTAGAAACTTTTTTCAAGAGCCCCTATTAAGAATCAATACACCCCCTACTCTGAAATTCACACATAAAGACACCCTACAAGCCAATCAGAAAGTAATCATAAAACACACCTGGTACACAACTAACTTCTAATTCAAAGGATTCTAAGCTACAAAGGGCCTAGAATGAACATCCCAATTAGGCAATGCAGTGACAAGCAGTCAACACCTTATTATTTAATCATTAAAGAGAACCTTGCCATAATTTCCCCTTTGACATATTTCAAAAAAGAAATTAAGAGTGAACCACATGACCCACAACAACGATCAAAAGGAAAAGGCAGATCATTCTGAGACCTCACCGCTCACAAGGCCTGTGCACCCAGAGGACCCAGGATTAAGGTGTTAAGTGGGACCCTATGCAGTATTTACAACTTAAATAAGATGTATCCCCGTGCAAGCATTTAGAAACAAACTGCCTGGCAATGGGATCATTTTCTTGATATGTGTCCAGCTTCTTATTTGGATGACAATCCAAATCGCCTGTGTTTCTAGTATTAGCAAATATCTGATGGCCTCACCTATTTCTTTTCTCTAAAACAGCAGATCCAGTTCATCAAGGACATTAGTCTGCCCCTCGCCCTCCCATCCCCACCCCTATCCATAAACACCTCTCCGAAAAAGAAAGCTTAACTCTCCCTTAGATTCACCCCCATCCCACTTTGAAGGGAGGCGGTATTTTTCAGTCAAGTACAAGTTCAGTTTAAAGAATTTTTATTTTAAACTATGCTTCGGAAACAACATTCCAGAATTTTAAAGTGAAACAATCGCCACCAGGGTTCCCTGGCCCTGTGGGGAAGCAAAGCTCACTGGCCCAGGGCTGCCCCGGATCCCCGCGGCCCGCAGGGCCGGCCTCTGCAGCCCGGGCCTCACCGGCCTGGAAGCCGTCCCCGCTCCCGCGGGAGCTCACCAGCACTTGGCACTTAACCCGCCTGGCCAGCGAGGCTCTCTGGTTCCACATTACTCTGGGAGCCACATTACTTCTCCCTAGAAGTCAGTGACAAATCTGGATTAACGTGCAACAGGGTGCCCGGCGCAGCCTGGCAGCCCTCGCCCTGGAGCTGTTAAATGCAGATTCCGCCGAGGACCCCCCGGAGAGCTGCTGTGGAATAAAAACTGTAATCCAAGGGGGCCATTTCTTTGCCTTCCGCTGCTGGTAGGAGAACCCGGGCTGGCGCCGAAGCACAGGCCCCGCTAGTTCGCAGCTCGCTACGCGAAGGCGTGGCCACCCAGAAAGCGGCCTTGGGGGTCTGGAGACCCTTCGCGTCTCTCCCCGCTCTCTCTCGACCCAGTCTCAGAGTAGAAAATGCTTAGATTCAAGGAGTGGCAAGCAACAGAGAACCCCGGAGAGGAAGCCTTCACTCGACGACTCCTTGAAGTGTGGCCTGGAGTCTATCCGCTGAGCGTCCAGGCTCTTCCCTACCTCACCCCTTTGGGCGCCCCAGTTTCACCGCGACCTCCGGAACGCGCGCCCCTCCTCCCTTCGGACCTGCGTCCTTCTCCATCACCAGCCAGGCTCAGCCCTAGCCTCGATGCCTCCCGCCCGGGTCCCCACCTACACCCACTGCCCAGTCGCATCCCGGCTCTCACACCATGCCGAGACCTAAAACCTTCAAGATCCCAGTCCTCTGGCTTCAGGAGAGCCGGTGCAGAGGCCGCGAGCGTGACCGTCGGGAGAGGGCGCCCGGGAGGGCTGTGCCGGCGTTGGTCTTCAGGGTCTGGGGGTGGAAATGAGGGGTGGGACGGGAGGGGGCACGGGATCACAGTTTCTACCGAAGACTTAATCTGATGATAATGATGATGATGATGATGATGATAATAATACAAAAAAACCAACAACACTACAAGGCCAAGTGGATTTCCACCGACAGAGCCCTCCGGGAAACCGACTTGTATCAAAGTCGTCCATCCCAAGTCCCTGCGCGGGTGGCAGCCTTCACGCCCTCCGGGAAAAAAAGTAAAATAAAATAAACCATGCCGCCAGCAGGCCCTAGAGACAGAGGGGTTAATGAGCTAACGAGTCCCAGCGCTCGCGCCACACCTGAAGCATCTAGTCCCGGCGCGCTCAAACTGGCTGGGCCACATTTGCAGACAGGTGGCGAGGCAGTCCTTCCTGGGCCTGGCCCCAAGGGCTCCGCGCTAGGGGTCCAGTGGCCCGGCACCGGTGAGCATGCTCCAGTGGGGAAACTGGCGCCCACCTGGCGGCCTATGTGCCTTGTCTCTCGCTCCCCACCTCCCAGAACAGGGGACTCCACTCTGCTTGCGAGGCACAGTCCCTCGTGCGCCCGGTGCTCTGCGCTCCTTGCTCCAAAGGGAGCCCGGTTACACTCTTTCCTGGCTCCCGGGAAGCGGTCAGTTAGAAACAACAAACTTGGGTTTGCTGCCCTCCGACCAACTGGGACGCAGGTGAGCCCTAGGGGTCTTGCGACCGTGCCTACGCACACAAGCCAACAGCGCCACCAGCTCCTCCAAAGCTGCGAAGCCCCCTTACTGGCGGTGGGGGCGGGAGGCACGCTTCTCCTTTTATAGGTGGGGGCGGGGGAGGAGAATAAAATGCGCATTTTCACTCAACAGAAGTACCTACCAATCTGCATATCTCCGTTTAAAGTAACTGGGTAACAAAAATTTACCGAAGGAGTTGGGGAGGAAATTCAGTGATGTTATAGCAATTTTGGATCTCCCCAAAACACCCCATAACTTTGGTCCTTTATCTTTGACTTTAATAAAATAATGATTCGTTGAGAAAATGGGGTATAAATCTTCATTTTGGAGGCAATTAAAGTGTTGATTTCATTCATGCCCCTAAGCTATTCTTGTAATTTGCTCAAATAGCTTTATGTACCCAGCACTATGAAGCTTTTAGAATCCCATTTTCTAGTTAGGCTTGTTGGATTACAATTTTTATTCAACAGCAGCTATACGAGGGTTCCTCGGCGGAACCTCGCCCAGGGGCGAGGGCTGGTGGGCCGGGCAGTCCGAGAGGTTCGGGACAGGCCCAGCCGGCAGCCGCCGGCAGGTTTCCCACCTCCTCTGGGCCGCGCCGGGGCTGCGCAGGCTGGCTCTCCTGTGCACTGGTCTACACTGCCGAAAGTTTGCAACTTGCCAAAAAATAGTAAGGGCCGGCGCCTAGGCGCTTTTAAAGCTCAGCCCCGCCTGCTCTCCACACCTCCTGGGGAAAGGAGTGTGTGTGCAGCCTCCGTCGCGGAGTTCCCCAGAGAAACCCCAGCTAGGGATTTATTTTAAGGGGGTGATGTTGAGAGAAGAAAACTTTGAGGTGACACCAAGACTGTGGAGTCGGGCACTCGGGCGAGGACCCTGCAAAATAGCCGCTGGTCAGCAGTGCTCCTGGCAGAATTTGTAAGGAAAGCTGCATGACTGGCGGTCCTTTGGCTTAACAAAGGCAGGCTGATCTCTCCCCCAAGACAGGACTCACGTGCCAAGTCAAAAAGAGAAACAACTCTGGGCCTTCCCTTACATATGGAGACACGGAGGAGGCCCCCGCAACCCAAATCTCCAGACGCATTGCAACAATTCGCAACGGAGAGCTGTCGTGAGCCCTGTTTTATCCCATCCACTCCTCACGTTTTCACTTTCATGCTATTTTTGCAACTCCTTTGGACCAATCCGGAGACATAGCAACTGGACCGAGAGAGGCACTGGGAGCCAGCAGTGATGTTGGAGTGAAAGAGGGAGAGAAATCCGCCCCCCTCCTCCCCGCGCAGCAAGTCCAAATAAAAGTGGTCCGCATCCAGCAACGCAGCGAAAGCAGGGCCTGGAGGGAGGACTGGACAGGAAGGGGCGAAGCAAGCGAAACTGGGCAGCTGAGAGTCAAGGTGGCGCGAGGTCCCCCACCCGCCACACCAAGGGAGCCTCCCGAGCTGTCCTGATGCTGACGTCTCCAAAAGCTGCCCACCCAGGGGGCCCAGAGCACGTACCAGATGGAGGATGAGTGGAAAGGAGGAAAAGTCCATATTTATCTGTTTTTATACCCTTGGCCTGGTCTTATTTTTTCTATGAAGTACAATGAAATGGGCGAGCTTGCAGCGAGCACTGCACAAAGCAATGTTCAGTGAGGTCTAGAAGCGCTGGGCCGAGGAAAACTGACAAGCCAGGCTAATGAACCGTATAGACAGGGAGAAAATAGCCAGCATTTGCTAGATTTCAAACCCTCGCTGTCTTCCTTAGACCACCTATCTTGGGTTTATGCCTAATAAAATAAAAAAAATAAGCAGACCCTACACTTTTCTTTTCTTCAAGATAGAAGGGGGGGGAATGCTTCAGAACAAAGCCCTACAATCAGAGGCGGTCACTGGCAGTTAACACGCACATTATTATAGAGGGTAAATAAAATAAAGACAAAAATTAAAAGCGACAAGAAACAGGTCAAGTTTGCAGGCAAAGCTTTTACAAGCTCATCTCTCCAGGTCGAATCCCAGAGCCAGCCTTAATGAAGCAATAATAGCCACATTATTCAAAATTTTTCATTTCGATGGAAATGTATCTAAAAGGGACTTAATCATATGCAAATAATAAAAGGAGTTGGTAGTGACCCAGCAAGCAATATGCATACAGATTTTTTTTTTCCCACGGACTTTGAAATTGAAAAGCACATACCTGGTCAGTCAGATTTGCTGGTCTTGTTATATCTTCGCTGTCTGATTTTGATCCTCCTTCTCTGTCGTCTATCACCAAATCGATGGGCATTTTCCCTTTCAAACAGCTAATATACCGGTGGCAGAAATTGTCACATAATTCGTGTACCTACATTATGACGGGAATAAAAAATGGAAATATAATCAGGAGAGCATAAATGACACTGACAAGTGCAATCCACCCCCTTTGTGAGACCCAAACTTCCAAATAGGGGAAACATTGGGCAACTGTCCTCCAGAGACCCCCAGACGCAACCAGAATTAGGAATAACTTTCTTTTCTTGCAAAATAGAGATATCCCAGAAAATTGACAGTGACAAGATGATTCACAGGCTACAACATATTCAACACCCGTGTTAAATTCATCTGCTTCCAGGGCTGTGGCCATTAGAGAGGTGACCTGCCTGGATGACATTTAAGGTAAACTATTTAATTTCATCCAGTGACTTAATCATAGGTTTTTCCCAACGAGCCTAGGGAAAATGCATATATATATGTTATATATAATATACATGATATGTATATGTACAGATACTCTACGTATTCAAAGGACCAGTACTGCGGGGACGTAGGATATATGTCTGACAAAACATATTAAAGTCCCTATAATACTTGTAATTAGGGTTTGCATCCATAAGAAGCATATTTTAGTATACTTCCTTTTTAAAAAAAGGAAATCAAATTGCCAGTACTCATGATATGAAAAAACACCTGGAGCCACAAAAATGTATCAAATAGATTTTTTTTAAGGGAAAGAGGTTGCTTCAGAATACTCCGGTGTGAGTGGACTGGTGTCTTCCTGGCCCCAGTCATCAGTGCCATGCAGAAATTCACAAGAAACCCCAGTGTGCTTGCAATTCCATGTTAGTTTGAATTACAATGCATTAAGTTTTTATTGCTGAGATTTATAGAACAGCTAGCAAAATTGTGTTATCCCACACCCTTTCTTGAGTGTGAAGGTGGGGTGTGTGCAGTTTCAAGAAATTGACACAACTATCAACTCTGCTTTGTCTCTGCAAAACGTTTAATGTGTCTCTCCCACCACCTCCTCCAGACTCCCCGTCCCGTCCGCTCCTCCTCCCCACCCCCCACCCCACCCCCTCCGCCTCTCCTCTGTGTCTGACCTGCGGCTGCTCTCAGACTGTCTTCCAGAAACTCAGTGAAACTAAACAAAACTTCCCCCTTTCAGAGGTAGCAAAGAAGAGGAGGAAGAGGAAGGGAGGAGGCCACAAAGGTATAACCTGGGAAGCAACTCACAAACGCATTCTAAACATCAAGGAGATGCATAGAATTGCAACTATCTATAAAAGCCAGAAAGGTATTAAGAATGAATACAATGCTAGGGCGTTTGTGATCCCGGTTTTAGTGGCTGAAATTGTAATTAAACTGCAAAGAGAAATGGACGCTAAGATTGGCCTTGACACTAATTACCAGAAAGAAAGACATTTATGCAAATGTTTCAGAAGCCTGAACTTCAGCCATTCTGGACCCTCCCCCCACCCTGTGTGTTTGGGGGTGCGGATGCAAAAGAAAAAGAGGCTAGAGAAATTACCTTCTCTAATTCCAACAGATGAAACCTTAATACTTGTATGGCTTGAATCATCTGCAAAGACACAAAAAGAATGAGCACCCCATTCCTAGTTTGCAGAAAACTGTCTCTTACACTTCTAGCATCTCCAGCCCACCCCCACCCCCCAGTAAATAGAGTTATTTTGATTTATGGCAATAACACTAAAACTTAATAGCAGCGACTGGGTAGCATCTAGAGGTTTATATTTCTTAAGGAGAAAAAAAATAGCTAAAACAACAGCAAAGTATCTAAGTGGGGGTCATAAACACTCTCCTCCCCCGTGAGGCTGTCCCCTTTCTCAGCCCAAATGCCCCCACCCCACCCTTAAGGGGCCACATCCCTGAACTAGATGCTTCCTGGGAAGGTGTGCAGGGAAAGTAGCCCGAATAGTCCCCAAATTGTGGCTCTCGGCACTGCACACTTCCTGCTGCCCTCCGCACATCTTTCGGGCAAGCCGGTGATCCGGGGGCTCCTGCCCGGTCGCTGCCCTCGTGACGCGACTTGGAGGGCTGGGAAGCCCGAAAAGTTTAAGCACACACGCTGACAGGCCCGGAGATAAATCCCCGCGCTGATTAGAGCTGCACTGCCCGGCTGTCATAAAAAACAAAGCTCGCGTTTCTCCGCGCCGCTCGCCCGCCCGGCCCCTCTCTAGATAAATTTATTTCCCGGGGACCTTGTCCCGGACCACTTGTCCGTGCACCGGAACATTTGCAGCCGACCTGCAGCGGCGGGAAGACCCGTCTAGAGACCTCGGGGTTCTCAAAGCAAGGAGGGGGATCAGTGGGGAGGGGAGCAAGGGGTCAGCTCTTACCAAGTTATCCAGTTCTGGATTAGAAGAAAATAGAGGTTTTTCTGCTCGAATCTAAACACAAGTGAGAAGGGGTGGGGGGAGAGAAAGAAACATTTGCAATCTGGTCGCCTTCCTAGTTTCTTGCCTTATCACACTGTCGGGGCCAGGATGGCACCTCCGGGAGGGACCCGGGGACACCGGGTCCAACCCGCGCAGAACCGCGTCGCCGGGAACCGAGCCGAAAGCGCGCCCGGAGCTCAGGGTGACTTCCACCAGCAGCCAGGCTTCTACAGCAGGCTGTGCGGCTCGCCACGGCGCAGGCAGCCCCAGCGCGTGGTGGTGGTGGGTTTATTTTATAAAGGCAGCTTTCCGCATGGGGTCAAGCAGTTTGAGTTGGGGCGAATAGGGGCGATTTTGCGTCACCCGCAGGCGCTACACGGGAGGAAAGTCTCAGGGTGGCTCTAACAGGCATGGCTCAGGGTGGCCTGTTTGCTGCTTACACTTGCAAATATGCTGGGTGGGGGGAGGGAGGTCCCTTTTTTTTTTTTTTCTTTTACTTTTCAAACATTTATTTTGCTGACCTGTTTGGCGAACACGGCTATATCTTCATTGAATGACTCTGACGAGCAGACGTCCCCGCCCGCCACCCCCGGCTCGCGGGGGGTACAAGTAGCTAATTCACATTTCTCAAAAATCAGTGCTAAGAGAGGGAAGAGGGGGTGTCTGCAAGAAAATACAACAGTCACAAACAACACAGTGGTTAGTCCCAAGTCAGGGGGGGAGTGCCCCAGAAAAGCAGCCAGAAGAGCTGGAGGCATGGACCCCCTCCCTGATTTTGTCATCTACTGCTTCCCTCCCCCCACCCAGGGGACCGCTCGCCTCCCCCGCCTCCTAGGGCCCCGAAATTGGAGGTCCTAAGCCACGGACCGTGTCTGAGGATCGGTGCAGTTTATCTGGCCGGAGAAATTGGTAACATTTGCTAAGAATAAAACCCAAGCGGTTCCAGCAGCCATTTTGAATGAAGTTTCCCACCCGACAAGCCCTTGTCCCTCTGCGGCACGTCCAGCACCCGGGGCGGCAGAAAGGCGCTGGGGACAGGGGCCGGGGCAGCTCCTTCGCGTG
This sequence comes from Artibeus jamaicensis, assembly GCF_021234435.1. NCBI lineage: Eukaryota > Metazoa > Chordata > Mammalia > Chiroptera > Phyllostomidae > Artibeus > Artibeus jamaicensis. Next base: position 7,022,605 of record NW_026521738.1, read on the forward strand.
GCTTCCTCGCGGCCTCGCGAAGCCCGGGCCGGGGATCTCGGTGACAGGCGCTCAGCTAACTTGGGGAAAGGACCTCTGAGGCGGAGGGACCGGCTGAGAGGGGGCCGCACCTACCGACCCCCCCCCCTCGGCCCTTCGAGAGCAAGGAGGCGCCTCCTCCTCTCCCTGCACCCAGTCCCTTCCCTGGGCCATGGCCCCCACCACCCCCCAAAGAAAGTTCCTTCCCATGGTCCTGCAGGAAAGCCTTTTATTTTGTCCCTGCGGACTGGGAAGGCAGCTAGTACTGCGAGGGGCCTAGATGTCGCTTATCTCAGCCCGTAAAAGAAGAAGGAAAAAAAGGCTTCTTCTAATGGCCAAGGAGATGTCTCAAGTCTTTTATTAGCTCTTTTAGCTCTCACAGCCCAGCTGGGAATTTAACAGTTTGGGGTCTTTTTCAAAGCTTCCCCAAATGTTCTGCCCCAGAGCCTAAACCATTTGCAGTTAACGCTGCGGAGAGAACGCTGGGATTTAAACAAACCAACCTATCGCACGAGGGACCAGAAAAATAGCAGAAAGGGCGTGCTGCTGGGGAGGGTCAGTGCTGCGCGATTTTTTTTCAAAAAAAAGAAATAAAAGTTGCTGCAAAGTCAAAATAGGTCACCAAATTCATCGACACAGTAGGCGCAAGGGACTTTCAAAGGATTTTACCAGTCCGGCGTCTAACAGAAAGGCCGGAGAAACACGGGGTGAACCGCAGCCAGAAAACAACACAGTCCACAGCATCCGGCACCCACTTCCAAATCCCTCAGGTTTAGCCTTTGATCACAAAGCACGAAAACGACGACAAGTTTCTTAACGTCTGTAACAATTCACATGGAGCTCCTCTCCTTGACTACAGTGGTCAGACTTCATACATGCAAAGCTTGTTTCCCTTGCCTGACCTGCCACTGTCCCTCCCTGGGTTTTATTGTGCGGTGGCAGAACCAGCGTACGGTGACCGAGTAAACTTAGCAAGTCAGAACAATCAGTGGCTTAAAAGATTTTCCCTTAAACTAAAAGTTTCGTTCCAGCACAAAGGAGTCTACAATTAGAAACCCCTAAACGCTTTCCCAGGGCGGTGGAGAGAGCCAGGGCTCCGACCCGCTGAGAGAGGACAAGGGACCTGGGGCAACTTCTCCTGCACCGGGACCCCTTCCTGGCCTCGGCCTCGGCCGAACCAGCCGCTGCCGGGCGGACGCGGAGTGTGTGTGCAGAGGGGAGCGTCCGGAATGGCAGGTAGCCTCCCCAGATCCTCCCTGCAATACGAATGAAAAGTCACCAAGTAACGTACCTCCAGTCCGGAGAGCTCTGGCTTTCCCCTTACCGAGGGCAAAGGGAAACAGGGGAAGCACGGCTTCTCAGCTATTTAACCTGCTGCTCACTGTACCTACCCATAAATGGCATCTTTATCTCTCTTTAAAGCGTCATTGACAGAGGAACCCATGCTGGGGGCCATGGCGTTGGTGTGAGCTGTGTGCGGGTACTGATGCGAGTGCAGAGGAGGCCCATGGTTCAGGTGGTGAACCGGCTGCATGGATCTGGCCGCATGCGGGTCCCCATACATCGTGGAGGGGATGCCTACTCCGTCCATACCCCCGTAATGGGGTAGATCGTCGTACTGCATGACAAACAGGAGAGAAACAAGGTTCAGAAGGCCAGACGGGCAAATGGGGGAAGGCAGGGCGCGGAGCTTATATAATGTCAGACCAGCTGGATCCTTCAACCTGGAATCCAGTGGCCTTGCATCTCGGAAGTTAAGATTTTTCACTAAAATAATTTTTTAAGTAAAAATTTTAGAATTCTTGGTGAGTCCCAGCTAGGATGAATAGTCTTGCCCTAACTTGTGTCCCTATCAACTACTTCAGAAATTCAGAATCCTCTAACAAGAAAGGAAGGAAAGAAAGGGAAGCATTCTCCCCGAGGGCAGAAGGTAAAATGTGCATGTCTGTATGGGAGGAAATTCAAAATCACAATAATAAAACGTGCCAGGACAGTGTGGCAAACCCACCTAGTTTCACAGCCCCTTCTCACCAGGGGGAATTTTTTTAAAGTTACGTTGGGAACTGCTTTGCCAAGCACGTGAATTCAGACAGGCTTCTTATTTTATTCCCCTGCTAGCAAGAGGTTAGGCAGTCCTGCGAGACACTGCATTTCTTCTGCTTTCCAAGACAAACTCTGCTAAATGATACAAAAATTAACTGGCCCTCTTATAAGTGAAACTCAGCGAAGGGTGGCTTTTCTTGTACATTACAGCTGAATTTAGAATTGGGCAATTTCCACCCCAATGATAAGGAAAATCTATAGCTGGACCGGTTAGTTACTCTATTTTCTCTACTCCTAGGAACTTTCTCCCCAGACTAGAAGTCAAGGAGGCAAATGCTGCCCATCAGGTTTAAAACAAATTCAAAAGCAAATGCACATACAAACTCCCATCTTTCTCTTCTAGAAAAACTACTTTCATATTGATTGTCATTATTTTTTGTTTGTAAATTTTAGCTATTTAAATTTCTCTCATGGGTTCCCTCCAGGCAAGCTTTTCCCCCCTCAAGATTTGCAGGCATCAACAGTGAAATGATTTTCAAAGAAAAGAGGACTTGCCACTTTCATCCCCTTAGAGCCAGAGGTGTGAAAAGAGTTTGGAAGAACGCTGACATTTGCTGGAACCAAAGGAGCAAAGAAAAATGTGTCAGCCTGGTAACTTTCTTTTGCAAACAGGGCTTTGAGGGCCAGGACACAAATTATGCAAGGAAGGCTTTTTGTAGATGTCCCTTTCTTTTAAGAAACTACCTCAGTTGGATTGTCATTGTCTCACTTTACTCTCACTACATTTCCATTCAAATGGGAATATTGGGGAAATTAGTATTGCATTTTAAAAGTCAGTAGCTGTGTGCTTAGTATCCAATTAGTGCAGGGCTTGTCTAAGATAAACTTTCTAAGTATTACCTTGCATAAAAATCCATGCACATTAAAATTTTAAATGATTGTTTTCCAACCCCCCAAAAACCGCTGTATTATGACAAACTTATTTGCTTGAAAAATGTAAATACTCCTAATGATATTAAAGATGAACATAATCAATAACATCAGAAGTTTCTAGCTGTTCATTTTAGTTTATAAATAGCTCTAAACTTCTGTTCTCTGAACGGCTTACATTATACCATTAGGTATCTAGAGTTTTCTTTTTTCTTTTCTTTTTTTTTAAATTTTTAACCACATGATTGCCTGAGCTTGTATTTTCATTTATACAGCTGCTGGTTAGGAATTGGTAGAAAACTTGATTACTCGAATTAACATGTAACATACATAAGTCCACAAATGCATTGAATAAATACTCTCGCTTTAGGCCACGGCTATAGGAGCCTCATTCAAAAAGACAGAGAAAAAAAAAAGAAAACTTTTTAGCAGCGTCTTTCAGCTACGTTTCAATTTAATCTCACATTTGAGTTCCACAATTGTTTTTTAATACGTACCCTTTGCGCCATCGGCCTCCCTGGCTCCCTTCCTACTTCAACTTCTAATATATCCTCTGTAAGGCCAGTGTGAAAGAAAACAAATACGCAAGCTCCCCCGGAAAAAAATGTTTTAAAGCAGGACGAAAAATCCCTTAACGTCTCCAGCAACGTGAGCTACTTAGTCCCAGATCTTCGGTCTACGGGACCTGAAGCAAAGCTCCCGAGTCACTGAGCATAAAAGCGCTCCGTTTCCAAGACAGCAGCGGGGGCAAGGAAAAAAAAAAAAAAAAAGCAGATCTTCTCTCCCCAAAAAATCAGTTTAAAAAAAAAAAAAAAGAGCGCCCCTCAGACCCAACTACCAAATCTCATGGCTTTCTGCCACTCCGGCTGTCAATCACAGGCGAGGTTGTCAACGTGGTGAATGAATGATCATCCGCTCTGTCTTCTTCTGGTCAGAACACCTCAAATGTTAATATTCAAATGCACAAAGCCCTAGCGCTCGCTCCTCTTGAATCGGTCCTAATTCCTAATCAGTTTCTCTCTCCTCTCGCTCGCTCGCTCTTTCTCTTTCTCTCTCTCTCTCTCTCTCTCTCCCTCTTTGCAACTGCTGCACTGGAAGGAGATTAGAGGAGGAGGGCTAAAAAAAATGTCTGTCTGAGTTTGTCTTAAAGGAGCCACAATCGATGCTGCCCGCTCGCAGTCCCCGCGCGTGTGTAAAGTGTGTGTTGCACAGGCGGAGAGGTGGATTCCGACCAGAATGCTAGAACCCGGAAGTAGTGGTGGCCATAACAGGTCGCGTCTTACACAATGCAGCGGGCTGCAGCAAGTCGGCCGCGCGGCGGGGGTGGGCGCGCGGCGCGGGCGCCGGCCGCCCGCCGGGCCGGCGCGGCGCTGCCTGCCCCCGAGCGCCCGGGCGCGGGCCCCGCGCGCCCCGGGCACTCGCGCGCCGTCGCCGCCGGCGGGCCCCGGCCGCGGGCGTTCTTCTCCGAGCTCTTCGCTCTCCCTCCCCCTCCAGACTCTCTTCCCAAAGCTGACGCTTGAAATAAATCGGGAATACGCGCGGGCAGGCAGCCGCGGGAGTTATTTTGCACAGGGCTCGGTGCACAGACTTCACGACTTTCCTCGAAATTATTGGGGTCTGCCAGTATTTTTCAGGGCGGAAGGGGGTGATGAGGAAAGTATCGGGTTCTTAGAACTAAAGACTCCAGGTCGGAAAGTCAAAAGGAGAGCGGGGAGGAGGAGCAGGAGCAAGGCTGGGGAACGCTCTGCCGAGGAGTGCCGAGGACGTGGGGCGGAGATGGCCGGGGCTTGCTGCAGATCCGGCTCAGAGGGCTTTGGGGGTTTTTGTTTTAATTTTTTGTCTTTGCTGTCAGAGGTAGACACCCCGTCCGAAGAGAGGGAATGCTTGCATTTCCTCACTTTGAGGGTCTGGGCGGCCACACCTCCTAGCCCCGGAGACCCCCGGCCCCGGGGTCCTGCGCGAAGTGAGAGAGGAAGGGAGGAAACAATGAGCTGAGAGCCGGGAATGTGCCCCCAGCGCCTGTTTACAAACACGCAGCTATTTATGATCGCCGGAAAGCGAAACCCGACGCGGGCTCGCTGCAGCCCAGACCTCGCGGGCGGAGCCCGGGCCGAGGAGCTTCAGGGAGGGAGGCTCTTTTCCCGATCCTCTCCGAGGAAGCGGCCGTGCGCCCAGGGCGCGGCAGGGCCCGAGTGTTCGGCTTGGGCTACGGGCGCGCCGCCTTTGTCTTCGAGGCGCCGAGGGGCTCCGGCCGTGACCGTGCGCGGGCCTGATGGGACCCGGCGCCCTCAGCTTTTCCCTGGCGACGCCCCACGCTCTCCTCCTCAACCTTTCTCCTCCGCACCCCAATCCGCTTTCCTGTCCGCCACCCGGCTCAGAGAAAAGTCCCAGTGCGTAAGACATGCACTTCGGAATCTGAGGTTTCAGACAAAAAGCTGCCCCTACCCACAACTCCGAGGCTCCAGTCAGCCACTGATTTTAACTTTCTCCCTTTAAATACCTATTCTCTGGCCTAAACAAACAAACAAACAAAAAATTCTTCTCTTTATTCTCCCAGTCTGAGCTTGTCTTTTATTATTATTTTTTGTGGTGTTATCTTTGTTTTTATTTTTCAGCCCTCCCGACTCTGATCTGCCGAGATGGCTCAGCCGCAGTAGCTCGACCTGCGGGGCTGGAAACCTCACATCCCCAAAGCAGGGCTCGCAGCTCGCTCGGCTCGGAGCAAGATTTTCCCTTCTCTCTCCAGCTGGAACCTCGCAGAAAACTCCCCCTGCGGTCGACTGGAAAATGAGCTCACCCAAATCTCGGTAGGCAGCGGTGGAGGAGGGCTCGGCCAATCAGGAGGCGCTCCCGCCAAGGCGGCCCCGCATTGGCTGTGGGGAAAATCAATTATCAAATAATCGATCAGCAGGGAGCTTCGATCTGCCGGGAATGCAAACTACTAGTCCGAATTCCCGCCCTGACGGTTGCCAAAAGGCTGACTTCCCCAAAGCAGCCAGGCCCTCGCTCCCATCACCCCCACCCTGACCCACCCCGCCAGCTGCACGCCGAACCCTCTCACCAAAGGGGGGTGTCGGAGAGGGCAGAGTTTTGAGAAACATTAGGGGGCTTCTGTCAGCAGAGGTGGTTTGGGAAAGGTTAGGAGTTCTAAAATGGATTGAGGCCAACTCTAACGGCACAAAGTAAGGGAGAATTTGCATCAGTTCGAGAGGTAGGGCTAGAGTTTCTGTTAAGTGGACTCTCGTGGATCAGGGGACGCAGGGCGAGCATCGGGACAGAGACCTGGAATCGGATTCCACCAAGCGCACGTAACCTCCCTAAGCGACTTCTATTGCTTCTCTTAGTATTACGCTCGAGTCAGCTCCCAGCTCCCCCCAATCGTGGACTGCAGAGTTCCCATAGAGCCCAGCAGCTGCGTTTTCTCAGGCTCCCGCACACCACCACTCCCGCCTCGACACTGCATTCGGCCCAGAGTCTCAGATGCACTTTGCCTTGGAAAGAGTTCCGACTCCGAAAAACTCCCCTTGGATCTCTCTCTCTCCCTCCCTCCCTCCCTCCCCCCTTTCTCGTTTTAGGATCTTTTACTCTTCTCCATCGCAAACGTGCAAAATTTTCTGGCACAAACGCACTGGTACATCAAGCGGGAGGTGTAGGCAGGCCCGCATGTCAAAGCCAAGGGGATCCGGGTGACTAACCAGCGCCTTTGTGCCACTGCCTGATATTCCTTGACAACGCCCCCCCCCGCCCCCCACAACTCCCCCACCGCCTATGAACTTGGAAAGAGACTTTCAGGCCAAGATGGAACCTCCCGGTCTCAGGAAGGCGATTTCTGTTTATTTCTCGGGGAACTGCGCTGGCTGGGCCAGGCAACGCAATCCTTTTCCGATTATGGAGCGACCCAAACTGGGCCGGTTGCCTACAAGCCCTTCCTGGAACCCCAGCCCAACGGACTGCGGCCAACACCTGAGCGCCTGGGGAGGGCTGCTCGCGGGGGTAGGAGCGCCGCCTCTCCAGCAGGCCCGCCAGGCGTCCGCGCAGCTGACCTTAGGGGGAAACCAGGGGAGGGGTGTCAAGCCAAACCTCGACATGGGTGCATCTACATTTATGATCTTTAAATGAAGTGTGAGGGAAATTGTGTAGTATAATTTAACTCAGAGAAATTTCCTGCGAAATACATTTCGATGACCGTAGACTTTTAACAGCCCTAGGGCTTCTCCGGCAAGCCTAAGAAACCAGCCTGGAGTTACCTCAACTCTGCCGCCACATTCTCAAATTTGGAAAAGGCCAGTGTGGGGCTTTTACATATATATACAATTTATTTTGTATTGTTGCTTTCTAGTAAATACTCTCTTTTGTTTTCTAGCAGAGCTGGGCGGGGGGGAGTTTCAGGTAAGTCACTCCTTTTCAAACCACCAGGAATTTCAAAGCATTAGGAAGACTATTTTGCTCTTTAACTATGATGTATCAGATTGCCTTATAAATGTACTTTACATTACCTACACACAGATTTTCATTAAAGAAATAGTTTGTGTGTGGGCTTAAAGTAAACTCTTACTATTTTTGAAAACTGTCTTTTCTTCTCCCCTGCACCCCTCCCCTCTTTCCCATTTATAACTGTGACCCTAATGCTATTCCTACGCCTTTATGAGATTAATTCTGGACAATCAAGAGTCTAAAACACTTTTACAATGTAATTACAGTAGTACAAATTGTTTGCCCAAGCCTCGTTCTGGATAAGGATTTTACAATTAGCAAACAGTTATTACAGTTGGGGCTCGCTCAGAGGAACTTCACGGAGGACACGTCTAGAGTTGCAATCTAGTAGCCATAAAAGAAAAAATAACCCTCCTTTATCGGGTTAGCAATTCATCACCTATTAAAAGGAAAAGGTAAAAGCATACTTCTAGGTATCTAAGTAAACTACTATGCATATTTATACATGTGCTTTGACGGCACCTCTCAGCTTATTTCAAATAGTTGCTTTTTAAGGCAATAGCACTTTTATCTTGGGAAAACTTGGCCTGGTGAAGGGTTCTGGCACTTGCCTCTGGTTCTTGCACATGGGCCTTCTGTATCCCGCTCACTCTTCATATCCCAGAGCATCTTCCCAAATATAGAGAAGGAGGACTTTAAAGAGGCAGTCTGGGGCCTATGTCTCCGTTGTTTACACCTCCTGCAAGGAGGCTTTTAAAGTAAGTGGTGCCTCTTCAGGCTGTTGCTACAGTCCCAACTGAGAGTTCCCTTCTCATTTTCTGTTCTTCTGTGGGGAATTGTGCCTTTGAAAGACCTATGTCCTGAATTAGGTTTTTGTCCCAAAAGTTACACTGATGAACCAGCTCTAAACCCCTCAGAAATTAAAAAGAGGCACCTCTTAAGGTAAAATGTGTGTGTATTTGCCAGCCCAGAATAAACAAAAGCCTGCTAATCAATCGAGTTTGGCAGCTGTGTTCACAGAATGATAAGGGTTTATCATCTGCCACGGAACTTTTACATCCCGGTGAAAATGTTGGGATTGCTCTTTCGGTTGTCCTGCAGTGAGGAGGCTTGTGACTTGTACCTCAAGAACTTTCATCCTCCACATCTCCCCCGCTGCATTAGCATTTACATTTCAAAAAAACAGAAATAAGAGTAGAGAAAGACAGTTGAAAGAAAAATAGATTTTAAATCTAGTAGAGATAATAGAGGAATGCTGGAGATAAGAGCCTGGATGTGATATGAGAAAGGTACCAAGAAGTCAAAGCTAATGAATGGCTGTGAGAAAAGTGAAATAAACTATTTAGAGGTCTATAAAAGGGAGAAACTCGGCTAGGTGATAGGAAAGGTGCTTAACCTAGGGGATTAGGAAAGACGTTAATCAAGTGCCCCAAAGCAACCCGGGCTGTAAGAACTGGGAGATTTGTTTACTGCATTTTGCTTCAGAAAACAAAGAATGTCTGGGTCCAGTTCAGAGGTCAGGGAGAGGTCAGCTCAGGCTCCCCAACTGTCCGAGGGAAAATAGTTAACTCACTGTATTCTGACTGCAAAAGTTAAGAAAGAAGCGTGGGGGTGTTTTCCTAACTATCTTTCTATTTCAAATCATTAAAGCACTTTGGTCTCTAGAGAGGGAAAAATTACACTGGTTAACATAATTACGGGGTCTGACGTTTTCAGAAGTTATAGAGGTCTTTTATTAATTAAATGGAGGGTTTAATAAAATATTCCTAATAAAATTTATGGTTGTCTTAAAACTTTCTAAACAGTGCTATAAATTCTTAATAAAATTAACTGGGAAATGAGTTATTAGCCCACACTTTAACCCCCCCAACACACACACTTCTACATAAGAAGTGTCTGCAAAATGAAAAGGGAAATAGAAGCCTTTTAGTAAAGTATAAATATTAGCCAAAGTCACACATTGTTTTAGAAGAGGTGAAGTTTCAACTAAGTTATTTCTGATGGCTCCATCCTCCAATATCCTTCAAAAGGTACTCACAAAACTTTCAGATTTCTTCCCCTTCTCAGATATATATATATATATATATATATATATATATATATATATATATATATATAAATAAAAGCTCATTGGAAATACAATGTTTGTCTGGACCGAGTTACATGTTAACTTGAATCTAAAGTATAGATGCATCATGCAAAATTCCGACTTGGAATTTTGAAGGTTATTATTGTAAATGTTTTCTTTATCCACTAGAAGATAATTAAAAGTGAAATGCCCTGTAATGTCTGTCAATTTAGTTTCTTTAAAAGTAACTTTTAAATAAACGTCTCAGTCACACTTCCCTGGGAACTCTTCACTCATAACAGTTGGTGCATTATCTGAAGCAGCATTTGCTGTGTAAATACAAACCCTTTTTCCTATCACTACATTTTAAAGCCTTGGTGAATCATCTTACGTTTGAGAGACAGGTCTGTATCTGCTTCCCAGATACAACACTGGCTGGCTGGCTGTTTGAAATGAGCGGCATAGTCCAACACTCCAAACCAAACAAAACAGCCTTGGGAGGATTGTTCGGCATTCGAAGGCTTGATCTTTTGTGCCGTCTACTGGACAATGGAAAAACTACAGCCTCTGTGATTTAAACTTTTCTCCGGTCCAGCGTTGGGGGCGGGGAGGAGGGGAGGTGGGGAGGAGGGGAGGCGGAATGTGACTTGGTGCTGGTGAACAATAAGAGAGGGCCAAGAGACCCAATTTAGACTCGCATGCAGGCCTTGTGACTTCAGATCTTCAAATCCAAGTTTAGGACTTTATATTTAGGGTAGGCACACCTCAACTTCTTGACTAAGGCACAAGGCCAAAACCCACATTTTACACAGCTGTGTTGTGCGTGTGTGTATGTGTGCACACGAAGTCTGCTTGGGAAAGAGAGAGAAGGAAAGGATGGTGGGATAACCTCAGCATCTCTGAAAGGAAAATATTGGTGATTGCTTGATAGTCAAGTTACATGTACCTACTACCCAATATTCCAGGACAAGCAAGTTAGTTCTTGGAATTTGGAACATGATATTGTCCAATAATTAAGAAAAGTACCTTTCTGAGGAGGGAAATGAAACTGCTAGTTAGAAAACTTTTGGTGCAGTTAGATTGCCAACTTGCTTAAAAACATGAAACTCCATGTTTTCACTTGGAGACCACATGTGCGGAAAAAGTGAGGGTGAAATTCACAGTCAGATGCTTTTAAGTAAGAGAGGTTGTTTGATGTTCTCTTAAACATTTAAAAATATTGTATACATTTTGGTTATGATTTAAAAATATTTATAGACATATAGGATTATGGAAGCTTTCTACAAAAAAAGGCATGGGGCTAACTTTGACCTCTGATATTGACATTGTTTGTAAATGACCACAAATACCATCCAGAAGTGATTTTGTGATTTAAGAAAAACAAACAAAGCCCGATGCCAATAAAATGGAGAAGTCAAGCTGATTTTGGTGAAAGAGACCTAGACATGGGTACAGGCTCTCAGAACTGGTCTCCTGCTTTTCTGACATGAAAATTCCTTACTGAATTTTAATAAGACCTCATTGGGAGTATGCCTTTTAATAGTAACCTAATAGTGAAACGGCGACAGCTTGAGGACATTTTATTGATGTATAAATATATTTCAATGATCTACTTCAAATATTCATTTTGAGGTGGCACTGTGTCAGAACGGCTTTAAAATATTGTATTAAATATAGATACATCAGGGAACTTAAACTGACGTTGACTACTTAAAGCAATGAGACTGTGCACATGGCTTTGTAAAGGAAGGAGATGCTTCCAGCTGTGCGACGGTGCTGGGGGAGGGTGGTGGTGGTGGTGGACCACATCTTTTCAACTTTAGCAGAATCAACTGAACTGTGAAAGATTATTTTGTGAGGTGCTGTTTGGATCCCTTGGTCCACATTGAAACAGCAACAATAAGGACCTTCCTGAGAATAGCTGCAAAGCACAGAACCTGCTTGCAGGAACTAATCACAAGTTCTCACACGTGTGATGCACTCTTATCTAGCAGGGGGAGCCCTGAGTGCGGGAAGGGCCGGGAAGAACTCTGGACACCAAACGCAAGCGTTTACCTTTGAAGCAATGGGATGGGCCGGACTGCTCATGATTAACATTCAGAGGCCACTGGATAGAGGGGCATGTGTGAAAATCTCCAGGCCAAAAAAAATTGTACTGCTTGTTCAAAAATATATTGTAGCATTTCATTGAGCTATCTAATGAATAGGGAAAACATTGAAGGCTTCCACACGCTCAGAAAGAGTTCTAGCAGCCTGAACAACGCAGAGAAGTAAAGAACAGGAGCTGAGGGCGCCTGCCGAGTACTTATTTTCTTGTGAATATCTCAAAACATGCTTTTTTATGCCCTTATTTAAAAAAATGAAAAGTAAATATCATCTTTTCTTTTTCAAAATATTAACGTCAGCTTAGGGTATACTTGCTAAAAATCATTTTCCCAGCCGGTGTATGTGAGAAAGGGCCCATTTGAAAACTTGTAACTAATGGGAAACTGTGAGCCGCGAACAAATCCGTTCGCCGTTGGGCCCATGTCCCTGAGTTGGGTCCCTTCTTCAGAATTCAGCCAGGACAACTTCGTTTACTCGCAGATGCAGCCACTCCTGGGGCTCTTTAATGAGCGGGGCTGTCCTGTCGCCTGTGCGGAACCGGGGGCCAGGGCCTCGCGGCTCCCTGCCTCGCGTTCTGGTCCCCGCGCGCCGAGCCATCCAGAGGCCCGGGCCTGCCTGCGCTCCCCGGGCGCGGACTCCCAGGGCCTGACCCGGACCCGGATGGGGCGCGCTCCCCGCTGGTGGGGGCTGCGGGCTCAGCTCGCACCTGGCTTGGCGGTGGGGGCAGGGGGCACAGAGGTTGGTTTGGAGCATCGTGTTTCCCGGGGACCCCGAACCCTCTGGAAAGAGCGCGTGAAAGGTCCTCTCTCCGGCCAGCGTCCCCTCCCCCACGAGTTTTGACAGCCACCCTCTGCTCAGTGGTTCGCGCCCGCACGGGCTGCGCGAGGGCCTGCGGGTGGGGACCCGGGCCTCTGTCTTCCGATTCTGAGGGCCGAGCGCCCGAGGGCGCCTTTCTTCTTTCTGGACCCGGGGACCCTGGCTCACCCCACTTGCCCCTCAGCCTAATTCTGGGAGCTTCTCGCCCCGGGTCCCGACGACGACTCTTCAGGAGGACAGCCGTGAGCCTCGGGGCGCCTCCCGTTTCTCGCTCCCTCCTCCGGGACCCAGAGTGCCCCCCGAGTCCGTTTGGGACGCGGGGGCGTTGGGGACCCAGGTTGTCCAGTGCCCCCTGCGGGAAGGGCTGGAACGAGCGCGCGTGTGTGGCTGGGCTTGTTATTCCAAGTGCGCTAATGGGATTAGAAGCCGCGGGAGACCTGTGTGGGGACGGAGGCTGGTCCTCCCGCGGGGATTCCAGTCGCCGCCGGCGGTGGAAGGGGCGGCACGGCAGGCCCGGCCTCTCCGCGCTGCACCGCCCGCTCCGTGCGTCCGCGAGGCGCTGACACCTCGGAGTCTCCGGGTCCCCTGCGGGAGGAGCGGCGGGGGCGTCTGGGGTTGATGCGGGGAGAGGTCGGGAGAGGGGAAGGAAAGGAGCGAGCAATGAGAGTGACAGAAACGGACCGAGGGAGGAGGAGATGGCGAGTGGCAGAAACAGACAAAGTCAGGAAGAGCGACACCGAGGGAACCCGATCCAGCCCTGCCTGCCACCAGGACTCAATAAAGTTGCCCCCGCGCCCCCGGCCTCGCCAGGAAAGGGGAAACTCGCTCTTTATTCCCGAGAGCTGCTTTCTGCTTCCGAGGGAGCCTTATTATAGACTTTTGCATAATTGCCCATTGACTTTCCTAAATAGTTCCGCACAGCTATTTGTGCTTCCACTTGTTCAATTGCGAACAATTCCCTTGGGGAAAAGAAAAAGAAAAGAAAGCGTGTGTGCGCGCGGGAGTTGGCGTGGGAATGCTAAGACCAGAGGCAGACGCCGTGACCCTCTTTCGGAATATCTCTTAGGCCGTCCCCACGACGACCGACCCGCTCCGGAAAGCGCCCGTCCCAGCACGAGCAGGCGAGGTGACTGCTGGGCCCGGCCCGCGTCCTGGGCGCAGCCCACCTTCCCCGCCTGCGGGGACGGGAAGGCCAGGGCCGAGTGAAGGCTGTCAGTTCCACCTGCCCATTTCACAGACGAGCGTTTGAGACCCGGGGAGGTTAAGTGACCGTGTCCAACGTTTTCTCTCTCTTTTCTTCACGTCCCAAAGTTCTTTTTTATCTAGTCCCTCATTTCTTCAATAAAGAGACCCCACGTACAGAAGGCATGTCTCCTGTCATAAGCAGGGGTGTGTGAAGATAATGGTCTGGTGTGAACGTAGGGCTGCGGGTGGTTCCTACCCACCCCCACCCCCGGCCCAGTAACCTCAACACTGAATCCCTTCAGGAGAGAACAGCAGGCAGGGCGCTTGCTGGCAGGTGGGAGGCCCTTCCACCGGCCAGGAGGAAAGGTATTAGGTGCTGAAGTCTCAAAGGCTTTGTATTTCTCTAACAGTCCTCCATTCCCCAAACAAACAAACAACTCAGGCCTTTTTTTCCCCCCTCATGACTTCCAGTGATTGAATGACCCTCAGCAGAAAACTGGTCCAGGTCACCCCCAGGGCAAAAGTAAGGATGTTCAAGGCCTTATTTACCCCAGGATTAAAAACAATATCCCCTCTAATTCTCTTCCTCCTGGGCAGCTTGCCTCTTAAGGATGTGAGAAGGGGTTTCTTGGAGTCTAAACAGACATAATACCCCTTTGGGATGTTGATGTTTTGATTTTATCCCTGCTTCCCTGAACCCCCCTGCAACAGAGACCCAGGCTTCCAAACTCTTTACCAAGGCAGCTGCATCTTGTATGGGCAAAATAAATTTTTGAGTTGCCACTTTTAATTCTAAGTATTTTTAATTTTAGTTTCAAATTGTACTTCTACAACAAATCTGTTACACATGGCCCTCTTCTCCTCATTCCCCCATTATTTTTAGCTTTTTATTCTAAACATTTTGTTACCTTGAATTTTGTCTTGATTTGGGTGGTTTGTACAGAAAACTTAATTGTAAGATTGTTATTTGCAGCAATCTACACATATTTTAGTTTTTGAAAGCTTGGTGAAGTTTACTGATTTTTATATCTATTGAGTATTAACAAAAAATAACTAACACTCTTCGAGATTCAAAACATAGTAAGGTGCTGTGCCCTAGCCTAGACGCTGTGAGAAGCCCTAGCATTTTCTCATACACTTGTTGATTCACACACCTTCCAGTTAAAAATCTTTTGAGGAACCCAGGCCTTTGTGATAGACTGCCCTGTAATCTACTGTACTTGCAACTATCAATATGTAGTGATTGTGGGCTGAAAATTAAGAGTGGTCTTGGAAACTGGGTTTATTAGAAAAAACTCTTTGCAAGGACAAACATTTCTAGCTCAGATTCTGGGGAGAAGTGGTGAGCGGCAGACTGGGAACTGAGGCACCGGGGTTCAAGTTTAACTGGGTCACTGATGACCTGATTGCATTTGAAAAAGTTAATCACTGGCAAGATAAGATGATTATAGTATTTTGTTCTCTAAGTGTACTTTAATTCTTGTATTTAGTGATTCTCTATTATAAACTAAACAGAAAATGTGTAGGTTCATAATGAACAAATAAGTTTGGTGTTAGGGTATTACAATAGTACCTATTTCATAGTGAGTATTAAAGAATTGGATATTTTGGAATTGGATTGGAGAAGGTAATCCTAAAGCAATGTTTCTCTGCCTGGATGTCAGCATACACTCTTAGAGTTTTGCACTGTTTTAATGTCCTCTGAATTACTATTTACTTATTCTTTGAAAAAAAAAGTGTTATCTAAGGTAAAACACATACATGTATTTTAAAGTGAAACTTTGTTACAGAGCTTTTGGGGCATTTTTTTCTAATGTGAAATACAATAAGTACACTAATCAATTTAAAGCAATTTGCTGGGATACATGCCCCTAAACCATCTTTACCTCGCTTTGGGAAGCAGCAAGGAAGGACATCTTTGCCTGTTCAGTATGCCGGGTTCTAAGTGGGTCATGCTTTTAAGCAGTAAGCAGCAGAGAAATAAGTAAATGCTCATGATTAGGGGGAAATCAACACCAATTTTAGGAAGAAATCAACATTAATGTCTTAATAACTCTGTTTTGGTATTTGAAATGGGATTATAATCTTGTAAACCCGTAACTGCAAACTTGGTGACCTTGGTGAACTCTATGAAGGTCCCATGTTACAAGAAAGCATTTTGACATATAACCACTATAATTTTAGACATTTGTAAAACCCAAATTTATGGTAAGAATAAGTAATTTTTGAAAAGTATACTAGATTCCATTCTATAAAAATGACAATAATGTCTCATAAAGAACTTTCAAAATGTTGAAATCTGAAGCTCTTTTGCTTTATGTTCCAGGGAAGGAAGACATAAATGCCTCTCCTTTGGAGTTCTTTTTAAATTTATTCACTTTCAACTGCCCCCTTTTTTGAGATTCTTACGACAGGGAAATCAAGAGTCAGAAGAATTCCTTAATATCTTCAGGCACTGTAATCTCTAGATATTACTCTCTAAGTTTGAAAATGACAACTTAGGTCTTTGTTGAAAGTTACACCTAAAAGAATTAAAGTAAACAAAGAGATGTCAAAAGCATAGGATTATTTTTGTTACCATTAGATTTTGTCTGGATATTCTTTAGTGTAGTTTAGAGGTCAAAACATCTAATCCTGGCTCTGCTGGCCAGGCAACTCTTGGAGGCCCTTTTTCTAGCTCCCTGATTTCATATTTATCTTTCTTTGTAGCATTGCACACTGAGTTTGTTGGGCAAGAAGTAATTTATACACCTATTTTACTTCTTTATGCCCAGTAGTGGTTACATCACAGAAAACCAAAATGTTATCCACTGGAAGCTGTTGTTCTGCTTTGTTGTTTTTTTTTCCCCCTAAATATGGAGTTAAGTTAAACCAATACTTTATAGAAACAATATAAACACCTGACCATCTTAAAAACCAAGGAAAATGAACACCAAAACACATTGCTTAGCACAACCTGGAATGCTTAAGAACTGAAAAACCAGAAGTCGAAAATGGAGAGTTATAACTCTTTTAACAACTATCACTTCATCTTGATTCTGAGTCGGTCTTGCAGCATGGTAAGGAGTGTGGTTGGACTTCGACTGATCTGGAAACCACTGCTTTGAAGGTCAAACTCAGCCATGTTTAAGTCCCCGACTTTCACTACCAGCAATCATTGGCTGCAGGGGACAGACCACGGCCTTGACCTGATAAGAACCAAATACCCACAGCCAGCTAGTTCCCTGCCTTGTGATCTACACCTGGCTGTTACTGGGCACCCCCAACCCTCTGAGCATGTAACTCTCTTTAGTTTTGTACCTTTGCATTTCTATAGCAGTTGGCCAGCACTCATTTTTATCCTAAGCTAATTTAGATAGAAAAATATTACATATTTTCAGATACTCTTACTCATTAAATGCTTAGGGCTTACTTGTTCGAGATGCTCAGCCAATGAGCTTTCATCGGGGCTTTTAGCTTTTTACCCCAGGAGGGAATAGTTTGAATTTGTTTCAAAATTCTCTTCTTTTTATTTGCCTTTTCTTTTCCTATGAGTCTGTAATTTAGTTCTGCTGACACAGTTGGTGAACCCCATACTGGGGGAGCTGAGTAGGCACACTTTCTAAAAACGTCCATTCCTATCGTTGGTATTAATCAGCATTTTGGGGGAGATATATCACTTTCTTTTGGTTTGTTTATCAAAATCTTTCCACCCCAATCATTTTAAATGGACATCGTTAAAAAGCTACATAGCTCATTCTTTTTTCAGATAGGATACTTTTCACTGCACCATCTCTGATGTACCTGCTACATTAGAACGATTCCTGAGAACAAACAGTAAGTGGCTGGAGAGATTCTATCAAACCTTGGACGTGTCAGAGCAAATGTGAGCCGTAGTCAGGTTCCCTCTCACCCCTGTGCCCAGGGACCATTCAGTCGCACAACAGATTTCCCCTGCGGAACCCTTTTCTGAGCCATCTGAACTGTTGTCATAGATGTGCTGAGGGCAGCTGCTCAGGGTCATTCCCGCACTTTATACGCTGCAGTTAACCCAGATACCAAGGCGATTGTCACTGTCCTACGGGTTTCAAACGTTCTCTTGAAACTTTTAGGAACACATGAGGTCCACAAGCAGTTTCAGAGTTTACCTGCTTTTCTTTCTGTCACCGACATTCTCTGGATTGTGATTAAAAGGCAAGTCTGTTGCGAATTTCACAAATCAGTCTTTTCTCTCTGCTCTGCGGTCCGGTTGTCCTTCTCACTGATGCGACCACGTACTATGGCTCGTCCGGTCCATCGCATGTTGACTGACAGTATTTGACTACAGTCCCGTGGCCTGTAGTCAGGAAGGCTTCACCAGCTTTTTCGGTTTTGCACTGTTCGTTTAGAGCAGGGTTATTTCAGGTGAAGTTAATTAGCAGACCTAAACAAGTCTTGGATATTCAGGGGTAAAATTGAGAATTTCATTTTTGTCTCTAATTTACTAAAGCATTTCCCAGTGTACAGAGCATGCCCACTCCCAGGCCGAACGTGTTAAATCTACTCCACTAAACCCTCTGGGTCTATGTCATCATCTCGCTTCTCGAGTCAAGTCTGAAGTCACGCAGCTGTTTGGGATCCGAGGCTGTGCACTGTATCAGGGCATCAGTCTGGAAAAATCTCTGTACCTGGGTCAGGTGATTACACTGAACATTTGGGGGCAGGGCAGGAGAAAAAGTGTGAAAACGTTTCCTTTCGCTTGAATCTGTTCGTTCTTTTCCTTTGTCCCCTCTCATCTACTATGAGACTAGCAATAGTCAGCCTCCTGGAAAACAACCCAGAGAGAGCTGCTACTTCGCGCGTCCAGACATTTTGAACTGGTTAAGCATTTCCAATCGGAAACATGTGCATCTCTGTATTTCCAAGTGATTTTTTTGTTGAGAAAATAATATACAAATTTTTTTGAAGAATCACACTCAAAATTATACATGGAATACAAGGTTATACAGATGTATTACAATTCTTTCATTCTACAAATATAATATTTGTATTACTCTTGTAATTGATTTTTTTGCATTTAAAAAAACTATAATAGAGACATGAATCAATTGATGACATATTCCAGTATGGTTCTCAAGGAGACAGCAGTTCAAACTCTTCGTTTAAAGAAAGAGAAGCAACTGCTCTCCGGAAGTATCAGTTAACTGGCAGGAGTCCTTTACCGAGCGGTTACCATGGGGCTGAACAGTATTCACTAATTATAAAAGTGTGCTAATTAACTGCTTTCACATCGCATCCTTCTGTCTTTCTGTCTAAACTCACTTCTAATTATATGGTGCTCTTTTTGCATCTGACAGATCCAACAGTATTGCTTTTATCGGATATGAATTTTTTTACTTGGAAATATTAAAGACATAGTTTCACTTCCAAAATACTTTCTCCTGCAGTCGAGTGAAAGCTTTTGATTGGAGGTTGAATGATCTGTCATGTTGGGGGAAGAGAGGGATCAAGACTTAAATAGTAGACATTTTTGTTTTTCAAAAAAGAATTGCAAAAATGATCAGCCTTGTCATGCTTGTCATGGTTTCTACTTCTTTTTAAATCAGTGCAGCGGCTGGAGCCATGCTGCCCACCCACCACCACCATCCCTGTCATTGTCACCGTGTTTTCATTTCCAGAATTTCAAAAATGGTAATGCACGAAAAGATATTTTAAATATAGCATAATAAAGAAAAGTTACTGGGTTACCAGAACCTATTTTTTGTGTGATCAATTTGTATTCTATATTGTGTAGGCAGGCTTAAAACAAAAGCAACAATAACAACAACAAATGTGATTTTGATTCCTGTATTTTGATTGCCCTGGGCTTGTTGAGCAAACAAAAATTAAAGTCACATCACTTTCTGTGTGAGGAGAGTGAGTCTTGCTCAAGCCCCCAACGCAGGAATTTCCACAAAGGTGGGTGTGCTTATAAACTGGGGGTATTGGGGGGGGTGCAGAGGCTACATCTTTAGGAAGCCTGAGGCTTTACTTCCAAACGCAGGCTCTTGTGACAGCTGTTAGTCTGAATCCAACTTTACTTCTCATCACACTTTATTGATTATGAACTAATGCACATGCATTCATTTAATGCTTATTTGCTTTTAAAGAAAGCTTAGAGAATAATTTATAAGCATTTAAAGAAACATCTACTATAGTACTGGAAGCTTCTGTGAACTTGAATAAAATCTGCTCCACAGTATTTAAGGCACATATAACCATGTGGATCAAACAGTTCGAGAGCTCAGGCTGCAGAGCAGGTAGAAGAAGGTGTGTGTAGGGGGTGCTGCTTGGAAAACAAGAGGGAGCATTTACTGAGGGCTTCCTCTGTGTCAGACACTGGGATAGATGCTTTTATGCACATTGTTTCCTTTTGGTAGCATTTAAGTCTAGCGGGGGTTGTTAGTTAAACAACTTCAGAGTTTGTTATACCTTTTACATTAAATTGCACTGAGATGAAAATTCGGATTTTTCTGCCATCAGTTTCACTTGAATGTCTGGCCACAGAATCATTTGCACCCATTCAGCTCCAGATGCCCAATTACCCAGGAAACTAAGGATGCAGCCAGGGTCTCAAGAGCCCTGTAGGGGCACTTTCTGCAACTAGAGGCATTAGAGCTTCTTCATTATTTGGACAGAGACCCCTTTCCACCCTTCCTTCCTTCCTGTGCCCTCGGGCCTGAGGCACCTCATCTGGAAATCAAGAGGGCTTGTCTCTACTCTTGATATTCCTCCCAGCCCTACCTGATGATTTGTGAATTTCATATTTGGTTCTGCTGATGCTAAGTATTTATAGCTGAAAGGGGAAGGGCAGACTAATTATAAACAGAACTTTCCCAGCCAAAATCTCAGGGGCTCAAGAGAAATGATTTCAGTGTTCTAACAATCAGAAATATGTTCCCTAGAGGCAATTATAAAATATCCTGTGAGACAAAAACTTTATTTTGTTAAAGATTTTATTTATTTGTTTCTAGAGAGATGGGAAGGGAAGAAAAGAGGGAGAGAAACATCAATGTGGGGTCACCTCCCACACACCCCCAACTGGAGACCTGGCCCACAACCCAGGCATGTGCCTCGACTGGGAATCAACTATCAACCCCCAGGTTCCCAGGCCCACGCTCAGTCCACTGTGCCACACCAGCCAGGGACAAAAACTTTTTTTCTTCTACCATTTTAGTTATAGTAAGTTATGCAGTGAAAAGTTTCTAAAGGGGTCTATCAGTACTCCTCCTATCAAGCCATTGCAGATTGAGGTTTTGGTTTTTTTGTTTGTTTTTTTTTTTTTTAACTGTTAGCTGTATGCTTTGGGATAGGAAACTGTGCCTCTCTGGGCTCAATAAAATAATGTTAATACCACTTTTCTCAAAATGGTATTCTGATGTTTAATCAATGTTCATAAATCTCATCAGGATCCTCACGTGATAATTGTGACATAAAGTACAAAGTATTACTCTCGGAATGGGGTAATTTTATCCAATTAAATCTCCTCTGAGCTATCATCCGGGTAGGAAACACTGTTATTACTTTGCAAATCACTTTGTACTTACGTTTCCTGGTGCTCCCTAACCATGAGCAAAAGTCATATCGAAAGGGACTTATTAAAACAGATTTAATATTTGCAACATTGACTCTGATGGGGCATTACACTGAAGAACAATATGCTCTCGTGCTGCACTTAGGGCAGAAAGAAGGACCCACATCTCTCTGAGGATGCATCTCACAAGGTGCCATTATCATTCTTGGAGCAGCTGTGTAATGAATAACTGAACACAGCAGGTCATTCATTTGAATGGGATCATAGGAGACTTTGAGTTTTAAGCTGGGAAGCAACTTGGTCTATGAGATTTGTCCCAGTTTCTAGACACTGGATTTTCACAATTAGTTAGTGGTGGTTGCTGTTTAAAATGTAGCCAGACCTTCAAAAACGGCTGCCAAACATGGAATTGATACACAGTGTATTCTAGCAAGCACTAAATCAGTATACACATTGCTTTTCCTTAATTATCTAATGCATTTACCCAATTATATATTGATTAGCCACGTGATGGGCAGGATTGAAAACCATCTAGAGAGATGGCAGGAGGGTGGGAATTGCGTGATCAGCAGCAGTTGCCTTTCTGGTCAGTCCGAGCATCACTTAGCCCCTGCTTTTATGTTGGAAGTTGTTCTCGAGAGCTACATTGTCACACTGAATGAAAATGACTCCCCACCCCCTCCTCCATCCACAGCTGGGGTCAATTCATCAGGCATTCCATGAGCTTATTATATTCAAGGATAAAAGAGGCATTTATGATAATTAACATAGAAATGAGTAAAAATGGCTCATATTTTAGGCCTCAAATTTTTGAAGTTTGTATGGCAAGTGAAATGAGAAAATTCCATCAGTTTAGTGTGTGTAACTGCTTAGATATTTCAGTCATAATTGTGTCCTTTTCTCCTTTCCCCAACTCTTTTGGATCAGGTCAAAATTGTAGTGACTATTAAAAACCGAATAACTGCACCAGGAAGTTAAAGAGTAAATTATTAAAATGGTACTTAAAAACAAACATTGAAGAAAAAGAAAAAATCTATAATTTCACCCCCCAAACATAGCTGAAAACAATTTTTTCAGATGCGTGCTTTTATAGAATCGTGTGCTTTTATTTTTAATGTCTTCCCGATATTGCGAAGCCTAGGTATACTATCAGAGAGTAAAGTATGCCCTATTTTGGGATATTTAGTGTGTCCCTAGTTCTTTTCTTTTTTTCACTGTTGTAAATGTAGCCACAGGGCATATACTATGTGCATGTGTGGATTCCCTACATTTTAAAATAAATATCTGGAAGTTAGAATCCTAGGTCTTTAAAAGATATTAAATTTTTTATGACTTTAAAAATCTTTTTGCTGATTTACCCATAAGCCTTGGACATAATTATTTTCCCTACCAAAATTTGTAGGTAAAAAATTTTTATTTTTAAAATTGCATTTTACTACGTGCAAATTTTTTACATGCTTCTATTTGGTAGGTCTTTCCCTTTCTTTTTAAACTGTACCTTCTTCATGAATTTCTTTATTAGGGATATTACAGCTTTGAAAATTCACAGTCCTCGTTCATATAGAAGGAGTGGTACATGGAGTTAACATGTATGATGTTTTTCAAAAAATAATAATGTAATTTTTAAAGTTTATAAAAATAAAAAGACACATCTAAAACAGCCGATTTATCATAATTATGTGTATATTTCAGTATTCCTAGAGGGGAAGTTCAACAGAAATATACAAACATTAATTATAGTTATTATATGGTGAATAATATTTACTTTCTTTTTCCTGTTTTTCTGTATTTTCAAGGTGTTTAAAAGGAACGTGCACTTCTTTTTAATTCAGAAAAGCAGTTATATGGAGATTCTCTCGGTTCAATTCCTTTTTTACTTGGATATTTCCAAGACACTTCACGGAAACTGGTGAGAATATGCAAATGTGGAGGCTATGCACAAGTGAAAAAGTACTTTGTGGAGACTTCTTTCCTTTGTGAAACCAGAAGTTCCTTAAAAGGTGGTTGGGAAGAGGAGGGCCGATGGTTCCTCTGAGAGGGTGAGGGATTTCTAAGGTGGGTTTTCCTGCGGCTGA
Source organism: Artibeus jamaicensis (assembly GCF_021234435.1). NCBI lineage: Eukaryota > Metazoa > Chordata > Mammalia > Chiroptera > Phyllostomidae > Artibeus > Artibeus jamaicensis. The sequence continues at coordinate 7,045,811 of NW_026521738.1, forward strand.
ACCATGCTGACCACACGCCTCCCAGGTGCCCGCTGTGCCTCTGAAACCACGGGGGCCGCTTCCCAGGTCGCCCCGCGGTTTTGCACAGTGAGGTTTCTGTGTCGTCTTCTGCAGGAATTTTTAGTGGCCAGTTATCATGAGTGAGAAGGGCACACAAATATATACCTAGCTGTCCATTTTTTTAAAGTGTGCCCTTAATTGAAAACATTCTTATGCACACAGTGAACCTTAGATTTTCTGTATGTGGTCAATTTAAATAAAGAAATCTATTGTTTGCAAAAAAAAAGTAATAAGTAAAAAGTTTTCAGATTGCTCTCTGGGTTGGTTTAGAATAACAGCGGATGCCTGATTGCCCCGCCCTGACCCTCTCATCAGGTACCAAGTCTCCCCTGTACTCTGATGGCAGGTAAACATCTGAGAGGAAATAAAACCACCTCTTGGAAGCTGAACCTTATAAAAGTCTCAGTAAAGACTTGTTACCAAGAGTGTTGCCAGGACTTATATTTTAGAAATGCCTCTAATTCTCCAGTGTAGACAAGAAATGGTGAGAAGAATTTCACAGAAATAATAAATTCATTACTTCTCAGAAGTGTTGGTTTTTGGTTCTCTACATTTTAGGAGCTAGCTCTCCGTGAGAGTATACTTTTAAGTCGGGATTTTGTCTTCCTCCTTGGGATAACATTCCTGGCTTAGGCAAAGAGAAAGCGCACCTTTCATACTTTAGATATGCAGGTCCTACAAACCTCAGTAAAACAGGGTTTTTGAAGGGTTAGAAGACTCATGAATAACACTCTGGCTAACCTGCAATCCCCTGGGCTGGGGACAAGTTGGAAGACCCACGTGGAGCCGGTAGAAGGAGAAATATCAGCTTGGGTTCGGGGGGAAGCAAAGCTAATTGGAAAACCAGGCTGGGTAATACTCATCTTGCCTGGTCAATTAAACAAACCTACCCAGCAAAGGCTTCCCAAACCAGACCTGAATATGTACGTGCGTCCAGAGCACAGGCCGCCTGAGAGAGAAAGAGAACTCAACCTCAGCAGCGGCTGAGCCTCTAGGTCTGGCTCTTCTATTTTCTCCCAGTCTCACTGAATAGGCAAATGAATCTCCTTTCAGAGAAATGTGACATATGAGACAGAGACTTTGGAAGACCCCCCCCCCATGCAGGCATGGCAACTCCCCCTTCCATGGAAACAAGTAGAGGCAAGTAAGAATCCCCTCCTCACAAATTAATGTAGCAAAGGTGTTGCTGAAAGTAAAAATTACATGAACTTGAGGCATGAGTGGTAGCCCTCGAGGGGTATGCTAAACTGGCATCCTTAGGACTCCTGGGGAAATTGGCAGGGTACTTGCAAAATGATCATATTTTTCTGCTCCTAAAACATAGAAACAAACATTGACAAAGAAATCTCTCACATAATGCTCGGTGAAGTTTTTGGAGATAGAAGACACTAGGACTCCTCAGATATAGATTCTATCTCACCCTTCTGGACCCATGGACATGAAAGGATACATTTCACTGAAACTCGCTCTTGCACCTTCAATTTTCGGGGAAGCAAATGGGGAGGCTGTATGGTCAGCCAGGGAGAGAATATATGAAGAGCTGCTTAGCAAGCATAAGAGTGGAAATTCCCTGGATATATTCCCAGAAGTTAGATCGCTGGGTCAAAAGGCAGATCCATTTTTAATCTATACTGCTTTCCATAGTGGTTGCACCAGTCTGCATCCCCACCAACAGTGCAAAAGGGTTTCTTTTTCTCCACGTCCTCACCAGCACTTGTTGTTTGTTGATTTATTGATGATGGTCATTCCGATAGGTGTGGGGTGATATCTCATTGTGGTTTGAATTTGCATCTCTCTGATGGTCAGTGACATTGAGCATTTTTTCATGTCTATTGGCCATCTGTCTGTCCTTTTTGAAGAAGTGTCTGTTCAGGTACTTTGACCACTTTTTAACTGAATTGTTTTTGTTCATTATTTTTAGTCACCAAGATATGGAGGCAGCCCAAGTGCCCACAAGTAGATGAGTGGATGAAACAACTATGGGATATCTACACAGTCGAATACTACTGAGCTGTTAAAAAGAAGAAAATCGTACCCTCTGGGACAGCACGGATGGACCTGGAGAACATTATGCTGAGTGAAATAAGCCAGCCAGACAAAGACAGATACCTACGATTTCACTTATATGAGGAATCTAATGAACAAACTGAAGTGACAAGCAACATAGAGGCAGGCTCATAGATGGAGAGCAGATGACAGCTGTGGTGGGGTTAGGGAGTGGAGGGACCAAGCAAAAAGGTCAAGGACTCATGGACATGGACAATAGTGTGATGATTGTCAAGGGGAGAGGTGTGTGAAGGGATCAAGTGGTAATGCAAAAAAATATACAATAAATTGTTTCGAAAGAGAAAAAAAGAGTAGAAATTTCCTGGAGAGTGAACGACCCACCCAAAATGGGAAGAACCGCAAGGACTGACAACTGTGCTTTTTCTCTGTTTGGGAAGAAGATGGGAAATAATCCAGAGTGGGATTACTCACAGGTAGTGGGTTCCAAACAAAACTGAGCTGTTATAGAGAGAAAAGAAATAAGACAAAGACCTCTCGGGGTATTAATGGCCCAACGGAAGAATAGAGTCAAAGACCTGTCACGTTTCTTCTGATCTTCATGTGAATTAATATTGTCATGTCCATGCCCTGAATTTTTGTCTATATAAACATCCCTCCTCCAATATTCTCCTAAGCTCCAGTCTGCAGGGATGGGAGAGCAACGGGAGCAGTTCTCGGAGGCGGGGAGTGAGGCTCGGGAAGAAATTTTAGTGTTATTTCTTCCCAAAGGAGTAGAAATGTCTGTTGTTGCCTGAACTGGGAGATAAACCCAAAATCTATGGACATGCCCCAGAGGGAGAGAATACACTCCTTTTTAAAAATATATTTTATTTACTTATTTTTAGAGAGAGGGGAAGGGAAGGAGAAGGAGTGGGAGAGAAACATCAATGTGTGGTTGTCTCCCATGTGTCCCCCACTGGGAACCTGGCCCGCAACCCAAGCATGTGCCCTCACTGGGAATTGAACCAGTGACCCTTTGCTTCACAGGCCTGTGCCCAATCCACTGAGCTACACCAGCCAGGGTGAGAATACACTTCTAACTAGAAGAGAGAACCCAAGTGGGGAGATTTCAAGCATCCTTACAGAAGAAGAAAAGAGAAGCGAAGTACTAAGCACAGATGACTCAGCCTCCATCCGGCTCATTATCTCCCATGGATGATAGAAAATCAGAAACGAGAACAGAAACCATTGACAAATAGACTTCAAACCAACAAGGATCTACAAATAGGGCTTGTAAGAGGAGGTATAGGGAGTGGTTGAGAAGCCAGTCATGCAGTATCCAGACCAAAGGAAAGTCTGTGCTGGTCTATGATGCAGTCATCGAACGACTGCAACCTGAAAAGAACTAGGTGGCAGCTATTAAACATAATACAAGAAAGAAAGTCAGGAAGAAAGAGACACGACAGGTTAATGGTACAAAAACTCAATCTAGAGAAAACAATGCCACAATGAATAGACCAATGTTTTTGTTTGCAAGTGCTATGCACTTGTCAAACTAAGGGAAATATTTGATCTTTGAAATGAACCATCAAAGTGTATAAATAACGAGTTAAAAAAGAAACCGGAAGGTAAATAAAAATAAGTGGAGACTAGTATGAAAAGAAAACCTTGAAATTCCACGGAAAGGAAACAAGAGGAAAACTTAAGTGGGAAGACCAACCTTTTTCACGGATAGAAAGACTCAAGATATTGGTTGTCACTCAGTTATTCCAAACACCATGAAATGTCCATAGGCATACCAACAGGATTTAGAGGAATAAGTGTGAATATCCAGAATGAGTTATACAAGGAAATGAAAATGGGGTTGGTCTCACTAGCAGTTGCAGATAATTATGAAAATACACTCTTTAGAACAGTGTGATGCTGATTCAGATATAGGTAGATGTAAAATGAAATAGATCTAGAGAATAAGGTTAATTTGAAAAATGTGGCATACCAAATTACATAATCCAGTTAATAAACTATACAGTGACTTACCAGGATTTTTTATAAAACAGAGACAAGTAAGATTTAGACATTACTCTCTATCCTGAAATTAATTCCACATTTGTTTAAACAAAACAAAAATCCTGAAACCATAATTCTGGTTTATGAAGTATATAGCCTGCATAGTCTAGAAGGTATAGAGGAAAAGATTGCCCCTGGTACTTTTTTAAAAAAATTTGAGATTATATGCTTTTTTATTAATTGATCAATGCTTATTTCTCTACTATGTTATTAAGGTCGATGCAGGGTCAAGGTTTATTTTGGTATTGGTCTATTGTATCCTTAACACATAGTAAATATGTAATAAATGTTTGTTAAATAAGTGGATCGATGACATTTGGATAAAAGATGCATGCTCTGCCCTGCACGAAGAATCAAACCAAAACAAAATGGCAACAAATTAAGGGCCGGTGGTTTAGAACACAGACAAAGGTCAAATTCCTTAACATGAAATGTATCTTTCAAATTAGAGAGAAAAAGATCTGTAATATAATAGAAAAGTGGGCATAGGAAGGAATAAGCTGTTGAAGAGAAAAATTCCAAGTGATAAAAAATCATAAGAGAAATGCACAATTTCATCCATAATTTTAAAACACAAGTTCTCATCTCACATCTATTGCTTTGATAAGAATAAAAAGTATTAATGACCCAATTGTGGTGAAAGGCAGAGAAAACAAGGATTTTCATATGTCCTTAGTAAATGTCTGAATTGGCAGAACATTGAGGTTAATGTAGCAATTGTCTGTCAAGATTTTGAGTATTTGTCTTTGAATCCAGCTTTTTAAGGAAGTCATTCAATAGATATACTGGCACAGATGAACAAAGCTATAGGCAAAGGAATTTTAGCTTTAGCTTTGTTTTTAATAGAAAAAGTATTAAAAAGTAGATTAATAGAGGATTCTTTTTTAACATTATTTTTATTGTTGACACTATGACAGATATTCCCTTTAATAAGAGACTCTTCAAATAAATTACAGTATATTCATAAAATAGGATGTTATCAACTATAAGTAAATTAGTAAATGTATACATAGTGAAAAAAAGAGGAGTATTATGTATTCTCAAGTAAGAAAAGCAGGTTGCACAAATATACGATTTTATTTACTCAAAACTATATATGACAGTTCATCAAAAATGACTGGTTTTGTATTTTTTTTCTCTTTTTAAAAAACATGAAAAATTCATGGCTTTATAAGAAAATATTTAAAATAGATGGTCAACCATACAGATAAGACATTATACTTTTAAAACTATGAATGATACTAATGTTTTTCTTATTTAATATTTGGTAAATGTAGTATTTACCTTAATTTTACTTTGTAATTTAATTTTGGACCATGATTCGTATTGTGTTATTAGTTCCTTTCAACCCATTTCTCCCTTAGCATATTACTTGTGTATATTGAATACAATAAACTACTTTCTTCACATCGTTTTCTGATACTAAGGATCATCTTCTAAAAGGCACAGTGCTCCTCTTTTGTATAGAAAACAGGTTAAGGAATTTAATCACTTCCCAAACCAATTACAACTATCCCTAAAAGAGCTGAATATCTGCATTCTGGTTTCAAGCTATTTTTTTTCCTTCCACACAAATAGAAAGTTAATTAATGAATTTAACAAATATTTAAAATCTAGTGCTTGATGCAGTTTTAAAGTTGAAATTTTCAACACAAAAATGTCAGTAAAACAATGTGAATTTCTTACATTTTTAATAAAAATCTTTGATTGTTTTTTGCCATTACCATTTATCCCCCTGTGCCCCCTCCCCCCACAGTCACCACACTGTTGCCCATGTCCGTGAGGCCTGCTTCCTTTTTGCCTGACCCTTCTACTTCCTAATCCCCCCTCCCTGCACAGTCAGCCTGTTGTCCATGAGTCTGTCTCTATTTTGCTTCTCGGTTCATTTTTATCATTAGATTCCCCATGAGTGAAATCCTATGGTATTTGTCTTTCTCTGACTGGCTTATTTCACTTAGCATAATGTTCTCCAGGTCCATGCATACTGTCACAAAGGGTAAAATTTTCTTCTTTTTTGCGGTCAAGTAGTATTCCACTGTGTAAATGCCCCATAGTTGTTTTATCCACTCATCTACTGATGGACACTTGGACTTCTTACATTTGAAAAAGATTAAAATTGGAGGAAATGATAGATTTAAGCCTGCCCCCAGTTCTCAAATCTTTACTTCCTGGTAATGTGAAAATCACGTATTTTTCTTTTTTAAAAAATATTTATTTATTTATTTATTTTTAGAGAGAGGAGAAGGAAAGGAGAAAAAGTGGGAGAAAAACATCAATGTGTGGTTGTCTCTCATGTGTCCCCTACTGGGGACCTGGCCTGCAACCCAGGCATGTGCCCTGACTGGGAATTGAACCAGTGACCCTTTGCTTCACAGGCCCGTGCTCAATCCACTGAGCTACACCAGCCAGGGCCCAGAATCTATTTCTTTGGGCTTAAAAGTTTTATTCGAACAGAAAGGTTTTTGGAGGCGTTTGCATGTCTGTCGGCTGGAACAGTTCCACAGGGGTGGAACAGCAGTGCACCAAGTTCCTCCAACTGACCTGAGGTTTTCCTGGGAGTGAGTTATTCCTGTCTGGGCTCCTCACCCCTCGAAGCCCCTCCTCCTTGCCTTTGTTTCCCCGTATGTGTGACCTGTCATTCAGCCTGGGTTCCCTCTAACCTGGAGAAGCCTGGAACTATTGGAATCCTGTTAGAAACATAAGGTACATCATAGGATTTAGAATAATAGCAAAAGGAGGCACATGAAGCAAGGAAGAGGAATCCTTCCCACCATGAAGAGCAAAAAAGAACTTGAAAAATTTCAGATTCCTATACACAAACCATTTCTATTTAAAAGAAATGGAGAAACATGAGATCATAGAGTTCTAAAGCTAGAAAAGCGTCTCAGGCTCACCCTCATTACAGATAAGGAAACTGAGCCGCTCAGAAGTTACCTTGCCCAAGGGATCACTCGTTTGAAGAACACTTAAACCAGCCGTACTGTGGGGTTGTTTTTAAGTTGTTACTCCTCTTTGGAAAGAATAAGAAATGGGGTTGGATCTCACCTTTAACAGGAAGCTCAACAACAAAACAGACAAGCAAGCAGAATAAAAACAAAGACACTGAAATAGAGAACAGGGGGACAGCGACCAGAGGGGAGAGGGGAGGGAATTTAAGGGGGAAAATGAGAGGGATTTAGAGGAACAAGTAGGACACAGGGACAATAACTAAGGGGGGTGGAAATGGGAGGGGGGTGGGGCGCATGGGGGAGGGGTGGGCTGGGATGGGAGAAATAAACAGAAAACTGTACTTGAAAAATAACTAAATAAAAAAAAGAAAAAAAGAAATGGGGTTGGAAGAAGCAGAGTTCTCTTCTTAACAGTAAGAGCAGATGGAGAAAGAGAATTCTGAAACAATTCCAGCTTTCTGTCTCTTTTTATTTAAATTATGACTCTCTGAAGACCATAGCACCAATATGATACAAACAGATTATATCAAAACAAAAGCATAGCAGAAGGGGAAAGGGGAGAATGCCGGGCAGGTTGGTCCTCCTTCCCTCTTCTCCGTCCCCTTTTGCAACCATCAGCCTTCCCACCGCCTCACTCCAACCACGGGGAACTGGGGGTGTGCCACAGTAGGTCCTAAACTGCATCATCAGTCAGATTTCTGTGCTCTCCAGCCTAATTTATGGCTTTCCAATCTATTTAAACAAAATCTGGAGGTGTATTAATTTATATATATTACATGAAATGCATTAATAAAGCACAGGCTGAAGCTCTGATGTCATATAGTCTAGTTCTAACCCTGTTTCTTCCACATATCAACTGTCTGACTTTGCTCAAGCTACTGAAGCTCTGTGCCTCAGTTTCCTCATCTGTCAGATGGAGACGATTGTAGTTGTAGCCTCCACGTAGGCTTGTTAGTAAGCATGCAATAAGGCAGTAGATGCTAACTCAATAAATAACCTGACAAATGTTAACTATAATTAATCATCATTCAGTTTACTTCAATTCTAGGAGCTCACAACAAACCGAAAGAACTGATTCATGGAATCCACTGTAACTGAACATGTGGAATGACATCTAAGTGGTGTTAGTGGGCTCCTGGTAGCAGAAGCAGTGAGAAGGTTAGTGACACGCTTTGCTCGGCCTTCCTCCTCTGAAGTCCATTTCATTATTATCATTCAAAACTGACTCTACGAGTAAGGAAGTGGATTGCCTTACACAGCAGCCAGTGTCCTGTACAACGACTGGACTTAGGCAGGAAACGGTATTTCCAGTTCCAGCTAGGTTGCTGTACAGCTCTGAGCAAACCTCTTGAACTTCCTCATTTTCTCTCTCTCCATTTGCCTTCACTTTTCAAATGATCATATGAAACTATACCCACCTTATGAATATCATACAAATAAGGGCAAAAATTAGATTATATATGTGAGTATGCATATGCAAGTAGATGATGATTTATAGAAGTTGAGATAAGATTATTATTATTCCATGAGATACTTCACTGCTTCCTGGTTTTGAAGACTCGATGGGAAGAAAAGACCTTGAAAACAGGAGCATATGATAGAATAGCCTCTCCTGAGGTTACCCGATAATACTCAGGTTGCTGTCTAGGGAAGAAAAAAGGTGAGGGAAAAATGACATCCTCAAATGTCTGATCCAGCAATACATGTCTTTGCAAGTCACACTTCAAAAAAAAGGGACAGCTTTATTGAAATATATGAGGTCTGTCCAAAAGAAGTCCATCCATTGCTAATATAAAGAGAATAGTTTGCTTGACATCAGTGTAACCTGGCAGCCAAGGAGAGTGGACTGGAATGTGCATACATGAAACAATGATGACTTCACTGCACCAGTCAGTGGGAGCGGGTGGACACCATTGAATAAGCATGAGTACTGTGTGTCCCATGCATTCAAAATAACTGAGCAAGTAGAGCAACAAATCCATATCAAATTTTGCATTAAGTTTAAACATTCCCCTGAGGAAAGTATTCGGATGATTCAGAAATTCACAGCTATGGGCAACTGGAGATTGGCAGCTTCATCATGACAATGCACTTGCTCATGCATGATGTCTCATGCAGAGTTTTTTTTTTTAATGAAACATCAAATCACCCAGGTGACTCAGCCCCCCTAAAGTCCAGATCTGGCACCCTGCCACTTCTGGCATTTTCCAAAACTAAAATCACCTTTGAAAGGGAAGAGATTTCAGACCGTCAAAGACATTCGTGAAAATATAGCAGGGCCACTGATGGCAATCAGGAGAACTCTGTGAGGTCCCAAGGTACCTACTTTGAAGGGGACTGAGGCATCATTGTCCTATGTACAATATTTCTTACATTTTGTATCTTCTTCAATAAATGTCTCTTAATACATATTACATGGCTGATTACCTCTGGACAGAACTTGTAATTCATTTACAATAAAGAACATATATTTAAAGTGTGACTTGATAATTTTTATGTGTATATATAAAGCCATGAGACCATTACCATAGTCAAGATAGTGGATAAGTGAAATAAGTCAGTCAGTGAAGGAAAAATATCATATGATCTTATTTATAAGAGGAAACTAGTGAACAAAATAAACTAGAAAGCAAAACTGAAGCAGAGACCTGGAAACATGGAGCAGACCGACAGCCACCAGAGGGGAGGGGGAAGGAAGGGAATGGTGGACAGAAAGGGAAGGCATTAGTCAAAGAACAAGTATAAATGGCCATGGACATGAACAAGGGTGTGGGATTGACTGTGGGAGTAGAGGGAAGGCTGGGTGGAGGAGGACAAAGGGGGGAAAATTTGGACAACTGTAATGGAATAAACAAGAATAAAAAAGATAGAGGTATGTCCATGACCTTCAGGTTTTTCACATCTCTTTGTAATCCCTTCCCACTCAACAAAACCATTGATCTACCTTCTGTTGCTATATATTAGTTTTCCATTTTTTAAAGCTATTCTTTTTTTTAAAGATTATTTTATTTACTTTTAGAAAGAGGGGGAAAAGGGAGAAAGAGAGGGAGAGAAACATCAGTGTGTGGTTGCCTTTTGTGCACCCCCTACTGGGGACCTGGCCTGCAACCCAGGCATGTGCCCTGACTGGGAATAGAACCGACAATCCTTTGGTTTCACAGGCCAGCGCTTAATTCACTGAGTCACACCAGCCAGGGCTAGTTTTCAACTTTTAAACTTTTATGTAAGTGGAATCACATATTGTTTTCCTTTTTTGTCTGGCTATTTCATATGGTATAATTATATTGAGACTCCTCTATGTTGTTCTATCTATCATTTTTCCTTTTAATTGATGAATAGTATTCCTATACAACATCTTGTCTACCCATTCACCTGCTGATGGGTGTTGGGGTTGCTTCCAGTTTGGGGTTATTATAAATAATGTTGCTATGAAAATTTATATAAAAGTCTTTTTACAGGCATATGCCTTCATTGATTTTGAGCAAACATCAAGGAGTAGAATAGTTGGATTGCATGGTATGTCTGTGTTTAACTGTTTAGAAAACAGCCAAACTATCTTCCTAAGAGGTGATTTCATTTCACATTTCCACGAGTGTAAGAGCTCAGACTTCTTCAAATCTTAGCCAACACTTGGTACTGTCAATCTTTTACATTTTATTTTTCCACTATATTATAGTGTTATCTCATTGTGGTTTTAATTTGCATTTACATAATGATTCAAGATATTGAACATCTTTTCATGTTCTATTTGGAATGTCTATTCAAATCCTTTGTCTATTTTTAAATTGACTTTTTTATTATTGAGTTTTAAGATTTTAAAAATATATCCTGGATATAATTTTCTTATCTGATATATGATTTGCAAATATTTTCTCCCATTCTATAGTTGTTTTTTTACTTTCTTGCTCAATTTTTTTAATTTGATGAAGTTTAATTTACCTATCATTTTCTTTTGTTGCTTCTGCATTTAGGCTCTCATTGAAGATACAATGGCCTAATCCAAGGCCACAGAGATGTTTCATCTATGAGTTTTGTAGTGTTAGCATTTACATTTGTATTTATGATCCATTTTGAGTTCATTTTTGCATATGGTGTGAGATATGGATTAATGGGGTTTTTTTTGTATTTGAATATTCACTTGCCCCAGGACCATTTGTTGAAAAGATTATTCTTTTTCCACTGGATTGCCTTTGCACCTTGTCAAAAATCAGTTGTCCATATATATGTGAATCTATTTCTGAACTCTCTGTTCCATTTCATTGAATCATTTGTCTAATGTCTTGATTTCTGTAACTTTATAAGAAATCTTAAAATCAAGTAGTTCTAGGCCTACAACTTTGTCTTTTTTTTTCCAAAATTGTTGAGGCTATTCTAGGTATTTCATACTTCCATATGAATTTTTAAATCAGTTTGTCAGTTTCTACCAAAAAAGCTTAATAAGAATTTTTAGTGTTATTTTAAACTTTGGGGTGACATTGCTTCACCCTAGTTTCCTCTATGTTACACTAGTATATTACATTTGTGACTATTAATGAACCAATTTGCACACCATATTATTAACTGAAGTCCATAATGTGTTCATACTATCCTGGTTTTGTTTGTTTAATGTCTTTTTCAGTTCCAGGATTCTACCCAGGTGACTGCATTAGGTGCCCAACCATCCTTTTCGGGGGCTGCACCATTTTGCATTTTCACCAACAGCGAATGGAGCTCCTGTTGCTCTGTGACTTTGCTAGCATTTGGTATCATCAGCTTTTTGGATTTTAGCCATTCGAATGGTTGTGTAATAGTGTCACATTGTTGCTTTATTCATTTATAACTCCCTGGTGGTAAACGATGTTGAGCAGATTTTCATGTACTTATTTTGCCATCTCCATGTCTTTGTTGGTGAGGTGAGATCTTTGCCCGCTTTGTAACTGGGGTGCTTTTTTATTTTTCCATAATGTTGAGTTTTAAGATTTTAATGTTGTATATTTTGGATACCAGACTTTTATAAGCTATGCATTTTTCCAGTCCATGGCTTGATGTTTTATTCTCTTAACAGTGTCTTTTGCTTAGCAGACATTTTAATTTTAATAAAGTCCAGTTTAACAGTGTTATTTTTTATGAATCATGCTTTTGGTATTATCTGGCAGGTATCACGGTAATGCAGGCCTCACAGAATAAATTGGGAAGTATTCTTTCCTTTTCAGTTCTCTGGAATGTGGATACAGTTTATATTACTTCTCCTTAAATATCTGGTAGAATTCACAAGTGAAACCGTTTGGGCCTGTTGTTATTTGTAATTGTTTATTTTTTGTTTGTTTGTTCTTTGGTGGAAAGATTTTTAACCACAATTTTGATTTCTTTAATAGATAGGGATGTTTAGGTTATCTGTTTCTTTTTGAGTAAGTTTTGGTAATTGTGTTTTTTGAAAGATTTGTCCCTTGAATCAAGTTGTTGAATTTGTTGGCAGAAAGACCTTCAAAATAGTCCTTCCTGCCTGTGAAGTATGGCTCCTGTCTCATTCTCTCCCCTCCAGTACTCTGCCCAGTACACTCTGGCTACTTGGTATTCCTGCATTCTCGGCTCCAACTCAGCTCAAAGAGTCGGCCCCACTCTGTCTGGGTTCCTCTTCCCTGCACTGCAGCTGGGAAACTCTCTCAACACAAGAACAAGGCTCACCTCCTTATTTTCCCTCTCCTTTGGGGAATCACCGTTTTTATTCCTTGATACTCAGTGCTTTGAAAGCTCTTTCATTTCTCTATTTTCTTTTGTCTTTTTGTTGTTGTTGTTGTTGTTGTTATTATTGTTATTGTTGCTTCAGGTAGGGGGAGAAATCTGGTTCTTGTTACTCCATTTTGGCCAGAAGTAGAAGCCTCACTTGGTTTTTAAAGCCTTAAAAAAGTTCCCACTTTAATAACATGCACTTATATAACTTTGCTTTTTCAAAAGTCTCTGCCAATAGTTTTCACAAGCTAGTGTTTTTCAGACTCACCTAGAAAGCTCAATAGAAATGCATATTCCTGTGTCTCCCTCCAAGGGATTCTGAAGTTCTGGGGTGCACTCACGTGATGTGTCCCAGGGTGTTCTGATAACAGTGGTCCAGGGGCCACTCTTTCAAAAACACTGCCACAATCTACCTACTATTTCCAATGACTAGAATTCCTGTCTTACTTTTAAAGTCAGCTCAACTGTTTGCTGGAAAATCTTCACCAGCCCTTAAAGACTGAGTTAATCACATCCTTCTTTGTGTTCACACATCACTTAAACAAACAAACAAACAAACAAACATATCTTTATTTCTGTACTTACCAAGTGCACTATAATTATTTGTGTTTTTATCTCCAGCACTGGATTATGAACTTTGTAACTTATAAAATAGTGCTAGGCACATAGGTGATGCTTGACAACCTAACTCTTTAAGATTATGTACGTAAAGGACTGAATAAGAACAAAGATGTCAAATAAAGTTTCAAGCTCGTGAAACCTGAGATTCATTTCTAAATAGTGTTCACACAGTTCGAAGTTCACAATACTCCAGAATGGCCTCACGTGCTTGTTAAAATACAGATTCCTGACCCGATGTGCACCTAATCAACTAGCTTGTAGGATCAATGTTGAGACTTGCCTGGTATAAAGCCATCCTTCCAAAATCAGGCCAATAATCAGAATGACACATGGGGCTTTTCCTAATGCATATTCTGGGGTCCCATCTCCAAAGATTCGGGTGATCACCTCAGTGGGCAGTAGATACTGGAACACCATACTTCTAAGTGCTATCCCCACTCCATGATTCTTATAACTAATCAGCTAAGTTTGAGAACTACTGGCTTATATTTATTCTTCTCCAGAGAGACACAGGTCAAAGCTGCCTCAAAAAAAATTAAAGTTCACATGTTTAGTTCTCAGCCTCAGACCTTTTGATTCAGAAGTTTCACGAAATGTCTGTGTGCATGATTCACTATTCACCGCTGGTGGACAAGTTTTTAAGTTTGGTGAATGTTAAATGAAGGTTTGTTTTCTCTTTCTTCCTTGGAGATTCATTTTATGCAAAACACATGATTCTGGATTTGGAGGCACCTCCCCTCTCCTGCAAAGGTTAACCTGGCAGGATGGAAAGATTCAATAGCTTTATTCTCCTTTCCTTGCTTTTTGAGGGTTTTTCTTTTTGCTTTTTAGTTTCTGCAGCCTGCATGTAGGAGCTGCTCAATAAATGTTTTGAATTAAACTGCCGTTATTTGGTTGTAATGAAAAGAGGAACTGGTATTGCAGAAAGAGGTTGTCCCTTTGTCTCCCTTACCCACCGTTAAGCTTTCTTTTACCCTCATCAAGAGTAGACGCTTTCGATTTCAACTACCACCCCCTTCAAAGTACTCCGGAGGCCCAGGACAGAGCAGGGAGAAGGGGCTGGTGGGCTTGAGATTGTCAGGGGAGAAGCAGAGAAGTGGTGGAAGAGCTGAGGCATACCTGTGAACTCCAGGAAAGCTCATTCACCCCGAATTACAAACACGTTCAGCTCTGCCCAGCTGTAACAGAAGCCTGGTACAATCAGGTTCACTCCAGATAGTAAGGGATGCAGGTAAAATATGGCAGAAAACAGTTTGATTCCTTCCCTCTCTTCTGCTGGGAGACACCCTTGCTTGCCTCTGCCTTCCGGGCACCTCCACACTGCTTCTGAACTGTTTGCATGTCATGTAACAATTCATCATCTGGGGTTTTGAAAGGACTTATAAGGTGCTAAAATATCACTAAGGCAAATAGAAAAGCGTTCATATATTCACAGGCGAACTTTCTGGGTAGTTTTATCTATAAGAGGGCACTTGTTTAAAAGGCCTGAAAAATAACTCTTTACAATGAAAGATTACCTCTCTTTCCATGTGTAGGGAGACTCAGAGTCTATAACCTGCTCCTTCCCCAGTAAGTCTTCCCTCCTGAGAAGCTGTGTTATTGGAAAATGGCAAATATCAAGAGGACACTTCTATCAGTTTTAGTGGATTGGGTTCTCAGTTTTAAATGAGCAGAGAGGGTTCCCGCCCCCCCCCGCCTTCAGTGAAATGTCCTTGCTTCTGAAACACTAATAACAGGGAAAGGATGGTAAGTGATTGCATGTGGAAAATGAAAATGCTCACTAATTTCAGCATGAAAGGTCGGGGGTGTCAAATAATTATTGTGGGTGTTAAGTGATCTCCAGTTTTTCTCTTTGAGTTTAGGTTACATTTCTCTACACTTCAGAACTTTATTTTAGATCCCATGCCTCTCTCGGACCAAATCGATACTGTCTGCAACTCTAAAGGAAATACCCTCTCAGAGGGTGCAAAGGCACACTGTGAAAACACTCAGGGTCTTTGTTCCTTTGAGAAAATGTCATTCATACTGTGAAACAGTATTCTTGCAAACACTAAATCAAATTTCCTAATACAGAAACTTCAAATTGGTTATTTTATTGGAAAATTGCAGGGATATAATACATCTCTGCTTATCTGCTTTTTGCCTATCGGGAAGCGCAGCTTTCCAGGCTGAGCTCCGGCACGCGTGGCACTGGCTGGTGATACTGGAAACGTTATTGGCACTCTGTATGTTCATGTAACTTTGAGTTAGAGCTGAGTATCCATACACCTTTTCACGTGGGAATATTTACATTTCAGAGGAACCGTTATAATCTGAAGGTGTCATAGAATTTGGGATTTCAGAGTCCTGACTCAGAGGACGAAATCTGCAACTGAAGCTACAAATTCTGCTTTCAGAAATTATGACTTGTTTTTTTTTAAACAAATGTAGAGGCAGACCAAGGTTTATTTTCATTCTTCTTTCCTATAAAACAACAAAATGGAAGCATCTCCTGAACACACGTGTTTGCCTGTCTCTAAATGTCTACTGACTCCTGGACCCATCAGTCCTCACGACAATGCCGGCAACCCACAGCACGACAGGTAAGACTAAATACCATCTCTCCAAGAACTGATCGGAAGCCTCATAACTGCACGATATTCATATTTTTCTTTACCTATAACTTCCTTTAATATACTGAACAGTGATACCAGTAATGGTAATTTGGGGGGCTTAATATGGCATTTTCCATCAATAAAATGTTTTATCACCGTTGGCTAGTTAACCTCCCAACGCCATTGTGAACTACTTGGTTCAGCTGAATCCAGATCCTCTATTGCTCAGAAGAAATTTTCCTGTTATTTCTGTTGTTCAGTTGGAGAAAAACAGAAGTGTCGCTTAGTGAGTGAATGCACAAACTCAGTACAAAGGCCATACCTAACTCTGCAGTCATCACAGGACCCTTTAAAATGACTCCCGTGTTAAACTGAAAAGTGCGTGTGTTCTATTTGGAGCAGAAAGGCAGCTGTGTGACTTTTAGTGAATCACTTGAGTCTTCCCATCCTCAGATTCCCCATCTGAAAAATGATGATAATACAGCTTATCCACCTCACTCATGCTATAAAGAGATCAAATGAAAACATACAGGAAGATACTTTCCCATTGAACCCTAGTAATTTTTATAAAGATTTAGCTAAAGTAGGGCATAGTTATTCTTTCCCCACAATTGTTTTAGCATTCTCTGCCTCCGTGTTTGCTCATCTTCAGCTATCCACAAATCACATTCGCAATCATTGCCATATCTTTGCTTCCCTATGCTATTATTCACTAATTTTCTTTAAATCTTTTAAAAGATATGAATGCATGTACTCTAAAGAGAAATTTTATATCATTGTCCTAAATGAGACTGCAACACCACTGCTGTGAACAGAAGGTACTAGTGAAAATAAATAAAATACAGTAAGTAAATAAAATAAGGTAAGAAACGTCACTCTGGGAAACATCACTGAGCCAGGTGATGGTGATGGTGCTCTTTGAGGCTTTGGTCATAGAAGTGGGGTTTCTGGGTGGGACAAGGACCTACTCAGCCTAGATTTTCTGGTCCTAGGGGTGACAAATTGGAAGCCACTGGATTGTGACACCAGGGGAGTTAAAAGGGAGAGGTCGATGGCCAATTAAGCTCTTCTCTTTCTTTCTACATAAGGGATATTTTTGTGGCGTCTGCTCAATTGGAATGTGTGACTAACTGCCAAAGAGGGTCGCAGGAGTAAAATAAGAGACGCTGTTAATGCTTAGCCAATAAATAGAGCATTTTATTGGATCTGTGTCTGTGAGGCGCACTGCACTCTGTTTTGAAAGACAGCAGCAGATTTGCTGTACTCTGTGTTGTAAAAAGTAAAAGCTGTGCCTGATTCCAAAGTGCGACTTTGAGAATGGAGAGAGCTCCGTACAGCCTTCCATTTCCCAGCCACTGTGAGTTCCTGTCTATGAGGAGTAAATTTAGGATGCAAAGTTCCACTGAGGTTTCTTTCCACTTAGACCAAAACGGAAGAAAAGTAAAGCTTGTTTCCCACTGCTGGGGAATTTTGTCTTCCCCTTCTCCCGGTATTTTGTGGGAATATGCACAGACAACGTACATTTATTAGTGTGACTGAACGTATTGAAAAAAGGAAATCTGCCACAAAAATCACATCAAAGTTTCAAATCTACATATACACAAATACTACATATATATAAATATATTTTTTAATCTGTAAGCTTCTACACCATTATCTAGTTTCAAAGAGCCTGAAAAATCCCAAAGTTACTTGAATCTCAGGTCTACATAGGACAATTCTTTCAAAGAGTTAAAAATGCTTCATAAGTTATATCATTGTGTTTCTCTACCTTTCTACACAGGTAGGAGGGAGGAGTAGCTATAATTTTTGCTGGAAATAGGTACAATGATTCCATGTTAATAACAGACACTACTAAGGTCCTGAGATGTAACATCGAATTTCCCATAGTTAATTTAGACTCACCAGCAGGAGGTTTGATTCACCAGCAGTTAAGTGTTTATTTCAAAATTATCCTTCTCGACCTAGGGTTGTCTGCACTTCTGTTGTTCATTAGATTCTCTGAGAGCTCCTGATCCCTCCCACCCCTTTTACTGTTGTTGTGATTTCAGTAAGTTTCAGTTCATCCAGACGAAGATTTTAATGCAGTTCTATCCCCATATAGTTTTGTACTCATTAAAGTTACTTCCTAGAAATAATCTCAATGATAATAAAGAGTTCGGTTTCGGTGCTAAAAGTATCCCATATTTCAAACTTTGAGGTCTGTAATAGTTTGCAATTTGCCACCCTGGAACTCCCGGGCTCTTTCTCCAAGTTGCATGGAGACTTCTGCAAACGGTGCAGGCTCATCCGGGGAAGTGGTGGCCAGAAGGCAATACGCAGCCCTGCCCAGAGCCCCTGCAACTGTTCCTGGGGGGGGGGGGGGCACATCCATTTGAAAGACCTCTGATCCTTTCCACTTGTCTTGATTAACTCTTAAAAATGTAGCTCACTCAAATAATTGTACTCATGACTGGCTTGTCGAAGTTAATAAGTTATAAAAGAACTGAAAGTCTTGAATTTCCAACACGTTATTACTTTCTTCAAACCATTTTTAAAGGAAAATAATAGTATGCTTAAAATTCTGTTTCGCTATTGCACAGACTACAAGCCCACGAGCATCCATTATTAGTACGCATTAAAAATTCATTGATGAAAGTTTAAAATTCCTTAAAATCATTTGAAATGCCAACAGGCAATCTACCATTACATTGCCATCGATTATAAGAAATTCTGAAAATTATTTTCTTGACATCTGCCTGCCTAAAATTATATCCATCGGACTCAAGAAGCACAAATTAATTATTCTTGTTTTCAGGGCTGGAGCTGCAAATGCTTTGAAAAAAATTGGCACAATGTACTAGGCACATTACTAATTCAGAAGTGGAATAGAAATCAGTCTCCACATTACAGAAACAAATCCATAAGCACAGGGAACATCAATTTCAGGATTTCTTGCTAGTTATATTTAGCTCTTTTTCTCTCTTGCTGTTTCTGTCTCACATGCAAGCATATCCTAGCTTGACTGAAATCTATTTTGCTCTCCTAACAAACTTCTAGAACATCTCTCCATAAGACGTTATTTCTCGTGCGTTCAGACATGTCTCTGAGGTGGCATAAAACCGGAAGACAATGGAAGTGATGTACTTGGATTATAAGGTCTGACTGTTGTTATTCACAACTAAACTGGGAAATACACTGGAGCTAAAATCACATCTAACAATTCATGAAGCAGCATTTAGATAAAAGTGAACAAAACAGAAATTATTGTAAAAATGGCAAAGCCTTATCCGTAATACAGTTTCCACCTTAATAAATAAAGCAGACAAATGATTAAGGCAATAATTAAGCTAAGAGTGAAGAGCACTAACTATATTTTAAGAACATGGATTCTACAGAATTGTTCCTTTTTAATCAGAGAGCTTGAAATGATTCCCAGTTTATCATACAAATTTTGTAAGGATTTGATTGATTTCATTGTTTAAATTCAATTTTATTGCTTCACAAAAATTCACATAAATGATCTTGTATAATCACTTCCCTCTAAAGTAATATACTAATTAATTTCAATTAAATATATGTAAAAGAAGATATATATTTTAAAAAGCGTCTCCCTTGCCATTTGTTAATATATTGGAAAAGTGTAAACCTTAAAACATTTAGCATAGAAAATATTCATTTTTGGTAATTTCTCAAGGGGGCAATTTATTAAGTGAAAGGCTTTTAACATCAGCTAAAAGCAGCCCTCTAAATCATGGGTGTCATCAAATGGCTTCATCACTTCATTAATTTAAAAGATTATTATATGCGTAACTGACATAATTTTGAACAATGTTACATGGTTAATTTATTAATGTAGAAAAGCAGAAATGACATGGCGATTTGATTTATTTTTGTAATTGTATGATTTTAGAACTTTTGCCTCTGACTTCCACTAACAGAAGAAGTGATTCAGCATCTCCCTGCTAATTTTATTGAGGCCTCTTCCCTGCTAATGCTTTGCCAGAAGTAATGTCTTCTGGTCACTCCACTTTAAAATGCATTTCTAAGAGTGCGAGGCAAAGCTGTTAAAAACTAGTGTTTTTTTTTTTTTTAAGTCCAGTGGTCAAATACAGGACACATACATTTCTATAATGATAATTAAGAGATTCTAATTTTTAAAGATGTATTTTGAATTTTTGAGAATAACATATTATTACAGTGGTATTGTTTTAATTATGTATATTTATAAATTACTTCTGCTTTATATTTTACAATCTCCTTTCTAAACATCGGTGTGTGTACAAATTCACCCCAGAAACTGTGCATTGTGGTGACCCTAGTAAACAGTTCTTGTTCTCTCATCCTGGTAGTTGGTAACCTTCCTGGGTGTTTTGTGAAAGGCCAAGGAAGTAAGAGAAGTCATTGGCCTAATTTTACCTAGGTTTGTTTTTGATGATGCTTGAGAAAAGGATTTTTCCCCAGTTTGATTCCAAATCTGCGGTAAATAATGTGTATGGACCATTTCTTTCTGTTTGTTGTAGTTGTGAAAAGAACAATTGAGGTAATTTATATACCGATGATTGTACTGTTTGTATTAATAAGAAATCTTTCTGAAATGTGACCATGCAAAGCATTTCATTATTTTCCTCTTGTTTGAGTCTTAGTCACAATGCAGCAAGCATGCAAGTCTCAGAGGATCATCGGCCTAATGTTAAATTCCTATAAGTCTCTTTAAGCTACAAAATAGAGATCAGGACAGAAGTCATAAAACCTGTTTATCAACGGTGGACAATTTCTCCGGTGAAATACCCCCATCAGCTTAACTCATAGACAGAGATGCAATCAAAGTAGTGACCACAGGGGACATTCCCCATCTCTCATTATTATAAGTGCACATATAGAGCAAGGGGGGAAAGCTGCAAAATCATAGGTACAATTTCTACATTCTGTTTATTTATATTCACAAAATAAATTTCACCTTAAAGTCTTTTATTTGGCAATGTTCTAAAATTATAAGGAAATCCCATTTCTGTGTTATGATATCTCAGTTTGCTACGAGGTGCTCCAAAAATTATATACAATCTAGTTTTCGGTAGAAATTTCCAAGAACATACAATTGAAAATAAAAGTTCTAGATAATATTTACAGCAGTCTAATTTAGCTACTTACCCCGGTGTATTGTCTATTGATGTCGAAGCTGGAGTGTACTTTACAGCATGTTTCTTAGATTGAAATTGCTAATTAGCCTAAGAGGCGGCCTCCATGGTTGGCAATAATTTATTCATCGATTCACTGTAAGCACTTTGGTCGGCAGAGGACTAGCATCTTCTCCTGCGAAGGTTCTCAAGCTATCCTGAAGAAATACCCATTAACACGTTTGTATGTCCAGGGAGAGCCTTCTACTGACCCGGAAGCAGTTCTTGCATCTATTTTTCTGATTGATCTTGGTGTGTCTCCATATATACCAAAGTAAAATAATTTTTTTAAACATTCTAACCAAATATTTTGAAAAATTCATTTAGCATTGGGGTGTCTTAACTTACTGATTCTTTTTTTTTTTTCCACAAAAGCTGTGAGGAGGAAGGAAATGAATGCTTATAAAATATATTAGGGATGGGGAAGGTTAGATACATTGTTTTCAAACATTGGTGGTCCTCAATAAGCTACGTTTTGCTCACTTAGGAAAGACTATCTTTGGTTTCATTATAATTGGTATTGATCAATATGACCCTCCCACCTCCCCTCCCTGGCTCCTTCCCTCCTCCTTCCCCCCACTTTTGCTATATACTAGGGAATAGATCTCAAAGAAATCATCAAAACATGAACTATCCATTCCACTAGTTCAAGGGAAGGACAATGAGCCAGATGCGCTGAAATCAGGAGGCCAGCAAAACAAACAGGCAGTACCAGGGAATGGCAATGGAAGATGTATTGCTATTTAAGATTTACTGGACTCGTCAGCATAATATTGCTCTAAGGAAAATGCTCTAGAATCCACAGCATCTGCCTTGAGGGGTTAAGATCTAAATTAGACAGATGAGACAAGCTGGACAGAAAATCACCATCGGAAAGCACATGTCCTCAGAGTGAAATTTTTTTGGGATCTATGCAGTTTCAAGATTCAACAAACTTAAGAGTGGAATTCAGCTGAGAGGCAATAAAAACAAATGTCTTCAATACAGCGTCATAGAAAATATCTTTTGGTCTCAACAAATTCACGTCTCTGTTCCACTCCTAAGAAGAATTCGAGAAAATAAAAGTTTTGTATTAACACACGGAGCCAAGAAAACATTCGCTCGCCATTCCTCTCTGAAGGCGTGAGCCTTGAGCCCCACTGAAGCGATAGCTCTTTGTGAGGAGAGTTCAGCAGTGAAAACAACCGACTTGCATGTCTGTGCTCAGGAAAGATTGGCAATTATGCCAAATTATGTCTAATAGTTTTAGAATGTGGAGTAGTGTTTATTAATGTCTGAAGGGAGGTCCCAAATCTCCTTCCCCCACCCTGAACTCCAGTTTCGACTTTAACTGTCATTTTAAAAGATGAAAGAACTGCCTTCATTAAGCAAAGGAGCCTTGAATTTCATTTTTTTAATTTAAAACACATACACCACCCCTATTTCTATTTGACAAGACTAGTTATCTTTCTTAGTTTTCTCCTCATTTGTTTGTGATATTTTATTGGATGTGAAACATCATTCTCTAGTTGAAAGCAATTTTTCCTTTTTCTTAGTTAACTTGCACTGTTAGCTACTGTGTGTAGTTTTTCACTCTTCTTGGCCTTATTAATTAATATTAAATATTTATGGATTTCATTATTCATTTCAAATGTTGAATTTATGTTCAGGAATGATACACATAAATCACAAAGCTAAATAACAAAAAACAGAATTCCTGGCCTTCTTAGCATTCTTCTTTGTAGTTTTTCAAATTTGCAAGTATTTATTAAGTGTCTGTTAGGGCAAGGTTGTAGGGAGCCATCTTCACAAGTCCTGTGCTGCAGCATAACACAGAATCCCTGCCCAGATGGGAAATAAGTCTATCACAAAGGAGGTATTTAAATAAAGGTTAATGAGTATTGCTCAGTTGAGTTACAAAGGCTGTACCAGTGTATGCTCTCACAAAGAGTTCATGTGTGGGAAGCCAAGGAGGTGTCACGAGGCAGTGCCTGTCTGTGTGACTAAGCAACAGGCACAGCTCTGGTTTGGGAGAGGTGAGGGTATGCTGGCTGGGGGGTCACGGAAGTCTTAGAGCCTGAGGGGTTACCTGTGGGTGTTAAAGAGCAGGTGTGGTGTGCAGGAAGAGGGAGGGCCCAAGTTTTAAGGGAATAATGTCCTTAACATATTGTACTAACTTGGACACCATGAAGGGCGCTCGCACATTCACTTAATAATGGTTAGAGCTCTCCATTGCTTCTTATGACACCCCAGATAGTGCTCTCCCTGACTCCATCTGACTCCACCGCCCCCCGGATGGAGAGGGACGTTGGAAAGCTGCAAGGGCTTCTCCACGGGGTCCCTCAGGACCTCCGATGGGAAACAGGCGCTCATCTGAGCGTGACAGTGCAGGGAGACAACCCGAGTCCGTGGTGGCGCGCACCCAAGGAGCTTCGGGTTGGGTAGCAAACGCCCTCTGCCCTCCGACTAGTCCGCCGTCCTATAGGTTTGACGGGAAGGCGCAGAAACTCAGCCAGGGTCCCCCAGCTCACAGGTGTCGCAGTCCACCAAGCTTTTACACAAGTGCCCGGAGCAGGGAGCGACAAAACTCGTTCCTGTCTGCCTTGGAGACTTGAATCAACAGCAGCAAGCGATTTGGCAGGAAGCTGAATTGCAGGAGAAGTACACGCTTGTGAACAGTGGAAACCATCCTGAAACACGAGCTGCAGTAGAAAGTGCAAGTCCCCGCTGTTTGCCCGCCCACCCACGTTTCTCTCTTCACAGGTAAGCATTAAGTTTCGTGCTGACTTAACTAAAACAACGTGGAATCATATTCTTATGCATGTTTAAAAATGTAGCAATGCAACTTAACTTTCCACATCGGCGCATGCCAGTCTACAGCACACTTTCAATGGCTGCATGGCTTCCCGGGTGAGCGAGCAGTGATTTATCCCATGACCTCCCTATTGGAGGAGCATATGTAGGTTGTATCCCAACTTCCACTATCATGAGCAGTGCTACAGTGAGCATCCTATAATAATATACTTTTGCTCACTCATTCAAGCACATGTGTGTTTAGTTCCTTGGAGTGCTGGGTAACAGGGCACGGACATTTGAAATTTTAATAAATATCACTAAAATGAATAAAAAATATTGTACCACTTCATGCTGCCACGAAGAATCTGTGAAAGGACACATTTTCTCACGTTCCTGATAACAGTAGGTATGACCACCTTTTCTAAATTTTAGCATGCTCATGGGGAAAAGAGCATATTTATTTTTGTTTAGATTATAATTCCCTTAGTCTGTATATGATTTTACATGATAATTGGTCATCGTATTTCTTCTTCCATGAATTGCTAATTTGTGGTCTTTATAAAACTTTTCCACTAGATTCTTTGTCTTGTTGTTTTTAAATCTTTATTCCCCTTGAGTTTATTTTATGTTCCCTTTCAAGACAACTTTTGCTTTTAAGGAGTCTGATCAGCCACACAAGAAGGAAATTTCTGCTATGGCTAGTGTGGCTCAGTGGATTGAGCATGAGCCTGCAAACCAAGGGGTCACTGGTTCGATTCTCAGTCAGGGCACATGCCTTGGTTGGGGGCGCATGAGAGGCAACCATGCATTGATGTTTCTCACCCTCTCTTTCTCGCTCCCTCCCCCTCTCTATAAAAATAAATAAATAAAAATCTTTAAAAGAAAAAAGAAGGCAGTCTCCAATGCTGACTTTTCTCTGGTGCCTCCCTGGATGCAGAGGAAAAGCACCAGCCCTGGGGACGGAGAGCCCCAGGCCTTCCTCCCACCACTGTTACCGCATGACAATGTCTCCGCACAATGGTCTGCTTTTTCATCCAGTTCTATTGAGATGTAATCGACAAATAAAATTGTGCATATTTAAAGTGTACAATCTGATGTATGTATACATCGTAAAATACAGCGATCCAATTAATTAGCAAATCGCATAGTTACATCATCATCGTCATCATCATCATCGTCATTATTATCCTTGGTGAGAAAGTTTAAGACGTACAGTCTGGCAAATTTTAAGTAGACAATACAATGGTATTAACTGTAGTTACCATGCTGTGCATTAGATCCTCAGAACCTATTCATCTTATAACTGAAAACTTGTTCCCTTTGACCAACATCTGCCCATTTCTTGTCTCCTCCAGCCTCAGGCAACAACCAATTTACTTTTTGTTTCTATAGGTTTCCATTTTTTTTTCAGTTCCATCCATGTGTTACCATACAGGATTTGTTTTCCTCTGCCTGGCTTATTTCATTCATCACAGTGCCCTCCCCATTCATCCGTGTTGATGCAGAGGGTGGGACTGCCTTCTTCATGGCTGAATGCCGTTACGGTTTGTGTGTTTGCACACACCCACTCACCCACTGAGAGACGCAAGTGGTTTCCACATCTTGACTGTGGTGAATCATGCGGCAACTAATGTGGGGGTGCAGGTATCTCTTTGAGACACTGATTTTATTTTATTTTTTAAATATTTACCCAGAACTGGAATGGCTGGGTCACATGGTAACTCTACTTTTTCCATATTGTTTTCCATATAGCTCTATAAAATTATGTCTCTACACAGTGTACAAAAGTCCCCATTTCTCCACATTCTCATTAACATAAAACCCACTTACAATATAGTTTTCCTATAAATAAAATAAGAGGATGAAACTAGATGATGGACTTATGGTGTCCTATATATAAATGAGTCCCAGAGTAAGTCATAGTCTATCAATCACTCATTTATTTATTCTACAAATATTCACTGCATGCTAAGGGCTGGGCATGCAGTAGAAAACAGTGGTGACCCCCGACTCATGGTGATTACAGTTTCTAGGATGCAGAGAGGACATCCTCTATCATACGTGTAAATGCATAACGAGGAGCTGTGGAGGGCTCCTGGAGGAAAGCAACAGGCATCTATGAAAACGTGACAGAGAGGCCTGGCCTCATTTGAGAAGACAGGGAAGATCTGTCTGGAACGTCTCCACGAGGAAGTAATATTGCAAATGGAGCTTGAAAGCTAAGTAGTAAACTGTTGAACTGGGCGGGGAGGGCACCGTGGTCCAGACGGAGAACAATGCGTGCAAAGGCCCTGAAGGCCAAGGAGTTGTGTAGACCAGGAGCCCCCCAAGTGGGCTGCGTAAATGATCCACTGTGGTAGCCACAGAAAGAAAGTAGAATACCTGGAAGTATTTTTAGTAAAGACAAGAAACGTTGTTTCAACAGTATTTACATGTAGCCTCATTCCTTCATTACCTCAGTGTCAGGTGGTAAGTGAGCATGCTAAGAATGGAAATGCCCCCAGCCTCTGGGCCATCCACAGCACCCTTACTAGTAGCTGCAGCAGGTCGAGACATATTGTAGTTTATACCTAAGCCATCCTGAGCAGCAGTTATAGCTGATGATACCGGCTTAAATCAATTCTCACTAAATGGAGATGTAGCTTACAGAGATTCCAGCAAGAAAGTCATAAACTGACGATAACACTGTATGAAAAGTGCATGCTCAAAGGAGCCGCAGACCTACGACAGAACTGGTCCTCTGGTCGGAGAACAAACCCTGCCTTAGTCTTACTACAGGGTAGGAGCGATCACTGCTGATCTATCCAGGGAGGTGTGATGGCAAGTGAGCAAAAATAAATGAGTAAATACTAAAAAACAAAAATGAAAACAGAAAAGAAAAAGAAACCAGAACGATTGGGAAGACAACTTGAAACGGACACTTACCTTCACTCGGAACTTTCCCTTAAGCGAATGAGAGGAAGACACCAAGAAAACATTTGGAAAATGGATGCTTAGAATTATGTCTGACTTTCGGTAATTTTTATTCCTGAAAAAAATTTGTAAGTGTCCTACAAAATTCCTTATATCTCTAGAGTTGCAAACTTTGGAAACTGAAATTTTCTAAACTGTTTTCGAATCCTCTCAATAGTTTTAGTGAGCTTTGAACTCCTGTGCCAACAGTACTAACATGCTCCACCTGCTCACCTGAGCAGGGAAGATAAACTTCACCTGCAGAATTTCAACACAAACTCTTCCATAATGAGAGGACACGACTGGAAGCCAGGCACAAACAAAATGCTTCGCTAAGTGCAAACAGTGATGTGCTTCTTCCTTCAATGTACACATCTCTGAGAAATAACCATTTTAGTTTTGACAGATGATAAAACCAAGTATTTTAAAACAAAACTAAGGTTTTGCACAATGATCAGAAATGTGCAATAACAAATGACACCTATTAATATTTTTAAATATATTTTATTGATTATGCTATTACAGTTGTCCCATTTCCCCCCCTTCATTCCCCTCCACCCTGCACACCCTCTTCCACCCACATTCCCCCCTTTAGTTCATGTCCATGTGTCGTAAGTTCTTTAGCTTCTACATTTCCTATACTATTCTTGCCCTCCCCCTATTTTCTACCTACCCTCTATGCTACTTATTCTCTGTACCTTTTCCCCCTCTCTCCTCCTCCCACTCCCCTGTTGCTAACCTTCCATGTGATCTCCACTTCTGTGGTTCTGCTTCTGATCTAGCTGTCCTCTTAGTTTGCTTTTGTTTTAGGTGTGGTCGTTAATAATTGTGAGTTTGCTGTCATTTTACTATACATGTTTTTTATCTTCTTTTTCTTAGATAAGTCCCTTTAAAATTTCATAAAATAAGGGCTTGGTAATGACGAACTCCTTTAACTTGACCTTACCTGAATGACACCTATTAATATTTTAGGTGAGAACAAAAAAGGTTTTGGCATTGTTGACAAAAACCACTTTAAGTATTTACATCATTTGAGCTCATCTTTTCCTAATCTCTCTTAAATGGGTAATTCTTAATTACCTGCTTATTTTTTAGTGGATTTTAATCATTAGAAGTGACTGAAAACCACTGGTACCGGCCTCCAAGTGAAGGGCTTCTGGAGGAGAGACGTCTCCGTGGGCTCGAGGGTCTGGAAGAGGGGCTTGATCTTTTCAGAAAGCCTGGAGCAGCCGAATCAATGGTTCCACGACCTGGTTGTGCTGTGGCGCCATTTACAGCTACGTATGGATTCCTAATTCGTAATTCACACCACGCAGGACAACGAACCAACTGTCTGATGATAGCTGATGATAATAATTTACTAATATTTGTCATTTCAGCTCTCAAGCAAGGTTCACACTCCACCGAGCAAATGGACCATTGATCAAACATTGGTTTTTTTCAGGTGACAACTATATTATAGGGTCTGTTTATCTCACTGGCACTTGGGAAATTCAGTCCCTAAATGGATCCAGATGATCTAGCTATTTCGTGTGTGTGTGTGTGTGTGTGTGTGTGTGTGTGTGTGTGTGTTGAGAAGTATACCAGGGAAGCTAAGAGCAAAGATAGCAGAAAAAAGAATATTAAGGAATAAATATAGTGCCCATGCTTTGTGTATATGTATGTGACAAGGGATCTTTCTCATTCCCATTCAATCCTGGTCCCTCCTTTTAGGCGTGGTATTCCCCACTATTTTTTTAAGTGATTCATTCTAGGGTGCCAGAAGTTGTATTTTCTTATATGTACATGTCACACTGGGGGCTTAAATAATGTTTACAAAGGGTCATGATTTGCCTAACATTGTTTTAATGTGTGGCCTTGCTGACAGAAAGTTGTCTTCCTAATCCAGGCCCTTTTCTGTGAGATTTCACACATCATTCACAGGGCAGCTGGATGAGTCATCAATCACTTCATTTCCTAGGTTGAACAGTTTCTTCTTGGTTCTCCACTGCTCCTCAGCCTTGTGTTTGCAAGGACTGACGACTGACTCTGGGACTTTTGAATCATCCTTCTTGGAGATCAGTCATTATAAATGAGCATATGTCATCAAAATGCTCTTTCATCCTTTAGCTTTCAGACTGAACTGTATCCCATTACAAGAGATGTTTAGGGAAATTCTAGGTCATTTTTATTACAAGTTTCAAAAAAGTAAAGCAATGCAAAGAAAGACTTTAAAAGCAGCCTTCTGGAATACTTGGATGTACAGCTGACCTACGATTGCTTCCAAATTGCTTCTTTCTCCCACGATCCCGTGGCCCTACTGTGGGAGCCCACCCAGAAAACTCCACTGAGCCTTAAAATAGATGTCGTAAAGATGGAGTTAGAGCTGTACAGGAAGATCACAGAAACCTCATATTAAAATCACCTAACACGTTAGATGCAAAAGTAAAGTAGGAACAAACTAAATGAGTTGTTAAATTATAGGTAACCATTTGCCCAAATATTTAGCTCATTAAAATGCCACAGGTCACCATTAAGAGACCAGTGCAATATAAAGAAGGTAAAACTTGCTGGGCTGTTAATGAATAAATATGCGTATCTATAAACACAAGTTTAATGTAAGTAGGTCATTTCTCTGCAATCCTTCTTTTTCTCCACCCCTGAAAAACATCTGTAAACTTGCTAACAATTCTATCCTGTTAATAAAGAATAAAATATAACAGAGAAACAGATAATGTTAAGCAGTGGTTCAGCTAAACTCTAATAACAATACAAGCTAACTTGTTGAGAGCACTAATTAAATGCTGGAACACATAGAAAGAATCCACTTCCATTCACTTGTATGGACCAGGAGCAGAGTTGAGTTCTTTACCAGTTAGTGCAGCTGGCCAAGGTTGTACTGAGCATCGCATGCAGGCTCTTTGACCCCAGAGTTCCCATGCTTAATTAGTATGGCATTTTACCTAATCCACATTTATTTCCTTTTGAATTAACTTTGAATGAGCAACAGTTACCCCTCTGTAATATTTTCCCTCCTATAAGTGCTTGGCACCCATCAGTGTTTGTAACTTTTTCCTCTTGTCTTGCCATGTGTCATAATTGCCTAGTTTCCAAATATATCTTTTTCTACCACAATCCATGCAGTTGGTTGTGTCTGTCTCATCAGAGCTCTCAGTGCAGTACCTTGCACATAGCAGAAATTAAATTAGAAGTGTGTTGAGTGACTGAGTGAAGACCTAGTTAGTTCCAAGCAAAGCTTTTCTTTCTCACATGTCAAAGCAAAGCATTTGTTTTGACCACTCTGAGTTTGTAACTCCAGTTCTCCTTACTGATATACTCTCCTTTTATGAAAACATTTGAAACCTGTTACTCTATTGTAAAAATCAGTTCTTGCACCTAGCACTATACACACATCGCATCTTAATTCTGATTTTTTGCTGAAGTAGTTCTGAGAGTTTGCAATGGGCTTTTGAAGTCACTGCTGGCTTCTTGCTCAGCAGTGCTATAGGCTGACCTCCTCAAGTTCTCTCATCTTTTCCTGCAAGAGGGGCGCCCCTCCAGCACAGATGTTGTTCCAACTTTTCTTTAGTTTACAAAACTCAGCTTATCCCAGTGATCTAATGCCACAAATATACAATGTCCACGGAGGAGCAGGCATGCAGGAAACCATCAGCAACTGTCAGGATCCCTTGCACTTCTGAGTGAGTGACTGACTGAGCAGCCCTAGGTACTGAGTCTCAGTAGGAGACTCAGTAGGAAAAGAAATATCGAAGGATTTATGTCACCTTGTGGAATTCCTGGTGATTAGCTCTTGGGCATTGTTTAAAAACTCTTTCAGGATAAGTGACGTCTGTAAACCGATTTGTGCAAACACATATGTATTATTTATTGCTTTGTCATTTGCGTGTTAACTTAGTTTGTTTTCTGCTGAATGCTCTTCATTTCTTGAGAACACTGAAGCGCAGTATCATTCAGGGTGGGAAGACCAAACCAGCGGAGGGGCCCTTGATGCATTGCTAACGCTGTTCTGGGACCCTCTGTTCCGAGCTACTGTTTTAAAATATTCAACATACGATGGAATCTTAGAACCTTAGTCTCTTTCTATTATTTCTTTCCCATGTGGGCACTTCCATGTGCATGTATATGAATGAATGTTTGTGAGTTTAGAATTGTTGGAATTAGTCCATGCATGTATAAACCTGCTTTTCTACACAAATGGTAGCATATTGCACTCGTGCTTCTGTACCTTGAGGTTTACATTTAACGAAGCATCTTAGAAGTAATTCCATCCTCCTGTACTACAGTGGACATTTGATGACTGCCTTCTGGTGTCCATTCTCTTCTCCTTTCCTGAAGTGCTCAGGTTTTCATTGACTTGTCTGTGCTCCCTTAATAAGCTTCTGGGAAACCTGCCACCCTCTGCTGATTAGCCCAAAATTAATCAGTAATTTCGATTCTTGCATAAGATCTGAGCTTGCACAGTCAAGACAAACCTCAGGACTCTTGCTTGAAGCGCTGGCGCAGAAGCACTCTCCTCTCCAGGGAAATGGAACAAGACCCTCTAATGATGGTCGATAAGTCTCCCGTGACCAGGAGAGGACCAGGTTTGGGATGAAGCTATTATTGTTAACAGCAAAGCAGAGAGATGAGAAGACATGGAGTCCCTGAGGATTTCCCATTTATGTGACTCACTCAGTACATCTCCTGTATTGTTTAAATCAGTGTGCAGTGGATTTTTGTTACTTGCAACAAAAAGGCTTTTGACTGACTTGGGCACGTATGAATCTCATTCATTTCAATGGCCTTACTATAAACATATCACAATATACCTAATATACATTCAGGTTATCCAGTCTGACAACCATATCATAACAAATAACTGCATATATATCTTCACACACGTTTAAAAATTCTTGGAAGTCAAATTGGAGACCTGGGGATATGTGCCTAGTTAATTGGATGGACTACACTTGGAAATACAAACAACTGAAGTTGTCTTTAGGGTGGGAAATGTGGTGAATTGTTATTCTCCATACATTCTTTTAAAATTATTTTTTAAAAACCAGGTGGAATAGTATTTTCCCTAGAACAGGAAAATAACTGCACTTGGAAGCATTAAATTCTGTGTGTTTAAAGGCTTAGAAATAATTGGGTCCAGCTGCTCCATTTGACAAACAAGGAAACTGAGTTCCTGGGAAGTTCAGGGACTCGTCTACATGGCAGTTTAGAGCAGAGAAGAAATGAGTATCTGGGTTTCCAAAGTCCTCCTTGGTGTTCTCCCGTAAACAGGGAGCCTGGAAGCAGATTCCTTCTGGACATGATGGAAGCTGTGTTTGGGAACAGAGGTCACATGTGTCTAGTGTGTGTTTAACATCCTCAGTCCCCGGGCTGGAGTGCCTGCCGCCCTTGGTTACACAACCAATGAAGCGCATGGATACATACTTAAACAAAACACTCTCGCCCCGCCCCCTGCAGGGAGGGGGTTAGTTCTAGTTCAGGGGTAAGGAGCTGAGGGACTGAGACTAGCGCCCTACTAGAGGATGCAGAAGAACCAGTCAGCGGTGCCCTGAGCTGGATCAGAAAATGCTGTTTTCCCAGGGACTGTCTTCCTGAGCCGAGTTGGGAGGTAGAAGCTGGGCTTTGGGATGTAAATGCAGGGAGGGGCCTTGCCCAGCACCGGTGTCAGAGGCCGTGTTCTTGGCCAAGGTTACCCACACTGCCCTGCTACAGGACAACACAAAGGACAGAGTAAGGCAGTCAAGTATCTGTGCAAAGACTTGGCAAAACTGAAATATAAAGACTCAGGCCTGGGAGATAGAGGGTGTACTTTGTTGAAACTAAAGGTCACAGATGTGTTTATTTATGGGACAAATTAGAAAAATCTCTTCATATCTCCCGTCTCAAACTCTCACATTCCAAAATTTCCTCACTCCGATGACTCACGCCAGCTCCTCGGCGTGGCACCCACCCTTCGATGTCTTCAGCAGTGGGCAGTCACTCGTTCTTCTCTTTGCCCTCAGAGGAACTGTGCTTTTTAAAACTGGGACATGTCACTCAGCACAATAATTTTCATTTACCAGTGAGAAAAGGGGACTGCATACACGTAGTGGGTATGTAGCAAGTGGGCCGCCTAGTCCAGCAGCTGGACTTTCTGACTCCTTGTAAATATATCTGTAAATATAGAATCAGAATTAATTTTAAAAATCAAATTGTGTTCAACATAGGCGAGTCTAACTGTATTTTCTAAGAGTCATTTTTTTAAAGCCACAAACTACTGTTAGCTCTGCCTCAGTTCTTAAATTCTTAAATTCAGAGCATCCTTAAATTCAGAGATTCATATGGAAGCTTATGGGTATGACGTTTCATGATTGTAACTTGTTTTAAAACACTCAAGAAAAAAATGAAGTCAAATGTAAACAAGTATTAAATCTAAGTGATGGGAAAAGGGTGGTCCTTGTCCTGTTTTCCCTCTTTTTAGTATTTAAAACATTTAATAAAAATGGAACCAAAGTGATGCTAACACATTAAGTATGTCCCGGCTTTAAAAGTTCCATCTTTCTGAAGTAATACACGTCCATTGATGAAAATCTAGGAAGCACTGATCTACAAGAGAAAAACAAACTAGCGATGACCTGCTCATAGCCCCATTCAGAGAAAACTACCATCAACAGTCCAAGTGTATACACTTCTAATCAGTGTTCTATGGGTGAATTTACATCATCTACCTGTAAGTGTGGCTCATACCTCAAGTCCATTTTATATTCTGTTTTAACTTCCAATATAGTAAATATTGCCCTTATGGTTGAATTATTTTCTACATCTTTTCGAGGCACTGACCTAGTTCCCTTAGACTGTCAAATAAAAAAAATGACAACAGCCAACACAACAACAGCTGTCTGGCGTGAATGGATCAAATATTTACCTTTTTTATCACATTGGAAAAATTAATATAGATTTTGGTGCTGCAGAGTTTTATTAATTAGTTTGTGTGTGCCACGAGATAAAAACTGCTGACCTGTGCACATCCTCTCATATGCTCTCGATCATCTCTAGATGATTTTTAATAACTAATATAATGTAAATGCTGCCAGTAGTCGTTTTACTGTGTTGGTTAGGAAGCAATGGTAAGAAAAACAGTTGGTGCATGCGCAACACAGACACGCGCATCATAGGCCTGACTAGAGTACCTGGCAGCAACAATAGCACGTTTTTCGGCAGTGGGTACACCCACCGCTTTCTCTCTAGCAAACGCCCGTTTTAAGGCGTTTGATTTATTCACATGGACTTGTATATATTCTCATAACACTGGTTTATTGTTTGTGTTTTAGATTGACTTATATAAAATTGTGCTGTAGATTTCATTTCACTTCTTACCATCTTCACTAAAAAAGCCTGTTTTTGTAACTCGCCTGTGTGATGTATTTACCTCTCGTTTTTGAGTGAGTTCGACCTGTCGCCGGGACTGCCAGCCTGTCTTCTCCTACAGGTTCACCTGCAGGCGGCGGCTTTCAGCTCGCCGCCGTGACAAAGAGCGCAGCGCCGAGTCTGTGCCCCCGTGGGGCCCCAGGGGCATCTTTCTGGCGGGTACCTGCGGTTGCTGGGTGCTGGGCCGTGAGCGCGGCCAGCTTGCTTTCCAGGACGGCTCACCAGTTTACTCCCTCGGTGTGTGAGGGCTCTCGGGGCTCCCGCCATCCTCCCCAACTGACGTCACCCTCCCTCCCAACTATTTTTCATTCCGATACATGCAGAATAAAATGTCAACTCTGTTTTAATTTACATGTCTCTGATCAATGACCAGAGTGTGCGTGTCACAGGGAACATCTTTGCCATTTGGCTTTCCCCCCTGTGAATCACCTGTGTTTCTAAGGCGAGACAGCAGAGCATTCCAATTCTTCACAATCCATACAGGAAATCCTGTAGGAGGGGTGAAAAGATGTCTATCTGGTGTCCAAGTTTCAGCCTCTCTTTAAATAATGTTCCATTACCTACAACCTGATAAACTTGCTCATTCATTCATTCCTTCCAGAAGTATGTGGCAGGCACTATGCTATGCGTTAGGAATATAGGGGAATATGAATTACATGGCACCTGGCCTCGTGGTATCTGTGAAATGACAGAAGAGAGAAATTAGCAGTTTGTGGTCTTACTTTCTGGCGGAGTAAACATTAAAGAGTGAACTACTTATTTTTTTAAATTTTTAAAATTTATTTTAATTGTTCAAGTACAGTTTTCTATCTTTTACTACTTATTTTTTTATTTAAAAAATTGTTGTTCACTCACAGTTGTCCCCATTTCCCTCCCCCCATGACTCTCTCCTGCCCTACTCATCCGGCACCTTCCACTTTCAACCCTCCCCCGACCCCCACTGCCTTTGTCCTTGGGTCCTTTACATGTGTTCCCAGACTTGACCCTTCCCCTTTTCCTTCTCATGATCCCCTTCACCCCTCCCCTCTGAATTTTGTTCTTCATTTATATCTTAATAAATAATAACATTCTTCTCTCATCTTTTCTCAATTAAATTTCCAGTGTTCCAGGCAAACTGGAATTACAGACAATGGCTATAGGTCAATGGATACTACGAACAACTAACCAGAGGGAAAACACTGCTTCCAATGTGTATTATTAACTCAATAGCTCAGGGAAGCATCTTTTCTTAAAAAGAAATTCCTAAGTATGTAATCAGTAATGCTTTACTAATAGATAACCTCTCTAGCAAAAAAAAAGAAGAAGAAGAAGAAGAAGAAGAAGAAGAAGAAGAAGAAGAAGAAGAAGAAAAGAAGAAGAAGAAAAGAGCTGTAATAAAATCTACCACCACCCCTCCCCCGACATTTGTAGTTGAGGAAATACAGTTCAGAAAGATGTGAAAAATGCTCAGTGCAGAGTCTTTGGAGCCCAATACACCACCCTGGTTCTATTTTTTTAAATCGTTGTTTTCATTTGAAACTAGATTCATGCAATTTGCTCATGAAAATGAGGATGAAAAAGAAGTTAAAGTCTGGAAAGGAAGAGAAGGATTAAATCGAGAGTTCTGCCAGGATGCAGCTATCACGATCTAATGTGGCACGGGCAGCCCGGCTTCAGGGAACCTGACTTCCAGGGCAGGCGCTCCGGGGACAGCTGGCACTCAGCTGGCCGTGCTGCCGGCCGCCCACTGCCTCAGTGTCTCCCACAGATGCAACTGGTGCTATTTAGCCAGGTTTTTTTTAAAAAAAACATGCAGCACAGGAAATTTTTCCTCAATGTGTGTAAGAGCTGTTTGATTCCCCAGAGAAAAAGATTTGGCAAGTCAGTTAAGAGGAAAGTCGAAGCACTGAACACATGAGCACACTTTAACAATGTCCAAGTGTAACTTTTACTGTCCACGGTAGACATACCCTGGAATTTGAAACACAGCCCAAGTGCTAAATACAGTGGTTTTTATCTGTGAGGAGAACTTCACAGTTTCATTCTGAGACCAGTCATTTTATTCTGATCTAACCAGTTGGTAAATGGATCTGATTTGTTTTTCACCAGGGAGTTCAAAGTTTTGTTTTGTTTTTTATTTTTGCCTCAGTGAAGAAAGCTAGCAGATCTGGTTAAAAATACAAGGAAGCAAAATTTTATTGAAATGCTCAATAGAGATAAAGCTGAGATGTCACCTGAGTTGCACAATGAAGAGCATTTGGTGTTGTGGCGCTAAGAGGGGCGCTTGGGATTTCGGAAGCCCAGGACTTTGCTGTCAGTATGTGACAGCATCTTTACAAGGCCATCCGGAGTTGGCAAATCAGAAAACTAAGCCTTTTGTTCTGTGTGATCTTAATTTTGTCCAATCTATTAGATGATTTCAATATGGGGTGTAGGTGACATTTATACATTCACTACAAAACTTGAACTTTCTCTAGCCTTACTCTGCAGGACAACATCACTTTGTCCAGTTAATTAGTTAACTCGTCAATCTGATGGGAAGTGTTGAGGAAGGGAGGTCCAGCCTAAGAAAAAAATCTTGTTAGAGTTTGTTCGAGTCAAACTGACCACCATTGGCAGGAAGCAAAATCCAAACAGACTGAGAAAATGCTCCCGAAAAATGCAGTTTTGTGGCTTATTTTATAGATTAGAACCAAAGGAGGAGCCGCAAGGAGGTTACGTGAAATTTCTTGGTGGTGGATTTGGGAGGAGAGAGAAAGCAGAGCAGAGACGTCTGTGAGGCTGGAGACACACGTCCTTCTTTTACGTCGGTGGGCAAGGGACAGTTCCCAGCACGGAGAGACGGTCGCTGGGCAACGAGATAGCAGTGTGGTCCCCTGCCGTGGTGTGGGCAGTCGGTCTTCGAGGGGTACAGAAAAAGAATGACTCTGACATTGCATCATAAGATAAACAGATGATATCAAATAAATATATAACATAGGTTTTGTCATGTAATAAATATTCTCACTGAAGTAGAAATAGTACTGAGGTCCCCATGAAACCAGTCAGCATGTTTTGGAAACATAACGTGATTGGGTGCCATCCAGCATTTCCAGATAAATCTACTGTGCCAGAGGGGCACCAGACTTCAGCTACCCAGTACTGTTGAGACTCTAAACAGTTTACTTAAATAGAAAAAAAAAAGCAAACAAAACTTTATGGAAGCACCCTGAACAATACTTCGCCTTAAATGTAGCGCGGTGGATTGTCAGTGGAGCGGCTTTTTGTCTGTGAAGAATTTATCAGACTCACGCTCTGGCCCCCATCACTTAGCAGGACAGAAAAGCCTATTTCAATGTCTCTGGGCCTAATATTGAGAAAGATAAGCCTGTGAAGCAAACGTGAAAGAGTTCCTTTCCATGCCCTGATGGCTTTACTCAACCGTGTTTCCTCTTTTATCATTTGTTGGGAAAACCCTTTACTATCTCCTCTTAGTTCCCTGTCCTTTGTTAGCTACAAAGGGCAGATTTTCTTTTGTAAATCCTTAGTAATTAAATGAGCACTTCAGTGACTGTAGCCTTCAATGGCCTGTTTCCTAGGTTCTTGCCTTTGACAGTCATATTTTGCAAAGGCCCCTGAGATGACTCGGCATCTTCTCCTCCTTAACACTAAACCAATTGAAGCCAGTGCTCACTGCAAGAAGGAGGAAAAGATTCATTAAGGGCACTTCATTAAGGAGCTGAAATGGGATGCTCTCAATGCGCCCGAACCCGCAGCAATCCACAGGAGCTATTAGGGGAGCCACAAAGACAGTTTCGGAAACCGAACTCCGGCTCCAGTGCCTCGGATTAGGGAGAGTGATGGGATTAGTGTTTAATGACTTGGGGCCGGAGACAAAGGGAAGTTCGACAAAGAGGCTTAGATATGGAAGAATTAACACTCTCTATTCCAACCAGGCCTCCGATGACTTCCAGAATTCTTTTCAGACTCAAAAGCCAAGAGGGAAAAAAAAAAGATGAGCAAAGCTTTAATACTTTCCTAACTTTTTTTTGTATTACAACAACAATACAGAGGAAATAAAAGAACCCTCTTCACTCTCTTGCACTTGAAACCTCTTTTAAAAATAAGCACCTACAATTGTATAATGAGCCCCAAGGTGAGCTGGCCCAGGGCCTCAGCCCTGTGCCAGAATGCGTCTCCGCTTCCCAAAGCCAGGGTGAGGCGCAAACCACAGCAGACACTGAGGCAAGCCGCGTGGATGGTAGCCGAGGCCCAGCTAAGTGGCTTTAAAAGTGCTTCCGTCTCCATGGCTGTTTATGTCACAGGTGCAACCGAAGGGACAGAGAGAAACTGTGCTTCATTATAAAACCCACTCCCGGCCCCATCTGGCTCAGACTGAAAAGATTCCAGTGTCTAAGGCCTGAGAAGTGCTTTATGAAATGAGGTGATTATCCCGTCTACATGAGAGGATAACTTTGGAAACGTGCCAAAGGTTGAAAGTGCTCTTGAAAAAGAATCGTTGGAGTTTATCTCTACCATTTCTCCCGGCTCTGGACAAGCACACAGTATCATTATCTGAACACGAAGCCACATTTCAGTGGCTGACCCTGGAGTGGAGTATCCTTCCCCAGGATGTTAAGTAAACAGACTCTGAGCACCTAATGCCTTGGAGCAGTAAGTGTGTGATTATGCCCTGCTGCTGAGAATGGCAAAACGCAGGTGCAAATGTTACTGTAGGCAAAAGTACAACCTAAATAGTGCCGTAAATGATCTCGCACTGTAATAAACCAATTCAACGTGCCCTGATTTTTAAGCAAACTAAATCACTTGCAGAAAAGCTGGGTATTCATTTCACGTGTTAGCCTGTATAAAATGGTCCTGGCGCACTTCGAGACACCAAGTATTATTTCACCCGTGTGGTTTAGTGGCACCGAGGCAGCCCCCTGCCATCATCCATTCAGCGGCAACACCGGCAATCAGTGTGAAATTAAGTACATTACAGGGAAGGGGCCTAATGCATTTTATAGGCAGTTGTTCATCCCCATTGCACTTCACGTTTTGAAACCCAACATTGGATCTCACTACAGGAACCGTGCCTCAAGTCAGAGATTGCCACGCTGCTCTGCCAGGAGCTGCAGAAGAGGCAGAGCTGAGACTTCAGTAAAAATACAATCCACTGAAAGGACCAATTCCAATCAGCTTAGTTCTATGGGGCCACTCAGATGCCAAAGGTCTAGGTAGCATTTGATCACGTGGCTTCAGGGCATTTGATCAGGTGGCTTCTGTATTTCTTGCCCCTTCATTTTCTGCTAACATTTGTGCTTGGGGTTCAGCCTTTTTCCGGGGCAGTGGGGCTCCCTCCCTTCAGAGCTGGACTGGAGTGGGGCAGCATGAGCTTCCCTCACCTCATTCCCAGTGCCTCTTGACCCCCACACGGTCTAGCAGTCTGCTCTTTGTTAAATTGAAAATGTGTAGAAATTTTTATAGAGATCTTCAGCTATATAAATAGCTTTGAAAATTGTTGTAACTTTAAAAAACAGGTCAAAAAGGAAATTGAACAGCTAGTGAGTTTCATACAATCCAGTCAGCTTTTCGAAGGGCTTGTGTTGGTCTTCCTAGTGAATGGTTGCTTTTATTTTGGTGTCCCCACCATTTTTTTCTGAGTAGCTTTTCATAGAAAAGGGGGCTTTGGTGGAATTTTCTGATAGAATGTCAAATATATCACTAATAGCTTCTGGTACCACATTTAAAATCAAGAGCAGTTGTTTCTTATATTTTTTAGTCCTCACTTGAGCATATATTTATTGATTTGAGAGAGAAAGAGAGAGCAACATTGGTATGAGAGAGAAACATTGCTGAGCTGCCTCTGGTCAATGCCCCCTGCGGGAATCGGACTCATAGCCTGCTGGCGTATGGGACAATGTTTTAACCTATGGAGCCACCCAGTCAGGGCAAGAGCAGTTTTTGCCTTGGGAGTGTGACCTGTGTGCCATCGTGTGGCTGGGCGTCTGATTCTCTATGAATATTGGCCACTTTCCCAGATGGGTGGTGACCTCCACAAACTCTGCTCCCTTGGGCACAAAAGCTTATCAAAGGCTCTACGCTGGTATCTTTTTTTCAAAAGTGAACAAAAAGTTTATAGCTCTTTAAAATATGGTGAGACTTAAAAGTGCTTCTTAGTATTACAAAAAGTCTAAGAGCTTCAAAAACAATGATTCTCATCCTTGGATGCGGGAGAGGCAATAAAATCATTGCTAGGATTCCTTTAACGTACCTGTGCACCATTCTCTAGAGTCTGAATAAGTGGCATGTCTCACACATGGATGATGAGTTTTTAAAACAATGCCCTGGAGATGCTATTATGATTAATATATTCAAAATCATTTTTTAAAGTTTACTGAGATTATAGTCATTTTTATCATTGTATGTTTTGTTAAGCCATACTAAAAGTTCAACTCATATCACATAAAAATCTAACACTTTTTTTTTTCTGTGTCTGGGGTATAATTTGGAACTCTATCAATTGTCACTAAAATAAAACCCAGCTCAAACTCAGAAAGAAAAGTTACTGGCTTGGGTGACTCAGAGATGTGTTGAGCTCTGTTTGCCTTTGCTTAGCTTCATTCTCAGTCTTCATTTTGGCTGTGAACTCAGGAGAGACTGTATTCCAATGTCCGTATCAAACTCCAAAACGCAGTTCAGATTGGTCAGCCCTACTGCGTGGGTCTATCTCTGGACTAACCAGGAGGAGAGAGTAATCTGATTGGTCAACATGAATCACATGCTCACTTCTTCAAGAGGGGGAGAGCTGGAGTCCCTCGATTTATAGCTCTGTTTGAGCCCTCTGGAAAGAGGGAGGGGCTGATAGCCTAACAAAAAAGGAGGTGAGGAACAGAGAAGCAATGCTTATCAGCTGTAAAGGGGGTTCTCATATTTACACTTACATTTACAGGACTTGGGAATCATTGTTCTGGAGCTACTATTATTTTTGACATTTTAACTAAGATTCTCCACCAGGTATTAGAGACCAGCTAAGCACAAATGAGACCAGTGGAAATACCCTGAGAGGCACCGTTGTTGCAGCCAATTCCAATTGTGGTTTGTGTGCCTGCGTGTACTTGAGTGGGGGGAGAGGAAGAATGAAGGGGTTGGAAGAGGAACTGCCAAATCAAAAGAAAATCAAGTTCCCTTAAAATAAAAAATCTCAATCCTTCTTGTAAATCCAAAGCAAAACAAAACAAACTCACATACACATACACACACAGCACCAACACCAACATCAACAGCAACAACACATGGACACAATAAAGATAAATTTTTAAAAAGATAAAATACATTTATTTCTAAGCCTTTCCTTTGGTCTATATTGTTGTGTTCCATTGGCATGAGCACCTTGGATAGGAAAGGTGCCCCCCATGGCCCCAAGCTCTGAATAACAGGACTCTGCTCGGTGCTGGGCCTCCATGTCCTGCCTTGTTTACGCTCTTTTCCCCTGAGTAATGCATCCTCCCCCCGGGAATCAATAATTCTGTAATTAGTGCCCACTTCTTTTTCTGATTCACCTCCCTCTATCATCTTATTCCTCTGGAGTTACTCCACACTTCCTTAATTTTTCCCATGCTTTGAAGTAAAATCACGTTAAGTTACTACGTCACCTTCTCAGACACAGGCATCATGGACACTGGTGCCATGTGAAGAGTGGATGGCTCAACTCTTAGAACAATGATGATGGTGATGATGCAAATGAACATTAATTGAGCTCTTATTTTCTTATGTTATAATAAAAGCTTATATTATGTCATAATATCTCTATATTACCTTCTTTAATCCTTACACGAACACAATGGAAGAGAGTAATATCCATGTTAGTTTTATTTGCAAGGGTCATTCAACCATTGAACCTATCTCTGATGTTTACTAAATTCCCTATAATATAAATTTTTATAAAAGTTCCCATTATAGAAACCAAAAAGCGTTCAGATACATGTTGCCCCTGACTACCTTGCAGCTAGGGTAGGCTGTCTTATACTCAGCCAAACACAGAGGGACCTACCTCAGACTTTAAATTTGTAGCTACAGAGACAAAAAGCCAGAAAATAGAATATTTACTTCTCAGATAATGGTGGCATAGGTGGCTTCAGCGCTCCATTTCTCAGGTCTGCAGGGGAAATGGAATGTGGGGTTGGCTGTGGCACTCGGCGACCAAGGCTGGCAGCAGTGGCGGACAAACCCCAGGATTCAGTGCCAACAGCTCTGGTGACAAAGTTCCTATCCAACCAGCCTTGAGGCAGCCTCCTGGCTGTGGCTCTGGCTGTTGCCTAGTCCTCTTCTTCTGCCATTTCTGAGTCTGGTTCTCCAGTTTCTTTTGTTTTCGGAAACGTGAAATGCAACATGGAAACCATCTCTGGAGCCGAGCAACACAGACAGCCTTATTCTTAAGCTCCCTTGGATCCTGGCAATAAATTCCCTGCTGCCCGAACGGGCCCTGGTTAATGTTAGTTGACTCTAAGAACCCTGATGGGTACGGGAATATTACTGCAAATTTCATTTTGTAGGTTTGGAAACCTAGGCTTAGACAAACAAATACATCGTGCAAGGCCAAGGAAACAGTATTAAAGCCAGGCTGACTTGAGCACCCTTATTCCCCCCTGACCTTCATGTAAGCAGGGAAGAAAAGACCACCAGTGACATTCATCTGAACATAACTTAGAAAAAGGTAAGTATCCCAGATTAAAGTCTCTATTCCGGCCAAGTCACAATTTATTTGGATAACCTTTCTCCATCTAGAAAATGAAAGTGTGATCTAGATCAGTGGCTCCTAACTACTGGAGATGGGATTGAAGAACCACACCCAAACAAATAAACAAACCACTCCCCCAACACAAAAAAACCACAAACCTGAGAGCCATGGCTGTCCTTTCTTGCAAAGTGCACAAACAAATGAGATCGCAGAGAACAAACAAACAAATTTCTCCACAAACAAATATATTGCATCCAATTTCACCCCAAGCCCATCCTTGGAACTCAGTGGGTCTCAGGCTGAGAACCCTGAACTGGGTGATTTCTCAGAATGATCCTTCCAAGTAAAATTCTATTGTCTGAGTGAATTTGCTCTAATTAGTGAACTCAATCTCTCTCTCTCTCTCTCTCATGAACACACACAATCTCAAGGCAGAGGTTTGAGTTGATCACTCTCCTCAGTTCATAGCACACTAGCATCCTTAAGACAAGAAACTGGAGAGGACTTGGATTCATATGATATCACGTGATGAATGCCTAAAGAAGATCACACTATTTGGCCTTGAGAAAAGGAGACTCAGGCATGACGATGAGTTGTATCAGTTACTGCAAGTGTCGCTTGCTGCAGATAACTGAAAATCCAGTCAAAACTGGCTATAGCAATATGACATTTATTGTCTTGTGTGACAAGGAGTTTGGAGGTGACACACCAGGGTGGGTGAACGTAGTGAATGACACAGGTCCCTTTCTTTTTCCTGTTTTGTCATCCTCCCTCAGGATGTTGGCACAAGGTTGCCAGAGTTCTAGTCAGGATATGTAGATAATAGCATCATTTTTTTAAAAAGCATGTTGACTTCTGCTTTTAATCATTGGAGAGCAACTGGCATCAAACTTGCCATCTCGCTGAAAACAACTATAAAACTTGACAAGTAAATTAGGTCATTATTTTCAGGCATTGCAAAACAAGCATGGGACTGGAACAAGCAACCCCTGAGAGAAGGAACGCACACAGGATGAGCCCCACTTCTCAGCCCGGGGCCTCTTTAGCAGAGCAAAGCAGAAGAATGGTCTTCCTGCAATGAGGAAATGCAAATTGGACTTCCAGGCTCCTAACCAGCTAGAATTTCCAGGATAGGGTACTGGATGCCTGTAAAGTCTGTAAGTGAATTTATGCAAATTATCTGACCAAGGGCTGAACAGTGCAGGTACAGGTTGAGAATGAGGCATGACACAGACAGACTACAGTGGAAATAACTGAACAGCACTAACAGAGGCCGGGCAGTTTAGGAAGACATTGAAGGCCACAGGAGAAAAAATAGTTCAAGCATTCAGGTGAGACCCTAGAAAGGCCAGGCTTTATTTTATAAAGGAATAAGAACTATGCCGTAGAGTTAGTGCCCACCCTAGTAATAAGTAACAAAACAAAATAAAGCAACACCAAAATAGACCATTCTATTAAAGAATAAAACCAAACATAAGGGGATCAAACACATTTACGAGTAATTTGTCTGACAGGACAAACTCAGCACCATGTAAAAAAAAACATGGTTTCATTCAGATATCCTGAAATGTATTTCCTGCAATAAATTCTGTATAATTAATCATC
The DNA here is from genome assembly GCF_021234435.1 of Artibeus jamaicensis. Taxonomy (NCBI): domain Eukaryota; kingdom Metazoa; phylum Chordata; class Mammalia; order Chiroptera; family Phyllostomidae; genus Artibeus; species Artibeus jamaicensis. The sequence goes on from NW_026521738.1 coordinate 7,090,386, forward strand.
TTAGACATGAAAGAAGAATATGACCCACAGTCAAGAGGGGGAAAAGCAATAGAAAGAGACCATGAGATGACTCCTCCGGTATCATTGGTAAGGATGTTAAAGAAGTTATTATGACTGCATTCAAGGACAAAGTGAAAGATGGTCATAAGTGATTAAACTGATGAGAAACCCTCCACAGATTTCACAATTTAAACTGTCCTGTTAAAACATTGGTTTCCATAAAAACTGGTTTGGTACTACTCTGGAGAGTGGTGAGATCTCCATTCCTGAAAGTGTTCACATAAATTCCCTTTTGCTTGCAAAATAACATTCAAGCAACACACAGGATAATGAGATGGGAGTTGGGGGATGGAGAGAGTTGGTGCGGATTATCTATGCTTCTCTCATCACCATCTCTGGGAAGGAGAAACCACTGGACACACAGGACGAACCAGGCTCTCCAATTCCGCTGTGTCCTTCTCCCATTGGGTTCTCACTGTGGTGCCGCTTCCCTGAGGGAGTGGGACCTGCAGGGCGGGGTAGGTCAGGTTATCATGGGGTACGTCGGTTATTGTGGGGCAGCGCAGAACTGGATTTACCTCCAACCACACTGCTGGGTGTGCCAGTCACAGACCCCCGGGGACGTTACTCTCTCTTGTCCTACTCGATTATCCCAGCCACCTTACTGAGAAGCCCATGAAACTTGTGTGACCCGATCGGAGTCTAGCCATAGAGCTTCAAACCGACCTTGCCACAGTCTCTTGCTTCCAAGTCTCCCCTCCACTGTGAGCTCCAGAAGGATAAGAACTGTGTTCACTGACCTCCATATTGCCGGTACCCACTACAATGCCTGACTCATAGGAGAAAAGTTCGATAAATAGTTGTTAAGTGAATGAATGCATTCTAATCACTTAAAATATTTTGCCTGGTTTGAACTTGCAATAAAGCATACTACAGACCCTAGTAGTCTCCAAATTTCACTAACACGTTCCCACCTAACCCCCACTCCCAAATAGCAGGGCACTTCACTTCAATCAGAACCCCCCTCAGCTTCAGTGTGGAATTTGATATCCTTTTCTAAAGTTCATGGAGAGATACATTAATGTATGGCAGAACCAAGGACGACTCTAGATTAGGATTTTTTACTCAAGTTAAGAAAAGTAATTATTTTTCCCTATGATTTTTTTTCTTTATATCTCAAGAGTATGGAGAATGATCACCTAAGCAGTAAAAAAAAAATGGCAGAAAGACTCCTCCCCTTCCTTAAACTACTCCGGTGCAAAATATTACCAGGAGGGCCTAGCATTTTCTCTCTCTCTCTTCTGACTCTCGATGGTGCTAAAAGTTGAAGACCGAAACACACTCTCCATGATCAGTGCAGAGAGAGCAATCCAGGGACCGCTGTGGGTGAGAGTCGAGAACCCATCTCCTGCTCCCATCTCTGCCCTGTCTTGCCCCTTTTTTCCCCTTCACAGAATTTTTCCCCTTTCATTTTGTTTTTTGCCCCCCTTCCAAACTCTATCCAGGGCTTATAGTAGCTGGCAGAGCTGGGCATGTCTCTTAGCTGCAGGCAAATCTTGTTTGCAAGCAGGAAGCTGTAGAAATTCTCTCCTAGTGGCATTTTCACTCTTTATGTGAGCTTAATGCGGAGGATTAACAAATGGATCAGCTGGAGGCCTCCTCTTACCGTGACAAGTTCAAGCAGGAATAGTCCCTGAAATGTCTGGTTCTGCTGCAGTTAAGAACACAACACCTATCAGGCACTGAACAGGGCGTGTTCCCAGAGGAGGCCCAGGTCAAGGAGGAAATGGCTTTGCTGACATTGGCCTCTCCTAGCTGACTTCACATGCTCCCTCCTTCTCCACTGCTGCCACTGTCTTGCAGGCCTCAGGGCCATCCTCCCCACCCTCACCTGGCCCCTGAGTTTCCCTTATCCTCTGCCATTTATAAGCTTCGCCATTTCTCCTGCTCCTCCCTTGTCCCCTACAGAGCCATTCTCTTCCTGCTGTGTCCTCTGTCCTATGGGGTTAAGGTGAGTTCCCTATGAGCAGAACTTGAGAAGAGAATTCTTAGGCAAGTGATTTCCACTCCTTCTGTGAGCACTTAGAGCTATGACAATAGTCACGCCGTGTCCTCATGAAAGAGAGAATATCGGCGTTGCTGCTTATGTTGGTAAGATTGATACTGGAGATGGCAGAGCTTCCAGAGAGAGGGTGACTGAGTTTCTGGTACTGTGATGCCAAACCAACCATGAAAATGAGACAAACCTCTTTCTTGTCTAAGCCACTGAGTCCAGTTCAGCCTCCAAACCTAGCCAGCCCAGGGAGGCCTTGTTCAGAGACTGACCGAGGCCTCCCTGGGCTGGCTATCAGGAGCCACAATGGCTGAGACAAAAGATGAGGGCATGGGGGACTTCACACATTCCATACAGCAAGTGGAGAGACTGCAATGGTAATTGTCTTTAATGTCAAAGTTGCCCCTCGATCAAATGTGATGTGGAAAAATACATACGAGGGAAGTAGACAACTGAACTAATAACATCATAACCCTTTCCACCTATCCATCTATAGCACAAGTGGCAAACACAAGGCCCGCAGGCTGAATCCTGCCCGGCACCTTGTTTTATCTGGCCTGGCATCTTGTTTCTACCTGGCCGCAGTGCCGAGCTCCTTGCCCCTAGTTAAGGAGTAGTTACATTTACACAGTCCTAAAATGCCATTCGGCCCTTTGAAGGCAACTGTGAGGCTGATGTGGCTCCTGGTGAAAATGAGTTTGACACCCCTGATGTAAATTATGCTTCAGTTTTGACATTTCCAAGAGAAAAGAAATCCCTGTTGCAAATTCATTAAGAGCATCAGCAATTTGGTTTAATTTATTACTTTATTTTATTTATTTATTTATTTATTATTTTAGGGCAATAGAAACAACCCCCCTTTTGTCTTATTTTGCATTTTTGCAAGTAATATTAAATTAATTTTTCAAGTAAAATTACCCATGATGTCTTGTTAACATTCAGATCACTATAATGTCACTCGACACATTGCGGCAATATTTTCAGACTAGTCCAAGATGCCTAACATGCCTGGTGTTAAGTGGGGTAACAGGATTAAGACGGATTTTACAGAGTTTTATAAAGAGGGGATATGATCAGGGTGCAGCTAGGCATCTGTTGTTTTTTTTTTAAGCCATTATATATTATTATAGAGACGGTCAGATTTCTCCAAGCAGTGCTCCAAATAGGCCGGTCCTCTTGTCCAAGGAGGTTTACCCGATAACACTCCCAACAGATTGATTTAGAGCCGAGAAGGACTTGTTTAACTGGTTTCTTCAGTCCTGCAAACCCCTTCCCGCCTGCGACCCCACACCGATGCCTGTGTCTGCGTTCTCAGTCCTGCTTTCCTCCGTCGTTCTTCGACCGGAGTGCCTTTCTGCCACATTCTTCTCCGTTGTACCCGAGCTTCATTCTTTAAATTCTCACGCCACCATGAAGTCGTCTTCTATTGTTTATTAAAGCTTTCTGTTCCCCTGTGGGGTTTCCGAAACCCATAACTTCTCCATGATTACCGTCTGTAACACAAGATTTAGTCCTTATGCACATCATAGCTTGTCTTGATCAGGATTCTTTTAAGTGGGCTGTTTTCTCTCCCCCACTAGATTCTTAAAAGCAGATACTACCTCTTACCCAGCTCCTCTATCTCCTGTAGATCTGACCATCTTCTAAATGTGCAGATAATGCTGAACAGAGAGTAGCAGATATTCAGTTAAACTGATGAATTTCTTGTTAAAACTTCTAAGCATCTTTAATTCCTTCTGTGATGCCTTTTAAATTGTTCTCACCTTTGTGTGTGCGTGCATATAAATGTGCGTCTATTCACTTAAAATATTTATTGAATACCCACTGTGTGCCAGAAGGCTGAAGCTCGGAAGGGCAGCAGTGGGAGAATAAACAAAGATCATCAGAAGGGAAGCTGCATCATAAGAGACCAAGGCCAAGACCATCCACACCCTTGTATTCCCAATGACTGTGTACATGCAGAAGTTGAACAGAGAAGAAGGCTGATATGAAAGGAAATGGACTCATCTGAAATAGGGGGTTGGAGGAGAGCTATGAATACCCTGGACTGCCAGAAAGATGAACGATTGGATCCTGGAGCAAATTAAGCCTGAAATGTCGCTGGAAGAAAATGACAAAACTGAAGCTACCCTACTTCAGGCACATCATTAGAAGGCAGCATTCTTTGGGAAAGACAGTAATGCTGGGGAAAAAGAAGGCAGCAGGGAAAGGGGAAGACCACACATGAGGTGGACTGACTCCACAGAGGAGCCATAGTCATGAGTCTATAAGAGTTGAGCGGGGCTGGGGGGAGCAGGACACTGTGCACATCACTCATTCTAGGATCACCAGGAGTCGGAGCCGATGCAAGGAACATAAGGCGCATGCTATGTGCCAGGCACAACACTGGCTGCTGGTGATAAAAAATTTTATGTTACGAGACACTAGTTTCCTCTGCCCTGGGTATCTAAGGGCATGAGTATTTACAGAAAGGACACGTCAGGAGGAAGAGCCACCTTGAGAAGAGGAGCCAGGATGGAAATGTGTTGTGCCTGAGGTATACGAGAGGCATCCAGGTGGTAACTGGAAATGCAGTTCTAGGAGCACAGTGGGGGATTTGGGCCTAATGTGGATCCTGGGAGACATTTGCCTGGAGATGATAGTTGAACCCACGGATCTAGCTAAGTTTTCTGGAGGGACAGGATAAGAACAAAGGGCTGAGAAATAAAACATGTGAAAGGTACTGCACAGAACTTTAGAAGGTGACCTAAAAAGTCTTACTTAATCTGTAAACAACACCTGCAGTGAGGGCTTGGAGAAGTGGGGACAATTGTGGGGCCACTGCAAGGAATTGCCTGCTCCTTGTCTGTCTGAATGCTTGAAAGTCCAGTCTCCTTATGATTGGTCTGGTAGGCTGATAGGTCAGAGAAGGGAGGAGAATGCAGGCTCGGGCCCACCTCTGCCACAAAAAGCAGACAAATAAGAAGAAGAATCCAAGGAACCTGGACTCCCATGCACCTGAAGATTAGAATGGGAGGTTCACGAATTTTCCTGTTCCCTTGAAGTGATTCGAAGTGGGTAGTTGGTCGTAGTTCTGCTATGAGTTAATGCTATTACCGTGTGCAGCTATTACCTCTCTTAGTCTCAGATTATATCTGTAAGAAAATATGATAAAATACATAATCTTCACAACTCAGCACTCAAAAAATTCTCTGGTTAAGAAATATCAGATTACATGAGATCACTGCTTTGAGATGACTTCTGATCCTCAGATTAGGTACAAATGAATTCTGAATACTAACAGTCCCTAGATAGTCTTCAGTTTTAAAAAAAATCAGAAATCTTGCCTCTCCCACAGCTGAAAACCAAACAATCAGAGTGCTGGGCACCTGTGTCTGTGTGCATCTTGGGGCCTGGCGCTATCTCCATTGCCGCCCAAATTGACATCTGAACCTGCCTCATTGGAAAGGGTTCTCTGAAGAAGCCTGTTTCGTGACTTGGGGTCCTCAGATCCCTACTAGCAAATGAAGCTGTGCACCAGGTAGTATGAGAAACCATAGGGTAAGTGCTGTGAGTCACCTCAGGGCATCAATTTAACTAAAAAATTTAAGAGAAAAAGCTATTTTAAGTTAACATAAGCACTGTAGAGTGGCATACTAACTTTGCATTAGTCCTAAGGACTGCACAAGAAATGGAAATGGAAGTTGGCATTTTCCGGTTGATCTGGGCTCCCTGCTCCTTTCACAAGGACTCAGACCCCTCTCTTCTGGTTAGAAAGGCCTGGCACTGCTGCCGGGCAGGTCTCTGCTCATGGGACCTACTGGTTGTTTATCACTCTCAAGTACCTGAGAATTTCTCCTTTAGCAGGGAGAGATCTGGTTTCGTTAGTTACAGAATGTTCTCATAAAAGAGTAGCTGGGGGTGGCTTTAGAAGGCCTAAAATTACCTTCGGGCCGTGATTTGATTATCACCTAGAAAATGCAGAGCATCTAATCATTTGAACTTGAATAGTTGGTTTTGCTCTTGCAAAAACCCCTGACCGAAAGCAATTATTCCCCAAGTTTTAGAGACAAATGAACCATAGAAGAGCAGCTGTAGAACTTGTTGTAAGAAAATATGATAATTACCAAGTTCGACGTGCGCTCTGACAACAGCCCCTTGCTAATCAACAGCTTCACTGCTAAGGCAGTTATTGAAAACCTGTCGGGCAGCCAGTTCTCAGTTCTACATGCCAGTGGGCGAGACTGGTGGCACAGAAAATCCAAGGCAACAGTTAATCCCCAAATCACTGTTGTTTGGCCTCAGGAGGTATCGTATGCTTAATTTTTAAAATATTTTGGCAGCAGATTCACATCCTTTAATTAGATCCTATGCACGCTATTGTCAATATTAGCTTGACTTTCTGAACAGACACTCCTAGCTGCCAGGAAAGGCCACCCTGGGCAGCAGGCGTAATTTATTTGGGGATTAAAAATTAGCAGGAGACAATTCTGACATGGATAATCCTCATGTGGATAATTGAGTGTTGACTGGCATTTAGGGAAATGCATTTAAGGCAGAGGACACTGTGGGGTGCTGTTATAAAATTAGGTTGATAAAGGGGAAATCTTCACTTCTGCTAGCAAAAAGCTGTTCAATGAATGCAGAACAAAACTAAACCAAAAACCAGCAGCTTCAACACCAAGATTTCAAATCACATGCAGAAGCAATGACTGAGAGTTATCTCAACCTGAGGGTGTTGCAAAAGCTTGAGGTTGGGGGGAAAGAGTTGGTGGTGGTTTAACAGTTTCAAAGTATGTTAAATACTAATCCAGCCATGAACATGTTCTGAGATCTCTCCCTTCTTTAATCTCTAGCTAGAGCTTTACAAAAGCTTGTGTTTTGTATTCTTCAAGTTGCATTGGGGCAACTTAATGAGAAGAAAATGGACAATGAAAGAATATTGGCTTCCCTACTTTCTTCTCCTCTGTACAGTGAGGACACTGATATTCATCTTTCAGAAGAGTTATAAGGATTGGAGAAAATGCATGTAAAGCACTGAGTACTACTACAGAGTGAGCAAAAAAAATCTGTAATAGATATGTCTTACTCTTATTAACAATTAGAATTGAGAATGCCTTATTCTTATTAATGATAATGATATTCAATGACATTACCCTCTATTGATTGTGAATAAAATAAATAATCTAAAAGATATGCCCCTTGAATACACATAGAATTACTGTATAGAATTTACTTTTCAGGTAGGCCCAGTGGGAAAATTGAGATTTAGGACTATGTGGGTGAAGTTCAGATGTTTAGACACTAGATGGAAGATTACGGAGGATCCTCTGCAAATCTCAAGACAATAATAAATGCCTACCCATCCAGGGTAGACCAAGGGTAGTCATGGCTTTAAGGTATTTCTTTGTCAACCAGTGTCTGGTTTTTTTCTGGCTACCATTAAGAAGGCAGCCACTGGAACCGGGTCTGCTTGTATATGGGAAGTATACTTAACATGGCATGTTCATAATCTATTCATTTGAAGTGGTGAATAATAGTTCCTGCAACATGATATATCCTCATAAAGATTTGCTGAGTGAATGCAGAAAATGTAGAAAACTAAGCAATAGGTGTGTGACTGTAGAGTTTTAACACCGAAAGATATCTTAGACATCATCTATTTCAAGTGAGAAAATGAACAATTGCTACAACAAAATACCACAGGCTGGGTGGCTTATAAACAATAAAGATTTACTTCTCATAGTTCTGGAAACCACAAGTCCAAGATCAAGGGGCCAGCATTGTCAAATGAGGGCCTACTTCTGGGGCACAGATCTCTCGTTGGATCTTCACATGGCAGCAAGAGCTAGTAGCTCTCTGAGGCCTTTTTTAAAGAGCCTTAATCCCATGCATGAGGGATCCTATGTCATGAGTAATCACCTCCCAAAGGCCCCACCTCCTACTATCATCCGCTTGAGCGTTAGATTCTCAAAGTTTTGGAGGGACAGAGACATTCACACCACAGCAACGATGTATGCATTTTCAATAGAATGTGAATTAAATAAATGACACATAACCATTTAATGGAATACTATTTAGCTGATACAACTAAGGAGGCGTGCCTGCACACATTGTCAAGAGAAGGTGCTCACTATATTTGTTTTAAAAAGAAACGGGTGAGAGAAATGCACTATGTGATGCCATTTGCATTTTAAAGTAGAATATAAAATGTTTAAATGAGCCCAGAAATGTTCAGTATGATAAAAAATAATTTTAACAGTTATTATTTCTGGGTATAAGTTGGGCAGATGGATGAAATAAAAATAAGGGAAGAAATGTACTATTTTATTTTATAAAATACCATGCTGTTTGATTAAAAACAAGACTATATTACTGTCACAATAATTAAAAAGAAGCTAAAAATGCCACATAGTTCGACTTCTTTTTAAAAACATTTTTAAAACCTGATTTATTTTCATTTCAGCATTAATGAGATATATTGACAAATAAAATTCTATAATATTTAAAGTATGCATTGTGGTGATTTGATACACTTGTTCACTGTGAAAGGACTCTCCCCATCCATTAACTAACACATCCATCACCCCGCATTTATATTTTGTTAAGAAGTGAGAACATGTTAAGTTCTACTCTCTTAACAATTTTGAATTATACAATAGAGTGTTATCAACTGGAGTCCCTAAGTTTTACATTAAATCCTCAGACCTTATTCATCTCATAGCTGAAAGTTTGTTCCTTTTATAAATTTTGCCGCATTTCCCCCCCTCTGACAACTACTCTTCTACTCTGTTTCCACGAGTTTGACTTTTTTTAGATTCCATACGTCAGTGATCCCATGTAGCAGTTGTCCTTCAATCGATGAATGGATAAAGAAGATGTGGAGTGTGTGTGTGAGTACACATATGCATATGTGATGGAACATAACTCAGCCTTGAGAAAGAAGGAAATTCTGCATTTGCGACAAGGCAGGTGGACTGGGAGGGACAACGCTGAGTGAAATGATCCAGAAAGAGAAAGACAAATACTACCTGCAGCCATTCATACTCGTATGTGAAATCAACCTTTTTAAAATCTATTTTTTAATCTTATTTTTTGCCCCTTTAGTAAATTTTCACTAGTTTAGTGATTCACTACACACTTATCTTGATTGACTGGGTCTAGGGAAAGGTGTTAGCAAAGCAAGAAAAAAGGAAAAAAGAAAATTGGTAATCAGACTTTATACAAATATTTAAATTCTAGATGAAGAAAATGATAGCATATTTTGCCACGTATAATGTGCGCTTTTTTGCCCAAATTTTTGAAGGGAAAAATAAGGATGCGCATTATACATGGGTATAATGATTACCTACCATGGACATAATAATGGGTATAATAATCCTGTGTATCATGCGCACAAAGATGGAGGTGTGCATTATACATGAGAGCACGTTATGCACGACAAAATACTGTACTTTCTTTACTGCTATTCCTAATCCCAGAACAGAGTCGATAGTAATGAACATGAGGGTGAATGGAGTCAGTATCATGAGGTGGTGGCGGACAGTGTGATCGATGCATCATCCTGGTTCTCGTTCAGTGACGATTGTTCCCACAACTGGTAGGTGCAACACAGACAGAAAGCCTTCAGTTATCATCCCCCTTAGAAACTGCCTCAGCTGAACAAAACTGCCTCGACCAGGCCACCGGCTCCTCCCTGGTTTCTCACACTCAGTGATTGATTGATGAGGGAACTGGGCTATTTCAGCCTAAACTGGGACAAAGCTGATCAGCCACTCTAACCCCATGTCACCCAGGGAGGTTGGCTAAGGCTGTCACCAGACCTGTAGCACCTCAGCTTCTCCCTCTGACCACTGCTGTTTACCTGGCTTCTCTTTTACAAGGCTCTTCTTAACAAATATTACGCAGACGGAACAAATAAATGGGCAATCTGGAGTACCTCAGAGAACATTAGGAAACTCACACAGGTGAATTCATAATTACAAAAAAAGAGGAAAAACCAACCTGAAGTGGAGAGAAAGGAGAGATGCGTGGGGGAGCTGATGGAAAATAAGGCATAAATTGGGGAGAAAATCGGGATGCGTGTGAGGCAAGAGTAAGGATAAAACAAGAACAGAGTTGGTTGAAGGTGCCAGAGATGGAAGAAACAGCTTGTGCAGAGCAGAGCGAAGGACCTAGAAATCCATGTCAACCTTCTCCTCTTCCCCATAACAGAACTAAGATTCCTAGCAATTCTTGCTCATGGAAACTGGTAACTGGAAGATAATTTAGCAGTCATTATGTCTCCCCACCTCATAGTGCAGATCGGAAAACTGGGGCAGCTTACGGTTTCTATAGTTAAGGCCTGGGGAGAAAAGAAGTTGGATACACTGGTGGTGAAAAAAAACGTAGGTACTCAGCACATGCTGTAAAATCCATTAAAACTGACTCACTCGTTTTGGATGAGGTCAGTGTTGACATAAGACAATTTGGTGGGCAGCATTTATTTTCCTATTTATTAAAATGTCAGAAGGAGTACCGATGGCACCTCCTAAAAGGCTTGCAGGTGGTGGTCTTCAAAACACCATCTTCAATCCTCAAAGAGGATAAAAATTCTAATATTCTGGCTTAAAGATAAAATAAGGCAACTACCCTTAAAGATGGGTACTTGCAGAAAATCAAAGCAGGGACAATTCATTTTTAAAAAAACCTATGAAACTCAAAGACATTTATTTATATAAGTTTATAAAATACATGCACAATAAACCACATTTAAAAGCCACAGAATATTAAACTAGAAAAAGTGAGACTTCAAAGAAAATCACTCGTTGAACAAATTGTCAGTGCTTTTTCAATAATTTACTTCTTCTCAAAGTACATTTTTCTGCATGTCCCAGTGGAGGACAATGTTGCCTCTGAAATTTTAAAGTGAATATAGAGAAATCCAAATGCATTAATATGTTCTTGGCTAACTGGTCATATTAATGCAAGAACCTAGTGGCCGTATTTTGATTCAGTGAGACTGTGTCACTTACTCTATAGCCTGAACCAATCTTGTAGCTCAAACATGTCCCTCGGGTCGGCTGAGATGGTTCTGGTCTCCCTGGCTGTGCACAAGATTTTGTCTGTATTACTCACACACAGATGAGTGAGACGTTGAGACCATCCTCTGAATAATCAAAGCCTCAAATTCAGATTTGTCCAATAATCTGGATATTTTGATGGCAATAGAATGATTCTCAATTTGACTGAAACTGCCCCCTCACTCCCTCCATGCCAAACATGACAGAAGTGCAGTTAATGTTATCAGAAGAAAGAATGCTGAGAAGTTCATGTCTCTACATACGACTCAGACCCAAATGCTAAGGCAGTGTTCACATTCATTCACATCATTCCTCAGGGTCCTGTCTGAGTAGCTAAGCTGTGTCCACCGGCTCTGGCTCCCCTGTGAGATCCCAAAGAAGCTGGCATTTTCACGTGACAGGAAAATAGGAGCTGAAGTCAAGAAAACCACCGCATCTGGAACGGGAGGAAAGATTTCACTGGAAAGAACTTGACAAACTTTGAAAACAAAGTTCTAGACTTTACTAATTTATTTTGGCTGCAAAGCTGAGCTCAGTGCAAAGCTCAAAGAGGATTTGTCCGAGGCCCCTTTCAAAGAAATAAAAAGCCAACCCGCATGAAAATTAATGCATCGACTGAATAAACAGTGGAGATAGTTATCTGATACTGAGGGAATAGAGCCGCACTAGGCCTTTTGGTTATTTATGGGATTATTATTGGAGGAAACAGAAGCAATTAGATATCCCCCTGCTTTCAGAGCAGGGGAAGGAAAAAAAGGTGTCAAACACAGTTTTTCAATTTGGCCTCTTGATCATTTCGTTCTCGCTACATCTTAAAATCCAACTATACACACGCCCCCCGTGTTCTACTCTCTGGTCTCGCAGCTGTGCCTTTGCCTATTTCTCCTTTGTCCTGGGAAAACTTCAAGGCCTTTGAATGGAGGAGAGAGAGACATAACATATCTTAAAAATAAAAGCTGTGCCTTTAAAAACAAAGCATATTTATTATTGTATGTTACCACAAAAGTGATATATGTATATGTATACATTATAGAAAAGAGATAGGAGAAGAACCTTAACAATCACTTGCAGAAACATTTGCCATTCTTCTGTATGCCCGGCTTTTGAAGCTGTTCTGGGGGGGATTTTCCACAGTGTGAGTCCTTTTAGGAGTCAAGTGACGATGTGGCATGATCCGTTGGTGCCAGGAGGCACCCATCCTGGTCAGGTGTTGAGCCTGGACCCATTGACACAAGAAGCAGGCAGAGTGAGGAACTCATCTCAGTGCAAGGAGCAGCCACCTGTGTCCCTTGTGCTCATGGTGACAGGTGTGGTGTCAGTCCCGGCTGGGCAGTGGCCAGGATGCCTTTTGGGACATCCAGTGTCAGATGGCAGAGGCAGCAGGGTTCTCATCCCTGAGCCTGAGGTGCGGCTTTGGCCGTGGTTCTGATGCTGAGAGCTTTCCTGTGCCGGCCTGTTTCCCAGGCTGCCCTTCAGATTCCCGGATGCTGCCCTGGGCTCCTCAACAGCCAGTCAGTAAACGCGTCCCCTGTTGAAATCAAGCAGAGGAAGTTTGTGTTGCTGTTCGCTGCGAACTCAGACACACCCTCCTATAGTTTCTTGACTCAGAGACACCTGCATTCCTATTTTAGCTGACAGTATCCTGGTTTTCTCTGTACCTAGGAATAGCATCTCATTTTGCCCCGACAGACACTTACTTCCATGTAGGTGTGCATACAGGGGCTTTGTGTCCCACTTTTTCTCAGGAATACACAGGATAGTTATCGTTTTCCTCAGCTTCCAGCAAAGGTGATGGTGAGATGAAAATGTCCACATCAGGCACTTTCACGTGTGACATTTGTCTCCAGTAACAATGGGAGGAACTATGGTTTCATTTCTGAGTGCCTATTCTTTACCAGGTCCTTTACTAAGTGCTTTACAGAGGTTTTAGCTCACTAGTTCCTCATAAAACTCCTATGAGGTAATTGTTGTTTCATGAAACCCCCCACAATGTTCCATGAGGTAGACACTGTTCTCCACCCCATTTTACAGATGAGAAAACTGAGGCTCAGAAATGTTAAATACCTTGTCTGAGTTCACGAGCAGGAAGGGGTGGCTCCAGGGTTTGCACCCAGGTTGGCTGACTCCAGAGTCCCCTTTCCTAACCGGTTCACAACTCTGCTCCCAGGGCTCGCTGCTGGGGCCCTCTGGTCACCTGTATGCTGACTTCTCCCTACTTTTCACCCGGGAATGTCGACTGTCACCCTGCTCTGAGCAGGGCACTGTTTCAACCCTAATAAGTAATGAAGAGATGGAAGGCATACTCCTGTAATTCAAGGCTCAATAATGAAAGTAATATGCCTTTAGAGAGTGTATTATGGTTTACACAGCATTTTCATACAGACCATTTCACTTAATGTCATGGAATGACTAGAGAATAATTACAAAGACTAATGCCAAAATATGCACAGTAATGCGGATCTTAGAGGAAAAAAAAACAGAAGAGATGGGGGTGAGGTTAATGAGGGGAGCTTCCGAGGGAAAGTGAGTTTTCAGGAATTTCTGGGGTGTAATGCTGGTGTTTGATGGAGAGTGTCGTGGTCGTGGAAGTCTCAGTACTGAGGTGTTTATGCGCTTACTGCCAGCAGGTCTGCGCTGAGTTCGGCAGGGTATGTTTTTGAGTCTGAATAACTGGTGGATTTGACGTTCATTGGTTCCTGTTAAAATAGAATCTTACGTAAGGATTGGTTCGACAAGAAGGCTGGGCTGAGAGGCCTGAAAAAGCACCAGAGACATGAGTACCCTCAGCACTTGGGTCCTTAAAGCAGTCCTTCCATGTGGCCTTATACTGGCTGATGGTGAGCCTGTGATGGACACAACTGTGCTGACCTTGTTGTCAAGGAGCCTTGTGTTGGGGAGAAGGAGATAAATGTGAAAGAATTGAGGGAAACGAGGTATTCACGCTGTTCTGACTCGGAGGCAGGCTTCATGAATGGAGTGTGATAAGGCATACTTTCAACAAAACCTCCTTGGAAAGACACATGTTCTAGCAAATCTCAGCCTTTCAGGTCAGTTATGATAAGGCTCCCTCGAATGTGTATAAACAGAATGTCAGACAAGGTTGGGAATCACTGCCAGAGAGCTTAACACATCCACAGTTTCAGAAAGAACAATCCACGTGTAATTGGTTTGTCTCAGAATGAAAGAATTTCTTGCTAAGACAGAGAAAGCAAAATGCTTGCCTTGTCCTTTTTTCTGTTTTTCCTCTAAATTGCTTTCCTTCCCTCCAAACAATTAGGCCTGAGTAACCGAGAGCACTCAGGTGGCTATCAGAGGAACCAGTTTTCCCTCCCTCCCCTTTTTCATAATGAGCCTGCATTTTCTTCCTAAATAAGTTTGAAAGTTACATTTTCTGTTCTGTGAGACTTGAAGCAAGATGAAAGGAGACCAGAGTGGCAGAAGGTGCATTTGGGGAGGTGGCAGAGGGAGCTGGCTGCAAAGGGCGGCCCTGCGGAGGTGACTCATGCGCTTGCTCTCCGCTCTCCTGCCAGCGGTTTCCTCCCCTGGTGAGAACGCAGCCAAGAAGCACAAAAGCCATTTGGAGGATGGAGCCGGGTGCCAAATCTGAGTATCTCATTTTAATTGGACACAAACTAAGACACTCTCAAGGGAAACACTTGATGATCATTATTATTTCATCAATAACTCGCCAGTGTCATGCAAATTAAACATGAGGACAATGACTCTGGAGCCTTTGAAGCATCTGTGTAAAAGCGGGTGCTGTGCTGAAGCCAACTCCTGGTGAATGACTTTGCCTGGCCAAAAATGTATCTTTCCCACCATAGCTCTAATTTACTGCTGCGCCCCTCCCTGCCTCACAGTGAGTGAACCTGGAGCTGCTGCTTGTTAGAAGGGGAACCAGCACCGAAGAGAGAATTTACTTCCTTGTTCTCATCTTCCTTGTTATGGAGCAATGGCTGTTTGGCCTTTAGTGGCTGTCCCATGTCCTATGGCTTTCTCTGCGATAGCTGGAGGTCGGAAATGCTGTTGGCAACCAGAGAGGTCTTCCCTGAGCCGCCTCGAGCAGGGGGATGAAGGTGTCACAAACATCACCATGCAAAGTAAGCAAGCCCAGTCCATGTCCCTGGCTTCAGAACAGAGAGGGTAAGACACGTGGCATCCAGATCTCAGATATTCAGCAGGGACAGAAAAGAGCTGGTGTTCTCCTTTCCTCTAGGCGCCTTCTCAGGGCACCGACTGTCAGGGCTGGATTCTGACAGTGTCACGTCTCATGTCTGCCTCCGTGACATCGGCTCTTCTATGCCCTGCCCATCCTTTGAGGACTGACCCCCCACTGCCTTCCACACTCTACAAGATTCTCCTCCTCTGAAATCATACACCGCTTGTCTGGTCACTCGGATGACAAATGCCATATGTGGCAATACTCTGTTATTTGTGTATCTATGTAGTTCTCTGAGAGACAGCAAGATTTAGCAGTGTGGTTACCAAAGTTCCATTATTTGTGATTTTTGCTATATCTAATGACTGCCCAAAGGATCAAATACTTGACACTGTTCATTCCTTACATTTTCTTTACTGTAGATATTTTTGGTTGTTTTGAATGTTCCTGTTTTTAAATTGAGAAATAACATAAGTAAAATGAATTGATCTTAAGGTGTATTGCTGAGTGAATTTTCATATATGTATTATACGTACGACCTTTAGCCAGACTAAGATATAGATATAGCCTTTGAATATCTTCTTAAAGAAAATGACATACCTCTACCGACAATATATTAAAAAACGTGGTTTGCTGTGCTTATGAAACTTTTTTTAAGCAATAAAGTAAGTAACTGTCATTTATAAATGCTCCTGTTTTATCTAAAACCGTCTCGTGCAGTGCTCAGTGTCCCTGTGTCCTTCACTATCCATCCATCCGATGTGTATTGAGTACATGAAAGGCATCGCTCTAGGCATGGGAAGCAGGTGCAGCAGTGAAGAAAACAGACTAAACTCCTTGTTCTTATTAAGCTTTAGTTGGGGAAAGAGACAATGAACAAAATAAGTAAGTAAAAATATATAGTATGTCAGGTGACAAGGCTTTGGGGCAGAATAAAGCAGGAGAAGGGGACAGAGAGTGCTGGGTTTGGCTTGGGGGGGAGTGGTTTTAGACATTTAAATAGAGCAATGAGATACGTCCTAGTATTGAAGCAAAGACCCAGAGGTAGCAGAATGCTGGGCTGCTTGAGAAGCAGCGAAGAGGTAAGAGCCCCACTCTTGTGAACACTGGACTGGACACTTTGGGGCCGTGTGTGCACGATGCACATGAGTTCTTACCCTGCCTCTGCTGCCCTCTTGACAGTCTTTGGATATGTTAATTAATCTCCCAATTATGCAATGTCTTAAACTGGAGTAAGAAAAATTTCCTTTTCTAGTTGTGTTTTAGGTTAAAGGATATATATAAGTAATGCAACTAATTTACTATCTATCACCTATTAGGAGCCTGGTAAATGATAGCTGTTATTGTACACAATTTTGATATGGAGGCTGCAGTGCCTTGAGCTTCAAAATTACCATGCCTTTTGCTTTTTATTCAAATCACAATAGCCTATAGATAATATGTGTCTTGCAAAATACTGTGTTACACAAAGTTCAAGTGAACTGTGACCTGGTTTTCAGGAAAGTCTAATCTAGTTGTGGAGATTAGAAAGAGGATGGATATTAAGTCTGTTCACAAATTAGCTAATTTTCCTCTTAGGTAAATGGAAGGGATTTTATTTCCCTGCCCCTTTAAAGTTACATGTTCATGTGACTTGCTTTTGTCCATGAAATATGGATGCTGGTGATACATGTTAATTCCTGGGAAAGGCTGGAAGCCCCAGTGCACAACTGCCCCAAAACAGGTGTTAAATGAGTCTCTATCAGCCTGAATGCCTGAGTGATTACAGGGAGATAGGTCTGCCTAGCAACCTATACTGGAAGTGCAGCACGATGAGAAGTACACTTGTGTTAAACTACTGTGATTGGCAGTTATTTGTTACAGCAGCTTAAGGTGCCCTATGCTGACTAAAACCATTTGTAAAACAACCAGAAAACACAATCTTGGGTAGGATGCCACTTCTTTGTAACAGTGGTAGCAAAATAGTAAAATCAAGATAACATTTTAGGATAAGAGAGATGTAAAGAGATTGATATGTCATCACTGTGTCCAAAAAGAGTTGAAAAAACACCACTATATCATGGCTTGATGAAAAAAAATGTTTTTATCAACACATAAATTTCCTAACTATGATTCATGATCAACTGAAAATCTGGGGAAATTTTTCAGAAAATTACAATTTGTCCTAAAAACATTTCTACTGCTCTAAAACACATCTTTCCCAGTTCTTAAACTTCACTAACATGTCCTTTCATGGATTTTGCAAATTAGTACTTATGTTTCAGCTGCAGCCCAAAAAGGATTAGAGTGGTTTAAGACTAAAAACACTGACATAAGAAGACTCAAAACTATCACCCAAACAGAATAGAGAAATGTTGTGTTTTGAGATGTGTCCACGTCAAGTGGAAAATATGTTTGCTTTCAACCCTTCACACTAGCCAGATTCAGGATCCAAGTGTCAGACTTCCCCCAAATAAACAGAAATTGAAGAAACAGCTTGCGGACCACTGGTTCATGGCTCAGTGAAAACTCATTTGCCCCTCAATTAGTGAGCTTTTCTGTACCAGAAATTTTGTTTCCTTCTATCACTCCTTTTAAATGGCCTTCTTTCTCTGACTCATTCTGTCATCACAGATGTGATGTCAGCATGAACTAGGGGTTTAATGATGTCCCTCTAGAGAATTTTCATCCTTTGGCATTTATTCCAAATAGGGATGTGAGGAGATTTTATTTTTCATGATGTCTCTATTCTTTCAGACCTGAATAAAATTGTTCAGGTCTGTGCTTCACTAAACACAATGCACAGCTCTAAAAGGGGGAAAGTATGCCAACTTGCATGAATAAAATAATGCTGAAATGAATTTACTTTCAGCTTTCCAAAGAAATGTATAATTCCCTTTAGAAGGTAAACTTGATTTTTTAATGTAAAGTTTTTATAGAATGTCGCTTTAAACCCAGAATACTAAAAATCGTCTAAACATGTTACCAAAAATCTTAGAGACCACACATTTCAAGGTACTCCCCTTGAATCTTCAATAATATTTTGCTTGACTGAATTTAGTCAAGCAAGTGTTGATGTCTTCCCTTCTTCAGATGATCTTTTTCCCCCATTAAGCCTTTGCCAGGACAAACATTTCTTTTTTTTTCACTCCCATTCATTGACAGCCTTTTCGAATTCTCTTATCTTTCCTCCTTTCACACTGCCCCATCTGCTATCCCTTTTATCTGCCTTGAAGCTCCATATCCAAAATGTTTTGGTTCCAAGGATGGGATTTTCTTTGATTATAGGACTTTTAATATCCACTAATGGAGAAGAAGACATCAGTGATGAAGCTCCCTAACATGGAGAGGTCAAGAGTGGGGTAAACTGGGCAGGGTGAATGGGCTCTGGAGAGCTGGGAGGTTGTTCTCCATGCTGGCTCCACCTAGAGACAGCCCCGCCCAGGGAGCAGTCCCACCGTCCATTTTCCCCAGAGCTCCTCTTCCCTCTCTGTTCAGACCCTGATTGCCCTGCCTTTCCCCTGCAAAGTGCTACTGCTGCCTGTGTTGTTCCCAGACTCCTTTGCTTCTCTCTACCCATGGGTCACATTTTATCCCTCAAGTTCAGATCCTTCCCCTACCTGCCTCGCTCCTCAGATGCCATGCTGACCACAGCCTTGGTCAGCCACCAGCTCAGAGTTGGGAAGTGTAGCCCCTGCCTCCTTTCATGAACCGCAGTGTTTCAGGAATATGCTGTGCCCAGGGACTGCTTTCTCTAGTAAGACCACGCTCAGGGGCTAGTCACAGAAGCCAGTGGATCCACACTGAAGTGTAAATGGAATTTCGAGCCTCCTCAGGAAGCCTCTGTACCACTGGTGCTGGAGGGAGGGCCCAGAGAGGGAAGAGAGTATCCTGAAGATGCTCAGCTGTGGCGGCCGTTTCCGACTCACCTGGCTCTGGTCTTGTGAATCCTGATGATTACCTTCTTACCTCCCTTCTCTCTGGACTGTTAAGGAGTCTTCTTTTGGTGGAGTTCATTTGTTCACAGTGATTATTTGCGAGTAGTCGGGGAGGAAGAGAAAAAGGAACAAACCAACAGAACAAAAAATTTCCAAATCTCCTGAATTTCCATCCAAACTTATGAAAAAACTGATATGTGAGTGAAAACTATATATTTTGAACATTATAAATGCATTTATCATCTTTAATTTTAACATCTAAATTATTTTGTATACATTTTATGCATTTTTTAGGGACAAAATTGTAGCTAAACCAAGGACTGGCTTGGTGGTTGAATGAAAGTATAAAGGGCTCTTCTGCTGGCCCATCCAGCCCTGGGTAGGGCCCAGGTTAACTGAAGTTGGGGGAAATGGAAATGGTGACATTTCTTTAAACAATAAAAATTACAAGTGATTGCCAAAGTGCCACGAGCTGACATTTACAGAGATTGTTCACTGATTATATATATGAAATATTATCAGTAATTAGCTCATGGCAGCTACCTGCCCCTCATTATTTTACTTTTAGAATATTTTTAAAGCTTAGGTTACTAAAATTTCAAATAATCCTGGACTGTGCTGTCCTGGGTCTTTATCCCAATGAATTGTCGTCTCTTGTAAACAGTCTTATGATCTGATTTCCATTGGGACGGCAGTTGTAAAAGGCCAGGGATTTTCAATGGATTTACACATATACTGTTTCAGTTAAGTTACCAAGGTCGACTTAACAGCCCTTTCTCTCAGAGACTTAAATACCTTTTGTCGCCCAGTTTCTTTCTACTACGTTTGAAGGAATAGGTGATGAGATTAAAAGGGGCTAGGGGTAGGGTCGGGGGAGGGGTCTGCTTCGTGAAATTTCCCTTGTGAATTCCATCAGCAGTCGGTGGTCTCAGTTAACTAGTGTGGTGGCATTTTGTTGCTAGAAAGATTTGTTAACATGGAGGCAAATGCTGGAACATTTATTATCATTATTTATTTTTCTGGAAAGCGTCGTTCTGCCGAAACCCTTTTGCAAAGAAAAGATGTCTGGGAAGAAAGCTGGCAGCTAGAATTCGCGTGAAGGCATTGGGCGAGGCAGCCTGGATCCTCCAATTCGGTTTCTCCCCACTCCCTGAACACAAAAGGAGATGGGCTGGCTTTCTGGAGCCCTGCTCAGCCCAGGCTGGAGTCATTACAAACAAACATTAATTAATGACACTCCATTACTGGCTACATCCTCAATGAAGTTTAAATAGTCTGAGTTATGACAGCGAGAAATGTAAGGATAATAAAGGTAAATGAGATTCATATTTAATCCCCAACTCTAAACGACCGGTTTGATTGTCTCATTCACTTGGCAAACAATTTTGTTTCTAAATGTTATTCCAGCCACAGATATAATTTCTCTAACACAGCAGAAAGGAGGAGATTAAAATATGAGATAGAGGCAGCACTTACCTTAGACTGATTAATAGGCTCAGGCTGGTCCCCTGTCACCATGCCTAAAAGCATCAAGACATGCTTTCCATCCTGGCCTATATATATTGATACTTACCGGGTGCCAGGAAAACCTCTTTGATTAGTCATACTAAACCGCCACTTACGTGGCGTGCATGCCACAGACCTACACTCTTCTTAATCAAGTCATAAATTCTGGGACTCTCAAAAGCAGCACTCCCTTCCCTAAGGAGACATGGAGGAGTCAGGTTCACTGCGAGTTCTCTCACCCTTAACCTGCCATTCTTTCCCTAACCCATCGGCCATATGGGCCAAATCATAGAGCAATTGGAATAAGAAAAAATAAAAAAAAACTATGGAATTTCATCCATATGGCTTGATGAAGCCAGTGATTCAGACTATATAAGCCCCTTTTGCATTGATAGCAGAAAAAAAGGTGTGGGGGCTTTTGTAGTTCTCTTTAGTTTTGCTGAAGTTACAGAGGCTGGGACCGTGACTGATTACTTAGAGTCAGAACGTTTGACAATGGTTTTCTAGCAATAAAAAATGCTGTAAGTGCCATGAGGTCTAATTCTCATCTTCAGGGACATTAAAATAATCTCGTTGTATTAACGAAGGCATGCCTTCCTGGGGACTACAGGAAGAAAATGCCTTTTGGAAAAAAGGCCTTGGAGCTTGCCTTTCCATTTAGCATCTAATCCTTCAAGTAGAGCAAGAGAGTGAGTGAGCTTTTCATTCTCCCCACCCACTCTCCTCAGCTTCTCTCCATGAGATTTCCCTATGAAGTGTATCTTTCCCTCACATTTGGCACCTCTGAGAACGAAACAACAGCTACGAGTAATCGTGACATGCAAATAGAGCTTTGAACTTGCTCTGAGTATGGGAAATAGGGAGAGCTATAAAGTGTTCTTCACCCCCATGGTCGAAAATGACAACATTCTTTAAAACTTTGCATGAAATTCAATATAATTCTTTCCTGCTCAGATTACAGGAGCCACGGTGTAAAATATTACATTTTTTCAAAGCCAAAGAGCAAAGTGAAGCTATCAGGGTGCCCCTCCAGGTGAGATTTATTACAGAATGCCTTCTGAAAACGGTGCGCGCTCTCTGCATATGTGTGCCACATTCATCGCATTAGTATCCAGTTGAAAAATCCCCCGCATATGCGGTGCCTGAGAAATAAGAGCGGGCAAGCCTACAGAATATGACACTTATGCTAATCTGTGCCCTGCTGTGGAAAAACATACACTAGGATTCCATTACCACATTCATTAGGCTGCAGCACACTCCATCCTGAATAGGGATTATGAGCCACAATAGACTGAAAGCAGTTGATTGAGCCCACTTAGCCAAATCACTCTGACAGTGGCCAAATACGTTGCATGGGGAAGATCATCGGCTCAGACTTTGCAGAGGATGTTACTGGTTGAAATTTCGTGCCTCCCTGTGACTGTCATATCAGTCAGCTGAGGGCAGATGCCCTCAGCTCAGACTGTGAAAGTCGGAAGCTGCCATAAATTTATGATTGGGGTCTGGCAGGACTGTTTGAAGGGGGCTACCCCCTCTCTCCTTGCACCTGTGTGTGGTGCTGCCGACCCTCTCCATCCATACTTCTTTCCTGATTACACTCAGAGAATGAGTTGTGTGGTGATAAAATGACATACTAGAAAAGAAATTAAAATCCATTGAAAAACACCAGTGCGGCACTCAGCTTGCCCAAGTCTCCCCATCCGGTTTTCTGGGCTACTGGAAGCAGTCACTGCCTACCAGCCTGACCTTTCTGCAGTGGCAGAAATATTTGCCACAGGTGAGCTAGAAATATTTTAAATATTGTCAGGACTAATAGTGGAAGGAATTCAAGTTCGCTGCTCAGAAGATGTCAGGGAATCTGGCTCTGCAAGCAGAGGGGACAGATTTATATCATGTCCAGGTATATCATTAAGAAGATAATAATACAAACCTGTGGGAAACAGGGTTTGAGTCTTAGGTTCTAGGAAACTTTTGCTGAGGCTTTTCTTTTTCAGTTTGGGAGTTTATCAGGGACTTCTTAAGAGTAGTTGTACCTCACACCTTGATTTACGCCACTGATGTATTTATGAGAAGCTGCAGACAAACCAGATTTTGTTTTTGTAAACCAAATCTCATCCTTTTGGCCAAAATAACTCTGTACTCAATCCTCACACGTGTGTAAAGTGAAGGCTTTAAGATATAATCTTATGCTTGAAATGCAAAAAATAGCTGCTGAATTTATCATCCATCTGAAAAGCTCCAAGTTTACCTTACTGGGATTTCCAGAAGTAGAGTCTACCAGAAGAACAAAATAGGAATGAAGGGGGCTTGAAGAGAGGACTGTTGAACCAAAACACCAGAGCTTTCATTTTTTTTTCCCCTCCTGAGAAAATGGAAATGTCAGAGAATGGCAGGCCTCATGCTTTTCCTTTGCATGCTTAGGTTGCGTCATGTGTTTTGGAAAGGCATAACTAACCTCTTGCGGTTTCTAAAACACAAACCCCATCAATACTGGCTTGCGATGCCCATAAATCCAGGGGAGGAAA
Source organism: Artibeus jamaicensis (assembly GCF_021234435.1). Classification (NCBI taxonomy): domain Eukaryota; kingdom Metazoa; phylum Chordata; class Mammalia; order Chiroptera; family Phyllostomidae; genus Artibeus; species Artibeus jamaicensis. The sequence goes on from NW_026521738.1 coordinate 7,113,587, forward strand.
CGCGGATGGCACTCAGGCGCCGCGCCTGCTTCCACAGCCAAGCCGGGTCATTCCCTTCGGTGGCCGTGGCTGTGCTCCTGCGGCTGCTCCCAACACGGAAGTTGTGTCCTGCACTTGGCACTGAAAGCCGCTCTCGGTAGAAACAGATGAAATGTGGGCCTTGGAAAAGAAAAGCTCCCAGAGAGGCTTTGTTTGGGGTTTTCTCTTTCACAGCCCCACTTTTCTGGACCGTCCTGTGACCGGCGTCCTGCCCTGTATCTCCCAGCTCCCTGCAATGCCCGACGCATCAAACAGGTTGAAAGAGACTCGGTTTTCTTGCCAGGGGAACATGGCCCTTTGCACCACGATTGTAATACAATCTTCCCTCTCTCGGGCTGCGAATGCTACAGTGAAAAACCGTGTTTGAAAACCTCTTTTATCATTTATCGTCTCCAGACTGAAATCATTTTTGACAACCTCTGCAGAAAACAAGCAGCTTTCTGGCTACTGGCGAGTCGATTAAAGGGAAGGAAACACATGTTCACTGTCAGACCGAGCCCCTGGAGAAAGCACTGACAACCTTTTAACCCCCTTCCTGGGGAAAGAGCCCAAATGTTTCTCTGGAACGAAATCACCACATTGTCTTAAGCATCTTTTCATTTCATGCATCTTTTTATTTCTTCTTAAGGTGAGACACTTGGAAATAATCTTCCACATCTCCGTTATTATTTGGATGCTTTCAGATCTGCCTTGGATCCTACTCAGGAAAAGAGTATCGCAAATGGATGGTTTTTAGGAACTACCCTCTCTTCATTTTTTCTTTCACCGTCTGACCACAGTTTAAATATCAACACACTGACGAGTTCACTCACCTCATATAGTGATTCCTCAAAACCAGCCAAGAAACCACAGGAGTGAAATTTTCTGAACAGTAGGAAGGCCTGACTAGTGGACATTAATAACAAGCTGAGCAACAAGACTGGGCCCGGGAAACTTTTGTGCGTCTCAAGATCTTGAGCCAGAGAGTCCCACACATTACTTAGGCATCTTGTCAAGCAGAGCCCTTTCCATAGCACTGATTGCAAAGCAACCAGCATGGGACACTGAAGGTTCAATGCTAAAGTGAACTTGAGTGTAAGAAGGTATTTGAGTTTGTGTCTTTAAAAAAAAAAAGGTAATGATTGTTTTAAAATGCCAGTCCTATAATCATCACAATTACAGAAATATCTAGCTCTCAGTCCTTAACCTATAACCTTAGTATTTTGTACCTCAGTACCACTGGCTCTGTGGTTCGGTCTGTTATGAGAAAAATCACCCGCCTCACCCCCTCCCTCGTCAAGGTCACATATTTGCTTTCATAGACAAAAGTCTGGGTGGTGGGCGGAGGGACAAGCTTTAAAGTTCCCGGGACAGGAGGCCACGCGGGAACTGCCACAAGCACAGGCAGCCTCTCAAACACAGAGAGGAGCGGCTCCGGGCATGTGCACGGTGCGTAGGGCTTTGTCTCCGCCACGTTCCACCAACCCCCCTTTTTAAATTAACTGGCTTTCCATTTTATTTTTATTTATTTAATTTTTTACTGAGATGAAATTTGCTAACATAAAATTAAGATTTTAGAGTTCACAATTCAACATTCGGTATATTTACAATGTTGTGTAACCACTATGTCTGTGTTGTCTGAAACGTTATTAAACTCTGTACCCATTCAGCAGTTAATCCCCATTTCCTCCTTCCAGTCCCTGGCAACCACTAATCCACTTTCTGTTTCCATGGATATACCTAGTCTGTATATTTCCCATAAATAGAATCATACAGTGTATAACCTTTTGTATCTGGCTTCTTCCACTTGGTGTAATTGTTTGGAGGTTTGTCTGTATTGCAGCATCATCAGTATTGCATTCCTCTCTATGGCTGAATTAATATTCTATTATAGGACATAATTTTGTAATTCATTCACCTGTTAACAAACATTTATTCATGTACAAGCATTCATTTGGGCCCCTGTTTTCAATTCATTTGGGGATTCACAGTCCATCCTCCACATCAGCAGGCTCTACACCCACAGGTTCCACATCCACAGATTCAGTTAAGCAAGAATCAAAAATCTTGTTCTAAAAAGTTATGTTGTTGCTAACGTGCACTATGTAGTTAGGCCTACAACAGTTGCGTCTGTACTGAACATGTACAGACTTTTTGTTTTTGTCAGTATTTTATAAATACTACAGTATAACAACTATTCCCATAGCATTTACATTGTACTAGGTATTATAAGTAATCCAGAGGTGGTTTAAAGTACAACGGAAATAGAGAACAGGCTGACAGTGACCAGAGGGGAGAGGGGAGGGAATTTCAGGGGAAAAGGGGGAGGGTTTTCAGGAACAAGTATAAAAGGCACATGGACAAGAACTAGGGGGAGTGAAAATGGGAGGGAGGTGGGGAGCTGGGTGGGTGGGCTGGGATGGGAGTAAAAGATAGAAAGCTACTTGAACAACAATTAATTTTTTTTAATTTTTAAAATTAAATCAGAAAAAATAAATAAAGTACAATACAAGGGAGGAAATGCATAGGTTATAGGCAAAAACTATACCATTTTATATAAAGGACTTGAGTACCTGCAGGTTTTGGCATCCCCTGGGGTCTGGGAACCCATCTCCTGTGGGTACCAAGGAGCGACTGTACTTAAGAGTAGAATTGTTATATCATGTGATCATTTTATGTTTTACTTTTTGAGGAACTGCCAACTGTTTTCCACAGCAGCTGAATCATTTTCTATTCCTACCCATTTCTCTAAGAGGGTTCCAGCTTCTCTACATTCTCACCAACACTTGTTTTTTTTTCTTCTCCCTTTTTTTAAGTACAGCCATCCGAGAGGGCAGGAAGCGATACCACACTGTGGTTTTAATTTGCATTTTCCTAGTGATTAATGATGCTGAGCATCTTTTCTGATGCTGATTCCCATTCGTATATCTTCCTTGGAGAAATATTTATTCAAGTGCTCTGTTCATTTTTGAATAGAGTTGTCCCTTGTTGTAGAGTTATAAATTATTTATATATTCTGAATATTAAACTGTTACACTTTCTTTAATACTGTAGGTTGTCTTTTCATTTTCTTAATAATGTCCTTTGATGCACAGTGGCTCTATATGTCCATCCATAAGCCTGTACCACACTTTTTTGCTCCCTGTAGCTTTGTAATAAGTTTGGAACTTAAGAAGTATGAATTCTTTGACTTTTTTTCTAGCCCTCTTTCTGAGCCTATAATTCAGGCCCAGAGCTTTCGTTCCTTCTCTGCTTCTCTGAAAAGTTTTAGACCTAAAATATGAACATATCTCCAACATTATCCTTAGTGTGTTGTTAAATATGTCCTTTACCCTTTAAAATTTTATAGCCAACCAACACGTCCTCATTTGTGCTCTTATATTCAGTAATTCTAGAGTGGCATTTGTCAATGAGCAGCTTCAAGAACAGCTGACTTTCTGTTATTTAGAAAACACATGCTCCAATTATTCTTTCTCTAACCCCACATCCAGGTTGCTTCAAAGAAACATTACTTGTGTCGGTCATTAATTGCCTGAGGGCTATTTGGATTATGAACTACATTATAATATTTCTACTGTAATATACCACCTCTGCTTCGCCTGTTGTCAGACAAATTGGATATATACCAGTCTCTGTGATGAGCTCAGTAAAAGGTTCCTGGCTGTCTGTCATACCAAGTCCTGTAAGAAGTGACATGCATGTGTCTCCATGTTTCAGGTCCCTATTTGACGCTGCATGGAGAGACCTGAAGGAGGTCTTGGCTTTGTTTCTGTCACATAATTTCTGTCTCCAGAGTTCACACAGTCCTTCATGTAGAAAGGCAACGAACCCAACATTTCATCTATCGTATTGATGATGACCAAAATTTCTCATAAAGGGTAATTTCCATAGTAAAAAAATCAGTCTAAAAATGTAAGCTTAATATATTCCTGAGAGAAGTAGCACACTGGCTTTGAGGAAAAACCAAGAATGACTTTGACCACCACATAAAATATTCCAGAAGGAAGTAACATTACGTCATCCAATCCCTGGTTTCACCTGAGGAATTGGGGCCCGGAGAACTGGAATATTCTGTGCCTTCCACAACTGCTGTTACGCAGCTAATATACAATGTTTTCCATGAGAGACAGATGAAAGAGAAAGTGTAAGTTTAGAGGGGAAACCCAGGAACTCCAATCCCTGTAGGTAGCTTAGCCCAGTGAAATGACCAACTTAAACCCTAGGAGAGGTTGGCCTGGAAAAGCCGTGTGTGGTGAAGGGAAGACCGCCTGACTGTGGGCACGCTGCCAGCACGTCAGGGTTCAGGTCCGATGTCCGAGTTCAGTGGTGCCCAGTGAGCTACGAGTGCCTGGTGCTTCTTTTTATTCTTTTCAGAAAAAACTGCCTAGGGAGTAAAGTATGGAAGAAGGCCAAGGTGATGGGAAAGACCTTCCTGATGACACGTTTGGTCTACAGTGAATGTATATCTTCTCCCTAGCTTCTTGAATAATAAAATGTCATTTGTACAATAATATGACAATGGCCATTTGTTGAGTGGTTACTGTATGTTTACAAGTGCTTGGTTCTTCAAAATAGAGGCAGACTCATAGATAGAGAGCAGGGTGAGAGCTATGGTGGGGTTATGGGTAGGGGGGTGGAGCAAAAAGGACAAAGAGCTCATGGACACGGACAACATGTGGTGACTGCTGAGTGGGGGAGGGGAGTATAAGGAGCTACATGGTAATTGAAAAAATACAGCAAAAATTTCTTTTAGAAGTGCTTGGTTCTTGATGACTACTATAAACACTATAATAATAAAGTAATCCCAACTCTACAAATGAGGCAACTGAAGTACACAAAGACGTTAAGAGTTGCCCAAGAAAGCACAGTTGAAAAATAGCAGAGTCATTTTTCCCAACTTATATAACTAAACCTGTTCAATACAGAAAAATTGGAATATAGAGAAAAACATAATAACGGAAATAAAATGTCATCTATGGTTAACCCAAATGATCTCTTTTGACCAAGGTGTGCTTGCTCTGAGCTCCAAAATGACCAAGAGCAGCGCAGTGTGCTGTGTGGCCATCTCATTGCAATGCCTGGCAGTTTGTGTTGTGTTCCTTTTTGTTGTTCTCATTCTTTTCAGTTGCCAAGTTTTCTTTTTCTTTCTGCACTTCCTACCCCTCACCATCAGTTTTTCTTCTCTTTGTGTCACCTCCTGAAAGTGGAAGGTGAAAGGAGGATCCCCAGTGGGTGGCAGGAAAGAAATGACACATTTCCCCCCCAACTCCATTCCCCCAGGTTCTCTTGTGATTCCTTCCCAAACTTGCAACAGTAAATCCCCACACTCCTTGCCCTGGCTGGCTTATCGATAAATGACAGGAAGGCTGCGCAAGATGGACTGAGGGCTGTGCAGGCATGTTTACGAGCAACAGACAGTGGAAGCAAACACGGCCAAGCCAGCTTTCATCCATAGAACATATCATTGATTTTTCTCTAATTAAAACAGTCACAACAGGCATTGTTGTCATGCCCATGTTTCTCATCTTTTGTGTTTTCAATAGAAACCAGCTTGTCTGGGAAGAACCCAGCAAGCCTCTTCCTTTCATCCCGTTCCCTTCCTCCCCATTATAGGCCATCTCTTCTTAAGGGAGCTTTCAGGGTCTTTGACACTTTTCTGATGTGAAGATTTCCACTCTTGTCGATCTCCATTAAATCTTCAGGCGGTACACTTCCTCAGCAAAGCGCAGGGTGAACTGTGGGCCCTGGCACGGAACGCCCCTCGTACTCACCATCACTGGGAGCCTGAGGCATCTGCTTCTGTGACTTCTCCTTGTCGGCTGTCATTTGCATTAACAGCTGGACTTGTGATGTGGGAGATTCCTTCACTAGTAAGGATGCCACAGGCGCTGCCCTGTCATCCCCCTGTGCCCCGGTGGCCCAAAGAGAGCCAGCAGCAATGGGGGAGGGTAGAGACTTTCTCCAGCCATCTGGAGAGCAGGAGAGGAGCAGTGGCCTCCAGCTCCTTTGGGAGAGTGAACAGGCCTGGGTGGAGATGTAGGAAAGACGTCTGACTCCAGGTCTTTATATAAGACTGGAAATGGTGGACATTTGGAACTCTGGGTTGGGCATCAGTGAGAAAAATGTTTTTAAAAATGATTTTTTTTTGGTCCATAAGGGAATAGGAAGAGTCCCTGAGGAATTGATTTATTTGCTAGTTCAGGCTCCTTGGGGGCTTGCCAGAGTTGGAAACACACTCAAAACAGAGCCCAGTGTCCCTGCCACCAACTGACTTGGTGGTCTCAAAAAGAAACTTCTAAACATTCCCAACTCTCTGATTTCTTCTCTTCTATGAGTGTAAAAGATGGCACCTGTCTGTAGTTCTGAGCTTTCCATGAAGGCCTTGGGGGATAGAGGAAAGGAAGTAAGGAAACACTGGGCTCTGGATTCTATAATCCTATAATCTACAACAGTTTTATGTACAATTTATTGGCCCTGGGTAGATACTAGAGAATTCAGAGATAAAATTCATAATTTTAAGGACTTTACAGTCTAGTGGGGGAGACAGACAAAAGGTAAAGAAATAAATAGAAATATAATATAATGTCAGGAAGTAATGAGTGATATGCAGAAAGGGAGAAGTGTTTCTAAGATGGACTGTCCCTAAGGGGCATGGAGCCATCTCTGGGCCATGTAGAGCTCATACCAAACCACGTTATCTACCTTCTATTTCCACACCTACCTCTCAGCAGACATACTCATAGATCAGAGACAGCCTTGAGAACAAAGATGGAGCACATAAAAATCACACCCACAATGACATGTAGGATGAAATAAGAGGAACTGGTCCACCAGGGGACCACAGGAAGTAGAGGGACCATGATTTCAGGCTGAAGGTACAAGAGCTTCACGTGTCAGTGTATATATTCCCTCTATCTATCTATCTATCTATCTATCTATCTATCTATCTATCTATCTATTTTGCTAAGCCACTGCCCTGTGGCTTAGCACAATAGATAGTCCCCAATATATGAAGCCTGAGGTAATTACCCATGTTCTATGATTATTTATCATAAAAAGGTTAGATTAACAAGTTTTGATACCTCAGGTCAAATCCAAGAATTTGAGTACAAATTATCATGTGTGTTATCAGAAGACAAAATCTGTTGAAGATTGGAAGTGCCTTTAATTCATCTCTTCTACTCTTCATTGGAAGAGCAAAGCCAAGATTGCACAAGTGCTTAATCATGGCAGACCCGAGTGACTCCAGGCCTAGGCTGCTGAGAGTACCAACACCGCTCAGCTGTGGTCCTGGCTATTGGCTTATATGTCAGTTACACAAATAGTTAGACTCTGAGAGTTTTCCTACATGATTGGTCTGCTCAATTATCCAACAAAAATCAGTGGCTATTCACACAGGTCTAAATCTCTAGTACTTGATACCAAATTAAATTAAATTAAATTAAATTAAATTAAATACCAAATTTAATTCACTTCTGGTTATTCTTCTCTAGGATATTTGTCCCTCTTTACAATAGACTCTAAATTATATATTCAAACCCATCTCAGGTGTAGGACCAAGATCCAAGGCACTCAAGAATAACTTGACACTCACTTGGTACAATTACACTATAGAGATTTTCATTTAAATGATACAGAAAAGGAGAGGGGGGGACAAAAATGTCTCTGGATGAATCAGACACAATAGACAACCATGATTTCAAGTCTTTAGTTTATGGAATTAAACCCTTGAAATATTCAAAACAAATTCTGTTGAGATCATCTGTTCTTGGAAGGCTCCTGATTCTCTGTCCAACTGAAAAGAAGGGGTGTGGATCTTCCAGAGAAGCAAAGACCTGCTGTAAGAGATTACATGGACTGCTGAGTTCCAATTCAGAAAACTATCCCCCATGTGTAGATGAAGCTTTATGGTTTAGAAAACACTTCCCCATGGTCTCTGTAGTCCTTGGAAGAGTCTCAGGTTATTTCTAGGCGTATAAGTAGCACATAGAAGTACAAGGAACATTTATCAGAGAAATAAGGGACACATATCAGTGGCCCTTTGGAAAAGACCTCAGAAATCGTTTAGTGAAACCACTTCCAGCTGAAGAAGTAAGCACTTCACAATAACTCTGAGAGCTGCAGACATATCTAGTCTATACATGAATGTCTTTAGATGATTACCCAGAATCCCACAAAGTAGTTCATTCCATTAAAAAAAATAGGTGTTAGGTTTTTTAAAAACTGAGCTCAAATCTACTCCTTTGTGGCTTTCACTCTTTGGTTCTCTCTCAGGAAGCAGGTATTATGCAGGGTGATAATACTAGTTACTACATAGATAGTGTCCATCATGTGCTGAGTACTGCATACATTACTTCCAGTCCTATGACCCTTCTCTCCCTCCCTCCTGTCTTCTTCACCCGTCTACCCTGTTTCTTTCCAAGCCAACATAAAACCTGTCCAGAAGGTATCCAGCCATGTAATTTGAAAAATAGAGACCTTTATTGAAGAAGACACAAGATACAAGAAACATTGTACACAGGACCAACATGCCTCAGTCCCCTTCACAGTTCTCCCAATTGCCATCAGCTGCCCTGTCCTATTTTCCTGAATCTCATTGACAGTCTGAAATATCTTCCCTTTCAAAGGCGATTTTAGTTTTGGGAAAAGCCAGAAGTCTCATCTTGCCAAATCTGGGCTGTTGGGAGGCTGAGTCACCTGGGTGATTTGATGTTTCACCAGAAATCTCTGCATGAGATGTGATGCATGAGTGGGCACATTGTTGTGTTGAAGCTGCCAATCACCGGTTGCCCATAGCTGCAGACTTCTGAATCATCCAAATAGTTTAAACAAAGAAATGTGCAAGCTTAATGTAAATTTGATGCAGATTTGTTGCTCTGCTTGCTCAGTCATTTTGAATGCGAGGGCCACACAGTACACATGCTCACTCAGTGGTGTCTACCACCCCCACTGACTAGTACAGTGAAGTCATCATTGTTCACACATGTGCATTCCAGGGCACTCTCCTTGGCTGCCAGGTTATATTAATGTAGAGCAAACTGTTCTCTTTATATTAACAATGGCTGGACTTTTTCCAGACAGACTTCATGTATCCAGAACCTCTTCCCACAACTTGTTTATGTCACTACCATTTCTTGCTTGGCACTAAAAAAAAAGTAACTTCATACAAATTATAAAATTTATTAAGATATCACCATGTTTTTCTTGAAATGTTAAATCAGATCATGTCATTCTTTTGCTCAAAACCCACAACTGCTCCTCATTTCACTCAGAGTCAAAGTCAAAGTTCTTACAATGATTTGTGTGATCTGACCCCAAATTACCTTCTGGCTTCCTATATTATTCCCTTTCTCTCATTCTCCTCCGGGCACACTTGCCTCCTAAGTAACTCTCTCAGCACTTACAATTATTTTCTCAAATGCCACCTTGTTACTGAAGTCTAGCACTCATGCAACCAGAGCAAACACATCCCACACTTTGGATCCCCTCCCTCTATTCTATTTTTTTGTTGTTGTTGCCAATATGCTTAACATTTGCTTATCTATTATGTTTATTGCTAATAATCTGTCTTTCTCCACTAGAATGTGAAGGGCTGGGATGTTTATCTGATTAGCTCATTTGTATATCTTGGCAATGAGGACAGTGCCTGGTCCAGAGGAGACAATCAGTAAATACTTGTTGAATAAAGAAATTAATGAATAAATGAACAAAGATTATGCGAACAAAAAGCATGAGGCTCCAATTTGCTGTTGTTAAATATGCTAATGAGTAACTACAATGACATATTTGAATAAAAAATAGATGTATTCATATCAAAGTGCTGTTTACAATGGGTGGCGGAACCTCCCATGCTTCTCAAACTCAAGTGCAGCTGTCCTACCCCCAGGTGAACGCAGCAGAGTTCCTGCAGTGCCAGAGCCTAATGTGAGCACGGCACGTCTCCCTCGAATTTCTAATTTTCTCAAAGATTTGGGCAAAATCATTTCTTTCATGTTAATATAAACATGAAAGAACCGGAATACAAACTTTGCATGAATTCTAAAGGTGAAACCCCAGATTTCATGGAAAAAGCTCTTTTCTAGATTCTTCCATCACACACGTTTGCTTTCCTCTCCCTTAAATGGTAACTTATGGAAAAACACTGAGTATATTTTAAGAGTAAGCCAAAGTCTCAGCAGACTCGTTTTCCCCATGTTCAAGGCATTCACTGAGTGCACCAACTACTTTGCCAAGCATCTTATTCTCATTCTGAAGGATCACAGATCCTCCTATCATCACCAGCAGCTTACTGTCCTCTTGGGAACATTCCTGCTGTAGGAAACCAAGGCCAGCCCTAGGGCTGATCACCATTCAGCAAATCAGTGAAGGAGAAAACAAGCAACTCCGCTGCAATTGACCAAATGTTCAGTGTGCTGAGTCTCATATAGAATTTAGGTCTGATTCTTGAACTTTTTTTTCCATCTGAAAAGAACAAAAGACCTTTAAATCTTTATTACATAAGGAATCCACACAGATTGTGAATTGAAGCACAGAGTTTCCAAAATGTAAATGGGCGATGAATATGAACCATGAAAAGTCCCAAAGAAAAAATAGAATTTATATGTAGGAACAGAAAACAGTTCAACCTCACCAAAACATGAGAAAGTAAGGCACTGTTTTTCTGTGGTCAGATCAGCAAAGATTTTTGAAGATGGTGCCCTTGGGTGCGGGTGGAGGTCCAGTGAAACAGCCATATGCACACATTGCTAGTGGCACTGCCAACTGATGTCCTGACAGTTACTTTTGTTGCAAAACAGTCACCTCCCAATAATAATAATTTCATTCTCTCTCATAGTTTGAGTGGGTCATGAATTTGGGCAGGACACAGCAGAAACAGCTTGCCTTTGCTAGGTGAAGCGTGAAGTCTGGAATCCTCTGGAGATGCCTCCATTCACACATCTGGTGGTTGGTACTCTGTCAGCCGGAACTTCAGCTGGGCTGTGGCTTCACCAACATGCATACCTTAAGTGCACAAATCTCGAGTGTACAGTTACATGGGGTTTTACAGAGTGAACACAGTGATGTGTATCTATATAGTTCAAGATCAAGACTGAGACACAGAACATTACCAGCAAATACAGAAGCCCCATCTGTCAACCCTTCCATTCCAATCATTCTCCCCAAAAGTAGCCAAACTGATGCTGATAAAATAATAATCACCATTATTTTGCCTTTTTTGAATGTTACTTGAAAAAGACTTATGCACATGTACTCTTTAGTGTCTGACTTCTTTAGCTTCACCTTATGTCTATTGCTGTGGCATGTGCTGAATTTTATTCTTTTTCATGACTTTGTAGTAACCCGTTGTATAAAATACCATAACTGTTTGCTCATTCTCCTGCTTTTTTTTTAATTTTAGGCCACTTACTTAGGTCTTCTTTAATTGCTTTCAGCAATGTTTATAGCTTTCAAAGTAAATGGCTTACACTCCCTCTGCTAAATTTGTTCCTAATTTCATGTTTTTAAAAATTCAATTGACTACGGCATTATACTTCAAATTGTATTTCCTAAATGTTGCAAGTAAATACAAATACAATTGATTTTTATATATTAGCCTTGTATTCTGTGGCATTGCTAAATTCAAATTTTAGTTTTAGTGTTTTTTTAAGAGATTTCTTTGGATTTTCTTCATAAATAATCTTGTAATCTGTGAAAAAATGTGGTTTTATTTTTTCTTCTTAATTTTCATATTTTTATTTATTATTTTTAAAATGCATTTATTTATTTATTTATTTATTTGCAGTAGTGGGAAAAGACTTTCTCACTTTGTTCTCTCTCTTATAAAAATATATTCAATATTTTACCATTGCCTTTAATGTAGCTGTAGGTTTTTACATATGTGGATATACCTGTGTATACACACACCACAGAGTCTTTACAATCTTGAGGAAGTTTCCAGTCCTTGTTTTCTGACTGGTATTATTATTAATGGATGTTGCATCCCGACTAAAATTAACATATGAGAGATCAGGACCTGTACCTGCAAAAAAAAATGAAACAAGACCACCAACTCACACCATACACCACAATAAACTCAAAATGGATAAAGGACTTAAATATAATTTGTGATACCATAAAAGTCCTAACAGAAAACATAGGCAATAAAATTTCAAATATCCCACAGAGCAATATTTTTGCTGATATGTCTCTTAGGGCAAAGGAAATAAAGAAAAAAGTAAATGGGACTACAACAAATCACAAAGTTTCTGCATGGCTAAAGAACCCATCATCAAAGTGAAAAGGGAACCAACTGTATGGGAGAACACATTTGCCAATGACACCTCAGACAAAGGTTTAAGCTTCAAAGTATATAAAGAACACATGCGACTCAACACCAGGAAGATAGACAGCCCAATTAAAAAATGGCCACAGGACCTAAATAGACATTCCTTCAAGGAAGACATAGAGTGGGCCCATAGGCATATTTAAAAATGCTAGCCATCAGAGGGATGCAAATTAAAACCACAATGAGATATCACCTCACACCTGTCAGAATGGCCACCATTAATGAATTAACAGACAAGTGCTGGCGAGGATGTGAAGAAAAGGGAACCCTAGTGCACTGTTGGTGGGAATACAGACTGGTGCAGCTACTGTGGAAAACAGTGTGGAATTTCCTCAAAAAATTAAAAATGGAACGGCATTATGACGCAGCAATTCCATTGCTGGGAATAATCCTGGAATACCAATTCAAAAGAATTTATACACCCCTATGTTCATAGCAGCACTATTTACAACAGCCAAGTGCTGGAAACAGCCTATGTGCCCATCAGTAGATGAGCGGATTAAAAAACCATGGAACATTTACACAGTGGAATACTACACAGCAGAAAGAAAGAAGTCCTGTCTTTTGCAACAGCATGGATGGGACTAGAGACTATTATGCTAAGTGAAATAAGACAGTCAGCAAAAGACAAATAACTGGACCTAATGAACACAATAAACTAATAAGCAAAATAGAACCAGAAACATGGAAACATGACATACAGCTATAAGAGGGGGGAGGTGAATGGTGGAAGGGAGGGGAAAGAATTAGTCAAAGAACAAGTATGAATGACTCATGGATGTGGACAAGGGAGAGGGAACTGACTGTGGTCGAGAGGGGTGGGCTGGGTGGAGGGGGGAAAGGGAAAAAAAAAGAAATTGGGACAACTATAATAGAATTAACAATAAAGAAAGAAAATGGAATAAATTAACATGTTTTCTCCTTTATGTTATTAATATGATGAATTACAATAACTACTATTGATTGTTAGGCCAACTTTGCATTCCTGGAATAAACTGTACTTGGTCATAATATAGTATCCTTTTTATGTATTATGAAATTTAATTTGCTAATGTTTATAAATTGTTGTTGTACCTATGTTTCCGGGAACTATTATCCTGCAAATTTTTTCCTTGTAATGTTCCCATCACCCTTTGGTATCAGGTTTCTGCTGTAAATTTGACATTTTCTCTTCTCCATTTGCTTAAAAAGCTTAAGAAACTTGGTATTATTTCTTATTTACACATTTCATAGAACTTACTAATTAAGCCATCTATCTGGGCCTTCTTTCTGGGAAAGTTTTTAGTTCCAAGTGCAATTTTCTTAACAGAAATGGGGCAAATCAAGGCTATTCTTGAGCCAGTTCTCATACATTGGGCTTTTAAGGAATTTGGCCATGTCATCTAAGTTGGCTCTATTCATTGGTAAACATTTTTCATAATATGAGGTCTGTCAGAAAGTATCCAGCCATGTATATAAAAATAATAGACATTTGTTGAAGAGGATAGTAGATATGAGAAACATTGTACATCGGATAATGATGCCTCAGTCCCCTCCAGAGTAGGCACCTTAGACCTCATACAGTTCCCCCAATCTCCATCAGCTGCCTGTCATATTTTCCTAAATCTCATTGACAGTCTGAACTCTCTTCCCTTTCAAAGGTGATTTTAGTTTTGGAAAAAAGCCAGAAGTTTCAGGGTGCCAAATCTGGGCTGTCGGAGGGCTGAGTCACCTGGGTGATTTGATATTTTCCCCAAAACTCTGCATGAGATGTGATACATGAGCAGGCACGTTGTTGTGATAAAGTTGCCAATCACCCATTGCCCATAACTGTGGCCTTCTGAATCATCCAAATACTCTCCACAGAGTAATGTTCAAGCTTAATGGAAATTATGATGCAGATTCATTGATCTACTTGCCCAGTCATTTTTGAATGTGAGGGCCACACAGTACACATTCTCACTCAACAGTGTCTACTACCCCCACTGACTAGTACAGTGAAGTCATCATTGTTCACACATGTGCATTCTAGTCCACTCTCCTTGGCTGTCAGGTTACATCTACGTAGAGCAAATCATGCTCATTGTATTAATAATGGCTGGACTTCTTCCCTACAGACCTCGTATTTAGTAGCTGTTTTTCAATGTCTATAAGATGTGCAACAATGTTTCTTTTTTCATTACTGAAACTGGTAATTTATGTTTTCCCTATTTTTATGTTATTCTATCTATTGTTTTATTTTTAATAAAGATATAGCACTTGTGATCCTTTAAGAAGCTAATTTTAGCTTTGTTGATATTTATTATTCTTTCTTTGATTTCTACATTAATAATTTATTCTCTTACATATTTATGTTATTTTTTTATACTTACGCTTGGTTTAATTTGCTCTTATTCTCACATGGCAGCTTAGGTCATTGGCATAAAAGTGTTTTTTCTCATATAGGCATTTAAAACTATCACTCTACATAGTATTCCCCTAGATATAATATATTTTATTTTCATTATTATTCTGGTTATAATATGTTTTAATTTTTCCTGTGGTTTCTTCATTGATCTATGGCTTATCTAAAGTTAAGTTTATTATTTCCAAATATCTTAATTTTTATCTACATCTAATTTAATTACATTATAGTCAGAGGCTGCAATTCTTAGAACATTAATTCCTTAAAATTTATTGGGACTTATTTTTTACCCCAGCATGATTTATACCGTAGATGGGCTCCATTTGCAGTTAGAAAGAATGTGAATTCTGTGTTTATTGGTTGTAGTGTTCTACCAATATCAGTTAGGTCAAGTTAGTTCAAAGTGTTCTTCAGGTCTTCCATATCCTTACAGATTACTTCTACTTATTCTACCAAGTATTGAAAGAAGAGTATTAAAACCCCCAACTGCAATTGTGGATTTATCTATTAGTCACTTAATTTCTGTCAATTTCTGATTTCCATACTTTGAAGCTCTGTTATTAGGGACATATTTATCTATGGCTTCCTGATGAGTCAATCCATTTATCACTGTTAAATAAACCTGTATGTATTTGCTAACACTCCTTTTTCTGAAATCTACTTTGTCTGATATCGATAGAGTCATCCCAGATGATTAGTATTTGCATGACAGATTTTCCTGTGCTGTTACTTTTAAAAATCTGTATTGTTGTATTTAAAGTGCACTTCTTTCGAACAGCATTAGGTTGAGGTTGCCTTGTCATGCAGTCTCAATTTTTATACTTAGTAACTGCAGTGCATATTTTATTTACACTTATTACAATTGTTGATGTGGTTAGTCTACCATGGCGCTGCTTTTTCCTGTTCTGTCTGCTCCTATTCAGAAAAGGCTCCTCTTGTCTGTCTTCTTTTAGCTATAGGTGTTGGTTTCAGTTTTTAAAATGCTTTTTCTAGGAGTTAAATACACATTCTTAAGTTATCAGTCTACTTTGAATTCATACTGTACTATGAGTATAATATAATAACTTTGTATCAGTATATGTCTATTCACTTCCCTCTCATTCTTTAGGTTGCTGTCCTATTATCTTTTGATTTTACACATGTTATAATTTCCATAAAGTAGTATTATTTTTATTTTAAGCAATTGTTTTTTAAGGAATTAAAGAAGACACAGTATGTTTTTATTTACCCACGATTTTCCCACCTCTGGTGTTCTTTGTCCCTTCTGTAGATCTGAGTCAGCTCAAGGACTTTCTTTATCAATTTTTTTTTGTTGTTGTTAGGGGTTTTTTGGTGATAAATTCTGTCAAGTTTTGTGTATCTGACAATTACTTTATTCCACTTCTGTTTTTGAGGAATATTTTAAGTAGATGCATAATTCTAGTTTAATTTTTTGTGTGTGTTTTTAGTACTTTGGCAATGTCCTCTGGTTTGTGTTATTTCTGATAGGAAGTCAACCATTTTTTTTTTAGTGTTTTCTAGTGTGTAATGCATAGTTTAATTTTTTTCCTTTGATTGACTTTGCAACTTCTTATCTCTGGTTTTTAGCAATTTGATAATGATGCACATGTGTATGATTTTTATGTTTGTGTGTCTTCATCCTGCTTGGGGTTCATTGCCATTCTTGGATCTGTAAGCTGTTTATTTTTATTAAACCTGGGGAAATTCTGGTAATTATTTCTTCAAACATATTTTTATTTCTTGTCCTTTCTTTCTCTTCTGAGCTTTCTACTATGTGTATATTATACTGCTTGATATTACCTCAAAGATTGCTGATACTCTGACCTTTTATTTTCTAATTATTTATCCTGCTCTTCTCTGGTTTGGATAATTCTACTGACCTACCTTTAAGCACACTTAACCTGTATTCTACAGTGTCCAATCTGTATAAGCCTATTCAATGGATCTTTTATTCCAGAAGTTGTATTTTTCAGTTGAAAGTTTTATATTTGTTTCTTTTAATACTTTTATAGCTTTCCTGAATACTTCGTTGCTTTATTTATTATATACACCTTTTCCTGTACATTCTTTGACATAACTGCATTCTAAAAATTCTTGTCTATTACTTTTAATAATTGCATCATCTATGGTTCTGCTTTTATTGACAATTTTCTTTTAATTATGGTTACATTTTCATGCTTTTTGGGTAAGCATTATACTTTTAAAATTTTAGTTTGGATATGATAAAAAAAGAATAGTGGAGACAAAAAGCATAATACTGTTTTATTTTGTTTACTTACCAGGGAGTGTAACCCCTTCCTCTGGCAGTTTGGGTTAAGTGTTGGTTATTTGAATTCCTCCTAGAATCAAATTAATTGGAACCTTTAATCATATCGAGTTCAGCTGTGAATAACTCAACCCCTAATTTCCTTTGTAGCTATCTTTTTTATCTTTTCAGCATTGGAATGGAGAGAGGTTTGTGCTCTTCAAGATAAAATTTGGTTTACCTTCGGATTCAGCAGGGCCTAAGAATCCAGTTACTGCGAAAACAGGCAAAATTAGACTTCCAAACCCCTTCCACTGTTGCTTTCTTGGCAAAAATTCAGAGATATAGTAAAGGAAAATATTTGTCAGGGTTAGCAATTTTGTTTCTGCATTTGGGGGTTTTCCAGATTCCAGTATGTCCTGCCAACTTACACAGTGTTTCGAGGTTCGTCTGATTTCTCCTCATCTATGCAAAGTCTCAGATTATGGGAGGCCGGCTGGTCTACCCACTTGTCCCCAGAATGTCACACTTTAGTTATCAGACCTTCGATGGCTTTCTGCTCAGTTATGAAGGAATAATTTTCTGCTAGAACTCAGTTTATCAAGGATTCTTTGTTTGTGCTATTCTTTGCTACCTGGTTAAATGAATACAAACATAATTTTAATTTTATATGGGTTATTCTTATTGTTAAGATGTGAACAACAATCTTCTGTCTTTCTAGATCCTGAGCAAAATAAAAATACTTTGCATTTATTTTTGGATAAACTTTTATATGAATATAGAATTCTAGATGTTCAGTTATTTTCTTTGAGCACTTTGAAAATGTTATTCTATTATCTTCTATTTTCCATATTTTCCTCTTTGAAGTCAGTCATATGTCTTATTGCTGATTCTTTGATATGTCTTATTTCTTCCCCTCCAGCTGCTTTCCAGTTTTTCTCTCTGACTTCAGTTTTCATGAGTTTTCTAGGTATGTTGGTATTACAGAATCCTAGGTGAGAATTTGTGGTAGGCTTGCATTTCCACTGAATTACTTCTGTAGCTCATGCAAAAGTTAATTGAGCATATGCGTGTGGATATATTTTTGGATTCTCTGTTCTGTTCCATTGATCTATGTCTCTATGCTTTCACCAGTACAACTCAGTCTTGATTACACTGCTACCATTGTATACTTTTATACCTTGCTCCTGTTTTTGCTTTAAACAGTAATTCATTGTAGGATATTTTTTTAAATCAGAAAAATAGATTTAACAATGACTTTCCTTTCAACCATTTTCATCATGCTATAATTTTTTTGAAGATCAAAGATGTTTCTGTGTTGAAAAGGTTTTTTTTTCCATAGGGAAGACAGGTCTGGGCAGGGCCTGGATGCCAATCTTACAGTGACTTCTTCTCCCCTTCACCAAGCCCCTACAAGAATAGGGGCTCCCTTTGGTATCCTGCTCGGTCTCCATTCTTTTTCACAAGCACGTGAATAAGCTCTCCTAGGCAAAACTGATGGAAAGGGTCCTGCAATAGGGTACCCATGGCCTTTGTATTCTGTAGACTCATCATGGTGAGTCTACATTCTCAGAGTAGCCCATACTCAGTCTTTCTCAACTCATTAAAAATATTATCTAAAATCTATCCATTTGTGTGAATGATGTGTCTTCCTCCAATGCCCCATGTAGGCAAGTCAGTGCTCATGTCCTTTCTCTTTGGAAATACCTGTCTTCCCTTAAATATTTGTCCTTCAACCTCAGTTCTATCATAGGTTCAAGAAAGGTTATGATTTCTGTAGAGTATCCATCTTTTTGCTGTTGTTATAGCAGGAGCTGCAATCTTTCCAGCTTTCTAAATCTGAAGCAACAGCTGGAAGCCTCTATTTTAGAAACTTTCAGCATATTTGCATGCTATTCTTCTAATGAATATAATCAATTTTAAAGAAAAACACATTTAAAAAATAAATGGCTTGCCCTATGATGAAATCAGTGACTAAAGTTTACCCAAATTGCAACTCGTGTACAATTTCTTAAATATAGGTTTGCTTGTCACCTGTTAAGTGTTTATTGTTTCTCTGGTGTAGGAAGGAATTGTGAGCACTCCAATTCATGACAGAGGCCAGCCATCTCCTCCTGGTGTCCAAGTCTCTCCTTCCCAGGCGCCAACCGCATTCCAGGCTCTGTGTCACCCCAGTCCTCTGCAGGAGTGTTCGGGAATAAATACATGATGCCCCTCTTAGACATGCACTTCCTGTGACTTTTCTAACTCAGATTTCCATTTTTTTGAATGCCTTTCTGTACCACCACTTTTTTCCTCTTTTTTTTTTTTTTTTATCAAGCAAGGCTCCATTGGCCTTCATACATATGTTTTTTATAATCAACAACATTTGCTGAGCACCCACTTTGAGCTGAGTTCTATACTAATTAGTAGAAATACAATGGCAGCTGGCCTCAGTTGCCATCAGGGAGCTCACAGTCTTCCGTTATGTTCTTCTCTAAATAAGTGTCTTTCTTGTCTGTGGTGGCGGTGATGACGGAGACGATGACAAGAGCTAACCTTCACTGAGTCTTTACTATGTGCCAGGAACTTTTCTTAAACTTTTGAATCTATAAGCTCTTTTCATCATCATAATGGCCCTAGGATATATTAGTTTTACAATGAAGAAATTGAGGCATAAAGTGTTAACCAGTGAATATATAAATAAGTGAATGGGGTTTTCTTCCTTAAAAATTCCAGCCACATTAAGTTAGGCACTGACATTTTGGATGCTCTTTGAACCTGAACTATGCCTTTTTCCCTGACACCTTTCTCTTGGTAACACCAAGGAGCAAATATACCGCTTGTTCAAGCATTTGGTGTTCTGTTCTCCTTTTTATAAATACAGATTCTTCTCCCGGATTTCCCTTGGTACACTTTGAGCAAGAAAAGAGACAAAGAGATGGTGAAATAAAGACATACAGCCCCTCTCCCTCCAGCCACCTGGCCGCTCCAGTGGGCCCCTCTGTTGCAGCTCTGGTTTCAAGTGTGCTGTGGCCACAAACATAGGCAAGTCTGTGAAGCAGGCCGGGTGCCCATTGGCAGTATTAGGTTAGGTCTTAATATTAGAAAAATAAGGTTGGAACAGCCAATAGAGGAAGGGAAATGTTTGCATATTTATTCTTATCTTCCCCCAAATATGCATTGAATGACTACAGTGTAGCTGACCTTGTATGGAATGCCTAGCAAATAATGGCAAACACATAAACATTATCTCTGTCCTCATAGTGCTCAGAGCCTAGAGAATAATCCAAGATTAGGTCCTGGCATAATTGAGGAAAATGATTGCAGTTATGTTAGACCCTGAGTTCTTCATATTTCAGTAGCAACACTATAGACTTTTAAGCTGTAGTGTTTCAGCCAACAAGTCTGACCAAAGACATTAGTGCTTCAGGAGACTCAAACCACAGTAGCAGAACTAGTTTCCAGTTCTAAGCCTGGGCTTAGGGACAGTCTCAGCCTTCCTCTGTCTTCTTCTCTCTGAGACAGGCTTGCCTAGTTCCCATGTTCTGCATTCCAGCCATTCTGTCGAGAGTTAAGTCTGCCCAAATCCCAGCTCATATGGCTGAGAGGTGGATATCTTACTTTGTTCATTATTGTACCCAACATATGCCAGAGACAGTTCTAGTTCTTGTGAGCTTCTTTTCCTACCCCGTTTCTCGTAACTCCAGCTGCTGGCTGGGGTCTTATTCCAAAGCAGATGGACCACCCAGAACCATGACATTGCTGGCTTCCTGACTTCAGGCATCACTGCTGTCTGGATGCTGCTGTCACTGTGCCATGTCCTCCAGCTCCACATCTCCCCAAATGTTAGCAAGTGCCTGGTGGAAGAATGCTGCACTTCTTTCTGCTGGTGGCTACTCTCCCATGGGAGCAACTCTTCAGATCGAGTAGAGATTCCAGCACCGGTTGTCTTTTACCACTTCTTCCTTGTCTCCAACAGCCGGTCGCTAAGTCCCGCCATGCCTCTCATCAAAGCTCTTCAGACATGCAACAAGCTTCTGTTCCTGGTTGTTATTCCTGGTTTTTATTGTCTTGGATCTCTTGCACCAATATCTGGTACTTTATCTACTTATCTCTTCTTACTTTCCCATAGCAGCATGAATATTTTCCATAAGAATGCTCTTAATCCTTGTGTCTTTTGACAGAATGTTTTCTCCCAAGGTCTGAGAGTGAACATTGGACTTTGTATGTGTCCTGTGACCCGGGTTTCTCTGCTACACCTCCATCTGGCTGTTTGGCTTTGGTCAATTCAATTCCTTTTGCTGTTACTCAATTTCCTAGTCAGTAAAATGGAAAGTGTTGTCTCCAAGGTTTCTGGTTCTTTCCAGCTCCCAAATTTGTTGATATTAAGTTGGCTGAGAATAGCTTTCTCAAGCAACTCCCAGCTTGTTTTTCTTTCTCAAATGCCCATCAGAAAAAATAATATCTATTCAGCTAATACTCCCTTTTCTCTAGCTTTGGATGTAGTTTAGTTGTAAATAAGACACCCATCCCTTAATTTTGACTTCTGTGTCCTTTACTTTATGCATTAATAATACCTCAAATTAATAGAATATTTTGTACTTCCCAAACCCTTTTATGGTTATCCTATTGGATCTGCACAATAACCCTATTTATTAGCAAGGACAAGCCTTTCCACTCTCTTATTATCTCTCTCTTTTTTAATATCCCCTTTAAGGATCAGGCATCTGATACATTGACAAGTAAGATCTTTATTTGCCCAAGGCAGAACAACTAGTTAGTGGCAGATTCTGAAGCAGAGTTCAGATTTCCTAACAACTAATTTAATAGATCTTTGACTTTTCTGTGTCCCTCTCATCTCTTCATTGCCTTTTTCCCCCCAACTTCTGTTTAATTTCTCCAACAATGATAATGTTTTTGCATCTTACATGAGCCAGGAGAGTCTGAGTACTAAAAAAATGGATTAAAAATTTCTTCCCTTCCCCAATCAGAAGGTGTCCAGCAGCCACCGTGGTCATTGTTGTAAGGTGCCTGTCTCCGGGCTGTAAAGACTGTCAACCTGTGGTTCTCCAATCAGCTATTCCGAAGTTTCATCACATTTAATCAACTCAGCAACTTAATGAAGCCCAAGCTATAGTAAGAGAGGAAGTCAAAGAGGAATTTCTGGCGACAACAATGGCCCAGTTTCACCCACAGGGCCATATGCTACCAAGGTTGCATAATTCAGAATTTTCCCAAGAGCTGAAAGGACTGCGTGTGTTCCCTGCTCTTCAGTATCAGGAAGGAGGGATTAGGGAATGTTTTCAGTGTCACAGGAAAAGGTAATGAAAATACAAGTATATTTTGGGTCAGGTTCAATTTCTGCTTGGTTCTTCCAAATGGCTCTGAAGAAAGCTATAGTACAACAGAAGCTTTAACGCCCAAGCTGATAAGATACTTTACCACAACCCAGGTAGTTATCAGCTCCCCAATGCAAACCTAATTACATGCAACAACTAATACAGCAAGCCTAATAAAACGAGGGGAAAGTTAAGGATACTGGGTCTGGTCTGTCAGTCATAGGAAGACCATCATTAGTTACTATTTTAATGGTTCATTTGATTAAATGCTAAGCTATTGTCTTGTAATTATGTGTATTCAAGGGAAAAATACTCAGGTTCAATTAGGAATGTATCTTTTACTGCACTATGTTTAATGAAGTCGCAACATCACCATAATAAGCAAGGAAGAACGAAAATCTCCTTTTGAAATTGCAATAGAAGCATTTGCAGAGAAGTAGCTGGCATGTGTAACATGATGAGTCCCCTTAAATGGCTCAACTGTTGATCAAAAAAGCAAATTATATAAGTGGATACTGCGAGGCAGAAACATGTGGACACAGCTGGAGTGTCATGTGTCACGGTTCCAGTCATTGCCAGCTGGCGGTCACACAAAGGCAGGCCAAGCCAAACAATTACTGTTATTCATAAGAGCAAATGTGCATTCCAAACACACAGTGCAGGCTTTATGAAATAACTGAGCGTTCAGATGCATCCAGACAGCCAAGCTGTTTTTTCATCACATGTCCCTGGGTGCCAGGCCAATATGGCAAACTGACTCTGCTATTCAGAAACCCTTATCTTTACCCAATTAACCAAATCACTGTGACGTTTGAGAGTTCTTCATGCACTTTGCTGAGTGCGTCAAACCAGCAGGCTTACCGGGAGGCAGATGCACAGCTTCTGGAAGCAATCTGCTTTCTCTCTTTCTTTTTTTTTCCTCTTGAGCTGTGAATACCCTGTTAGACCACTGCCCATTACAAGCCAGAGCTTGGAGTCAGTCTCTAACCTCTGAACATACATCTGAGCACCCAGAATCCTCGGGTCTCAGTTCTGTGTGCCAGCGTGGTGAATGTCTTCCAAGATGTTGTCTTGGGAAGGTCAAGGATGGCCAAGAGGCAGACAGTAGGGATTCTGACTCTAGTTTTGGGGGGAGAAAGTTAAATAGGAACATTCTAGGAAAGAGTCTGGCAAAGGACTGAATTGAGAATCCCCGGATCGCTTATATGTAGACAGTAGAGGAAGAGGAAGTAAAACGAAATTGTTATTTCCACAATTTTCATCTATTTTCCTGAAAAAGCATGTAGCCATAGCTCCCTGCCTGGTATTTCTTTCAGTACACAAGGTCACAGGCACACGTGAGAATGTGCGCCTTCCTGTTCCTGCTCGCAGCTGTGTCAGAACAGGAAAGTGCCGGAGAGGAAGGCGTACAGTGGCTAGGAGAGTTTTACCATGACAGAAAGTGAGTGGTTACACCTTAATCCTTACAAGGAGGAGACAGGGTACTCTCTCCAGACAAGCACTGTTCACTAGAAACCTAATGTGAGCCATCAAATAGCCTAATTTAATAAAGTAAAAAAGAAGCAAGTGGACTTCATTGTAATAAAGTATTTTATTTAAGCCAATATATCTAAGTTACTATCATCTCAACATACAATCGACATGAAAATATCAACGAGGTACATTATTGTGTTGAAATCTTGTGTGCATTTTACACTTAAAATACATCTCAATTTGCATTAGTCACATTTCAAGTGCTTAGCAGCCACCTGTGGCCCATGGCTACGGTTTTAGAGAGTGTGGTGCTGGGTGGGTGGTGGGCAGGTCCCGCAGGCCGAGCACACCGTGTCCGGCCCAGGAAGCATGCCTAACGCACCGAATGAAGAGGCTGCTCTGTTGCTGGTCCCAGCTCTCCTGTCAACCTTTTTTCTTCTTAGTTAACTGATCCATAAAGTCGAGGCAATAACATCTGCCTCACCACCTCTCTGAAGTTTTCTCTAAGCTCTCAGATTAAATAATAGGCATCTGTTGCGAACAATAAACAGTGTTCTATCAACGTGAGATTAAACGAATGCCTGAAAACTTTCTGACAGTACTGAAAGTTTTAGGAAGTGAGGAAAGCCATTTCCCCCTTAACTCTCTGGGCCCTGTTATTCCTTTCACAGGAAAGGTTTTAAAATCAGATATGGTTTTAGAGGCTAAGGTTCTCTTCAGTACCTATGTAGGTCTATGAAAGATTTTTAAACTATCCAAAATTTTTAAAGCACCATGTTATGGTCACCCCTCTTTTGCATAAGGGGCTTTCCGTAAGGGGCTTTCCATCAGTGGCCGAGGCCTCCTAGTCATCCATCCCAGTTTCCCTTTGGAAGTCCAGAGAACCCGGCCAGTGCGTTGGCCAGGGGGTGCTGGGCCCGTCAGCACTGCGCTTCATTTGTGAGACACTACAGATCAGACGACTGAGTCCTGCCACTATTTCCCTCAGGCGTGGGTGTCTCCAAGCCCCTGTCCCTGGCACGTCTCTGCCGTGTTGGGTGCAAGGACAAGGGGACTATTTGCCTTTGGATTGTCCATGTTGAAGTATTTTGGCCAATAGGAATACCAGCAACTCCAGCCCTTACGGCACCATATCAAAGCCCATCAACCCGGATCTGCCATAGTTACAAAAGTTAGCATTAAACATTTGTCGATGGTAAAAATGACAAACATTTTTGTATGTAAAAGGACTAGTTTCTTTTTTAAATTAAAAATTGTAATCACAGTGGTAATGTTTCCATACAGTGCCTTGAATTTTAGGATTTTCAGATTGGTTAAAATTTATTTTTGGTTTATTCTTTTTTGATGTTATTGCAAATGGGATCGCATTCTTAATTTCTCTTTCTTTGTTAGTATATAGAAATACAACTGATTTTTGCATATTGATTTTGTATGCTACAACATTAGTAAATTCATTTATTAGTTTTTACAGTTTTGAGGTGAAGTTTTTCAGGTGTTCTATATATAGTATCATCACATCTGGAAAAAAAAAAGACAGCTTACTTCTTCCTTTCCAATTTGGATAAATTTTATTTCTTTTCTTGGCTAATTGCTCTGGCTAGAACATCCAGTACTATGTTGACAAGAAGTGGCAAGAGGGGACATCCTTGTCTTGGTCATAATCTAAGAAGAAAAGCTTTCAATTTTTCACTGTCGAGCATGATGTTAGCTGTGGGCTTGTCACAAATGGCCTTTACTATGTTGTGATATGTTTTTTCTATACTCACTTTGTTGAGAGTTTTTATCATGGAAGTGTTTTGAATTTTGTCCAATGCTTTTCTGTATCTTTTGAGATGATTATGTGATTTTTATCCTTTAGTTAATGTGGTGTATCAAATTGATTGATTTGTGGATGTTGAATCATCCCTGCATCCCTGGAATAAATTCCACTTAAACATGGTATGTGAATCTTTTAATGTATTGCTGAATTTGGTTTGCTAATATTTTGTTGAGAATTTTTGCATCCACGTTCACCAGAGGTACTGGCCTGTGATTTTATTTTCTTGTAGTATTCTTGTCTGACTTTGGTATCAGGATAATGCTGGCCTCGTGAAATGAGTTTGAAAGTGCTTCCTTGTATTCTATTTTTTGGAAGAGTTTGAAAAGAATTGGTATTAAATCTTCTAAGATGAGATGGCTACACTGGTCGTTCAGGAGCATGTTGTATAGTGTTCACATATTTGTGAATTTTTCAGTTTTCTTCTTGTGATTGATTTCTAGTTTCTTATCACTGTAGCCCTAAAAGAGGTTTGATATGATTTCAGTCTTCTAAAATTTACTAAGACTTATTCTGTGGCCTAACATATGATTTACCCTAGGGAATATTACATGTGTGTTTGAGAAGAATGTGTTTTCTGTTGCTGTTAGATGAAACGTTCTGTAAATGTCTGTTAAGGCCGTCTGATCTGATGTGTCATTCAAGTCCCATCTTTCCGTATTGAATCTCTGTCTAAATCATCTATCCTTGGTTGAAAGTGAGGTATCGAAGTCCCCTAACATTATTGTATTGCCGTCTATTTCTCCATTTACATATTTCTTCTTTACATATTTGCATATTCCTATGTTGGGTACATAAGTATTTATTAATGTTATATCCTCTTGATGAATTAACTTTTTAATCATTATATAATACCTATTTTGACTCTTGTTACAATCTTTGGATTGAATTCTATTTTGTCTAGTATAAGTATAACTACCTCTATTTTTTTCTGGTTTCTATTTGCATGGAATATCTTTTTTCATCCCTTCATTTTTAGTCTGTATACATCCTTAAAGTAAAGTGAGTCTCTTGTAGGCAACATATATCTGGGTCCTTTTTTTTAATCCATTCATCCATTCTATGTCTTTCGATTAGAGAATTTAGTCTATTCATATTTAAGAAAGATAATTGTTGATAGACATGGGCTTACTATTGCCATTTTCTTCATTGTTTTCTGTTTGTTTGGTGCTTCTTAAATGAGTGAACAGCTGAATACATGAATTAAATACCTAATGAACTGAATTTTTTTTACAATATATTATCCCGGATCACTAGTACAAATTTTTAACTGAATAGTGTGCTTTTCCTTTCATGTCCTTACAATGTAAAGACACTCATATTTGAAAAATCACAGCACAGTTTGCACTAAGGCTTTATATCTAAAGGTCACCAACAGGAATTGCTGATGCAGACTCTGCTGGGAGAGTGTAACGTCTTAAGTTAGGTGTGCTGGGTAGCCTAAAACACGGGACATAATGACTGCTGTGTTAGTTCATTCATTCATTCCACAAATACTTCCTGAGTATGCTGTGCGTGAGAGGACTGCCCTAGGGACTGGGGAGACACTGATAATCAAAATCCCCAACTTGTTCTCTGTCCCCATTGAAATTACTATCTAGTGGTTTCCTTTAGAATCTTGGGCATAAGACGTGATAAATTTTCTTAGTTTCTATCAGTCAGAACGTTAAGATGAAACTCCTTTTGCCTTTTACATTAAGAAGTTAAAATCCTACTTTTAACTCTCCCTCTCCCTACCCTTATCCCCTGATTTTAGAAGCTTTACTAATAGCATTCACCCATGGAACTACTCCAATAGCCACTCCTGATGCATGTCCAAGTTCATTAGAAATGAGTCTGTCTTCCCCTGCCTTTCCCAGTAAGAAAGAGCCAAGAACAGTCAGGGAAAGTTTCACACTTAAACTGCAGTGGTAGGACCCCAAACCCACATCAGACATCCCGGCTCCCACGCCTGTGCACATGCCGTGTGGCGTCTCTGGCCAAACCCAAACTGCTTTAGCCACATCTCAGGATGCCCAGGGCTCAGTTGGAAACTTGAGCTAAGTGAGGACAGCCCACCTCCAGGTACTCCTTCTCTTCTCTTCACATTTTTTTCCATGGCTCCTGACACTTCTTGGCCACCCATCATTTTCCATTTAGTTGTGGGCAGTCTTATTATCTTCAAAGTGTTTTCCTTCACCTTGCAGAGGAAAGCCTACCCCTAAATAAAGTTCTTGGTTTTCTCTGTATGCAGAGAACCTTTGCCAGGAGCCCAGCTGCTTCCAGACCCTTGCCACCCAGCCTCGGCCTGCATTTCCGAGTTTCCACTATGGGAATAGATTCCTTGGAAGGAGACTTGCTTCTTTTGGGCCATGAGGACTCTTTTCGGAGAGGAGAGACACAGTAAGAAAGCTCAGGGGATAACTGGCTCAGAGGTTCCATGAAAAAGGTTCTTCAGGCCTGGCTTGAACGGCGGTTTTGTGTGGCAGAAGAATCCCTCAGTCTCTCTGGTTTTGGCCAAGGCTCCCCACTTCTTTGTGGGATGTTGATGAATTTGTGCCTGGTTCCTCTCTTAAGATTACCTCTGTGTTTACACTGTGTGGCTTCGAAGTCACTGCTGTATCTTGAATGCTCATTCAAGGAGAGTAACTCAAGGGCTGACAGCTGGTGAGGTCATTCCACAGTCTAGCCAAGGCCCGTGTGCCATTACAATGAAGTAATAATGTATTTATAACACACCTAACCGCTGATGGCTTCGATTGCTGTGGCTTTTCCCCCTGCGTTTGCACAGATGTTTTTTGAGAACTCAAGAATTGGCCTCCAGAAACAACCTCCCAGCAAACAAACTCTGTCTGTTGACTCTGGCGGGTGCTTATAACGAGTGTTGTTAGCACGTGGGATTTATGTTTCAAATATCATTTTAATTTCTCAGGCAGCATTTTTACCACAAGATGTTAATTCACTGGTGCACTGGAATCCCACGGCCTTTCTCTCTCTCACTCCTGCACGCTTGCACTCGCTCCCTCTCTTTCTTTTTAAATGAAAATATGGACTTAGTTTCTGAGGAAATGTTCTCAGTCTCTGATTCATTGAAACACAGTGCATTCATTTTCCCTGATATTTACTCGGAAATATCATAGTCTTTTTATTTGATAAATGATGTACCTTTGTGATTCAGTAAGTCCCTCCCCTTGTTCCCTAGTAGCACCCTCTTTGTCATGTGCAAAGATTCTGCAGTTAGTCCCAACAGGAGCAGTTGGTATTCCCCGGAGATACAAGCTGCACTTAACGTCCATCAGAAATTTGGGAAAGCATTTAAAGACAATGGTGCACACACCAGGTTGACATCTAGCATGAATTCCTCCGAGAACGGTTAAGTCAGTCTCATAAATCTTATTGATTCCTGATAGCGGTGGGTTTGAGATACCCTTCATTGACTCTACAATTAGTATTCCAGATATTAAAAACACCCACACACACATTTGGAGACTTTTCTCCTGACAATCTTGCATTGTCTTTTTCTTCTCTCTTGTTTTTTTTTTTTTCTCCTGCAATCCTGATGCATTTTATGTCTGCTTCTTAGTCATCTGGCTGAATCAGCCTGCAAAGGCATTATGTAAAGGTATGTAAAGGTATCCCCCGGGCTCACAGGCGACTCCCCCACCCCCATACAAGAGTAAATATTTCTAAATTGGCCCACATCTATCCTGTTTCCTAACCAACTCTCAAACAGGTGACATCAGCTCTGTGATAAGAGGGTAAAAGCCTTCCTTCTCTCCTTCACCTCTCATGCTGTCCGCAGTTGAGTACAGTTTGGCTTTGGACACACAGCTGCTCCCCTAACACTTCCTAAAAGACAGTGGCAAAGCCGCTCCTTGGTCCTGACCCTTGGCCTCTTTGAAATTCTAGGTGCTGTAGAGCACACCTTTCTAGAGCTTTCTGCCGTAGATTTCAGCCACACTTTCCTCTCTGGGTCCTCTCCAACTTTTGTCACCACTCTTCTCCTATTTTGTCACCTGGTAAATTTTGGGTTGCCTGAGCCTGGGTCTGCACACCCTCCTGAGCAATACTTCCCAACATCCCTGCAGTCCATGGTTCCAATTATATCCTTGGTCCCTGCTCTGACGCCCACTTCTCTCTAACTGCTGATTGTGCATGTCGCTGGATGTCTGGGAAGAGGAGAATTTCCCATCCTCTGCTGGCTTGTCTCTTTCCTTCCTGTAGTGAGTTCTAGTTCACCAGACATCCTAGCCCTTCCTTCCCTCGGTAGGTGGCCCAGTTAGAAATCTTAGCATCATTTTCATCATCTCCTCCTTTGCCCTTCTTGCGTACAGGTTTGCCCCTTCACTGTGTCTGTTGATTCTCCCTCTTTACCATCAGAACGAAAGTCAGAATCACTTTAGTGCTTCTCAGACATAAATTTGCTGGGGTCCACTCTGGGGACTGTGACTTAGTGTGTTTGGGGTGGGGCCGATCACCTGTATTTGATGAAGCTCTGAAGGGTTTGCACATAGCCAGGTGGGGAAACCTGGTTGGAGACGCCGCTCTTCTTTCCATTTCCACAGTGTCTACCCCAGGTGAGGCAGGCCCCTCGTCACCCTCCACCTGGGCTTGCCCCTACCTCCCTGGCCTCCTAGTTCTAATCAGATGCCCTGTTTAAAAGTAGAAGGAACTTCCTAGACCTTCATCTAGCCATGTCATTCTCTTGTTTAAAATGTTGGCTGTGGCTTTCCACTTGCAGCTTCCACACCCCTTATCGTGATTTGTCATTTTTTACCCCTGCCCAGGTGCCTTCCTAGTGCCTTTTCACCATCAGGAAGGCATCCCACCCCTTTCTGTACCCTGTGGATCATTCCTGCAACACATACACAAGAGCTAGTGTTGTTTTCCAAGTCCAGCACCAAAGCCAGCTCTGTCACCAGTGGTATGAAGGCCTTCTGGGCCAGAGCCCCTCCCTCCTGTGTCCCTACAGCACTGTGAACCATCCCTGCCCTGGCCTGGTGCTTACTGGGTGCTTACAGGTGCATGCTGCTCCTGTCCCCACCACATGCAAATCAGGTGTTCCTTCAAGGCAGAGCCCGTAGCCCATTGTCCCCATGCTCCTCTTAATACCTAGCACTTAGATGGTAAATGTGGAGCCAAATGAACGTCAGTTTTCTCGGACACTCATATGGTGCTGCTGCAAGGTAAGGGATAGGGCAGGGTCTTCAACACAAAATCTTGGGAATAATGAATATATATTTTTCTTTGTTAGAACTTTTCCCCTCTTAGTAGCACAGTCAGTGTGTGGCACTTATTGATGGCTATGTCGATTCTTTATTTGAGTCACATTGGTGTGGGAGAAGGACAAGGGCTCAGAGAGAACAGAACAAATCCCAGCCCTGCCCATTTCCTCCAGGGGACCCTGGACCAGGCATTTAACATCTTTGTGCCTTAACATCTTCAACTGTGACATGAGGTTTAATCATACCTACTTCGAAGGGTTGACATGACGATAAAATGGGATAACCTAGAAATCACCTGGCCCACAGAGGACACCTAGCAGATGTCATCTTCCCTTTCCTCTCTAGAACCCAGGGAGCATTGTAGCCAGTCAACAGGACACCAAACACAGTCCCTTGACTGAGAGCCGATCTCTGCACTTTCTCTTGGCTTTGTTCAGCCCCTCGTCCCTCTCTCCTGCCTGCAGAGAGCCCTGTATATGCTGGTAGAGCCATGAAAGGAAGTGATGATTTAACTCGGACTGTTTAGTTCATCTGACCCCGGACAGATTACTTCATCTCCGTAGACCTTAGTTTTCTCTTCTGTAAAATGGAATGATAACAATCTTATCTCTTTCACAGTTTTGCCCTGGATAATGAATAATAAGATACACATAGAACATTTAGTACAGAGTCTGACACAGAAGGGCTCAGTACATAGTAGTTGTTACTAGGAACGGGAGGCAAGAGTATGGTAAAGTCCTAACCAAGCTCACAATTTAAGGGCGTAGCCAGGACAAGACACTCCGCGCTTACTGCCACCTCTTCTAAGGTTGCCTCCCGAGACACTGAGGTTTCCGTTTCACTACCCGACAGAAGAGTGACTGAAATGCCTCTGCCCTTTCATTGTTCCATGCAATTTAATGCAATTAATTATAGGATTTAATATAATTATACTTATGTAATTAATTTAATGACCCAATTCAATTTCAATTTTCTCTCTCTCTGTTTTTCCTGGAGTGTGTATCTCCTCATGGAAGCCATTGCCACAGGCTTCTAAGACAGAAGCTGGCTTCCCGCCTCTCTCCAGTGTTTTGGAAAACAGGAGGGGAGAGCCCTCGAGGTAGTGTTGGGTCAACTCCTTTCTTGGATCATTCAAATTTACAGCTGAAAAGTAGTCTGTGTTTCTGATTATATTCCCTTCTGGGTATCTCTCCCTATGGGGGAAAGAAAAGGACAAGGTTCTGAATGGCCACGGGGTGAAGCTCAAGTGACTGGTCTCCGTGGGCTCAGCAACTCTCTGCTTCCCATGTGCGCAAAAGCCATGTCACTTAAGTCTTTTTCTGTGGGATCTGGAATTATACAAATTTTTTTTCAACTGAAGACAGCCTAGTAATAATGATCTATTCAATAATTGCTAAAAAGTGAATGACATGGAAGAAATGGAGCTGGGACTTATACAGCCATGTGACTCCATATTACACGTGGAACAATCTCCCTGTACCCCCAAAGCTCACTTTGTTCCCCTGAAGCCAAGGGTTTGGTTTGCCCCTTGGCTTTAGGGAATTTGAAGTGGAGCAGTATGACCTTGGGGCAATTACTCAGCTTGTCTGTGCCTGGGCCTTCTCACGTGTGCAGTGGGCACGAACATCAATGCCTAACAGGGAGTACTCAGCACCTAACTGACAGATGGTATGGCTACTGCAGCCTCAGGGTCATCCTTAGCAGGCCAGAGGAAGGGAAGAAGTAGGAGATGGGGTGCTTTCTCTGAGCGAGATGATTGGCTTGCAGGAGGCCCAGGGTGGATGGTCATATAGAATGAATGATCCTGCATCTTCAGAACCTTCCTCTGGATTCTCAGTTTAGCCCTTCTGGGCAGCCTTTAAACACTGACATGCTAGACTGCATTCCAGACCAATGTAATAAGAATTGCTGGGGTTTGCATGCAGGTGTCAAGACCTTCTAATCCCACCCCAACCCCAGATGACTCCCATGTGCAGACAGGCTGAGGGCTAGTGTTCTAGTGCAGTGATTTCCCACCCTTTTCATCTCATGGCTGGCACATATAAACTAATTACGGAAATTCAGTGGCACACCAAAAAAATATATGTTTGCCCATCTGACAAAAAAATTAGATATAATTTTAATTTATTCACACTGGATTTCTATCACTGTGTTGACTGTTGTCATTTTTTAAAATTTGACAGTCTAAAGGAAAAAAGGTCAGTGCCCCTGACTAAATGTTTTGTTTCATTTTTTAAAGATTTTATTTATTTATTTCTAGAGAGAGGGGAAGGAAGGGAGAAAGAGAGGGAGAGAAACATTGACGTGTGAGAGATACCTTGATCAGTTGCCTCTTGCATGTCACCAGCTGAGGACCTGGCCCAAAACCCAAGCATATGCCTCGACCAGGATTCAAACCAACAACCTTTCAGTTCACAGGCCAGCGCTCAATCCACTGAGCCACACCAACCAGGGCATGTGATTTTAAAAATTCTTGTGGCACACCAGTTGAAAATCTGGGACAATAGACAGATTCCTCCACTAGGGCAGGTTAACATGGTGGTCAGGAGCGCAAGGCTTAGGAATTAGACACACCAGGGTTCGAATCCTGGCTTTTTTGCTTACAAGCAGCAAAAGCAGTAAATGAAAACTACAGTCCTTACTTCATGAAGACTGTTGCAAAGATGAAATGAAATAACAGATGTGACCTGATTGGCATGTAGTGAGTGTTCAAAAATGGTAGCTACTGTTATTAAAAGAAGCCTTCTCTAAACAATCACTCCAGTTAATGCCACCTCTCTGACCCCACTCTACTCTCTACCCATCACCTGCTTTCCAGTTCACCATATAAGATCTGAAATGATTTATAAAAAATTATTATTGTTTTTCAATTACAGTGGTCCCCATTTTCCCCCGTGGCTCTCCCCTGCCCTGCCCACCCCTCACTGATTGAAATAATTTTTATTTATTAGTTCCCTTTAAAAAAGATGACTGATTACGACTGTAGAAAAAATCCTAGAAGCTCATGGTTATTGCATAATGTAGTTGTGGAGGGAGCCGGGCTAGGACTGCTTCTGAGAGAGCCCTTTTCCTTTTGCTGCCTGGAAAGAACACACCTGCTTTAATACTTTGTCTCCCAGATTGCAGACAGGAAGGTTTGGAAAGGATTCCCCTCCCCCCAAATGAACTCCACCCCAGGTCATGCAGGAGGAGGGGCATGAGAAGCAGGCATTGTTTTCTCTCCCAGCCTGCATATCTTCCACCTGTCCCCTCAGGAGCTGCCTATATCAAACATACACTCACCTTTTGTTAACCTTTGAGCTTTTCAGAGCAAACAGACCTCTCAAAGAGGAAGAAATGCTTCTAGGCAGTTTACCTGAATACCTTAAATGCAAAATTGCAAGTTTGTGCTCGTTGGTAAACTCAGGTGGATTGTCTTCCTTGTCAATTTAACCCAAGGAGAAGGGCTGGGGGAAGTCAAGGCTGGAATAAGCACATGCTGAAGGTGGTTCAGTCCTGTCCTTAGACTAGCATTCCAGATGGGAAATGCTACACTTGGCCTTGACTGAAACTCTGAAAGATCACTTTCTTGAATCAAAGCTTATAAACCTAGGAAGGACTTAAAAATTTACCTCAGGAAGGACAGCCACTTCAGTTGTACAAATGTCGAAACTGAGGCTCATGAGTGTGAAGCACATGTGCAAATTGAACTTGCTGGTCATCGTGGACCCAAGACTGGATTCTCGCTGTCTCGGCTCCTGGCTTGCTCAAGCATCTATGACCTCACCTCTGTCCTCCTTAATTACTAAAAAAGAGTAAAGAGAAAATAGAGTTTGCTTTCTTCACTGAAACAGGATGAAAGGCCTGGACCTTCTAAAGTTGAAGTTAAAAGGTAGGAAGAGAGACAAAGCAATGTGCAAAGCGAACTCCTCAGTGGAGTGAGTATCTGAACCTGGAAGTGAATTTCTAGCCAACACAAGCAGCGGGGAGCTTTTCCCCTCCCCCTGACAAACAGTCTAGGCTGTGCGGGCAAATGTAGTTCATTGTTGTTCTTTGTTTCCTGTGACCGAGAACCATATTTGGGCATGGAGAACTGAACTTTTAATGTTTCATTGGAGTGACTCTGGGAAAACTGGAGCTGGAGCAAAGGTGTGATAAAGACGACGTGAACTCAGGCCAGTGTTCACTGTTTGTGTTCTGCTTTCTGCACCTCGCATGTCACACCTTTAGTTTTGGGGGTCAGCAATTTCTTCTGGATAAGAAAATGTGCTGTATTCTTTCTCATCCACACATTGTTTAGTGTGAGGTAGTTGTTCAGTGCACTTACAAAGCATTCTAGAATAACTTTCGTTAGGTGTTATTTACTGAGCCACCATGGAGAACATTTAAAATGTGGGCTCAGAGACAGAGGAAGTTGTACAGTCATAGTAATTTGTCATCCTAATCCACACAGAATTCAAGGTAATTAAATCCATATCTTTTAATGAGTTTACGGATTCACATTATTTTGGAGTCCATCAGAAATGGGAATTTTGGGGAAATTGTTGTTATTATGTTGGAGTGAGATTATCCTATGAGTCCTCTGATTCTTGAAAAATACAAATAACTAAAATTGACTCAAGAAGATTGATAAACTCAAATGGAGTAATACTTAAGAAATAACTTCAAAATACTATCCAAAAATTGCTTTTGAAAAAGACTTTAGCCCAGATTATTATTCTAAGACTTTAGCCCAGATTATTATTCCAAGTGATTTTTCAGTTTTAATAGAAATACCCATTTATATATAAATGGTTCTAAAACAAAAGAAGAAAAGCATTGCAATTGATTTTTCAAGGTTCGCCTCTTTCTGATACCAAAACCTGACAAAACTGACAGAAAAGGAAGCCATAAATCAGTCTCACCCATAAACTATGAGAAGTAATAATTCCAAATAAAACACTAGTAAGTTATTATATCTAGTAGTGTGTTAAAAATGATTCACCATGAATACAGCTTATTAAACCAATTAAAATGTTTTACTACAGGAAATATAATAGGTAAAAGAAGAAAAAATACAATATGACAATTTCTCTAGATTTTGAAAAGTGATAATAGAATATTTATTAATGATTCTTTGAAATTATAAATTCCAAAAGAAGAAATTTCCTCAATTTGATATGGATAATCTAACTCAAACCAAGAGACAACATCATTTGTGAAGGTAAAATGAGAAAAACAGCCTGGCTTGTATAGCTCAGTGGATTGAGCACGGGCTGCAAACCAAAGGGTTGCTGGTTCAATTCCTAGACAGGGCACATGCCTGGGTTGCAGGCCAGGTCCCCAGTGAGGGCCACGTGAGAGGCAACCACACATTGGTGTTTCTCTCCTTCTCTTTCTCCCTCCCTTTCTCTCTCTCTGAAAGTAAATAAATAAAATCTAAAAAAAATAATAAAATAAAATAAAATTCTGTGGCATACCATAAACAAATATTTTAAAATATAAAGGGCTTTATATTAGCATGTAAATTGACAAACAGATCTCTGGAAGGAAACAAAGAATCTAAAATTTATACTTAAGAAAGGCAGCATTTCTCATCCATAGGATAAGGAAATACATTTTTTCACAAAAATGTTCTCAGAGAGTTAATAAACACTTTGAAAAAATACTATAAATAATGAATATAAATATGACAAAACAGAGAAAGGTAAATATATGAATTTTGGATAGAAAATAATTTTGTTTATTATATCAAACTGGACAAAAAATTGATGGTATTGACTGATGAAAATTGACAATGAAAAATTGTCAAAATTAACCTTTTTTGGACTCTGCCCTTGGTCCAGAGTAGCCTTGCACACCCGACAGAGCTAGTCTGGTGTGCACAGCCTTTGCCCTGGGACCTTTGCAGAAAAGTACCAGCGACTCTTGTTTCACATTGCAGCTCCTTAGGACAGTAATAACAGTTGGAAAAGACAACTTTTTAAAATTAAAGGTAAAGCTGAAAAACTTCAAAGTAAAATCTGGAGGATGAGATGTCCGTGGGGGCTGGTGCAAAGCTCCAGCACATTCCTGGGAATCTAGATGGTCTCATGCACGTGCGTGTACACAGGAAAGACCTGAAAGGTCCTCCTCTCACCCCCTGGCTAACCAGGAGGCTCTGCAGAAACAGGAAGGAAAAGCTGAAAAAGAGCTGTTACCTGCCTGAGGGCTGATGATGTGCCTCAACACGCACAGAAAGCCCTCAACAATAGCTGGGGGTCTTATTATTACCCCCATGTGAGGAAGCTTTGTCCAGTCAGTAGATGACCAAAGCCAACCAAGCTGAGGCTACAGTGGCTACGCACAACAAGAAATGCAGACTTTACACAACTTGTTCCTAAAACTCACTAAACAAACAGCAACAAAACAAACGGCAATAAAACAAACAGTAAGTGATGAAATCTGATTTCCAAAGTTGCCATATTATATTGTTTAAAATGTTCGGATTCAATACAAATTCATGGAATCTAAATGTAAGAGCTAAAATAGAGGTGTCCAACCTGCGGCCCCTGGGCCCCATGAGGCCCGGGATGGCCATGCATGTGGCCCAACACAAAATGTACTGAAAACATTGAGATACTGTGTGTTTGTGTGTGTGTGTGATTATGTGTCACAGTGTATTTAATGGGTGGCCCAGGACAACTCTTATTCCAGTGTGGCCTAGAGATGCCAAAAGGTTGGACACCCCTGGAAAATAACTATTGGAAGCAAATATAGGCTGAAGACTTCATGACCTTGGATTAAATAATGACTCCTTAGATATGATGACAAAAACACAAGCAATCAGAGAAAAACATAGATAAATTGGACTTTATCAAATTTAAAACTTTTGAGCTTCAAAGGATACCATCAAGAAAGTGAAAAGACATTCCACAAAATAGGAAAGTGACTGCTGATTTTTACAAAATTTCTTCTGGGGGTAATTAATTGTTTCAAAACAAGATGGTGATGATGGATGTATTATACAACATGTGATTATACTAAAACCACTGAATTAAAATATATTTTATGAGAAATTATTGAAATAAATTTTATTTCATGATATAGGCATATTTCGGACACTTTGTGGGTTTGGTACCTGACCGTTGCTATAGAACAAGGATCGAAAGTCATAATCTATTTGCTGGTGGAGGGTCTGGCCTTCGGTTGTAAAAAGTGCAACATCTGAGAAGCGCAAAATACTGAAGTGAAATCAAACAAGGTATACCCATAGTGGTATCTCTCACTCACTTTGTTTTTTTTTTTAATTCTTCCATACTGTTACGGCCTAAAACATAATATAAAGATAAAAAAAATTCAAAAAGTGATTTTCCAGTATCTAATACAATACAGAGAGTCACCAACTTAGAATGCTTTGACTTAACAATTTTTTTGACTTTATGATGGCCTGAATGAGAAACTCATTCAGAAGCGACTGTACGAGAGTACTCAGAATTTGGATCTTTCAGGGGCTAGAGATATGGGTACGACACGCTCTTGTCATGCTGGACAGTGACGGTGACCTGCCGTTCCCAGTCGGCCCCACAATCACGACAGTGAACAGCTGCCACTCTGCAGTGTCTTCATTATGTTAGATTCTTTATCACCTGGCTTTCTTTCCACCTTACAGCACTGACTAGTATTTTTCAATTTTCTTTGTCAGCTTTTTCTTCTCTTTATAATCACTAAATGTTGTTCTTTTTTCTTACCTACACTTTCTTTTTTAGTGATCTCACCCAATGTCATTGCTTTCAATACCAGTCTCTATGTTGGTTACACTCAAATGTTTACGTCCAGCTCGTGCTTCTCCCATTGCCTCTTTTACACTTGATATCCAGTAGATATTTAACCCTTAACATGTCTGTATAAATGGAATTATTAATTCCTATCCCACCAAATCTACTTCTCTTCGAGGCTCTTCTCCATTTGAGCAAATGGCATTACTGGTCACCCTGATTCTCAGATCAAAGATCTAAGAGTAACCATTTATTTCTCTCTTTTTTCCACACCCACATTAGTAAATCCTATGGGCTCTGCCCCCACTGTGACCCTCTGCTCTCTATCTGCACTGCTACAGCTCTAACTTAGATATTTCTTACCTTGACAGCTATGAAATATCAGCTGATACAACCTCTTCTGAAAATTGTTTCGTAGCATCTACTAAAGCTGAATATATCATACCCTATGACCCAGCAGTTCAAGTCCTATATATACTATATTGCAAAAATGCATTCACTGAAAGACTTGATTTAGAATGTTCATAATAGCCCCAAACTGGAAGCTATCCAAATGTCCATCTACAGTAGAATAGATAAATTAACTTACGGTGTAATCACAAAATGGTATACTTTAATGCAATGAAAATGAATAATTTACGACTATGTACAATAGTAATGAGAATACACAGCCTGATTACATTTGTATAGAGTGCAAAAATATGGAAAACTAAGCTATGCTTTTAAAAGTCAGGGTATCTCTGAGGTCCTAGCTGGGTACTCAATCGGTTAGAGCACTGCCATGATATGTTAAGATTACAGGTCAGGTTTGATCCCTGGTAAGGGCACATACAAGAATCAACCAATGAATGCATAGATAATGGAACAACAAATTGATGTCTCTCCCTCTCTAACTCTCTCCCCTTCCCTTTTGTATCTCTCAAAAAATTTTTTTAAAAATTAAAAAGTCAGGATTTCTTTGAAAAGTCTGTGTGTGTGTGGGGGGGAAGGGGTTGACTATAACCGAGAAAAAAATTCTGGGGTGCTCATGATGTTATATTTCTTTATTCAGGTGCTAGTTACACTGGAATGTTCAGTTTGCAAAAAATTATCGATTTGAATATTTGTGTGTATTCTCTATATAGGTATTGTATTTTAACAAAAACAATTTTTTTTCTAAAAAAATAATTCACAGACATAAATGTAAAACATTGCTATAAGACTTTTAGAAGAAAACATAGATATATATCTTAATAAGCTTAGATTAGGCAAGAGTTTTTAGATATGACACCAAAAGCACAGGCAATGGGAGAAAAACAGATAAATGAGACTTCACCAAAACTTAAAGTTCTGCACTTTAAAAAAAACTGTAAAGTGAGAAAACAATCCTGAGAATGGAAGAAAATATTTGCAAATCATGTATCTGATCAGACTTATATCAAGAATATTTAAAGGATATACTCAGCTCAACAGTAAAAACAAATAATCCAACTGAAAGTGAACAAAGGATTTCAATATATCTTTCTCAAAAAACATACACCAACGGCCAATAAACAAATAAAAGATGCTCAACATGATTAGTCATTAGGAAAATGCAAATTAAAGCCACATGAGATACCACTTCACATCCACTTGTATGGTTATATAGTATAAAATATAATATTGTTTAAAGATGAAAAATAACAAGTGTTGGTAAGGATAGATAAAGTAGAACATTGCTAGTGAAAATGTAAAATGGTGCAGTCAATTTTGAAAATGGTTTGGCAGTTACTCAAAAAGTTAAACATAAAGTTATCACACGACTCAGCAGTTCTACTCCTGAGTAATATATATGTAACAGAATTGAAAATATATGCCCATACAAAATCTGGTGCAAAAACGTTCATAGTAGCATATTCATAATAACCAAAACTGCAAACAACCTCAAATGTCCACGCAATGATGAATGGATAAACAAATTGTGGTATGTCCATACAATGAAATAGTATACAGCCAGAAAAAGAAAGGAAATACTAATACACATAACGGCATGTATGAGCCTTGAAAGCACTGCGTTAAGTGAATGATGTCTGGTACAAAAGAACAAATATTGCATGGTTTCATTTATTTATTTTTAAAAGATTTTATTTATTTACTTTTAGAGGGGGAAGGAAGAAAGAAAGAGAGGGAGAGAAACATCAATGTGTGGTTGCTTCTCACATGGCCCCCACCCACTGGGGACCTGGCCCACAACCCAGGCATGTGCCCTGACTGGGAATCAAACCAGCAACCTTTTGGTTGACAGGCCAGCACTCAATCCACTGATCCACACCAGCGAGGGCATATAATTTCATTTATATAAAATGTGCCAAATAGGAAAATTCATAGAGATAGAAAGTAGTTTAGTTGCAGCGGGTAGAGAGAAAAAAGGTATGAGGAGTGAGTCTTAATGTGTATAGCATTTATTTTGCACAGAAGTTATTAAAATGTTCTGAAATCAGACAATGGTGATGGTTGCAAAATTCTGTATATATACACACTAAATCTATTTAATTGTACTTTAAAGTATGAATTTTGGGCATATGAATTTTATCTCAAAGAGTTGTTACTTTAAAATTATCCTATCAGATACATGCTTTTAAGTAAATCAAAGTAACAATTAAAAAAGAAAAATAATAGCTGGTGTTGACAAAAATGTGGTAAAACAGTCATTATTACATGCCGCTTCTTGGAGTGCTAGAGAATATTTTTCCATATGTATCAATAACCATAAAAATATTTTACCTTCTCACTTAGTATTTGTGTGTTCACTGAACATCAGTGTGTTTATTGAAAAATTGGAAGTCATCTGGTTATTTCCTAATGAAAATTATCAAAGTAACTTTTTGTATTGCTCTATGCCAGAATTCC
This sequence comes from Artibeus jamaicensis, assembly GCF_021234435.1. Taxonomy (NCBI): domain Eukaryota; kingdom Metazoa; phylum Chordata; class Mammalia; order Chiroptera; family Phyllostomidae; genus Artibeus; species Artibeus jamaicensis. Next base: position 7,154,955 of record NW_026521738.1, read on the forward strand.
ATGTGATCACTGTTAAAAAATATTTGACTTAGGAAAATTCTTATGATGCAATTTTAACTGAAAAGAAAAGCAGTACAGAGGTTTCCAATTCTTACTCATGTGCACGCATGAGACAGAAAGAGATAAATACAAAGAATTTAATGTAGATACTTAGTCACTGCAGAATTGATCAATGCATCTCTTAACATGTGAAACTAAAAAATGAGCAAAATGAAGTACTTTAAGCATTGCCTTTATAACTATAAAGGATTGTTAGATTCTGTGTTTTATACTTGGTATTCCACTTGCTTTGTCTATTATTGGATTTCTTTTGCCAACTTCATTCAGTGAAGTTCAATTTAAAAAATATTTACTTACTAAATGGAAGACTGTGCTCTAGGTGACTTAGCAAAAGTAGAGCATTAGACTACTGGGTCCAGGCTGAGTAAAAAGACAGATAAGAGGATAAAAATGAGGTGAGGGTAAAGATGAAATTGAAGTGCAAGTGCAACTATTGTGAGAAAGAAAGAAAAAGAGAGAGAGAAAGAAAGGAAAAGAGAAGAATAGAAAAAAAATGTTGTTGCTTCAGTCCTTTGGAACACTCCTGAGGGTTGATCGGCCAATCCTATGGCTTGCTTATTTCCAAAACAAAGAAATGACTGATACAGCAGACAAGGTGGAGTCGTTTTCAGAACATGACATCACGAAAATGAAAACAGGAGCTGAACTGGGAAGGAAGGCTGCCTACCTTGCTGTTGAAATCTATGCACCTGGCATGTAGTACCTAACAAATACCTGTTAAGTGAATAAGTGAATTTCAAGTGTAGAAAAAGATAAAATTTGGGAGAAATTCTAACTAGATGGACCTTCAAGAGGGAGATTTGTGAAGGACAGTGAGAGTCCGATGGGTCTGGAAGTGGCAATAGAAGGCTAGTGCCTCCCAACCCCTTTCCTCAGTCTGCAGGCATGAACGAGGAGAAACAGCTTTTCCCACTGGGAAGGTTTATCTGGGAACTGGTACAGTCAGGATTCAGGTAAGGGAAGTAGTTGGGAAGAAACTTATAGGAACAACTGAAGATGGAGGGCTGTCAGTGGCCTTCCCTGGAAGGATCTTGTTCCATTGTGATCTAGAGTAAAGCTGGCGGTAAAGGACTGTGTCCTGTGTGATCTAGAGTAAAGCTGGGGGGAGGGAAGAGGGGCAAGGAGAGGATGGGGAGAGATGCAGGGAAGCACTGCGGAAACCAGAATGAAAGAAGCAGAGTTCTGGGAGCTAAGCCTGGAAGCAGAGAGAGTGTCACACAAGAACTGAGATCAATTCTCACTTCTCTCGATCCACCTCCTGAGAGCTCATTTGGTTGGATGAAACGTCATAGCATGTCAGTTGGGAATGAAAGAGGATGACTAATCATGATACTTTTTTACTAAGAAGAGGGGTTTGTGTTTTGGAACAATAACTATTATAAAGGTATAGCTTAGGTCTGGACCCCTGCACCTTTCTGCCTGTTCCCTATACTCCCCCTGCCCTCTGGCCACCACTCATCTGTCCTCTGCACCTATGAGTTTTATTTTCTTTGTTCATTTGTTTGGTTTTTTACATATAAGTAAGATTATGCATTATCTGTCTTTCTCTGTCTGACTTGTTTCACTTAGCATAATACCTTCACGGTCCAGGTCCATTCATACTGTTGCAAATGGCAATATTCCATTCTTTTTGGTGGCTGAGTAGTATTCCAGTGCATGTATGTGATATCTTCTTTATCTATTCATCCGTCCTAGGTTTTTCCCACATGATGACTACAGTGGGAACTACATATTGTATGACACACTTGAAAGGAGCTAACAGACTGAATCTTGAAAGTTCTAATCATAAGATAAAAATTGTAACTTTTTGTATAGTGATGGATGGTAACTAGATTTATAGTGTTAATCACTCCTCACTGTAAACAAATATCAAATCATTATGTTGTGTATTGGTAACTGATATAATGTTAAATGTCAATTATATCTCAGTGAAAAAAAGTATAGCTTATACTTGTCAAAGATTTATTCAATCTTTTGACAACTTCACTGAGGTGTATACTATTGACAAGCCAGTTTTACAGATGAGATCACATAGATTAAGCAGCCTTCTCAGGATTCCACAGTTGGCAAACAGAAGAGCTGAGACTGTAGATCCAGCCGTCTGGTACTAGAAACTACGCTTTCATTTCTCTGCCATTCGCCTTCATAAGTACTATGAGGTATTATTGCCCCTTCACAGCTTCTCATGTATTAGCAACTCAGTGCGCTAGCTCCCACCATAATACAGACTGGAATTTAATAAACATCTGGAACGTGGCCTTTGGGTAATCAGACCCATTGGGAATCGTATATTCTGTGCATGCCCTGTTAAGGATACACAGTGAATACAGCACTACAGCATAGCCATGAGAAATTCTGCAACAGGAGCTCCCTGTAAGTTAGCTTCCCCAGCATTTCCTAAATTCACTTGTCCATAGACCCCCTTTTTAATGTGGTATGAATAAATGTGCCTTGGGACCACTGTTTAATAAAAAACACTTTGGGGATTTGCAAATATGGAACCTATCTGAGAAGCGAGGAGCAAGGAGGCTCTAAAGATATCACCGAGCACCTGCCGTGGAAGTCCTGGGGCCATTACAGGGTTTATTTATTTGTCACAGACAAAATTTGAACTGCTATACCTCATAAGTAATTTTACCAATATTAGCTTAGAGTAAAAAATTAGGGGGTTATGGATTAATATTGGAGGCAAACACCATGTCAATAGCAAGAAATGACAGTTAAAGGCAAAAATAAAAGACATGAAAAAATGAAGAAATAAAAAACCCAAAACTTGAAAACTTTCTGCATAAATCACATGAAATGCAAAGTAAGGCGCCGATAGTGGGATGGAAGGAGACCACAAATGTGGTTCAATGCTCTGTAAGAAAAGGGTAGACGTCTTCAGTGGGTTGATCAAAGAAAGAGGGCCTAGCAAGAACTTGGACGAGATGGCAAGGACAAGGAGTCATAAGAAATTCTTAAGGATGGAGATACCAGTTCTACTTGGTGTGCTTTCCGTTACATAAAACTGCTCTGCAGATTCAAACATTCAGTGAAGTCTAATACCCACATTAGAACCTGTCTTACTATGTTATGACTGGAATTAAGAGGGAAGATAGACCCAAATGAGATCAGGAATTCGGTGGAAGAGGAAGGTTGGCACAAAGAATGGGTGAACATGATAATCTGCACACCCCGTAATTTCACAGAAATCGTAGCTGGGCCATTTGTTTCCCACACAACATGGAATATAGAACTTAAGTTTTACAGGAAAGATGGGAAGACCTTGGCTTCATCTGATTTGTCCTTCTTGGTCTTATTAGATTAGTGTTTAACTGTGGAAATCATCAGTGTCGTTGAGTCAAAGTGCAGTGAGTAATAAACACAAGGGGAAGCTAGTGGGGAGTTTGTAGCAGAGGAGAGACATGAGTTGTGTTATGTTTTAAGAGGATCACTCGGGCTGCCTCGTAGGGGTGTCCGGGTGTGGAATCAGGTAGAATAGGAGGCTATTGTCGTCAACCGGGAGATAGAAGATGGGGACTTGAAGTAAGGTGCCGGCAGAGAAGGTGGTCTAACTTAGGGTATATTTTGGATTCAGAGACAATAGAATCCACTGATGGACTGGAGATTGTGGTTGAAAGCAAGAGAGATGAGCTTAGATTTCTTACTTTAGCAATTCTGTGCATTTACCAAATGGGATAGAGGCTGCTTTTACTATCAATGGAAAACCAGGAGAAAAGAAAGCTTGGTTAAGAGCAAAAGGATTTCATTTATGTTAAGCTAGCAGGCTACTGTTCAAATCTTGGTGTTAGCTCAGGGCTTGGGAAGGGAGTGAAGTGAAGACCAAAAGAACAGTAAAAGAATGGACAAGAGAGACCTTCTCAAAGGGAAGGATGGCAGAGACCAGAGGATGAGCAATGTGAGGATCATGCAGGGAAGGGAGTCGTATCCATGGCGACTGTGGGTGCCAAACAGCTTTGCCTGATGAAGGATCGTGGCTTGGAGAGGTACAGGGCTTGTCTAAGGCTGCTGGTCAAGGGTAGACTTGACATGGGAACCCAAGTGCCCTGACTCCTGCTGTTCAACAGCAGGGCTTGGTATCCACCAAAGGCTCTCTGGTGCTTTCCTCTGGGTTTCATTGGCTTTATCTACTTCATACTGTTCACAACCATAGTCCCTGAAAGTATTATCAGCTCGCTTTATAGATAAGAAAATCGGGTCTCAGAGAGTTAACTAACTCATGCCTTACTGACTCCCTCCCATTACAGATTAGGAATCCAGCACCCAAAGAAGTAAAGCAGTTTGCCTATGGTAGAACTAGGCCTCACAACTTTTTGCTCAATGTTTAAAATAATTGAATTTCTAAATGTAATTTTTCCAGATGATTGTTTAAAATGCCATGTTGGAGAGGATCAAACATATTATTAAAACCGGGATAGATTACGCTTCTTAATTTACCTCACTTTATTTTATACCATCAGAGGAGGAGACTTTAATAGTCTTTATAAAACCACAGGGCTTACTACCTAATACCCTGTTCTAGTCTATGTGTTAAAAAAAATGGATTTTGTGATTATTCTTTCCCGTGTCCAATCAGGTCAGTAAATTAGATTTATTGGTCTGTTATTCTAGGTCACTCTTTTCCCTTCCCAAAAGCCTTAGCCATTGCCCCTGCCCATATCTTACTCTCAGGCTTTCTTTCTCCTGTTCAGAATCTGATATTTGTAGCTCTTGGCGGTACACTGACGACTTCCCTTCCGCAGCTCTGGTTGCTATTATTGTCTCTGGTGCTGCCAAAGACAGTGTGCCATGATCACTATTTCCCCTTACTCCACGGAAAGAGATGCTGCTTCTGGTCTCTGACTGACAAACGATGATGTTTGGGAATACCAACATATCCTGATTGGATTCCTCATCCTGGGCCACATTCCCAGTTTGGGGAACTATATTAAATATGCCAGAAAAATCACATTCTTTCAAATGTACTCCAGGGTTATCTAAGATAAAGATAAGGTTTCCAGGTGGTGCACATCCAAAATGTAACATATTACTCCAACATGTGTTTGGTTCTTTAACAGAAATAAATTGGGGGCGATTGGAGTATAAATATTGCTACTGTAATTTCCTACTTAAACTAAGTAGATTAACTCTCCTTTTCAAACACAGCACTGAATTTCAGCCCTGCCCTGGTCATAAAAATGGGGAAAAGAAGTGTCTACCTTTTAAAATATGTGCTAGTCATATCTTTGGCCACTTAGTATGATGTTTGTTTCCAAAGGTTGTTACTTCAACTTTGAGCTCTTATCAGCACCATTAATTAATGGATTATTTACAAAAAGTTAGTTTCCTTTCTTCTCTCTTTCTGAAAAAGACACAAGAGACAAGTGAAAAAAAAAAAGCCAGACATGTGTATTCCATTTGAAACCCATGATTAAAAAGCTTAAAAATTCGAGCCAACGTGAAAAACTGTTTTATTTTAATACTCTGGAAGATTCCAGTGAACTCCATTATTTTCACTCACTATTTGCTTGAATAATTTAGGCAAGAAAGCTAAATTATACATAAAGTGTACAGTTAGAAGAAAAAGTTCACGCACAGCCCTAGGCTACAGCCTCTCCTAATGATGTCTGCAGTCGGTGAGAAGAACTCGTTAGACCGAGAGTAATTTCTCAGGGTTTCATTTTTTTTCTTAAAGCAATAATGTTCTTATAAAATTCTGACAAATAATACTCTAAAAGAAAAGCCACAAAAGAGAGTCTCTAGTGAAGGCCTTAGCCCTTGTAAACTTTCATTTAATTCCATGTAAAAGTTGGCTTTCCATGCACCAGTGCCTGATTGCTGGCAGCCTTGAGTGATCTGACTCAACAGGGAAAATACATGGCTTGACTGAATGGAGTTGCTATTTGGCCTCATTCGAAGTCTGAAGTCAGGGAGTTAAAAAGAGATACTTCAGGCTTAGAGACAAACTCGCAATCTGCTGTGGAAAGGGACCCAGCACCCACTCAGCGCACCATCATTTGAGCGAGCACTTGCCACTTGCTAGGGCTTTGTACTCCGGGAGCATCCCACGTCATTAAACATTTACAAATTCGCTAAAATGTTCCCATTGCCTTTAAGTGTAACAACAGAGAACACGACTGGGGGAAGATAACAGGAATATCAAAACAGTATTGTAGTTACCTTTGATTTCTGAGCTGCCTTTGTTCTCTCTTTAAAGTTACACAATTGTAGAAGTTGAAGACTCCAGTTTAACCCCTTCGTTTTACAGAGAAGGAACCTGAGACCCAGAGAGGGGAAGTGATGAGCTCAAGGCTATGCAGTAATGTGTTTGTTCATTCATTCCAAATATTTGTGCATTTAGAGACAGAGAAAGGAATGTCAGGTAGAGAGACAGGTTGTATGTAAAGGTAAAAACGTGGGAGCCAGCACAGTGCCTCGGGGGAAGCAGAGGTACCTACTACTGTCTGATCACCACTTCTAAGGGAATCTGCACTGTAGCAGGACACACTCTCTGCACAGAGGGTCTGGAGCCAGAGTTTTGCCTAGGACTGAATCCTGACTATGCCTTGGAATAGCTATAACATCCTAGGCAAGTCATGTACTCTCTGATTTATTTTCCCTAATAGTAAAATGATGGTGGTAATAATAGAATCTACTACTTAGGGTTGTTTTGAATGGATACTAATGCATAGAAAGTATGTATAGACAATGCCTAATGCTTAAGAATTATATAAATACTAGCTGTTATCATTTGTATTAATAGAGCTTAGCCTCTTCCATGTGAATTAGGGTTCCTGGCCACAGCTGATCAGGTTAGCGTTGTGACTTAGGTGGAGCATCTGTCAAGCAGCCAACGTCCTGTAACTTATTATCTGTGGCCTGTGTTCAAAGGGATAAATTGGGCCATCAACATACAGCAATTAATGAATTACGAAATGGAAACCAAAGGTCTGGGCTAGCTAACCAGAGGCTGAGAGGAAATATGATTGAGAAGCCTCAAGGTAGGGCAGGCACTACTGTTCAAGTGAAAAGTAACGTTATGAAGTTTTGAGGAAGCCAGTCGGTTGGGAAGGGGACTGGGGCACACACAGACACAGACAACCTCAGTTCCTGAAATCCGTGTCTAGGCCAGTCCCATGCGTAAACGACTCCCATCAAACCTCCTTCTATTACAGGTAACTGGAGTGAATCTCAGGTCCTTGGAATCGAAAGAAACTATGGAACAAAGAGAGTTCCAAGAGGCAGGTGCATGATGCTGGCCACATATAGACAGAGGCCAACCTTGGAAGGCCAGGTATGCCAAAGTGAGTTGGGACAATCTCTCGAAAGCCACTAGGGGTTACTGAAGGACTGAAGCAGGTCAGTGATAACAAATCAAATCTGCCATCAGCTCTGTCAGATCATCCATGCAACAGGCAGACGGTAACTCTGTGTGACAAAAATGACTAGAGTAGGAAGCTGGTCAAGAAGTTTTGGGTACAATCTCAGGCAGAACTGATTAGGACCTGAACTAAGGTAACAATGGTAGAAATAGAAAGAAAAATGCAGATAAGAATGATATTAAGGGCCTGGTGGCCTAGCAGAGCACAAGATATCTGCTGGAGTCTAGGAAAAATTCCAATCGGGGTGTTTAGACGGATAAACTTGCAAACATAGTTTTGAGTGGGAATTGAGAAGCTTGCCTTTGCATATCTGAGGTAACTGTGAGGAATCCAGGTGAAGATGTTCTCTGTTGCATTTGGGTATGTGGTTAGTAAATTCAACAAAGAATCTGGGATGATAGGTTTAGGTCCAGGATAAACCTCCGACCCCTGGAAGGGACGGAGGCAGTTGAGACTAGGAGTTTGGCTGGGTCTTTCAAGGTGAATGCCAATATGTAAGAGGTAAGTGAGCAGAGGGGCTTCTGCAAGAGTCACAGAAAAAAATAGGTGGAGAGATGGAGGAGATCCAAGAGAAAGTGGGAGAGTAAAGCTTAGGAACAAAAAGGGGTGGACATTTCAAGGGGAAGAGTTACATCAGTAATGTCAAGTGCAGAAGGAAATTCATATAAGCTAAGGGCATAAAAACCATCCATTGAATGTAGGAGAATACAAGTTATTTGAGACTTCAGCTAAAGGACGGAGAACAAAATAAAGATGACGATGGGTTAAGTTAAGAATGGGAGGGGAAATAAAGGAAGAAAGCAATACAGGATTTTTTAAAAAAGGCCTGATGGAGCGAGGTTCCTGCTGATGCAGGAGGAGCAAACGCAATTCAGGGCCCAAGCGGAAGGATGAAGCCCTGGACAGGAGGAGGGACACTGCCTCTGTGCAGAGAGGAGGAAGGGACGGAGGCTGGTGAAGGTGAGTTTGTACCTGAAGATCCAGCAGGCTGAGGAAGCTTTGTGTTTAAGGCGGTTATGTTTCTCAGGGAAGTAGGAAGCAAGAATATTTGATAAGAACCTGGAGAAAAGCTATGATACAAGGAGTTTTAAGAGAAAAGAGAATGTTAGAACAAACACTCTAAGGATTAGGAGACGGGCTGAACAGAATCTCATAGAATTGCAGGCCATTTCAAAGCCCAGTTAGGTGTGAAGACCATTGGTGTATTGGGGCACCAACACGTGGTGATCTGACTTCTCCAGTCGTAGTCCATGTCCCAGATGTAGGAGAAGAGAAACCAAGGGGCTGGGGGATGTGGGAGAAGTGTGATGGAAAAGCAGGGAGAAAAGGAAGTCCAGAATGACAGTAAAAGGAAGGTGGCCTAATTTAGGTTTCCAAGGGACAAAAATGACTGAAGAGAGAGTTGCCAATTTAGGAAGAAAGACAGAGGGGTTTGGATTGGAAGCTTGGGAGTGGGTGATCAAAAAATGAGAATTATGAGAAGGAAAAAATGGTGGTAAACAGGAGAGGAATTTATTATCAGTGTGTGGGACACCAGAGTTGAGGATTTCAGAAACAAAGCAGTTAATTTTTGACCAAACCCAGATCAAAGGCAGGTCCCCTTATTTAGTCACACACTGTCTTATCTTGGAACACCTCTGGCTTCTCTGAAAAGCCCTAAAGTGACAACTGGAAGGCCACACTTGTTATACCCTGGCACAAACGTTTGCCAGGGTGATTTATCCTTTTCCATCACTGGAGTTCCAACTGAGACTTGAAAAGATTGAGAAAGTATTTGGAGCCCATCACAAGGCGTGAGTAACTGGCTGTGATACTAGCAGTTTTACTTTTTACACTGGCATCATTTTGTCACATTAGTTTAATATTGCCATCACATAATTTAGAATCAATATGATACAAAAGTAAAATTACATGTGCACTTTTCATATTATTATATTGAAACCTAGTGTGTATATGACACTAACGCTATTCCGATTCCATAAAACATACAGCTCCTAAAACAAAGACATTTTAATGTTATGTTAGAATAAGAAATCAGATGATTACAATGTCACAACCACGAAGCCGGGGGTTGGGGTGGGGGGAAGAACCAAGGGACTTAGCATTGATGAGCTCTGCAAAAAACAATCTGAGGAGGGTTCCTACGCCCCACAACCCAGACGTTCCCTTCCCCGCTAACCAGGGCAGGGCTCAGGGCTCCACTGCTTTACGATAAGAGAGAACTTCTTCTCTGAGAATTAGTTAGTAAATACTGTTGGCTTCGTGGACTCCACGGCGGCCATTACTTGAGTCTGCCATGGTAGGGGAAGCAGACCTAGGCAACATGTCGATGAATGAGTGTAGCTATGTTTTTGATAAAACTTTATTTGTAAACTCTAAAATTTAGGTTTCATATATGTTTCACATGTCATGAAATAACTTTCGTTTCAGCCATTCAAAAACACAAAACTACTCTTAGCAAGGGGGCCACATGCAAACAGGTGGTGAATCAGATTTGGCTGCAGTCTGCTGCCCTGTGCGTTAGATTATGAACCCACTGGGCCAATCCAGGATTCCCCAGGAAGCATGAACGGGTTCGAGCTCTCCTGCAGAACCTACGCATGCTAGTACATACATTCCCAAAGCGACCTGGTGGGCAGGGGCCATAGTTTTCCTTTCCCCATTTTCCATTTCCTGTCCCTCCGCCATAGAGAACTGGCTTTAATCAACGCTCACGGTGGCGCAAGCGCTTAATGCCTGGCTGGACCTTGTTTGTCAAAAGTAAAACGACCAAGTTCTTTAGTTTAGCCCAAGCCTTTGGATGCCCTCCCTTTCTATTTCATAGCAAAATATTTCCCAAGCAGAAGGCAAAATTATGCTAGTAAATGTGATTTTTATTACTTTTGAGCTAACACATGTAATATTTAAGTATATTTTATATTATGCATTATTTTATATTATGTATACTATATCTTCATATTATATTATTTTGTTATTATATATTAGTTAAATATATACTCTTATATTATTATTTAAATACGTATTTAAATATTATTTACTTTTCCTTAGATATTATGTCAAGAAGCAGACTTCAAATTAAACAGAGATTATTTGAATCCCTTTTGAAGTAATATTGAAAAGTTTATTTCATCTATGCTCTACCAGGAAACTGAACCCCTCCCTGCACCTTTTTTTCTGTGTTGAATTACAGCCAGTAGAGAAGGACAGAGACGACACAACAGGTCTTCCAATGACTGGAAGGACCCAGGTGAGGTGCAGGCACACTTCAGAAGCACAGCCGGGCTTCGACCATCCGGAGCATCTCATCAGTGGGGAAAAGGACAAGTCTGGTGGTGAAGGGTGGGAACCACCAGGGGAGATGACAGGGCCAGGCGTGGGAGGAAAAGTTGTGGGGTTTACCTACGGCTCTCGCATCTCCTCTGAGAGTTGCTAGTTCTAGTCCAGCCGCCACAGACCGGCCCTGTACTCTCCCTGTGAGGGGCTGAGCGGCTGAGGAGGCACATGGTCCCTGGTGGCTGGGGGAAGCGGTGGGTATGGCAACGAGGGAAACTCATAATGGGAGCAGTACCATGATAGGCCGATGTCTGCTTCCAGAGGTGGATCTACAGGGTCGTGTTCCTTTTTCACCTAAGCTTGACCCAGGGACAAGGATTTATTGCCATCCCATATCCCCTAGACAGGCAGTAGGAAGAAAGAGTAGCATCCCTGCCAATAGAGGGGAGTTACAGGTTACAGTATCCGACTGTCCTAGAGGAAGGTGCATGGCATGCTGCTAACAGCCTGCAGGCTCCTTCCTGTCCATTCTGCGGGAAGAATATATTTCCAATAGTGGATTTTGTAAGTACAACCAGATTTTGGTATGTACCACATCTTGCTGCCCCGGCTGTCCTGGGGAGAGAGCACGGGGACCTTTCTCTATGGAGCCAGTGGGGTGTGGCACAGATTCTTCGTGAGGGTGGCCAAGCCTAGAGAGGGGAGGTTCTGCAGTTACAAAGGATCCAATCATTGTTTCAGAACATGTACCTTAAAGAATAGGCTGACCATAGGACCCTGTTTTCCTGGGTCAATACCAGGCATTTATATTCTAATTATGCCCATTCCTTTTAACTACCAGGTTGGGTAATAAATTATATGGTCGCCCTAACTAAAAGTTACTACATCCCAAATCTAACTTTTTGTGTCATAATCAAATCACAGTCCATTTGTAAACTGCCCACTTTATACTGGAGGCTTACGATCTTCAGCTAGTTTAGGGGACAGTCTCTTCAAAGGTGACATTTGTTTGGGGCGGCTGGCCAACGTGAGGAGAGCCATGGTCTCTAAAGACCCACAGTGAGTGAAGCACATGGAAAGATGTCTTCCATTTTGTTGGGGGGAAAAGAAAAGACATCACAAAGGAAGTGTTTTGTGTAAAGGGGGGAAAGATGTTGCAGGCAGAGGAGACAGAGAACCAAGGTTCAGAAGTAAGCAATAGCACTGAAAGCTTTGGAGAACTGAAAGGTGACGGGAATGGCAGAAGTGAGGGGAGCAAGCTGGGTGGAGAAGTTTTGAAAAGAGACTGGAGGGAGGGGTGGCTCATGGGCCACACAGAGCCCTCTCAGTTTTAGTCCTCAGTCATTGGAATTCACACCTGGCTGGTCTTCTGAATACTTGGAATTTCCTTTTTGTTTTTTGGAAAGAGTTTTAAATGCACGTTTTTCCCAAGCATAACAGAAACAAAATTTTTTATGTAATTAAGGAAATGTAAATATTGACTGAGTATTGATTATGTTAAGGAACTGTTGTTACATTTGTAGTTCTGCAAACAATATTTTAAAAGCCTTTAATTTTTCTTTTCTGGGATGTATACTAAGCATATAGGGATCAAATAATATAATGTCTGAGATTAGCTTTAAAATGCTCCAGCAAAAATAAAAGGGGGAAAGGAGATTCTGAAAAATATGGGAGCGGGTACAGGAAAATGGGGGTGGGTGTAGGGAAATGGGGGTGCATACAGAGAAATGATGACCATTGAAGTTGGGGACAGTGACAGGCTTAAGAGAATTGATTTCCTGTATTTTCTGCCTTTGAGTATGTTTAGAAATATTCATTAGAATAAGTTAAAAAGATGAAATGCATATTCCCTGGGTCTCACCACAGATCTACTGGGTAGTGGGTCAGATACAGATGTTGGATTGAACAGTGGCAGGAGTGGGTGGTGGCAAAAGGATCTTCTGGAAAGTAAAGACAATTATCCAGGAGAGAGACAATGAAGGGTTGAATCTCAGCAGTGGAGGTGGGACGAGGAGGAGGGGCAGGAGATGTCGGTTGGGACTCACTGTGTCACAGAACAGACCCGGGGTGGGACGGGTGGACAATGTAATGTTACCGAATGGACCCACCCTTGTGCTCCGGGGGTTCCCCACCCCATACTAGGTTCACCTTGCCCGCCATCAGGGAAAGACGTCTCTCAATGCCAGACACTGTTGAAAAGGAAAGGGATTCTTTATTCTTTAAATAAAGAATAATGTTAAAGAATAAATAAAATAGTTTATTTAAAGAATAAAGAATCCCTTTATTTATTTAAAGAGTTTATTTAAATAAACTCTAGTATATTTAAAGAGTTATACAAACTTACGAGTAATAATTTAATGTCTTCATTAAGAGATCCTAAAGTCCTTTAGAATACCCACAAACACACAGTCCTTTCTTCCCCCTCTGCCCAGTCCAGGGTACCATATCTCAGAAAAAGAAATAGAAGTCCGTGGGTCTTCTCTGCCCAAGCCGTATGGTCCCAAATAATGCATGGTCCCAAAAAGACCCCACATGGCTGCCGCACCTGGGTTTAAATCCCAGCACCAATCATCTCCTGCTGTACCACTTCCGACTCCTCCCACAATTGGCCACAGCTGCCAGCATTCCGGTACTTTTCCAGCTTCACTGGGCTGCCATAGCAAGTCTGGGCAGGTGTGGCCCTGGTGTGGAGCCACAATCATCTCCAAGCTCTTACGCGGGCTCTGTAATCAGGGGGAGATGCTTCCCAGTTACATCATGGGTTGAAGTCACTCCCATACCCCTGGCTCAAAGTATGACCACAGCTGTTTAATGCATCTATGAAACCAATTAAAGGTTACAGATATGTTAAATGACCATTCCAGAGGTTATCTGCAAAACTGTTGCTACTCAAGACAACTGTCAATGGCCCTGTTCCATGCGTCCCATCCTCCAGCTCAGACTTGTGGGGGCCAGGACATCCTATACGTATAGTTTTTTTCTAATATTTCCTGGACACTGAGTTCTGGACCCTATTACAAATCCCTATTTGGGACACCCACCTTGTCTGCACCCTGTTAGAACTAGACAAGACCTAATATTGGATGAGATTGAGAAGGTGAAGGTGACTCTCGAGAGACTGAATGAAGGAACAAATGAATGGTGCCATTACGGACACGGGAAATACAGATGGAATAGCATGAAGAACGAAAACTAGGACTCGTCATTTTGGTGACACCATCCCCTCTGTTAATGTCATCTCATTATGTTTGCCACCTTTATTACTTACAATCACCTCAAGACTTCAACGGCATGCGAATCATGCAGTTTCTCTGCTGTATCTTCCAGGAGTCTGTCTTCATTCAGGGTTCCCGGCAGGTCTGCCTTTGACTTAGATTGACCTGATTCACTGCTTACAGAGGCACATCCCATCAACCTTCCTGCATCTTGTGTTTTACCCCTCTGCCTCTTTCCACTATCCTACCTCTTCTCATTAGAAAATAAGGAACGGGCCAAGGCTTCCTGGTACACAAAGCACAGGGCCCTCCCTTGCCTTTAATCCTCCCAAGAGTGGGAAGGTGTGTGTAATAGACTGAGAGGCTCTAAGCCTCTGAGATCTCTGGCATCTGTGCTCCCAGAATTGATGTTTTTTTTTTCCCAGTCATTTTTTTTTTCAGTGTAACAACCTGAGCCTGAGACATGACATCTTTTAGGAAATCCAGTTAAACCCCAAGCTTTCAAACAACTAGGTTTAGGTTTGCCCAAGGGACACAAGGAAGTGGCCTGCAAGCCCCTTCTGGGATAGGAACCCCCCTGGAGACCGGGTCTTTCCTGTAATCCCTGTGGGCTTTTTGCAGAAAGCCATATTTCTTCCCAGTCTTTCTTTCCCTCCCTGTCTGAACCTGCCTTCATCTTCCTAATGGCTAATTAAAAAATTACAACCAAGAGCCTTAAATAGTAAACCCCTTCTTTGCTGTTCTCCATTTAATTTCTGAGGCTCGAAGCAAAATGTCTTAAAAACAGAATTAGAAAGAGCCACCTTTCTGACTGCAAACTGCACGATAAACAGCACTGTAGCGGGGAAAGGCTCTTCCGTGCAGTGTATGCTTGGGTGTTATTTACGTCTGACTCCAGAAAGTTCAAGTTTAGAGAGCGCATTCTCGCCAGCATTATGACTTTTCACTTGTGCGAGTTGAAGAAGGGTGTGTGTGTCTCCTCGTCCCTCGGTGCCCGCTGGTTCCGTTCTATGCTGGAGCAACTCTGCGTTTTAAAATTCGCAATTATTTCTTTTTCATTTGAGTTAGAAATCTGAGCTTGATGAAAACTCATCTCAACTCATGATGTGCCCACTTAAGCGGCTGCCTGATTCCATTTGCAAAGAGAGATCTTGGAAGGCAGTGTCTAAATAATAATCAACACAGTATTCCACTTGTATTTGTTTATACATTATCTTAACACTTTATTACACATTTTAATAGAACACGAGTTTAAAAGCCGGAATCAGACATAGTCAGCTCGGTCTGTTTTAGATTGTTCATCATCAATTGTTTTTTCTTGTGATTATACAGTTTTACTTTAGCATCCCTTTGATAACAATTTCTGCATGAAAATTGACTTTATATTTCATTTTTCCCGTCTGTTATCTTAGCAGCATTCAGATGCAAACACCCTTTGTGCTGCACTGGTAATATAACTGATCAGGCGAGGCTGGGCCATAAGAAATCAAAACCATAATAATGTCTTTGGGTTTTGCATTTTAAATACTGTGTTCATTGTTGCACTGAGGTTTCTGATCCCTTTCCAGACATTACAGAGATTACCTTTGGTAATGCCTATTTCATTGTACTTTGATATAAAATAATGTGTGCCATAAATCATGGGAGCGACTGTCATTAAACAGGAAAGCACCTACTTAGAATATGTAACAATTTGCTTTTCTAATTTGAAAAAGATTGAGGCATTTTAATTATAGGAGGTCTTCGTAAATGAGGCTGGAATTCAATACAAAATTGTATTCTTTATGGAATTGTAGATTAGAAATTATAAAATCCTTATTCATTAATTTTACATTATTTTTTTGCAATCACTAAATAAAAACATCCTTAGGAGGGTTTTCTAAATAAAGCCCTATGCTTTTGTCACAATTAACTTGAAAAAAAAGTTAAGTTTACTTATTTCAGAAGAAGGAAAAAGATAATCAGTAGTTATTGCAGGTTAACCTGCAATTGTCAATTTAAGAAATTCTTGAGTTCAAAGTTAGTAGTATCATTGTCTAAGAAGTTGAGGAAAGACAAAGAAGGGCCGTAAAGTAACAAGGGGAGGGGGAAGAACTATTTTAAATTATTTCAAGATTGCTTCCATTTGGAAGAGAATGAGGGGTCGGAGCCTTGTCCGTGAAGAACAATTTAGAATTATTGGAGCCCTCCTCTTTAAAGGTGATCGGGGCTCTGAGCATGGACATTATAGCAAGATTTAAAATTATGAGAGCACTTCACATTATTTAAAACATTGATTTTTTATATAATGGATTTCCACATTTTATTTCTTCAGTGGCTAGGTAATTACAGCAGCCTAGAAACGGAGCTACTTCATTCTGAAACTGGTATTTTTTCTTTGGCTTCTTCCCCTTTCTTTTCTTTTGCTCCCCCCCACCCCTTAATAAGTTTTCTAGTTTCCCTTGCTGCTGGGACAGACACATCATTCTTTGTTCTTGCTCATAAATCACTCTGTGACCAAGGAACCAGGAAGTTATTAGGGGTGAGGGGAAGGTCAGGTCAAAAATTCAGATTGATCTAACCTATTCTTGCAAAATAGCACTTCACCTACCTCAGACCTAAAACGAAGGGCCAATGCAAAGCTACTGCAGGATGACTTTCAGTGGTGCTTCAGGAGGGAGCAGGCTGCTGCGGCTTTTACAGCGAGTGTTCCAAAGAACCAGAGTACTGCAAAGTTGTCCTGAGTATTTAGTCCCAATTACATCTGTCCATACACATCATTTCCAGGACACTTTTCCTTCTCTTGTTTGTCTTTTCTCTCTTCCCTTCTTCCTTTCTCTCTCATGGATATGGACAGTTAAGAAGGAAACTCTAAAGATTCAGTGTGAATGCTGATCAAACTGTTAAGGGGATGCTTTTGTTGGAAATTCTAGATGTTTTCCTCTGTGCGTTAGAAGCTGGTCTTGGGTACCTACACACACAGCGTCTGTATAGACCATCAGGGGTGTGATGGGAGAGAACCTGTTCAAGGGCCCCAGTCTGAACAACAAATATGTGTTTTCCCCCATCCTTCTCTGCAGCCAAGGAGAAAATTCCTTCCACTTGCCCTGTCCTCTTCCTTGATGGGTGAACTATTTGGTAAAGGGCAGAAGAGGTGGTAGATGTGTTTTTGTAAACAAGCCGTATCAAAGTGAATCAAACATAGTATTAAGTTCTTATCAGCCTGAACTCACACATGCCACATGCAAGGCCTTTGGCCTTTGGTGCAAATCATAACTTCAGCCTAAATCTAAAGGAACAGGGACAGCAATGGAGCAAAGCCACCCAGATGCGGCTCCGTCTGTACGACTGTAAATTTCAAAGGACCAGCTTTCCATCCGGATCTGAGTGCACTGGGATCTACGTCAACGTTCTAAGACGGACTTATTGAAATGTCTGGCCATTTCTATATGAATTTCGAAACAGATGTACCAAGGTAAACAATAAAACTGTGATAATAAGGAACGTCTCCACATGAACTCACTAAACTACTAATCTATAATGAGGACCAAACTCAGCTGTGAAGGAGGATGATTCTTTGTTATTATTATTTTTAAACTCAGTGTCAGTTATTCAAATTATTCCTCGACTTTAGCTTTGGTCAAGATTTGGTCGGGGTGTTTGAGACCAATTTATACACATAGGGTGGGCAAAATTAGGTTTACATAATACAAATAAATAGTATAATAATTAATAAACAGTAATACAAGAATAAAGTATATATTTTACAGACAACTACATACCCACTTTTGCCCACCCTTTATGCCCCACTTTATCCCAAATAAGTTGAGTTTCAATTTTACTTTTTTAAATCAATTAAAGTAGCAAAGGAACATGTTATAGTTCTTTGAGTTTATAAAAGTTTATCTCATCATTACATGTAAGAACCAAGGCGTCCCCTTTGGATTTTAAAATTTGGGGCTGACTCTCAGGGCCTAGGCTGGGGGTTGGATATTTGCATTCCAGAAGCCGAGGGCGTGGTTTGGGTGTGCCCCCAGTCAGACCACTGACCTCACGGCTCGCTCTGGATGAAGGAGGAGGTGTGGCATCTCAGTGGACTCCTCCCGGTGCCTTCTCATTCTTAGTCACCTCCAGGCTCATTACCTCCTCCACTGGGGGATGAACAGAACAGTACAGGGTGCAGGCCCAGAAACGCCACCCCTGGGACTGAGCATAAACCATTTGTGTCCCTTTGCGGGAATTTGCAAGGCAGTGCAACGAGGGTTTGGGAAGTAATGGGGCACCCCTGAGTTCCTGACCCCCAGCAAGGCCGACCATTGATCAAACAGTGGTCGAGACGGTAGGAAAAAGTAAACAATGGAAGGAAACCCAAAATTAAATGTGATTTATTTTACTATGATTTATTTTATTTATTTATACTATGTGAACTTTTACATTCTCAGCTTTGTAGTAATTGGAAATTGGGTGGGGGGGTGGGGCGTTTGATGACTAATTTTACTGTCTGATGCTACTAGGAACTACAAGAGACTTCGGAAGCAGTGAAATCATTCAGTGGGAAAAGGAAGGAAGCCGGCGCAGGCCCATGAAGACAACAGCTGCGACTCTCTCGGCACCACCTGAAGGGCGCGCTGGGGGCAGCTGACCAACACGCATCACAGGACACGCGTGAGCACCGCTGCAGAGGCATCGCGCCCCTCCAGCTCTCTTTCTTGTCACATTTGGGAAATATTGAAGCTGTTAAGGTCTCATTTGCTCTCCTCTGGAATTTGAAAATTATTTTCCTGGCATTACTCATTTTTTTCCCAAAATAGATTTCTTTCTTTTTTAAAACTATAACATGGCCCTCAATGGTTACTTCATATATTTTCCTGTTGCTTATATTGAAAGAGTCTTGCAGCTCTAGGAAAACATGACAAGTTGCAGGAGGAAGCAGTAGAAACAAAAAGAAGAAAATGTCAGGGACCTCTGTTTACAGAGAAAAGCAGCCCCGTTTTCTCTGAGCAGGGCCTCTCAGAAGCTGAGAGAGGCCCAGGCCACTGGCTTTTTTGTTGCATTTTCTTTATTTGTTTCTTTGTTTCTCTTTGGAGACCCCTGGCAAACAAGAAAGCAAACACTGTCCAAATATGGATTCCAAACTGCGGTACACTTCAAATATTTATTTGTAACAACTTAATTACTGTGGAACACAGAAATAAGATGACCATAGGTTTAAGTTCATTTGAAGATAAGGTCAAAGTTAAAACTTGAGGCCTTTACGAGCTGTGGGACACACAGCTCATCCCTGAGCTCCCAGCTTCAAGTGGGACACACACCTGTCCTGCCACGTTACCTGCACGTGCAGGTGCCCCCGGGCCTCGCTTAGGGCTCCAAATCCCAGGAGCTGCCTCTCCTCCCTTCTGCCCTTTAAAAACGTGCTGTAGACACGAACCTGCAAGATGGTCGTGGGGCACTGTTTTCTACTGTGAATAAACGTGAGTGAAATCGTTTTTACCTTGCAGATGTCAGCCTGTGCGAAGTGAAGCTGTGGTCTGGTGAGAAAGGGCGGGTCACCTGCGCCCGTGGTGGCGTGTTGCTTGCTCACGAGGAAATTGAAAGGAGAGTAGCAGCACTTCTCAGCCGCCAGGGAAACTACGAGCTTTCTCTCTCTGCCCTCCGGTTTTCTTCTGGTGCCTTGATGAGATATATCCACCTGGAAATCAAAATTTTCCAAAAAATTTAATTTCATCAGCTTAATTCTTTTTTTTTTAATTTAATGTTTCTTGTGTAAAATTTTAAACACAAAAAAGTAAAGAGAAGCTGCTATCACCAGTCTTCAATATTGACCAATGATGCATCTGAAGATAACGTATGGGGAGCCCTGGCCGGGGGGCGCAGTTGACCGGAGCGTTGTCCTATCCACCAAACGGTTGTGGGTTTGAACCCTGGTCAGGGTGTGTATGGAAGGCAACCGATCAATGTTTCCCTCCCACAACTTTCTTTCTCTTTGTTCTTCTCTCCCCTCCTCTCTAAAATCAATTAAAAAAAACACATATCCTTGTGTGAGGATTAAAAAAATACACATCTGCGGAGATGTCTGCGGGAGATGGAGGGTGAGTGTTTTAGCTCCACGGCAGTCTTCAGTTCACACCTGTGCACTCATGCAACTAAACCTCACACACCTGCATCCCAGAAAGCTTCTGAATTGCTTTTAGATCGGGAAAACTGTACCATTGTCCTGGAAAGAGGGATTCAAAGAGAAGAAAGTTAGAATGACTAATTCCTAAATTGATACTTTCCTCATTCGTAATTTATGGCTGGTAGGTAGTTTAAACATGTTTATTAACAACTAGGGACAAAGAGGGAAAAGCTACTGGCTAAACACCAACTCATGTTTTCTGCTTAGCTGCTTGCTTTGAGCGGAGCCAGATTGTGTGTTTGCCTGTGTGTGTGTGTAGAAATGAGAAGGAAAAACCAAGTTGGAGAAAGAGAAATACCTCAAGAAAAATTGCAGCCATGGTAATCCTTGGATCAGGCTCTTGCAGAACACACCTGGCTTCTGGAAAGGATGCTTTGTTTACCGTCAAGTGGTAATGTCAAGCCTAGGGTGCAACGAAGAATATCTAACAGGGTCACCGATGCATCCCATTGTGGAAAGCGAAGTCATACAGCACTGTATCCAGGTTTTCCTTTGATATTATTGCCATGTGATGATATGGCTTCTAATTAAAAATCAGTGCCAAAGATGATGCAGAACTCCGTTGGCACCAGGAGCATTGATTGACATGCTGTTAGGAAGTGTCAGAGTTTACTAAACAGAAGGACATGATTGCAGGCAGCTCTGTTGCCAAAGGATCTACAATTGGAGAAATACTCTATGTGTTTTAGTTTACCCACCTCTGAGAGCTAAAGATGTTTGCCTTCTACATGGGTGGGTGCAAGAGTGTCTGAAGGGACTGATAATAGGTGGCTGTGAATGAAAAGGGCTTTGGGATCTGTGCAGAAGAAAGAGTCTCTGTCCAGTCCACAGAATGGCCCATTTCATCAAAGTCTCCAAAGGCTGGTTGGCTTCAAAACGACTGGTCTGAGCCACCAAAATGTCCCTACACCTACACTTATTTAATGCACTGTTGTTACAAACTTGAATTCTTCATTCTTGAACAAGGGGCCGCACATCAATTTTGTGCTGTGTCCCACAGTCAGTCCTGCCCAGAGGCTCTACTGAAGTGAGCCACTGGTGGCGGGGTGGCAGGGTGGCGGGGTGGCGGGGCGGCGGGGTGGCGGGGCGGCGGGGTGGTAGGGCCGGCTTCCCGGGAGAGCCCTGCACTGCTGCTGCCTCCTGCTGTATGGGGCTCCCCGGACAGACCGGGGAAATGGAGCCACTGCTGGTGTTTGGGAGACTTCTGAGTGCCAAACGGCACAACAGGACAGCCAAAATTCTATAATACTCTGGGAAAAAAACTTGGGGTCACAAGGACCTCAGTAAAGCTCTTTAAGATAAACACCTACTCTGGGAAAACTGAAGCGGATCCCCTGTAGAGGGCCATGTCTTGACATCCGGGGCTCACTTTGTCCTCTGATGCATCATCTCTCTGGGTGAAGCGTTACTCAAGTTCAACAATTTTTAGTCTTCGAAACCCTTCATTCTGTAATGTTGGCTGTGTTTAGGTTGGTTAATGTTTGAACACCCCGTGCTCTTAACGACAACAAATTTTTCTTATTTTGTGGATTCTTCTGAAATTTAGGTTTTAACTCACTTGATTTTCTAACAAGCAGCATGGTTTGTCTTTTTGTGCGTGCTTGCCTGCTAAGAGTTTACAGGCCAGGAGTGGTAATCAAACATTTTTTATCCCATGGAGGTTCAAGAACCCCTGTGTGTTAATTACTTCTATAAATGGCCAACAATGGAATAGCTCGTGTCTTTAAGAATTTTTAAAAATTATTTATTTATTTTTAGACAGAGGTGAAGGGTGGGAGAAAAAGAGGGAGAGAAACAACAGGTGGTTGCCTCTCGTGTGCCCCCTACTGGGGACCCGGCCTGCAGCCCAGGCATGTGCCCTAGACTGGGAATCGAACTGGTGACCCTTTGACTCGCATGTTGGCATTCAACCACTAAGCCACACCAGCCAGGGCTTTAAGACTTTTTAAAAACAAAACCTTTACACCTCAATATTCTGAGGGAAAGAGATCATACCCTCAGGAAAACAGCTGCTGAGGAGCCTGGGACCTGGATTAGCACTCTCAGTGGAAAACAGGAGGTGTGAGTGGTGGGAGAGGCAGGAGCAGAACCCAGGTCTTCTACGGAATCCACATTTATATGAAGTCTACAGGATGTTATCACACTGATTCAGCACTTGAACCTGCTAGTCTTCCTCCATATCTCCCCCGGCTACAAAATGCCTGGATTGGTAAATTGCCACAGAGTTTTGATTTATTTCTTGTTGCTTAGGAAGCAGCACCTCACATATCGTAACACCTTTCTTCAAAGGTTTCCTACCTGGAGAATGGCCACACAGTGGGCTTTCCTTTCACCCAAAACCTGCATGGCACTTGATCTATATTGTGGTTGGAAGAGGTAAGAAATGACCCCCTCCCCCTTTTTTGTTTCTGTCCCAATTTTGCACCAATTGAAAGAGAAATAAAGAAGCCGGACAGATGGAGAACAAAGTCCCAGCTTCAAGAATGAGGCGTAGGTCCATGGAGTAGCACCCTTTTCCTCATCCCAGGCTGTGGGTGTCCCCCAGGCCATGAGAAGTCCAGATGGGGCAGGCTTGGCAAAGCAGGTAAGGTAGCTCCTAGGGGAGAACCGCCAGGTGCTGGCTGATCCTGCATAGTCCTTCTCTCCAGGTCCTCAGTCTGAGAAAGAGAGAGATGCTAAGAAAGCAACTCTGATGGTAGAAAATTCTTCATCTGAAAACATGACGAATAAAAATTTCCCGAGAATAAATGTAAGAAAATAATTATTTCTCTTGAGTTTAACATAGGATGATATCAAAAAATGAGATGCTATGGATTCATATTCCAATAATTGAGAATTTTCTAAAGATGAAAAATAAGTCCCTTAAAGAACATTAACTATCTCAAAATTTTTATCAGTCACTTAACGAAGGAGAAATGTACTTTAAAAAACTTTTAAACTAACCTGTACACATAAAAGATGGCTGGGTTAATTACCCCCATTATTATTTCTTATTTATAAAAATTTCCATTAGAATGTCTACATGCTTATACTACAGCAGACTTGTTTAAGTATCTATACATTCCTGGAAGTAGAGTCGGGTATTTCTCTAAAAAAGTCTCTAATTCGTGATTATAACAGCAATGATTTCAAAAAGGAGGCCCCCAAACCTCTCTATTTGAGTGAATTAGGGATGCTTTAACACGTTAGCAATTCCAGGCTGGTTTCACAGGGAGAGAAGTGTGGCCACCCAAAGACCTTTAACAGTTTTTGTCAATGGGCTGCCCGTCTCCCACAAAGGTCCGTTTCCACCTTTCCTTAATAAAACTATTAATTTGGCTGAGGTACTAAAGATGCTACAGAGCGGTGAGCCTGTCAGGGCCAGCCTGTGTCGCTGGCCCTTTAAGACTGACTCGCAGGGGAGCCCATTCAGTCTAATGCGAAACCCAGCAGTGCCAGGAGAGGATTCAGTTCTGGTTTGAGTTAAGTTGAGTCTGAGCGAGTCTCTTCCTTTACACAGAACATTTGCAAACATTAAAAAGTGAACTGGGCTTCCTATTTCAGGGTTAAAGCTTTATGGTGTTATGGGACAAAGAGGAAGATAATTCAGTTAGGGAGTAACACAATCACCTTTGATAAATTGCGTTTCTAGGTCATCTTGGATGCTAAAAGGATATCGAATGGGGGCAGGGTGGTCTGCCTGACTAATTTATTCCTGAAATTTGCCGGTGCTGGGAAGGAAGCGTACCTGTCTGTGTGTCGTTAGGCTCTTTGTTGGAACACATATCTGTCGGAGGGGAATGTCTGCCTGCTTGGAGGAGGCAGCAGGCTGTCTTGGGGACATTTGTTATAATGATGATGATTACTGTTGGATTATTATAGTTGCTCACTGGCAGGATTATAGTTAAAGATTCGGCAGTGTTTACATTATAAATGACTATTTTTACAGCTCAGCTATTAAAGTTTACGTAGGTCTGAAATCTGATATACAAGCCTTCCATCCAGGAGTGCTTTTGTTTCAAATAGAATTTCAAAAAATGGTTAATAAAATTGGTCTGTCTAATTTTCCTGAGTTATATGAGGATTCTGGAAAAACAGAAGTGTATCATTTGTATAGGCTTTCTAACACTTTTTTAATATGGCCTTGAGTTTAAACAAGATGCTATAAAATTTAACTTAATCAAACTGAATTTGGATGGACTGACAAGAAATAATAGTATATACACAGAGCTAGACTGGAGAAAAGAAGTTACACTTAACTTTTAAAACTCTACCTTTGGCCCAAAGTGGAAGACCTTTTGGAACAATTATCACTGTGCATTTTTATTATGCATTTTATACCCCTAAGTACATAATCACCTGCTCATGTCTCTCGGATAAATAATGAGATTTTTATTCCACATTTGCATTGTTAATTACAGCATATTACCGAAGTGAGATACCAGGCATCTGTTATTAATAGAATGTAATTTTTTAAAATAACAAGTTATTTAATAGCTTTAAATAAGAGACAGCTTCCTTTATTACAGGCCACCTAGCTCTGTTGGTAGCTTTTTGTTTGGAATTTAAGGGAGACGCAGCAGAAATGGAGGAATAATACCACATGAATGGAGGCTTTCAAGATAAAATATAATGTGACTTACAGTTTGGCGAGAGTTTATGTTCTCACCCTCGAGGAAGGAGTCACAAGTTTTGCAAATGCAGAAGCAGTAAGAAAAGAGTTCACATTGAGAAGACGAAAAATCGCACCCATGAGTTCCCTCTAAATGATTGACAACCCCTGGTCACAATATGAGGGTTCAGTTCAGGAGAGCCAGTTCCAGAGGTCTCGGAGTCATCACTGTCACTACCCAAAGAGCGTTCATTCTTCAGAGCACAGCTCACTTTCTCCCTGCCTTCCATGGCTGGGGTCTTTCTTGTGGAGAAGTGGTATAGTGAGAAAAGCAATGGCTGAAAAATCTAGGAGCCAGGCAATTCTCCACCTGCCGAGTTATGATAACCACCCAGGTGGTGGCTACCTCTCTAGTAAATGAGGAGTACTGATGTTGCCCTTGCAGCCTCAGAGGGTTGCTGCTAGGATCACAGTGCAATAAACACCCCAAAGAAAGCAGATGCACAATAAACATGCCCTAATCAAGTGATGACTGCCCTTTGGGAAGAGCTCTGCAAGTCAGTGTTGAAGCTTGTTTTTTTTTAATTTGTTTCTTTCTTCATTTGTTTGAGGTATTTTGGCAACACATTTTACAGTTTTACCCACTACCACCATGAAGATATAGAACTGTGCTGGCACCACAAAGAAACTCCCTCACGCTACTCCTTAATAATCGCACTCTCCCTCCAACCCCAGCCGGATCTATTCTCCATCACGATACTTTTGTCATTTTGAGAATGTTACTGTATACAGATGGAATCATACAGTACGTAACCTTCTGAGCCTGGCTTTCCTCTTAGTCTAATTTCCTTGAGATTTATTGGAGATGCTGCCTGCATCTCCATTCCAGGGATTTTTCAACCTTTTTCATCTCATGGCACATATAAACTAATTGCTAAAATTCTGTGGCATGCCAACTAGTGTTATATTTTTGCCAATCTGACAAAAAATAGGTATAGTTTTGTTTCATTCACATGGACAACTGTTGTTATACAGCCTGTTGTCATTTTTTAATTTGACAACCTAAGGAAAGAGACGCCAGTGCCCCTGATGGACGCGTCAGGTACTGCAGTCTATAAACATTCTCGCGCAGCGGTGGGCCTCGAGCACGCTGTTTATCCACTCACTCATGAAAGGACTACGGGTTATTTCTAGTTTGGGGCTATTATAAATAAAATTGCTTTGAACATTCATAGACAGGTTTTTGTATAAACACAAGTTTTCATTTCCTTAAGAGAAATATGCAGAAGTATGATTGTTGGGTCACATGGTAAGTGGATGTTTAACTGTAAAAGAAGCTGCCAAACTATTTTCTACAGTGACTTTTCCATTTTATATTCCTACTAGCAATGTATGAAAGATCTGGTTCTTATGAATCCACACGAGCACTTGTTACTATCAGCATTTATGGGTCAGCCATTTCAACAGGTACGAGGGGTATATGGCCTTGTAGCTCTCATCTGCATTTCTTGGTTGGCTAATGACATTGAACAACGTTCCATGTATTATTTACCATCCATATGTCCTCTGAGCTAGAGTATCTGTTCAACTCATTTCCCCACTTTTCCAGGAGCAAATGGGCTTTTGAAGAAGCTTTGCTCTCTGTCATGACTGTCCTCTCCCTATGGCACCTTCATGAGAGGCTGTAGTCGTACGTCACGTTGTTTTCCAACCAGTGTAAGTGCTGGCCGTGCTGTGATGAGCCACTAGGCAGCCCTCAGGAAAAAACATGCCGTAGTTTCCTTCTAACATAACTTTTCTTGGTTCCATGTTCCAGGTTTGTATGCTATAAACCCTTGTGGTCTTTCACCAGGGATGGGAAAATCTCACTAATTCCAAATAATGAAGCAAAAGGGAGAGTAGAACAAGGATGCCTCAAAGGAAATTACAGGTGAAGAGATGCTTTTAAAGAAATGTGGCTAGAAGTCTGACTCCCGTTGAGAGTCGTCAAGAAAGTTGGATGCATAAATAATAAATGCAACATAATAATTGATTTAGTGGGTGATCAACTTTATTAAAAATGGAATGAGAATTTAGAATTCCCTCTATAAAAATATTTCATTTACTTTTACTATGCACTCAAAATATTAACTTGAAAACTTTACTTGTCCAGGTCTGAATTTTTTCCTTAAATTATAATATATCTGAAAATTCCTACAAAAGTGTATGTAAACATTTTATATGTGTAAATGCTAAAAAGTAAATTAAAGTAATCTAAGTAAAATAAAATTTACAATAATCTTACTTTGAAATTTTCATTAAAGCACAATTTTTTAATAGAGAAGGAAATGTGTGACTTAAGAAGTTGAAGACTATAGTAGAAATACTCTTAATATGAAGAGTATCTATTTTGAAATACTTTTATATTAAAACCCCTCTACTTAAAGCCACCTCCTTAGACCCGGGCACCTGGGCCCTGGTCTTGGGTTTTGCATTAGAGACCCTACTTTGGCCGAGTCCAAGTGCATCCCTCCCTTCAAGGAGGAGATTCCAAGTAATCAGTGGAGTACTTACTTGGGTTTGCACTGGATCCACATCAGGTAAGTTCAGGTTTACTCCACATCAGGTAATTTCAGTCACATCTCAGTTCCCAGGGACCTGAGCCTGCTTCCAGGGCTTGGGAAGACCAGCTCAGCCTCACTTTCACCTTCTTCCCCAGGCTGACTAGGCTTCTGGTCTGCTCATTGCTCATTCAGGAGTGCCTGCCAGGGGTGGCTCTGGTGTGGGCTATGGTTGTGGACTGAGTTGGCATTGCATGCCGGAGTTCTCCACTCATGCCTGTGAGGTTTTTCCTGTCTGGGATGGAGCCTGGTGTGGGAGAGATGGGGACAGGCGTCAGGCAGACGTGGGAGCAGGGGGTGGGAGCATGTGTGTCCTAGGCCCAGGCCCCACAGACATGAGGGCCAGGCATGTTGTTAGAACGATCCTGCAAGTTTTCAGAAAAAAAAATGTATTTCAAGCTCTAACTGAAAATCTGCCTGTACCAAAACTGAAATGTTTCTGTTGTTTAGTTCATGCACTGTTTCACATTGTGATAGAGATATTCTTTCTGACCACTCCTACATTGTATTGTGCAGTTTAGTACTTAATTCTATTCCATCACTTACAGAAACTATTGTTTTATTTTATTTTGTCTCAACTAGATCGTAAATTCCTAGAGAGTTAAAAAAATAAGATGTATGTTTCTGTGGTATGTACCTACTATGTCTAGCAGAGTTTTTAAAACAAAGTAAATAACAAATACATGTTGCTTAATTGCTAACCCTATAATGCCTTATAAATATGTTAAATAAGACTGGCTAACAGTTTTAAAATTGAGGTTGTTGAGAAAGCAAAGAGCATTTTTGTCAAGTACAAAAGAAAACAGTATAAAATTGGGGAAGGTAGAGTAAAGGCAAGAAAAGTCATTTCAGCACCTGGCCTACCTCAGGGATGGAATCTGCAGAAGGGTCTTTCATGGCCCCTCCCCTGCCCCATGTTCTACCATTCACCTCAGAGTCTTTAAAATTGGTACACTGACCCAGAGGCATCGCGCAGACAGAGCTGATCTCAGTTGTAAAAACAGTGGTAAGCAAGGGATTTGAAGAGCTCTGCTGTTTCGAAGCAAACAACTTATTTACGCCCAGATCAATAGTAAGTAAACAGAATGGTTTTATGTGTGATTACAAGGATTATGTGTTAGAGAATCTGCTTTTGCTATTAAAGCACAGTCGACAGTAACTTCCTCTGCCCTTCTACTCTGATACTACCATGGTCGTCCATAACAATATCAACAAGAGTAAGCTTATTCTCCTCAAAATCAGTTTCTCTTATTTTCTGAGATCAATAGCATGAATGCTCTGGCAGTGAAAGGCTGTAATTCACCTTACAATCTAGCACGGTGTAATTTGGTGATCTTTAGACTACACTAGACTCCTTGCCTGTACATCCAGCTTTACTCTGAGAATGGGGCCATCCTTCCTGTAAAGCAGAGGGTATCAGAGTGTGGTCCAAAGGCCAAGGGGAGCCCTGAGATTCTCAGGTTGTCTGCAGCATCTGTACTCCTTTAACAACAGTAGTATGGTATTTTCTTCTTCACTCCCATTCTCTCATGAGCATCCAGTGGCGTTTTCCAAAGGCCACATGCCATGTGATGACATCATTGCTCTCAGGGATAAGGGACTGCGTGCTTGTGGATACTAGGCTCTTAGAGATTACTCAGTCTTAACTGCTAACGTAGTAAATACTGGTAGATACAACTCCCATAAACAAAAGCACTTTGGGTTTCTCCAGTTTTAAAGGTGTGAAAAGGGTCCTGAAGTTAAAGTGAATGACTACCTACTGGTATGTCTCCAGTTAATCCTTGGGTATACCAAGTTCAGTGGGAAGTCATAAAGGTGATTAAAAGTTAGATTTATAAGAAGAGATGGAAGGAATTGGGATTGATCAGCCCAAAGAAGAGAGGGAGAAGCCTTTAAACTGATCTTTCTCGTGGGCAGAATGTTGATGCACACAACAAGAAGAAACTGGCCTGAGCTGCATGGATGAGATTTAAACTAGAGATAAAGAGGGATTCTCTGACAGGGTTTGTTAAACAGCTGAGTGTGTGACTGACAGGCGTTGTGGAATCTTCTGCTCTGGAGATCTTCAGAAACTGGATAGATTTCCATCTGTCTGGGATGATTTAAATGTGACCATGCCAGAAAGCCAAGGAGATGGAGCAGATGATGTCTCCGGCTGCCCTTCCAGCCCTTGGTTCTATAATTAACTTGATGAAAGGAGCTGTGGCAATTTGCAGTGAAGGGTTTAGACAGGAATGTGCTTGCTGATCTTGGGATAGGTTTTGTGTGGGAAAGCCAGGGTTTGCTTCATGGCTGGTGGCGATGCCCTATCATTCAGTGAAATGATTGATGCTCAGAGAGGTCCATTCCAGGTCAGATTCAGAAAAAGTAGGCCCTTGCTCCCTACAGAACCTTTCTCATTGTTTAGGAACAGAGAGAAAAATTTGGTAGGCTGATTTTAATCAGCTCAGGTGGGACCTGGAAAATTTCAAATATTAGATGTAGGTAGTTGGGCACAGGATGCTCATGATTCTAAAGGGAAAAAAAAAGATGCGGTTGTTAATTTTAGGAAAAAAAAATTATCAGAAAGTCTGAATAGAAAGTATAAGAATAATGCTCTTCATATACACAGGCTTTCAATTTTATGCTATATGGGTACTTTTTTTCCTTATAGAAATAGTAGAATTTCATTGCTTCTAGTTTTCAAAGATTTTGCATTTTGGAGATTAAAGAGATCCAGAGATTTAGCTAAATTCCAATGTAGTTTGTTTCTTTTGCTTATCACTTGAATTTTCAAGAACAATGTGCCTGGGCCAAAACAAGAGAAGGGAAAGAATGCACATTTCCTGGGGTTCTTGTTGGATCCTGATACTAGGAACAAAATAGTAGAAATCTGTAGAACCATCTGGGATAATGAGCTGCATTAGAGAATATAAACAAGATTTTATCTAAATTTGGACCCAGTCAGTATGGTCTATGTTGACACTTACATATTTGTATCAGGCATTATCTTGGCTTGGGCTGATGGATAGAAAGCAGAGGAAGAAGACAGCGCTGGGAATACCCCCTTGGGTACTTTCAGAGACTGTAGGGAAGCTTGATCAGATATTCAGGAAACCAGCCCTGGCAGATAGCAGATAAGCCATTGTGGGAAATGATTACCAGGCTCTATCTATCTCCGAGAAAGATCGGAAGAAGCGACTGACCTGTCTTTTGACAGAGCCTCCCTGTTGAATGAAATGGGAAGACCAGGCCTGGGGCAAGCTGGTAAATAGGCACTCTGTCCCAGAGAAGAGGCAAATGGGAGAAGTTTATGGAAGCTCCAAGACAAGACGCCTCTTTGAATTTTAAGACCCATATCATGCAAATACTCAATTAAAATAAGGTATCTTCTAACCTTACTTTGTGCCTCAAATTCATGCCCCTCCAAACTGAAAGAGAGAGAGAGAGGGAGGAAGAGACAGTGGACGGGGAAGGGAGGGAGGGAGGAGAAGAGGAGAGAGGAAAATTACCACTCTGTGTCTTCTAACAGAATTTTCTTATTTTTGTAAAAATACTGTGCTTTGAAAGGCTGATATATTTTTAAAATTTTTTATACTAATATAAAAAAGATGTAAAGATGACAAAAAGATATAAAGATGGCATTTAAAAATAATATAATCACTGGTTTTATTTTTCCTCTGTCCTTTATGTGGGGAAAGTAACAAATTATTTTCAAGGGAGGAACATGACATTTCCACAGATGGGTACTTTCTAGTACAAATGTAAATTGCAGAGCACATAACTTTTTCTTTTTCCATGAGAAATGGTCTCTGTAGTTGGATAAAAGATACTTTAAAAAGATAAGAAATATGAAAAACTATTCGCATAATTACAATCAAAGTAGATACAGTTGCGTTTAAGTTTCTGCATTACCCATGTATTTATTTTTTCTCTTTCTGATTCCTCCACCAAACTTTTTTGAAATCAGATTTCAAACTTGAAATAATTTCTGCTCTGTGTGAATTTAGATGTGTGGGAGTGTGTGCAAGTATATTGTACACCACACTTTTTTAAGTTTCATCTGAGAGCTTTGTTTTGTAAAATTCACTATACTTGGGAGCACAGATTGTTTTGTTGTTGGGACAGAAATCAACTGTTCCAATTCCCATATTTTAATCTATGGAGTGAAAAACCCAAAGTGGGTCCCAAAGCCTGATGGTAACAGAATTCAAACTGAATATTAGGGTTATTTCCTATATTCAACTTAGAAAGTATTTCACATTGATTTGCTAATTTTTCAGCAAAGTCATGCCTTTTGAAGAAACCATATTGATCATAGCATTAGTAAAAAACACAGACTCTGAGATGTAAGGAACATGGGCTCTAAAAAGATTGACTTTAAAGCATTGCTTGTTTTATCCTTCAGTTTTGTAGATGGTCCTGGGGAGAAGCACTTTCAACCTTGAAATGAGCAGGATTCTCAGTGTAGAATGGACTCCATGTTTGGTTAGACCACAATGAAGTGTGTTGAAAGCCATTAGCAATTAAGAGTATGGCTCCGTGCTGATTTGCTTTATGGTATATTTCATGCTGCTCATGCACAGTGGGTAATACACATGGATTCAGCATAAATTTAATTTTGCACATTAAGTAAAGTGCAATAGATAAATTATGCCTGAAGAGGAGCCACCAGCTGCTCTAGGCACTTCAACTAATGCACCCCAGAGGTGCCTG
The DNA here is from genome assembly GCF_021234435.1 of Artibeus jamaicensis. Lineage (NCBI taxonomy): Eukaryota > Metazoa > Chordata > Mammalia > Chiroptera > Phyllostomidae > Artibeus > Artibeus jamaicensis. Next base: position 7,186,907 of record NW_026521738.1, read on the forward strand.
AGCACATCAGTTGTGTCGAACCACTAATGCATCCTGGATAGCTGCATAGATACATTTGCTGTGTGGAGCCGGGAGTAGCCTCTTGGATGTTAGGGAGGGGCTGGGGAAAGGAACTGGTCCCACTTCCTGGGCTAATCTGCCTTACCCCTACTGCACTGTCCAGTACCCTGGACTCTTGATCCTCTTTTGCCAGGCCTGGCCTCAGTCAAGGGCTTGGTGGAAGGATCCTAGACAGGACTTCCCTACAACCTGGGGAAGTGCGAAGGTGCGGGAGGGACCCCAAACATCCTTCCCTGGCTTAGGTGAAGGATCCAGGATTCATATAAAAGGGCATCCCACCGAGGATTGAGAAATCGGAAAGGATGCATTACTGCAAAGATGGCTGAATTAGAGCTGCTGGGGGAACACTTACTTTTGAATTTCTTGGCATCCTTGGACCTCATTTCTCAACCTTAATGTTCACTTTATGGTCATTTTTTTGTATTTAATATATCCACATCCCATACAGGGAATTGAAGCAGAACACTCAGAGGGCTTTAAGGAAGAAAACAGATCTCCACTCTGTGGCAGGATTCATTCCTGTGGCTGGGAAGGGTGATGACATGCTTTAAGTTATTTGAGATGAGTAAGCAGTTACAAGTTCCACTGGAAATGTGGCTCCGAAGGTTTACAGCCAAACCCTGATAATGGAAGTTTCATCCTCCTGGCCACCCCCTCCTGGGGCCCCTGTGACTGCACCTGTTCCAGGCTTGTGCTCTTTCCCACGAGGTGGGGAGGAATGCCTTGTTGGTGCCTGTCATCGTGTCCTTTTGCCCATCGAAAGCACCCTGCTAGGACTGGCTTTCTCCTAATAGTCCTTTCAGCATACCCTTTCTTGGGCTGAATGGACTTTACTGGAGGCTGCTGTATCGCAGAAAAGAAAACCCTAACTCTGGGAGCCCTGTGAAAGGGCAGAGGAGACAGTTAAAGTGTGGTCAAAGGAACAACTTACCTTGAGTCAGACTCCACGCTAACTCCTTTTACTTGCATCATCTAAATTGTCATCAGAACCTGATTATTTTCGTTGTGCAGAGGAGAACCTGAGGTTTTGAAACTCAAGTGATTTGTCCAGGGCAAATGCTGCTAGAAAAAGCAGAACCAGTGGTCAACTCCAGAGAGCTGGATTTGGGACCCATGTTCTTCACCATCACATTACTCTGTGTTATACAGCACTTTGGTACATTGTGACCCTGAGCTGTGGTTTTTCTTTCCCTGCAAAACAACACAGGTGTTCTTCAACTAATTTTTTTTTACAGACAAAGCAGATCACTATTTCTTTTTTTAAGTATATTTTATTGGTTATGCTATTATAGTTGTCCTAATATTCTCCCCTTTGTATCCCTCTGCCCTGTACCCCCATTCTCTCCAGCATCTCCAGCATCCCCCCCTTAGTTCATGCCCATGGGTCATGCATATAAACTCTTTGGCTTCTCCATTTCCTATACTGTTCTTAACCTCCCCCTGTCTATTGTGTACCTATCAATTATGCTTCTTATTTCTTGTACCTTTTCTCCCATTCTCCCTGCTCCCTCTCTCTGCTGATAACCCTCCATGTGACCTCCATTTCTGTGATTCTGTTCCTCTTCTAGTTATCTAGTTATTTGCTTAGTTTTCCTTTTTGTTTTTTTAGATTCAGTTATTGATAATTGTGAGTTTGTTGTTATTTTACTGTTCATAGCTTTGGTCTTCATCTTTTTCTTAAATAAGTTTCTTTATATTTCATATAATAATGGCTTAGTGATGATGAACTCTTTTAGCTTTACCTTGTCTGGGAAGCACTTTATCTGCCCTTCAGTTCTAAATGATAGCCTGGCTGGATAGAATAATCTAGATTGTATGTCCTTGCTTTTCATCACTTTGAATACTTCTTGCCAGTCCCTTCTTACCTGCAAAGTTTCTTTTGAGAAATCAGCTGATAGTGTTATGGGAACTCCTTTGTAGTTAATGTTCTGCTTTTCTCTTGCTGCTTTTAAGATTCTTTATCTTTAATCTTTGGCATTTTATTTTATTTTTTTGTATTACCTATCATTTTATTTTTAAAGTATATTTTATTGATTATGCTAATACAGTTGTCTCAACTTTTTTCTCCCCTTTCTCCCCCTCCACCCTGCTCCCTCACCCTACGGCATTAATCTTTCACCATTGGCATTTTAATTATGATGTGTCTTTGGGTCCAACTTATTTGGGACTCTCTGTGCTCCCTAGACTTGTATGTCTATTTCCTTTGCCAGATTAGGTAGGTTTTCTTTTATTATTTCTTCAAATAAGTTTTTTATTTCTTGCTCTTCCTCTTCTCCTTCTGGAATCCCTATGATTTAGATGTTGGCATATCTGAGTCCCAGAGTCTTCTTAAACTCTTTTCATTTTTTTAAATTCTTGTTTCTTCATTATGACCTGGTTGACTTTATGTCTTCCTTATGTTCCAAATCATTGATTTGAACCTTAACTTTCTTTCCCTCACTGTTGGTTCTTTGTGGATTTTTATTTATTTTATTTAGTGTAGCCTTCATTTCTTCCATTATGCATTTGCTGTACTCCATGAGGTCTCTCTGCATCCTTATCACTGGTGTTTTAAACTCTGCATCTGATAGGTTAGCTATCTCCATTTTGCTCAGTTCTTTTTCTGGAGTTTTGATCTGTTCTTTCATTTGGGTCATATTTCTTTGTCTCCTCAATTTGGCAACCTCCCTGTGTTTGTTTCTGTGTATTTGGTAGAGCTGCTTCGACTCTTTTTTGGTGCACCTGTTACATTGTAAGGGGTGGAGTTCTAAGTATTCGCCAGGGTGGGGCAACCCACTTCACTACTTTGTGGTGCTGTATGTGGGGGAGGTGTCTGAGAGGGAACAATGCCACTTGCTCACTTCTCTCCCCATTTCCAGTCGCTCCCCCCGACTTCCCACATGTGACTGGCACCCTACCCACTGCTACCCTAGTGGCGAATCCCAGAGTGGGTGGGTTTGCATACATTGTAGGGCCGTGTGGCCTCTTTAAACCCACTTTCCTGAGAGTAGTTTCTCCTGCCACCCCAACCCCCACTGGTTTGTACAGTCAGAAAGTTATGAGCCTTTGTTTCCCAGCTCTGGAACCCCAAGCTGCATGCTCTGGTCTAGCTTATTCCTCAGGTGTCCTCCCAGTTTTTATCCACCATAGGTGAATGTGGGACTCCTGTTCTACTGGTCACCTCTGCTGGTCTCCATATCGCATCCTCTCTGCTCCCCCCACCCACCGTCATACCTGGCTGGATGAACATTTCGTCTTTAAATCCTTGGTAATCAGACTTCCATACACTTCAATTTTCTGGCAGTTCTGGTTGTATTTTATTTTGAGATTAGTTGTGATCCTTCTTATGGTTGTGCAAGGAGGCAAAACGTGTCTACCTATGCCCCCATCTTCGATGGAAGTATATTACTCTGTCTTTCAATGGAGACTTTCTTCTACAAGGAGACTAGTAAGGATGTTCTTCACATAGGAATTCTATTCATGATGAATCATTTTTGTTCCCTCTGATGTTCTAGAGAAAGATTCTGACATAGTAGGAGAGAGAGACTCCTATTATCCCCTAGTTTGTTGACTGATTTATAAAAATCAACTTTGGAGCCTCCAAATTCACTTTGGAGGCTTCCAATGAATGCTCCCTCTAAAAGAACATACATCACAAGAGTAAAGAATTCTGGGCCTTCTAACTGAGGTCCCTCCTTGGGCTCAGTTAGAGGAAGGGATCTGGGAGGGACCCTTCCATTGGTACATTGGAGCCTGTCTACACCAGCTTTGAGAGCCCTTTGTTCACTTCTCTTCCCAATTCCCTGTGCAGTGACATCATGTTGGTAGTTTGAAATTAAACATGGTAAGGGTCCTTATACCACAGAACTTTGGAAGGACTAAAAGCCAGGGCTTTTTTCTTTTCTGGAGAGTCAGTTGTGAGATATTTATCAGGACACCACTAGGCATGTGTTCATGGCTTCACAGGCCTTTAAGACTGTTCCAGATACTTGATAGTTCTTGTTCCATTAGCTTTTCAGTCAAAACTCTTGGAAACATATAAAGCATCACTCATGTCCTGGGTTTTAGCAGTGGTGAAATCAGGCATTATTATTAGGGCCACCAGAAGGTGTTGTGATATTAATAACAATGTTTACATCTAACACTGAAAGTAAGCATATGGTGATAGACTACACCAAAACCCTTTCCTAAATACATCCATGCCCTACACAGCAAAGAGAAGGTACTGTGAACAGTGATAAAGAAATAAGATATACAATCTTTGCCAAATATTATTACTGTAGACAGAAATGCTCTTCACCAATGACTATTTCCACTTTGGATCCAGTTTGCACTGAGTAGGATCAGAATGTCCATAAACTAAGCATTAGATTCCCAGGAATCCACCCTCAACTTACCTAAAATTCCCTACAGGACCCAGATACACTCATTTAACTCATCTGCATGAGTTGCTGGCACACTCATATTTCCTTTAGTGTTCTATAGTTACAGGCGACAAAACCTAATTTTAGCAGGAAAGAAATTACTAGAAGATTTTTGGATGACGCAGAGAACAGATGGGAAGGTGGGAGAGCCAGACTCCGAGAAGAACAGCAACCAGGGCATTACTGCAAACCAGTCGTCCTCTTGGTAGGCCACAGCCATGTGTCCCTCCTGTTACACCACACTCTGCTTAAGGTTTAGCATTGCCAAGAACTTGAGAGGGGTAGGGACAGAACAGCTCCACACAAAGGCAATTTTATAAAAGGAAATCAGGCTACATCACCAAAATACTGAAAAGTAGATGCAGTGTGATCAGCCTCTACCTCCCCGATTTCATTGTAACGTTCAACGGAGAAGACCAGAAACCACTGTGCAGTTCATAAATGAAGAATTTATAACACGTCTTGAACTTCGAGGATGAAGTTTTGAAAACCCTTGTCACTTCTGAACCATAATCTTGAGCAGGTTTTTGTTTTTACCTTGAAACTGAAAAGTCAAAGACTTTATTGCTTCGTTGATAGAAGTCTATGAGCTTATGTGAGATCCATTTCTTGTTCCATTTATGTTTTCCCCTAGTGTGCTTTCTTTTCTCTTTACGCCTACTTCTAATTTATGTTATGTAGCTATCTAACTACAACTTACATATGTTGTCTGCAACTTAGCTTCCTAGAATCCTTTTTGCAACAATGGTGTGTATAAACAAATAGATACATGTAATAATTTCTTAGGGTTCTTTTTTAATTTCAATGCCCTATTGTTCTCATTCAGAAAAATAGAATATTCAAGTGAATAGAATATGCTCTCTTAAATTCAAATATAGTATCAGAGTCGCCCTGTCTTGACTGATACTTACTCAAAACACAGAGTTGCTTTTTAAATCTCTCTATTTAAATTCACATGCAGTGGAAAGCAATACCGGAGGAGCAAGAGGAATGGTAATTATTTCCCTGGAGAACAATAATTTTGCAATAAATTTTAAAAACAGCACGATTTAGCAAATTAAGCCTAGAGCCAAGGATATTAAATAGAGTTAACTTTGTAGAAATAAATTCTGATTCCACAGGCCTCAAACACTATTTTAAATGTGTTCATTTTGACAAAAAGTCCAGTAAAGGGGCCCGAAGGCTTTGGTTTGAGATGTTGGATTTTGTTTTGAAAGGCTAGAGGAGTAAAAACTTTTTCATATCAGCCAGGATATAATGAATATATGTCTATATGTGCACTTTATTTTGATATTACTAGACTGATGAGTAAGCAATAGTGATAGCAACACCCCCTTCAAAGGGAACTTGTGCTGTGCAGTCGTGTTTCTGCGCTTTGGCAACTCCATATGCGAACAGCACTTCTTTGATCCTGGGCTTAATACTGATATTGTTTATGTTTAAATGTTAAAGAATAACTCTTAAAGCCACATGCCCTAAGGTTAATAATAAAGACATATTCTTGCCTTTTAGAACAGTATACAGGAAATCTTAGGCTACCTTCTGTACCATGTACTTAGTTACAGCATCTGAGAGGGCTTGAATGGAGTGGTAATTCATTATGAAAACCTTTCTTTCTAACTCTCTCCTCAACATAGGTGCTCTTACCTGTTCAATTGCTACTTGAACTTTTTTCTTTTTTTGCCCAGTCTCTCTACTGGAGAATCAAAGCATCAATCTAAAGAGAGAGAGAGAGAGAGATACACACAATGAACAACTCATGCGTGTGTGTGCGCATGCACACACACACACACCCTGTCTATCTATCCATCCATCCATCCACCTAGTAGATACTGTCTTTTTCTCTACCTTGACCCAGGGGAGTAGGACAAATGGCAGGCGGGAAGCCGGCCCTCTCTTGCTTAAGTTAGAAGCGTTCCCCCCAAAGTGCTGATGTTGGTCCACTGTCAGACTACACTGCGCTCTCATTAATATTAACAGTTTCCTCTACAGTGTCTTACTCTTTGACTCTTTCTGTTCAAAGGAACCTTTATTTTTACAGTGGTTGCTTAATCGCCATCAAGAAATTCTAAGATCTCTGAAGCAGGAATACGCAGGAAATGGGTGTTACAGTTCCTTGTTCTTTGGAGGTAGCGTAGAGTGATTTTCGAAAGACCTGGAGAAATTGTGGTTAGATCCATCTATCTAAGTTGAAATATTTTCTACTTTAGAAATGAACTGTGCTGAAGAATTAACCACAATGGAATTGACACTGGTCTGCTGTAGTATAGGTCATTACTACAAAACCCCTTCTAAATGCCTATGCGTGTCTGTGCACTTGTGTGTCGCCGAATCGTAGAAGAAAACAGACTACACTCAACCACCTTAATCTAATCAAGTTGAGCACTGGTTTCCTCTCGACCTATTTATTGGGTGATAGCCAGGCTAGGTGACTGCTTGGCAGGGATGGGAAAGGCTCTTACTATTTAGTTTTTGTTTTGTTTTCTTGTGAAGTCAAAAGGGTGACTGTTTGGCCCAGTAATCAGATGTGAACTATTCATAAAAGTGTCTGGTTCAAATGCTTCCTTTGATTGCTGCTGATGAATCAAATCTCTTTAGTCTAACCTTGGCCTCCAATCCCAGACTCACTCTGAACTTGCTTCCACAATAACACGTGCGGCAAATCTGCGATCCTGCCAAACCACCTGAAAAGAATTATTTTCTTGCACACACAAAAAATAATTGTCAGTTCTTTAAACTTCAGACTGTAAAGGTTTTGCATAATTAAAACCTTTTCTACACCTCAGTAACACTCCCAAAGGTTAACTACGTTTCTGTCCCAGCATCTACAGGACAATTATGGGAAAGCGAATGCGTTTCTTCTCTGAAAAGACACAGAAACCAAGTAGTATCTTTTTGTGCCTGCAAATCCTTTTGGGTCTAAAGAACCAGCAAGATAATAAATTGTTTTGCTAAAAACAGGAAGTTTGGCAAAGACGCAAAAGTACAGCTAAACTTTGGCCAGGCAACCCAAAACATTGTGTTCTTCTTTGAAAGTATTTCCAGCAAGAAAAAAAAGAAGGAGTTTCTTGAATGCATAGTTTAAGAAACAGGGAAGGCATCTGGCAACAGGAGCTGCTTGCCAAGCTTGCGGTTGGGCTGCGCTCGCTGATGGAAAGATGTGCCAGTTTGCGCTGACTTGTGTCGCGCACAGCTGGAAACTCACGCATAAATAAGACCTCGAGTGTTGTGAAGTCCAAAGAGATCCAAGAAAATATTCCCCCTTTTCTCTCCCTTTATCCAAACCGTGAAAACTATTAAGTAAAATAAAAGGAATTATTTAGAGTTTAGATAGGGAAAAGCCGGCTTCAGCTTTCTCATGGAAACCTCTTTCTAGGCAGGCGCGAGCATTCAATCAGTTGAGACACATTCTGGAAGTTGTTAGATCTTTTTCTCCCCTGCCCCCTCCCAAATTCTTCGTGCTCACTCTTGCCAGCTTTATTAATATGATTGTGATGATGTGGCATCTGTTTTGGACAGAGCTGATAGGACTATAATTTTTGCTTTAGTCCATCAGTCTGGAAGTACTTCAAAATATAGGCCAGAAAAAATAAAGAAATTAAACCCCAAGACGTCTGGAAACAATAGTATCGTGCTTCTGTCGGTTTGAGCTGCAGCGAACCCTGGGACGTCTGGACAGGATGAGAATGTGCAGGAGAAGGGGCGCTTTACAGGCTGCAGAACCATGGCAATGGCAGTGAGGCTCCTTTTGTCCTCATCCTGCACTGGGTGACTTGGGTCGTAGTTTTGAATTTATGATTGGAGGAGAGGAACTTCTCATTTTAGTTCTTACCACCTGTTGGGACTGAGACAATGGTTCAATTCCTTTAGTTTTTTATTTCAGTACTGGGAGCATGACCCAGAGCATCCTGTGGCGATCAGCAAATGGATTCCGCACCTTAGGCCAGGGGCCTTAAGGACACCTGTTCAAAGGAACCAAGAACAGGCCCAGAGAAAAACGACCCCTCTTTTTTTCTTGTGAGATGGGCTTGCTGTGGTCACTATTCTCTCTCTCTGTGTACTTTTTGCTAATTGGTTTTCCTTTTGAGGCCCCTCTTGATTTGAATTGCAAACTGTTCTCTCTTAGCGGGGACACTGAGCTGGCCGGCAGCCTCCTGTTGCCCTGCCCTGGGGACAAGGACTTCTGGCTTTGCCCCCGCAGCTGGTGACCAAGTGGATTCTCTCTAAGTCCTGGTTTCTTCATCTGCTGATGAGTCATCACAGTGGTATCTACCTTAAAGCCATGTGAAGAAGAATAAAGAGGTGTATGTCAGCAAGGCATGGACATTTCTGGGTCGCACTGATCTGCACGTGGTGGACGTGCGGTGGCTGCCAGGGGAATGAGACAGTCCACAGTGTGATTTCCTCCCCACTGGTTCTAGCGCGCCAGTACAAACACTATAGGTTTTCTCAGCATCAGTTTGTTCTTTTTTAGGACAAACACTACCAGCTCTGAGTTTGGTATATTTAAATATTTATATGTATTTGGATGGGCAAAAGTAGGTTTACAGTTCTTTGTATGGACAATATCTAATACAAGAATAAATAATAATACAAGACTAAACTGTGTCTCCTGTACTTAAAACTATAAATATACATAGTCTTGATTGATTGCAAAATGATTAGATGTTTATTGTAGAGATTTTGAAGAGGCAATATGAAATAATAACAATATCCTTTAATTTGCCACCTAGAAATAACCATTATTTGCATGTTCACATAATTCTTTCCAGTCTTGTTTCTATGATTTTGTTTTGAATTATTACATTGGGACACTATTTCATACCATAAGTATTCTCCTATACATTATTTTGTAAACATTTCCCTACTCCATTAAAATGCCTGAAAATGTTGTTTGGAGGCTTCATAACATGTCATCACATGGACAGTCTGATTGGAAGTCAGGTGTTTCCTTAAAAAAAAGTAGAAGAAAAAACACCATGATGACTATCGTTATCTGCATTTGTACTTCCTTGGGATAGAACGATTTGACTTTAAAAAGCCTTTTTGAGAACTCTTAATAAGTGGTAGTAGCTATGCTTTGAATTTGGAGGGGTTTGCTTTCCTTAGAAAGGGTGGAAGGAGATTTTATAACATCTTTGTATGGGAAACAGGGAATGCTGGGCAAAGCTCACTGAGCGTTAAAGTGGCTTCTTGCAAAATTGTAGGCTACAGCCTGTGCCTTCCCCATAACCAGACAGATAAACAAACACACAAACACACTATACGGATCTATATACTATCATCTATATGAGTATAGTGTGTATTTGTGGGCATCTATGTGTATGCTATATGGTGAAGGAGGAGAAAGGGAGGAAAACTCTGCTTCTCTCCCACCCACCCCACTCACCCTGGATTGGTGCTGATCTGCATTAGGAGGCAGTGAGGCTAGAAGCTGGAGGAGTTGCCTTCAGGGCCAACTTAGTGACTCTGGGGCACAAGGAACGCTGCCTGGGACCCTGGAGCAGCAGAGCACAACAGAGAGCCATTCTCATCACTTCTGCATGGAACTGGGCACTGCACTTGCCCCTTGAGGACTGACAGCTTTAGGTGGCTTTGGCGGACAGCACTCTTGCCTAGAAACAACTGGGAGAACTGCCAAGCTTCCTCAGGTGGCTGTGTGAGTGGAGTTCCTGAGCAGAACGGAGCCTGCACAGTGTACACGCCTCCAGTGAGGCCCTTGGCAGACTGGGTGCTTGATCGCTTGTGAGAGGTCTCTGGGGAGGTGGGAATCCCAGAAACAAAATGGGTTAAGGTGGCACCAAGGGCTGGATTCTCTGAGCATCCCAGGGGCTCTTCCAGTGAGAGGCGGACTCAACTCTTCATACGACTTTACTTGTGCCTACAGCCTGGCCAAACTGAGAGGTATGGCTTTCATATATGCAGTGCCCTATTCAATAATGTGAAGAAAATGGACTGGGACCCGAGAAAAGAGGAGAAGTTGATTAAAGGGAGGGGGAATAAAGCCATGCAAATCTCAAGGTTTAGGAAGCTGGAGCCTGGAGTACAGAAGGGTTACTTAGAGTCATAGCACGTGCAGGCTGGAAGGAATAATAGCGTCTTCCATTTCAACCACCTCATTTTACAAGGAAACACTTGTGGCCTGGGGGACTTGTCACTTCTTCCAGGTCACACAGCAGAGGGCTCCTGGCATTTCACTTAGAGCCCCTTCCACTGCCTCCCATTTCCTCTCTTGTCAATGCCTCTGAGCACATGAGTGCCGTTAATGAGGGGACAATGCTTCCCAGTTGTTCTCTGTCTTAGTCCATTTGGGCTGCTATGACAATACCACAGACAGGGTGGCTTAACGACAGAAGTTTATTTCCCACAATGCTGCAGACTTGAGGTTCAAAGTCAAGGTGCCAGCATGGTCGGGTTCGGGAGAGGACTCTCTTGCAGGTGGCAGACTGCCAACTTCTCTCTGCATCCTTGCCTGGCAGAATGATAGACAGGAAGCAAGCTCTTAACTCTTGACTCTTCTTATAAGGGCACTAATCCTTTCATGAGGGCTCCACCCTTAAGACCTTATTTAATCCTAATCACTGCTCAAAGGCCCCACCTGCTAATACCACCACAACAGGGGTTAGGGTTTCAACAAATGAATTGGGGGTGGGGTACAAACATTCAGTCTGTAGCATCCCCATAGAAAGCACTTGGGAATGGGCTTCACTATTAGGTTCTCCTACTTGGCCTTAGAATTCCCTGGGAGTCCTCTACAGCCCTAATACTCAGCCTGCACCCTGATGAGATGCAGTTTCTGAGGGTAAGATCCCAGCACTGGATTTGTGTAAAGGTCCCTGGGAGGGGGCAGGCAGAGTGAAGGACACTTGTGTGGGAGGAGTGGCAGGCCACTGAGTCAGCATCAGTATTTGTGCCACTTGCACCTTTGGGTTTTTTTCATGGTGATTACAATAGAGGGCTGATCCCTAAAGTTCTCTCTGTTCTAAAACCTGAGAGTCTAGATAAAAAGAAATAGACAAGGGATTAGAATAAATTTAACTGAGCACACCTTGGGAGATAGGAGTTGGGTAGGGCAGGGGAGAAGAATGGGGGAGAAATGGGACAAGTGTAACTGAAAAATAAAAATAAAAAACAAATTAAAAAACACACCGTTTCTTTATCCACTAATTCGACTTCTTTCCCTACTTCCCTAGTTCAAAGAGTCCCACAACCTCTTCATCACTCCTCAAAGAAAAAAAAAAAATGAAAATGTGTTGGGTTGCCTACAAGTCACCAAAAAGCTGAATGGCTACCCGGGGTTTTGGTGACGACTGAGACAGGGAGACTCACTCACGCTGCACGGTGCACTCCTCGCTCTCCGGCCCCTGCAAAGCCCCATCACACTCCCCATAACCTCACAAGACCTGGTTTTGGAAACACCAGCGTAATGCTTATGAAGTCACGCCCCATGAGGTTTGGTCTTGGAGAAGTGTTACGGCTGAAAGAACGCAGTCCATGCAATCAGAAGTAATTTCAAAATAAATCAAGTCTTCCACTTGCACTTTTCAAATGCCCTGTGTAAAGGGGAAATGGGCCCCAACACTTCGCACACTCCCCCTTTCCAGCCCCACCCACTGCTCCTGAAGGCTGCACTGCTTTCTAAATCACTCCCCCAAGTCTCCTCCAGCCTTTGCCTCACACCCAACTGTGGTCCTTTTCTCTTGTTTATTTTTACCCAAATCTCTATCAGGAAGCACAAGAGTCTCCCCTCAGAAGGCAGGGCTGACCTCAGCAGGCCAAAGGAGGTGGACACTCTAAAGCCAGAGTGTTCAGAATTGAAGGGAGAGGCAAGGAACACTCAGGTGCTAATGATTGTCACCACCTTACACAGACTTCATGGTGAGGCTGTTGGAGCTCTGCACAAGTCATTGCTGGGAGTCACGAGGCGCCTGGGGCTGAAGGGGACAAGGAGGAAGAGAGGGAGAATGGGCCTTAGCTGCCTGGAAGCAGAGAACCAGCTTGGGTGACCTCTTGTGGTTCTTCCCTATTGGGGAATCCACATCCCCTCACTTTTCACATACGGAAATACATTTGGCAGCATCTCATGCTGGGCTCTCTGAGTATTACTGTCTTCAAACACAGCTGGCTGGAAAACCCAAGTTCTGTTAGGCTCACTGACTACAGTTCTTCGGTGAAGATGTTAGAAACAGAGGTCGAGGCATCTTGGTTTAATGTTTCCTCAGAGTTTTCCTGAATGCAAGGGAAAGAGCTCTTTTTTTCTCTTGGTTTATTTATTGCCCAAATTTTCTTTTTCTTTTACTGCAGCACTTGGGGGTCAAGGCTGAGGGGCTCCACAGAAATCTCTATGGCCATGATGTCATCTTATGGACAGACACTTCCGTTCTCTTCCTTGTGGATGTTGAGGACAGGCTCTAGCCTGACACAGGGCCAGGCTCTGAAGGTGGTCTGGAGCTCTCTTTAGAGTGACACAGGATGGAAGGAGCCATGTGGAGAAGCATCAAAAACACTCTGTGCAAAGGGGAAGGAGCTGTTGAAGATGTCTTGAAAACCTCTGGAATTGCTGGGCAGGAGAGTACCTCTTCGAACACACCCTGAGAGCATTCATCATTCTGATCTGGAACAGGGGGCGGGGGGCGGCCAGCAGTGCCTGCTTCACCCACTGTGTGTGTTTGTGTGGCTGCGTGCTGTCCAGGACATGTCTCCTCCCTGCTCCTCTGACAGCACCGTCATGTCAGGGTCCCAGAGCTCAGAAAGCCACTCAAGGGGGCCCAAGCCTAATGGCCACAGGGACTTAAGAGAGCAGGAAAAATTTATCCTTCAAAAACCTGTTCTCTACTTGGCAAGCCTTTTGGTGAAACGGGGGAACAGATGGGTTTTGGAGCCAGAACTACCTGGGCTTACATGATGCATTAACTTTGTGAGTTCAAGCATCTGTACAAAATGCATTAATAATGTTCCCTACTTTATCCAGCCATCAGAGGAATACATGAGATAACATTTCTAGTGTGTCTGGCACGGTGCCTGGCTCATAGTAGATGTGCAATAAATGCCACGTTTCTCTCCTTCTTCAGATACACATACGCACACACCTAGAACAATACTTCGAGGGAGTTTTTTCTCAAAGGATTGATTACTTTTGTTCTGCAGCACCAGTTCCTAGTAGGCAGAAATAATGAGTGTATGGAATTGAGTTCTTTCCAAAATATGGGTGAATGTATGACCTCGAAGTAAATAAATTGGTATTGGGTCCTGATCGTGGGGAGTTGGAGAGGCAGAAAGCTCACTCTTGCCCACCCTGAGTAAACAGTGAAGCTGGGAAAACAGGTACACGCACTGTCAACATTCAGAGATGAGAAATAAAGACATTTGAGTCCTGTTCCTGCCTAGTTGGGTTATTAAGCCTCCCCCAAAACATGCCACTAGCTCTCCTAAGGCAGCCAGTTCCCTTTCTCCTCCTGTGCAGGGCCCTGAGTAGCCTTTCTTTCCCTGGGTGACTCAGCTGCTGCTGGGAACTCCCCCATTATAGCTCTTTCCCCAGACGCCCACACCACTGCTGCTGCAGGCTCTGCTCTGGCTGCCCATCTGCTCTGGGTTGTGCTGCAGACAATCCCTGCGGGGGCTCAGGCTGAGGCTTCCACCTTGCCAGGGCTCCCGCTGTTCACTGCGGGCTGTCATTTCTCCTCTGCTTTATATAGAAGATTCTCCATGTAGCACCACCCTTAGACAGCAATGTTAGTGAGTCCAAATGTACGGGTTAAACTCCAGCATCCACCACCTCTTTATTACGACCGTGCAAATTAGTAACTAAGCCTCGATTTCCATGTCTGAAAAATTGGGGCTAATAAATTAGTACCCTCATTTTGGAAACTAAATGAGATGACATAAATTTAGCACAGCACATAGTGGGCTGCCAGGAAGTATTTGCTACTTTTATCTAAGGATTGCAATTTTGGAGGTTGGGTGTGCATCTCATTTGCCCTTTTTTTCTCATGTCCTCCCCAACTCTCTCTTTGTGTCCCAGAATGGGACAAACTTCCACTTAGCCCTGCATTTGGAAGAGCCATGTTTTCTCCTATAATCACTCTTTTTTTCTTATCAAGGTTTTGCCCTAGTTTTTGAATCCCTGTGAGAGTTTGAGACTCTTAATCCCAGCATCTACTAAAGTTGTCAAAGCACCCAGCATCATTCCTTCCAAATAGCCTGGGGTCTATCTCACAGCTGAGGAACCAGAGATGCCTGCTGGACACTGAAGTCCAAGAGCATCACCCTTGAGATCCTCATTAAAATCTGCAATGGAAGTCATTTTGTCACTGAATGATGCAATTGGAAAATGCTCTTGGAGTTTAGAGAGAAAGCCTTCAACTCTGTGTAGGGTGGGCACCAACATGACAATATGGGCTCAGACATTGTCAGCTATGGTCTCAGAGGAGTCACTCTTGGTTAGAATTTTCCAAGCATAAAGTGAATGTACCTGGGAAGGCTCATCTTGACTAAAGGAATCTTCAAACGTGGACTGCACAGCCACTCTGTGCACTGAGCCTCAGGTGGGGAGGGGCAGGGAGCAGGGGATAGGATGAGTCTGGTAATTCCAGAAGGATCCAGAAAAGAGAGAGGGCAAAGAGTGCCCTGGACAAACAAAGAGAACAAAAGTGGAGAAGATGAAATGAAAAGTAGAGGAGTAAGAGGGCAGAGTGGAAGAGGAGAGAACCATGAGAAACTAAAGTGGTTATTTAAGATAATTAAGAAAGGTAAATACAAGACGACAGAAGAAAACTTGCTCAGGTCTCTTAGCTTAAGCAACTTCGATCAACTGCAAAGTGCAGTGACCATCTTGAAAGCACCTTGTCTAAAGTGTGTGATAATGAGGAGTAGATTGTTAACAATAAACAAAAGCACATAGGTGACGCATTGTAGGACCTACAAATGACACCACAGGTGTCCAATTGAGATCTTTGCTGTCTGAGCACTTGAACTTTAATTTGATGAAAATGAAAGTCTGCTTGTTCTCCATTATGATCTCATCCTTGACCCACAGTGGCACCTTTTGGAATGACTTCCATAGGTTTCCTTCTGCTGTATTATAAGAACACTGATTTGCTTAAGGAAGGTTATTTAAAAATATATCATTGATCTTGGGAAATCTCTTAAAGTCTGTGACATTTTTTGGCTCAGCAAGGTCAATTTTTGTTCTAAAGTTTCTAAAGAAAAACTCTTATCTTTAAAGGGTTGATTGATTTACTTTAAATAGCAATATTATTCCTTCTTGTACCCTGTGAGCCATCCTTATTTTAAGTTTAGTTCTCTAAGGTCTCTGAACTCATTGGACCCATAAGAAAGAGCATCAGTGCCTCTTCTACAATTCTTTTGATGGCCTCAAATCTATCAGGTTCTCCCACGGTCCTATTAATGAGTAAAGTGGCATTGCCCCAAAGTGTGATTGGGCCCTTGCTTGGAGCCCTGCAAAAAGGTACCTTTTATATGTTTCCAGACCATGGAGAAGCTAGGAGGAGGCCACCTTGAGGATGATTTATACCTAATGTATAAATACCGAATACAAACAATTAAGAAATTGTTAGGACACTTGCTTAAGTGACAGGAAGATTTACCAATCAAGAATAATGATATTAATCAATGAATTTGATATTCAAAGTTTGACTTCCTCCAGAGTTTCTGGGCCTTCACCTATACAGCCCTCCACAGTTCTTCTGCCTGCTACAGTTCACCGTCTCTGCCCACAACCAGGGCATCTTGAAGGCAGGGGACTCTTCCCAGACCTTGGTACCGCACCAGTTTCATGAGAGACCAAAGGTCCATCCCCTAGTATGATGACTGCATTGTGATCTTGATTTAATTAACCCATATCCAAGTTCCTCCTGCTAAGAAGAAGTAAACCAACACTAGTTATGGTCCATTGTGATTTTGTGTTTTTAACGATTTTATTTATTTATTTTTAGACAAAGGGAAAGGCAGGAAGAAATAGAGGGACAGAAACATCCATGTGTGATTGCCTCTTACGTGCCCCCTACTGGGGACCTGGCCTGCAACCCAGGCATGTGCAGGCCCTGACTGGGAATCAAACGGGCGACTCTTTGATTTGCAGGCTGGCGCTCAGCCCACTGAGCCACACCAGCCAGGGCTGTCCATGTGATTTTGTATATGTCGTCAACTCCCTGGGGACTCAACTGGGTTTTTTTTCAGTGATTTGGGGTGATTGGGAAGACTTGCTGACACCATGTATAAAAGGACTTTCTAAGTTGTAAAATGCTAAATCAGGGTCAGACCTGCCTGTAAGATGTGTGGGATCTGAAATGAGAGTACTACTAGAAACCCACATACCACATGTCGAAATCTTTAAATGGTGTAAAAACTGTTAAGTCTAAATTTAAATCTTTCTGCCTTCACAAAGACACGAGGGTCTTGATTGAATGTAGAATTTTTTGACTCCTTTGTTAGAATGTGACTCCTTCCGACACTTCTCCCCTTTCCTTTCCCCTCTACCTCCGTCTAACCACGAAGGCCCTGATGTGGGTACGCCAGTTCACCGACTGAAGCTCTCTTACCCTCCTCTCCTAGCAGCTGCTCTAGGAGAGCTCCGTTTGCCCAGAGGTGTGCCAGGACCCAAAGCGGAAAACAAGAGTGGTTGTGTTTATGGTGCACATGATGAACACAGCTTTATCTTTCCTCCTCTAATGCCCTCTCCTCCCTTCTCCCCTCCCCTCCCTTCTCTTTTCTTTGACAGCGAGCTAAATTTGTAACTGTCAAAATGCAAAGACCATTGAGAAGTCAATTTATTGAGATCATTATCCTTATAGCATTTTCCTAGCATAGATAACCATACACTAAAGATATTTAATGGCTGAAGGATGAGTTTTGTCTTTGTGATTCTATTTTTCTATACTTCTGGAATTCCAAAATCAAGTTTAGATCCTCTGACCCTTTCTTTTCCCAGTTTTTGTTAATAAGTTGCAGCTGAGTAATAAAAATGAGATTGTTATGGTCTAAATGCAAAATACTATCCACTCATGCATGGGTAGGAGTGCTACTATCATCAGTTGTTATAATATTTAGTTAATAAAGTGCCCTGAGAATACATACAAGGTTTGGGGGATGCAATTTTAAACTTACCTGGAGACTGCTTATTTCCTTATCAAATATTTAAGTGGCTTACTCTCCATAGTGTGATGGTTTAAGATCCAGAAGTTACAGGAAGATATTAATGTTGGAAAGTATTGATCTGATGCATTGAATCTGTGACTACTACAGCTGTAGTAGTCAAATATCACCAGTTAGCGAGAGTTGGAAGACTGGTTTTTAACTGGAGGTCACAACTTAGAAAATGAAAGATGGTTTGGTTTTACTGCTTTTAGACATTTTGCCTTAGTAATATCAGCCCCTTGCCCACTTATATAGTATTTGCATACTTATAAAAATAAGACCTAACTCGGAATAGCACTGTCCAGGACAGGACTCACTAAGTGCCCTATGGAAGGCCTATAGCAAACCCGTCACCAGGATTTTGAATGAGTGAAGCATGAAGCCTTGTTGGGTCTAAGGATGAGCATCAGGGAGACAAGCTTGCTCAGGATTGCAGGACATCCTGTGTGAGTCATTGGAAATCCACACGATGATTTTTGAAGGAAAGACTTGTGGTACCTCTCACCAAACATTGTAGTCTAGCCTGATGGGATTCAGAAAAGGCTGTGATAAAACCTGAGCATTTCCCAACCGATTAACACTAGGAATTCTACCCATAGGGCTTATGCCATTAAGTTTTAGGCTTTGGTATCTGTTAATTGTATTTGTATTTTCTGATCAGAAGTTTGGGAACCAAGATGTACATTTAGATGCCACTACTTCGTTGCTGCTATTTTGTCACCAAGGACTTCTCATGACACCACCAAAAGCTAACATTTTTAGAGTAATTATTGTTTTTGGCTCCATGTTAAATCCTCCATGGGTGTTTCTTCATTTAATCCTTATAATAACCCTACAAGATACTATTACATCTATTACACAAAAAAAGAAAATTGAGGCATAAAGAGGTTAAATAACTTACCTGAGATCACAGAGCTGAAAGATGGTGAGACCAGGTTTCAAACGTAGACAGTGAGGTCAGACATGAATCCATCACCCCGATACCTCTTAACATCTAATTTACAGAACTCTTAGTGAAGGCTTTGGACTTCATAGGGTTTAGAATATAGATCTGAGCTGATCTTCTGTATATGCTATGAAACCTAGCTAACATCTGTTTCACACTTGTTAATAAAGAGAAAGGAAAGGGTGAAAATTTGATTTCTAGGAGGCAATAACAGTGCTTTAGGAGCTCCGAGTTTGAGCTCCAAGGGAACAAAAAGATCCCCCAAATCAACTGCAAACCAAAGACTGTAAGAAAAGGAAATGGTTGTCCCATCTGTTAAAAATTCAGGCCCCTGGTCCAAGTCTGGCAAGAGGTAGTGATGGATGCCCTCTGAGCAGCAGAGATGTTTGTCCTTCACCAGAGTCCATGGCTGTGGTTTGCATGAGGGCCTGGAGCAGCTCCAAGGGCAGGCTGGTCTCCTGCACTGATCCGCTAGATCACCACCCCCGCCTCCCCCACACCCTGGGGCTTTGGGATTGAATGTCCAAGGAACTGCTGTCATATTGGCTTGAAGGTTCCAGTTCTACAAATCTGATCTCTCCCCAAGGCTTACCTTGATGTTGAGTCCAAGTCTAGTGTACGGGGCTGACGATGATGTAAGAGGCAAACACTTGAAAATTGAACTTGGATCCTTTTGGGCTATGGCAGAGCTGAGGGCAAGGATTTGCTTCAGAAACCTGAGGGGTTCATTGGATGGTGAGGAGAAAAGACAAACAAAGTATATGTCACATTCTCTAGCATGTGTTCCTGAAAACTTTCATGAGCAGAATAGGCATCCTTTTCAAGTCAGTGACCAGTGCAAAATGTGGTTTCCCCAAATGGAAATGTGGGCTGAAAACCTTAGTGTTTTGGTGAATCTTGGAAGGACACTGGTAACCAGAGAAGCTTGCAGACTTTTAGTATACATGAAATATTGCAATGACGAATTTCAAAGAATTAAAATTTACTCTATTTAAATAATCTGAATAAAAGTCACAGTATTATACTTAAAAAAGTGAACTAGTTTTTATATTATCCTTTTAAGATGCATGATTATTATGCTGATGCAAATTATTTAAGATGACTTTTTTGTGTACTTTATCATGTTTACTGAATCTTTGCCTTGATTTTATAGTAGTATCTAGAATTTCTAGTATTAATCAGTTGGTGGAAGTCTGGATAAGTAACCTGGTTTCATCTCAGCCTTTTCTGACTCCCATAAGACTAGGCTAGACTATTTGGTGATACTGCAAGTTCTTCATTTAGAAATGCCCAGATCTTGACTTTCACACACTAGTAAGATTAAATACTACTACTGATAAAAACAGCAAGAAGTATAATACATATAGTAATAATAAGAGGGGACTAGCAGAAGGTCTGAAATGTTAAAAGCTTTTAATTTATTTTCTAGTTGCCCAAGTAGTAGCTAAACACATTCTCCTTATTAGAAACAAGTCAAACAAAATAGATAAAGCAAAAGTCTCTGGTGACATCGTTGTAATTTCAGAGTCTTCCAAAGAGGGAAACACTGTTACCAGTTTGCTATGACTCCTTTAGATTTTTCTCTACCCATTTACATATATACATAGGTCCATATAGAAGTATATACTTTAGATTGTTTGTATATATAGATGGCACCATGGTCTATTTCAGGTTCTTTATTTTCTTAACCTTAGTGATTTTTCTATCAATGCAGCTCTATTTCATTCTCTTTTGACTGGTGTACCTAATTCCATAATGGTTTATCAACCACTCCTTATCTCATCATCTATGCCTCTTTTTGCATGTGCGGACATGCTAGAGAAATATTCTCACAAATGCACAGAGATGGGTATGTACCCTGCCATTTTTTCCAAGTGAGGATTTTAATAAAACACAAATTTTTATTTACTCTCTTATTATTTCCTAAAATATAGAAGGGCAATCACATTTCAGTGAAATGAAAAAAATTAAGAACAAAACAAAACAAAAAAAAACCAGACTTCTCTAAAAAAGAAAGGATGGAAATTTTACCAGGTTTTCACTGATGATCAGTGAAAAGGTCACAGGGATGAGCCCTGGTGCCAGCATCTGATTTGGGGAACTGCTACTCCAGTCTGCTTCAAAAACAAATGAGCTCCTCTCCCAGCAAGTAACTCATTCAAAAGAAACAACAAAGGACAATGACTGTGATGCTGGGTCAGGGTGGCTGATTTCTCTCATCTACTGAGCTGCCAGCTGCTCCTTCCCTTGCTCCTCAGGAGGCAGTAAAGGGGAGCGAAGCTTGGGGACTAAAGGAGGCAGTAAAGCTTGTGGGCTAGTCCATAACTGGCCTGAGAAGCTCACTCAAACCCACGAGCTCTGGCCCCTTTTTGCTATTGGTGTCTAGTGCGGGACTACTTCCTAAATTGTGGTTGGTGTTCCCAGAAGTATGGCAGATAAATTGATGAGATGCAAATAAATACACCTTCTTCATTATATATAATACAGGATGGGGCAAAAGTAGGTTTTTAAAAATATTTTATTGATTATGCTATTACAGTTTTCCCACTTTTTCTTCCCTTTATCCCCCCTCTACCCTGCAACCCCAATCATCCAGCATTCCCCCCCACACTTAGTTCATGTCCATAGGTTGTACATATAAGTTCTTTGGCTTCTCTGTTTTGTATACTATTCTTAACCTCTCCCTATCTATTTTATGCTTACTAATTATGCTTCTTGTTTCCTGTACCTTTTCTCCCTCGTTATTCCCCCCCCACTGAAAACCCTCCATGTGATCTCCATTTTTCTGCTTCTGCTCCTATTCTAGTTGCTTGCTTAGTTTTTGTTTTTCAGGTTCAGTTGTTGATAGTTATCAGTTTATTATCATTTTACTGTTCATAGTTTTTGATCTTCTTCTATTTCTTATATAAGTCCCTTTAACGTTTTATACGATAAGGGCTTGGTAATGATGAACTCCTTTAACTTGACTTTATCTGGGAAGCACTTTATCTGCCCTTCCATTCTAAATGATAGCTTTGTTGGATAGAGCAATCTTAGATGTAGGTCCTTGACTCTCATAACTTCAAATACTTCTTTTCAGCCCCTTCTTGCATGTAAGGTTTCTTTTGAGAAATCAGCTGACAGTCTTATGGGAACTCCTTTGTAGGTAACTGTCTCCATTCTTCTTACTGCTTTTAAGAGTCTCTCT
The DNA here is from genome assembly GCF_021234435.1 of Artibeus jamaicensis. Taxonomy (NCBI): domain Eukaryota; kingdom Metazoa; phylum Chordata; class Mammalia; order Chiroptera; family Phyllostomidae; genus Artibeus; species Artibeus jamaicensis. The sequence continues at coordinate 7,208,658 of NW_026521738.1, forward strand.
TTATCTTTAATCTTGGATAATTTAATGATGATGTTCCTTGGTGTGTGCTTCCTTGGGTCCAACCTCTTTAGGACTCTCTGAGCTTCCTGGACTTCCTGGAAGTCTATTTTCTTTGCCATATTGGGAAAGTTTGCCTTCATTATTTGTTCAAATAAGTTTTCAACTTCTTGCTCTTGTTCATCTCCTTCTGGTACCCCTATGATTCAGATGTTGGAGTGCTAAAGTTGTCCCATTGGTTCCTAAGTCTTTTCTCTTTTTTTTTTTTTGAATTCTTGTTTCTTCATTCTATTCTGGTTGGATATTTATTTCTTCCTTTTGTTCCAAATCATTGATTTGAGTACCAGAAGTTTCCTTCCCTTCACTATTGGTTCCCTGTATATTTTGCTTTATTTTGTTTTGGGTAGCCTTCATTTTATCCTTCATTTTGTGACTGAGCTCAATCAGTTCTGTGAGCATCCTGATTACCAGTGTTTTGAACTCTACATCAGACAGGTTGTCTCTCTTCTCATCACTTAGCTCTTTTTGTGGAGTTTTGATTTGTGCTTTCATTTGGACCATATTTCTTTGTCTCAGAGCACCTGTTATGTTATAAGGGGATGGAGCCTTAGGTATTCACCAGGGCAGAGCAACCCTCTTTGCTGCCTTGTGGGGAAGGGTCAGAGAGAAAACAATGTTACTTGCTTGGTCCACTCTAGCCCTATTTGCTAATAAACTCTCCTCTGAGACTGGGAATTTCTCCCACTGTGGCAACCCCTGCAGTGTTGTACAGCCAGCTTTGGGTCTTTAACTTCCCCTTCGCCCGGCCCCATCTCGCCCTGCGGTCCTGCTGCCCTGCTGCACGTCCTTTCTGCTCAGCCCCCTTCTCCCATCTCTGCCCCTCCTACCAGTCTAGGTGAACGTTTCTTTAACTCCTTGGTTGTTGGCGTTCTATGCAGTTTGATTTTCTGGCACTTCTGGTTATTTACTGTTTTTAAATTGGTTGCTATCCTCCTTATGGTTGTGTGAGGAAGTGAAGTGTTTCTACATACACCTCCACCTTGTCTGGAACCTCTTGTGCAAAGAGTGCAAAAGTAGGTTTACAGTTGTGAATACATGAAACACAGAGTTTATTTTTGTATTAGTATTAATTATTGTAATTATTTTCCATAAACCTACTTTGCCCCACTCTCTCTATATTCAATGTTACATATTATTTATAATCAGTATACAATAACTTCTTCAATACATAATATACTGGTCCCCCTTAAATGTGGGAGTTATGTTTCAAGACTCCCAGTGGACACCCAAAACCTCAGGTAGCACTGAACCCTACATTTACTGTTTTTTCCTGTACATACATATTGATGATAAAGTTTAATTTATAAATTAGACACGATAAGAGATTAGCAACAGTAACTACAATAAAATAAAACAATTAAAACACTACACTGTAATAAAAGTTATGTGAGTACCGTCAACCTCTCCAAATGCCTTATTGTACTAAATGCACCTTTTCTCTCAAACGAAGCAATCTACAGTTTCTCTTGCTTCTTTCTGGCATATCCAGAATGCCAGCATCATGACTTTTGTGCTTTGGGACCATTATTAACTAACATGGGGGACATGTGAACACAGCACTGAGGTGCTGAGACAGTCAATGTGATAACCCAGACAGCCACTGAGAGGCTAACAGGTGAGGCACAAATACAGCATGGACACGCTGGACAAAGGGATGGTTCACGTTCTCAGCTGGACTGAGTGGGACGGTGCCAGATTTCACCTTGCTACTCTGGACACTGTGCAGTTTAAAACTGATGAATTGTTTACTTCTCAAATTTTCCATTTAATATTCTCAGACCACCGTGGGTAACTGAAACCAGAGAAAGCGAAATTGCAAATAAGGAGCGACTACTGTAACTCTATATTGGTTTAATATTCATTACAAAAAACCCCAAAGATACTTAATATCTAACACAAGAGACTTGATTGAAAGAAAAATATTTAGAATTGAATCTGCATATATTGACATAGAAAAATCACTAAGATTAAAGTAAAGTTAAGTACTCTCTGTGTGTGCGTGAGCAATTTTGTTAGCCTTTGAAATCCCAGTCTCCTCCTCCTTCACTGGGCCTCACTGGTGTGTCAGGAAGATTACACGCTGTACATCCTAGAAAGTGTCTGATACACGCAAAGGTGTGAATGAGCGTAGGTTCAACCGCCCTAGGCATGGGAGCGTGGGAGAAGAAATTCTTCTCCTAGGATTTCCTTCCTTAATTCCCCATTCTGCAAGTTTGGCAATTTTGTTCATCAGAGTTTGACTAAGGTATTAACTGTCAATAATTGTATCTGTATTGAAATCGTGCAAATTCTCAAAAGTTAGGGAATCAAAACTAGTGATTCTTCTATACACAAATGAATGAACTTCTTCATAATGGAAGTGCAGGCCCAAAGGTGAAATTCTTGAGGAGAAGAAAGAAAAGAACACCGTGCATGTTGTTTCTTGGGCCCAAGTGGGGGGCAGAAGAATGCAGTTCATGCCATATTCCAATGAACAGTTATCACTTCCTCTGGGCCAAGGTTTTTGCTTTCTGACATATGAGGCCAAGATAAAAATCTAATAAGATCTGAAAAGAAATGCTGTTTATTGGGGGGGGGGGAATGAAACCCACTCATGTAGGAATAATCCAGGGAAAAGGCAAGCTCCTGGTTCAGTTTTGAAACTGGGTTTTATTTTCCGGGGGAATGAAATGTACAAAGAAGCCCTGCTTGAGGAATCTCCCACGGGCCTCCCTGAGATCCTTTGTGCAAATGTAAGTTATATGTATCCTCACCCAGCATGACAGTGTCCTGTATTGTCTGGAAACAATTAGAAGTATTTTTCCATCTTGATCTGACAACCTCAGACACAAGACAATTGTGGGGTGGGGTGGGGGTGGTTCGAATTCAAAGTTCTACTGTTAACTATTTAAACGGTTAAAGTATTAGAACTAATTAAGTTGAATATGCTTGGAGCCCCAAATGGTGGGCACTGATGGAACAGGGAGGCTTGGAGAGGTTTAAAAGTCTCCAGGAAGAAAACTCTTACAGAGCTGGAAAATATTTTGTCGCTGCTAATGATTTTCTAAGACCCAGCAGGAATATATCGCGACAATGAAAGGCTGTCCAGGGGAACACCTGAACTGACATCAGAGGCTGCCTGGGGACCTGGGCGACCCCAGTCAGCCCGTATCACCCTGGTTCAGGTGTGGCACCGGAGCTGCGTGTAGCCCCTGACCAGGCTAGACTTGGGGATTCCAGAGAGAGATAGGCCGCACGGAACAGACCTTTTGGTCAAGCTGCACCAGTCTCCTGGAAACTGCATTTGGATTATTGAACAAAGAAATTATGCTGGTTTACCTACTGGTTTGTTTTAATATAGAGCTGGCAGGGAAACTGAGGTGAGAGCGGGCTCAGGGGAGTTTCGGGGATGCTGAGGAGAAGTGGGCCAGTGTGGATGAGAGACACGCAAAACCTGAGGCAACCTCGGCTGGCAAGTTTAGGGAATAACCTTTTAAACTTTGTTTTAAAGCTGGAGGTAGAGGCAAATGTTCCCACATTCCCCCTGTTTGTCAGCAAAGCCCAAATTGCCAAGTGCAAAGGACAATTGTGTCAACAGAATAAGACCTTGCATCTGCCAAATGGTAATCAGCAAAAAGGCCTCTCACATTTGCATTTGCATTTGCATAGGAACCTAACACTTTGCAGTGTGTTTTCACAGCTATGTTTTAGTGGATCCTCACGGTGAACTTGTGAGGGAAGCAGGAAGGCTATGTCATTTCAAAGATGGGAAAATGGGGACTCAGAGAGGATCTTGTACAGCATTCCAGAGCTAGTGCAGAGTGGAGTGAGGGTTCACACCTGGTCCTCTCATGACACTCAATCCCTGTCCCCCCACCACGTGTGGCTGCTGGGCCACCCTCCGGCAAAGAGCTTGGGCTACTCAGTGAGCTCATATGGTGGGGAGGTGAGACGGTGGCTAACATCTGCTGCCCTTTGGAATACAGCTGTCCACTTCTTCCCTGCCCTCCTTCCCCCTTCCCCTTCTCCACTGCATTCGTCTGCAGCCTCCAGATGGAAATGAGCAAGAGGGACTTGCCTTCAGCCTGGAGCAGAAGCAGAATGCAAAAGTGTGCTGAGATGCCTGGGGTCCTAAGACTCACGTACAAAATTCAAAAGAAAACCTCCGTCTGCAGAACCACCAGTAGATTTGGTGGAGAATGAAAAAACATCTCATTCTTCTCCACTGACCCAAACTGAAGATCTGAAGACATCTTGAGAATAAATCCTCTTTAAAAATACCAGTGTTTTTCCCCCATGGATAAATTTTTTTCTCATTCAGTAAGAAAAATATGTAGCACTAAAGACTAGAAATACTAATAACACTGATTCTCCACTGAAGAAAGCTGGTCAGTCTTTACTTAGAAGATGGATTTATGGTAGTCAGAGTCTCTTAATTTTGATCACAATGAACCTTAGAGTTGATAACATTTGCACCTATGATTTTGGGGTCAGGTTGATAATAAACCGCTGCCTTCCCCACCCACAACTCTGGAGCTAGGGACAGTTCCCAGGCGGACCTCCACAGAAAGGCGGACAAAGGTAAATGGGGCAGGCTTCGGAGAAGAGAAAAGCAGGAGTACCCAAGATCTGGGGCCAAGACTTTTTCTCTCTGATTCTGCATCTTTTTTTTTTCTCTTGCCTCTCTTAACCTTTATTGCCTGGGTTCAAATCCCAGTCTGGCCACTTTCTAAATTGTTAAATATTAATATAATATTTGTTGAGAAGTTAACATTTTTAAGTGCTTACCATGGTGACTAACCTATATAGTAGATGTATGATTTGTAAGCCTCATTTATCATCATCACCATTGTCATTATCATCATCTACTCACTTCTGTGTGTGTGTTTCTTCTCCCTTTTTTTTACTGTTGTTCAGGTACAATTGTCTCCACTTTCCCCCCTCCACTCCACCCCACCCCAGCAACCCCCACTTCTCACCCTCAATCCTACCCCCCCTTTGGCTTTGTCCATATGTCCTTTATACATTTTCCTTGATGACCATTCCCTCTCTCCCCCTATTATACCTTTCCACATCCCCTCTGGTTACTGTCATTTTGTTCTTTATTTCAATGTCTCGGTTATATTTTGCTTGCTGGTTTGTTTTGTTGATTAGGTTCCATTTACAGGTAAGATCATATGGTACTTCTCTTTCACTGCCAAGCTTATTTCACTTAGCATAATACTCTCCAGCTCTACCCACGCTGGCACAAAGGGCAGGAGCTCGATCTTTCTTTCTGCTGCATAGTATTCCATTGTTTAAATGTACCACAGTTTTATGATCCAGTCATTTACTGATGGGCACTTAGGCTGTTTCCAGCACTTGGCTATCATAAATTTTGCTGCTATGAACACCGGGGTGCATAAGTTCTTCTGAATTGGTGTTTCAGGGTTCTTAGGATATAATCCCAGCAGTGGAATTGCCAGGTCAAAAGACACTTTCATCTTTAGTTTTCTGAGGAAATCCGTACAGTTTCCCACAGTGGCTGCACCAGTCTGCATTCCCACCAACAGTGTACTAGGGTTCCCTTTTCTTCACAACCTCGCCAGCACTTGTTTGTTGATTTGTTAATGATGGTCATTCTAACTCATGTGAAGTGGTATCTTGTCGTGGTTTTAACTGGCATCTCTCTGATGACTAGTGATGCCGAGAATCCTTTCACATGTCTCTGGTCCCTCTGTATGTTCTCCTTAGAGAAGTGTCTGTTCAGGTTCTCTGTCCATTCTTTTAACTGGATTGTTTGCCTTCCAGGAGTGAAATCATGCGAGTTCTTTATATATTTTGGAGATCAAACCCTTGTCTGATGTATCATTTGCAAATATATTTTCCCATATAATTGATTCACTTTTCATTTTGCTGATGTTTACTTTAGCTGTGCATAAGCTTTTTATTTTGATGAAGTCCCATTTGTTTATTCTTTCCTTTATGTCCCTTGCTCTAGGGGACATATCAGTGAAAATATTGCTGCAGGGAATACCCGAGATTTCCCTCCCTATGTTCTCCTCTAGGACTTTTATATAGCATCATGACTTATATTTAAGTGTTTTGTACATCTTGATTTTATTTTTGTGTATGGTGTAAGTTGGTGGTTGAGTTTTAATTTTTGGCAGTAGCTGTCCAGATCTCCCAACACCATTTGTTGAAGAGATTATTTTTACTTCATTTTATGTTCCTGCCCCCTTTGTCAAATATTAATTGACCATAGAGACTTGGGTTTATTTCTGGGCTATTCTATTCCATTAATCTATGGCTATTCTTATGCCAGTACCAGACTCTTTTGATTACTGTGGCCTTGTAATATAGTTTGATATCAGATATTGTGATTCCTCCTACTTTGTTCTTCTTTCTCAAAATTGCTGCACCTATTTAATGTTCCATATAAATTTTTGAAATATTTGTTCTATATCTGTGAAATATGTTATTGGTATTTTAATAGGGATTGCATTGAATCTATAAATTGTTTTGAGTAGTATAAACACTTTGATGATGTTAATTCCTCGAATCCATGAATGCAGTATTATGCTTCCATTTGCTTCTGTCTTTCTTCAGTGTTGTATAGTTTTTTGAGTACAGGTCTTTTACCTCCTTGGTTAGGTTTATTCCTAGGTACTTTATTTTTTCTGTTGTTACATCAACTGAGATTTTTTTCTGTTTCTGATATTTCATTGTTGGTATACAAAAATGCCTTCAATTTCTGAATATTGACTTTGTATCCCACTTTTTTGCCAAATTTATTTATTAGTTTGAGCAAATTTGGATGATTTTGCATCTTTTTATCCTTTTTTTAAATGCAAAATTTGAATTAATGTGTCTACCACAGTTCCTCATTTTCCTCAACAATTGAGGAGGTTGAGAGACTGGCCTACAGGGAAAAAAGTGAGAGCTGAGAGCCACACAGCAAAAGCAGCATAAAATAAATACACAAGACATTAAGAGCTGCATTCATTCACCATTCTGGGACCAATACCATCACGCACCTCAACAGGCTTTGCAGTCGGGCCTATTCCATTTCCACATATAATACCTGAACTTCTAGAAAAGGAGTCAAATTAGATTCAGCACATGCCACTTGAAAACAGAACATTTATAGTGTTGTTGGAAAATTATTCTTATCCAAATAATAAATCTGTCAGTTTCTATTTTTTTGTTGTGCTAAAAAACACATAATAGAAAAATTTACCATCTTAACCATTTTTAAGTATATATAGTTCAGTAATATTAGTATATTCACATTGTTGTAAAACAGATCTTCATAACTTTTCCATTTTGCAAACCTGTAACTATACCCATTAAATAACAACTTCCCTTTTCTCCTCTTGCCACCCCCTGGTATTGCCATTCTACTTTCTGTGTGTAAGAATTTGACTACTTTAGACACCTCATGTAAGTGGAATCATACAGTATTTGTCTTTTTGTTACTACCTCTTTCATTTAGGTGAATATCTTTGAAATTCATCCATGTTGTAACATGTGACACGAGTTCCTTCATTTTAAGGCTAAATGGTACCCCACTGTGCGCATATACCACGTTTTGTTTGTTCATTCATCCACTGTTGGACACTCGGGTTGCTTCCACTTCTCAACTTCAGCGAACAGCGCCGCTATGAACACGGGGGTGCAGATATCAGTTTGGGATGCTGCTTTCATTGGTTTTAAAGGAGTAACTCCTCTGCTATTCAAAAAACATGACTATCAAAAATATCCTTAAACTGAGCCCTTTTAAAATTTGAAGTACTTACAAAGAGCTGAGTTTTCTTCATAATAAATGATTTTTTACAGTACACTAGTAGCTTGATTAGAGATATTCCAGGACTTGTGATCTTTCTCTCCATCTTGGAGCAAGATTCTCTTTTTTAGCCATGGCTGACCCACTTGCTTCCCATCCAAAATTTCAGGGCTGAGCATTTTATCCTTTCCTTTTCAGGTGCCTCTGCTTCCACTCTATGACCTTCTTTTCCCCAAACTCAGAAGAGTCCTGACCTGTCCAAGGGGCCCACCCCCACCCTTACCTGGAGGGGACACCACCCGCCTCACCTCATTGGTTATCATTATTATGTCATCCAGATCAATCACTGGGCACTCGCACTGTTGTAACTGCCGCTTTGATCATTCGTTACACTTTGTTAGTCCTCATCAGACCCAGGCCCCACTAATCGGAAACAGCGGCCTTCCAAAGCAACGCAACCTGGTGACCAGGGGCAATTACCACATTGTTTGGTTTTTAAATTAGTCCCTTCTTGGTGCTCTGATCACCATCAGGAGGCTGGCGATCCAGAAACCCAGGGGGTGCCTGCTCTCTGCCTCCTGCAAGCAGCCTGGCCCACGCACACCCTGCGGTGGTTCCAGGTGGACTGCGACCCCAGTGAAGCTCAAAAACACAGTCCGAACTGAGAGACTTGGTCTCCGCGTAGAAGGGAGTCCTTGCTGGGCATGCCTGCCCACAGGCATTCACACATAAGACGACTCGTACTGTATGTTATTTCCTGTGTGAGGACTTATAGGATCTTCTATTAAAACAGAGCCCCCTGGCTCAACAGAAGTCTGTTCCCTTGTGGCCCAGATCCAGGAGGGTGCCAGAGCTGGGGGCGAGGTGAGTGGAGGAGGAACCCTCTGGGTTTCCGCATAACGGAGTAGCAGCTCCAGCTTCCAGCCCAAATGCCTGCGGTTGGCCCTGCAGAAAGGTGTGTGAGGGTCATCTGGCAGCATGTGAAAAGTAAACCTCTGCCACCTTCCAGTGTATCGTTTCCCGTAATGTCAGAGTTTCCCAAACTTCAGGCATGTCAGCACTACTTTTATGATTTTTTGCCATGTATAATCCTGTTTTTTTTTTTATTTTAAAAGACTCATTTAAAAGGCAACTATATTTAAAAGGCAACTATTTTATACTTTGATTGGAAAGCAAATATTTTTGTTTGCCTTTCAGCAATGACATCTAAAAATGTCATTTATTCCCACCCCATACAGCACGCAAACCCGATGGTTAGCCCACAGATGAATGCCCATTCTAGTTCAGCTGTAGTTTCTGTCATTACTCTGGGTAAGACAGTTTGGTGGGCCCTGAAAAGTATGAATCAAAGTTGTCATATAACTACTACTAATGAACACCTGTAGCGTATTCCTGTTAAGGATTTCTATTACATAGATGCAATAATGCCTTATCTTGGAGGGATGACCCTAATGGTTCAATGACAGGTTGTGTGGAATAAAATGACAGTTTTCTGGGCAGGGCATTTTCTCACCTCCCCCTTGGCTCCTATGGGGCAGAGTCTCATCTCCTCATGGGTACCCGCTAGAGCTGAGTCCACTCTTTCATCCTCTTTCTAAATGCCCTGCCCACTCTCTCCTGGGACACACATCAGCTCTCATACTTGCACTGGCCAGTAGAGCGACATTCCCCTATAACTAAGCTTTTATTCCCCAAATGCCCACTTGGGGACCTTCAAACTGTGTCCCAGCACATGCCAGGTTTGCTGCCTTAGATTTCTTAAAGTGGGAATTTGGCCAAAATAGGAGCATTCTTAAGCTACCTTTGGTGACTTCCTAGACAGACAGATTTAAATTTCTAAGAGCAAATTTCATGGGAAACATATTAGAAGAAACGCACGTAGCCCCTGTGTTCCTGTTCATCGCCAAAGCCGCAGTTATCAGCAGGGACATAGTTCAAGCATGCCTTTTGATTTAAGGTAAAAAGGAGATATTTTGTCCCTCAGTAAGGCAGAATATATCTTAATGTAGTAATTGAATTTAGTTCTATTTAGTCTAGTGTGATGAGGTACATCTAGAGTCGAGAGGGAAGAACTGACATTGTTTAATACTTAACAGATGGATAGAAAACAAAAAGTTTAGGAGATAAGAATGTCAGAGGTCACCAAACTGCTGTGGGTATACAGTAAAATGGAAGTCGTTTGAAAGGTTAGGCCTATGTTTATTAATACATGTCTCTCCTTCTATTGTATTTTAGATTTACAAATTATTCAGAGGGTGAGCTACCTTTTTGGCTAAATCTTGAGAGGACTGTGTGTTCCAAAAAGTATTTCTGTGTTTCACGTGAGCTGTACCTTATTATGCAAGAAGATGTTTTTTTACTCTTGAATGGTAGAGAATTTGGAAGTAATTTGTTAGCCTGTTAACCTCATGAAGCAGCAGGCACTGCTTTCTATTCTCAAATTTGGAAGTCTGAATATCATGAAACAATTACAGGACAGCAAGCAAACTCCTCTACATGTGCATTAATTTTCATGTCATGAGACACAAAATTCTATTTCTATGTGAGTTCATCAGGCAAAACCCCCTTTATATTCTGGAAAGGATAAGTTCACCATTAAAAAAGGAGGGGATTGCTCCACTGAAAGCTTCCCAATGGAAGCCTGTTGGCACCAACTTCTCTTGTATAGTTTTATATGTAACGTGGAGTCGGTCAGGACGATTGCAGGCGGTGAGAGATGAAGTGAGCCTGACAGGAGGAGCTCAGCCTTTGGAACCTGCACAGAGTCTGACGCAGGAACTTCCTCAGGGATGTTGGTCAACGCGTCACCCACGGACTAAGACTCTCCAACTTTCCGGTGAGATTCAGTTACGTAACTGTTTAGCAGGAATTCTTTAAAAAGCAGTGATTTAGTTATGGTCTGAAAGCAGTCTGAAGATATACTATTATGGTTAAATTGAGGAAGGCTACATTTCTGTACACCTGAAAAAACCATTAGATAATTCTTTGTGTCAAAAGGACAATGCATTAAGATAAATAAGTAGGAAATAAGAGAAGTCATCGAATAGAAAGTGGAATGCTTGACAGGAACTTCACGTGTGGTAGGATGAATTAGTTGTAGGGTTACATGGATTGCCAAAGGAAAATTCATTTGTGGGGAGGGCAGTAAGAGGGGAGGGATGGGCAAGCTGGAGATGAGAAACTGGCTAAACAATTGATGTGAACCTGGCTGAACAATTGATGCGCCAGGAGCTTAAATATAAAACCAAACCTGGTATTTTCTTTAAAGCACCAACTTTTTCTATTTTTAAAGTGGGTCATATTCAGTTAACAATTATTTGTTTGGTGTCTGCTATGCAATTATTACTATGTTAGGATCTGTGAGAAAAACTTGAGGGTGAGAAATAAAGAGTCTGACTTGAAGGAATTTCTAAACTCATTGGGGAGCCAGGGTTAGATACAATAAGAGATTCTAAGAGAGCAATACAATCAAGCAATATAAGCAAGGGCAAATGCCAAGTTTAATGGGGAAGGGTGCATCAGCGAAGGCTAGGCACCTCAGTAGTAAAAATTTTAGGGTACTTGTGAAAGGCTTTCTAGGATCGATGGCATTTGACGGAGGCATTGAGTTGCTTTACTGCTCACCAATTTTTTTAAATATATTTTATTAATTATGCCATTACAGTTGTTCTAGTTCCCCCCTACTCACCAACTTTAGATGGGAAACTTTTCCACTGTAAGCAATTTCCATTTCAGATCAAAACTCTGTCTCTCATTCTTTCTTTGCAGATTTTTCTACAGCTTCCCCATTAAATGTTAGTAGCTTCAAGTTTTTGTACTTGACCATCCTGCTTGTTATAAAACCAAGCGATGGTTTAATTCAGGAGCAGAGGGACCCTTCTAAATTGCAAACCACATCATGTTATTCCTACCCTTGAAACCTTCCATGGTTTCCATTGCACTTAAAATAGAACTCGAAACCTTTGAGGCTACTGACATCAAGCTTGACTTGGCAGTCCAGCCTCCTACCACCCACCTCCTGACTCACCGCTCTGCAGGCACACTGACCTCTCTCCAGTTTCTCATAAGCACCACTCTGTTCTGCATTGGGGTCTTTGTACTGCTTTCCATGTTCCAGAAAGACTCCCCTACTCTTCGCTGGCCAAATCCCATTCACCCTGCATGTCACAGTCCAAAGGTCACTCTGGGGGGCTTCTCTGACCTAGAATTCTCTGCTCATAGTGCCCCGTCTTTTCCATTAAACACTCACTACTATTTATAATAATATGCTTAATTCTTGGTTGGTATATTCGGCAACACCTGTCCCTCTTCCTTCTAGAAGGAAAAGCTCACAGGCCAGAAGTCCTATTGGTTTTCTTCACTACTGGGATTACTTGGCCCAGCCTGGGGGCTCCATAGGGCTTTCTAAGTAAACTAATGAATTTAAAAGGGACCATTTTGGTAGTTTGGAACAGAAAAATAGTTAGCTCTGTCAGCAATATGAAGGATAGATTGGAGTAAGGAGTAACAGGAGTAGGGACAAGCACTGGAAAGCGCTTGCCTCAAGCAGCATTGTTCCAAGACCCCTCCCCCACATATAGCATCACAACACAGTGACGTGGGTTGCACCACCCTGGTGAACACCTAAGGCTCCGCCCCTCACTATGTAACAGGCACACCAAGACAAAAAATGGCCCAAAATAAAAGAACAGATCAAAGCTCCAGAAAAAATGCAACTAAGCAACGAAGAGATAGCCAGTCTATCAGATGCATAGTTCAAAACACTGGTAATCAGGATGCCATAGAATTGGTTGAATTTGGTCACAAATTTGAAAAAAAAGAAGGCTACGCTAAATGAAATAAAGGAAAATGTACAGGGAACCAATAGTGATGGGAAGGAAACTGGGACTCAAATCAACAGTGTGGACCAGAAAAAAGAAAGAAATACTCAACCAGAACAGAATGAAGGAACAAGAATTAAAAAAAAAAAATGAGGAGAGGCTTAGGAACCTCCAGATATCTTTAAACATTCCAACATCCAAATCATAGGGGTACCAGAAGGAGAAGAGGAAGAGCAAGAAATTGAAAACTTACTTGAACAAATAATGAAAGAGAATGTCCCCAATGTGGCAAAGGAAATAGATTTCCAGGAAGTCCAGGAAGCTCAGAGAGTCCCAAAGAGGTTGGATTCAAGGAGGAACACATTAAGGCACATCATAATTACATTACCCAACATTAAAGATAAGGAGAGAATCTGAAAAGCAGCAAGAGAAAAGGAAACAGTTACCTACAAAGGAGTGCCCATAAGACTGTCAGCTGATATCTGCAAAGAGAAGAAGGGGCTAGAAAGAAGTATTCCAAGCCATGAAAGGTAAGGACCTACATCCAAGATTGATCTATCCAGCAAAGCTATCATTTAGAATGTAAGGGCAGATAAGGTCAAGTTAAAGGAGTTCATCATTACCAAGCCCTTATTATATGAAATGTTAAAGAGACTTATCTAAGAAAAAGAAGATAAAAATATGAACAGTAAAATGACAACAAACTCACCGTTATAAACAACTGAAGCTAAAACAAAAACGAAAACAAACTAAGTAAACAACTAGAACAGGAACAGAACTAGAGAAATGGAGATCACATGGAGGGTTATCAGCCAGGGAGTGGGAGGAGGAGAAAAGAGAAAAAGGTACAGAGACTAAGTAGCATAAATGGTAGGTACAAAATAGACAGAGGAAGGTTAAAAATAATATAGGAAATGTAGAAACCAAAGAACTTACATGTAAGATCCATGGATATGAACTAAAGGTGGGGAATACTGGTGGGAGAGAATGTGCAGGGTGGAGGGGAATAAAGGAGGGAAAAATGTGACAAATGTATTAGCATAATCAATACAATATATTTAAAAAAAAAGAAAGCCCTTGCCTCTATGGGAGGCTAAAGTATTTCAGACCAACAGTGATAAAGTGGGGATGGGAAGGAAGAGGCAACATTATCATTCTTTTCAGACGCTATTTTTTTCTATAAGGAAAACTCAAGAAAAAACCCTCTAAGAATGAATAAACAGTCAAACAAATCAGGTATGTACAAAAATATTTATACTGGACTCATAGCGTTCCTACAAATGAACAACCAGTTTTAAAAGATGCAACAGAAAAACTATCCCATTCAAAGTGGCACACAAAAAAATGAAAATATGGATAAACTAAATAAGACATATATAAAACACCTTAAAAATCATAGCGATATTATAAAAAAGACTTCAATAAATCTTTGAATTACCATATTCTTTAATAAGAAGCCTTAATCTTATTAAAAATAAATTATACCTCTATTAACCTACGAATTTAAGACAATTATTTCAAAGTGCTCAGTGGATGGTTATAAAATTTGATAAAAAAATTGTTTTAAAGTTCACCTGGATGAATAAACATTTGAAAATAACAAAAACACTATTTTAAAACAAGATGCAATGTGGCGGAAGATGCTTTTCCCTATATTAACAATTTTAACCTGTAATAACCAAAACAACATGGTAAACAGTAAAAGAAGAGCCAAAGAAACTATTGAACCAAATGGAAAATCCATAAATGAATCCAAGTATTCATTAAATTTTTAATATAATAAGATATTTCAAACCACTGAGGCAAGGATAAGTTTTTCAATAAATAATTTTGATATACTGTAAAATTAATTGAAAATTAAAATTAAATCTCTGCCTATACCAAAAATCATTTTTAAAGTATTTACATACAAAATATCGCATATAAGATATATTATAATGTTATGAAATATATATAAACCATTAAGATATTATGAGAAGATATTCATAGATATTTGGGTGGGAAAGTACTTTTTATATTGACACAAACAACAGAAATCCCACTGGAAAAGACTAATATATTCTACTATAAAAACATTTAAAATTCTTTGTTAGACAACAATAAGATTAAAAATAAAGAAGTTAAAAAATATTTGCAACATTTATAGTAGACAAAGTTTAATATATCCAACAGAAAAAGAGCTCTTAAAATCCAACTTTTAAGTGGCTCTCTCAAGAATGGATATTAAGAGACATTAAAGAATAATGTCTTTAAGAGACATTAAAGACTTAATATAATATTCTTTTTTTTTTTTTAAAGATTTTATTTATTTATCTTTAGAGGGGAAGGGAAGGAGAGAGGGAGAGAAACATCAATGTATGGTTGCCTTTCGTGCGTCCCCTGCTGGGAACTGGCCTGCAGGGAACCTGCCTGCAACCCTGGCATGTGCCCTGACTGGGAATCGAACCGCGATTGTCTGGTTCGCAGGCCCGTGCTCAATCCACTGAGCTACACCAGCCAGGGCTTTAATATAATATTCTTAATATTATATTAAGAATAAGAAATTTACATACATACACATGTGAAGAAATACATTTGTCTTACAACATAAGAAAAACTTAATTTCATTAGTCATCAAAGAAAGACAAATAATATCAATAGCAAAATATAATTTTCAACTAACCTATCTGGCAGAATCAACACTAAATAATAAATTAACATCCATTAAATTCTGGAAGTGATATGATGTCAATTACAAAAACTTTCCTAGAGGGTAATACATTTTAAAAGCTTTAAAAACCCCACACAACTAAATATAAGACTTTGGAATCACAATCATGAACCCCACTTTGGAAAACTTTCTTTTCCAAATGAAAACTATGCCCCCAAAATTTATAAGTTAAGTGCACACTTTTCATTTATGCTTTGAATACTTATCAAGCACCCACCCAGTTCCAGGTACTGTAACTAAGAGCTGAGACAAAGGTTTATTTTGTGGCCCTCTGTTCTGTTCCATTGGTCCATGTGCCTGTTTTTATGCCAGTACCAGGCTGTTTTGATTACAGTGGCCTTGTAATACAGTTTGGTATCAGGTATTGTGATGCCTCCTACTTTGCTCTTCTTCCTCAAAATTGCAGCACTTGGCTATTGTAAATCGTGCTGCTATGAATATTGGGGAGCATAGGTTCTTTTGGATTGGTATTTCAGTGTTCTTAGGATATAATCCTAGCAGTGGAATTGCTGGGTCAAAAGGCAGATCCATTTTTAGTTTCCGAAGAAAATTCCATACTGTTTTCTATAGGGGTTGTACCAGCCTGCAATCCCACCAACAGTATACTAGGGTTCCCTTTTCTCCACAACCTCTCCAACATTTGTTGTTTGTTGCTTTGTTTATGATAGCCATTCTGACCAGTGTGAAGTGGTATCCCATTGTGGTTTTAATTTGCATCTCTCTGATAGCTAGTGATATTGAGCATCTTTTCATGTGTCTCTGAATTCTCTGTATGTCCTCCTTGGAGAAGTATCTGTTCAAGTTCTTTGCCCATTTTTTAATTGGGTTGCTTGTCTTCTTAGAGTCAAGTCATGTAAGTTCTTTATATATTTTTGAGATTAAACCCCTGTCTGAGGTATCACTGGCAAATATGTTTTCCCATATAGTTGGTTCTCTTTTTATTTTAATATTGTTTTCTTTAGATGTGCAGAAGCTTTTAATTTTGATGAGATCGTATTTGTTTATTTTTTCCTTTATGTCCCTTGCTCTAGGGAACATATCAGTAAAAATGTTGCTGCATGAAATATCTGAGATTTTCCTGCCTATGTTCTTCTCTAGGACTTTAATGATGTCATGGCTTATATTTAAATCTTTTATCCACCTTGGATTTATTTTTGTGTATGGTGTAAGTTGGTGCTTGAGTTTCATTTTTTCTGCACGTAGCTGTCCAGTTCTCCCAATACCATTTGTTGAAGAGGCTATTTTCACTCTATTTTATGTTGCTGCCCCCTTTGTCAAATATTAATGGACCATACCTAGATACCCATCAGTAAATGAATGGATCAAAAGACTATGGTACATTTACACAATTGAATTCTATGCAGCAGAAAGAAAGAAGGAGCTCCTATCTTTTGCAACAACATGGATGGAACTGGAAAGCATTATGTTGAGTGAAATAAGCCAGGCGGTGAAAGACAAATACCATATGATCTCACCTTTAACAGGAACCTAAACAACAAAACAAACAAGCAAGCAAGCAAAATATAACCAAAGACACAGAAATAGAGAACAAGCTGACAGTGACCAGAGGGGAGAGGGGAGGGAATTTCAGGGGAAAAGAAGAAGTTGTTTACAGAAACAACTATAAAGGACACATGGATAAAAACTGTGGGGGGTGGAAATGGGAGGGAGGTGGGGAGCACTGGGGGAGTGGACTGGGATTGGAGTAAAAGACAGAAAACTGTACTTGAACAATGTTGGGAACCACTCTGCCTGGTTTCAGGAATTGTACCCACCCCCCATGGATAAGGCTGATTGAGCAACCTCTGGAATGCAAGCCACTTAGGAGACAAAGCTTGTCTCTGCTTCATCTCCTGCCCCCAATACTTGGTTGGTTAGTCTATGAAAGGTATGACCCTCAGAGGAGGGGCAACCTAAGCCAGACATGATCACTTGGGAGACCATCATGGAAGGACTCAAGGGGGCTGCAACAAAGAGGGAGTGATGGACCCTTGCCCCCCAGCTATTCTGACATAGCCCGAGTTCCCATTTCTGTCTGGAAGGCAATGTCATCTACACCAACAGCCCTGTTCTTCAAGTATCAATGTTCATAGCTTATACTTTGCAAAGATTTTATTATCTTTGGTGTCATGTTGTGGGAGACTCATTTTTGTTCTTTGGAAACTAGAAGGCAATTATATGAAATTCACAAAAGCAGAACTGGCCATTCAATCCTTTCAAGTAACATTAACTCCTTGTATCAATGGTCATGGATTTCACCTTTCACCTTGTGGTTTAGTCAGCAAATATCTATGTATCACAGCATCTTGCTACATGCTAGTCAAAGTGATGGGAGATGAGATACAACAAGAGTTGTCCCCATGGGACGGCATGCCGACTGGTCCCCCCAACCACTGCCCACCTGCCTGTGTTCCCACATTCCTCCTTGCAATAGAGGCTGAAAATATATACACAGGTCATTTTCTATCACATCCTCATGCACAGATTCCCCCTCTCCCAGATTCAGCCTCTCTTCAGCAAGTATATATTAGACTTTTCTCTTTCAATATCTCTTTGCTTTCCTATATTCTCATAGACTAGTACATAAAATGTGTTTTTAAAAACCATGCATACAAAGATTTGAATGCAAATATTTATGGAAACTTTATTTGTGAATTCCCCAAACTAGAAGCAACCCAAATGTCCATCCATGGATAAACGCATGGCGGCATACCCACACAATGCAAACTGTGCTGATCAGTATAAGGGACCTGACATGCAGGACGACATGGGTGAGTCTTAGAAGCATTATGTTGAGTGAAGGAAGTCAGATTCAAAGGGTTGTACGTTGTAGGATTCCATCTATACGATATTGTGGGAAAGACAAAACTACAGAACTGCAAAATGAATTAGTGGGGGTTGGGGGTGGGGAGAGGGGATTGACTACAAGGGGACATGAGGAAAATTTGGGGGTGACTCAAACACTCATATCTTGGTTGTTACAGGACTGTATATATTCCCCAAAATTCAATGAACCATATATCTAGAAAGGACAAAGTTTACTGTATGTGAATTATACCTCAATAAACCTGACAGCTGAAAACTCTGGCAGGTCGGTTTTTGTTTTTCAACACATACACATGTGCCCACACACACCAAAAACAAGAGAAAAGAAGAAACCAGGGACAAGAGGGGAAGAAGAAAAGAAACTAATATGATGGAAAAGGAAAGAACGTTTTTGTTAAGATTCTTTGGTAAAGTGATATAATTCCTAGTTGACTACAATAGGAGTATAATGCTTAACTGCTTAAAATTGCCAGGTATATGTCAAAGACATGTTAATGGAATAAAAGACCTACTGTAAAATTCGACCTCTCCAAAATAAGAGTAAATATAACATTAAAAATAAAAGTTGTACGATTATAGAATAAAAAATGATCGATGCCTCTCTCTCCAGTTATGATAGAATTATAACACGAACTCCCTCCAGACCCGAAGGCTTGGGCTCATCTGCACAGCTCTCTTAGAAACATGTTAGACTAAAAACAGGTGTATTCAGGCCACCCTCCCGTCCCCGCCACACACATCATCTGAAAGCCAAGGAGATAGCAAGGGCTCTTTTCCCAGCACCAAGCTCAAGCTCTTCAGAGACACAGCCATACACAAGTATTATCCAGTTCAGGTCCTGGTCAGCAAAAAAGAGGAGTGACTTGTGCTTTTGCCATCTAGACAGTGTGGCCAAAAAAGTTAGTACACAGGATTCCATTTGAAATCCACACATGGCATCAGATTTTATTTTTTTCAGTCAGAAAGGGGAGCCACAGTTGCAAAACATTTAGGCCAGTTAATATGCACGAGTCTAGAGACAGCACAGAAAATACTGGTACTGCAGCGAATCACAGAAATTTCGCTTCTAGAGAGGTTGGCTAAACTATGGTAAGAGTTGACTTCTGAAAGGCCAAGTCTGTGCTGTGCAAATCCATCCCCCTCAATCCCATCTCCCACCCCAACCCCAACCCCAAACCGCTCAAACACTCCCATTAGTGCTCTAGCTTCTTTCCCAAGAACTTGAAAATGGAAAGACGAAAACTGAGCTTAATGGTCTTTGCTGGGTGTGAGCCGCCTTTCTTCTTTACCACTGGCCCAGGAGCCCCACGGGGGATTCGGAGGAAGAATCCGGCAACTTTGACAGAATGATTGGAGGGCAGTGTCACAAGGATTCAGTGGGAGCCATGCGAATAGGGGCCCCTTGGGTTTCCGGGGCCTGTCCCCCAGACTTTGGCCATGCTGTTTCCACATATGGGAAGAGGCAGGTAGAGTTTTCTTTCCAATCTTAACATCCTCTGGTTAAATCATATGCTTACATTTCTCAGCCATTTCTGTACAAATATGTTTTCCTAATGAGGCATTATATTCCTATGAAATCAAGCTGCTTTTCCTCAAAAATAATATTTTGTTTATTTAAATGCAAACCTTATTAGTTTATAGACAATAACATGATGTTATTTCAAAAACAGCATATGATGATACTCCCAAATGCTGGCAACCACCTATCACAATTCATTTGTGTTCCAAAAACACAGTTTTGGAACACAGTTCTGCATCAAATTTACAACATGTGATAGGTTTTCAGGCTAGCCCATACAACTATGCCTAATTGAATAAAAACAAACAAACTTTAATAATACTATAATAATGGTCACAGAAAAAAATAAAAGCTTTAGAAATCATTAAGATAAAATGGCAATTCAAGAGAAGAAAGAAAGCCCAGAACTACTATAGAAAATGAATACCAGCAATTAAATACAAAAACAAATCCAAATCCAAAGCATTTACCTCAAATGTGGGTTAAGAAAAAGGGACTAAAATGAAAAAAAGTTTTCAGATTGAGTAACAAGGAGATTCTCACGGGAGTTGCCAGGCCTGCTTAGAGGCTGAGAAATTAATGGCACAGTCCCTTATTAAATGGCGTTCCTATCAAAATGAACAGATTTCCATGGTGCTGCAAACTGCTAACACTAGGCTTCACTCTGGGGCTCACAAAGGGGAAACTGACAGGACGAGGAAAACTGAAGGGCAGTGGTCTTCCCGAGGGAAGAGCGGGTAGTGGGTTTCTTTTCATCTTTTCTCATTGTACGAAAAACCTCCTCTTCTCTATATAGTTCTCCCCGGCGATCTCTCTCCTGCCCATGGATTGACTAATGAGTATTAAACAGATGACTCCCAGATTTGTTCCTCAAACTGGCCTCATCTTTCTGAACTCCAGACCTACTGCACGCCTCCAGAGTTGTCCCACAGGTGAATCGAATGACATTTGTCCACCAAGTACGCTCCTCTCCAACCCCACTCACCCACAGAAAACAAAAGAAAAGAAGCCCTCCTCTTCACTGATGGCACTGCTCCCGTCCCCTCCCCAGTCACCTGGGCCAGAAGTACTGGGGTCACTTCTCCCTGGTCTCCGCATGCGGTCTGCCCTGACACCCTCTCCGACTTCCCCATCGGATGTGTCTGCTTTGCTCCCACAGTCCCACCCCCCGCACCACTGCAGGGACTCAGTGCACCGACAACTCTCCTCGCCTGGAGTCTGGCTCCTTGCAGTCCACGTCCAGGCTGCCAACAAAGTGACTGCTGCTCTGTTCAAAGTCTCGCAGGGGCGCCTCATCACTCATGACAGGGCTGCTCAAAGGGGGACCACCAGCTGGCCTCAGAGTCTGTGCAGGGCTGTGGGGAAGTGGCATAAGACGGTGCAGGTTAAAATGCAGGTTTCTGGGCCCTGCTCTGGGACAATGGAATCTGAATCTTTGGGGGGATGGGAGCTGGTAAGACCTACAAATTGGCATTTTGAAGCAAGTTGGGATAATTTTTTTAAAAATGCAGGTATAGCCCTGGCCTGATGGCCTTGTTGGTTGGAGTGTCGTCCATACACCAAAAGGTTTCAGGTTCAATCCCGGGTCAGGGCACATATGAGAGGCAACCAACTGACATTTCTTTCTCTCTCTTTTCCCGCCCTCCTCCTTCCTTTCCTCTGTAAATTCAAGAAACATATCCTTAGGTGAGGATTAATGAAAAACAAAAATGACAAACATAAAAGGCACTTATGTTTGAAAACCACTCATTTAGAAGATGACCATCACTCCCGTGGACGGGGAGAGGCCACCACGCTTCTCAGCCTGCCCACCCTGCAGCCTTCTCTCTCTTCCGCACACACGGGGCTGTTCCCCGGCTTCCTTTGTGTGTCTTTGCCCAGCCTGGGAGGCCCCTCCGGCCCCGAAGTCCCTGGTGAAGACAAGCCACCTTTCCAATGCCAGAAGCAGCTGGCTGACTGAAGTAGAAGGGAGGCAGTTGTCCACCCCCGGGCTTCTGGGGCTGCCCAGGGCAGTTCTCGGGATACATTTTAATAGTCACTTTCTACATCTCCTCTGGTTACCACTAAAGGAATCACCAGAAACCCTCTTTCCCCCAGTCTTTATTTGAGAGTAGGACCAACTATCCCATTAAAAGTAGGACATAAAAACAAGCTCACACCTGCCCCACTGACATTATACCAGGCCCATGTCTGAGCCGTGTGGAAACAGGCTTTTTAAAAGACATGGCTTCGTAAAGGAAAGATGCTCAAAAAGTGAGAGTGATCCTTATTATTTGTTCTAAAATCCTAGTGTATATTTTTCCAGCTATTTTATTTACAACATAAAGTGCTTTTCTCGGTAAATCAACAAATATGAGTATTCATGTCACCAAGTGCTGATGATTAAAAATAATTACTTTAATGGTAGCTGGCCTGATGCCAAACACGATTGGGTTTGCATTTCAAGCTTGATCGTGGATAATTTACATCTCCTTTGGCACCAATACCCCCCCACCTTTAATGGATTCTATTTTAGTTTTTATGAATTAATAGAAGTTTAGTGCCTAATTCCCTATATTATGGTCTACCATTTGCTTTCCGAATCTACAGAATTATCTTTTTTTCTCTTTAAAGCAGGATGGCTGGACATCACATGATTCTCTGAGTTACTTATTTAAAATGTTTAGCCGTCCCTTTTCTACGGGTCCTGAGTGGCGGTGCGGGATTGGGACAGAACAGAAAGGAAAAGCATCTCATGTCTCATGTCTCCCCAGCGGCCTTACTGACTTTGTGGAGGATTTTTGCAGCCGAGTCAGCCTCTGTCTCCTTCCCAAACAAAGCACAGGGGCCTCAAAAGCCCCAGTCTCGGCCAGAGGGACCTGGAGTCCTCACTGCCGGGGTCTCTGAGTGCAAGAGAAGGTGGGGCCACCTCCTCTCTTTTCTTTTTCTTACTCGTTTAGGGTGTGACATGCAGTGAAGATATGTCAAAACGAGGTTACGAAAATTGTAGCGTTTTTTTTGATGTTTACTTCAAACATTAAACATTTAATTTAATGTTAAACATTTAATTAATGTTTAATGTTTTAATGTTTACATTCAACAAATTAACACTTTCACCAAAAAATGCACTATTCAGAAGATCACTGAAAGGTTTATTTAAAAGATATGCATTAATACATGGAACCCTACAGGCAGTGTGACCTGGTAAGTAGGAATCCGGTTTCAATTTGTGTCTTTTTTTTTTCAATCCTGTCTATGTATCCCAGTGACACTACATGGACGATATATAGTTATTTGAAGATAATGCCAAAAGTAAAAAAAATGATGTCTCAAGTAAATGCAAGGTCTGGATCAAGCAGCCCTATATATTTGCATAGATTTGTAAATATATGTTAAGTACATGCATTTTAAAACGTGTTCATTATTGATGAGGTCGGGGGAAGAAGGGATTCGTTTCAAAGATTTGGCTCAAATGGTGCAGTTGCAGTAAGTAAAGTAGATCAAGAAATGTCATGGGGGGAAATGGAGGTCCTACTGGTGCTAAGAAGAGGGAGCAAAAGGGTTAAGTGAGCAAAGATGCTCCAGGCATCCACAAACCCGGGGCGACCTACTACGAACACTCCTTGCATAGCTTGAGTCCCATTAGCCAATGACGGGCATGGAGAAGATACAGCTTTATTTGCTTATTCTGATTCATGTGTTATTTGCACTAGTCCTTTGACAGTAGGGAAATGTAACTGTAACCTGAACAGTGTCTTCATTTGTAATATCTCCTTTGATGCTCCTGTAAAAGCTCAAGATAACTTTGGAGAAAAGAACAGTGAACCATTTTGCAGGACACCTGACTGCAATTCGAGATGAGGGACTGGGTACTCATGTAACAGAGCAAGAAGAAGGGACTGAAGTTGTTCCATTTGCTTTGGGAAGAAAAACAATGCTAGGTTATTAGTCTGTCCACAAAGGAACAAAGCCCTTCTATGTAATTACAAAACAAGTTACTCCACCCTCAAGGCTCACGGGGCTCTCCCACTCTGCCTGGTCTAGGATGCATTGCTCCGTGTGGAAATGGCCTCGACAGTGACACACTTTTTCCCCAGCCCAGCCACACTGCATGGTCTGGTGAGGTCCATCTGGCTGGACAGTTCGGATACAGAAAAGAACCCTCAGGCATTTGTGACAGATGTGCAGCCTCAAGCCAAAGCTGGCCACCTGCACTTTCTACCAAGTCACCGGAACCTTCCACAGAGACCTCTCGACTCTCTAGAAAAGTGACAGCACAGAGACAGAAAAGGAAAGAAAGGAAGGTGGGGAAAGAAATGGGGGGAGAGACAGAGTGAGCAGAGAGAGAGAGAAGGGGAGAGGAGGGAGGAGGAGGGGAGGGATCCGCAGGCTACGCCTGCATCACTCTCAGGTTAATCCTCCTCTGGGTTCCCAGGCTACCCCCTGACCACCGGGGTACACATAAGCTGCCTGTAAGAATATCCTAAGAAATATGTCATATGCAAAAAGCACTTACTTTTTATTTATTTACATTTCCGCTCAACAAATATTTACTGTCTACAATGCTATGAGCATCATGCTAGGTGTTGAGGATACAACTGTTCCACAGACAGTCTTTACTCTCAAAGAGATGGCTGTGGGGACATGGACATGAAGCCAGAGCATTCTAGTACCTTACGGAGAGTGTCGTATATCCAGTTATATGCAGGGCAGAGAGGGAGGAGATGCAGGAGTGGGAAGGAGCTGTGCAGACAGGGAGTGCTCCAGCAGAGGCAGAACCTGTGGCCTTTGTCTAAGAAGACCTCTCAATCCTACTGGAAGAAGGACCTAATTAATTAATGAGCAAAGCAACATAAGTGAACTTGTAATTGCGATGGTTCAGACCATCAGAAGAGAGGGCTGTGCGTGATTCTAGGGACACACCAGGGGACGTGCCGTGGGAGCAGAGTTGGCACCTCTGCTGCTCTGAGAGAGGGCACGGCACTCTGTCTTTGTGACAGTGACAACATGTGCTCGCTTGGGCAGCACGTGTACTAAAACTGTAACAGTGACAACGGCTAAAATGAACTGAATTGCCACTGGCCTACCACTGCCAATATATTATTTCATTTGATTCTCACAATAGTCATTTGAGGGAGGCACAATGATTACACCATTTAAGGAAAGGTCTCGTGAAGTTTGATGATGTAACGCAGTTGGAAGTGACGGAACCCGGATTTGAACACAGGCAGTCAGGAATAGAACCCACGTGTCTCTTTTCTTAAGTTCCATCTGAGCCCTGCCAGCCCTTCCAATGACTGAGCCCACGCCCTGGTGGCGTTTCAGCCATTGTCCGAAGTTGTGGAGTGGGACCGGACTCCATGCTCAGGGGGAAGACTGGGCAGTGACCACGCCTCCTGCACATGCACACAGTGAGGTCGGCTGAGGCTCCGGAGCTCCCTGCTGGTGCAGGCAGCCTCGCTCAGAGGGGGAGAAGTGGCTCTGGGTGACCTGATGGTGTATGACAATATTCTATTCTCTAGCCCCCTCCCTCATCACTCTGAACCAGGGTGGTTTGCAGCTAAAGCAGTGTGTGTGTGTGTGTGTGTGTGTGTGTGTGTGTGTGTGTGTGTGTGTGTGTGTGTGTGTAAAGGGGGAAGCAGGAGGTGAGCACACAAGAAGACTTGCTCTCAGAGCCAACGCTGCTGTTCACTACATTTCCCTCCCTGGGTTGGGAGAGCCGCCTTCTGTGGCCCTTAAGCTGTGCCTACCTAAACCCACCTTTCTCTGACTCAAGATTAAACTACAAATTCCCCAAAGACCTTTGTCTTCTTCTCTCCCCTGCCTTATGACCTGGTTACTTCAAAGTTGGTGTCATGACTCTGATCTAAAAGGCAGCTTTCCGCATACACGGGGAATGAAGAGACAATGAGTGGAAAGAAAACCAAAAACTCGCTTTGTATGCCAGGCCATTGCTAATACACAGAGGCAGGTAGGGGTCGGGCTGAGAGAGCACTGGAACCCATTACTCAGGCCCATGATTTATAGGTCAGTGTACATAAACCCGGGCATAAAAACAGTTAACTTTTGGGATGGGTGAGGCATTCAATTTAAGTAGATGACTCAATGTGTTTTATTGTGGTTCAAGCCAACTTTTGATTAAGAAAATGGCATGAAGATTTGGGGTAACAACTGAACCTCCTTCCTCCTCAGTTGAAAGGATGTCAGTGGGGGTCTCTCAAACTTCCTAGGAGGGCCAATTTTGCTAATTTCAACATTATTTCACTGTCCCTTTGGGGTGCTTTGCAATTAGTCTGAACAGTCAAGTATGTCAAATATATGGTTAATTGGAAGAGAATGAATCCTGCCCATTTTTAATAGTTTGTCTTACTAATCTATTAGTAACTACTATCATTAATCTCTTTTAAATTATATTTAGTTAGAACAAGATTCAAAGACACAGTAAATTCTGATTGGTAAGCTATTTGCTAATTGTTTATTCATTTGCTCTTATTAATTATTGCTTAATAGAAACAGAAGTGCAGCCCTGGCAGGTGTAGCTCAGTGGATTGAGTGTGAGCCTGTGAACCAGACAATCGCGGTTCGATTCCCAGTCAGGGCACATGCCTGGGTTGCAGGCCAGTTCCCAGCAGGGAATGTATGAGAGGCAACCTACACTGATATTTCTCTCCCTCTCTCCTTCCCTTCCCCTCTAAAGATAAATAAATCTTAAAATAAAAGTGTAGAATACTTCTTTCAACCTATCATTCATAATTAAACAGAATAAAAACATCCCTGAAGATATTTCTCTTAAACTCCAAATGATGGCTGTGTTTAGATGCTAGTTCCTGGTCCTGGTAGCAGATAAGGAACAGGAATTGCACGTCTTCTTCCAAACCATGCTGCATTTGGTGTTGGGTGTTGCTTTGTTTCTATGAATTCTCCTGGACAATAGGTCCTTGGCTCCTTGCCCCTACTCCCTAACACCCAGGTATCTCCTAGTTCTCCACCAGTTCCTGACCAGGGTCATCTATTAGCCTTTGGCTCTGACTGTTGATCTGGTGTCTGGGCCCACAGCCTCACCGTTCCTACTGAGGTGACATTATTTGAGGGCCTCTTGCCACGATCACCTGGCTGCTTGACATCCCTGTTTGTACCATTTTACAGTTTCCTCTGCCCCATTCTGAGAATTCAGTTTTCCTGATATCCACACTCTGGTGTGACAGAGAGAGAAAATATGTCAGGTGTTGGGATGTCACTGACCTGCTTGAACTGGTGATATCTGTTTGTGGACTAGAATACACTGATTTTCCACCTGCTCAACTCTCATCTTTGACACTTTGCCCTCAGAAAACTCAATATACTGATAAATTTATATTAAATGTTCCTATAGCAATCATCATATTTTCAGCCTTCTTCAGAAAGTCTCTTTACCCTACTTTAATTTTCTTGATAACATTTACAACTACCTGACACTAAACTTTATATTTATTTATTTGTTCATTGTCTGTTTCTACCATTGGGTGTAAGCTCCACAAGAGTAGAAATTATACTTTGGTACTTAGAACAGTGCCTGGCATGTGGTTGGCAGTCAATATATACTTGCTGAATAAATGTTGAGAGAATGAATTAGCCATAGACAAGAAGGGTTTGAAACAGGTAGGAAGGAATATTGCTAATTTATCAATATAAATGCCGATATACCCTCTACAGGAATCTTCAGGATGCTTTGCAATAGTCCCACTTGGTACTGGGAACTGGATGACGGGTTGCAGCACAGCGTTGAAGGGCGTAGCTCTGGATTCAGACTGCCTAGGTTGGAATCTGGTTTTAACTCTTACCACCTGTTCAAAATTTTACAAGTAACTTAATTTATTTGTAACTCAATTTCATCTCTTCAGAATGGGGATGATAACAGTGCCCCTTAAGGGTACTCAAAGGGTTGTTATGAAGATGAAATAAAGGAATGTATCTGAAGCTCTCACAATGGCAATTGCTCACAGTAAGCACACAATAAGAAGAGCTATGTGGTTACAAGTTACAGAAAACACAACTCAAGTTGACTTAGTTGACTTAAATGATGATGGGAATTTACTGGTTCATGTAACTGAAAAGTTCAGAGGTAAGATGTGATTTACCAGGTATTGATAAAAACTCTGTTTATGTTTTGGCTTCATTTTTGCAATTCATTCCATTCTCCTGTCCTCCCTTGATGACTTCGTTTTTTATGGCAGCAAGGTGGTGCAATAATTTTTGACCTTACATATTGTATACTACCAAAAGGAAGAGAGATTCTATTTAGATCACTCCCAGGACAGTTTGGAGTAGTTTCTGCCTAAAAGCAATAACTCTGACAGTCTCCTGACACCTTCCTGGGAAAATTCTATCACATGCCCATCTGGACAAAATCACCGTGGTCTCTGGGACTAGATACACTGATTGGCTTAAATTAACCACACGTTACTTCCTGGACTGCAGGGGGCTTAGCTTGCAATGAAGCATTTGGGCTTCACGGTGGAGGGCCAGAAACTCAGACCAAAATCAGGGCATTATTAATAAAAGGAAAGACTGTTACCACGAATAGCAAAAGTAATTCTACTGATGAATAGAGGACTTCTTCAATCCTATTGATGCTATAAAATGGGAAGGAACTTCATCACCATCGCCTTCACAAAACATTTACTTTGGTGAGATGGTTAACCTGATGCACTGCAATTGACCATTCCTCCAACTTCATGGCTTGCTAAAAATTTTTTCCACTCCAGTCTCCCTATAACAGCTTCTCCATCAGCAAATGCATTCTGTTATTTTGGATTTCCTTTTGGATTTCCTTCTGCACAATATGAATAAGTAGACTTAATCCCTTATAATCTTGAATTGTATTCTCAATTTTATAAAATAAAAGCATTTTTTTGCAATCAATTCTCTCCTATATGATAAAAACCAATAATAGTGAATGAATGTAAAGTGGGAAGGTGATAAATTTCATGCGATTTTTTCTTATAAATCTTATGTGACTCTGTCATTTTGCACAGGATATTGAAATATAACCATAATATTATCACAGTGACAAAGATTCACAAGACAGTGTCAGCATCTTGCTTTGGAAAATGTTGAGGTCACTGTTTATTCTCATTTTTTGTTTTAATGATATGCATAAAAGACACTGCTTTTATTGTACCCTTCTGTATAAAACACTACTATTGACAACTAAGGATTAAGTTTTAATTGAAGTAAGATTTCAAATGGTCTGTTATCTGTGATCCCTGTATGATGGTCATGAAGATGTCCTAGAGCAGGCAGTGAAACAGATAAATATGTTGAAAAGACAGCTAACGGCTCCATTTAGCTCACCCACGCTTGTCAAACTTGACACACACAATTTATCCCAGACTGATGGGAAGCGAACATAAAATATAGCCAGACTGTGGTACTGCATGTTTCTCGAATGGTATTTCCTTGAGCTGAACGTCAGGTATCTCACATGCCCAAATAAGGTATTCATATAGCTGTAGATGGGCTTTCTGCCCAAACACCATATTTTTTATGTTTCAGTTTGGAACTTCCTCGTGAGCAAGGTTAATGGTGAGTCATCTCTGCGGTGTCCTGGATGAAATGAGTTCATTTCTCTCCAGCACAAAGAGAGAGTGGAGATATATCCATGACTAAACCCAAGCTAACCCTAAGGGAGAGGGGAGAAGTAAACCCCACAAATGTTTAACAAACAGTGTTAGCTAGAGACAGTTACTGCGAACCACAGGAAGTAGAATGGTTGCCGTCAGGGGGTGCCAACGATGTGTTTAGGCTCCAGCTTCTTTTTAGACCTTCACCCAACAGTTCTGCCAGGGGGGACGCACCACAGGGAATCTGACAGGTTTAAATTTGAGTCTGTTTTCAGAAGTGATTCAATAACCCAGATGCCAACAGCCCAGTGATTTTCAGCCTTTTTCATCTCATGGCCCACATAAACTAATTACTAAAGCTGTGCGGCACACCAGAACAATATATTTTTCTCTGCCTATCTAACAAAAAATAAGTATAATTTTGACTCATTCACACTGGATGGCTATTGTTATGTTGGCTGTTGTCTTTTTTTTTTTCTGACAATCTAAGGGAAAAGAGGTCAGGGACCCTGACTAAATAGTCAGGTATTGCATGTTTTAAAAATTCTTGCAGCACTCCGGTTGAAAATCGCTGTAATAGCCGTGGACAGTGCGGCTTCCTGCAGGCTGAGGGACTGGACCACAGGTGCACTGCTGTCCACTTATGTTAGAAACAACATACCCCCTCCGTGGGTGTCCCCCTTCCCAGCCCACATTCTGCCAGCCACTTCCTACTTCCCAGCGCAGGACTCACTTAATCTGGGCCAAATTGAGTGGAAAAGGTATAGAAAGGCCCTGTCAGAAGGAATCCAGCAAGGGAAACCTCTGTGGATAAGGCAGAGATACCCTGCCACTTCCCAACAGCCCTGCCCTTTTTAGTCAGGATGAGAGTGGGGGCGCAGGGGAGGAGAGGAGCGCTAGGCTGCTTGGCTCCAGGGCGGGTTTTGTTGGTATCACCTGGTTTCGGTCACTTCTCCCCTTGCTTCTACTCCTCTGGGTGGAGTTTCTCATTTTCCACCCTCACCTAGATGAGTCAGGCTGGAGGTAAAAATAGGCTACAAAAAAGCAGCAATTTCCAAACAGCCTCTTCAAGTCAGTAAAACCAGTGAAAGGTGTGCTTTTGCTTTCCAAAGGATGGATGACAAAAAGGGTAGTAGAGACAGAGATGGCATGAATAGGCAATACACTACACTAGATGCAGTTATGAACAGGCAACAGACCACACAGGCAGGAGTGATGCTAACTGCTCACCAGAGCCCTTCTTTACCTGGAAAATTCCCCCTAAGCTCAAATTCCTTATTCCCTGGGAGCCCCTCCAGGCCTGACAGTCAGAGTTGGTGGCACCTTCCCCATCACAGCAATTCCCCTCGTGCACCGTCTCCCTGCACGCTTTCTCTAGCCAGTCTGCATACTTTTAGAGGAAAGAAATCTTGTCTATAATGTTTCCCAAATGTGGAATAACTATAGTATTGATGATGAAAGCTAACACTTACATAGCACTTACTATGTGCCAGCCATTGATCTAGGTGGTTCACATATTTTCACTCATTAACCTTCACAACAAACTTATGAGGCAGCTTCTATTATCCCATCACTTCACCGATGGCAAAACTGAGACCTGCAATGACCCAACAGCCCTTTAAAGATTAACGAACAGGGACAAACAGTTTGTGGGGGTTGGGCGACACTCAGACACACTCAGCATTTGACACTGTCTTCTCTACTGCCACAGTGTATGATGAGTCAGCAAATGATTTTTTCATGAATGAATAAATGAACGAATGGACGAACTGGAAAGGAACTTGAAACAAATGCCACCAGAATAGTTCAGATAATTTTTCATGTCCATGAGCTATATGAAAAGCATATATTGTTCTCAAGTTCTTAGTCTGACAAAAGATTGATTTTTGGATTAATGAGTTTCTTAATATAGACAATCTTAGAGAAATTTAAAAATAAATCTACTTCGTTATATTGCATTACATGTTTATGTGTATATATGTATATGTATTTAAAAGTTGGAATGTAAGGCTGCAATGAATATTGAATCAAATAATTTCAAGTATAAAAGTCACCTGCAACAATCACCAATCTTGTTTTTGGCCTCTCTACAAATTATTCATTAATAATAATTATCCAGACCTGGACTGAACTGCTCCAGGAATGGAAAACTTATTACCTTTCAGAGCAACCCCACCACAGACCGCCACCCACCCCCCCTCAGAACATCTTCGGCTCTTTTCTCTCTACATTGCCAAGTTATTACACATGAATCCCTTTGTCATAGAGGAGCCAATCGTTTAGACTTTACTCATTGTGTACATATTTGATTTCTTAACATTGTTCCATTTCTTGGATTTCAGGAGGCCTAGAAAAGAGGAAGATGAGGCTTCTAAATAACAAGCTAACATGACAATAGAATCCGTAAGTGGCTTAGAACATTGCTTCTGAAAATCTAAGTCTAAGGTGAACAAGAATCTCCTGGGGACCTTCTTACATGTGGATTCCGATTTAATGGTTCTGATGTAGGGCCTAAGATCCCATATTTCTAACAGGTTCCCAGTTGATGACCAGTTGAGTAAGCAAAGAGTTAGAATTTAAGAAGGTGTGAGGATGTGTTTGCAATTGTTCTCCTGTTCTTGGCATTTTCCTTTAAACTGGGACCCCTGCTGGTTTAAGGACTCTAGTTTGTCCACTCACCTGACTGCAGGATTTCTCAAACTTGAACGAGTACAAGAATCATGCAAAGAATTCCTTAAAAATTCAGATTCTTGGCGCTTTCCAGATATCCTAATTTGTAAGCTCTAGAATGTGGCTAAGAAATGTGAACTTTTAAACAAGTGTGTCCTCCCACATGATTTTGATGAAGGTGGCCTCTGGCTCAGGCTTTTGGGAAACTCAGTGAAGTGGAAACCCCGGTTTTCTACATAGCTCATCATTCTTAATCATCAGAGGGAAGGGTGTCGACTAAATGGTGACCGTATTCTGTAGGAGTTGGTAATGAAGGCCCAGAGTCACACGGGTTGGTCTGACCACTCTCTCACAGTTACAAGGACATAGCTCAGGAATGCCTCCTGACTGGCAGATCTGGTCCATATGCCTTTGTCACGGGAAAACTTCAATGAATGGTAATATTCAGAGAACAAATGATACGGTGGGTATATGGATACCAGTTATTATTGAATTAGCTAAGCCAAGGCGCCATTTATCTGGGCTCTTCCTCGTAACAAATGGCATCTTCATAAAATGAAATGGTGCTACAAGGAAGGACCCAGCCCAGTCAGCAGCACTCCTGTTTTGATCTGAATGGTTAGAAAACCATCCAGCTCCCATAGGGCCTATAAGAAAATTAGCCACATTTAAAGATACCCAGGACTAGGAACTTGTAACTTTTTGCCCATCGGTTTTCTTCCCAGAGGATATGCAGAGAACAGGTGAGGTCAACATTCTAAGCTCTTAGAAATAAACCACCCAGGGGTTGACAGGAAGCAGCAAGGAGAACTGGGGAAGAAGAATTGGTGAGATGTGTGACCTCTGCATAATGGAGCTGAGATCAACGAAGCTTCTGGGTTGATTTCTTGAGATGCTGGGAGGTGGGTAGGATTTCTGCCGTAAATATTTCTTAGGAAACCAAGAATCCCATTTGCTTCCTGTTCAAACGGGCAAAATGCCGTTGAGCTCAAGTATATAGTGGGTAAAGCAAATTGGCGGAACATGCATTTCCTTATTCTTATACCATGTGTGTATCACGGAGCTCTCGGCTCGTTCACACATGCTCATATTATTATTCGTAAATGGCCCTGTTGTGATGATAGCCTGCAAAGGTTGTGGTAAAATGATGAAATGAAATCTGTGCTGCCTGGGTGGAAAACACAAAGAAAACACAAATTTCGAAGGTGGATTTTGTGTGTACGCATTTTTGTGCTTTCTATGTGTTGGAAAAATGTGACTTGCGTTGCCGGGATAACTGGCAATGTGCCAGTAATATCTGAAATCGAAATTGCTAGGAAAGTTATTGCAAAATGCAGACATGCATCAGCAGAGTTTGTGCTCTTTCCACTCCCAAGTCCTCAGCGATGAGGCAGGCTGATTGGACATGGCGACAGAGGATCAAAGCGGTTTTCGGGATGGCCATCCTCTGACCTTTCCAAAGCAGACAAACACTCAGGGTTGCTCGGAGACATAACAACGTACAGTGACGTGGAGACTGTTGTAACAAGACACAGATGTAAACAACAAAAAATGTGCCCAATTCTGCCCCTTAATTAGTGGTGGTTTCATCCTTTTCTCCCCCCAAAACTAATTGGTATTCTTTAGTCTTATGAAAATGAGAATCAGTAAGCTTCTTAAAAAGGGATTTCCATTTTTTTTTTTTTTGGCATTTGGAGACCTCTATGGTTAAAACTGCTAAGAGCTGAGGTTAAGTGGCCTGTTTAAAAATCACACCCGTTAGTCGATTGCAGACCCAGAAAGCTGAGAATAAGCTACTGGACCGGCACCTTCTATATTGGCTCTTGCCTGCCCATCGTCCAAGTTCAGGAATATGCAGGATTTGTGTCACCTTGGTCATTTAACCTTGACACATTCATTTGGAGGATGCTATTTCTATCTTGTCACTCCTACATCCTCAGACCCTTGCCTAGAAAAGACAGAAAACAGTTCTTATGATGTTTTCAGAATGAATGAATGAATCTGTGTATCAATCATCTATTCAGATTTTCTGTACATTTTTACATCAATGTATTCTTTTTGAATACAAACTATGATTTTAAAAACAAATCATCATTTACTTTCCATTTTATACACACACTGCAACCAGCGATAGCATCACCAATGGCACCCTCATGATGATTCAGGTCAAGGGAGTCTGCATTCGAAACCACTCACGCTCGGTTTTACATTCCAAGGGTCAGCTTCTCAGCAGGGCCAGTTACAAATGGCAAATAATGCCTCATGGGGCAATATTTATATGGAGACCTTAGAATCCATTTTCTCCAAAGGTAATCTTTCTGATTGGATTATTACTTGTGGCTGTGGCTAAGATCAACCACCACAAATTATGTGAAATCTGTCTTTCTCATGCTATACACACACACACACACACACACACACACACGGCATAAAACATGCTCTGTGATTCTGATTTCTGTTTTCCGTTTTTCTTTTTCTCCTACAACTGATGCATTATTTCTAAAAGTTTCCTGCTGCTTCTTTGATTGCCTTTCTTGTACCCCTGATTATTGCACCTGCCAGTGCTTGCCCTGTTTTCCTCACTAGTGGATGTGCAAAGGCACAGTTTTAAGACAGAAAGCTGACTGGTGCAGTCTTTCTTCCTCTGAGCTCAGATGAGCCCCATCAGGATTGTGGAGCTGGTGTCTCCATCTCCAGTAAAAGATGACTCCTGTATCTCTCACTCTTTTCCAGGTTTCTCTAGCTTGTTCTGAATGGAACTGGCACGTCTTTAGCTGCCCCTGGTAACGTTCTTTTGGTTTCCTACTGGCCCAGGGCATGGGATGTGTGGCTTCCAACCAAGCAAAATAAAACTGCGTGAGGGGTGGGCCCCATGGAGAGGAAGGTTTCTGGTTCCCCCCACCCTCCAAAGCTCATGTGCTCACCTGTGTTTGTAGAATGTGTGTGCATGTGTGTGTCTGCATGTGTGAGGGAGGACACTGAAGCAAAAGGGAGGCAGACAGATTATTCTTTATTCGCTGACATTTGATAATACTGTTTTGGCCAGATTTGCGCAATTGCTAAAGAGTAATTTTGTAGCCTGAAACCCTCCTTTGTTAAGATGAGGCCTTTTATCCTACTGGAGCCAGATTCACTATCTGAAGACACCCATGTGCTCCACTACGAGGCTGGTCAGGAAATTCAACAGAAAACCAACAAACAACCCGCAATCCCTGTGGATACGTAATCTGAGTTAGATTTGAAATGCTAAAAATATTTTAAATTCAATTACTCAGTACCCGCACCTACGCATAATATACTGTATGAATGCAAGTTTGTCTGCCACTCTGTGAATATCTGCTCATCTCTATGGTGACATCCCATCAGTTTTTACTTATCTGTCGACAACCGAGTGTTCTCAATATCCCCATGCAGGTTCTGATATAGAAAGCAGAGTGCAGAAAGGGGAAATATGTGGTGAGGGGCCCGGCAGGTCTGATGTGGTGCGGCTCGGTATGCAGGGGAGCTGAGGCCGGATGAAATCCGAGAGCTGTTTCTACTCAGCTTCCTTGAAGTGCCTCCTCCGAATCATCTCACGGGATCCTTGGACCACAAGTAGATGGCCTCCGCTCCCACCTACCTCTGCTTTGAAAATGGAAACCTAAAGGGTCCCAGGTGGCTAGGGTTTGGGAGCCTGCATTTTTTTTTATACCTTCTTTTGATGCCAAACACGTCAAAAGAAATGGTAAAAAGAAGTCTGGGCTCTCTGTCAGACCAGCACATTCAGGTTGGGACAGGCAACGTGTGAAACCCGCCGCCCGCCCCTCTGCAGCACCGTCCCCGCCCTGAGCAGAGGCCTCGGGACTGCTCCAGGGGCACCGTCCCCGCCCTGAGCAGAGGCCTCGGGACTGCTCCAGGGGCACCGTCCCCGCCCTGAGCAGAGGCCTCGGGACTGCTCCAGGGGCACCGTCCCCACCCTGAGCAGAGGCCTCGGGACTGCTCCAGGGGCACAACTCTCGGCTGATTTCATTTCTGCTCTTGGCTCCTTTGCCCGGGGAACACATGTGAGGCAACCGTTGCGACCTGTCATGATAAGCCAGTGCCCTAGAGAACATTACCTAACCCAGCTCCACCCTCTCTGAGAAGGAGTTTAACCCTAGAAAGTTCCTTGAATGGGCCCTGAAAAACCAGCACAGAAGAGATTCCCGCCCCCCGAAGGAAGGCCACACGGAGGGGATGTGATGCAGTAGACGCACTCCCTCCTCTATCTTGACAGATGACTTAAATGCACTTGATGGCTTTAGCTTCTAAAATAAATACATGTTCTCAGTGCCTCCTTTCTTACCCTCCACCCACACACACACATTTTTGCCACCACCAGTGCCACGTAGCATAATCGAACAGATCCAATCTTGGCTCCTGTTGCGCTGAGAGCTGTATGGCCTTACACACGTTGACTCAGCATGTCTCAGATTCTCCAGATCAAAAGAAGAAATACTAACAGCTCCCTCATATGTGAGGTTGTGGGGGTTAAGAGAGGAGAGGAAGTTTCTCAGCCAGAATCCTGCCCAAAGATGGGCACTCTGTAAAGGTACAGGTCCATCCAACTCCTCCCCAGCCCCATCTTTGTTTCTCCTTGAGTGAATCCTCTGTGCTGTCCTCCCAACTTCCCACTTCCTACTTCCGGAGGTCTTCACGGTCATAAACTGTCCTTCCTTCCTCACGTGGGGAGGGTTCTGCCTGCCTGCACTCGAACAGAGGTCCTACACCCCCTCAACTGCCTGTTTCTATACCCGACAGCTAGACTCTCAGGAAGTTTACCTCCTTTCTCCCCTCCACCCGTCCCGCTTCACTTTAAAAATACCTAGACAGAAAAGGCACGTTGCTGGCAGTGCTTTCCTCAGCGAGGCAGCCTCCCCTCTGGGTTGCCTGCAGCCACTCAAGGGTAGGCTTCACAGATTGCAACTGAGTGCCACGAAGCGGCTGGCTCTCCCGGCAGCTGCTCGGCTGCTTTCCTCCTTGGGGTCCGGGGTCTGTGCTCCCCGAATGAAGATCCTTTGGACTTCAACACAGTGGAATAACACCTATTTCAAATATATTATTTGATGAAAGCAGATGTCAGCAGATACTGCCTATGTAATTGATATTTGATTTATTCAAGATTTATGCATGCTGTGCCTTAGATTTATTAATGATAATCCCCGGCTCTTGTGTTTAATATAGTGGAACCAAAACATAATTTGCTGGGATCAGTCAGAAATGCATCAAAGTGATTAACTCTACATGCAAACCATTATCCAGTGACATCCCTACTGTGCACAGTGCAAAAGGAGGCAATAACACAGTAATTGGCTTCACTTACGCGAGTTAGGTATTTGCTGTGATTGCCAGTAAAATGTGGTCCCTTTCATCTCTGATTCTGCATCTCCAGATCCCTCGTCACCCTTTGATGCTCCCTTTGCAGGCAGCCCTCTCCTGAACTGAGCAGGTGTGCACACACTCGTACGTGACATCCCACTCCAGCAATGACATGGTAGGAAAGGTGCACAGTCTTCTTACTACAACAGACAGGAGGGTAACTGTCCTTCTCTGGAGGCCCCCCTGGTGAGGCACCACCCCTGGTGGGGATGAGGGACCACCTCTCTTTCCCACAGGAATGCCAGCAAATGAAAATCGTGTCCTAGCAATGCTCTTAGCCCCCATCTGTCACCTACAGCAATACCCAGACACACTGAAAAGCCATTGCCATCTTGGAGTAGACTCTTGGAGTCATGCAAACAATCACTGAGATAACTTTTTTTGGTGGGTGAGGGGATGCCTATTCATTTATGTTTGTTTTCTGCTTTGTTTTGTTTCAGCCAATTAAAACTTATTTGAATGAATAACCCTTTACTACAACACAATATCCTTCCCCCTTTTTTGTTTTAAAATTGTTTTTTCTATCATGCATTGCTGATAATAGAAGATGAGAGCAATTTTGATTTAAAATTTTTGAAAGTAAAAATAATATACACATGTGGCAAAATATTCAAAATCTACAAAATATGGGAAATGGAAAATCAAAGTCTCCCTTCTCTGTTCTATTCTCCATCTCTATTCTCCATCTCTATTCTCCATTCTCCTCTCCCCAGAGGCCATCACGGAGACAGCTTTTAGCGTAGCCTCCCACAAAATTCAAACAGTATCCCTACAAATATATGCACATGTGTTTTTCATTTAATACTGTATCTTGGAGATGTTTCCCTGTTTGCACCAGGAGAGCTACCCGATAGTCTCTGTTGCTGTCTATCATCATTTTTAATTGCTTAAGGTGCTGCCTGGCCTAGAGATGCTGTGCAGTAAGCTTTCTATTTGAAATCACTTAGAAATTCCAGCCTGGGACCTGGGTGCAATTTGGAACAAAGCAGCATCTTATGAGGACTTACAGAAAGATGGAAACACACACTGCATCCCATATTTTATAGCAAACCTGTAAATGGTCCCTGATTTCTCTGTTGTCGTGTGTCTTCAGGGCATCTGATGTGATGTGTCAACTCATCAGCATGACATTCTGATAGGAGGGTATTTCTGACTTGTGAGTCTAACCCCAGGTCTATATGGGGGCTTTAGCATATTCAGTATACATTGGTAAACACTGCTGATGCTGTCTACCTCATGGATCTAACGTGACTCATGACTAATTTAAAATGAAGTCCCAAGATGCTTTTGTTTGGTTCTCTCACGGGACAATACCAGTTGTTCTTTACATTTCTCTTTTGCTTCCCAAGCAGCACTAGAGGTATATTAAGAATATACAGGGTTCTTGTCTATGATCACAATTTATTTGCTACTTGGTTTTTATTATTTTTCTACAACTCTTCTAAAAGATGGTAATCTCTGTTGAGGTTTTGTTCTTTGAGCCCTCCAAGAGGGGATCATTATTTCATGATTCTGGAGCATTCCTAAACTCTGACATCAGCTCTGCACAAGTATTTAAAAATAAATGAGCTTAAAAAACCCGAATATATAGGGACAACTCACAAGGGGCATTCCTTTGCATTTTTAATGCTATTAGGGAATTGCAGTGAAAATCAAATGGGTACCTTTGGATGCTTTCTATTTTTTTTTCAGTCACAGTGAACAATCCCCATGTTCTAAATGGCATGATTCGTGGACTGGGCCTGTCAATACACATCCCAGGCTTTGGTCCTTAAGAACAGTCTCCACTTAGCAAACCCACCTTGCTCCTGAACTGTGGATGCAGCAGTTTGCTCTCTTTACTCCTTTCTCTGAGCTGCTACAGAAGCTACTCCTACTTCAGCAAGACAAGTAATCTATTTTTCCTATCCTGAAAGTTAATTGATTCCTGCTTCTGAGTGCCATGCACTATGAAGAGCTATAGCTTTGCTGGGCAGCAGGCTACCTGACGAGGTCCAGCTGGATTCACTTCGAAAGGCTGCCGCAGAGCTCAGCACAAGTCTTAAAAAAAAGAAGAACAGAACAAAAAAAACCCCGAGGGAGTGATTTCAAAATGTAAAGTATGACTGTCAGTCTTCACAGTCTTCAGACTCCCAGGAGATAAGGGGACCATGGCTGGTACAGAAGGGGAGGACCAGTAGGCAGGGTGTAAGCTAGTAATCATCCTGCTGAGCCGACCCTTGAGCAAGGTTCACCTGGGTGCATATCCAACTACATATGCTTCTTCCAGCTGAGAGGCCAGGAAGAACATTTAATCACTCTGAGCCTCAGTTTTCCTTCTGGGGAAAAATGTCTACCTTGGGTGCTATGGTGAGAACCTAGGAAAATACATAGGAGGAATTGTATATTAAGAAAATGATTACACGATGCTAGCAGAGTGCGCGGCACCCAATGGATAATGATATCAGTAAGAGTAACCTTACTATTCAACAAGATCCCAACATTCCAGCCACTAACAATTTTCTCAGGGAAAGGCTGTGAGAACTTCAGACACTTCAACTATGCTCTGGAGGACACATGACATCTACCAGGCCACCGGCTACATACCATCTACTACCATGGTTTTTAGGCTCAGTACTCCTAAAACTCCCTCGTGCTTCCTGTGAGCCAGTGATACTGATGATCCCATAGGACTTGTTTAGCTGGTGTTTACCGATTGCAAGTCCAACATCTAGACCCAAGGAGCATAATAAGGAGGAAATGGATGGGGACCCTCAAGCAGCAAGTGCTTCATTTACTTCAAACTACCAGGGGAAAGTCTGGCTGAAGCCCTTAAATTTCGTAAAACCTGAGTTCCCTCCTGGAAGTGGGTCCTTTCCTTCCAGAGAGCACAGTCCATGTTCAAGTTATTGAAATGACATGCAATGCTGTGTTTAGGTGCCATGGGCTGATGAAACTTCCTTTACTCCTGAGCCGCTCTTACACTTGAGGCCAGTTGGTAACTTTCGAATTATCCATGCTATTGGATTCAGTTAGGTCTGCACAGTATCAGGATGTCAGGGTGAAAAGCTATTCAAGGTCCTTCTGGGCCACCAAGTCATAGATGTTTGTAAAAGGTTAGAGTCTGAAGGGACCTTAGAAACCCTTTAACTTGGCCTCTTGATTTTTCAAACAAATTCCTGTGCAGGATACTAATACATGTGATTGATAAGAGAGCGGTTACTCTCATTGGAAGCGGAGAGAGAACTCCCCTCTGGGCAACCCTGGCACCTGACCCACCTTTGAAAACCACTCTGTCTAATTTAATTTTCACCAGCAGGAGAGGGCCATAAGGCAGTGCTACCTTGAATTATGGTCTCTTGAGCACAGCATCAGCTTCATCTGGGAGCTCGCTAGAAATTCAAGTTCTCAGGTCCACCCCAGACCTCTTGGAGGTGGAGTCTGTGCACTTGTGCTTCAACAATCTCTCTAGAATGATGACTGATGTACAACGCTCAAGTTGAGAACAGTCCTCTAAGAGCCGTTCAGTGACTATTGCAGGCTCACTCAATAAAACTCAGCTTTGGTAGATGGCAAGGCTAGACTTCTATAAATCTCATTGACATTGTGGGGTAGTATGCACCTGTCTTCAGAGTGGTTCTCTTCTACTTCATACAATTTAGTAGCACTGCAGAGAACTCTAAATCTGTTATACTTTGAAACAATTCAAATGGTGGTTCTTTTACACAAATTACTTACAATCAAGAGATTTTGATTCCTACAATAGATTATTTTAAATGGATTTGGCCAGTAGCTCAAATGTTGCAGTGATATTACAAAAACCATATTTCACAAAAATTATAATTTGCCAATTATAAAAATAGAGCATATCCTAAATTTAAAGAGTGATTTTAGTTTTTAAAACATGTTTCCCATTCACTATTTCACTTTATAATACCCTCTCCTGACACCCTACAACTTCCTCCTTTCCTCCATTTATCAGGGGTAAAAAATGAAGAACAGAGAGGTTAGGTAAGATTCCCTAGGCCACATACCGAAATAGTGGCAGAATGGATATCTGAATCCCCTTTCGATACCTAGCCCATTGTTTTTCTCCTCTAGGAAATATATTAGACATTTCTCTAAGATGTGAATTTACACCAGATCAGTTTCCTCTACAGAGCTTCATTCTTTTCTCTCTCTTCTGTTGTTCATCACTTATAGTAATAAACTTCATAAAGGTCCTAAAATCGTTGAATTCCCCCTTCGCTGAAAAGTCAGGGAGCTCCCTGCCCCATCCCGGTGACAGGTGAGATGGGCGGTGTCATAACTAAGGCAACTATTCCCTTCTGATCCTACTGGTGGGCATCTGTTTCTGGTTGTAACTGGCCAAACACTCCCTTTGCAGGAAAACTAATAACATCTTAACATATGGTCTTGAATCTGGGCCGTCTAATGACCTTGCATGGAGATTAATTGAAGGTGTTAATGGCACAGTTCCCAGCCAGGAATGTCAAAATACTGGCTTGGCCTCCTATGTACATGTTTTAAGAGGATTTGCTATTGATACTGAATGGGATTAACTTTAAATATAAAGAAAAATACTATAACTTCAGCAACCACCTGTGAAGCAAGTTTCTGTAGCTAAGGTGGCTGGATTAGTGCTCCCAGCAGGGTGCAAGATAATGAATTTGACATCCCCTTTTGACTCCCTGGGAGAAATTTCCAGGATACAATCTTCTTAAGTGAAGGTATTATAAGGAGCAATATTCTGCAGAGGGTGAAAAATTCATCCTATGACCTCTATACGACTGTGAATGGAAAATGCCTTTAGAGATTAGAGCTGATTTATGGGTTCTGTACTATGACTGCTCCCTCCCTATCTCACTCAAGCAGGAGAAATGGGCAAAAGACTAGTGAAAAGAACTACACTTTGAACTATATTCCCTAAAGTATTTACAGAGAAATGTATTCAACTGCTAGGAAATTTGGGGCTTAGTTATCATAATTCTCATAACTTCATCCAGATACAAACTCCTCTTCTCTCTCTCGGTTCTAATTTCTATTTTTTCTTTCTATTTCAACTACCCTAGTACTCATGTTGCTTGTGTATATGTGTTTATTATAATTCACCTTAAAAGTGTCTTGTGGAATATAAATTATGAAGACATAAAAGTAAACATAGAATAATCTTCTTTCATGCATATATTTACAAACCCATAAACTCTCAGGAAGAGAGAATTGGATTTTTAAAACATTGAGAATTACTCTCACTTGGCTTTTCTTTGCCCAGTTTATTTAGCTATTTTGGCCAAAAGAACCATACAAAACATGTCACAATCAGATCAACTGCTGGCTACACAACTGACTAGAAAGTAAAAATTATTGACTCCAACAGAGCACCACGGATTCAGTCATGCCTTAGGGAACAGACCCTTGAAATCATAATTTCACAAGTCTTTCTTTGAGGAATTACTCAGTGCCTAGTTCTTGGAGTATTCCTTTTCTGTACCCTTGCAACCCTTGCAACACACAAGTCTCTATACATTATTGAATAGCATTTTTGTGCATTTTCTCTGTTTCCACTTGTCCTGACAAATGGTGAGCTTCTTGAGGGTAGACTTGCATCTTACTTATCTTTTCACTGCCCAACATTTCCAGCAATGACTGACATATAATACTGTGTACATGGTTTTGTGGATTGGTAATTCCGTGTGGTATACAAAGTCTTAGACAATGTCATCTTGATTGCAAGGAGGTTATAATATATTTGCGGTATTAGTACTGATTTACCTGAAAAAGCAGAGTAGAATTAATCCACAGTATTGCTGGCCAACATAACACACTTGGTTTCACAGACTCAAGAAAGCCAGCTAAGTTTATTTAGGTCACCCAGTAACACACATTTGTGCTTATTGAGAAACACTTTGTGGCATATGAAAAAAATCCCTAGATGCTTAATTAATCTTTCTTACAAACTTAGCACATTCTCTGCTCGTG
Source organism: Artibeus jamaicensis (assembly GCF_021234435.1). Lineage (NCBI taxonomy): Eukaryota > Metazoa > Chordata > Mammalia > Chiroptera > Phyllostomidae > Artibeus > Artibeus jamaicensis. The sequence continues at coordinate 7,251,940 of NW_026521738.1, forward strand.
TACGTGTGCCAACAAGACTCCACATGTGCATTTTGACTTTCCCCCAAATAAAATTTTCCAAATTCTTTTAAAAAATGCTTAACCCACTATGTTCAGATGAAAGAAGTAGAAAATGGAGTGGACCAGCTTTATCTAATTTTCTAAATTGAATAAAATGAAAAACAAATAAATGGATGATGAAAAGCAATGTATGTCTGATTCACTTGGCTTTCCTGTTGGTCAAGCCACTCAGGTAATTCGGTTGGGCAGGCTTAAATTCCTTGCACATTTCGCTTTCAAGATCAGGCCAAATGGCCAGCCATCCACTGGGCAGCCCATGGCAAACAGACCCACACAAACCGTAAACAAAGGAATGCTGAGCGGAGCTATCACTGGCTTGGGTATTGGAGAGCAGAGAAACACAAGTAGAGTTATAAAGAGATTATGTGGCCCTGGATATCGCAAATGCACTATAGACTGTTTCCCCCTCACTAAAATGAGGCAATGCAAAGATACCTCAGTGAAAAAGGCAATTAGTGGTGGGGAATGAAGTTCCTTACTTTTCCTTCCCCATTCTCTCCCTCCCAACCTTTTCAAGTCTCCCTTGGGTCCAATTTGGGAATTCTTGCAGAGGCTAAAGTCCAGCAGTTTAACAGCTATTAAACACGGTCGTAAAAGTGAAGACGCCGCCTGTGAGTTGGGCTCTCGGTAGCGTCGGAGGAATATGGCAAATAGCACAACTCTTTCGCTGAAAGGGAATAATGGAAGAACTGAAGGGAGGGGCTGCGGATAGGCCAGACTGGGACTTCATGATGACAACCAGTGGAGCATGCTAACTCACTTTGGTATTGCTATTTAGTACCTGTGAAGTCTACCATTATGCATTATTAAATTCATGTATTATTGAATCATGAATCCTTGTTCCCTGATAAGAAATGGAGATGATTTCTTAGTTTAAATGAAAGCCCTGCCTCCTTATTTAAATAAAAATGCATTACTGGCTGCCTAGCATGCTAATCAGAAAACTGCATTAAGCAGGTAGGACTATATGAATTAAAAAATAATGAAACAAGACTTTTCAGCCAGACATTGTTCCCTCGCCTGCTTTTCATGACAGCGGATTTCCTACTTGGAGTTGATAAGACAACGGCAAATGAAGATAACAACATGAGAGGGAAATCATTCACTCTAATGGGCTCCACCTGTGCAGACTGCGGCTCATTTACATGGCTGCAGAAAAATTAGAAATCATGTGGCAATTAGTCTGTTCTAGATTATGCAGTGTGTCAACTGATACCACTCAGGAGAGCACTAGTGCTAAAATGGTTTCAGAAGATAAATCTACTCTCCTATACAAACAGTTTTAATTACCTGGAAAATGACATCGCCTATTGAGAAATCTCCATTGTGAACCTAGGCTGCTCTCCTACTATTGGAATCAGATGTTGGGACATTCCAGTGTTTATGTAATTGACTCATATAATATTTGATGACTTGTTGAAACTGAAATTGGGCTTTCCGTTCAAGTCCTCAATTGTTCATCAAAAACCTCTCTAATGTCTCCCTCAGAGTGGGTCAGGGAAGGGATGTGTTAGATTTTTTAATAAATGTTTCTGTTTACTGCTTAGCTCTCCTGTCCTATACACATCTGATAATTTATTATAAAATAATTTCAAGTATAAAGCTGGAGTCAACCTACTCCACAGATCTACCTACTGTGAACCATTTCTTATGAATGAAATGCTAAGTAAGACCTTTAAAATGTTTGGATTCTTACTCAACCCAGTGGGATAAAATTTTTCTATTCATTTTGGCCTTAAAGTATATTTATAACTTTCTTTAAAAACCGTGAAAGTATCTGAAGAAATAATATTCATGAAAATCCAGGTTTTGTATTTATAAGAAATTGCTTAAAGGTTTTGTTTTGATTTGCTTGTGTATAAAAATGTTTGTGTATTCACAGACACTTTATTTAGTCATTATTTTTTGTAGTGTTTTGTTGGGCTTGGGGGTAATGCAATAATTCAGGATTAATGGAGACAACCAAAGTTTTGGTTCTTGGGTAGAAGTAAACTCTTGGGGTTTGTTTTCTGCCTGCGTTTTGAGAGAAGAAAGGGTCAAAGGCTCTTTTGGAAAACAGCAGGCAAGCACTTAGCATTGTCTGTTACAGTTTGCTCCCAAAGCAAACATAACAAGGAGCTTCCGGTTGGTGGGTGGGAATGGGAGTACGGCCTGCCTTAGAAGGCAGGCAATGGGCACCTTCAAAGACAAAAACGGGGCCCCTCTTACCTACGGGTACAGAAGTCAACCCTCTAACCTAGTGGGACTTCAGCCAGGGTAACCTCTACTGGCCCAGAGAATTTTCCAAACTTGTTCTCTGAGATCGAGTTCCAAGATTCCAAATCTGACTAAAAATATGGTCTCCAGGGACACTTCACATGGACCTTTAGGGACAGGTTTTCACTTTTTGTCCCAGAAGCATCAGTTTAGTGAGGTTTCCTTCAACAAAAGACTGCCAAGGACATATACATTTAAAAACATTTCTATTCTGCTTCCTGGACAACAAAATGAAAACAGTGCATTACGAGTTCTGCAGGGAAGACACTTACTGGACCCAACATTTTCCAGATCCAGCTGAGCTGTACAAGCACTCTGCCCCCCAGCCTCTTTGTAATGGAGCCCTCTCACACATCTGGGGTCCAAAAGAACAACGTTGGGTTCTACTCTTGCAGTGGAAGACAAACTGCCAGGGCAGGCTCTGCCTATAGACAGAACTCTAAGATATGAGGGTCACAGTTTATGGTGCTGGAGAGGACAGAAGGCACTTTGATGGCTGGGCAGATTTTCTGAATCCTTTGGCTCATTCCAAGGGCGTTTCCTCCCATCTCAACACCTATGTGTGCACACACGCACAGGCATGTGCCCGAGCATAGACACAGACAACAGGCACGCACAACCCCAGCTACAGGTCCAGCACAATTTTGCAACGGAGGCCCCTTCCGAACATAGCAAATGTTTTGAGCAACAATTTTCTCATTTCCTCAAGGCTAGGACTTAATCAGTACCATTCTAGATGCCTGGGAAAGAAGTTAATTCATTACCCACAATGAGTATCTTAAGGCACCAGGGCATAATTCTCTCCTAGAACCAGAATACAGTGACACCCTAGCAATATTTTAGGGTGATATATATTTTTGTGGCAATATCTTTTCTTACATTATTTTACCTTTCCTGAAAGAGAATGTGAAATGTCTTATGATAAGGAATCAAAGAATGATGGACCTTTTAGTCTGGGCAGGATCTTAGAGATGGTGCAGTTCCTTGTCCTCACTGTACAGGCAAGGACGGTAAGATGCATGGGGAACCCCAAGTTGCTGTGGGTGACACACTGGATCAGGGATGGAGCAGGGTCTTTGGACCCAAGGATGTAGCTTGCGCCTGAGGGCCCAAGAATAGTTTGTTCTGCCACATCCCTGCACTGTGTGGGGGCTAGAGCTGTCACCCAGGGTCCTTTCAGGGAAGGAGAGGGTGGGTCCCCTTCAAAAGAGTCCTAGCCACAGACATGTGAGTTCATCACATCAGAGAGTAAGTCACGCAGCACCCTGAAACTCACTCAGAGAGCAACACTGACAGCACAGAGAAGAACAAGGAGCCAAAAAGTCCTCAGGGGAACTGTGAGTGTCCTAGGAGAGAACAGGAAACTGGGTGAAAGGCAAGCCAGTGGAGCTGCAGTCCCTCAAGGAACATGCAAACTTGTCCGGGAGGTGAGAAGTTCCCTTCCGCGGCTAACACGGCAGCAGCCGCCCCGTTTCTAGGGAGATGTTTATAAACAGAGTTGCAGCTGGGCGGTGTGAGCGTGCACAGGGAAGGGGAGTCTGAGCTCAGGCTGGGGTCTCCAAGCAGTCGCACACACACAAGGACCCTCCTCACAGCTGAAGGGGCAAGGCAACACAACAGCAGCTAAACTCCATGCTTTTTGGTGCATCGACTTAAAATGGAGTATGAAATATTACCCAATCACTAAAAATGATGGTGATTCTTGAAATACTAGAATTGAATTGAGAAATATTTTTAAGCATTAAAAACAATGGAAAAATATGTATCTGATTACACAAAATGTAAACTGTTGGCGTGTTAGAAAATGCAAGAGGATCAAAGGCAAACTGGTGAAGTGATCTGTCATCAATATAACAGGCACATGTTTTAACACCTTTTTAGGGTGGGAAGAAAGGTACCCGTGCTTTTGAATTAGGTAGCCCTACTCACAGCAGCTACGCATAATCCCTGTGGAAATTTGTTCTTGGCCACGAATGTTCTTTGCGCTTTAAATCTCGTGAGGTGACACGTGTCCTCCCACAGTTTCTGTGAGCCACTGTCGATTACAGTTATTGGATGATCTCCACAGGCTGCAGTGATATTTATAGCACATTTCATAACATCAAAGGGTTTCTCCTTTTCACCTGCTAACTCTTATCTTCATTTCCTCAGTTACTTCAGTGTAGGCACTTGTAGTGACCTCAAAATTTGCATTTAACACCCAGAGGGACACCCTGCCGCAGGTCCAGTGCCAATACTCACACCCCTTTTTTTAGTCATTTTAAGTCAAAGGGTCTGCAGAACACATTAAATGGCAGAGCTGATATAACAGATAAATACCCTAGGATTAATGACTGGCTGAGGGTGTTCCCAGTATGCTGCCCAGAATACACAGTATATTCCACCACACATACCAGTTTCCATTGACTAAGAAGGAGAATAGTATAGCACTCAAAACCTGGGATGAAATTAGCCACGGGACTATTAGCTGTAAGCCCAAGGAAGCTCAGTCCTTCATCTTCTGTAACTCTGCTCACTCCATTGGTGATCTCATCCTGAATTATGGCTCTGAATATCAGAAAGTGATGACTGCTTGGAAATGTATGTCTCCAGCCCAGACTTGTCCCCTGAACTCCAGACTCATATATCCAACTGTTTGGTTGACATCTCCACTTGGAAGTCTAATAATCATCACAGACTTTCAGGTCCCAGATGGAACTCCTGATCTCATACATGTACTCCTTACCTACCTCAAAAAATGGCAATTCCATTCTTCCAGTTGCTCAAGCCTCTCTTTGTCTTATCCCCATCTCTGTTCGAGCAGGAAATCCTGTTGGTTATTATCTTCAGAATATACCCACAATCTGACCATTTCTCACCACTTACACTGCAACTTCCCTGGGCTAAGCTGCCATCATCAATCACCTCAATAATTGCAATGGTCTCTAACTGACCTCCCTGACTTTGCCTTTGATATCCACAGTTCATGCTCATCTTAGCAGCCAGAATCTGTCATGTCAGGCCTTTAACAAAGGCTTGCTCTGTCTCTCAGAAGAAAAGCTTCAGAGCCTCACAATGGCCAGAACACCTTACTAGTGTACCTCTTTCACACAGTTTTATAGTCATCTCTGTTTCACTCACTCTGCTCAAGCTATACTTAACCCCCCTGCATCTTTTTTAAACATGCAAGGCATGCTTCCACCTTGGGGATTTTAAAAAATTGTTTTTTTTTCTTTTTTTTCCAATTAGCAATAATCGCACCTTGGATAAACCTCATTGGCTATGATACTGCCACTGTGCAAAGCTGGAGAGATTTTTTAATTTGCCTTTTCACTGGCTTTGATCATTCTTCCTATATTCTCCAAATACCTGCATGACTATCATCTCCCTTAAGCCTCTGCCTAAATGACACCTTCTCATGAGCTCTTTCACAGACCACCCCACCTCACACTGTAACCCTCATCCCAGTATTCCCCATTACTTTCTGAACTGTCCTCCAGAGTGCTTATTCTATGTGAAATTATACCTTTATCTATTTACTCTCAGTTTCTCCAAAGTGTTACCACAATGAAGGCAGAGATTTTTGTCTCAATTTTCCTACTACTATAAACTCAGTGGCTAAAATAGTGCCTGGAAAACTAAAGAAAGTATTTGTTGAGTAAAGGAAGAAGAAAAACATTTACATATATGTTTATTCATATGAGATTTTATGGTCACATAAGATACATGGTCTTACCCAGGTGGAAGGATAGTGGGAACTATAGCTTAGCTGTGTGCCTAGAAGGCAGAGTCAAATAGATAGTGGTGAACAAGGCAGTCTTTATGACATGTCATTAGGTCATATATATTGGTAAGATAGACATTAAGTCCCTGATAGATCCTGAATAGGCAACTCAAAGAAAAGAAAATCTAAAAAGTTAGTAAACATATAAAAAGAACATGTAATCTCAGAATTACAAATAACAGTGCAAATTTAAACAAGATAATATATTTAGAAAGTTCTTCTCTAGTTTGCTGAGAGTTTTCTTTAATGAATAGTTGTTAAAGTTGGTCATGTTTTTCCTGCATTTATTGTGATAATCATATTTTTTTTCCTTCCTTAGTTGTTAATAGTACTAATGGGTTGACTTCAGAACGTTGAAGCAACCTGCACTCCTAAAAGAAGGGTCATGGTGTACTAGCCTTTTTGCATATGTGCTAACGTTTTAAAAGTTTTTGTGTCCATGGTTGTGAGAGTTAGGGTCTGTAATTGTCTGATTTTAATATCCTTACCAGGTTTTGGTATTAGAGAAATTGAAGTGTTCCCTCCTGGGCTTTTTTGAGAAAGAATTTATGTATATTTGGTATTAGTTCTTAGAATTTTGGCTAGAATTCATCAATGAAACCATACAAACTTTCGGTTTTCTTTGAGGAAATTTTTTAAAAAACCATTTTATTGACTTATTTTCAGAGAGAGGGGAAGGGAAGGAGAGAGGGAGAGAAATATCAATGTGTGGTTGCTTCTCATGTGTCCCCCACTGGGAACTGGCCTGCAACCCAGGCATGTGCCCTGACTGGGAGTCAAACCATAATCCTTTGCTTCACAGGCCCGTGCTCAATCCACTGAGCTACACCATCCAGGGCTCTTTGAGGAAATTTTTAATAAAGAATTCAATTTATTAAATATAACTATTCAGATTTTTTACCTTTTCTTGTATATTTTGGTATGCTGTATTTTTCTTTTTAAGAAATTTGTCAATTTCATCTAAAGTCTAGACTTGCTGGCATAAAGTTGTTCATAATACTCCAATATTATCCTTTTTAAGTGACATATCTTAAAATTCTATGTTAGTAGTATATAACAGGACTTATCTTTGTAATATACTATTTTTAGAGTAGTTTTAGAATCACAGCAAAACTGAATGGAAAGTACAGAGATTGCCTCTATTGCACATGCTCTCTTGTTACCAGTATCTCCCAGCAGAGTGGTACATCTGCTACAATTAAAGAAACTACATTGACAGTGTCATTGTCAACAAAAGTCCACAGTCTGCCTTAAGGTTCAGTCTTTGTGCTACACCTTCTGTGGGTTTGGACAAATGTATAATGACAGGTACCCACCATTATAATATCATATAGTTTTCCTGCCCCCAAAACCCTCAGTCCTCCACCCACACATCCCACCCTTTTCTTTAACCCCTGACAACCACTGATCATTTTTCACTGTCTTTTCCAGAATGTTAGCCATTTGGTTGGAATCACATAGCGTGTAGCCTTTTTAGATGTATCTCTCACTTAGTAATATGCATTACAATTTCTTCCATGTATTTTCATGGTTTAATAGTTCATTTTCTTGAAGTGTTGAATAATATTCCATTGTCTTGATGTATCACAGTTTATTTATCCAATCACCACTGAAAGACATCTCGGCTGCTTCCAGGTTTGGGCAGTTATGAATTAAGCGGCAGTAAACATCCATGTGCAAGTTTCTGTGTGCACATAAGTTTTCAATTCCTACAGGTAAATGCCAAGGGGTGTGACTGCTGGATCGTAGGGTATCAGCATGTTCAGTTCTGTCAGAAACCACCAAACTGTCTCCAAAGTGGCTGTCCCATTTGGCGTCCCCACTAGCAATGAGTAAGAGTCCCCACTGCTCTTCACTTTCACATCAGGATGTGGTATTATCAGTGTTCTGGATTTTGGCCACCCTAGTGAGTGTGGTATTTCATTTTCATGTACTGCTTGTGGGAGAATAAATCTGAATAACTGAAGACAAATGCATACAAAATCTCTGAGACAAAAATCTTTATCAAACTATACTATATAATTTAAGTTCTACAAATCCACATATACTTACACATACATATTTGATGTGTATATAATGTGTAAGTATACATGGGATTATTTCATGCTCTCTCATCTCCCCTCAACTTTCTTCTCTCTCTACTCCCAGCTGATGAACTTATTTCTTCATTTCTGAGGAAGAAAATCAAGTAATCAGAAGAGAACGACCCGACAATCCTGCCACAACCCCCACCCCTCTGCACTGACACCCACGTTCACTACCGTCTCCCCCACTGCAGTGCAGAAGGGTCAAGCTCTCCCCTTGTGCACTAGGTCTTATCCCGTCTCTCCTCCCTTTAGTCATAGTTGAAACGATCCCTGGGTTCCCTGTGTCATAAATCTTTCCCTCTCTACTGGATTGTTACCATTAGTTTACAAATATTCTGTGTTATGTGATGACTCAATCACACATCTCTTTTTATCTGATTCTCTTTATGGCCCCCCACCCTCAGCAGGTGTTCACACTAGGCTAGCATCCTTAACCTCCGCTGACACCACACTCGCCAAATCCAATGGTTAGAGCTCACCCCTCCTGGTACTTCACCTCCAGCAGCATCTGAGAATCAGAGGAGCAGGCCACTCCCTCCTTCTCAAAACATTTTACTACTGGCTTCCAACATTCTATACCTGTTTTCCTTTACCTCACTGGTTACACCATCTCATTTTTTCCCTCTTCCTCATTTTAAAAAGGTCTAAGATTGGGAAAATCTCCAAGTTGACTCCTTGACCTTCTTTTGGTTACTTTCTTTCCTAAGTGATCTCATATAGTTACCAGTCATGGCTTTAAATACCATATGTATAACAGGAGACCCAGAAAAACCCGGAATTGTATTTATAAAAAAACTGTCTATTTATTCTTGCATTTTTAAACTTCAGTCACCTTAGAGTACTCTCCATTTGATGCAAAACACCTATCAAGACTTTTTTCCACTGTTCAGAATACTTTTTGAATGTGTCAGTTTTCACGCCTATCCGTGCTTCTGCCATTTTTTGTTTAACCTCTCCCACAATGGCAAGACATTTCCCTTTGAGGACTTTTTTTCATCTGGGGAAACAAAAAAAAGCCTCAGGACAAAATCAGGTCATGCCATTTTTGGTCAGCAGGGTGTGGGCAGGGGCATTGTAAATTACCCACCATGAAATGAGCAAATGCGTGGAATTTTCAAAAACAATTAACTGAAGCTGAACACAGCCTCTTACAACAACACCAGCTGGTACATTGATATGGATAGGATTCTAGAACACTCACCTAGCAGGGAAGCCTGTACTACAAGGAGCCTTCCCTCCAGCAGGTAATTGCAGTTTGGGGGGTTCCCCCTCATATACTGATTTCCAAATTTACATCTCTAATTTAAGCTGCTCTCTGAGCTCCAGAGAGTGCTCTTGAGCTCAACAGTTTCACCTGGACTTTAATCAATTTGTTCAGAAAACAAAGAAAAACTCTAGATGCCTTTACTGCAAGACTGACCTCCTCTCAATCTTTTCCATCTCAGTAAAAGTTTTCCTTATATTCTGGACCAATGCTACGGGGCCATCTTCTTTTCTATACACCCATATCCATGTAACTGATCATAGGAGAGAGGGGATAAGATTTTCCTATAAGGGGGATGTTCCCATAGACATCATGGGGACTAGACAGAGTTTCGGATGCTATAGCCAAAGACAAACAGGGAGACCAATGCAATAGCTCATCAAAACATAATAGAAGCTTGACATTTAGATACTAGGTTAAATAGGGCTTGACTCTATTGAGGATGGAGGGGTGGGGAGTCAGAAGAGCTGAAGTGCTAGATAAACCTCAGTCAACCTGCTATTCAAGTGTGTCTTCTGATTTCATGAAAATGTATCACTTGACATGTCATTTGATTAGAGCACAGTTTTAGCCAATGAAAGAGCCTACCACATCTCTGGGCCAATTTTGCTCCTATTAGATTCGAGGCAAACTAAATTTTTAAATGAGGCTTATCTTTTTATTATGTTGGTAATTTTTCTCATATTTTATATAATGGCAGTAGAAAGGTAATTTTGTGCAGATATTTCTCAGGTTGTATTCTTTTATATTTCTTTTCTCTCAACTCAACAGACTTGCATTAAACGTATTCCATGGCACATCTGACCCTATTATTAGAACCATTCTTGATTTATTTTATGTACATTTTCCCCTTTATTTCATAACCCACTTTCAACTATCTTTCTCTTCATCTTACTCTTCAAATGAACTTTGTATGTGTTCCTGGATATAACTGTATAATCAACAATAATGGTATTTCTTTGTGCATGCTGTATTTTCAAACTCCATAAGTGATATTTCACAATAGACCTCATTCTTCTTACTTGCTTCAGTCTACATTGTAAAATCTATTTATGCCGTATTGCTACATGTATCCCTAGCTCATTGCCTATGAGAGCTTCCTAGTGTTTCACAGGACATCAGCATATCTCACTTATCCAGCCCCTAATTATAGACACCAAGGCTGTATCTCAATCCTCCACCTGCCACCACCAATACTGCAATTAGCATGTTTCCCCCCATGAATAAATGCAAGAGTTTTCCCGAACAGTGGACTCAGGAGTGTGACCAAGAGGTCACGGATGTGCACACTCTTAACTTCACCAGGCACTGCCAGTTTGCTTCACAGAAAAGCTGTATTGGTTTACATCCCCACCAGCCTCATGACTTCTACTTTTTGAGTTATTTTCAGAAATCCTTCCTTGTCTTCAAGATAAAAAGATATTCTATGATGTTTCCTTCAAAGAACACTATAGTTTACCTTTCATACTGAGAACTTTAATCTACCTGGAGTCTGCCTTTGTATATATTATAAGGTATGGGGCCTCGGTGGGTTTTTTTTTTTTTTATCACTGTGTGCATGTGGTGAGTTTTGCAAATGCTTCCTGTGAAAGACACTAACATAGCACTGCTGGGTTTGAGGCCACCAATGTGACATGATGGGTTTCCATACATACATGGGCTGCTTTTCAGCTCTCTCATGTTCCATTGGTGTTTGTGTCTTTTTTTACACTAGAAGTACACTTATTTTTGTTTAATTTTATTACAATAGCTTTGTGGTATGATTTGGGGGCAGGCAGAGCAAGTCTCCATTCACTCTTACTTTCATAGTCAACTTGCCTTTTGGTATGCATATTTTGTTCTTATTTTAAAAGTTAAGGACTTCCACCAAGATGGAGGCGTAGGTGGAAGCACTGCGCCTTCTCGAAAAACCAAGTTTAAAAACAACAAAGTTTTAGCAACAGCAGTGCAGCCAAACCACAGAAAATTGAACTACACGGAAGTCTGACAACAATGAACCCTTCAGCCAAACCGGTAAGAAGGGCAGAGCCACCAGCAGAGCAGGGTCGGGCAGGAAAGATCCACCAGACCGACCCAGGTGCACAACCCAAGTGTGCCAGCAGCTGTGGGCAGATCCCAGGTGTGGAGAAGCAGGCAGACCCACTGAGGGCGCAAGGCGGTGGTCTCACTGAGGGCTGACCACAGTTACACATTTGCGCGCAGATAAACCAGTGAAGGAGCGAGCGGTGAGACAGACCGTCCAGGCCCCAGTGGTGGAAAGCAGCAGAGGGGACCGCCATTGTACCTCTCACCCGTCCCCATATACAGCATTACAAACCAGCGACCTGGGTGGCCCCGCCCTGGCAAACACCTAAGGCTCCTCTCCTCGTACATAACAGGCACGAACAGATCAAAACATGGCTCAAGAACAACTCAGAGCCCAAGAGCCGATAAATCTAAGCGATGAAGAAATAGCCAAACTTTCAGATGCACAGTTCAAAACACTGATGATCAGGATGCTCACAGAACTGATGGATTTTAGTCACAAATTAGAGGAACATATGAAGGCTAAACTAATTGAAATGAATGGAAATGCATAGGAAACCAATAGTGATGGAAAGGAAACTGGGACTCAAATCAAAGGAGTGGACCAGAAAGAGGAAAAAAATGACCAAACAGAAAAGGATGAAAAAACAAGAATTCAAAAAAATGGAGACGCTTAGGAACCTTCAGAACATCTTTAAACGCTCCAACATCCGAATTATAGGTATACCAGAAGAGGAAGAGGAACAGCCACGAGTGGAAAACTTATTTGAACAAATAATAAAGGAGAATTTCCCCAATCTGGCAAAGGCAATAGACTTCCAGGAAATTCAGGAAGCTCAGAGAGTCCCAAAGAAGTTGGACCCAAGAAGGAACACACCAAGGCACATCATAATTACATTAGCCAAGATGAAAATGAAGGAGAGAATCCTAGAAGCAGCAAGACATAAGGGGACAGTCACCTACAAAGGAGTCCCCATCAGACTGTCAGCTGATTTCTCAAAAGGGACCTTACAGGCAAGAAGGGGCTAGAAAGAGGTATTCCAAGACATGAAATCCAAAGACCTACATCCAAGATTGATCTATCCAGCAAAGCTTTCATCTAGAATGGAAGGACAGGTAAAGTGCTTCTCAGATAAGATCAAGTTCAAGGACTTCATCATCACCAAGCCCTTATTATATGAAATGTTGAAGGGACTTACCTAAGAAATAGAAGATAAAAAAGATGAACAGTGAAAGGACAGCAACTCACAGTTATTAAGAACCACACCTAAAACAAAAGCAAACTAAGAGGACAGCTAGATCAGGAGCAGAACCATAGAAATGAAGATCACATGGAGGGTTAGCAACAGGGGAGTGGGAGGAGGAGAAGTGGGGAGAAGGTACAGAAAATAAGTAGCATAAATGGTAGGTAGAAAATAGATAGGGGGGAGGGCAAGAATAGTATGGGAAATATAGAATCTAAAGAACTTGAGACACGTGGCCATAAACTAAAGGGGGGGGACGGTGGGGAAGGGGGTGTGCAGGATGGAGGGGAATGAAGTGGGGAAATAGAACAACTGTAATGGCATAATCAATAAAATATATTAAAAAATAAAATTAAAAAAAGTTAAGCTATAATTTACACACAATAAAATTCACCCTTCTCAGTATATATGGGTAATTCTTTGAGTTTTGACAAACACATACAGTTGTGTATCCAACAAAAAAGTAATTGAGATACGGAACAGTTCTATCCTCTAAAACTTCTCCAGAGCCTCTATGTAGTCAGCACCACCTGCACTGCCACACCCTGGCATCCACTGAACTGATTTTTGTCCCTAAAATCATTTGCCAAAATGACATAAAAATAGAATCAGACAGTATGTAGCTTCTTGAGTGGGGTTTCTTTCACTTATCATAAAAACTCTACTCGAAGTTTGATAGGCACTGAATTTCATTTAGAAATTAATATGGGTTGTGTTGCAACTTGTACTACTTTAAGACGGTTCATCCATAAACACGTAGTCCATTTATTCAGATTTCATTATACAGGGTCTGGCAGAAGTAACGCCTGCTCTAGTGTAGTTAGTAGGGTAATAATATGGGTGTAATAATTTATAATTTTTTTAATTTTTTAAATTTTAATTGTTCAAGTACAGTTTTCTGTCTATAATTTTAATTTAAACATTTCGCCTAAAATTTCATATGGTGTGCTTGGGTGTGATATTGTTATGTTACAGAATTAGATGCTTATGATTTTGTAATAAAAAGGGGCATTGCTTGTACTGAGCCCAGGCACAACAGTATAATTTATCTAAAAAAGATATTATATATATTTTCTAGGATATTTCCTCAGTCTTTTATAGTTTTAGTTGTTGTAATAAATGGTATCATGTTTTCTTTGTTTTTTATTTCATTAGAGTTAATACAGGACAAAGTATTTTAAATTACAGTTATATCTATCAACAGTTTAGGATTTCACCATTTTTTCTATTAAGTTTTCTTTTTAAAAACTTAATTTAGTTACTTTTAGAGAGAGGGTAAGAGAGAAAGAAAGAGAGAGAGAAACATCAATGTGTGGTTACCTCTCGTGTGTCCCCCAAAGACAACCTGGCCCACAACCCAAGCATGTGCCCTGACTGGGGATCAAACCAGAGACCCTTTGCTTCACAGGCCCATGCTCGATCCACTGAGCCACACCAGCCAGGGCTCTATTAAGTTTTCTATGTTGATAATTATATCCTCCCCACATATTAACAGTTTTATTTCTTCCTTTCTGCCTGTGTTCTCCCCTCCCCCACCCCTTTTTTTCTTATTTTGGATGTTTGGCTCTCCAGTACTGTGAACAGTGATGGGGATGACAAGCATTCTTATCTCCTCCTTGTTCTTAAAGGCAATAGGTCTTAAGTTCCTCCTAAAGTATGACATGCAATCTGGGGTTTTTCAGTCTTTACCAAATTAGGAAGGTTTCTTTCTTTTAAAAAAATTCTCATTTGGGTATAATTTACATATAACAGTTTCCTAATTTTATGTGCTTATTTTAAATAATAGTTTTACTGAGATGTGATTTACAGTTTCGATTCCACCTGGGAGTGGAAGGCACAGCAAGGTCACATGGTGACTCTGTGTTTAATCCTTGGAGGACGTTCCATAATGTTCTCTAAAGTGGTGACACCATTTTACATTCTCACTAGCAGTCTATGGTGTTCTTATTTAAAGTTCACATGGAGAGACAAAAAGACCTAAAATAGGCAACACAATTTTAAAGAAGAAGAACAAAGGTGGAGGACTGACCCTACCTGACTTCAAGACTTACTGTAAAGCTATGGTAATCAAAACAGTGTGGTATTGGTGAAAGAATACACACAGAGATCAGTGGAATGGAATAGAAAGCTCAGAGGCAGACCCACAGAAATATGGTCAACTGATCTTTGACAAAGAAGCAAAGGCAATACAATAGAGAAAAGATGGCGTTTTCAACAATGGTGCTAGAACAACTGGACAACCACATAAGAAAAATCTAGGGACTTCCGCCAAGATGGCAGCATAGGTGGAGACACCGTGCTTCCTCACACAACCAAGTTTAGAGACAACTAAATAATAGCAACAGAAAACACAGCCAGAACACAGAAAATCGAACTTTTCGGAAGTCTGATAACAACAAATTCTTCAGCCTCACCGGTAAGAGGGGCAAAACCAGCAGCTGGCAGAGCGGGGTTGCACAGGAAAACTCGGTCAGACGGACTCAGGCGGGCGGAATCCAGGCGCAGGGTTGGACCTGGTGGGCAACTCAGGGAGCGACCGCGGGGACACAGCGAGGGAGCAGGGCTGCGGGTTGACCGTGGTCGCGTGGATAGACAAGCGAGGGAGTGGGCAATTGGACGAGAGCCAGCAGCCCCAGTGGCAAGGGGCAGCGAAGGGCACCGCCATTTTCCAGCTCTAACCCCGCCTCCAAATACAGCATCATAATCCAGCGACCTAAGTGGCCCTGCCCCTGTGAACCACCTAAGGCTCTGCTCTTCACCCAGCTGCAAGAAACAGCAGAGGGGGCCGCCATTTCCTCGCTCTGACCCCGCCTCCACATACAGAGTCACAACCCAGCGACCTGGGAGTCCAAGGCTCCGCTCCTCAGACTTAATGGGAGCAAACAGACCAAAAATGGCTCAAGAAGATCTCAAAGCCCCAGAGCCTATAAATCTAAGCGATGAAGAAATAGCAAAACTCTCAGACGCACAGTTTAAAACACTGATGATCAGGATCCTCACAGAACTGGTTGATTATAGCCACAAATTAGAGGACCATATGAAGGTGAAACTAATTGAAATGAATGGAATTGCACAGGAAACCAATAGCGATGAAAAGGAAACTGGGACTCAAATCAATGGAGTGGACCAGAAGAAAGCAAATAATGGCCAAACAGAAAAGAGTCAAGAAGCAAGAATTCAAAGAAATGAGGAGAGTCTTAGGAACCTCCAGGACATCTTTAAACGCTCCAACATCCGAATTATAGGGGTACCAGAAGGGGGGAAAGGAACAGCCACCAGTGGAAAACTTATTTGAACAAATAATAAAGGAGAACTTCCCCAATCTGGCAAAGGCAATAGACTTCCAGGAAATCCAGGAAGCTCAGAGAGTTCCAAAGAAGTTGGACCCAAGAAGGAACACACCAAGGCACATCATAATTACATTAGCCAAGATGAAAATGAAGGAGAGAATCCTAGAAGCAGCAAGAGCTAAGGGGACAGTCACCTACAAAGGAGTCCCCATCAGACTGTCAGCAGATTTCTCACAAGAGACCTTACAGGCAAGAAGGGGCTAGAAAGAAGTATTCCAAGACATGAAATCCAAAGACCTACAACCAACATTGCTCTATCCAGCAAAGCTTTCATCTAGAATGGAAGGACAGGTAAAGTGCTTCTCAGATAAGATCAAGTTCAAGGAGTTCATCATCACCAAGCCCTTATTATATGAAATGTTGAAGGGACTTACCTAAGAAATAGAAGATAAAAAAGATGAACAGTGAAAGGACAGAAAACCCACAGTTATTAACAACCGCACCTAAAACAAAAGCAAACTAAAAGGACAGCTAGATCAGGAGTGGAAACATAGAAATGAAGATCTCAAGGAGGGTTAGCAACAGTGGAGTGGGAGGAGGAGAAGGGGGGAGAAGGTACAGAAAATAAGTAGCATAGACAGTAGATAGAAAATAGATGGGGGGCAAGAATAGTATGGGAAATATAGAATCTAAAGAACTTGAGACACACGGTCATAAACTAAAGGGGGGTAATGGTGGGGACAGGGGGTAGGGTGGAGGGGAATGAAGGGGGGAATAGAACAACTGTAACAGCATAATCAATAAAAAAATAAATTAATAAAAAAGGGAATAAATAAATAAATAAATAAAATTGCCAAGATATGGAAGCAAAAAAGAAAAATCTAGACACAGACTTTTATACCCCTCACAAAAATTAACTCAAAATGGACCACAGTCCTAAAAGTAAAATGTAAAGCTATAAAACTTCTAGAAGATAACATAGAAGAAAACCTGGATAATCTTATATATGATAATGACTTTATGTCAAAGGCAGAAATTTTTTAAAGGCAATTAAGAAACTGGGCTTTATTAAAATTAAAAATTCATGCTCTGTGAATGACAATGTCAAGAGAATGAGAAGACAAGCCAAAGATTTGGAAAAAAAATATTTGCAAAGGACACATCTGACAAAGAACTACTATCCAAAATATAAAAACAATTCTTAAAACTCAACAATAAGAAAACAAGTCAATTAAAAATAGGCCAAGGATATTAATGGACACCTGACTGAAGAAAATATTTAGATGGCAAGTAAGCACATCAAAAGATGCTCCATACCACACGTCATCAGAAAAACGCCAATTAGTACCACAACGAGATATCATCACATGCTTATTAGAATAACCACAATCTAGAAAAGAGACAACACTATACCCTGGTGACTATCCAGTCCTTCTGGCACTGTGGTAAAAAGCCCCTTTGTAAACTTTCTTCCAGGTAGCCGATTTGAGTGTGCCATTAATTTCCTACTGGGCCCATCACTAGGTAACCGGGAAGCTTTTAAGAAGTACAAATGCCTGGGGACTTTCAAAAGCTCTCCAGTTGATTCTAGCTCGTAGCTGGGGCTGAAAATGCATGCCTCAGACTGTGATGAGGACCTTTGTGGTTACTGAATGTCTCTCTCTCTCTCTCTCTCTCTCTCTCACACACACACACACACACACACACACACTCCCCAATACAGCCTTTACCAAAAGTGATAAAATTGCATGAACTGAGCAGGCTAGATTCTGGTGATCTACAATTTTTGAAAACTCCAGTCAGGCTGACGTTTTGATTAATAAATGTGCAAACACTTAGAATCCAGCAGCCCTGTAAACACATTCAAAATATTTACTTTCATGCTGTTTCTTTCTTCTTCTTCTTCTAACACCCAAATGTCAATTTTAATGGAAGCCACATCTCCACATATTGATTGGTTCATCTTGATTTTATTAAGGTTTCCTTTAGCTGCCCAGGAAGCTTTGCTAGTTTCTGAAACATTTATAAAATTGTCTATCCAGGAGGGGTGGGGAGACAGATGAGGTAGGTGGGGGCAAGAAAAAATATCACATCTTGCCTAAGTAAAACACAGTTTGTTGCCAAGATTTCATTAATTCAATAAATAAAAATACAAGTAAGCTCCAACTTCAACAAGCTCAGGTTTCCCTCCTAGCTGTGAAACCACAGCACCCCAATGGCTTCTAAATGTGTCAACACACGCCCTTCCCATCCCAAACTCACCAGTGGGGAGAGCATGATTTATGAGGCTGTCTGACCATCCCTGAAAGAGGTATTAAATATTTTACTCTTATAATAAGTGTAGTGCTTTCATGCAGTAGTAAATGATTGGGGGCTCTTAGAGAAAAGGGTGAGTTTCTGGAGAAAAAAAGATCTAAACTTGGAAGAGATCTGCAAGCAGAGCTGTGGCACCTTATGGTGTGTGAGCTAATTACTTGCCCTAAGTTGCCTAGTAAACGGTCTTTGTTTAGGAAGGTTAAGTTTCATCTCGGTTCCAAAAACTCAGAGCCAGACAAGGAAGGGAAAAAATGATGGTGTCTGTGGCGAGGCTGGCACTGCTGCCTGCGGCCGGTTATGTGGAACAGTTTTAGAAGATGTGTTATGAGGCACGGCAATGTGTGCCATTTTTCATGAATGAAGTCAAAGGATTTAGCAGGTTGAGTCCATGAACTTGGATTTGGCAGTGGAAAATACCAAACAATGTGTGAGCTTTGCATCCTCTGCTGTCCGGGATTCTCCTACAATCTGACGTGGAGGAAAAGGACACTGTTTTTTGGGCTGCCAAACACACCAGAGTTAGAAGATGAGAAATTGCGCTCACTCAACTGTAAAGTCATTTTAATACAGAAGAAAAACTTGTTTGGGTTGTCAAAGTCCCTCTGTTTAGAGCTTATTAATGGGGAATATGAATGTTCTTTGAAAATAATAAGTCAAAATAGTGGTATCTCCTATTCTGAGAAATAGGAAGTGACCCTAAAAGAAATACAATGTACAGTACCTTTCCCTTGAAGACTCTTTGTTCTTATTTCTGAGAAATTTGTGCTCAAGTGGGACTGAGGGTGTACCTAACCCTCCTAGCCAAGGATCTTTGTTCTCCAATAACAAACACTCAGTGTGTAAACGAGTGAAAACCTGAAACAGCAACATTCCTTAGAGGGACACGGGAGTATCTCATGGAACTCAACAGTCCATAGGGAAGTCAGTCTTAAGAGAGGCCAGAATCAGGAACCAGAAAGCTGTGAGGAACCAAGGCATCTACTCCGTCCATCTAGCTGTCTGCCACTTTAATTTCTCACTATTCTGCTTCTCTCATTTTGTCCTATAAACTGGCTTTCTTTCCTTTATTCAGGTCCAATGAACCAATGACCATTTCACAGTGATGTCTTCTCTCCCCCAATCTACTGCTCCGTAGTTTCAGTGACCAGCTAAGATCACAAATTAACTATCCCTTAGAGAGTGCTTACCACTTTTTAGACTCAGTGTCCAAGTAATGTGTACATGGTATTAATTCATTTAATTCTCCTGTCTTACCTGTATGTTTTATCCTCATTTTAGAGATAACAAAATTGGGACAGAGAAATTAAGTGACTTGTACAAATTCACCTAGAAATGAGTTGTAGACATGGGTTTCAAACCCAAGAAGCTTAGGACCAGATCCATGCTCTTAACCAGGCTATTCTGCCCTGAGTCTCAATTCTATTCCCCAGAAAAGAGAATGCAGTTGACATCTTTTGGACTGAGTAGTCATCACACTCCAACCAGCCCTGGCCAGGGTGGTGATGGGTGGACCTCAGGAGGAATGCACGGCACAGCGTGAATTATATGGCCCATCTCAGTGCTGGTGAGAAATCAGTTTCCCAGTTGGGCCCCAGTCTTCCATATTACTCCATGGAAATGCATGTGCTCTCTGAGCCAAGGCATGGGTAGTAGAGCAATATATAGGATTGAAAGTCATTCTTACAGATTTGTAAGACACAGAGGATTCTCTGGACATGATTATTTTCAATGAGGCAACCCTATATCTGGCTGGTTATTTTCACGTTTTTCTAGAATTATCTAGAGGTGGACTTGTGAAGTTCCCCACATGGCAATTCGGTCACGCTCCTGCAGAGTTCCTCCTGAGAATTCCTCTCCCGTTCAAACCTGAGTGCCTCGAATGGCAGCTCAAACTGACTGGTTTTGCTCTTGGGGCACACTGTGCACCAAAAAGAACATGTGAGGATATTCTGAAGTAATTCTGTTTTTTGGCTGAATGTCACACTGACTTAATTAGAAAATGTTATCAAAAGACTAATAACAAAGGCATAATATATTTCTGGAATTATATGCCTGGAAATAGTTTCATTAATTTATGTTACGTATATATAAAAATAAGTACATAAGTGAGTAAAGCATTCCAAATCTCAGAGAACATTGGCTCTATAACAGAAATGATGGGGAAGATAAAACTGTGAACTGAGAAATAGGCCTTTTTTGGTACATATTTCTGACCCTCACCCCATAAATGCCCTAATGCATGAGGCATCGGTCTATGTGGAAATTTTGATTCATTCAACACTTTCCTAATGCAAAATTCCATTGAATATATATAATATTCTACCACAGCAAATGAACAAAGTAAAAAGAAAAATCAAACAAGATATGCTCATTTTATTCTAAATTATCCAAAGATGTTTTTAGCTTATTCTTTTTTTCCAAACATTCTCAATTTTTGCTTCTAATAATCTTTTCACCCCTTTCAGACCTCAGATCTTTGAGCACTTCTCATCTCTCCTGTAGTGCAGCCAAAAGACTATTAGCAGATGAATTACCCCCATTCCTACTCCTCAACACACACACACATACACACTTCTTGGATCTACTCCTTGACATCTTCCCTACAATCTTGGTTTAGATCTATTCCACCCCATGCTCAACCAGTAACAATAAGCAGCCTCTTAGTCATCCTAGGCCTTATTTTCATTTTCAGAAAACAATGGCAGGCAGCTCTCATAGGTTATACTTCCATGATGTCTCTATCATGGCCTCTTACTACCTGTGGAATCAGTGGAAGCTGCAACCCAAGTGCCCTATGACCTGTCAAAAATCCCCATTTTCACATCACTCCAATTCCCTTGAGCAGCCTGCTTTCCCTTTTAATTCCTCTTGAGAATTACATCTGACTTCTGAATGATATGTACCAGGGATGATTCAAATGGAGGACTTATAAACTAACTCCCTTTTCTACCTACACATAATCTCTTGTGTCAAAGTAGCACCTTTCTGAGATAGGCAGGGTATGTATTATTTTTGTTACTGTTTGACATGAGAAATCTGAGGTCGTTGATCCCAGGTCCATTCTTCCCCATACCTCCTAGAATGAGAACTTGTTTCATAGGCACCAAAGCCTTAGTCAGGTGCTCTAGAGATCAGGCTAGAAAGCTTTACCTGCACAGGTGTCTGCACAGGTGCATGCTATAAATATCTGACTGATTTACTCCACAAATAATTATTGAGCTCATGTGCCAGTCACTGAACTAGTACTTGGGATAGTTATATTCTTCCTCCTACCTTTCTGAAGGTATCTGCTAAAGACCTTGGCAAGAGTTGCAGGCTGAACATTCAAGAGTATTCAGTGAGAAACCACAGCCAACCCCTGACAGAGAGGTTCAGTGGCCCAGAACATACAATCCTACCCACAGATGCACCTAGAGTTATATGATGTCACTGGTTCTTTTGGATATTTCCTTCATTCATATTTCCTTCACCTATACCATCTCTGTTAGCCAGCCAATCTCTCTCCCTCAACACTTCCTTCCTGCCTCTCACTAATAATGCTCAGGGTTCTTTGGTTCTTCCAGCCCTCAGTCCCTTCCACTTGTGAAGAAAACTCATCAAACCAGCCAATCTAGACGCTCTCTTCATCCAGGAAATTTCTCACAAAAAAACAATGCTTAAAGGGGGCATTATTCAACTCATATCAATAAATTACCAATTGAATTTCAGATAATTCTTCCTTGTTTGGGATGGGAGTGTTCAGCTACAAGGTGACTTTTGGCTAAAGGAAGCTTCCCTGAGGTGGCTTAAGATACAGCAGATCTTTGAATAGCATTGTTTCTTTACAACATCATTTCATTATGACATTGATGAGATGCTGTAGGAATTTAACTCGTCTATATCAGTTAGCCTTTGGTAATGCTGGTTTCATTATATGACATTTCCCTTACAGTTGCAGAACCTATTGACATTAAGTGAAGACCTGCTGTACTTTGAAGAGTCCATTCCATTCCTCCCACTCCTAAAGCCAGCCCTGAAGAAAAGTTCTCATGTGCTCCGAACAAAAGAAAGGCCTGGGCCTCAAATAACCTCCAAAATTGACTCATGGGATTTGTTTTAAACCTTAATTCATCTCTAGCCCCAAGGTCACTGCCGTCAGTAGAGAAGCACTTTCCTTCAAGATTTAGCATGCTTACTGCGAACATATTGGTCTTGACTTTCATTTCACTGGACACAGCAGTACAGTGTAAAAGGGGTTTGGCTGCACAGCTGCTGCTCTCCTGTGTGTGTGTGAATGGTAACTTTGGGAAAGACACACTCCCTGGGAATGTGGGGAAGGACCACACAAAGAAGGCAGGGTTGAAGCCAGCTGTGTGTGGAGGGTTGGGGGGGATGGGTGCAGCAGACCAGGATGGGGATCAGAAAACCTGGCTTTCCATCTCCGCTCCACTCCTTCAGGGGCTGACCTTTCCAAGGCACTTCCCCTCTCTGGGTCTCAGGTTGATCATCCAGAGGTGGAATGTCCCCAACTGAAGTTTTTCTGTAAACTCTTAGATTTGGGATTCCTTGGACTTTGCTCTTAATCCAGTCTTTATGAGTCTGGTTTCACCAGAAACTCTTTGTAAGGAATGAGACACAGCTGTGGGAGGCATCCGTGAGAGACACCGAGTCAAATCTAGGGTGCAGGGAACAGGAATGAGCCATGCGCTGTGTGCCACCAGGCTCACGATTGTCAATTTTGTGAAGCCTGGCAGGTAACAGGTAATATATGATGTGCTAGATGGATGGCAATAGGAAATTGTGAAGCTTGCTGTAAACTGGAGAGGGCATGCCTTACCTAAAAGGCGCTCAAATTCATATCTTTTAAGCACAGCACCTGTCAAACTAAACAAATCTATGAGCTGGTTTATACCCAAGGGAAGTCACTTTGAGCCCCCATACCATCTCCAGAATTAGAGAAAATACTTTTTCTTGAGGGCAACCAACTTGTCACCAGCCAAGACATTTTTCTTTTCAGAGCTTCAGGCCAGTGGATTTCATTTCAGTCAACCACATTCCATGAAATGCAAAAGCAGAGAGACAAATGGGATGGGCCAAACAGGAAGGTACTTAAAAACTCACAGCCTATCTGTAATCACACTAGGCCCCAAGCCTGGACCCCAGAGTTCGTTCTGCTGTTGAATTGAAAACCTTGTCTGCAGCCAAAATGATTCCCAACTGCCTTCTGAACTGTGCAGTCCCTGGGAGCAAGGGAGGGTCACATAAGAGTGTGGCTTTTCAGATGAGAACAGCAGGCAAGAAATAGAGACTTCTTGCTAAGCCCCATTAACGTTTTAATAGAGCAGTTCTCTTTGAAAATGTTTTATTCATAATTGACCAATTGTCATTAGATATAGTTACACTCCACGGCATCTTATTAGAAGGAGCTTGTTTGAACCCCCCTCCCCAAGTATTCATAGTAATTCCTAACAGATGATGTCATAACAGGCTGTTACAATCCACAACATGTAGATACCATTAAAGCAATGTGTGTGCCTTTTTGATACTGAAACATCTAACTTTATTATGAAGTTTGCTATAAAAGCTGCTGTGATGTATTTAATAACATTAAAGCATTTATGCTGTATTATTGAAGTCACACTGCCCCTGTGATGCCTGTTACTCCTGCCACACAGAACTGCCAAGTCTATGGGCTCGACTTTTAAACACTTCCTTAGGAGATTTCTTTCTTTCTTCTTTCCTCTTCTTCATTACTTTTCTTTGCTATGAAAAAGCAGATGTTCCAAAGTACAAGTAACTGAAAACCAGCAATATATGCTCAAAGGCTGAAACCTAATATTTACAATAAGCTGATCCAATGAGAAATGTCTCCCTGGTGACCCTGGTCATGAAGTGGGACCCCACGTGGTCAACGGTCCTGGCTGAGGCAGTTGTCATTTATCAGAGACTTGTACACTGTGATTCTCAATTAGGAACTTTCCTGACATCAGCAGCTCTCCATCCACTTGATACAAAAGTCAAAATAAATATGAAATCCCTCCTTACTGCATCACATTCCATTGGCTTTACCACTGCCATATACAGCAGTTATTATGGATTCCATAATTTATGTAAGGAGATTTGGGTTTGGGGGGTGGCGGTGCCCATATTTTTATCTCTATCACTATAACAAACATCCAAATTTCCTAATAAATCCTTCAGGTAGGAAACACTGTCATAAATATGTATTTCTAATTCCTAAATGAGAGCTATAGATATTTATATGCAGACCAATGGCAAAAACAAGAGAATAACTGGTATTCCCTAGAAGAAACTACAAAATTCAGACTGCGGTAGGGACTCCACTAAGTGGGGTACTCAACTGCTAAGCCTGGGCTTCTGGGAAATGTATGAATGTTGGGGAGAAATTAGAGCCTCCCTCAAGAGCTTTTGGTCCAAACATGTTCTGCATATTCCATCAGTTACAGATTAGTTTGATATAACAAGTTTCTCTTTTCAGATGCAAGCATTCCTTAGAAGATGTAAGCCTGTGGATTATTATTTTTTGGTCTGCCTTTTCTTACTGTAGTAATCTTTAGAAGATTCTCTTCATTCAATCTACCAAACATTTTAGTGAGTACTATTAGTTATCACATAGAGCACGATGTCCACTATGGAGCTTATAAAACCAAATGTCCAAATCCTCTTAATGGCTCCTCAGAGGAGAGAGTGCAGGTTCCCAAACAAGTACCTCAAAGTGAAGGGCTCCTGCTCCTCCCGGGCCCTCCAGAACCCTCTGGATCTTTCTTATTGTTCCTGTAACCTGTACCCATCGAGACACCAGATGTCCAATTTCTTTCCCATGCCTTCTTTTCCACCTAGAATTTCTTAGTCCCACAGCTCCACAGGCCTACTTTCACTCTTCTAGAACCCTACCTGGACCACAGCCCCAGGCTCCCATTTGATACAAAGAAATGCTTCCATTCATCTAGATGGAAAAGACTTTTTCTGTAGGCCCAGCACTTCTCAGCCTGCAGGTTATTGTTGGAAGGAGCACTTATTCTCCAGTCTAGCAAATCCATGAGTAGGATTCCAGATAGACTGAGCCCTGTGGTCTTCCTCTTTCTTCCCATTTACTGACCGCCCATGATACTACTCCCAAAGGATCAATAAATTAACTGATTGTGAGTTGGGAAAAATGGGCATACCTAGCTTAGACCTTTCTTCTCTCCTTTCTCTTGACTCAGAAGAGTGCCTCTATCTGTTTGGAGTCATGAGTAACAAACCTATCCCTGCAGGTGAGGCCTTTGATTATGGAGGGGATTTCAGATCCATTTCAGCAAAGTGTTAGCAAAGACCATTTAGCTCTTCATCTAAGTCACATTTTTAAATACACCTCTCTCAGTAAAACACTGATAGTTGGATCTCTATTTGTCCAACTTCTGTGCTAACCCTGCCATCTGCTCTGAACCTGTGCAAGGAAATGGGCTGTTACTCTTTGAGTTCCCTAAAACCTAGCACTTTGACACATCCAGTGCTACAGGTGGCTCTGACTCCACCCCGCACTCCAGGTTGGTCTCTTACAGCACTTACTTGGAGATGCTTTCCTGAAAAACAGATGCAGGACTATTCAACAGGCTACCCTGGTAATTCTGTCAGTATAGTGCAATCCAGTCCCACTCCTCATTGGAGAAACACTTCCTCTTGGACATAGTAGGCAGAGTAATCTGGTTAAATCCTAACTTATGAAAGGGAAATGTTAGGGAAATAATATCCCATTCCTTTTCTCAGACGTGTTTGCAGTGATTTGAATGGAGAGTCATGTGAAGAGTCAGCTAACCCAAAGTGATGAGTAGTAACGGCAGAATTGTAGGCATAGCTGAGCCAGACAGTTGGAGACAAATCTAATCATCCTGCTCTAAGGATAGAAAGCTTAAATGCTTTGCATAGATTCTAGGAAGGCAACATAAAAGACTGAAACCTCAAGTATAAGAAAACCAGCAGCTCAAACATAATGATAACAGGTAACTTGTATTTGGCTTTGGCATTAAGTAATACAGTATGAAATTTCCTCAAAAGATTAAGAATAAAGCTACCATATTACCCAGCAATCCTTCTGAGTATCTACCTGGAAACTTTAAAAACACTTCTATGTAAAGATATATGTTCCCCTATGTTCACTGCAGCATGATTCACTACTACCAAGACACGAAAACAATGTATGTATCCCTCAACAGGTGACTGATAAAAAGATGTGATATGTATATTATATACACATACACACACAATGGAATACTTCTCAGCCATAAAAAAAGATGAAATATTGCCATTTGTGACACCTGGGTGAATGTGATATGATGTGATATGTATATTATATACACATACACACACAATGGAATACTTCTCAGCCATAAAAAAAGATGAAATATTGCCATTCACCTGGGTGAATCTTGAGATTATGGTGCTAAGTGAAATAAGTCAGATGTAAAAGAACAGGAACTATATGATTTCGCACATATGTGGGATATAAAAAACAAAAATCATCAGATGAGCAAACAAAAAACCGAATGCAACGATACAGACAACAGAATGGTGGTTACCAGAGGGGAAGGGAGGAGGGCGGAAGATGAAGAAAGTAAAGGGGGTCAAACGCACGGCGACAGAAGCAGACTGCACGCTGGGTGGGGAGCACACAGTGGGGTGTACTGACGTTGTAGTACAAAGTTGTACACCTGAAATGTATATAATGTTATTAACCAGTGCTACCACAAAAAATAAAGTGGATAAAAAACAAACAAAAGAGGACATAATACAGAGCAGAAAGGGTTTGGGCAAGCCAAATAGCTTCAGTCAGTGTTCAGCAAAAGAATTTATTTAAATTCTCCAAAACAGGGCAGCCTCTACTCAGTGCCAAAACACTGTCACCACGCAGAATAGGGGTAATAGATCTTTTGCATTTTCAAGTGAAACAAGTTATGTATGTAGATTTTATGTAGAAATGCAACTCCCTTCAATGTTAGCAATGAATTAAGAAATCAAGATCAAACAACAAAAACAAAGACCACCCTGTTGGCAACACCTGGGGGTGTTCCCTGCCACCTTCCTCTGCACTGAGTCTGGTCTTCCTTCGCTCCTCTCTTTCCTCCTAGATGGTAGTTAAAATCTGGCATTCCTAATTGTGATTTTTTAAAATCACCATGAACACCTTCAAGGAAATGAGCGTAGACTCATTTTCAGTAGAATGAACTCTGGCTAGCCTAAAAAAGGCTTGTCTTTCAGCCATGAACAGCTGCTAATACCACCTTTAATGACACATATAACTGGTGCCTTCTGATGTTACTTTTTTAAAAGGTTGAATTATGCTAGAGGAAAAAAGATGGATGGAATTATTATAATATTCAGGCTTTTTCAAAGCACACAATTTCCCACCATAAACTCTAACACATTTAAAGCCTAAAGCATCTGAAAAAATCTGGGAATAAGAAGACATCTTTTAAATTATCGCCGTTATCAGCATTACGGCATATTTCCCTTCAGCCTCCCTCAGGTTTCCCCCTCAAGCCCCACTAGGAGGATAACTTAGCAACGTTATCCTCCTTACAAGATGAAATGGGTTCAAGAATTGGGTCCACCTGAATCTTTAAAATGCATATTTTAATAAACAAACCTAAAAAAAGGAGAATTTGCCCACTCCATTGGCTACCTGATGATAAGGCCCTCTGGGTTCTAGGGAACCACGAGGAAATGCTATCTATCTGCATGCTGAGAAGGGCCCCTGTGTGTGGAAGTGGAAGCAGGCAATGCTCTCTCAGGATCTCATTAGGGCCCTGGTGCTATTTGCGTAAGAAGCTGGTGAGCCCTGCAGTGTGGCAGGGGTCCCTGCTACAGAGGGTGACAGAGTTTGATGAAAACAAAAGCTCAGTGATGACTTGAATCCTGCTGCTTTCATTTCAAAATCTCTACCAGAAAGAATTTTGTAGATTTTGTAGACTGGGCCCCTAAATATATCAAGTTTACGTGAACAGAACAGTTTGGGGGTAACAATCAGAGTCACACAACCCCATGACTGGAACCAGGGCTGAGGAAGGGGATCAGAGAAATAATCACTCATTGACTGGCTGGGGCTGGGTTCTTCTTTTGGCCCTCAGAAGATGAGCTGTTGGGCTCAATGCACCAGCCTATTAGTGTTCAAGGTGTATTTCTGCCCTTAGAACCACTGGTTAGTTGATGTAATTCAGCTCTTGTGGAGATCTGTGCAGCTTTAAAACATTCGATTCCTCAGATGCGTTTATTTCAGAAAATGGTTTCTGGGTACAGGACACTGTCTTCACAGTCCCCCTTATGGGCGAAAAGGAAGAATGGGCTTATAACACATTTGCACCTGGGCAGATAAATGGCAGACTA
The DNA here is from genome assembly GCF_021234435.1 of Artibeus jamaicensis. Lineage (NCBI taxonomy): Eukaryota > Metazoa > Chordata > Mammalia > Chiroptera > Phyllostomidae > Artibeus > Artibeus jamaicensis. The sequence continues at coordinate 7,280,607 of NW_026521738.1, forward strand.
CCCACAAATCCAGAACAAAACACGGTGGGCGGGAGGAAGAAGCTCAATACTTTTCAGTTCAAGTCAACGAAAAGCGATTCAGAGATTCCTGTCTTTTTTTCTTTTTATTTTAAGATTTTACGTATTTAGCCCTGGCTGGTATAGCTCAGTGGATTGAGTACTGGCCTGCGAACCATACGATCGCGGTTCGATTCCCAGTCAGGGCACATGTCTGGGTTGCAGGCTGGTTCCCTGCAGGCCAGTTCCCAGCAGGGGACGCATGAAAGGCAACCGTACATTGATGTTTCTCTCCCTCTCTCCTTCCCTTCCCTCAAAAATCGATAAAGAAGGGATGGGAGGAAAAAAAAGAGGAAGAGAAACATCAGAATGTGAAAGAAACACCTCCCCCAACACTACTAAATTGAACAAGTGACCTTTTTTGCTCTGTGGTATGACAGCCAACCAACTGAGCTACACCAGTCAGGTACAGAGATTCCTGTCTTAAAGGAGTTGATAGCTCAAAAAGTGCATCATCATACATTGAACATCATACATCATACATGTGGTGGTTACTCAGAGGAAACATACAGCCTGGATTACCTGGAACAGTCCTCATGTTCACAGTTTAGCCAAGTGTAGTTGTTACTCAAGGAAGTGTACCTGTTTTCAAAGGGTTGCTGGTTCAATCCACAGTCAGAGCACATGCCTGGGTTGTGTGCCAGGTACCCAGTAGGGGACACACAGAGGCAACCACACATTGATGTTCTTTTCCCTTTCTTTTCTCTCTCCCTTCCTCTCTCTCAAAATATTTTTAAAAATCTTTTTTAAAAAGTGTACCTGTTTGGACACAAAATACTATGATCACCAGAAGTGACAAGAAAGAGGAATTCCGATTTTTTCATTGGCTCTGATTGTCTTCCTAAACAGGGTGAAATAGCAATAGCAAGATTGTTGATGGCTCCAGGAAGATCCTTCAGAAATGGTTCTGGTGTTTGTACCTCCTTGGCTCTGGAAGGAACACAGTACCTTTGTTCTACAAGTATAAATGTAAACTCTGCCAATTTTTCTTGCAGATATCGGAATAATGTCAGATTTAGCAAACAAAAATACAGAATGTCCATTTGAATTTGAATTTCAGAGAAACAACAAATAATTTCTGAGTGTAAGTGATTCAGTTCACTGACCACAGTGGGCCAGTGCGTTAAAGGTTATGTTCCGTGGACACCCCTGCCTGGGGTCTGCCTGCTCACAGGCTTCCTTCCTGAAGCTGCTGACAGGGCCTGGACATCAGAGCGGGCTCTCAGGGAGCCCCCGCCTTCTCTAACCTACTCCTCTTGGAGTCCAAACATTTTCTTTTTCTAGGTGGAAGATAAAGGGTTGAACAGGGAGGTCTACTCCTGGAGGATGGTGAAGTGAGACAGCCATTTTCTGCCTTTGGAATGAGCAGCTTCTCGGAGGGTTCCCAGCTCTGCCTGGAATTCTCAGTCCTTTGCCCTCATAATCCTTTCCCCTGGCACTAGAACTGGGGCATGTGGAAGACCTGGTGGGGCATGAGAGCAATGGCCTTACTTCCCAGTGGGTATGGGGAGCAGCTTCCCTTTTCCATCCTCACATGCCCTCCCACACTGTGGTCTGAGTGCTCTGTGAATGCGGCTGTGTGTTAAAGCTGCCACCGCCGGTTTTAAATCGTGCTGGCTTCCACCTGAGGGGGGATTCCAGGGCACAGGGGTCACCTCGGTCAAGCACAAAGGAAACCACACACACACACATACACTTATGAAACAGGTTTCACACCTTAGGCAAAATCTGGGAGAACGAGAGAGCGCGAGAGAGAGAGAGAAAGAGAGGGGAGGGGAGGGGAGAAGGAAGAGAAGGAGAAAGAAGAGAAAAGAGAAGAGAGGGAGGGAGGAACTTTAATTTATAGATTTCTTGAGGAATAAAAGTTATACCAAGGCACCCAATAGACAAATAATGTAAACATGTGTATAATGCAACAATAACAGCACATATACCCTCCTGTAGGACGCAATTACTAAAGATTATATGACAACTACAAAGGAGAGGTTAGGAAACTAGCTCACGGACCAAATCCATTCCACTCTTTGTGTTTTCTAAATAAAGTTTTATTGGAACACACCATGCCCATTCATTTACGTATTGACTATAGCTACTTTTTGCCCTACAAAGGCAGAGTTGAATAGTTACAACAGAGACTGGCCCACGAACCTAAAATATTTACTACCTAGCCCTTTTCAGGGCTGACGCCCACCCCACCGAGGCATGCCCTGTAAATCAGAGTCATGAGGTATGTAGACCACATGAGCCCCACTAGTAGTTTGCACTCCTGCTGAGGTTCTGTGTGACACTTCCAGGGAGTCAGTCTACCATGGGAAGGCCCAGACTGCCTCCTGATTGCAGGATCTCTGCCTGCAGGAACCAGGTTCCCTTGAAGTCTCTCTCACAGCTCTAATCAGACACATTGCCCATTTTCTCACACAGTTACCCTGCAGGAAGAAGAGGCAAAAAAAAAGCATTACTGTCACCTGGCTGGTGTAGCTCAGTGGATTGAGCAGGGGCTTCAAACCAAAGGGTCGCTGGTTCAATTCTCAGGGCATATGCCTGGGTTGCAGGCCAGGTCCCTGGTGCAGGCCATGTGAGCGACAACCACACATTGATGTTTCTCTCCCTCTCTTTCTCCCTCCCTTCCTCTCTAAAAAAGTAAATAAATAAACTCTTTAAAAAAAAAAAGCATTGCTGTCTAGAGCTCAGAATTGGACCCGTCAGCCAGGCTAATTAGAGCTGAGGGAGTGCATCCCAGTACTTCTGGGAGAGCACTGGGGTGACAACCGAAGGAGCTGTATTGAATCGGAGCCACATCCACCTAACGCCGGAGAGGACCACCTCCCCCTTCCTCAAGGGAAATTACTGGCAGAAAAGAGATGGGGGAGAATTAGACGAGTGACAGCCAGTGAGTCACAAGGGGAGCTACCTTCAGGTCTGACTGTGAACTGAACAGAACCTGAAGTTCTGTGAACCAGGACACACCTGCTGAGTTGCAAAGCGCAATGGAATGTCCCACACTTTGTACGTCAGTCCCCATTTCACATTTTTATTCTTCTCACTGAAGTGACTTGTTAAATATCTCACTTGGTGGGATTGTGTTGTTATTGCTTTGCAAGACTTTCCAGATGAGAAAGCCCACAACTCAGAGAGAATCCTGTCAGACCTTGTGCTGAAATTTCTGGTTTACAAAGTTTCATCACCAGATCTAGAAACCAAAATAGGACCTGCCTCCAGCAAAATTATGCAGTGGATCAAGTTTGCTTGCCAAGCCTTTTCTCTCCCCCTCTCTCCTCTCATGGTTACCTTCCTCCCATTCTGATCCCACAGCATCAATCATCACTGGCTCACCGGCCTGCATGTTTGAGGTCAGTCTCGGGGTTCCCTCTTAATGTTGAACTTGGGGGTGCTGGATGAAAACCTCATGCTATTAATCAAAGAACATTTTTCTCCATGGAGAAAGTGGTAGAAAAAGCTGAGGGACAGAGAGGTTCATGCCACCATGAGAACTCATGCCATTCAGTCAGTATTCATTCCATTGGTCGGGAAGGTTTTGAGAATCCTTCCTGAAGTCAGACCCATTTGAAACAGGAACCTTTAACTAGAAATGGAAGGCAAATCCTTTGCCTGATTCTTGAGTTCAGTGTCAGAGCAGTTCAGGAAACTTTTTTTCTTCCAGACTCTCAGTTTCCATTTTTGCAAAGCTGGTTACCACTAAGGGGTGAGTAAAGCTGTCAGCTGATTCTGTTGTTTACAGCCCCAAAACAGTGCCATGTGACAGCCAAAATGGAGATCTGTGGGTGCCCTCAGAACAGTAGGTGTCTCTCCAGCTCCTGGTCTCCTACTTGCACCCCCATGACCTAAAGTGGCTTAAGGGGAAGTTACCCAGGGATGGGACTGTCCCCAGAAGGACTGTATCCATCAGGAAGGACTTGAGGTAGAAGAAGAGCTGGCCCAACTTCCATTCCTGGCCTTCCTCCACGGGGCCCTATGCTGGCCAGAGATTTTGGCCCATGTTCATGGTTGCAGAAAGCTAGCTCATTGTAAGTCAACCTTATAATCCCTTGAGCCCACAGGTCTGCTGCCCCCGCCAGACACTTTTAATACTTCTAGCCACTTTCAAGGTCTAGCCCCTCCCAACCCAACACTCCAGGCTGGCTGTCCTACAATTCACACTGCAAGCCTAGAATTTTTCTCCTTTTGGCACTGCTAAGGGGAGAGGTGTTGAAAGGAAGCCGGAGCAGATGGAAATGGGATTCCATTACTTTGTAAATATCTGAATGGCATTTCTTTTTAATGCGATATGAGAGTTTTAGCACGTTTAAAAATTTTCCCTACCCTAATCATAAAGCCCGTTTTTATTAAAGGCACACACACCTCACTGTTAGCTGTTAGCTGGAGACGTTTTGGCTCTGAAGTTGGTTTCTATGTGAGAATTCCATCCTGGGCACTGTTTTAAGTCTGTTAGTAACTGGCTTAGCACTTGCCAGTTTCCCTCCCTGGGTAATGACAGAGACACTAACACAATAGCAAAGCTGTTAATCCCAAACACGTTATTAATAAGGCAAGCTGCCTTGCTAGAGGTTGAGAAAGGAGAGGGAGACATATGTGGAAATGCTAATATGCAGGCTCACACTCCCTCCTGTACCCACGGATTTGCAGATAATGAGGTATGTCCTGCTTTTCTCAAAATACCACTGTACTCAATCAACTCAGAGCTTCCTCACCTATTACATGCCATCAACTGATGTTTGGTTATTTGGGAGGTAGCGAAGGTAAAGAGTAAATGTAGATGAGTTCACTCCATGGATGGCACCCAAAGGATTCTTGTGGGACTCAACTTTCCTCATCATTCTCGGCATGTTCCTCTATGTAATTTATGGATCCTTTGAACACATGGTAGACTCCATCACTATTTACTTGTGCAAAGAAAATCGGTGTGTGTGATAAAAACAAACCCTCTCAACCTGGGCTTTAGCTGCAAAAAAAAAAAAAAAAAAAAGGCCAAATGAAAAAGGCCAGCTATTGTGCAATTTGGTCCAAATGTAGTTTTGGAAGCATGAAGTGGCCAAGTTCAAGTATGAGAAGGTAGAAGAAAGGAGAGAAGTCATGGAAACTAATTCTTTCCTTTCCCCAGAGAACAGGTGCAAGCAGCTGTGGGAGACCCACACAAACTTCAACTTTGATTTGGAGATAAAATTGTACTGTGGACAACCGATTTCATCTTTATGTCGTGTCGGTCCTAGCTCACAATATTCTTGTTCTGGTCATGCTTGAAATTTGGTGGAACTCATCATATGATAGCTTTGGCCGTGGCAGAGGTATAGCCACTGATCAAACTGATACATCTTGCTTGACATATTGTTCTGGAAAGGCATGAGTAATTCCTTAACTTGGCCATAAATCAGAAAACTTTGGGAGCTTTAAAAAAATACCATGGTCTGAGTTTACCTCTGTAGACTTGGTTTCAGTTTAGTGCAGGCTCCTAAGAATTACAGTTTCCAAAGCTTTTCAAGTGATTCTGGTGCTCACCCACATTTGAAAAAAAAATCTACTTTTCCAGATTTTGGCATTTTACAGATGGGTTAAATTATTTTTAAAAAGTGCCAAGTAAGGAAAAAGGAACTGTCTGCTATCACCACTGTTTCACAAAGAAGAGAGCAGATTAACGCCAACGTTAAAAATTGGAAGGACAGATCTTTAAACACATTTAATGTTATAAAAACTCACTACATTGCCACCCCCATGTCCATAGCAGCATTGTTCACAAAGGTGCCAAAAGATGAATGAATGGACATTCATTGACATGAATGGATCCACTGACAAATGAATGGATAAATAAAATGTGGAATACACATACAATGGAATATTATTCAGCTTTTAAAAGGAAGGACATTCTGACACTTACTACAACACGGCCAAACCTTGAGGACATTATGCTAAGTGAAATAAGCCAGTCACAAAAGGACAAATATTATTTTACTCTATTTACATGAGATTCCCAGAGCAACCAAATCCATAGACAGAGAATCGAGAGATGGATTCCTGGGTGTGGGCATTATGGGGGTGGGAGTTATTTTTTAATGGGTTAGGAAGTTTCAGTTGAGTAAGATGACGAAGTTCTGGAAATGGATGGTGGCGGCAGTTGTACAATAATGTGAATGTACTTAATGTTACTGAACTATGCAGTTAAAGATAACTAAAATGGTCAATTTTATGTTATATATATTTTACTCCAATGGAAAAAAATCGTAAAGTTGCCTTTATTTTTCCCATTTTATTCAGCGAACTGTCATTGGAAAGCCACTGCCAGACAAAGTGACCTCCCATGCCTTAGAGAGAGGATGTGGCCCACGGGCACAGTCCCCCAGGAGCCCCTCCCAGTCAGAAAGCCTCGCCTCCAGGCATCCGCAGCAACCTCACGCAGACTGGTGGGGGCGGGTGCAGAGACACTTCCAGATTATAAGCACATCAGCCATGCTCTTGGAGAAAAGAAACAATCCCCTCAAACACGGAAGTGCCCTAGTCAACCTGCCCTGGAAAGTGCTTGGTAAGTTTCACAGGGGAGATGCCTAGAGGATGATACACCCAAGGAAGTTTTCAAGAGACCGGAGACTTGGCCCTAACATTTGCCTGAGTAGGCAAAAACCATCAGTGACACCTCCTTTTCTCCCACGCAAAGCAAAAGAGCAACATAGAAAAGAATTGCATAGAGGTTAAAAGCAAAGCAATTTGATACCCGCAGGAAGCCATTTACAGCCGAGATGTTCTCTGAGACAGAGTTAATTGTTGGTGAAATGACAGGATTACACATAGAGCTATATTGTTCTTCATTATAATAGTTATTTCTATAGATGTGTGTGTGTGTGTGTATACATACACACACACACACACACACACACATGAAACAAGGTTTATGATCCTCAGGAGGTTATGACTGGTTAGTAAGTTTTTCAAATTTGGATTAATCTGTCCTTAGCCATACAGACCCTGATAGCCTACAAGGTGGGCCGTGTAGCTGGAATTTGTACTCATGGGATTTTCGTACTGCATTAAGAATCTCTGTGGGTGATAATAGAGCACTAAAATAGCTAGCATTGCCCTGATGTTTCTCACTCTCTACATTTGTTTAATTCCTTTGCCAGAGACACATACTTAACTTGTCTTGGTAGATTTTTGTAATGTGTCTTTCAAATGGAAAAACTGTATTAAAGCATTCCAACTTTATCAAGTAGCAAAAACACCCAGGCTGCTGGCCAGAATTTGCATGTTTGTGACTGCATTCCATACCCAGATATCTCAGGGCTGGAGAATAACAATTTTCTAAAATGTTATTAGATCCATAATTCTGGCAGCAGGTTCATTCGCTTAGCCATTCCCATTAAAGCGGTAGTTATCGGCACATCATCTTGGGAAGCATCGTGCATCATGGTGATCACTTCCAGGTGAAACACAAGGCTAAGTACCTACTGTGTGTGATGCCCTATAACTTCCTGCCTTTGTCTAGCACTTCAGGATCGTGAAGATCACCTTCAATATGGCATTTGATTCTGGCAGAACACTGTGAGGAAGATAAACAGGTTAATATATAAGGAAACTGAGGCTCAGAAAGATAAAATACTCGCTCAAGCGATAGAGTCAGAAATCAAATCCAGGTTTCCTGCAGCCTATTCCAGCCTTCTCTGTGCCGCCCCACACGACTCCTCCTCATTGTCACCACTCACTGTTGGTGTTGCTCTAAAATTATTCTTTATTATCCCACTGAGTAATTTCTTGTGCCAATATGTTTTTCTTCTGGAATGCTGTGCAGTTTCACTAAGCAACATGCCATGTGATTCAGACTTAGTTTCATAAGCTCCACTCACTTGGCTCCGCCTTTCAATTCTCCCGCTTTCCCCTCTACCAACGGTGACTCCGTGTGCCTGTTTCTTTCAAGAAGACCAATGAAAGGAGAAGCTTTGCCTTTGCCTCCACCCCAGTGAAGGTATTGTGACGTTGTGTGCAGTGAAGTCCAGAGACCCAAGTCCCAGTCCTGGTCCTGCCACTGACTAGACATGAAACGCTGGACAAGGCCCACCAGGGGCCTTCATCCCCTACAAACTAGAGAGACATTGCGATGTCTTTGCTGAGCTTCTCAGAAGACTGAAAAATAAATATGTGAAGAATTAGAAAATAATTAAACTCCCAGGAAGGTAAGTACTGCCAAGTTTCTTTAGAATTCCTACTAACATTAAAAGTGAGAGGTAGGTAAGAAACTTCCCAGTGACTGTCCTGGGTCAAAGAGACTTTGATTATATTTCTGTGTGTCTGGGGGGCGGAGAGTACAGATGAGAATAAAGGAGGAGACGGAATATTGCCTTTCACTTCAGGGACCTAATGTCCTTGGAACATAAATGTCATCTCAATTCTCCAAGGACTACTAATTAGCCAGTTTTGTAAAGTCTGGGCATCAGAATAAAACAGATTTTCTCCATTTCTGGTAGGTGTAGAAAAACAGAAACACCTGGGTTGACAGTGTAACATGGACCTCAGCGAAGATAAAAGTAAAATTATCTGAGAATAATTAAATAATAGTGGTAAGAATACACAGATATGTTTATGGAATGTAATAAAAAGGATCCTGATTCCAATCTCCATTCCCTGCTCATTAAGAAAGTAGTGGTAACCCTTTAAGGAATGTGACTAGAGGAATCACCTTTTAGCCTTTTCTCCATGTCTCAGATCTTACTGTTTCAAACCATTAACATTGAGATGGCTGTTTTTTACTACAAGTCTTACTAATCACAGAAAAAATAGTCTGTCCAAATTTTCCACTTTCTAAGAACTAAAACTTCACCAATTTACACCTATGAAAATTTCTACCTCCTTCCAATACTCTGCAAATAATTAGTGTCAGCTTGATGACTTGTTAACAAAATGGCGGCATGATACTTGAGCCCTCTATCCCTCAAACCTTAGTTCTAAATCTTCCTTCTTTCTACTTTACTCAGTGTCTTCTCTGCTACGTAGTGATGGGGCATACATTTTAAGTCTCTTCACAGAAAGAATTACTTGCTGCTTGAAAGTATCAGCTGAAAAAGGTCCCCCACCGCACTGCGCCGTATCTCCTCCTGTGTCCCACATTCAACTCCCCCCGGCACTCGCCTCTCAGGAGGGCTACAGGGACATAGCGATGTAATTACCTCATGTTCAATATTGTGAAATTTCTGCTATTTCTCCCAGGATAGACCTGAACCACAAGAAGAAAGCCCTTTAATGGCCTTGGGTCTCAAAATACTGGCCAAGATTTTTCCTTTCTAATCTCCTGCCTTCTTTTCATACCTCAGTTTGGAAAGAACATTCTCTCTGCCCCATGACGAGATTTGTCTCCAGCATTTGGATTATGAACACGTTAATTATCTGCAACTTCTTGCACTTGTCTTTGTGAGGGTCTCCGGGTAATAGGAGCACTGCGCTTTCTCTGCCCATCGAATCAGGACAAAAGAGTTGTTCAATAACTCATCCCTTCTGGTCACTTCCAAACAAAGAATTCTCTTAGGAAGAAAAACGTCCTAAACAATATCTCCCTTGGAAAAATTCAAGATTGTATTGTTTGACCTCTGGGTCTGATACCAAGATTGTGTAACTTTCGGAAAGGCAGCCACGAGCAGTCTGCCACAAATCTGTTCTCAAGAACAGAATGATCTACCACGTGAAGGGGCAGGCCCGCACTTCACTGGCTGCATCCTTCCTCCAGTTGGCTCATAGCTCAGGGAGTAAGGGTCAAAATATTAAAAAGCCTGCCGCTTCTGTGATATCCTACCTTAACATCCTGGCATCTTCAGAGGCTGGCGCTTGAGGCTCAGAAAAACAGAAAACAACCTAAAAGGGGAAAAAACAGGATTGTGAGTAAGTCAAAGATGACCTAGGCCCTCAATGAGCTATTATGCAGCCACGAGGAGGGCTGATCACAATGACTCGTCATCACTACTCTGGAGCTGTGGGTCCCCAGGACCGTGAGACTGTGACTGGGGCTGTGCTAGTGGGACTTAAAGGTGGACCCCATATCTATGCGGATCAGGTCATGTTTTGGCGTTCCAGAACTTTCCACTGTAATCAAAATAATCTGACAAGTTCAGATGATTGTAAGGCAAGGCTTCAGAGCCCTAGAACATGAACTGACTCTGTTGCTGTGGAAGTGTTCACGGAATGTCCCTCTAGGGTGGGGAGAGGAAGGGGTCAGTGCCCCCTGTACAGAGTGACCAGATACCCTGTTCTTCCCATGGACATTTGAAGCCTGCACTTGTTGCCCTGACTCAATAATGCTTTCTCTTCGATTTGGAGGAGTGTCCCAGTTCGGCAGATGAATTACGTGGTCACCCTAGCCTTATGATACTTGGATTTCATTCTCTGAAAGGAATGGGTTCACTGACCTTGCACATGGCTGGTCAGCTACCTTGTGTGTTTGTGTATGAGGGTCTAGGAGTGAAACCAACCGTGACGCAGCACTGATACAAAATGTTAAAAAGAGATCACTCTTGCCCAGCTAACTGAACCAACATATATGAAGCCAGAGGGAGTGCATGCCAAATATTTCCCTCACCTTTGGAGGGAAAATTATCCCTCACCTTTCCCTTCACTTGACAACACAGACATGGAGCCAGGGCGTTCTGACCGAGGAGACAGCCGAGGAGCCGTTATTTACCTATTCTCTGTACACCAGGACCAACACAGGGATGGGCAACAGTAAGTTTACGGTTGTTCATATGGGAAATAATACCATAATTAATGAACAATAATACAAGAATAAACTGGGTTTTGTGCACTCACCACTGTAAGCCTGACTTTGTCCACCCCTGTATAAAACTTTAAAAGTAAGTGGGGAGGACTGAGAACACTGCAGACGTGTGGACCAGTGAATTCCGTCACTTGAATGCCCAAACCCATAACTGTCGCACCCGTGGTGTTTCTGGCCAAGTTAATGAAAGACACTCCTCGCGGCGCCACGTGCAATCCCCCAGCCCCCACCCCTGGGCTCCCACTGATGCAGCAGAACTCTGCCTGGTCCAGTTGTGTTCAGGTCCAAAAATGGCTGACATCAGTGGAGAGCCCCTTATTTCTGAATATACTTGGAGTTGGTAATCATAAATTTTTGTCATTGGACACAATTCTCCATTTTATTCGCTATGATGCTGATATTATGTAAATAACAGGTTAGTACTACCAGCAAAAATAATCTTTTATTTCAAAATAAAATGTGAATTTTTTTTTCTGACTGACTCTGAAAAAAAAGTTCAGAAAAAGGGGTGAATGTCCTATACCAAGAAATTAAAATTGGGTACAACGATGTTTAAAAAAAGGTTTTATTAACTTTAGATGACACAGACATGAGGTATTCAATTAAAATGATTTCTGAGGTTTTAAAACTATCATGTTCTGTGATTAATATAGTAAATGTATGTTTGATTGAAATATTAAGCAGAGGGAAATAAATAACAGAGGTTTAAATATATATATATTCTCATTAGTTATGCAGGGCTGAGGTAAAAAGTCCAGTAAAAATATGGCTTTCTTCTAGGAGATGAATATTATTATTTACGGAACTCTTTTGGACAAGTCAGGATGTTCTCATGTGCATGTGTGGCCTGATTGATGAATTATGACCCAAGATTTCAAATCACTGTCTCTGAACTTGAGCCCAGAAATGTAAGGTGCTTTGTGGGCCAACCTCCTTTCTGCTGTTTGTTCCTCGCACTCTGTTTGCCACATAGTCTGGACTCAGGGGTGGGGTGGGACATCTGAATGAAGTAAATATTACATCTCATCACATTAAAATGACTAGATGAAAAGCAGAAGAATTTGTGAAACTTTGGTGTCATGGAGAGTTAACATCTTCTTTTGTCTGATTGGATTTAATCTACCAATCCAATTGAGGTGTTTTTTTTTCCCCCACTATTTAGGTGAAGAACACAACTAACGTGGGTTAGCACCAGGAAGAGAAAAAAATCAATGGTGCAGTTCAAGAGGAAGCAGAAGGCAGAAGCCATAATCATTTTTGTTGTAAACTTGCCTATAAATAGACCAAAAATCCCTAAATAATATGCAAATACATATATGACTTTAGATATCCTCTGACACTAAGTGTTTGACTCTCAGCAAGTTCATGTGATCCCTTCCATTTTTGGTGACCCATAAAATAAGGGCATGCTTGCATTTTTCATTCAACCAGTATTTTCTGATCACACACTACATGCCAGTAACTGTGAGAGGCCCTAGGATTCAATGCTGCACACAATATAGGCACAGTCTTGTCCACATGCAGCAACCCCTCTAAAGGGAAATAAGGCTGACTATGAAATAATACATAAACAACTGTAAAACTGCAACTGATACATGTGCTACTGCACAAAGGGACGTGTCTATGAGAGTCTATCATGGGGGAGTGACCTAGTCAGGGAGGTGAGGAAGAGATCTAAAAGTTCTGCTAGGTCAAGTGGAGGAGGAGAAAACAACTGCAAAATAGGAAATAGCATGTGCAGGGGCCCAGTGGTAGGAGGAAGCAAGGTAAATACGAGGGACTGAAAACAAGCTAGTGCGGCTGGAGCCCAGAGAGCAAAGCTGAATGCAATGGAGATGAGGCTGGGAAGGTCAAAAAGGAGTCAGACCATCAACAGCTTTGAGGATCACATTACACAGTTTTGAGGAGTTTTTTAAAAAAAGGATGATGTGATTGGAATCGGAAAGTTCTGTGCCACACAAATTTCCCTTCAAAAATGAAGAATCTCTTATCCCAGCTGCTGAGAGTCCTGCCAGAAGGCAGCCCTCAACTATCAAATCTCTTTGGAATTGCCTGCACTACAGAACCCCGATGCCCAAGGTTACACCCCTTTCCAGGGCTCATATCCTGATCAGTGCAGGGGTATAAAGGCCTGGCCTGCTTCTCCCACCTTGGGACAGCTCTGAAGGGCCATTCTGTCTTCAGAAATCCCCACAGTGTTGGCCGAAGCTTCAGGTGAAACTTCCATTGAAACTTGCAGCTCAACTACTCCCTCTTCCCAAGCTTACTTCCCTTCCTCTCCACAGGAAGCACTGCCTAATCAGCTTCTTGAATTCTAATCTCCATCATGAATCCATTTCCTTAGACACCCAACCTGTGGCCTGGAAATCACATGGAGAGTGATCTGAAGAGCAGCTGGTGGTAGAAGTGGTGGCCCAAATACATAAACGAGGGTGCTAATATATTTCCGAATGTGGTTATGGTGGAGAGAGGCATAGGGAGAGTGGGCACATTTAGAAGATGTTTAGGAAATAACAAATAATAGGATTTGGTGACAAAGTGATATGGGAAGAGGGATGGTGGAGAGTTAGAAATCACCATGACTCCTTGGTCTCTGGCACACACAGCTGGGAACACTCAAAAGAATCAGGTACGAGGGAAAGAGCAAAAGTTTCCTCTCTTGGTACTTGTCAGGTTGAGACATTCAAGTAGAGTTCTGAAAAGGGAAGGGTGTGGTCTGAGGAGTCTAGATCATGGGAATGTGTGTCTAGATTGTAAAGGGAGCCATGGAGGTAGATACAATTATTTAGGGAAAAGGATCAGACAGTGAAGAGAAAAAAGTCTAGGTCTGAACCTACGGAGATTCATCTCAGTGTCCTTCCCAGTTCTTATATTCTATATTTCCACACCCTCATGAGCTCTAGACGCATATCTCATAGCCTTTTAGAAGTAACCATTTCTTTGAAAATCAAAAGGAAGTTAGGGCCTGCTCCCCAGAAAATAATTAATTTTTTATACGCAGTTGGTACACAATTTCTGGCAGTCCCACACCTCTAAGGTTATCCCTAGATCTTTTAGTCACCCACAGTCCCTAGGTCATTAACTCATACTCTAGAGCACAGGTCTCTACCCCTGGGACCATGGACTGGTGAAGGTCTGTGACCTGTGAGGAACCAGACCACACAGCAGAAGGTCAGTGGTGGGTGAGTGAGCAAAGCTTCATCTGTATTTACAGCCACTCCCCATTGCTCATATTACTGCCTAAGCTCCGCCTCCTATCAGATCAGCAGCGGCATTAGATTCTCATAGGAGGGGAACCCTACTGTGAACTGTGCATGTGAGGAATCTAGGTTGTGTGCTCCTTATGAGAATCGAATGCCTGATGATCTGAGGTGGAGCTGAGGTGGTGATGCTAGTGTTGGGGACTGACTGCAAGTGCAGATTCTCATTAGCAGAGAGGTTTGGCTGTGCAGAGACCATAATAAATCAATTGCTTACAGACTCATATCAAAACCCTATTAGTGAGGGGCAAGTGACAAGCTGCATCTGGTGGCAGGCTTTAAGTCAGAAACCAAGACTTACTTCAGTTGCACATGGCCTGCCTATTATTTCATTTACTACTTCTGTCTGCACTTCTGTCCTGCACTGCACACTTGTCTCAGCCACAGTTTTGGTAAGCCCAGAAGCTGGCCCTAGCCAAAATGAGTACCAAACAAATGTCACTGGGGAGCTTCTTTGAAAAGGAGGAAAGACCCAATGATGAGACAGCCAACAAAAAGGAAGGCTGCATTTAAAAGACAATACCAAGAGTCCTACTTAATTATGGGTTCATTGCAACAGGTGATTCACATTCTCCAAGCCTGCTTTGTGTAATGTGTGGCGACTGGATATCCAATGAAGCCATGAAACCTTCAAAACTGCTTTGTCACATGGAGACCAAGCACCCGCATTAAAAGATAAACCTTTGGAGTTTTTCTAAAGAAAAAAAAAGTGTGAACACTAAGAACAGAAGAAGTTATTGAAGGTCACCACTTACTTCATCAAATGTGTCTGCACTGAGAGCATCATTCTCAGTTGCTAACCGCATTGCTAAAGCTTAGAAGCCCTTTACTGTTGCTGAAGGGTCAGTCCTGCCTGCTGCTAAGGACATTTGTCGTGAACTTTTAGAAGAAGCTGCAATTCAAAAGGTAACATGTGTTCCTCTTTTGGCTAGCACTGTAACTAGACAAATTAATGAAATAGCAGCGGATATTGAGGCACAATTGTTAGAGGGGATGCATGACTCACTGTGGTACGCAATCCAGGTTGATGAGTCTACTGATGTTGACAACAAGGCAACAATGCTGGTTTCCGTGCAATGCATTTTTCAGGAGGTTGTGCATGAGGGTATGTTATGTGCACTTTTGTTGCCACAACACCACAGCTGTAAAACCATTCCAGTCTTTGAATGATTACATATCAGGAAAATTGCATTGGTCATTTTGTGTTGCTATGTGCACAGTAGGAGCTGCTGCCATGACTGGACAGCTTTCTAGTTTCACTACTCAGGTCAGAGAGGTCGCTTCTGAATGGGAGTCTGTGCACTGTGACATCTAAAGAGAAATGCGGGCTAGCCGAAAAATGTCACCTGAACAACATTTAGCAGGATGTAATGAAAATTATCAACCACATTGAAGCACATGCCCTTAGCTCACATCTGTTCACACAGCTCTGTGGGGAGATGGATGCAGAGCACACACGTCTTCTCTTATACAGAGAAGTGAGATGGCTTTCTAGAGGCAGACCGCTGGCCAGAGGTTTTGAGTTATGAGAGCCGCTCCAGAGATTTCCTTTAGAAAAACGGTCACCACATTTCAGTGACACAGAATACGTCACAAAACTTGCTTGTGTGACATATTCAACCTGCTCAGTGAACTCGATCTGTCACTTCAGGGGAGAATGACAACTGTGTTCAAGTCGGCAGATAAAGTGGTTGCTTTCAAAGCCAAAGTAGAATTATGAGGGTGACAAGTGAACATTGGGATTTTTGACATGCTTCAAACATCAGCAGAGATTTTGAAAGAGACTGAGCCAGGGCCTTCTTCCTCTCAGCTGGTGAGGGATCACATATCTCAGCTTTCAAAAGAGTTGGAGCATGACTCCCCAACCACAAAAGACCCCAAGCTGGGACGGAATGGACCCACGACCCACCCGTGAATAAGCTAGGTGAACCGACTTTGTCCGTGCTAGGGGAGGACCAACTGCCTGAGATTGCAAATGATAGCAGCTGTAAACATCTCTGAAACAGCTTCAAATCTCCATATATACTGGATTAAAGTCAAGGCAGAATAGCCTGAGATTGCCACAAAAGCACTGAAAAATCTGCTTCCATTTCCAACATCCTACCTTTGTGAAAGCAGCGCTTTCTGCAGTGACAGCGACCAAAAATGAGATTCGGAGATATAAACAACACATAAGCAATACACTTCCAGTGTCAATGTCTCCCACCACCCCCAGATAAGTTTCAGGAAAACAAGCTCAGGGCTCCCACTGATTCTGCATTATTGTGAGTTGTATAGTTATTTCATTATACATTACAATGTAATAATAGAAATAAAGTGCACAATAACTGTAATGTGCTTGAATCACCCCAAAACTATCCCAGTCCATCGAAAAACTGTCTTCCGTGAAACCAATCCCTGGTGCCAAAGAGGTTGGGAACTGCTGCTCTAGAGAAAGTCTCTGCTTTCGCAATCCTACAATTTCTGCATTACTTTATACAAACTGTATTTTAATGATTTAAGGCTCTAGCTGACAGCCATCTTGACGGTCCAACAAGGGTTTTAAGAAGCACCGCATACCTGGAATGTCTGAGCCTCCATGTCACTGGGCACAGGTGGTACTTACACTCACCAGCAGTCACATTCAGGGCCGCCCCGGATCAGGGGAGGGGTACTGGGTTTAAGCCACAGGACAGGAATTGGCAAACTTCCTGTTCAAAGGGCCAGGTAATAATCATGTTAGGCTTTGTGAGACACATGCGATCTGTGGCATATATAATTCTTTCTTTAAAAGACTTCTTTCCAAATGTGGAAACCACTCTTAGCTCATGAGGCATAACTAGTCAGACTGCTGGCCACCACTCTTGTTTGCTGTCTCCTGCCAGAAAAGAGAGTCAACTCCGAAGTCAGACCAATTAAAACATTTCTCCTGCCCTGAGCATTCTAGCATTTGATCTTGGGTATAGATAGTGTTTAACCTTAAAAGCTTCTGTTTTCACATCTGTAAAATATATTATAATATCTACTTTTGTGGGTTATTGTGAAATCTAGATTGTCAATACCCTCCTATTTACCTGGTACAAGGAAGTTGCCCCAATAATGGGCGTAGTGGGAAAGACTGCCTTGTTTCTGAAATTTTCTTTTGCATTAGAATTGTTGATATAACATGTTTTTCCGCATTATAGCTGGAGACATGTTTTCCTATAACAGACTAGTTATCTACCTATCTTGTTTGTCAATGGCAAGAAAACCCAGCTCTTCCTAGATCCTATCAACTACTGACTTGGAAGTAGAGGGGAGACCCTGGAAAGGTCTCACAGGCTGTCATTCTCTGCTTTTGTGCATTCGCCCGATTGCTTCAGCCATTTCTAACCTACTTCATCTGCCATGTTGCTGCTTTTGCCAAAAAGAAAAAAGTTACGTGTCCCAAACCATTAGCTTCACAGTGGCTCTAGTATTTGTTGCATGAATGTTCCACACACCAAGGCAGAATACTCCTTTCTGGTCTACACCACAAAAAGTCAGTTATTTGCACAGATCATGGCACAATGAAGGGGAACTGTCCCATTTCATATCTCATGGAATCTTCCCAGCTTCTTCTTAAGGTCTCAGGAGTCCAAAATCTCATCCCTCTTTCCTATCCCAAGGGTGATGGTCTTAATAAGTCATACAGACTTTATTCACCCTCTAGGGAAGCATGTTCCCTTCCTCCCATCTCCATCAGCAAATTCCGCTATATGTCCTTTCACTCCCCTGAGCTACAAATATAACTCATATGTTAGCTGCTCTGTCTGTTCCTGTAGATCTAGATCATATGGAGTAAAACCCACAATTGCATACTCTTTGGAAGGGCAAATTCTCCCAAAGATGTCTGAGAATTCCTAGGAATAAGGAAGAGACACTTACTCTGAGTCACTTCAGTCTGCTGGGTCTTTCTTCTGCATTCACCTCATGGATAAAATTGTGAAAACTCTTTTATTTTATACACATGCACAAGTACACTCATAGAAAGTATTTATGTGTAACAGACATAAATACAGGTTTGGAGGAATTGTAAGAGAGTCTGCATTGCAAACATGAGCATATTTTTAAATGAAATATTAGTCTCATTCTTAACATGTTTTGCCCGATTCCCATGTAGGAATTTTACCAGTTTTTTTCATCTCACAAAGAACTCAGGTTCTGGCCGTATCCTCTTCCTTCCACCCCACTCCCCTAACCATTTTATTCTCTTCCCTCCCTCTCAGAATAAAACACGAGCTTCTTTTAGTCTCTTGTGAAGAGCACTTTAAGGATCTTAACAACTTTCACTCCTTCTGCTACTGCTGCTCTCAAGTCTCATCTTCCACCTTAGACAGTGTAGAAGATGGTAAGTTACTTTAGAAGAAGAAGTTACTCTCCTAAAACAATGAGTATTTCCTCCCTGACAAGAGAGGTTATACTAGTAGCTACGATTTTAAAAATGTACTCTATTATACATTATCTAGCTGAATGACCTCTTTAATTTTCATTTTCAGCCATTAATACTTTAGCTTAAATCAGTTAACTAGATGAGTTGAAAGGAGCAAGAACCAAGAAAACAAAACTAAGGAAACGTCTTTTTTTGTTTGAGGCAAGAGAGCCCGGGAGAAAGCAGAGGGTGAGTGTTTGGAGGTGCAGGGGTGTGGATCAGACAAAATTCAGCGTCACAATGCTGCTGGGGGCTAGTGGGGGTGGAGGGGCAGAACTGTGAATAAGAGGACGGGAAACAGGGAAAAGAAACTGTGTCTGTTTTACCTGGGGCCTGACCTCATTTTAGGTGTCACATATGCGTGGTTACACCCTCTGGTAGAGTACACAGGAGGACAGGGGAGACCCTCCTTGATATGACGATAACTACAGAGAAAAAAACATGACTTCCCCTGCCCCAGTCTCTTATGTCACGGCTGCTCTGAAAGCCTGCTGCGGCTCTGGCCTGCGTGGGTGTGGGGACCCACATGGCGAAGGTTGGACATAATCGATTACCGAGGCTGTAAACTGTACAACTTTAATGATGCATGACTGGAGTGCAGGGACCGGTGGAGAGGGCGGAGGCCATTTTTTGTTGTTTTCTCGAGTCAGCTTTGGAATTTTCCCATATTTCTCTGTGTATAACAATAAACATTAGCATTTTCATATGCCATGAAAGTTAAAGCAAGATGTGGGAAATTCAATTGTTGAAGAGCAGAGTTCTCTAATTGCACTCCTCTGAGATTTCCATTACTTTTGGAAAATGTGCATTGATGAAGAGTTTAATTATTGGTGGTGTTTCATTTCTACAGATGGCCCAATTTCCAATCCACTCTCCCACCCCAATGTAACTGCTTGGCTAGGGCAGCTCCCACTGGCTTCAAAGGGTACAGAGAGTAGAGCAAACATCCTAAAGAATGAAGTCAGGTCAATGCTGATTTTTTATCATCTTCCCTAAGTCTGTGTCATCACTGCAGAAATTGAGTTGCTTTTGGGAAATTGATACATTAAGAATTCTTCAAAAGAGCTAGGAGCTGGAACTGGAATTGTTACTGGAAGGAGTTTTTCATAGCTAAATATGGTGTCCAGTCAGTTCTCATCTATTTTCTGAGACAGTATTGACTTTAATTAACATGCAAACTATTCCAGCTTTGCAATACCCACCCCCAGTACTGAACCACACAAACTGTCAAGCAGCTTGGTCCCTCAAATTCGCCCTTACCATAACCTTATGTAAAAACCCATATCTTCTCTATTATTATCCAGCAAGGTTTAGGGAAACCCTTATTTTCCAAGCACTAAATGCCTTTGCTTAGGCTCTGAAGATTTCCACAGACAGCAGTGCCTCTCACTGTGACCAGCAGACCTGCTGCTCCACATAGGTCTTGGAGACTCAAGGATCTCACACCAAGCACAGTGGGTGAAATGTAGGAAAACACCTCCAGGGACAGCGAGGCCCTTGCTAGCGAAACAACAGCAATGGCTGAATGACTGGAAAAACAGTTCATTTATTTCTACAGAATTTTTCTCAAACATTTGGCAGAGAATCTGGAGAGAGGGTAGGGAATGGACCAAAGAATAGGCAATGTGATGCCTAGTCAAGACCCCGCGCGGAGGCCCGGCAGAACCCGTGGGCCAGGCGCGTGCAGGCTGACCACTGACTAAGACGTTGAGAGGCTTCCCTTTTATGGAGCAACTGGCGGGATACGAGATGGAAATCAATACCTGCAATCCAAATTTTGTATTTTGTGTGTTGTCAGTGAAGTTTGATGTCTGTTTCTCTTTCTTGGACTGATTTTCTTTCTGCAATCAGCATGATGAAAAAGAAAATAATGCTCATAAATGAAGTCAGCATATAGTACTCACTGAGCTGGAGGAAGTTGGCAGCTGCAGAAATTCTGTTTTCACTTTACATTAAGTGGCATTAATTACACTGCTATGTAACTAAGTATAACCACATGGCCGTGCATCAGGACCCTGCTCTTGTTTCAAGGGCACTAGGGTGCAAGTGTGTGGCTATTGGGTGGGGAGGCCAGGCCCTCTTCTTGGTCATCTCTCAGGAAAGAATGTATCTTGTAGCCCCAGGACCTCATTCTATGCTAGAGGTTGTCAAGTGCCTCTTCTTTGCCAGAATGGGAGCCAAGCCCAGAACAGCCCAGAGGCACCTGGTCTACCAGGTGAGTCAAAGCCATTTCCCCTCTTGTCCAAAGTGTGAGGTGTGTGAAATGTATCTAAGCCAGAAACCTTTCTCTGCAGGCCTTAGAGTTGGCTTTGAAAATGAGGTCATAACCAAGTTCAGATTTTCAGGTTTTCCCATTAAATCTATTAGTGTTAACAGACCAATGTGACGTCCAACAAGACTGTCTGGTTTATGGCTCTACTTGTGAATGAGGTGACACAGGATCTAGTAACTCCCAGCCAGGCAGTGGGAACTTTGCAGCACATCCCTGCTCACCAGGACAGCTCGACAAGGGAGAAAAAAACAGCACTTTAGCCTCCTCGCTACTATCCATCAGCTATGAGGCTTTAGACAAGGTAAACTGTTAACTAGCTGACCCTCCCACAGGTCATTTTAAAGTGAAGACAGCTTAGCTGCTGAAAAGTAAGAACCTGACTTAGTAGAACTCGAAGCTCTTCTCGACTCAAAGATCTGGGATTCAAAATACACTTTTTCTGTATTTCTGAGGGCAGAGACCTTTATTTTTACTTCTATATCCTGAGTAGTTGGTACTGCAGGAACTCATTCACACTGGATTGAATAAATAATTAAATACATATAATTATAATGTTTAAGAAAACTATTCTCCCAAATAATCTATAGTGCAGCTACCTAACCAACTTGTGTGTGTGTGTGTGTGTGTGTGTGTGTGTGCGCGCGCGCGCAAAGAATGAGATTCAGCAAGACAGTTCTACATACCAATGGGCCCCGCCAAGGACAGAGTTGTCAGAAGCAACAACAAAAAAGACAGGTGGGGACACTCCCACCTTTCCGAGAGCTGGGAGCCTGAGAAGATGGGGAAGTATGCAGTCACTCCCAGAAAAGCCAGGCTGTCTTGTTTGTGTGGGTCAGGGAAGACTTGAGGCTGTCTGAAATAATAATTTTGCAGGTGTAAATGTAGTTCCTCCCTCTTCAAATCTTTTATACCAATGGCTCTGTAATATCAAAAGGTGAATTTATTTATTCCCGGACCATAGGGAATTGTACGGTTTGGGTACAAAACCAGCAACAATAGATGGAGACTCCTCTTTGATGTCCAGATGCAGTGGAGGTCCTTGCAGCTATGATTTGATCTGTGGAAGGAAGAGGGTATCTTCCTCTTCCTTCCCAGGTAGCACTCAGAAGGCTTGCCTATCACCTGAGGAGCTACACAGGGTTTGGAGAAGTCCAAAGCAGTAGGGTCTTGTCTGGAGAAATGAGTTTCAGCAGATGGAGCTAAGATAACAAAGTACATTTCACTGTGTTAGTGGTAGAAGCTCAGCTATTTGGGGGATTCCTCGGGGACCCATTTTATCAACTTCCATCCACAACTGTATTTGGGGTTATGTGCTTCCCATGCTAACAGTTAGCTATGGCAAGTCAAAACTGGTGTAGACAGGGCTGCTGCATACACTGTAGATACACTGCAGAGCTTACCCTGACACCAAGGCACGTAGCCTGGGAGATGAATAGGCATTAAAATCCAGCCTGGTCTCCGCCCACTAAGTCACGAACCCCTGTGCTGGATATGTTATTCCCCAGTGGAGTACTGTGGCTAAGCTACTCACTGTTGGAGTTGCATCTGCCCAGAGCAATGTTTTTTTTTCCCTCTAATTTGCTAGGTCAGGCAGTTACATGCCAATTATTTTCTATTTTCTCTTCCTCATTCATTCATTGTTTTTCTTTGTCCTGCTTGGTAGCCTCCATTCAATGCATCTGAAACTTTCTTATCTTTTGGCTTCCAGAGCGGTTCGGACAACTGGAATTACCCATAGGAGATGGGGAAGGTGGGAGAAACGAGAGACCAGGTTATTTATTTTCTCCATCACCACCCTCCGCCTCCCCACTCCCATGCACCGTGCTCCATCCCTGTCCCATCATGGCTCTGACAGGGGCTGTGGTCCTTCTGGGTGGCCCCAGCTCTCAGTGGGTTCTAGTAACACCATTCCTTCTAGTCCTTCAGGAGGAGGGGTAACAATGGCTTTCACTGTTGCTAGTTCCCAAGTGTCTCATCAACACTTGTATGTTCCCTCTGCCCTGTTCACACCTCCATAAATTATCCTTTTATTCAATTCTGTTCAATTGAGCCCTTTTGACTCTGTCATCTTTCCCTGGCTGGGGTGCTGATTGATATAGGGAACCTTTTTCTAATCTGCACAAGCGACCACATAGTCTAGCAGAGACGATGGCACTTTGAAAATCAAGACAAGTATCTGCCAGTCACCTAGGGATCTCTGAGACTTTCAGAATGGGTGCACTAACAGAATCTGGAGTGTTCACTAAAGTATGCACTGCTGTTTCTGCTTTCAGGGCTCTCTGCACTCTGGCCACACAGTTCTTTCACTGCTCTCCCTGCTCCAGGCTGAATGTTCCTCACGCTCCTTCTAACATGCCTTGGTAGGTATTGTTCCACTACCTGAAGCCCTTTCCCTCTTTTTGGAAAGGGTATATGACACAAAATAATTTTTTTTGCTATTAAATTGTACAGAAATGAATTAGATACTGGCTCTGTCAGTTACTACTAGGGAAATTTAGTTCCTGATCTCAATTCTTCACTCTCTTGCTATAGAAAGACACATCCACACCCTTGCCATGACACCTCATGGTGGGTAGTGTGGACTTCCTTTCTACCCCTTGACTTTAGGGTTGGCCATATGACTTGTTTGGGCCAATGGGATATCAGTACATGAAACCTGAAATATACTTGCAGAGTGTGGCTTGCTCATTTGTGTTCCCATAATATACCATGAAAAGAACATTTCCAGTTAATTGTGGTTCCTTCAGCCTTGGCCTCAGAATGACTCGTATGATGCAGACCACATATCCCACATAACCAAAGTCCAAGGAGGATATGGCAGGGATGGCAGCTGAAGGCCAGGGCCCAAAGACGGGAACTGGAGACCAGCCCAGCTGAGTTACAGCCAACCTACAGACCCATGGACATGAGAGTAGATGGTTACCATGCCACACTACTGAGTTTCAGTGTGGTTTGTTACACAGCATTACTGGAGCAATAGCTGACTAATACATTACCTATGTGAATTTGAAAAACAATTCGATTTCTAAAAGCTTCAGTTTCCTTCTTTGTAAACTGGTACTGATTATAATAATACTTATTTTATAGGGGTGTTGTGAAGGTTAAATGAGGCACACAGAGTGGTCTGCACAGTGCCTGGCACAAAATAAGTTCTCAAAAGTGGGTATTTTTCTTAGTATGTAATCACTCTGCAGTGTTCACTCTGCTCTCCTTTCATGCACGGAGTGTTTGCTCAGCACTGCAGCTCCCACAGTGACTGTCGCTCTCTGAACTTCCATCCTATTGATTACCTATGTGATCATTTGGCTTCATATCTTTTCACCCACTGTTTTTAATGTCTGTGTGCAAAGTATATAATTCAAAATACTTTCCTCCCATCAATGAAAACATGGTCATAAAACAGGCATTTTCTCTGTCATTTAAATTTCATAACAATTCTATGAAATAAATATTGTTATTTGAATAAAGAGCCTAAATTTCTTGGCCAATAAGTGGTGGGGAAGGGTTCAAACATGTGTCTTTTTGCTGCAAAGCACCACTAACTCTTCATTCTATTTGAAGAGATGACACACAACCAACCAACTCCAATTCAGGGTAATTACATATACCTTATCATTAGGAAAATTATGTGCTACAGATGGGCAGGGAAGATGGGCATGTCTCCCTGATAGGTGTTTATCCAATATCATTAAAAGGCAGGTACTAAGCTCTGGGATATGGAAATGAACTCAACCAACTCTTATTTGCGGGGACCCGGATTCTAATAACTAAGCCAGATGCATGGGAAGATCACTTCAACATAATCTGGAAAATAGTGAAGCTACAAATATTAGATTTGGAGAAAGCTTCATGGAAGGAAGAGGATTTGAGCTACATCAGGTTAGTTGATTGAAGCAATAAAGGCACAACTTTTCAGGCAAAGGGAACAGCATGAGCAAAACCTCTACCTATACAGTTATGTACAATAAATCATCTGCACACACGTATTTGACAGTGACCTGAGGTCAGGAGCTATGCCTCCCTTCCAACCCCACCTCCTCCATATGCTGTTCAACACAAAGCTGAAGACCTAAGGGGAGCTCAACAAAATCTTTTGTTTGATTCAATGAATGCCTCCTACTCTCCCGAGGAGATAGAAAAGGAATAAGTGTGAGCATGGTCTCCCTAATTTCAAGGCCAATGCCATGTTGCTGCCCAGACAGCAGAGTTGGAGCACACAGCTAAAGACAGGCACTACCATTTCTATGTGGCAGAGCTCCTCTGTGGTGGGACTGGAAATGGAGCCCAGGATGGCTGGTGCTGTACTGATGTTAGCACACTATTTCTGAAGAACCAGCAGTTCTGGTGTCTGAAGTTCCCCCAAAGCTGACTTCGACACATTCATGAGACAGTTTCGACAGAACACATGGGGGACACAGAAACACTCCCCTAATTTCAACAGGAGTAAACCAGAAACACGTGGAAAAACATCTTGTTCAGATGAGTTGTTTGTAAATCTTCTCTTTCCTCCCATGAATATATCCAGCCATCATAGTCTTTGTTCATTCAGAGTATTAAATAACCTCAGTTGCCTACACAGGAGAAATTATCTTTAAATTGCACTTGAAAATTTCTTCGTCTTTCAGGGGACCTTCATTTTATAATTGTCCATTGTTCTTGTTTTTCTGTGCTTTAACAGATGAAAACTGTCCGTAGGAGATAATTCAGCAAGTTAGCTGTCCCATTGCCAAGCAAAACTAAAGTCGTTAACAGCTGTTGGAAGATAATTCAATTTGTCTTTAAATGGTGTTTGTGGAATAACTTATAACATATATCAAAATTATTTTAAAATCTGACCTAGGAAACTGAGGGAACCTTTATAAGAGATGTGTGGCTGATCTGCCCTTCTGCAAACTGAAGCTATTTTCTAATGTTTATTTTTTAACTAAAGTACCAAGTGTCTCATTCAAGTGGCAATAGGTGGCTAATCCTCTGTAAAAGTTCTTGGATGGATTCCTTGTAAATGTGAATTATGAAGAAGAAAATGTTACAGGGCTTCTTAGGAAATCAATACTTTATTACGCAACAATTGGATCTGCACGTTTAATGTTCTCCATAAGCCCTAGCACATTGAAAGAGGTCACTGGGTGAGATGGTGCAAATGGTCCTCGCCTGACCTGGAAAATCTAGAATTTGAGGCCTAGTCAAGTGCCACGATGCCATTAAAATATTTTCACAAATACAACATTTATTATGGAAACCAAATTGCAAGAACATCTGTCTGGATGACACTTTGGCCCAAAGTTGGATCTAAACCTGGTAACAGTTATAATTGAAACTGTGGCTTCATTTTTCTCTCAAGATCTTTGATTTTTCCTTGCCTCTCACAGCAATTTATTTCTCAAAGCTACAGCAGTTTAATTTTTGTTTTCCTAAACCTTCCTGGGCAAACATCCCAGCTCTTCCAGTTTCCTACCAAGAAATCATGGAAGGTGGGAAAGAAGAGAAGGCGCCCTCAAGGAGACAGGTGGGAGCTCAAAAACCACTCTTCCCTGAATTTCTGGGTCACTGTCTAATTGATACGCCTATTGGCAGGCCTCAGATGGAAGCTGCTTCTGACTTCACAGGCAGTTCTCATTCTGCATCCAGCCATGTGTGAAGACTCAAGGCATTGAACATGGACCCCCCACCAAATCCAGCCAGCTCCACTTAAAGCACTCAGGCTGGGGAACTGTACCATAGCAAAGTACCCCAAACAGTTGTTTTTCCATTATGATCCCCAGCCTGGCATTTATTATCATTTTTTATTGCACACTTTTAAAGGCAATGGTCCATTTTACTTAGATCATTAATTTGCAAAAATCATGACATACGAGCGGAGATGGTATTTTTTATGGGCCATGCTACACCTCTACAGGACCCCAAAGTAAGTGAGGTGTGGGTCTCGGCACATTATAAGAAGAGACCCTGGGACCGTAAGCTCTGTACTTTTTCCCCGAATAGAAAAGACCAGAGTACTTTCACAGGAATAACACAGCTGGATGAATGGAGACACACTCAAATAATTGGCAGTCTGAATAAATGAATGAACAAATAAGCAATAGAGTGAAGCTCCAACCAGCAGTGGGGCACAGCCCACAGACACCTGCACGTGGAGCTGGGGACCTTGGGTCTGCTTAGTCACTTACCAGCTGTGCAACTGCTGTCTGTGAACCTCTCAGCATGCACCTCACCCTCGCCTCTGTAACATGGTGATGTGGTCATGATGATGATAATACCTATTTCATAAAATTCACTGGGAGAAGAGCCCTGCAGGGTCAGGGTTGCAGAGCCTTGGTTTAAATCTGAACTTTTCTCCCTTGTTTCTTCTGTCACACTAGGCATCATATCCTCTCCACATGTGCATTTCCTCATCCATAAAATGGGAATAATATATTAAATTCCTAGGGCTATAGGGGAGAATTAGGTGGATTAATACATGTGAAGTACCTAGAAGAGTATCTGGTACATAATAGGCTAGATACATTACAATACTACTTTGGTATACTAGTGTTACATAGATACACTCTACATTACCATCGTTCTTGTTGTTGTGTTGTTATTATTATTATAGTTAATATTATATACATTGTGATTCTCAGTTGCAATTAAGAGGCTCAAGTCTAGCAACTTCAGCAGAATGAGATATTAGAAGGTATTAAGGGGGGAGCTGGGATGGGAGAAATAGACAAAAAACTGTACTTGAAAAATAACTAAATAAAATTATTGAAGAAAAAAAGAAGGTATTAAGGGGATCACAGACTCTCCAAAATAATCAGGGACCCTGGCTGGTTCATTATGTATAGCCAGAAGCAAAGCAGGTAGAAGCAGCACCCAACTACACTCCAGGACTGTTACCGTGAAACACCCCTGTCCAACTCCAGGCACTGACCGCCTGGGAGACTGGAATTCAAGAGCTGTGCCACTGCTCTCAGAAGAAGTCTATGCCCTGAAGATCCAACTGCCCTTTACATAGCTCCTCCCTCTTATTTCTCCAAGTCACAAACGGGATGGCTCTAACCGGTAGAGCCAAAGCTATTAGTTTGTATCCTGGCTCCAAGGAAATCTGGTCATGTAGTCCTTAGCTTTCCAGCCTGCACACCCTAAGAAAAACTAAGAAAAGCTAAAAGAAGGTTGGAGTGAGTCAGCCTGCAATGTCTGCTCTGAGGATTTTTAAATAAATATAGGTCTAGCAGCCACTTTTTGATCTAATAAGGTAGACAGGGTTTGCTTTCGGTTTGTTTTTCAGAGATTAGTTAGAAGTTATTAAAGATTAATGTCGTAATTTTGCCTGTGACACTGTTGTGTTTCCACTAAGCATAGGCAAGTAGAACTGACCTATGACTGGCTCCCTGTGTGTGACTTGGGGAGAAAGGTGATTCCTCTTCTACCCCCATTCTGTGCCCTGTGCAGACCAGTAAGATAGTCCTTCTGCACCTTCACTCTTCAGAGGAGTGCACGTAGACTAGTGTGATCTGAAAGGGCCTGGATGGAAGTATGTACTCCTGGAGAGCGACTCTGGAAACTTTAAACGTACATTCGAAGTACAGTGATCCAGGAAGTACTGGCTGCTTGAAGTTAAGAGGACTCAGCAAGCCCGGGAACCCTCAATGACCATTAATGCAATTAATCATATTTCAAATCAATGAAATGGTAATCCCCTATAAGGTATGGTTTTGAGATTGTCTGAATATTGATTAATTATAGAGATCCACGAAGCCTGGGTCCCAGTTCCCATCTGTCACCGCTGCCTATGTGAATGTCTTTACGTTATTTCAGCTCTCGGACCTCATTTAAAAACATTTTCTCATTTAAACTCTACTTTTCATTTATATTTTTAAAGTTCTACCTTCTGTGCTTTGATGTGTTTACATACTTAAATATTTCTTATCAACACAAATAATTTTTTTAAGTTTTACAATGATAGGTCTTGTCTCAAAGACTATAAAAAAGAAAGCACTAGCCCTGGTTGGCATGGCTCAGTTGGTTAAACGTCGTCATGCAAAGCAGCAGGTTGCCAGCTCAGTTCCCACTGTGGGGTGTGCGAGAGGCAACCCACTGATGTTTCTCTCTCACATCGATGCTTCTCTCCCTCTCCTTCTCCCTCCCTCCCCTCTCTCTAAAATAAATAAATAAAATATTTAAAAAAACAAAGTCCTATACAATCATGTTCTTGTTAAATTATGAAAGGCATACCGATTATTATC
Organism: Artibeus jamaicensis; assembly: GCF_021234435.1. Taxonomy (NCBI): domain Eukaryota; kingdom Metazoa; phylum Chordata; class Mammalia; order Chiroptera; family Phyllostomidae; genus Artibeus; species Artibeus jamaicensis. Next base: position 7,309,609 of record NW_026521738.1, read on the forward strand.
AATGCAAAAAGATAAGTATGCTTGATCATATTCACTGTTGGTGAATTTATTTTACTTTTGCTTGTTTTCCTTCAGTCAAGCCAGTGAATGGCTGGCTACTTAGATGTGGAAATTATACTCTCTTTATTTCCTATTTAATGTCAAATAAACTTATACAGTATACCTAACATATAGTATGAAACCTATCAAAGCAAAAAAAAAAAAACCTTTGAAAAGTTCTTGTTTTAGAAATTGTTGCAAGACGTGAAGGTTAACTTCATTTATGGGGCCTTATCTTCAGAGCATATTAACCTTGACAATGAAAAGTAAACCTAAGCCAGCTTCCTTGTTGTCTCAAATTCTACAAGAGTATCCATGCTAAAGTAATTTAAAAAAAAGTAAATGGTTTAGATTGTATTGTTGGAAAGGGCAAAAATTACCATCATTTGAAAATTATACAATCTTTTTTGCTTACAAAGCCCTAGAGCATCTACTGGAAAACTATTTTCTTCAAAGTGTTTAGCTGAAGTGATGAACTGCTTATAAAACAGTAATCAAACACAACAGATTTACAAAATACATACACTATAAACATCAGCAATAATCAGCTGAAAAGTAAAATGGGAAAAATGGGAAATACACAAAAATTGGGTAACTGGTGGAGAAAGCTGCATTCTTGGGCAGAAAGTTTCAACATTGAAAAAGCAATTGGTAAACTCAATGGACTTCAACTCAAAAATCCCAACAGAGTTTTTTGTGAGGGGAGAGAAGTGGGGGGAAATGACCAAAATGCATCTGAAGGAAAATACACACAACAGATAAAGTATTTCTCTCTAGCACAGGGGTGGAGCCCGGACGGGACTGAGTGCCATCTCTGACATTCAGAGCTTGGGGGATCTAACACAAATCACTCTCCTTTCTCTATGGCTTCTTTGTCTCACTGGTGAAGAGGACTCATCATCATCATATTCCACAGCATCCAATGAGACAATGTATGGGGGTGGAAAAAAGTGGATTTATAGTTGTATGTGAAACACGGTTTATTCTTGTATTATTATTATTTACTAATTATTGTATTATTTTTCCATATGAACTGTAAACCTACATTTGCCCACCTCTGTATATGAAAGTGTCTTGTAAAATTCCAAACAGAGACACAAATGTTAGTTATTATTTTCAAAATTAGAAAAATGAAACAGGAATAAGACTCTGAGGTCATATAACATATATACACTTAGCACTAACTGCACAGAAGAGGATTGGCCAGTGTATAATGAAGCAAATAAAACTAGTTCAAGGAACAGATGAGTTCTCAGGAAGTGAGGAAGAGGTGCATTAATAGACAAGTTTTACAAACACAGCTGTCAGTATGAAAGAAAGGACAGTAAAAAAGCAATGCATTATTTTAAAGCTACTTGAAGTTATACTTCACTGAGCATTTCCTATGCACTAAACACCACAGAAGCTTTATTTCATGAGTCTATGAAAACATTATTTATTACTCTTGTTTTAGAGATAAGGCTTTATAGGTAAAAATGGAGAGCTAGAATAAAAAGCAGGCTATTTTGACTATAGAATCCTGAACAAACTGCTTAACAATCACAATAAACTGCTTCTAAACAGAACTTTGATCTTTGCAAAACACTTTCATATTGGCTTCCTTATTTGAGCTAGCTAGCAACCCTATGTAGGTGGACTAATTCTTATACTGATAATCTAGATGGAAAACTGAATCACCAGGAGATTACCCTCATTGCACATCAGAATTTCCAGTGGAGCACTGCAGAGTTACAGATTCCTAGTTGCTCCTCTGAAACCCATTAAATCAAAAATATCTAGGAATGATGCCCTGGAGTCATTCTTTAAACACTTGTGCAGCTGGGACTTCCAGTCAAGATGGTGGCATAGGCAAACATGGCTCACCTCTTTGCACAAACACATCAAAATTACAACTAACATATAGAACAACCATCACTCAAACTCATCAGAAATTGAGTTGAATGTAAGTCTGACAACTACAGAATTAAAGAAACCACATCCATCCAGACAGGTAGTTGGGGCACAGACACAGAATGGGCTGGTCCTTCACCTACATGTGGTGGATAAAAATTTGGGAGGGATATTTGGAGGCAAGGAATCCTAGCTGCACATCAGGCCCCTCAAATCTGGGTTCCAGTGCCAAGAAGATAAGTCCCCACAACTTCTAGCTGCAAAAACCAGCAGGGATTAAGTTGGTGAAAGAAACTTTTGGAGCCCCAAGCTGTTCCTCTTAAAGAACCCACACATGGACTTACTCAGACTCACTTCTTCTGAGCTCCAGCACCGGGGTAGCAGCTTGGAAGGCACCAGTGGCACACAGGGAGGAACTGAAGTGTCTGGCATCAAAGAGAACAGAAGCCATTGTTCCTTTTCTAAACCCTCCTCCCACAGAAGCATAGAACCAGCAAACTGGTGCCATATCAGAGGCTCCATCAACCTGGCCAATGCTGTTTGACCTGCCTTGGAGATCCCCAGAGACTCTGCCCCATCAACACCCAAGCTGCTTTTCCATATGAATGGCTGGTCTTGGCTCATGCTCCACATCTCCCTAAATCCTATCAAACAAGCAACAGCTGGCCTCAGCGAGCCCCAGGCCTGGCACTAGCAGCAGCCAGCCTGGATTCACAGCTTGGCTTCGCCTGGGAATATCTAAGCCAAGGGATTGGTAAGAAATATTCAAAGTCATGAAAAGCAGGGACCTACAGCCAAGATTGCTCTACCCAGCAAAGCTATCATTTAGAATTGAAGGGCAGATAAAAAGCTACCCAGACAAGAAAAAACTAAAGGAGTTCATCATCACCAAACCATTATTATATGAAATTTCAAAGGGACTTATTTAAGAAAAAGAAGATCAAAAGTATGAAAAATAAAATGGCAATAAATACATATCAACCATTGTTAAAAACAAACTAAGCGAACACATAAAACATAGACAGAATCATGGAGAGACACTATTTTGATGGCTGCCAGATGGGAGAGGGGTGTGGGGGATGGGTGAAGAGGTGAGGGGATTAAGGAGGACAAACAGGTAGTTACAGAATAGCCATGGGGATGTAAAGTACAGCATAGGAGATGGAGATGCCAAAGAATTATTATATGTGTGACCCATGGACATGAATAATGGTGGGAGAATCCTATGAGGGAGTGAAGGGTGCTGGATAGAGGGGGGCAAAGGCAAAAATCAGTGTAACTGTAATAGCATCATCAATAAAATACTAAAAAATAAAAATAAATAAAACCTTGCCCAGCTGGTTCTCAAAGTGTTAGGGCCGACCAGCAGAATTCGCACCACTACTCATCAGAAATGCAAATTCTCAGGCCCCACCCCAAATCTACTGAGTCAGACTCTGGGAGGGATCTGGGTTCTCGCACACTCTCCAGAGGCCCTTATGCAGACTATGGCCGAGGACCACCAGTCTAGACTAGAAGAGATGACCTAGTATAGTGATAACGACAACAGACCTGCAAGCCTGCCAGCTGACATTGAATCTCACCTCTGCCACTCCCTAGCTATGGGATCTCAGGCCACTACTTAGTGTCCCTGGCCTTGGTTTAAACTTGTTAGATGAGGATGAATGTCCTTCCTTCACAGCATTATTATGAGGAATAAATGAGTTAGAATTAGTAAAGAACCAATAATAGTGTCTAGCAGAGAGTAAGAGCTTAGATAAAAATTAAGGCTCTTGCCCAGGATTAAAGCTATGAATGAAGTGAGAGAGTGAAGCGGCAACTCAGGAAGCGAGATCCTTGGGGCGCAGCAGCAGTGGGGGTTTCGATCTAGAACGTGAGGCCAACAACCCCACCCGCAATTCTACGTAACTGTGGGGGAGAGTGTGAGGACAATTCGAACAAGCCACCCGCCAGGAGCCTGGACCTACAGAAGCTGAGAAGAGCACTGAACCACCCGAGTTCTAGCTGTGTGGCCTCAGGGAATCCACTCAACCCCTCTGGGCTTCAGTTTTCTCAGTGGGAACAACAGAGATAATAGTAATAACCTGACTTGCTCCATGGCATGGGTGAGAATCAAGCGGAGTTATTAGATGTTGTTATATATTTTAAAGGTCAAAGGTCTTAGGCAAGTGTTCAGGATTATTATAACATCCTCTCCCAGTCTAAGCATCTTCTGATATTGCAATTAACTCTTTCTAGTCTGGAGCACTGAGATGATCCAGTATGAGAAGAATGGTGACTCTGAGTTCCAGAATTTCTTTTTTTAAAATAAATATGTCAAGTTATTTTATTTTAAACTTTATTGTATTTTTTGCCACTACCATTTAGTCCTCTTATCCCCCCTCCCCACAGCAATCACCACTCTGTCGTCCATGTGCATGGGTCCTTTTTCCTTTTTACTGAATCCCTCCACTCCCTAACCCCAGAATTTCACACTACAGTCAGTCACCTCGAAGTCCCAGAGCTACAGAATCCAGCCATCAGCAGGGAGTAGGCCAGGCCAGAGGGGTTACCTGGTGCGGCTGATTGGCCTAGGGTATGAACAAATGTATGAAACACTTAAGATACATTTTTTAGAATCTTGATAAACCAGATAAATTATCGTAACAGCCACAAAGGGAAGCTTCACTTTTACATATCTATTGAAGGGCCTTTAAAAATATATAACCAAGTGCTCAGAGTATGTAATTAGCTGAGATCTCTTCCAACCCAGATCTGGCTGTATGACTTTTCTAGAACAGAGCAGGCAGGGCAAAACCCAGGGAGATCAGTTGCCACCACAATCTTTGCTGTCTTGGTACAGCAAAAGATGATGACAAGCACTCTTGCTATCCACAGACTCTGAAACTGTGGAGCTGCCCCCAGCACCGCCGGCTTCTGTCCCCTCTCCAAGGAAATTGCAGATGTCTGATGTCCTCCTTTTGTGTCCTTCACTCAACCCTTCAAGCTGTTGCTGGGCTCCAAGCATTTGTGCTGTACCTGCACTCAACCATAGACTGATCTTTCTGCTCGGATGGATCCATGCTCCAGAGCTTGAGAGCAGTCATTTAGCAGAGACACAGCTGGCTTCTTTGCGTGCTGACTTCCAGGAGCTCAAACAGGAAAAGCACCTACTGGCATTTTGCTTCATCATTACTTCAGGGCCCAGCCTGCCTCACTCGCTGTGATTGGATCACCTCCCATGCTCCTCTTCAGGGTGCGTGCCCATGCGGGCGTCTCCAGCCACCCCTTAACTGTGCAAAGACCACTGCATTCTGGGGAGAGCAGATCCAGCCACAGGTTGGCAAACACCTCTGTGTATCCTAACGCAACTTGCATCAGGCTTCAGTGGCCTCCTGCAGGGTCATTTCCTAGGTTCCTTCCTTTACCTGGGGATTGAGCTAATGTTCCTGTTTATAAATGAAGCTACAGAGTACAAAGAGGAACTATGTGTCTGCTTCTCCAATCTGAATGAACTTTAAAATTTGCTGCGTTGTAGGTTTTTGAAGAATCCAGTCTAATTAGACTGGAACAAAAATCATTTCCAATGCCTGAAACACTCATTTAATTTCTGTGATCCTGGAAACCCGCAAGAGGCTGCCAGTAATGGCAGGCCTGGCCCAGCTCCTACCTGTCCCACCTGGCCCCTTCTTACGCCACTTCCCCCACACCTGCAGCTTCAGCTCCATGGAACCCAGAGGAACAATTCTGGTTTTGGAAAAATGTAATTTCAACAGTATTCCAACATATCACTCACTGCTCCCATGGTTCCTAACCTGTGTCCCTGTGTCCAAGTTAGGGCACTTTTCTTGTTTATGAGACCCAGACGCTACTGTGCCCCATATGAGGAACCTGGGCCTCTGCCTGAAGTTCTTCCCCAGCCCCGTTAGGTCCTGCCCACCCCTCTTGCTTTTCTTCTTCCTCTCAGCAGTGGTCCTGCTCCTGAACCTGAGTCCAGCAGGGGCCCTGGTTTCTAAAAGACTTCCCTCGATTATAGGGCCTTCTCCACTTGACACCTTGCCATACGAGTCGCAGCCCATTGCTGCCTTCCTCTGATGCCATATTTCACCCACCAACCTGGAGTTCCTAGCACTTGATCTACTCTAGTAGATGGGTCAAATTTCAGTCCTGGCCTCTTCCAGGCTGCCCTCTCTGATTGCTACAAAATGGGTCACACCCCATCATACTCTTAAGACAGAGCAGTAGAGTATAGGCTTGGATGTTATGCCTCCTGAGCAATTGTGGACAAAGCTTCATTTTTTTAACAGATCTGCTATGGCTCAATGCAGGCCCCGGAGAGATACTGAGGAGTAAACTAATGAATGGAACTTGTTTGCCCATGAGAGACTCTTGATTACTTAAGGAAGCTGGGTAGGTACTGGAAATATCAGGGGGAACACCCTATAAAGTATATGGTTGTCTAATCACTATGCGGTACAGCTGAAACTAATGCAAAATAATATTGACTATAAACTGTAACTGAAAAAAAATGAAGTAAATAAAACAATGCTCAGATGTCTCCGTGTGTCTCAAAGGAGCCCTTTGGCCGGTATTACACAGAGAGGGCAGCCCTGTGCACGGACAGGGGTGCACATCTCAGGCTGCTCAGCCAGCCTCCAGACTGTGGGTCTTTTTGAGGGCAGTCTACCTACCAGACAAGCCAAACTCATCCCGTCAATGGACTCCGGGACCTGGGCTGAGGTCGGAGATAGGAGCAGGGACACTCCCACTTCACAAATAAAGCCTGTCCGAAGGGAGGGAGACTGGGAAATAGACAAAATCTCACCCCAACCCAGTGACCAGAGGTGTAGCATTGGAAGGACAGGGGAGCCAGGAAACCTTTCACAGTGAAAAAAAAAATTAACTCAAAAAAAATAGCTCAGCCACTTCCTAAAACTAGTGTCAGAAAGTTCCTCCTCCAGCCACTGTTGCCCTTACTGCTGGGCTGCAGAACGATGGGAATAAGAGGAGGCAATAAGAGGTAAAGCAAGGGGAGAGTTTTCACACGTGTCTGAGAGCCTCCAAAGCCGTGGGGCAGGGAGATTGAGAGGAATCTCATGCTGCCAGACTGCTGTACCTTAATCCTGGTGATAAGCAGGCTTGTGAGAGAAGAAGAAGCCAAGGGCTGCTCTGTTTTCTTTCAACTCATCAGAGGAGGGGGGGCAGCAGAGAGAAGGGAAGTTGGACCCTTTCTGTTCTCTGGCCAGAGAGAACTTTCTTAAGGCATTCTGAGTGAGCCATCAGTCAGGAAGTCAGAAAGAGCCAAAGTGCTAATAACTGCAGAGACCACCCTCCTCTCAGAGTTCATGGGCATGGCCAGACTCTGAGAGACACCTCCTTGCACAGGGTGGCCAGATGAAATTCAGAATAGCCAGTGATATTTGAATTTCAGATACACGATGCATCATTTTTCAGCACAAGTGTATGTCCCATGCTTATATTTGGGGACATGCTTATACTTTTAAACATTGTGTTGTTGGTTTAAAACTCAAATTTCACTGGGGGCCTTATCTTTTTATTTGCTAATCCTTGCAATATTTTCACAAGCAGATGGCTCACCCCGCCAGCCCCAGAGGCATCTGATGATGTGACCAGCACAGAAAACACTCCTGCTTCTGAGGAAACACACTTGCTGGATTTGCCCCCCTTTCCTTCCCACCAACCCAACCTTCTCCATTGCTCACCCCCTGGTTCCTATCCTCTCCCTGGCCCCTCCTCCCGCAGGGAGACAAACTACCTGACTTGACTTTGGGGCTACATGCTGGACTGCAGTTTTCTCCAGTGATGCCAAGTGTGCATATTTTGATTTTTCAGTTCTCAAAGACAAAATCTTTCTACTTCTACCATGTTCCTCCTAAACACATGAAACCCACAGACTGTAGGGTTGCATATTGTGAGGGTTTAGTGGTCAATTTAAAAGTGTTCCAAAGTAAAGGAACCTTAGAGACCACCTCATCTCACTCCCAAATTTTGTCAAGAGGGAGACTGAGACCCAGAGAACTGAAAGGACTTACCCAGGAACTTGACCCCTGTAAGTGGAGAGGGAGGCAGCCAGGTTCTGATTTACTAGCTTCACTGTGGAACTTTCTGCTGTATCAGTGCCTGGCTCAATACACAATAAACACAGTCATTCTCAGAAAATATTTAAGTGAACTAATGAATGAATGGACAAACTAATGAAATCAGTGTCTAATGAGGACTTGCTAATTGTATGGGGCTCTTTCTTAGGGAACTTCTGGGTTTCTGAAATGGTCCATGTAAGGGCTGCAATCCAGCCGCCTCTCCAGTAGAGATGTTCTGCGAGTACAGGGGATGTGTGGCAGGAATGTCATTTCCTGCCACTGGACAAGCCTGGGTAAGTCTGGGCCGAGTAAGGAAGTAATGAAACACAGCTTCCCCACGGGGCCAAAGGCTACTCTAAATTGCCACATGTATCACCACGGAAAGTCAAAGGAAAAAACTATTTTAAACTATTTTAGCTATCTATGTGACCTTTAACAAGGTAATCATTGCTCCAACCTTTGGATTTCTCATCTGTCAAAAACATAAATAACACAAAAAGTTACCACTACCAGAATAAAATAAACATCATTTCATTCTGCCAGATCTCTTCCTAGTGAACAGTTTTTGGAAAAGGTACCCGTTCTGTGTTTTAGTGCCATTGACTCTCTAAGGGTGGTCTGCAGCGGCAGAAGTATCATCTGAGAACTTGTTAGAAATGCCCATTCTAGGACTTCAAGGCAGACTTGCTGACCTAGAGGCTCTGGGGGTTGGGTCTAGTAATCAGTGTTCCAACAAACCCACCCAGTGCTTCTCATGCACAGTTTCAGAGCCACTGTGCTAGGCTCTGAAAGTATGTTTCCAAAAGTATGTTCCAGGTACCACACACAACCAAAACAATCTGAGTTATTAAAATTGCAGATTTCTAGACCCTACCCCAGACTTGCTAAATCAAAACCTCTGGTGAGGGAGCATGAGGATCTCCTTTGTAAACATGCCACCCAGGTGATTCTGATGAACAACTTAACAATGGTGTTGAAGGAACAAGTGATGGCACTTCAGCATTTGTGGAGGTCACATCAGAATTCCTGTTTCCTCTTCTTAATGACCCTGGGCACTAGGCTGGAGGTACAGTGACTAACCAATGCCAGTTGGCTTTAGAGGACTGGTTCAATGGCTGTTTGGTTACCCCACCACCTTGCGAGACACCTATTAGTCAGTGACTGATGAGAACATACCTCACCACCCAACCTGCTCTGCTAACCTGAAATGGCTCGGACCAGTCACTGGTCACCTTCTTTCTAGGGGTTGAGCCCAACTTGGTCTGACAAATGTTTTTTTAAAAAAATGCACATGCATGCACACACGCACACACACAGTAAAAAGAGTATACTAAAAATGGTTTTCTGGTTATGTAAGTTCTCATCTGGTGAGAAATGGTCAAGGGAAGTCATAAAATATTCCCTCAGTGTTAATTCAACACAACTAGTTACTCTCATGAAACTGAAGGTTCTGAGTGACAAGAAATTCAGCAAGAGTTTTGGACACCTTCTCTCTACTTCAGGACTTAGTTGTTGAAGTATCTTTTCTTTTTTTCCCCCTTCACACTGGCCATTTCTTAAGGGTGATGAAGTATGCTTATGACAACTCAGGTAAGTTTCCCACCTACAAATTCCCTCAATCTAAATGACAGAAATGCATGCAGAGAGTCTATTCTAGTTTCAATAGCAGAGCAGTAGGAGTTATTTAAGCCATTTCATGAAGAAACAGTAAAAAATGTCCTCCTCGCTGTGCCTTGAAACATTTATATGGATACCTGAAGTAGATTTCTTAGTCATTTCTGTTAAGTCTACAAGATCAATCACTGTGTCAATTCCAATTAAGGACAGATGTAACTAAGGTAAAGTGTATTTATAATCAGAAGAGCCCCAGTGCATGGTAGTACTAATTAAAAAGCAAGCTTTCCTTCTGTATGGCTAAAGAAAACAGCATTGAAATGAAAAGAGAACCAACCATATGGGAAAACATATTTGCCACTGATGCCTTGGACAAGGGTTTGATCTCCAAAATATATAAAGAACTCACGCAACTCTACTCCAGGAAGACAAACAACCCAATTAAAAAATGGGCAAAGGACTTGAACAGACAGTTCTCCAAGGAAGACAAACAGAGGGCCCAGAGACATATGAAATGATGCTCAGCAACATTAGCCATCAGAGATGCAAATTAAAACCACAATGAGATATCACTTCACACCTGTCAGAATGAACATCATAAACAAATCAACAAACAATAAGTGTTGGAGATGTGGAGAATGGGGAACTCTAGTGCACTGTTGGTAGGAATGCAGACTGGTGCACCCACTGTGGAATTTCCTTGGAAAACTAAAAATGGAATTGCCTTTTGACCTGGAAGTTCCACTGCTGGGATTATACCCTAAGAACGCTGAAACACAAATTCAAAAGAACCTAGGTACCCCAATATTCATAGCACAATTTACAATAGCCAAGTGCTGGAAGCAACCTAAGTGCCCATCAGTAAATGTGGTACATTTACACAGTGCAATACTTGGCAGCAGAAAGAAAGAAGGAACTTCTACCATTTTCAACAGCATGGATGGAACTAGAGAGCATTATGATAAGTGAAATAAGCCAGGTGGTGAAAGACAAATACCATATGATCTCACCTATAAGTGGAACCTAATCAACAAAACAAACAAGCAAGCAAAATACAATCAGAGACATTGAAATAAAGAACAGTAATCAAAGGGGAAGGTGGGAGGGGATAATGGGGGAAAAAGGGGGAGGGTTTTCAGGAACATGCAGAAAGGACACATGAACAAAGCCAAAGGGGAGTAGAATCAAGAGTGTGAAGTAGAGACAGCTGGGGTAGGGAGGAGTAGTGGGGGGGGGGGAATTGAGACAACTGTACTTTAACAACAGTAGAAAAAAATTTTTTTTAATAAAATAAAGAAGGAGAAAATAAAGGCAAACTTTCTCTTAAGGCAAAAACACCAAAAGAAAATGAAACAAATGAAAGCAAACAAAAACAAAAATCAAAGCCTACCATGGAAGTTCAACTCATAAAACATCATCACAGAGACATTTGTGAAACACTGACTCCTGCAGAAACAGAAAGGCCTTTTTTATTGCTTTCTACATAGCTTCCTTTTGTAAATGTTCTGAGTAGTAAGCAGCCAAACTCAAATGCTATCTTCCACTTGAGGCCTATGTCCAACTCTCATCTTGTAAAATAAAGTGAGTAAGAATGAGGGGTTCGGGCTTGCCACAATGCATAGCACTGACTCCGAAGTCAATATTCGACATTCCAGGAAGTGCTGGACCCAGACCACTGCAAACCAAAAGGTCGCCAGTCGATTCCTGGTCAGGGCGCACGCCTGGATTGTAGGCCAAGTCCCCCACTGGAGGGGGTGCGAGAAGCAACTGATTGATGTTTCTCATCTGTGTTTCTCTCCCTCTCTTTCTTCTTCCCTTCCCTTTCTCTAAAAATAAATAATAAAATCTTAAAAAAAAAAAAGAACATCATCTGGAACTTACATTGCTTTTTAGCAGTCCGTGGAGTAGGTGTATTTTGTAAATAAAAACACAAATTGGAAACTATCACTCTAGGAAAGCCTCGAAACTCTTAAGGTTCTCTGAAGTAAGTCTATCATGATTACTACTTCTCTTCCGTTGGAATTGAGAAGTGACAGAAACACTGGAACCAGTACTAGCAACAAAAGTAATAGTAGTCACCTTGATTGAGCATCAGGGGACCAGTCTTGATATCAAATGCAAACACTGTCAGGACAATCCTGAAGGTATTATTACTTACAGATGAACATAAAGTCTCAAGAAAATTAGGTCATCTTCTCATAGACATGGGAGTTGAGCCCCAATGTTCTACTGACATTCCTTCAATTCATTATACCCTGTTGTAGTCTGAATGTTGTGTCCACTCAAAATTCTTTATGAAGTCCTAGCTCAACTTAATGGTGTTTGGGGGGGAGGGGCTTTGAGAGGCAGTCAGGTTTAGCTTATGTCCTGAGGCTGGGATGCTCATAATAGGATTAATGTCCCTATAAGAACAGGGAGAGAGAAAGAGAGACAGAGACTAAGGGAATATCTCCCCAAAAGCACACACTGAGGAAAGGCCATGTGAGCGCACAGTGAGAAGGCAGCTGTCTACAAACCATGAAGCAGGCACTCACCAGATGCTGAATTTGCCAGCACCTTGATCTTGGACTTCCCAACTTCCATATGAGAAATAAGTTTCTGTTGTTTAAGCCACCCAGTCTATGGGATTTTGTTATAGCAGTCTAAATAGGTTAAGACACACTCTTTTCCCTTTTTTGGACTATTGATGCTATCCCATGATGAAGAATTTGTTAATAATGGTTTTCATGTCTGTTGAATCCAAAGTCAAAACATCATTCATTCATTCATTCACTCACTCATTGGCATTCGTGTTGCCTTAGTACATTGGCTCAGGGCAAGCCTGAAGTCACTCAGAGGCTCCCATCCCAATTTGATGTCCCAGTCTGTACCACTGTTACTGCCTATTGATGGTTTGCAGGTTTTCAACAGCATGTCCTGTAACTGGGCAACTACATCAAAGATCTCTTATTTAAATATAAAACTTCAGGATATAAATATAACCAACCTGCCACTAGGTACCCAATTCCTTATTGCTGAGGCCAAAGACCAAGAACTCTCCTTGCTCAGAGAGGAAAAGGTATAAATGACTATGAATGAAGAGTTCTATAATACTATATCTCCAGTCATTCTTTCCTAAATCTAATGCAATAAATTGTGATAGGTTCTAAAAGTTTCTTCCCCTTTTCCTCCCCAACCTCCTAAATAGTAAAGTTATTCAATGCATGTTTATTATAGTAGAAATAGCGCAGTTGTCATATAAATATAGATGGCATTTTATATCTTTAAGTGGAAAACTAACTGCTAAAGTCAGGCTGGCCTAGACTTTCATAACCAGGCCCCAAAACAATGTTGGCAAAGGCACATGGGTTCCTGGCTTTTTTGCAGCCCCAGCACATCCACTGGGTGACACCACATAGGCTTTCATCTGGCTTAGTGTGGAGGGTCCCTGAAACTTAGCTCCTGCCAGCCCTGTTGAGTCGGGAAAGGAGATGGGTAACTTAAGAGCACAGGAAAATAAACACAATACTAAGATAACTCCACAGACATCCTTTCCTTTCTCTTTTAGAAAGTCCAAAAACAAGAGTCAAGATACAGTCTGTCTTGAGGCAGTGGAGAGAGAAAAAGACTCCTTCCTTCCCTATGGTCAGTGTCTCCAGGCAAACGGAGCAGGAGACACAAAGCAGATCTGAGCTGGCTCTCCCTGCCTCCTCCGCTCAGAGCAGCATATCCTCCCTGGAGTAATCTCTCAGATGGCTGGTGCTGAGGACTGTGTGGGTGATGTGGGTTTTCACTGGAAACAGGAGGGAGTAAGAATGTCCTCCCCTGAAGTGTGTGGCCTCCCAGTCCCCGAGGTCACGTCCCCACCTGCTGCTGCCTCCCCTCTCCACTCCCTGCACATTCCCAGTGAGTCACTAAGGGCTTGGCTTGGGTGAATGTTTAGATCTTGTTGTCTTATTAACCTGAAAAAGCTCCCCAGGTGACTGTGACGTGCTTGTGTCCTCTTGTTCACATATATAAGCCACCGACCTAGTTTCTTGCCATCCCTGCCCCCGCCTCCCAGAGAGATAAGGCCAGTTGCCCAAGATCACACAGCAAGGTACAGGGTGGGAAGAACCCAAGAACCCTGCTTCCCAGTTTTGTGTTATTTCTAACCAAACATTCCTCCCATTGTAAGAAAAGAGCTTTCAGCTATGCCGAACTGAGAATTAAGAATATAGAAAGAGTATCCTGAAGGGTTCCAAGGAAGAAAAACAAAGAAACAAAAAGAGATTAGATATTGGGTTTGCTTTTTTCTGCCACTGGCACAATTGCAACTGCTTACAAGGACCTGCGGGAAGCAGCACCCTGGAAAGAACGTGGTCCACGCATCCTCCTCTGGATGAAGAAATGCACAGAACAGAGAGCCCCCAGAGGCTCCGGCTGGGAGAAGTCCCAGCTGGTTGACCAGGAAGCAAAGCCTTGGGATCCGAAGTCCTTACCTAGTCCTCCAAACATCCTGACCCACTTCCTGCTCCCTCCCGACTGTGATCGTCTATGAGGTTTTCCCACTGGAAAGAAATGCATCCAAATGTCACAGAGTGGGGCTAGAAAGGATTTTAATGTTTTCAAATATTTCTTGTATTTTCCAAGTTTTCTTCCGCGAACTTATATTGCTTTTATAATTTAAAAGACTTAAATTACTCTTTCAAAATCAGAAGGCAATGGCTCCTGGCACGGTTCTTTGAAACCCTCTCCAGCACTCAGCATCTTCCTGAGCCCTTCCCGTGCTCCACAGCGGCTGCGTAACTGACGCCTCGTAGCACGTGCAGAGAAGGAGCCACGGGGTTGGGATGGAGCTAAAGAAACAGGGGAAATGATCCTTGCTGCTACCTTGGTTTCTTTCTAGAAGATTCTTGTGATGCTTTCATCTATCTACTCCCTTCTCTCTATTGGAACCCACTGACCCACCCTACACTGTCAGGTCGATGTCTCAAAAGAATCAATCAATTTCTGGTTTTCTTCTCTTTTCTATTTTTTGAGGGTGTTGGTATATCTTTCTTTATTTTAAGAAAGCAAAGCTGTGAGTATTCAAATTGCACAGAATGTGAAACAGATGCCACGGCTAACTGGCCCTTCTTTACAATTTGGCCCTCAAAACAATTTTAATCCTCCCTTTTCCCAACTCAAAGCTGAAGTGGAGGGATGTAAACATCCAAGGAGGTGAAATTTTAGCAGCGATTTTCAACTTGAGGTAATAGTTTCTGGAGGTTCTGCAAGCGATTCATGTCATTTATAAGCACCTTCAACTGACACTTGGCCCCCACAGGGGCAGAGATGGATCCAATTTCACGGAGGCAGTGGCTCTTGTTGCACGCAGGTCCCTCCTCGAGCTGGTGTGATGCACTTTTCCTCGGATTTGACTGGCCTAGGGTAGAGCAGGGGAGGGCGGCGTGGTCCAGAGAGCTGCACATGAAACCCGCAAGGACCCCACGCTCCCCACCCAGATCTGCTGAAAAGCCTGCTCAGGCACCTGACACTGTCCTGGTGCATGAGATGGACACCTGATCTGAGACTGGAGGGAGCAATGCGGGTTCTCGAAGGCAGCAGTCAGCCCGTCTACCCACATGTTAGTGCGGAGCCCAGCTACATGAATACCTCACTCAGTTCAGAAGGGATAATGCCTTGGCAGCTTTCAAGGTTTTAGTCTTTGCAGAGGGTAGGAGGGGTTGATGGCTCTGAAATTATTCACATAAATCAATCATCAACCGGATAGCCCACAAAAATTAGAACAGAGAACAGCCATAAAGGCAAGAGACTTGAGGTATGAATTCTTCGGCCTTGTTCTCTCCAGAGAGAGCCTACATGTAGCAGATAACATTCTCTCTTGGAGTCTGTCTAAATTCGAATTTTTGAATTCTGTTGACAAAATACCAAAGGACAGTTTTTAAAATATCCCTTGGCCAGTACCTCATAACTGATAATACCAGTTTTTGACACCTGGCATGCACACTGTGCCAGGAATAATTATAAGTGCTTAGGAACATCATCTTATCTGTTTATTCCTTTGATATAGGTATTAGACCCACTTTATAGATGGGAAAACAGAGGCTTCCACAGACAAAGAAACTTAACACAGCAAACAAGCTACAGAGCTCCTGCTCCTTTAACTGCCCCAGCTTGCCCAATTCCAAGAACCTCATCAGGAAAATCAAGTGGCTGTTTCCATCAGGTCTTTCAGAAGGCACCGCACTCTCCATCCCGATGATCATGGGTCCCAGTCCTCTGTGCAGGGCACCCATCTTTTACCTCCAGTAAAACCGTTTTCTCACTTGACCGTGCTTCCTGCTCTCCACAATACACCCAGTCATCCTCATCTAAACAACATACTGGAGTGTGGCACATGAGGAACCGATGGAGGATGTGCAAAAGCAAATTGTCACTAATTTTAATGTGTGGCTAATGCAAGTGGAGAGTGTGCTCAGACTGGACTCTTCCTGTTTTTCTGGAAAACACCCGTTCACAGCAACTGGTTTTTAAGTGTTACTTCTGATTAATTACATGTTATTTCCTCCCTCCTTTCTCTTTCTCTACCCCATTCCTTCTTCCTTCTTCATTATCACCATAATCTTCCCTGTCTCTCTCTCTGCATCTTAATTTTTCAGCTTATGTACTGTTGGAAACAATTAGGAAAGATGAACATGTATGTGGTTAATACGGTCTAAACTCTCCCAACGCTGGGAAGACACATCACCACCTGTGTTCCAGCTTCGGCATGTGCTTGGCAGCAAACTGCAAGACCCAGAGGTCATACTCTGGAAAGCAGAAACACATTACATTTTAATAATCACCTACCTTTTCAATAGCTTTGAGCTTTCAAATGTCACCTCCAGTTACTGGGAACCACAATCAACCTGCGAGCCCTCTCCCTTTCCATTCAGCAGTGAGAACAGCAGACGACTGGGGACAATTGTCACAGGAAGAGGACCGATAAATATGAGTTGCAGGCTAGAAGCAATTCAGCAGAATCAAGCTCATCAACTTCCCAGCATGGATTTTATTTTATTCTAAATCAGATACTCATTAATGGGGAACATTCTTTGAGTCATCATTTTATTTACACTGGAGAAATGCAAGACACATTGTCTAGAGAGGGAATGAAGTCGCCCTGACTGCGCAGTTGTAGGTATTGCCTTCTGTAGCCTCCTGGATTTTCACGCTAATGGAAAACACCCAGGCCAGATGCTCTCTAGTAACAAGTTAAAATGGCACTGGAAAGTAAACAATTTTCTTTGATTTTGAAAAAAGCATAAAGGACAAATGTGATTTCAGGGGAAAAGTGAAAAATCTTACCTGCCTTAGCTGTCAGAACCAAGCCATACAGATTATGCTACTTAAGGGAACCACAGGGGTCTGTGGAGGAGGCAAGTCATATCCTGGTCTGAGACTGTGCCTGCCTCCTTGCTGTCCTGCCAGGAAATTAAGTTCATGGGGACTCTTGCCCTCCGTTAAGAGATGTGTCTTCCCAACTCCTGTCTAGGGATCAATACATACTAGGTGCTCAATAAAAGTGTGTGAAGCAAACATCAGGCTTCTGGGAGATAACCGATCTTTGTTAAGTGCTAGTCATATTCTAATTCAATTATAATCAACACCAAGCTAGTCTATAGGCAGAAGAAAAAATAAAAATCCTCAGAGGGAGCTGTACATGTGCTTTGTATTTTCCATGGAGTTATGCAGAGGAAGGCCGGCCAAGAAATCTCTGGCAAATCAGTTCACAGAATCTCCTACACGCCAACATCTACATCCACTCTTCAAGGAAGCTGTGGTGTTCTCAGAGTTTTGAACAACCTCTCTTAATGCTATGCTTTATTTTTACAGCATTTCTCAGTTCTTGAGGTGTTAACCGTGATTACTTCACGTTACCCTGACACTGACTCAGTGATGTAGGTGTTATTAGTATCTTTCCAGAAGAGAAAACTGATTAAAAAGCATTGCCTTTTTCAGTAAGAAGTGACTTTCCACAGCAGTGTGACTTTCTCGGAGATCCCTTTGACCTGACTAACAGCTCTCTCCTCTCCCGCCCCTGAGAGCTCTTCTTCCCTTGTCCTTCCAGAATCTTCGGCCAAGATGCCTCCTTGTTAGGTGGACTCCTTTTTTTTTGCTTTTTAATGGGACACCTTGACCTAATCAGAGAAATCCCTCCGACTCTCTAAGAATAAATGAGTGTCTGACAAGAAAGAAAAAACAGAAGGGAGGAGGAATGTTTCTGAACTTGAGGATTTTGGAGACCGGTTCATGTGCAGATGGTATTTAATGTTCTCCAAACACCGAGTGCTGGCTTCCACGCCCGGCTTCTTGTTGTCATTTCCTGGTCACTTTAAACTGACTTATCAAATTGGATAGATTCTTTGATACATATGTTGGTATTTTAAGTCCTGGTGGGAACAAGGCCTCCCATTTGTTTCAAGTTTTACTCTTTAGAAATGTTTTTTAAAACCCTGCTTAGAAAAGGAATCTCAGTCTAAGCGCACAATGGCTTTGGTCTTCACCCAGTTCAACAAATGATGCCAACCACTGGGCTTCTTATTAAGAATGATTCCAGCTGACTCTGCTCTCCACAGGGGAGTTAGTTTAGATTCATGGAGGTGACAGACAGCAGACAGCTGGTAATACAAATCCTAGAAGTAGGACGTTGAGATTTGGGTTGTGAGGGCACCTAATAAACAACACCCCTTTTCTTCACGCAAGTTCTGAATCGAAGGGAATAAGAACAATGAATTAACAGTGTGAGGCTGAAGCACCATCTTTGTTGAGGATACCTCCCAGGGCAAGGGCATAAACTGGGGTGAGAAGAAAGCAGAAGTGATAGCCTTCTTCTTGCCCCTTTATCTCTCTCTTCTAGACCCTGACTGGCAGGCTCAAGGCAAGTTTAGTCTTCTGAGCAGACACCATCACCCACATCACTGGTCCCAAAGGAAAGAGAAGGAGGAAAATAGACCAGCAGATCTTCATCCAGCCAAGAATCAAGAGTCAGCAGCTGGTGCCCACCAGTTCTGAACTCCCTCCTGCTCCGTTTGGGGAAACCACACAACCTTTCTGAGTCTCACTGTCCTCAGCTTAGAAAGGAGTGACTGCTAGGGGATGGTCATGAGCCAGTCTAGCTCTGAAATGCCACAGTCAGCCCCAGCAGCGACCCTGATGAGGCCCGGGTCTGCTTGATTTCTCCCTCAAGACACTAGTTCTCTTTGCTGAGGTTCATGGTCAAAAATCACACCCAGAGACTCACCAATCACCTCAGATGATGTGACTATGAGGGTGACTCAGTGTCTACCTGTCCCCAGCACCAGAAAAATCACTCCAAGTGTGCAAAGTGGGAGCACCTCGGCCCACAAACAGCACTTCATCATCAACGCTAGTCCCTGGGAATATTAGGACTATTTCTTTAAGATCCTAGTATAATACTCAAGAACATTATGAAAATGATGATGCAGCCAAGTAATAGAGAAAGATGAAAGAACAGAAATTGGGGTCCTATATTCTAATTTTGGTTTAATATTAACAAGCCATGTGACCTTAACATCTCCAGGTCTCTTTCCTCATGTATAATGTGATAAAATCAGAAGCTTTCAGACTTATTTTCCCTCTTTTAAAATGTAAAACCTGCCTCGGCTGATGTGGCTCAGTGGATTGAGCGTCGGCCTATCAACCAAAAGGTTGCTGGTTTGATTCCTGGTCAGGGCACATGCCTGGGTTACAGACCAGGTCCCCAGTAGGGGTGAGGGAGAGGCAAGCACACATTGACGTTTCTCTCTCTCTCTTTCTCCTTCCCTCCTTTCTCTCTGAAAATAAATAAAATTTTTAAAAAATAAAAAACTTTACACGGAATATGACTATATAACATAAATAAACAGAACTGTGGGCAGAGAGGCTCAGACCACCTTCCCTGATTCCTCCCTGCGCTCTGAATATTAGCCAAACCCGCAACTGTGGCAGGCCCTAAGGTCTCATGAAGCACCCGCCGAAAACAATTTTCTCTGTACCGGGCCACACGCGGGGCCAACACTGCATTCTGATATCAGATCCACTTGACAAGCCCACCCAACTCTCCTGAAGCTGCATCCCCAACAGTCCTAAGCAACTATTGAAGAAAAACTGAACAGCGTGCCTCACAGTGATGTGGGTCAGTTATCACCAGGCAGAATATAAAAACCACGGGTTAAATACACTGGGGTTTTCATAGCAAGACTAAATTCTAGCTCAACAGGAAGAGTGAATGAGAGAGAGAGAGAGTAGGGCATGAAGGCTGAGCACTTTTATAAAGTAATTGAATTTAAAAGATATTCTCACTACTTTGTGTTGCACAATCCAGACTCCAGGCATACTATTTTTACCATGAAATAGTGTGAGAAGGGTCAGGTTCTCCTCCTGAGTGAAAGCGCCTCCCTCTCACAGGAAACATGAAGCAGTTCTGGCCTTCGGAAGAGCTGGCCCCATTCTCTGGTGGTCACCCAGCCCCCTCATATATCTCCTCTGCATGTGTTAATTCTTTTGAAGGTGATGGGGGTCCTTTGCATGGAAGATATATGCAGCTCGGTGGCGGGAAGTGAGATCCTAATTATCTGCAGCTGACAACCTTTCAGGGCCCATTATAAAAGAAACGTCTGCGCCAGCCGCTCAGAGCCCTAGATCCCGGCTCCAGAGAGCTTGAGGGAGCAACAAGGAGTGATTCCGAGAGCCTGATTTATCAGGGAAGATTAGAAGAGTTACATCTATGGTCTGGTGAAACAATGACAGAGGGGGAGCAGGCTAATGGTTGACAAAGGGGCAGAAGAAAGAGAAGAGATTTATGTAGCCTGGTACGAGGGTGAGCAATTGGAGGAGTGAAGTGAAATGAAGACGGGAAAGGAAGTCCGAGTAAATATCAGGGCAACTTTCCTCGCTGATTTATTAGACAGATGAGCAAATCTTCCAAATGAAGCTTCATCACCACCCCGAGAAAGACT
Organism: Artibeus jamaicensis; assembly: GCF_021234435.1. Lineage (NCBI taxonomy): Eukaryota > Metazoa > Chordata > Mammalia > Chiroptera > Phyllostomidae > Artibeus > Artibeus jamaicensis. Next base: position 7,330,196 of record NW_026521738.1, read on the forward strand.
GAGTGAGCCTACATAAATGTGTCATGGCCATTTGTCTCTGTCACTGTGGGACCTGTAATGACATCTAGCACAGCTTTCCATCTTTCTCCTGAAGAGTGTCCTTAGAAGTCAGAAACAGTCCTTGTCTCTGTGGGACACTGGGAGGCTCCCAAGAGACATGCAGCCCACGACCATAATTCCAGGCACAGCCACTTGCTAACTATCACTTTAGCTTACTATCCACTTCACAGTTTCCTTTCCATGGTACACAGCCCAGACCTTCCCTGGGCATAGAAGGGAGCTTATGCTTGGGCTGGACGCCAGGAAGACCCTTCAAAATTCAACTGAGTTCCCCTCAGCAGGAGCACGTGGAGACGTGCTGGTGAATCTGACTGCCTGCCTAGTGCCTCTACCTGACTCTGACCTGGACGGGGGCCCTCTCAGCTGCCTGTTCATTTCCTCTCAGATTCTCCTGTTCCAGATGCCACTGCACAGGCCATTTTCGCATGAGCTCCTGCTGACATCACACAGGCTCCACCTGACCTGACCTTGTGTCCAGCCTTAAGGATCACCTTTTGCTACAGAGGTGCGGATGTCTCAGCAGCCCACCACTCACCCATCCAAACGCAAGTGGAAGTGACGAGCTGATGTACAGTGGGGAAAACTTCTGACCATGAGAGATGGAAGCTGCAGACATAGTCTTTCTCCTTTTTTCTCCCAGATGTACTGTAGGGTGAGGGTTTCATGGGGAGCAGTCCTGCAAGATCAAGCAATCAATCAGATATAATAGCATCCAACAGGATCAGACATCCTCATATCGGTTCTGCCAGCCTCCCTGTCCTTTCCCCTCACTCCTGCTTGCTGGTTTGTACCCCTAACAGGCTGAAAGAACAAAAGCCTTTGCCTTGAGTTCTGCTTTTTAGAGGAACCCAAGCTAAGATATGACCAAATAATCGGGGCACAAGAGTTACTAAATTGTGTGAATAGGGCATAAACTTCTTTCATCATTTGGCCTGTGCATCTGGCCCAGACATCTCTCTCAGGCATTGCACAGGACTGTCCCCTTCCAACCTCAGTACCCTTAATGGTGCTTCCATTAAAGTCCATCCACAGCCAGGATCCTTGTATGGACCCCATCTTATATTTCGGTGTCTCTACTGACTCACTCTACTTGAGAAGGCTGGTAACCTGGAGGACTTGAGCTCAGCCAAGCTGGTGTTTTCTACTTTGCCTCCCCCCTCAGCCAACAGGACCTGAGACATAATATACAAGCTAAGCCAGGACCAGGGGAGTCCACTGATGACAAGCCCCTTGGAGGTCACCTGAGAGGACACTGACAAGCCTGGAGCCTTTCCATCCTGCTGTCAGGTTTCTCTGTCACGACTACTTTTGATTCCACTCTTTATAGGCATTACAATTCTAGTCAAGCACTGGTAAATTCAGAGTCCTCAACCAATCACTCCATATTGCCAAAAGCCCGGGCTTTGGCACTCCAAAGACAGACTCCATGACTCTGTGTTATCTATAAATGTTTGAAGCTTTTGTTGTTGCTTTGTTTTTTAGTGTGTATTTTCAGTTCAACTATTTTTATGTCCCCACCAAATAAAAAAAAAATTCCTTAGTAACCCATTATGGGTTAGTGAATTCCCAAACCGTTCAAAAATACTTTAAAGTTCTTTTGGGACATAGCCAGATACTTAATATTGTATTACATTTTATAGTTGTCACTTAATCAAGCTATTTAATATTATAGTACATTTTAAAACTGTCACTTAATCACATTTTCTTGACCCTTTTATGGGAATTAAAGATCACTGTAGATAAAAAATGGCATGCTTTAGTTTAAATAGATTCAGTATGTCCAGTTTGACAGTTACTTCTGAGACATTAAAAGAATTTTCTGTGATTAATGTGACCCACACACGTTAAATGGTGTAATGTTCCATTTCTTCAGCCATTAGCGGAAACAGCATCAGACAGAAGGAGCCAAAATGTAGCCAACTGTATGGAAAGCCCGTGATGGGGTGCTGGTGGTGGGGAGTTTAAAGATAATATAGAGCCAGGCAGGCTGAGATAAGAGAGATTTCTACTGATTTAATATTTTCTTTCTCTGGGCATCATGAGCACAAAGCCTGAGAAACACAGGGGTCAGGCCCCGGGAGTGGAGCAAACACCAGCAGAGCGACGGCAGCCCTCCGAGGGAGTCTCCCTGCAAGGAGGGTGCCCCTCGGGTGGGCGGCTGAGCGCGGTTACTTGGTGCTTGTTATACATGATGGATGAACATTGCTTCTAAATTTAGAAAAGCTCTCTAAATGGACATTTACTCACAATGGGGAAAAAAAGCCCTCTGAAAGGTCCATCCGTGGAACGGTTTTGTTTATGGCACTGCGATAGTTCTGGGCAATTAACCTAGAATTGCGTCACTGGAAGATTTTATATTCTTAAGTGTTCACTCATGTAGTTAAAGTAAATTACGTCCTTTTCCAAACATGTTCCAAAGAATTGTACCGGATTTTTAAAATCCTGGTCCCTAGATCCTACTTGTTTGTGTAATTAATCTGAAAACCACTGCTCCCGCTTTGTTTCTTAATCACAGATCACATGCACTGTATTTGTCAGCAGCTGCAAATGGAAGCATGTCCCAGTGTGTTTTTCCTGACTGTTTAATAAGAGTGGAATAATACCCTATTTAATCTATCAAGTAGGACATTACAATAACATTGATCTTTTGTTTGACAGCAAATTTGTTTGATAACAGAATAGAATATAATGTAACCAAATCAGTGTCAGAAATGCATCTCAGCGAATCCAATTAAAAACACCCGTGCACACTCCAGACACCAGCAGTGGGGCGGAGGGACTGAGCACTCACTGCAAGACACACTGGGCAGGCGGGCACGGGGTGGGGGTGGGGGAACCCAGCCTTGCAGATGCCCACAGCTCGCCCAGAAGACCCAGCCGGGCACTCCATGCCCTAGGAATGTGGCCATTTTGGCTGAAGAGCATCAGCCTACTCCAAGGTCACAATGAAGAAACCAATGACCCCCATTGTGTTCCTTCTTTGTTGGTTCAACTACTGTGACTCTTGGGGTCAAAGCTGCCAGATCCTGCCACCAGTTAGTACCCCTCCTTTCCCCTCCTGCCACCGCAAAGTAAGGGCTCTTGAAGAATGCCATTGTTCACATCTCAGCATCCGTGTCCTGTTTCCAAACCTACACATAAGAGACCCTTTCTTTTTAGCATCCTTTATCTTCAGGGAGAGATGGGAATTGGTTTCAAACGATTGTGTAAGAGCCAATCTTTATGGACTTCATGCAGGAAGACAAGGGTCAGCCCTGGCATTTATTCACACACGCATTTATTAGATGTTTTACAACTGAACCCTTCCTTTCCTTTCAAAACCCAGCACAGAGCTATAACAAAGCCTCTCTCTAGATACCCAAACCAGATAATGCTGCAAAGGAGAGAAAAGGATGTGTAGCGACAAGCACAAATTCTCAAATGCTCTCAGACCTTCTCCATAAAAGATTGGCTTGGGGTTATGAGAGTTATGAGAGTTATCCATCTTGTCTCAGAAGTTGAGTCGACTGTGTTCCATACCACGCTACTCGTAACACCACATACCCACCCCCTTGGAAAAAGAATTACTGAGGTCAACCAGCTGTGTACAAAATAGCCAGTTGCTTGAATAAATTAAGCCTTTTCTTTCTCCGAGATAATTTATGTGCGGACGCTGACCAGATTCAACGTGCTGTCCCTCCTGTAGAGAACCGTGCCAGTGCAGAGACCGCACAGCCAGTGGAGGTGCTGCGGAGGACTCTCCTCCTGTACTGGGGGGACGGAGGGAGACCACTGTATCTGAAAAATCCCTAAGAAAACAAGTAGCCATTGGAAACACTGGGTTAGCCAAAACGTCCGTTTAGTTTTTTTCATGAACTAAGACGTATTTTTCATTTTCACCAATAACTTTATTGATTTGGATATTTTGAGTATGGTGGCCATCTCCCGCTATTGGCTTCTAGTGGGCAGGGGCGAGCAGCTCTGCTAAACATCTTCCAGTGCACAAGACAGACCCACAGCAAAGAATTACTTGGCCAAAATGTCAATAGTACCAAGAAGCTTCGCAGACCACTTTTGACATGTTCAATCCATCACAGCACCTTCTCCACTCACTGCGCAAATCCTTTTCTCATGTTTCAGTTGTGTTTTTACCTTTCTTGAAATAATAAAGCATAATATGCCAAAAATGTTGCATATCTTCTCCCATCTTCAATATTAAAATAGCTGCACAAAAATTCACCAATTTTGATGTTTTCTCAAATGCTCGCTGATATGACAGCTTTATAATATACTCTAACAAAACTGTTTCAAATGAAGTTAAAGGCAACTAAGCCCTGCTAGAGCCATTGTACCTAAAAACTAAATGAACTTTTTGGCCAACCCAAATACCTGCACTCTTGGTAGGAGCGTTTTCATCAATTTTTTGTAGATAATATAAATATCCCCATCTAATAAAAGCAAAATAAGAGTTCTAAAGGTGGATTCAAACCTTTTCTTGTAAATACAAGCTAAGAAAGCAAAAGGATAAGTGTTACCCAATTTCTCAGGTCAACCCTAATGTCATGCTGATGGCTCTCCATACCCTGGATGTCCAGAGAAACCGTTGTTACATTTTTAAAACATTTACATCTAACACCCTGATTTCCCTGGCACTCACACTTTATCTTCATCTGGTCACAAAGGGGAAATATCCAGGATGATCTCATGGATCTAAAAAGTTGAGGAGTCTTTGCTTTAATCCCTCCCTATTTTTGCTCACCCGCATCTCCAGCTCACATTATTGTAATTCCTCCCTTCCCTCCACTCACTGCCTCCTTCCTTATTCTTTTGTTCTCTGACTAATCTTCCCCTTTGTATTAATGAAGTCCTTTGTAGTTTCTCTTCAAATCTTCAAGTGGATTCCTTAGTGACTTCTGGTTTTTTTTTCTTTTTCTTTTTTTTTTTTTAACCTGGTAGGGCCTTTTTAAAAAACCCATGAAAATTATGAATACTTCCTTTCTGGCACTGCACCATGGGCCTTAAAACATTCTATTACATTTCTGATCTGAAACAGCTTTCTCTTGACCCAGAAGTATTGGCAAATTACAGACCCCAAGCCAATCTTTTATGGAGAAGGTCTGAGAGCAAGTGGTAGCCTTTCAAGTGCTTAACCATAGAGTCATAATCTTTATGACAAATAGCCTCTTGCTTTGCAGTTACAGCTAGTTTACTATGCATATGACTGAGAGAGGGCCTCTTAAAGTGGTCAGGGACTTTTTCTCAAGCCCCCTCCCAGGTGTCACATCACTCCTTTTTACTGATCTTGTTAGAGGGACAGCATTAGCCCCACAGATCACCCAAGTTTCCTGACCAGCTGCCAGGCTGTAAAGCACGGGGAACTGGGGTGGTCGATCCGAAGACATCAACTTGTCACTCTTGATGATCATTCATCTGCAACAGAAATAGCCCATGGTGCCTCAGAGATCGATGTGGAGACCACCACTTTTCAACATTATTGCCACTAATTATTAAGATGAATGCAGTGATTAATGGGAGCAATGCTTTTTCACTTTATGCAAATAGCGAGCTCATGCATATACATGGTGAAGGGGGCTCACCAACCTGGTGCCCCAACGTTGCTGCTCAGCCCCCTTATTCAGCTGTCACTGTGACCCAGGTGCAACGACTTACAGCGATTTAAAAAGAAACGCTAAAAATGAATTGTTGATCAGCAGCCTCAGGCAGCTTTTTGGAAATTCCCTTCTCCAAGGGCTGTGCTTTGATTAGGGAGAGCTCAATCAAGGCAATAACTAGGGTTATTAAGGATGCTGTGTGAGCTGTAGTCCTTTCGGTTCACGCTGTCTGGAGAAAAGAGCTGGTGGGGAAGGAGAAAATGCAGCTTCTGCTGTGATGATGTGGTAAACCGAGGCAAGCCAACCTCTTTGGGTCCACTTTTCTCTCTGCTACAGGTGTGGAGGTCCAGTTAAATGAAATGAAACCCCCTTTAACCTCAAATCGCAGAATCCTATGAGGCACAGGGTAAGTGGGAATATGAGCCTGAGCCTTTTTATCTTCTACCTAAAATAAACACTTTGTTACAATAACCCTCAGTATAGCACATCTTTCACTACTTGTCCTATTCCACAAGCATATATTTCATTCATTCAAGAAATATTTCATTGAGCCCTAGCTAGTGTGGCTCAATGAAATAGTGCTGGCCTGTGAACCAAAGGGTTGCCAGTTGGATTCCCAGTCAGGGCACACACCTGGTTTGCAGGCCAGGTCCCCAGCAGGGGGTGTGGGAGAGGCAACCACACAATAATGTTTCTTTCCCTCTCCTTCTCCCTCTCTGTCCCACCCCCTCTAAAATAAATAAAAGCTTTAAAATTCTTTTTTAAAAAAATATTTCATTGAGCATCTATTTTGTGCATAATACAAAACTTCTTTTTCCTCCCTAAGAACTCTCTATATATAACAGTAATCACAGTGCATCCCATTTACTTGCTATGTGTTTTAGGTGTAAGGTCTCCAGTGATGAGAGCTGAACCTTATTCTGTTTTATAAATCCAGTGCCTGACACAGAGTTGGTATTCAATAAATATTCATTAAATGAATGAATGTTAGGCATTGGGGGAAAATGACTATAAAAGATTTCAAGAAATGGTCCCTACCCTCTGGTACCTTACAATATATGTGAAATCAAAGGCAAAGAGACAACAAAATGTCAGAACAAATGAGGCAGTTATGTGCAGCCACTGGCAGCTCTTAAATAATGAGTGTCATGTGGAAGAGCTGTTTAGGAAGAATCAAACATTACTAAGGGATTTCGCAAGTGAGAGGCTTTTTATAAAACATTCTAGAACTGGGACGGAATGTGAGTGCCTGACCACTGGCCTTCCACGCCAAACGGATGGCATCCCGCCCAGTCTTAAAGACCTTAAGGTGGACATTCCACATTCCTTGTGGGTTACTCAGACCAGCATTCCACCCAAGGACTCCTACCACCTACTCAAAGCCTCTCCTTCCGCGTGGACTGAATCTAGATGGCTGATGGCCGCCAGCCTTTCTAATGCCTGGTGCCGTTACCTCACTGCAGGCCCAGCAGGGACAGTGGGTTTGACTGGCCACTTTAGTGACTAATTGTGTCACTCAGGGTGGCCGATGGTCTGATCAATATTCTCAAAAACAGACTCTCTGGAGAACTGAGTAACAAGGGACCAACAAGCTATTTTAAGTCCTTCTCAGATATCCTAGAGATGAAATTTCAGGTGGGTCCTCAGTTACAACCCTGGGCTCTGGTCATCCAATCTGTTTAGGGGATTCCTTTTTCTCTCTAGAGGAATGCTGGAGTTCAAGGTCAGGGGGGTAGCACGCGATGGTAGGAGCGTGTTCTGCAGTCAGGCTAGAATGAGTCCTGACTCTGCCCCTTCCTAGCTGTGTGAGAAACTCTCGGCATGCTCACCTACCAGATGGACAGAATAACTGTGTATACATCAATGAATTATTTGGGGGAATAAAAGGGATAAAGCAGATACAATAAAGACTAGCACTTGGTAAGCCCTAGATCAATGAAACATATAAATATCATTTTTCCTTCTGTTTGCATTAGTCAGGCTAAGGGATAAAACTTAATGCTTAAATCATCACCCTAAAAAGACACATGCAATATCTCTAGTTCATCTCCTGCTTTCCAGCAGGTGGGATGGTTTCCTTGGTGTGACCATAATGATACAAAGACTACATCAGTCATTCCTGCCTAGGTGCTAATCTCTTTATTTTTTTTTTAATTTTATTTTTCAATTACAATTTACATTCAATATTATTTTTTATTAGTTTCAGGTGGACAACATATACGCTTTACAAAGTGTTAGACAATCATACACACTTTACAAAGTGTTCCCCCTGATATTCCCAGTACCCACCTGGCACCATACATAGTTACTATATTATTGACTATATTCCCTATGCTGTACTTTACAGCCCCATGACTTTTTTGTAACTGCCAATTTGTACTTCTCAATCCCTTCACCTTTTTCACCCAATCCCCCAGTCCCCTCCCCGCTGGCAACCATCAGTCTGTTCTCTATCTGTGAGTCTGTTTTAATTTTGTTTATTCCTTTATTTTCTTCTTTAGATTTCACATATAAATGAAATCATATCGTATTCATCTTTCTCTGACTGGCTTATTTCACTTAACATAATACCCTCTAGTTGCATGCATGCTGTCACAAAAGATTTCATTTTTATGGCCACGTAATATTCCATTGTGTGTATGGCTTCTTTATGTATTTGTCTATTGATAGGCAGTTGGGCTGCTTCCATATCTTGGCTACTATAAATAACACTGCAATGATCATAGGGGTACATATAACCTTTTCAATTAATGTTTCATATTTCTTTGGATATATTCCCAGAAATGAGACCACTGGGTCATAAGGCAGTTCCACTTTAAATTTTAAGGAACCTCCATATTGTTTTACATAGTGGCCACACTGACCTGCATTACCTCTGAAAGTACATGAATGGGTTCTCTTTTATTCACAACCTCACCAACACTTGTCATTTATTTACTGATGGTAGCCATTCTGACAGGTATGAGTTGATATCTCATTGCAACTTTAATTTGCATTTCTCTGATGATTTGTAACACTGAGTGTCTTTTTACATGTCTATTGGCCATCTATCTGTCCTCTTTGGAGAAGTGCCTATTCAGGTCCTCCGCCCATTTTTTAATTGGTTCATTGGAGGTTTTTTGGTGTTGAGTTAATTTTTTCATTTTATCAACCTTTTGTCTTCATGTTCAGATTTCTGGATGGACAAGCTAATTTAGAAAAAAATCAGTATAAACCGTACTGGAAGGTGCTGCACAAAGGTGTGCATTTCACGTGATACCCTCCCAGTGACTGCTATACCCCATGCCTGAACCTGCTCCCCGCCCACAGCCTGGATCCCAGAGTATGCCAGCTAACACGCATCAATGGCAAGGAGAACTAACCAGAATGCTGAAGCCACTATTGAATGTATAAAGGGTGTAGAATTGGAAAACCCCAAAGGGGGAATGGGAAATTATTCACTGTCAGAACCGCTGTGATGGACGGAGTGAGAAGCAGGCCTGGACTTCAGTCAGCTTCACTCTCTGCAGACATCTGGCCTCTCTAAGGACACGGAGGCTCAGTTATTACTCTACATACTGTACAACAGGGGGCCCCAGGTTTCCCTTGTCTATACACATTAACAAGAATTTCCATTATTTAAAGGTAGTTTCTAAGGAAGTGTTTGTGGGTATGATAGATGCCCCTCCAATGACCTCCTTGTGTATTCTTCCTGTAGGCCAACCCCCTGTTGGTCACATCTGCATTTGTCACGAGAAATCCTGCTTCTCCAGCTCATTTTCCTTTCAAATAGTCAGTGCTTCTCAAAATACCAAGTGTCCCAGGCATCTGCCAAAGACTTCAGTTGAGTCCTCAATCCTGCATTTGGCTTTGCTCCCGCTAGCCTGACCTAGCAGCCTGACCATGCTGCTAACCTAGCTGCTCCAGGTCAGGTTTGACTAGTGCGTTTTCATTTTCTATGAGGGTCTCCAGGGCAAGGCAGGGAAAAACAATCAAGTTTTTTTTTCCTTTTGCATGAAAATCTGGATTGTGAAGCTCTAACTTTAAACACATTGCTTCTTCAAAGGGTCCATCGGAATCGTGGAAAGTTGCCCCTTCTGGAGGAGACCATAAAGATTACCAGCTCATCACCTCAATCCAGACCTGAGCACGCAAGGCTTGGAGAGGAACATTTTCCAGGTCCCAGGATGGTTGGTGGTGGCGCTGGAGAACCACCCAAGTCAGCCGACCCTTCCCTGTTTCTGTCACTCCACAGCCAGGGCCACTCAAAATGAGGAGACAGCCAGCCTGTGTCCACTTTTTCCTTTCTCTCCTTCCTTTTCTCCTTCTTTCCTTTTTTTTATTTGGGGATGGAGGGTAGAGAGGGGCTTGGAATATAATAAATCAAGTAAGAAATGCCAAAATAGCTCTGGCTGGTGTAGCTCAGTGGATTGAGCATGGGGTGCGAACCAGAGGGTCACAGTTCGATTCCCAGCCAGGGCATATGCCTGGGTTGCAGACCCGGTCCCCAGTGGGGGCCACGTGAGAGGCAACCGTACATTGATGTTTCTCTCCCTCTCTTTCTCCTTCCCTTCCCCTCTCTAAAAATAAAAAAAAAGAAAATATTAAAAAAAAAGAAATGCCAAAATATTCAGTGAGTTTACAAAAAATTTACATATTTTATACATTTGTACTTAAATAAAAGTGTGTTCTTTCCGAAATAATTAGGGAATTTTTTAAATGTTAAGGCATAACACAGCATGGCAGGATAGGATGTATGCTTGTACCTTCTTTCAGTCCTTGGGTGTCTCTCTGAGGCTGTGTATAGGACCTTGTTTAGAGAAAACTTCTGAGTTTGAACTCTGTGCAGATGCAGAGCCCGGGAAAAATGACCTCCACCTCATGCCTGCCTCCCTCTCAGCCCTCCTGGGATGAGTTTTAACTACATCACAGAGCTTCCCATTTTGAACAAAGGGGGAAGTTGAGACATAAGAGAAGGTGAAGACAAAGAGAACAGAAAACAAGAGAGTGAAACAGAAAGAAAAGAAAAAAGAAACACCCACTTAGCTTGCTGCTATTCTCATCCATTTTAAAATTATTCCCAGATCCAGCACTGGGAAGAAGGGAATCAGTATCAGAGAAGGGCTTTGTGGCAATGTGTACCCCTCACAGACGTGTGAACTAGAACTCCAGCCACACACACAAGGCAGAGCACAGTCCTCCCAGCCTCTAGCCCAAGGTGAGCTGGTGACTGGTGGGCAGAAGCTGCATGGTCACAGAGCTCGACACTTGCCAGTTTATTTACTCCCAAAGACAGTCCTTCACTGCACACACACTTCTTTATGAATAGATAATAGGGGCTCATTATATTGTTATAGGTAATTTTGGATCAAAAGTGAAATCAACTAGTAAATGCACATAAGTGTATTTTCCTTTATATGAGATTTTCGAAAGAAATGGGAGCTCTAGCCATACCTAAGAAATCACAGAAAAACTCGGAGAGTAAGCAAAGCCCATTATTTGGAAAGGTGACCACACTTAGAGAGGTGACTGGCCAGCCAGATGGTTAGTGGTAGGATGGTAATAGAGATGGGGGGCCGGGAAGGACCTAAAGAGACCTATGAGATGCACAGCAGCAGAGGCCGAGGATCGGGCTTCTTCGCTGTCATGGACACTCACAGTCAAGGGAAAGGATTTTATGACCTGCGGGAAAGAGATGAAGCTATGCGCCCTCCACCGAGCAGGAGCTGAGGACAGACAAACGTGCACAAGTAACTGAACATGGGAATGCCATCAAGACATCCTGAGGGGAGGGGGAATGAGATAAGAACTCAAAATTGCTGCAGCATTTGAACTCTTTGAAAAGTGCAACCAGATAAACAAACGTGGGGGAAATCTAGGAGAGAAATCCTATCAGGGAGGAGTCTTTTCTTCTGCCGAACATACTTGTGATAACCTGGCAGTAAATTGGGACCTGAATATCTAAGCCCAGCATTCAACACAGAGTTCTGTAGTTTCTAACAAGGAATTTTTCTTCTGATATAGTTTGTGAAAAGCACTTTCCACCAAAGCTGGAAAAGAGATCTTTTTTCTTCTAAAGGAGTTGATATCTAGTGTCCCTTCTGTCTCTAAATTCAATGATCTTTGAAATTCTAGTGCTTGTCCTGATGGTCTATTATAAGCAGAGGCTGGGACAGGAGGAGTTTGTTAACAACATAAATATTAAAATTGCATTGCTGTAGTGCATATCAATAGCATCAACAGTGCAACCTAAGAATTAGGCAAAGCACATTTTGCAAGTCTACACAGATGTGCAAGAGTATGCAAACTACTTTCTCTATTTCTGGAAGCTAAAGAAATCTCATTTGTAAAACAGTTTTTCTTTCTTGTCTTTTTCTTAGCACATCCCCTCCCAATCTTCAACTGCTGTTTCTCTTACTACAAATGCAGTATTTCTATTAATCACTTCTTTCCTGCTGAAAAACGCCCAATTCATCTCTTGATATATTTTGTACTTGATGAAATAAAAAGTTTCTCTTTTTAACTGAAGGTCCAGTTAAGTTTTAAAAGTTATTTCTATTCCTCCTTGATATGGTTTTAAACAACTCACCCATGTTGGCCAAACTTGGGAAAAAACTATCATTAGAATCTCAAACGTGTTTCGGGAAGATCCCAGGATAGGTACTGGGACTTTATACCTGGACGAGATGTGCACAGTACATGAAGCCTCGGGTTCCATCGAAAGGCTGGTCAGTTCATGGACAGTGGGCTCTGAGTCTGATTATCTGGGCTGTGAATTAAAAGCATCTGACTTCTTTCATTTCCTACTGACTGACCTTTCCCTGCCTCCTGGTACCTCGGGTTCAAGAAACATTAATGAACAACTACTGTATATAATCGGCACTTGCCCAGAACTGCCTAGTTTGTCTTCTCCAAAAGTCCTCAGACCCTAAAAGTCAGGCCTTTTACATTATATGACAGCAACCCCCATCCCAGGTGGTCAGAAGAAAGAAAGTGGATAAACGTCACATAAATTTAGGTGCAGTTCTGGTAAAAGACTTGAAGCAGAAGGCTAAACTAAACATTATGGCTAAATTGAGGTTTCTGGACTAACTTTGCTTATGTTTACCCATAATGGGAAAATAGGAGAATATATATGCTCACTCAGAAAATGGGAGATTCTCTGCAGAGATCATTCTTCAACGGCCACTCATTTTAAGTCGGTTTTTGAAAGCAGACAGGCAAAGCTTTCTAAAATTCATGATCATGCATCCGTGAAACCAACCCTAATATGTGGAAAAAAAACCAACAATGAGACATTGTTTGAAAAAGTTTAAGAATAGTTTACAAATCAACTACAATTAGTTAGTTTTCATAGTTTAAGAATAAATATGAAAGCCCCAAGACTAGATGCTTTCTAAGGTCCTTGGAAGCTCAGACCAGCCATGATCCCATAAGATGAAGGCTGGTATTAGGCCAGTACATACTAGTTGTTAAAATACTGAATCACTTCCATATCAGATGTTGAACAGCTGTTGCTTTGAACCCACTGATGCTTCCCCACCACCCTGACCTCCCACGGCAGGAGACTTCCTGCTCCTGTGCTATGGCCAACATCTATCTACACCGTGACGGTTGTTAAATAGTTTTAATATCACCTCTGTTTGTGATATGAGTAACACACCTATCCTGACTCACAATTCTTGGGTCTTAAAAAGCCTTTTGATGATCAACATTATTGGTGTCATATTACACCTACAAAAATATTTAGCACTTTCATTGAAAGCATAACCATTTACTCATAGTCAAAAAGTCAGACATGTAAGTTTCAAAGGGACTTCCCATAAGTGAGTTCACTGCTTGCTTGTAACCAGAAAGACCCTTTCAGGGTTTTGAATACTGGGCTAAATTTGGATTAAAGGAGAGATCATGTCACTATATCCCTCCTGTAAGGCTTCCCTGGGATGCTAAGGCAAAGATTAAATTATAGTTTGGGGGTGGGGGGGTCTTTTGATGATTCAAGGCATTGTGGGTGTAGAGAATACACATTCTCTACACTTACAACACACTTATCTGCATGCACACAGATGTGCACACACACACACAGTTGGAGTACTTGCCCCTTAGAAGACATAGGGCGGCACTTCCATGGTGACCCTGCTGTAGTAAACTGACTATTGTGACTATGAAAATAGCCCTGGTTTCTAACCTAGAAGAAACCATAGGGAGGTATCTTAGTAGAGGAGCGAGAACACAGATCCTCGCCAGCTGGTCGACAAATACCTACTTTTACAATGTGTATGTGTGCCAAGCGCTTTTCCAGAAAACGATTACCTGCCCTCAAGTTAACATTCCAGAAAATAAAACATTAAAAAGCCAATGAAAAAATTAATTTTAGGTTCTGAAAAGTTCTACATAGAAGGTGCATTAAGCTAAGGTGAGCGAAAGTAACTGAGAGAGATCAGGGAGGACTCTGAGGATGAAACATTTGAGCTGAAGACCTGGACAAAGTGCCACCAGGCACTGGAGGAGTACATGGAGTACTGGAGGAGTCTTTTAAGCAAAACAAATTAACAGGTGAAAAGGCTCTGAAACAGCTGTGAGCTTTGTATCTCTGAATTACAGAAAGAAGGTGAATGTGGCTGGAGCAGAGCCAGGAAGGTGAGACTTAAGGAAGGTGAGGTCACAGAATTAGGAAGGGAAGTCTGCTCCTAGCAGCGTGGCAGATCAGCTACTCCAACGATCCTACTGCCGCGCAACCCCTAATGCTGAATCAGGTACGACATAATTTTTAATGCACAGCTGAAATGGGATGGAAGTAAGGCGGATCCACATGGGCAAAAAGAGAACTGAAACTAGAGTGGTGAGCTGATGGGGAAGCTGGGTCTGCTCTGGGGCAAATGTTATTAGGGGTCCAGAGCTTTGGGGGTTGGTGATCACATGGGGGAACAGGAGACTGGACAGGACACATGCAAGGTGGGGGAGAAGACCATGAGGCCCCAGTCCTCAAGGAGAGAAGAGGCTAGCAGGGGAAAGGCTAGGAAAAAGCATCCATAATAGAAACCTGGATATCTCAATTGCAATGCCATTTGGAGGAAAAAATAGTCCAGGGTTCAAATTTACCTTATCTTGGACAATAAGAAAACCCCAAACTGAAAATTGGCCCTATCTATATCTGTCCCCTTAAATTCCTTTAAAAAGAAATACAAAATTTTCTTAGAGAAACATACCTTCTATTTAGGTCCCTCAAAATCCTACTTCAGTGATTAAAAATTACTAAGCAACCAAGCTACTGAAAGAGCCACCAGAAACATTTAGACTTCCAAGAACTTCAGATGATGGAATTCCTATATATAGAATATCTATACCTAAAATAGCAAACAAGTTAAAAATAAAATAGAAAATATGAGCAAAGAACAAGCATTTCAATGAGAATTTGAAAAGAGGAAACAAATAGAATATTTGGAAATGAAAATTATAATAGTTGATATTAAAAGCTCAATTAAAAGCTCAATGAATAGTTTTTTATTAACAAGTGACCTGGATTGTTAAAAAAAAGTCATATCACAAAAAGCAATAAAATAATTAATTGTTTTAGGTCAAGAGCCTAAAAAGACATAATAATAAAATGAAATATGTAGGCCTTGATTGGGCCTGGTTTTAAAGCAATCCCACTGCTGGGATTATACCCTAAGGATCCTGAAACACCAATTCAAAAGAACCTGTGCACCCCAATGTTCATAGCCCCAGAATTTATAATGGCCAAGTGCTGGAAGCAACCTAAGTGCCCACCAATAAATGAGTGAATAAAAAAAACTGTGGTACGTTTACACAATAGAATACTACTCAGCAGAAAGAAAGGAGCTCCTACCTTGCAACAGCATAGATGGAACTGGAGAGCATTATGCTAAGTGAAATAAGCCAGGCAGTAAAATACAAATACCATATGATCTCACTTATAAGTTAAATCTAATCAACAAAATGAATAAGCAAGCAAAATATAACCAGAGACATTGAAATAAAGAACAAATTGACAGTAACCAGAAAGGAGAGGGGGAGGGATAATGGGGGACAATAGAGGAAGGTACATCGAGGAACATGAATAGAGGACTCATGGACAATGGCAAAGAGGGTAGGTTTGAGGGTGGGAGACAGAGAAGGGTGGGGTTGGGGGGTGTAGTGGGGTGAAAATGAAGACAACTGTACTTGAACAACAATAAAAATTGCTATAAAAGATATTTTACAGACAACTAAGGAAATATGAACACAGACTATGAATTAGATTGAGGTATTAAAATATTATTAATCTTCTTTTTTGGAAGATGTAACCATTAGGATGTTGTAACTAATTCTCTGTGTATCTATTTGTAGTCCCAGAAGGTGAGACTAGAAAGAAAAGGGGAGAAATTTTTTCTTTAACAGCTTTATTAAAATATATTGCACACATCATAAAATTCACTCATTTAAAGTACATAATCAATGTTTTTTTAAAAATTTCCATCATTTGAAAAAGAAACTTAATACCCGTTAGTTATCGCCTTCCATTTCCTCACTCCACCTATTCCCAGACCTAAGGAACAACTAACCCACTTTCTGTCTCCATAAATGAGCATGTTCTCAAGGGTAATCCATATAACACTGTGTATCAGTATTTCATGACTTTTTATGTCCAAATAATATTCCATTGTGTGCATATGCCAAGTTTATGCATCAGTTGATGGACATTTCAGTTGTTTTCACTTTTTGGCTCTTATGAATAATGCTGGTAGAAACATTTACGTACAAGTCTGTTAGTTCTCTTAGATATATACCATATTTTGCCATGTAAAATGCACGCTTTTTTGCCCAAATTTTTTAGGGAAAAATAAGGATGCACATTATACATGGGTAATACTAATTCTGTATCTATATAAATGTTTTTAATTCTTTTATTTATGCTTATGCATTAAAAGTGTAACTAAAAAGCAAAAACAATATCTGTATGCAAAATAGTACCCTGGAATCCGATAACTGGTCTTGTCTCTAAATATTAATTAATTAATTAAAAAGAAAGATTTTTTTCCTGGAAGTTTGGGTCAAAAACATGGGTGTGCGTGATACATAGCAAAATACGGTAACTAGCAGTAAAACTACTGAGTCATGTGGTAACCCAATGTTTAATAGTATGAAGAATTGCCAGACTGTTTTCCAAAGTGGCCTTATCATTTTGCCTTTCCCACCAGCAGTGTTATGAGGGTTTCAGGTTCACCATATTCTTTCCTATATTTATTATTATCAGATTTTTAAAAATATACATATAATCATCCTCATGAGTATGAAAGAATACATTTTTCAAGACAGAATTCTCTAGGATTGATGGCAAAACTGAATCATCAAGTATAAGAAGCAGAATATTCAAGTGAAAATGGAATAGTTACCAAAACAGACCATACTTTGGGCATCAAGTCAAACCTCAACAAATTTAATTGTACAACTGAAATTGTAGAATGTATGTTCTCTAACCACAGCAAAATTAAACTAGACCAATAGGAAAATATATTTGGAAAATTCCCAAATATTTGAACATTAAACAATAGGCTTCTAAATAACTCATACTTCAAAAGTGGAAGTCACAAGGGAAATTAGAAAATGCAAAGAATTGAATTAAATGAAAATACAATATACCAAATTTGTGAGATGTACTTTACCAAGGAAAGATAAAGGGATAGTAACTAAGCATATGAAAAGATACTCAATATCGCTAATCATCAATGATACAGAAATTAAGCCAAAATAAAATGTACTTCTCACCCATTAGAATGACTAAAAAAATAAAATCCTGAAAGATACTAAGTGCTGACAAGAATGCAGAACATTGGAAACACTCATTCGCTGGAAGTGAGAATGTCAAATAACACAGCCACTTTGGAAAGCAGTTCAATGGTTCCTTATAACCTCAAACATGCACTTATTATGCAACCCAGCAAATTTATCCCTAGGTATTTACCCAAGAGAAACAAAATCATATTACACATATAAATCTGTACACAAATATTTATATCAGCTTTTTTCCATAATCACCCCAAACTGGAAACAACCTAAACGTGCCTCACCTGGAGAGCACAGCAGTAGTACAACTACACATAGAACAACAAGACAAAACAAACTACCAATACCTGCAATAATGCGCATTAATCCCAAATGTATCACATTAATGAAAAGAAGCCAGACTCAATAGATAACATGCTGATTTAAGTAACTTTTTTTTTAATTTACATTTTGGAATAGGCAAAACTACAGGCACAAGAAACAGATCAGTAGTAGCCAGAGGATGGACATCAACAAGAGAATTGACTATAAAAGTCACGAGGTAACTTCTAGGGATGATGGGAATATTCTAAGTCTTCATGAGGTGTGGTGATATAACTGTTTATATTTACCCAAATTAATATAGTTATATACCTAAAAGGGTGAATTAACACATTTTTAAAACATGTTAATGTAACCGGACACAGAATAGAAAGCTCCCAAACAGAAAACGGGAGGAGTGGGGAACTCAGTCAATATAAGAAAAATACGCATAGAAAAATTTGAACAGACACAAGCAAAGCATGAGACTGTATAAATTAACCTAAATATAGTTATAATGGCAAGAAATATAATGAACTAAATCAATTGGTTTTAATAGAATTTAACTGATTGATTTTTTTCTAAAAAGAACAAAATCTTTTTAAAGGTGGGGTTAGGGTAATCTAGAGAAGAGAGGATTTCAAAAAAGAGCATGCAGCCCACATGTCCAAACATAAGTAAAATGAGGACAGACAAGTGCTTGTTAACAAAAAGTCACTCATTGTTGACCCCAGTAACAGCCATTTCAGGGTGAGATGGAATGTTTGGGTAGTTTGAAGAAAGAATTAGAGGTAATACAGAAACTTTAGGAAGCACTTTTGAGAGATTTTTGATGAAAAAAGGAGTTTTATCTTTTCTTTTTTTTAAAGAGATGGTATCAGAGTTTCCCATAAGCTAATAGGGATAATTTAACAGATAGGGAGAAATGGATGTTTGAGAGTAGTAATGATCATCGAACTGAAGTGTCTGAGAAGGCGAGTGACAAGTAAAGTACAAGAGGAGAAGTGGGCCTTAGATAAGGTCAGGCACCCGAGGCAGAAAGTCGGTGAACTACTTGATGCAGTTACAGGTAAACCCAGATGTGGCCGAAGGCACACAGGGCAGCTTATCCACTGTCTTTGCTGAGGCCAGGAACCCTGCGTCCATGGCTTGGCCTCGCTAGTCTCTCTAGACACCAGTTCCCCTCCGAGGTCCAGCCCAGGTCTGGGTCTTAGTGAGGGTGGGGTTGCTGACCGTAGGTCTCAATGAGGACAAATCTCCCAAACCAATTTCTTTCCCCTTCTTTGGGGAACCTCCCCAATACCTCCTCCTCCCAACTACTTGCATTCCTCCCAGAACCAAGCCTGCGGTCAAGTTTATTCTGACCCCTCCCTCTCAAGAGCCATCCCCTCTTCCGAGAGTGTGTGTGTGGAGAATGAGATGACAAAACCAGTTAGTTCACTTCCCCCTAGCGTACGCAACAGCCTAATGACTGGTAGGGCAGCAGGATCACAGGCTCAGACTGACCACAGATCAGTGGCAAGGAGGCATTTAAGTGTCTGCCATCTCTGTCTTGTAAGAACTAAAAACCCACCCAAAGCAAGAAATTGTGATTACGCGGTCAGGGCCTCCAGTTTTGAGTGTCACCTCATTTGAGCATGAGCCTACGCTGCCCACTTCTCACTCCATCTCTGGAGGATGGAGGCCAGGCCGTCAAAGAGGGTGGCACGGGGACCGAGGGGCAGGGCTCAGAGGGCACGGCTGCCCTGTCGACAGCAGCTGGAACCTTGCCTTCAGCTGACCCTCGAAACATCCCTCTTGTAACAGGGCCCTTTCTTCTTCAGAATTACAATCTAAGTTTAAGTCCACACTTTCTTCACATTAGGGATGAAAGAAAGTTTTGGATCCTTTTTGGCCACATGGAGCCATGCTCAGTGTCACAACATGTGGTTTTCCTGACCTCTGCCTCCTCGGGGCTGGCATGATTTTGAGGCACACTAAATGAAACCAGGATCTCATCCGCATTTTTTGACTTGGCTAAATTCAGTTTTGATCCATCACTGGATATGAAACAACACCTCTGCGACAAAGTCAGGAAGCTTCCACTGCGAGGGGATGGCCACGTGGCTGAGTCCTGCTCACCCACAGCCAGCCCCTCTGACCTTTGAGAAGATGTCTGTGATCTCTACTGTGATGTGTGGCCATTTCTCCTGCTTTACATGGCTTGGCATGTACACAATAACGTATTGCCTCAGTGGTCTGTGAACGTATGATCATTGTGAAGACATGTTAACACGGTGGTTCTCAAAGTTGGCTGCATATTAGAATCATCTGGGGAGAACCAGTGCCTCAGAATCTCTGGATCTGGGACCCAGGCATCCATATTTTTTTAAGTTTTCCAGATGAATACAATGTGGAACCAAGTGTTTTATGAAAGTATTAAGAAACAAATGTAAGTTACAATTTGACCCCCATGCGGTGCTACCGAGGCAGATAACTGAGGTGACAAATGGACGAACAAGCTCCAACAGCCACAGATTTCACACGTATTCAGATAACAACCCATATGTCACAACTTGCTTGTCTGCTCAGTAGCTGTAAAATTTTTTGATAGGATTTCCACATACCAACTTCAGAAAAGCTAAAATATGAAGAAACATGTGGCTTAGAATTTGGAAAAGACAGTAATATTCTCGGTAACCAGAGGGTAAGTGCTCCTCGGAGGTTTTCAGCCATGTGACCCTTATTTTGACTTAGAGTTTGGATTCTGACTTCAAAGCCCTCACCACTCCTTGTGGTCTGGGGATCAGCAGCACCAGCATCACCTGGGAGCTCGTTAGAAACGCAGAGTCCTGCCCGCCCCAGACCGCTCACTTGGAGCCCGCACCGGAACGACACCCCTGCCAGGGCACTCAGCCGCGCACTTCATTGGAGAAGCGCTGATCCCATAAACTACAAGAAGGAAAGATGGGGGGAAAAGTTAGAACTTAACAATTCAAGAGGCTTAGGCATTTTACAAACTCACTAATCAGACCCTTTAAAGCAGAGTGTTTGGATTCTGCTGCTCAAAAAAAGAAGGATCGTTTGTCATGGTTTCCTCTTCTACCGCTTACCATCAGCTGTGTTAACAAGACACAAGTCCTTTATGCAAAGCTTTAAAAAGGCTCACGTTGGGCAGCACAGTGGAGGCTGATGTGCTTGAGTGTTTAGATCTTATGTCTCTCCTTCCATGGTTTTGGCTGCTAAGAACATTTACATGATAATAGGGTCTTCGTTACTCTCAAGTCCAACTGCTCCTCCAGTTGATTACACACCTGAACTTGGTGTGCTCAGCTTGAGAAGTCATGACTCTCTCCATGGCAACTGATGATTTCATCAACTCAGAATCAAGACCACGGGTGAACAAGGCCAATGTATTCATAAGCAGCAAAGCCTCTGTGTTCACATAAATGGCCCCAGTAAACAGGCAAACACTAAACATCACACACACACACACACACACACACACACACGGAACGGGGAGGGCAGGATGGTCTGAGGGCAGAATGACTGGACAGGGTGGTTTTCCAAAGCTGCAAATGGGCTTTCATGTTTCAAAGCTGTTAAACCTCTTAAACCAATGAGAAGACATATCACCCTACTTTTGCAAATAATTCTACCAAACCCAAGTTTCTGCTTTCTCCAGCCTTGGGGGACTACCACATTTGACTCCAAAGCATACAGTTGTAGGGTCTTCGGAAGGAAAAACAGGCTAAACTGTCAGAAGAATTACTTTTTGTCCCCAATATTCTGGAACAGATGGAGCATGTCAACTTCTCCATGACTAAAACACAGTAACAGGACTGTGTTTGTGCCTTCATACATAATACACCCCTAAATAGTAAGATAATTTATTCAACAAATATTCCTGCCCTGGCCAAGTAGCTCAGTTGGTTGAAGCACTGTCCCAATATGGCAAGGTTGCAGGTTCGATCCCCAGCCAGGACACATACAAGAATCAACCAATGAATACATAAGTAAGTAGAACAACAAAATAATTGATCTCTCTCTCCCTCTCTCTAAAATAAATAAGTCAAAATTTTTTTCTTTTTTCTTCTTTTTTGCCATGTTGCTCGTGGTTAAAAAGGCCACCAGCCGAGGAGCAGTCAGCCCCAGTTATGCACAAGCTCCTGCTCTGGCACTGCAGCCTGACCCCCAGCACCACACACAGCTGTTTAAAAATATTATTCATCTACTTATGTTTAGAGAGAGGGCAAGGGAGGGAGAAAGGGAGAGAAACGTCAGTGTGTGGTTGCCTCTTGTGCCGTCCCACTGGGGACCTGGCCCACAGCCCAGGCCTGTGCCCTGACTGGGGATTGAACCACCGACCCTTTGGTTCACAGGCTGGTGCTCAAGCCATTGAGCCACACCAGCCAGGGCTTCAAAATTTTTTTAAAAATTAAAGATATCGCTGACATATGATCCAGTAATTCCACTTCTAGGTATATTTATCCAGAGAAAACAAATGATTTTACTTTGGGTGGTGGGCATACAACGCAATATACAGATGATATATTATAGAATTGTATATTTGAAACCTACAAAATTTTATGAACCAATGGCACTACACTTAATTTTTAAATAACACAATAAAATAAACTTTAAAATGTACTTTAAAAAGGAATGCAAACAGAAGGCTTCTCCCCAGACCTTCACAGACACCCTCACAGCAGGCAGGCTGGCTTCCCCCACAGCATGTGATACAAGAGACCAAAACTTAAGCTGCAATACATGTTTCTGACTGAGAGCCTTGAAAGTCAAACACTATCACTTTTGTATTCCATGGGTCACACAGACCGGTCCTGATTCAAAGTGCAAGGGGTTACAAAAGAAGTTACGAGGATCAGCAGTGACCTTGGGGGCTTCCTTGGGTGTAGAGGTTGGCTCCAGCTCCCTGGTGAGGCAGGGCACTATCTCCACCCAGACCCCTGCTTGGCCAAGACTAGGGCTTAGTCAGGAGAAGCCAAGCCACTGAAATTCATGAGGCTTTGTGATCTGAGTAAGATCCATCTAGAAGTATCAGTTCATGTATTTCACTAAATTCTTACTGAGCATTTACTATACACTAGGCACATTTCTAGTACTTGGAATATATCAGTAAGCCAAACTCAATAACAGACAAATGTATTCACTCATCATCTGTCTTCTTTCTAGACTTTGAAAAGAAGAGATTGGTAGCTCCTAATTTCTGGGCTTCTTGAAAGTCATTCTGTCAATTCTAGAACCTGGTCTTCATACATGTGAAACCAAAACAACACTAACAACCATTATTCTTATATAAACAACAATAATATCAGTAGGACAATTACTATGTGCCAGATATACGCTAAGCAGTTTACATTACATCATTTGATACTCTTAACAAATCTATGAAGTAAGTACTATTATCATCAGTATTTTTTTTTTTTTTTGCAAATGAGGACTCTGAGGCTTAGGTAAATAACTTGTCCAAAGTCATACACTTGGTGAATGAAAGATCTGGGACTCTAAACTGAAAACTGTCTTACATCAGAATCTGTGCTCTTGAAGTTGACAGATCATCCCCTGAAAGACACTGGGATGCAAATACCTCCAAAGGCCAGTTAAGTGATGTTAAGGGCAGAGAGCAAACCAGACGATAGGAACAGTGAGGACACTGGTCAGCCACCGGCTCAGGTTCGTCTCAAGGCATAAAAGTTGACATTTCTCTAAACCACTGCATTGGCCAAATAAAATACATTCCAGGGCCAGATTCAGCTAGCAAGGCCAAGGTTCAAAGTTTACATATCATATGTTAAATTCAATTAATTTCTCAACCACAAGAATCTTTAACAGTTTGGTTTTCCTCCAAAATTTATATTTAAAATATTGGTTTCTCACGATGAACGAGACAGGGGAGGATAAACTAAGACTTCATTCTCCATTTATTCATTCAACACATTTATTGAGAAGCTTCTACACGCTAAACTCTAGGGTTAAAGCAGAGAATATGACTGGTATCATTTCTACTTCTTAGAAATTAGGTCCTAGTTAGTGAGCTTTGCACTGATATTCAAGAGGGGACACACAGTGTTCCTCAAATTTATTTTAATATTTTGTAAGACCTAATGTTCCAAGGAAAAGAGTCTGGGAAGCATTTTGCCTTAAACCATGAGATGCAAGACTGCAGCACATTAGCTAAGCAGATATGCTTGGCCTGGCCAGCACAGTGATTTATGAAGCTTTTGGAAACGTCTTCAGGAAGGGCCTGCACTCTGCTGTTGGACACGGACTCCACTATTATCTATGGGATGGCACCTGCCCTGCTTCAAACATTTATATCACCTAATGGCTCCTGAATGGATTTGCATTTACAGCCCCTTTTCACAGCACAGGACCCCCGCTGATTTGAAATCCTCTTGGCATCTCAGGAAAACCTAAGAAAGAACAGAAACTGATGATTTAAATATTCCAGATAGAGATAAAGCCAGAGCAATGACTGGGGAGCAAGGAAGACATGCCAAGATAGGAAAACTGTAGAATAGTAGGGAGCAAAAATTTTGTCATGGGAAAATGACTTGGGAGACAAATCCACAGGCAATTAAATGAGGTCTCTGCCACCCAGAGTGCAGTCAAAACAGAATACCCCAAGGATAAGTTTGCCAGATAAAATACAGAATTTCTCATTAAATTTGAATAACAGATGAACATTAAATACAATTTTTTAAGCATAAAAATGTGTCAAGTATTTATAGGACACACTTATATTAAGAAACTACTTGGTATTTATCTGAAACTCAAATTTAATGGGATGTGATAGATTTTTACTTGCAAAATCCAGCAACCCTGCTCAGGGCCCAACTAGCCAGTGGCTTAGTGGCACCTTGTCGATTTCACTTTTTTCTAATGTGAAGGTAAAGAGCTAGTGGTCATTCCCCACGTTGAGAGGCTGCACTCAGTGGCCTGATTTTGATGGACACTGTACCCATTAAAAATGCAGGGAGGCTAAAGTGTACTTATTTGAGAACAGAATCAATGGCCTGGGCCTGGCAAGGAACCTCACAAGCCATCTAGTCCCACTCCCTGCAGAAGTCTTACAGAAATGGCCCAAGTAGTCTGTTATAACCAGATCTAAAATACCGTTGCACAGGGGGTTGGCCACAGGACTCTGGACTGGAATCTTGCTCCTAGACAGAAAGAAATATTCAGAGGCCAGCTCTACAGAATACCAGTCCAAATCTTGGCCAAAGGTCAGAGGAAGAAAAGAAAACCGTCAAGTAGCTTTTTTCAGTATCACCAAATGTTTGCTATACTTTCTTTGAGATACTTAGAAAAAAGAAAGCTTTTTGTTCATTATTCAGTTTTACTATAAAATTACATCTAATCACACACACACACAAATGTATGAATCCTCAAAAAACACAGTCTTGGCCATTTCTCAGACCAGAGTCTCCCCATTGGAATGAGGACCACTGATGCATATTAAAATTAAGTTGGAATTCTTTGAAGAAAATTCTCATTAAGTGATCCATCATCCTTAAGGACTTTCAAACACAAAAAGGAGTATCACTGTGCAAAGGTTTTTTGCCCTGGACATAGCGAAGTTTGAGTCGTAATAGTTTTGAAAAATTAGACTTTCACTTTAGGAAATTCCAACAGGACAGGGTGAAGTCTGTGGAGAGTTGCCAGAGTCAATTTTCCATTTCTCTTCCAGATGGAGGAAACGTACGGGACATGGGGGGCTGTGTACCTCTGATTTCTTTCTTTGCTGATTACTTTCACCCTGAAGCTCATTCATGTTTTCACATGGATGAACCTGTGCTGCATAGGAGTGTGTGCATGTATGTGTGTGTGAGTGCACACATGTATGTATGCACATATAGATATGTGATGAATACATTTGGTTCTACTAGCTCATGTGATAAGGAGACTTCTTCCTTTGCACTCCAGTTCCTTTGGTATTGGAGGGGAAACTAACAAATACAAATATCCTTATACTTGGGACTTGATGGTTAATTTTATGTCAACTTTGCTAGTTCATAAGACTCACATATTTGGTCAAACACCAACTGGAGGTTGCCATGAAAAGTCAGTAGACTTTGAGTAAATCGCATTGTCCAACACAGTGTGGGTGAACCTCATTCCATCAGTGAAAGACCTTAACAGAGACAGACTGTGGTCCCCTGAGGAAGAGGGGCATTTTGTCAACCCTCTGCCTCGGACCTGAGCTGTAACGTTTTCTCTTCCCCAAGTCTCCAGCCTACTATCCTCTTCTGCAGATTTCATACTTGCCAACTTCCCTAATCATATGTAGCAATTTATTAAAATAATCTCTTGATAAATCTCCAGTTAAATGTGCACACACACACACACACACACACACACACAAATATTGGTCTTTTACCCAAAATTTTGTCCAATGAGATGGCCAGATTTTATTTCACATTTCGTAATCAGTTCATGAAATCCTTCTGGAATCTATTCTGTTACTTCTGTATGGCTTTCTGGGCTGTCTGTCTTGATTTAACAGATGCATTCAGAAGCCCACCTTTACACTCAGCCTTGGCCAGAAATTTCGAGATGTTGAATGGGCCCCCTCCTTTCTTCCCTTTGCTACTTCACTCAGAGAGAATGAATTCACCTACAGACATGCCTTCTCCCCCACAAGCCTGGAGCTTGGACTTTAGTATCAGAGAAAAGAGGAGCAGTTTATTTGAAAAGCTAGCCAAAGGCAAATGCTGCCACTCTCACTGTATGTGTGAATTTTTCTGCACAGCTTCGGGCTTCAAGGGAGCTTCGATGAGAGGGCGAAGAGCAGCAGGCAGGATCCCAGACTCTCCAGGAACTTCAGGGACATGAATCGTAATTGGGCTCTCAGTGCTGAATTGAAGACCCTCTTTGAGCACCATGGAGCCAGGCTAGGGGATGAGTGGGAGTCTGTGACCAGGAATCCTTGGATGACATCGCTCTTGTCCAGATGGCATTAAACAGTTACGCTCTGCTTCAAGGGAACGCGGAATCACACGTGCCCCGGGTGTGTTAGAAATCGACCAGTGAGGTTAGCCCAAACACTTCCATTCTGCTTTCCTAGGCATGGGTATCAAAGTTAGTGCAGGCCCCTCGACACCATAATCCATTATTAAAAACTGAAAGCAGCTGCTTGGAGTTCTAAACTTTGTACACAGAGAAACGCATCTGGTCCCAGTTTGCTGCAAAGAAATCAGTTTTGTTCTTTCTCATAGACCAGCTACAGAAAGCATTGGGAGCAGCCCAGTTCTCCAAATGAAGGGCCATCCTGCCGGTCTTAAGGCTTCAATCACACTGAGGAACTCCCAGCCCATCTCCACTGCCAGTGCCATTCTACCTGCAGCCTGGGGGCCTCTGCCAAGCGGGAACTCTGAAACCCCACCAGCTCAGACGAAGGGGGTCTGAATTAGCAAAGCAGCTCCAGCCCCTCAGAGAAATCTCTGCACAGATCATGTGTATGGAAAGGGGGAAAACCATTTGTAATGGATTGTCTCAGCACCAATTTTTTACATTTGTGCAAAGCTGAAGTATCGACTAACTTTCCGTTAATTTCAAAGGCACAGCTCAGCCATAATTTATCCCTTTGATTCCACTGACCATCAGCAGTTGTGGCCACTTTCTGCCCGGCTGTGGAGAACAGTTAAATGATGATGTCCTTACCCCCCTTTGACTTTTCTTCCAGCCTGTCTCAGCAGTCTCACCCAGGCACTTCCTGTCTCCCCAGCTCCACTGTCTGGCACTTATTTCAGACAAGTCAATATGTTTAAATTATATCTGAACTCAAGGTGATTAATCATAAAGCTTTATGCTTTGTAATGTGGTTTTTTTTTAACTTCTGGTTGGCATTCCACTGAATCACAATTAAAAAGAAAAAGCTATCTGTGATGCATTGCGAACATCACGTGAGTGCTCAGGCTGGGAATCCTTTCTGGACCAGCACGAGGAGCACATTGAAAACCTCTGCTCTTTCAGGGGCCTGAGACGGTCAAGACGGCCTTTCGGGAAATGTTAAGCAGATCAAAGGAAAGATCCATATGAGCGGACTGGATCCCAGTGTACAGAAACAATCTAATTCGAAAACATAAAAGTCAGGTGATGAGTTGTCTCTTTAATGCATTTTGCAAACATAGCAAAGGCTTTGAAGTTCACCACATAATTATGCCACAGGACTGCATCGGACACACGTTACTGAAGATTGATAGGTGTTTACTTCAAACCAGTTTTAATGGTGGCCTTGTAGCACAGGACCTTGGTATTCAGTTTCATCATTCCTATCTAGTCTGAGGCTTGTATAAATAGGATGCAATCATTCCTAACACTCTCAAGTGTCAATAGCATTCAGGCCCCCATCCCTCAGTGAAGAATTCTGATGGTACTCAGTGAAGTACCAACAGAGGCACTTCCTAAAGGCTGGAAAAGGTAAACCTAGGGTTCAGAAATAGGAGCTGGAGATGCACCAAGAGATACAACTTACTAAAAGAAATTATTAACTTAGACACATTTCAGATTTTATAAAAATTACACACTGTTGAATCAGGGTAGGAAAGAGATACTCTAACTTTTTTAAGCAGGAAGAGACGCAATGCAGGCAATGAGGGGCTTTTATGATCACTGGATGAGCAGAAGTGGCAGGTTCTGGGCTGGGGCTCCTGGGAGGCTCCCAGAGCCACCTGGTGTTGACACGTAATGGGAAGAAGGAAAAGCACAGCAGCGGCCATTGCAGGGCAGCAGCTCATCTCTTCCAAAAGCATCCTGCAGTTTACGGCCATCTTCATGCAACTGGGGCCTTGATATAATAACAAAACACAACCAAACAAAAAAATTTCATCCTAACCCTCATGCACATTCTCCGTGAGACTGGCACTCGAAGATATCCAGCACTAAAAATAAAACAATTTGTCTAATGTCAAAGACAGACATTGTATGGGGACTAACACTATGATTATCTGTGCAGATTCTCAAAGTAGGCAAGCTCAAAATGGATGGCTGTCTACATTCAGTCACAACACTGGAGGGAGAACCAGTGAGCAAGCATTGGTTAGTCTCGGCAACGTATAATTACATTTGTGATCAAATTCTAGGACACGGTATAAAAAGTATTGTAGGACAGATGCAGGCAAACTATCACCCTCGTCCCTATTTTTGTCAACTAAGTTTTATTGGACACAGCTATGTCTAGTTGTCTGGTTTTTTTTATTATATATAATTTTTATCTTCATCAAATCTTTTTTTAACATTTTATTTGATTTTATTGTTGTTCAAGTACAGTTTTCTGCCCACCTGAAACAGTGGTTTCCCCCATCACTCCCCCCTCACCCCAGCCACTCCCACCTCCCTCCCCTGATCGCACCTCCCCTTGGTTTTGTCCACGTGTCCTTTATAGTAGCTCCTGAAAATCCTGCCCCCTTTTATTAACGGTTGCTTTTGCATAGCAATGGCAAGTAGAGCTGAGTAATTGTAACAGAGATAGTGTGGCCCACAAAGCCTGTAACATTTACCATCTGGCCTATTTAGAGGAAAGTTCTCTAACCTTTGGTTTAGGGTCTCAAGGACCACCTAGACAAGTCCCAGATGCCAGTTCTCAGTGTCAACACAGATGCCACAAACTAGCTGCTACTCAAACATTGAGTAACAACGAAGGGTTATGTTTTCCACAAGTAAAAGCTATTTGGTATTTTCCTGTCTGACGATGCCGTCCTGCTTTTCTGTTATCTTTTGGACTGAGCAGGAAGCTCTTAAAAATGTTGCCTAACAAAAGGAAAGCTGTTGTTCAAAGGTTCTTGATTCAAAAAAGCAAGTTTTCTAGATCAGAGCTGTCCAGCAAGATTTTCTGCAAAGATAGAAAGGTTCTATATCTGTGCATCCAATACACTTGAAGTTTAATTTTGATTAACTTCAATTTAAATAGTCACATATTTCTAGCAGCTACTGTACTGGACATTGCAGAAGGAAATCATAACCTATGTTCTCTCCTGGCTGGTTTATCAGTCACTAACACCTTGTTTAAAGACAAAAGATTTCAGTGCAATTGACAAGGCTATGAACAGGCTCCCATATCAATAAAGATCTCAAAAACATTTTATAAAAAGGGATCTACATAAGTCTTGTATAAATAATCTACGCTTGGAAAATACCCTCTTACTGGCAGCACATAACCCCTCAGTTGTAAAGGCAGTGGAAGCTGGTAGAGTGAAAGCGTGGCATTACAGGCTTCAAAGCTGAGGACATTCTCACTGTTTTCGAGACCCTGGTTTCTGGGGCTATGAGTCTCCTTTTACATGAACTAGAGTTCAAGCTTTTGACTTAGTTCATAAGTCTTTTAAATCACTGGTCAGTTATAAATATTCATATTTACAATCCACATTCTCCTTTCTGGCTCACATTTTATTTACTAGTTACATTTGGATTTCCTATTAATTAAAATGCTGTTCATTCTCATTTGGATAGTCAATAATTTAGGGAAAGTTACTTCAAATCTATTTCTCGCCATTCGCCATTATCTCAATAGAAAAAGATTTCTAGGTTTGAACAGACAATTCATTTCAATTTTTTGTCATTGCATCTTTCTGCAGGCAAAAGAAACAGACTGGCAACTCCCCACACACCCGCTCATGACCCACTCAGAGGAATATGAGGAGCGACAACTCAGCTGCCAACTTGCCTTGTCCCAGACTCACATGTCTGTCAGATGAACAGGATACGGGCCGCATCTCCCCAGCTGGACATCTGGGCTTTGCAGCTGCCACAAGGACCTCATGTGGCTAGGAATGTCAGCTCAAATCTGAACCTCAGTCGAGGAAAGGAGAAATGGCAGGAGTCTGCCTAGTACCTGAGACATCCCATGTGACCACCTTCACCTCATACCTTTGTCACATCTCAAAGGATATAACATGCACCAGAGGTGTCACCATGTTTGGGAAGTGAGCAACAAAAACCTGCTCCTGTGGCATTGAATAATTGGCTCTCTCCAAGTTTAAGGCCATTTATTCCCACTGAAACTTAAAATAGAAGATAGGAAAAAATGATTTTGAGTCTGTTTGATTATGTCTCATATGCAGAAAGCTCTAGAAAGCAACACTAGAAGAGTCCTCAGCAGCAACACTGTCCACAGATGTTAGACAAGGGAGATGCCTTTCTCTGCACCCGCAGTTAGAAATCCAAAGGGCACCTACCAAGCCTGTCACTGACGATCTTACTCAGAGAGTAGGCCGTGACTTGCAGGCAAAGGGTTGGTTTCACTCCACGGCAGAATGGAACTCATCGTAGGTGTAATGATAGCTGTGGAAAGTCAAAACCAGGAGTCCATTCAGGTTCCAATAATTTACAATATGAATGTGTGATGAATGCAATTTCTGACTGTGACTATTTCTACATTCACCACGGCAGTACAAGTTTCCAGAACGATTGTGGCTGGAATTTTGGTCTAAACTGATCAGTCATGGTCCCCAAAGTCACTGTAATCAGAGTAACCAACCCGCCTGTATTCCTGCCAATTACGCTACTGTGCAGACAAACCATGGATGATAAGATTGGCTTAGTTACAATTGGAATAGTCTCCCATGGGCTATACTGTGACATGCAAGAGTCCTTGTAATTTTTGTCAAAGCAGAGATTCTTGCTAAATGCCAGTGCTACTGCATCTGGACATGTTTTCCACGGACACTTACCCGGGAAAGCCCCTCACTGAGGGCAACTGTGGTGTAAGAAAAAGCACTTGAAGTCCAAGGACCCACAACCCATTAGTCTCTTAACCTCTCTGTGACTCAGTTTCCTTGTTTTAAGAATCAAACAAGGTAACACTAAAGTACTTGTTACATGCTGAGCGATTAAAAAGTGTCACCTATAAAATGCCACGATCTTATGATTGAACCGAAAGGGCCTGTATGATGTCTACCAAAAATGTATAGCAAAACCAATGATTTTCGACTTCTCTGCTTTCTGCAGTTCTAACTGCCTACCTGCAACCATTTCTTAAGCCCTGCATGTGATACTCACTCTGGCTGCCCCATTTTAAACGGTGTGTGTAAAGTCAGCATTAATGCTTGTAGGGAATGAGGCTTATCCCTGTGGCTCACTAGAAATTTATTTCCTGCTGTTGTTGCAGTAACTCCATTTTTCCCAAAGGGGCCATGATATAAAGGAAATCACTATGTAGCTAAATCAGCCTGCAGCTAACATAGACAAAATCCCCAGATGAACATTCAGATTCCAATCCATTATCCTGCTACTTCTCCAACCAGTGCCATACCCACTTGCCCTGTGTTATGGCCTGAATTATGTCCCCTCCAAATTCATAGAGTTCTAACCTTCAGTACTTCAGAATGTGACCTTATTTGGAGGTAGGATCTTTATAGAGGTTATCAAATTAAAATAAGGCCATTTTGGTAGGCCCTAATTCAATATAACCGGTGTTCTTATAAAAAGAAAATTTTGGCCCTGCCTGACCAGCATAGCTCAGTTAATTGGACATCATCCCACAAAGCAAAAGATTGTTAATCTGACTTTCAGTCGGGGCATGTGCCTGGGTTGCAGATTCGTCCCCAGCTGGGCATGTGCAAGAAGCAATTGAGAGATGTTTTTCTTACACATTGATGTTTTTCCCTATTTCTTTCTCCCTCCCTTCCCCTCTCTCTAGAAATATATAAATACAATCTTTTTTTTATAGAAAAAGTTTGGAGACACACACACAGGGAGAATGTTATGTTAAGATGAAGGCAGAGTTTGGGATGATACGTCCACAAGCCAGAGAATGCCAAAGATGGCCAGCGAACTCCCAGGATCTAGGGGAGGGTCATGGAACTTTCTCACAGCCCTGGTGGAAACCAGTCTCCTCAGCACCTGGATCTTGGACTTTAAGCCTCCAGAATTTTGTTATAGCAGCCCTAACAAACTAATATATTACAGAAGGGTTATCTTTTAACAGAGCTGTGCAGCTCTGCACAACTGATCAGTTTTCCAGGAAGAAAGAGCCCTGTCCTCAGCTCTTCCGTTAGCCTTCGCAGCGGAGCTCTAATGGGGAGCTGGATGGTAAATGAGGCAAGTGGGTCAGAACAAAGCTTTGGAGTCAAAACTTAGTTCACATGTCAGCCCTTCATTATGATCCAAAGGAGAAAGAAATATTTAACCACGCCAAAGTTTAACTGCCTTATTTTTTAAAATATACATAGGATGGAAGGGTTCACAATTCAAATTCCATAGGACTGGGAAAAAAACAGTTTAAATGACACATCTGTGTAAAGAGCATGGCATGCCCAAATGGCAGCTGCTTTCTTGGCCTCCTCTCAGGTCTGGGACGGAGTGGACTAGCCACTTTCCCTCTCTGTGCCACGTTTTGACCGTGAGGTGAGGCTAATACCTTCCTCACTCTCATACCACATTCCCTGCCCCCTGCTATACTGGGGCCAGGGCAGGGCGAGGACATGGGTGGGCTTGGAAGGGAAGGGGAGGAACCCCTGGGTTTGCAATCTCTGCCTTTGTAATCTCTGCTCTGTGAAAGTAAGGCAACACAGCGAATTCCTGCCCATCGCTGTCCACACAGCAGGAGGGGAGAAGCTGGAGCTGGACCCCAGACTTTGCAACACTGGACAGCAGCTGCAATTAACCCTGTACCCCAATGCTCAGTTTATTTGGAATTTACTGTTGCAAAGTATGTCCAAGCATTTAAAAATACCTCTTTCCCTATACTCCACATGCCGCCTCCACCCCCTGTAACCCATAGTCAGAAGCACAACCACCCCTCCAGAGAGGGCAAACTGAGAAATGGGGAAACTGCTAGCGAGTGGAGGGAGTTCACCAAGAAACCTTTGAAAGAGTTTCAGAATGAAGCTCCTATCTGAGGACTGGGGAGGGTGAGTCATGGGCTGACTCTTTAAGGAGTGACTGAAACCTACAAACAGGTCACTCCCAAGCTTGCCTCTCTAGCCCTGAATAGACTTCCTTAAGCCCCAATTACACTTGGCCCCGCCCTGGGTTTCCTACAGCTGTCAGGGACTTTAGGGATTTGGGCCCGGAGGCCACCACTCAGGGCATTGCCAAAGACGCACTCTTGTCTCCACAGCACGGAAGGAAGAGGATGTACACCAGCTGCATTATGACCAGGTACCATTCAGAGAACCAATAAAACAAAGAAAATGATCACAATGTCCCACTCTGAATGGTATGGCTTAGATTCTGGATTGAGATGATTTTAAAACTTTACCAAATTCCAATGCCCAAGCATTCATTTATTTGTTCCACAAATATTTTTCATGTACTGGGCCCCACACTAGGCATTGGAGATATACAGGGGGGTGACACAGATATGTCTCTGACCCCATAAATACTATGATCTAGAAGATAAGAGGGGCAGGTGGAATGTTTGGGAAGCAGAAGGGAACACACTACTTACTTTGGGTTCCCCAGCAGAGACTTCTCAGTGATGGCATAGAGCAAGAAGCCAATAAATGATGAATGAATAAACAAAAGAAAGCCAACTAATATTTATTCAGTGTGTACTCTGTACTAGTCACTCTTCTAAGTACGTAGATATCTTAATCCATTTTATACATGTGATATATTTAATGAATACACACCATTAAATAGATGCAATTATTAATTTAGTAAATTAATAAATAGCGTACCTTCAGCCCCCAGAGTTTCTATTCTGAGTGTGTTTGGGGTCTGCAGAAGAAAGGACAAGAACAAACAACAACAACAGAGGAGCTTTAGGTCAGGTATTAAGAAATCTGTATAGCTCTGATCAGTGTGACTCAGTTGGCTGGGAGTCGAACCTCAAGCTGAAAGGTTGCCGGTTCGATTTCTGTTCAGGGAACATGCTTGGGTTGTGGGCCAGGTCCCCAGTTGATCGGGCTCAAGAGGCACCCGATCAATGTTTCTCTCACACATCAATGCTTCTCTGCCTCTCTTTCTCCCTCCCTTTCTCTCTGTCTAAAAATGAATGAATAAAATCTTTAAACAAAGAAATCTATATAGGCATGGAAGGAAATGGATTTTGCAATAGCCATTAAGAATAAGCTGAGTTCGAATCCAACTATACCTCTCTTAGCTGAGTAATTTTACACTAGTTTATGCCCTCTCAAGCCTCAAATTCCTAATCTGTGAAAAAGAGTTAATACACACACCTCATGGGGCTCTTGTAAGGGGGGTTACATCTACCAGGTTCTATATAAGAATGTCCCTGAACTGCGAGGCACCCTCAAATCAGGGGTTGCTATGTATTTAGAACTTAAGAGGCAGCAGAGCATAGTGGGAAGTTAATTTAGAACCGAAGTCCTGGTTCTAAATCTGGGCTCCATTAGCCAACTGAAATATGTAAACAGAGGGATTAATTGAGATGATATGGGTTAAGATGCCTTAATACAAATCTACTGTTGTAGCAAGGGAGGGGAAAAAACCAAGCCCTTCCTGGGAAATGAATCACCAAAGGCTTTCTAAGAGTTTGTGATAGCCCTTCTGAGCTCATTTAAGTGGACTGAATGAACTGGGTGAACTCCCAGGTCCCTCCTCACCCGTAAGCCTGTGATCCTCTCACAAGGGTGTGAGAATCACTGGTCTGACTCTGACGGCCTCAGGTGAACTAGACCCGCCTGATCACGGGCTCCTGGGGTCATCTAAGGTAACAGGAGTTGAGAATAGATGAGGAAGACAGTGCCAGGGCAAGAGAGCAAGGCAGGCAGGAGTGGCCCTTCTTCATCCTCAGAGCCGGACATCTGCAGGTCCTGGGCTAATAGTATAAGGCAGTCCTCTGAAGGAAACAACTGGCCATTTGCACCACAATGCCAGACCATTTGGGGAAAGCCTAACAAAATGTTCCAGCTTTCAGCAAGGAATATCTTCTGTGAATAAATTTGCACAAGATGTAGACACAATGGGTTAATATGCGAAGATAATGCAAAGAGCATTTTGTAGGCTATACAATAAATTCTTACTTTCTTGTCTTTGACCCACAGAATGAGACATTTTGTGTATATTAATTATTTTTAATTTTAAAAATAGTGAATACAGAGTCAAAAAGCCTCAAATGCTTGAGTTAATTAGGTGCATCTGACCCTTCACTTTGAAAGAGTATTCCAAGACAACTATGGTACATCTGAGATTGATTGGTTTAAAATTAATTCATTAAGACCCTGGTTCAGAAAGAGTTAATTGATGGCAAGAAACATATCTTTTAGACTCTCAGCTGCTTTTGCATAGTCTTGACACCACAAGAATTTCAAGTTTTTGGTTCAAAACTCTGAACCTGTAAGGTTATAAACTTGGCAAAACCTGTTCTGCCTTTGCTGTAAACAGAACACATGCTATTTTGAAACATACATCCACACTCAATTTACGACTCCTTAGGTTAAATGTTAGAGAAGTTATAACAAACTGGAAAATATGTGTAGCAAGTCATTTGACTTACAGGGGAAGTTGCAAAGGGCCCATCTGTCCCTTTTTAGAAAGCTTTCCGGAGCTGGGGAACCACTCTCTGAGCCCTGCTTTTACTGCCCTGGTCAGGTGAGAAGGGCCCTCAGGACTGTCCCTATGGGAGCAATGTAATGAGTCACCTGACATTGACTTCCAGCTTCTGCATGCTAAGATTAAAGTCCAAACAAAACTACAGAAGTTCTAAGACCCCTCTGTGAGCCCTACGGTCTCTCATCACACGCCGATACTCTGTTACAGATTTTATCTAATCGACTGACACTTTAAGGAGTGGAAAATTCAATAACAACAATGTGGTGACGATTTAGTCTTCCCCCTACCCCACCCTTCATAAAAACACTATCTTCTACTTGGTCTCCACTCAGGTCAGGACATTTCACTAATTTGCTACTCATTAAAAATGTATTTTTATACCCAGCCTGTAATATTATACTCCTGAGTGATTATGAAAGCTCCCAACAGAATTGCAGACTCGAAAATGAAGGATGGGAAGCTGAACTGCAATTATGATACTTTAAGTAATTCCACAAAAGTAATTTCACTGTTAAATAATTTATGGTCTTTGATCTTGTCACAGATCTACTGAAATCTTCACATCACTCAAGCTAAATATTTTCAAACAGAAAAGGGATAGTTAGTTTCCCATCTACCACCCACTCATCCAAGCTGATGATACAGAAATAAAGTTTCCAGATGTTTGTCTTGAGAGGTCATACCCCAGGAGGGGCAGTTCTGCCAGCATTAGGGGACTTGCCAAAATCCAACACTGTGCCTGGCATGGACTCTGCTTGTTCAATTTGTATATCTCTAAAAGTATAACTGGGAGAAGGTGAGAGAATAACTAACTTTAAGTTAAATTAAATTTATCTGTATTTTTGCAAGAACTAGACTTGCGGCTCTCAGAGGTCAGCCTGTGTCAGAATCACCTGCAGGGCTCGTTAAAGCACAGATAGTCTGGCTCCAGTCTGGAGTGTCTGATCCAGGAGCTCTGGGGCGGGGCACAGACACGCCTGGGCACTTGCCAGAAAGACAAGTTTCTGGCAAGTGCCCAGATGATACTGATGTTGCTGGTCCTGGCAGTGCACTTAGGGAACCCATGAGCTAAGCCTATGGCTTCTGTTTCTTCAGACACAGTTATATTGTGACCCAAAGGAGGTTGAGTTCTTAGACTCCATCATAGCTGTCTCAGGAAGTAAGTGTGACTGAGAAAAAGGGCAAACCTAGGTCCCCCAAGACCAAGTCTAAAGCTCATTTTAAGAAAGCAATCCCTTCTTAGAGGGCCCCCTGTCTTCATAATGAGCCCTCAACCCCGTGACTGAGAGAAGGATATTGTTCTTCACCTAGAAGGGAAGCAAATGGAAACTGAGAAGTTTTAGCCTCTAGAAAAGGTACCTAAAGTTACCATACTCATCAGGAGAGCAAGGAAAAAACCAAACCAGGAATAATGGTCTATGATGGTTAAGGCTCTCCCTTCTCCTGTAACTATGCATTTTATCCTTAAACAATTGTCCTATATTTCAGCTACTTAATGTTCACAAATACGTTGTTTCCGAATTCAGTTTAGGTTGTCTTCATTTGCAAACTCAGGCCAGACCTTGTTTGCTGGTTCATATGATGGCGATGATTGCATGGGATTTTTTTCTTAGACCTACTGTCAAAAAAAAAAAGATAAAAAAAAAAAAAAAAAAAAGTGAGAAGAGCGGGTAGGGGCCAAAGAGATTACTTAGCTTTAGAAACAAAGAAAGCTCCAAGCAGATGAAATTTCACAGGCTCTCTGCTGATTTGCGTTGCAAAGCCTGCTCTAAGGAATCCTAGAGAAGGGTTAGTGATGGTATCACTGTTCCCTGATAATCTCCCTCAGTAATTATCCCCATTTCTTGCCTCAGGGATCTAGAGAAATCAAGCTAAAGCAGGTGGGTTATTTTGCAATCATTTTCCAGATAACTGCAGCTGAGTCTATCTGAACAGAGTACAAAAAGAACACCTATCAGAACAGAAAATGTTGAAGCCATTTGAAGAATTGTTCATTTATGAATAATCTTTAAAGGCAGCCTCTGCACAGAGTAGAGGGGAAAAAAGGTAACTGAATTGTCTTTGGCTTGTTTTTGTTAGGAAGGAAATATGATATTTTATCACTTCCAAACAAAAGTAAACTACAGGGAGACATCCAAAGGCTAGGCTAGGAAGCTGAGCTGGTAATGGTAACAACATCAAATATTTACTGAGCATGTATCTGACCTTCCCAACAACCCCACGAGGAAGCTGGGGCCTGGAGAAACTGGGTAACATGCTCAGAATCACATGGCAGGCAGCAGAGCTGGTCTCCAGACCTGCAATCTGCCTCTGTCTGACTCCAAAGCCCCTGGTAGGCCAGCAAGACAGAATCTGCAAAAGAAAACAATTTGTTTTCTATAAAGTGTGGTTGCTACTGGGGGGAAAGGTGAGAAGATGCAAATGGAAATTCCTTTGTCCTGTCATTATGTACACAGGTGGAAGCTATAAAATAAGAGCTCCTGTCACTGTGGAGAGCAAATACCAGAGGTCAGGTTCATGGAAGCCACACCTACTGGCCTCAGAACTCGAGCCCTGCCTAGTTCCATTTGCTGTCATTTGAGCAGTCATTGTCTATAATTCTTCCTCCTGTCACTCAATCTGCTGAAGGAACCAGGTGCTCTCTGCAAACAATCTACTAAATGCCCTGCCTTCTCTGGAATCTCATCAAACCTTTTTCCCAGACTTTAGTAGCCCACAATGAGAAACCACTCAATTTATTAAAACACTAAACTCTCTTAACTCAGTAATTCTGATCATTTTCCAAAACACTGAAAATATGTCTAGAATATTACAAGTATGCTACAGTTGAACATCTCAGGTGTCCCTCCAAACCTGGCCCTCCCCATGTGTTCCCCATCTCAGCTTCTCAGTCCACAGTGTATATCATCCTTGTTGCTTTCTTTGTCCCTCTTCCCCTGCATCTGACCCACCAGCCCCTCCTAAAAACAATCTCAGTCCCTTCCTCTCTTCTTATCTCCATCACCACCTCCCAAATCCAGACTACTGCCACCTCTCACCGAGGCCAGTCCAACCACCTCCTACCGGGTCCTCACACAGCAGCTGGGGCCTTGGTTTCCACCCACCCTTCAGAAAATTATTTTTTTTTAATTTATGCAACAAGTACATAAATGCATTGTGGGAGAATGAAAATGCCCCCCCCAACATGATCCACACCTTCACCCTGGAACTATAAATGTGACATATGCGGATATGACCCTGTATTATCCAAGTGGGCTCTCAACACCATCCCCAGTGTCCGTATAAGAAAAAAGTGGAGAGACTTTCCACCAAGGTGGAGGCGTAGGTGGAAACACTTTGCTTTCTCGCACAACCAAATCTAAAAACAACAAAGTTTTAACAACAATAAATGCAACCAAACCACAGAAAATCAAACAATACAGAGTCCAAAAACAACGAACCACTCAGCTAAACTGGTGAGAGGGGCGAAGCCAGCAGAGGAGTGTGTCAGGCGAAAAAACAATCCCCTGACCGGGGCAGCACACAAGCAGCCCAGGGCTCAGATCCCAGGTGCAGGGTAGCTACAGGGAGGCGCAATGTGGCTGGCTTGTCTGAGGTCGCGCATTTGCATGCAGATAAACCAGTGAAGAGGCGAGCATTGAGACAGACTGCACAGGCGCCAGCACAGGGCAGCGGGCTCACACATTTGCACTCAGATAAACAGGCAGGCGCAAGAGGTGAGGTGGACAGGGCGAGCGGAGAGAATCACCATTGCTCCCTCTCTGACCCTGCCCCCACATACAGCGTCACAAACCAGGGACCTGGGTGGCCCCGCCCTGGTGATCACCTAAGGCTCCGCTCCGCATACTTAACAGGCATGAACAGATCAAAACATGGCTCAAGAACAACTCAGAGCCCCAGAGCCAATCAATCTAAGTGACCAAGAAATAGCCAAACTTTCAGATGCACGGTTCAAAACACCGGTGATCAGGATGCACACAGAACTGGTTGAATTTGGTCGCAAATTAGATGAAAAAATGAAGGCTAAACTAATTGAAATGAATGGAAATGCACAGGAAACCAATAGTAATGGAAAGGAAACTGGGACTCAAATCAAGGGAGCAGACCAGAAGGAAGGAAAAAATGACCAAACAGAAAAATATGAAGAAACAAGAATTCAAAAAAAATTAGGAGAAGCTTAGGAACCTCCAGGACATCTTTAAACGTTCCAACATTCGAATTATAGGGGTACCAGAAGGGGAAGAGGAAGAGCAACAAGTGGAAAACTTATTTGAACAAATAATAAAGGAGAACTTCCCCAATTTGGCAAAGGAAATAGACTTCCAGGAAATCCAGGAAGCTCAGAGAGTCCCAAAGAAGTTGGACCCAAGAAGGAACACACCAAGGCACATCATTACATTAGCCAAGATTAAAATGAAGGAGAGAATCTTAGAAGCAGCAAGAGATAAGGGGACTGTCACCTACAAAGCAGTTCCCATCAGACTATCAGCTGATTTCTCAAAAGAGACCTTACAGGCAAGAAGGGGCTGGAAAGAAGTATTCCAAATCATGAAAACCAAAGACCTACAACCAAGATTGCTCTATCCAGCAAAATTTTCATTTAGAATGGAAGGGCAGATAAAGTGCTTCTCAGGTAAGATCAAATTCAAGGAGTTCATCATCACCAAGCCCTTATTATATGAAGTGTTAAAGGGACTTATCTAAGAAAAAGAAGATAAAAAAGATGAACAGTGAAAGGACAGCAAACGCAGTTATTAACAACCCCACCTAAAACAAAAGCAAACTAAGAGGACAGCTAGATCAGGAGTGAACCACAGAAATGAAGATCATGTGGAGGGTTAGCAAAAGGGGAGTGGGAGGAGGAAAAGGGGGGAGAAGGTACAGAAAATAAGTAGCACAGACAGTAGATAGAAAATAGGGGGGGGAGGGTAAGAATAGTAGGGGAAATATAGAATCTAAAGAACTTAAGACACATGTTCATGAACTAAAGGGGGGGATGGTGGGGTGGAGTGTGCAGGGTGGAGGGGAATGAAGGGGGGAATAGAACAAATGTAATGGCATAATCAATAAAATAAAAAAATATATTAAAAAAAAGAAGAAAGAAAAAAGTGGAGAGAGATTAGATAGACACAGAAGAGGAGAAGGTGATGTGACTGTGGGGCCAGCAGCTGCAGTGACGCAGACAAACCAGGAAATCCAGCAGCCATCAGGAGCTGCAAGAGACAGGAAGGGATACGCCATGCCTCAGACACAGCTGTGTCAGCACCTTGACTTTGGCCTCATGAAACTGATTTCAGGTTTCTGGACTCCAGAACTGTGAGAGAATAAATGTGCATAGTTTTTGCCACCAAGTTTGTGGTAATTTGTTACAGCATCTACAGACAACTAATAATATACATGATGAATATAAAGTTTAAAAATTATCGATAAGGTTTAAATACTTCTTGACTCTCTCCTCTCCCCACCAACTATTATATTGCCCTCATCTGGGGTATCACTGTCATAAGTTTTGGGTTTTTATCAGTCTAGTCTTTTTATGTATTTACATACATAGATGTACTAAAGAAAGAAGCCATTTATTTTTGTCTTAGTGAACCCAAATTGCTTCCTAACATTTATGGCTTAGTTTTGTCTGCTTCTGAACTTCACATAATTGCAATGATGCTCTGTGTTCTTCTTTGACTTACTTTTTTCACTCGACATTAAGTTCTTGAGATTAACCCATGTTCCCAGTATTGATTTATGGATCATTTGTTTTCTCTATTATAGTATATGCCATTGCATAAATACACCACAATTAATGTATCCATTTACATCTAGAAGACTTATCTTAGGAAGGACTAGTTCCATCACAAAATTCCCTGCTTGGAGCCCTCCACTGACTTCCCACTGCAACTGTAGTACATCCCACTCTTCCATGGCCCCCCTTTGCCTCACCCACCTCTTCCCATCTCATGGCCCTGATGCTCCACTCTCTTTGGGTTCCTAGAGCACAGCAAATTAACTCCTATCTTAGTTCACTAACTGTTGTCCCCCCCTGACCACTGCATTCTCGGTGATTTGCATTTCCAGCTCCTTTTTATTCAAATCTTCTCAAATATCTTGTCTCTGTAGTCTTCCCACATGACACAATCCAAATTCGTCCTATCCTCAGTCATTTTCTCCAAAGCCCTCATGTTATTTTTCTCAGAGTACCACACCTTATCTGTACATGCCTGTGTTTTTGCTTCCTGGTCTATTACTGTCTACCTCCCCAAACTGAGGGCATGAACCTGTCTTATCCACCACTCTACCCCCAGCAGCTAGAATGGAGTCCAAGCGTGGAGTGAAGTGAATGTTCAGCAGAGTTTTGTTGGATGGATACAAGAGTGAATAAAGTTGTAAAGAAATGAATATATGGAGTGCATGAGTGCTAACCAAAATTCATTTGCTCATTTATTCCTTCCACAGATACTATCAAGTGCTCATTTTCTGAAAGCCCTAAGTTGGTACAGGTGAGGAGAAGACACAGTTTGCTCACTCTGACAATTGCATGTTCTACAGACTTGGTCAGCAAAGGCTGATCCATGTGATGTGAGGACCTGCAAGGGCATTTATTGAAGGGGGCTTTAACTTTAACTCTAACTGTATGCTTTCCCCTTCTTCTGTGTTTCCAAGCAGGGTGGAGTGTGTATTCTCAGGGGTGACTAAGCCTCTAGCCTATTATTAGTGAAGCAGGGGTGCTGGTTACCACACCAATGAGGCCTCTCCTCAGCCAGCAGGAGAGAATCTACCCAAGCCTGTCTGATTATTTGGGCAAGATTCCAACAGGTGGAGAGGCTGCCCCCAGCTATATCTGCATCTGAAAGAACAAAACATCATGGAGACACCAAAGACCAATTTAAGGATTCAAAAATAAACCAAATTTTTTTTAAAAAATTGCCTCATCATTTACTTCCCAAACTTTCAGAGCCTCTTATTATACTCTGTGAATTCAATTTCATAATTGATCTAGTTTGAATTGCAGACATGTAGCATTCATAATTCTTTCTAGACAGTCCATATTTTAGACTTTATTTCTTCATTCTTTATAGCCAAAAAAACAATAACTGAAAACTGTGCAGGAGAAAAATATAGCAAATCATTTTAGGGGTATCTCATGTTCCTTTTCTCTGGAGTCTTTTTCCTCTTGCTAAAAAAAAAATAAGAATTTTCAACTATTAGCTTTCTTCTCTTTTAACATGAACTTCAACATCCAAACATCAAATTAATATGACAAAGAAAGTAAAAGAATGACTGTTTATAAGATGCCCTAGCTCTGGGGGCCTTGGGGAACAGGATGGCACAGGAGACTAGGCACAGACAGTGAAACCTCTCATGTCTAAACCACAAGTCTGAGGCCAAAGCTTAGTGGGCAGTACCACTTGGAGGCACACATTAGGTGGCTTGGTGCATCCAGGAGGTAAGGAAGCCTGTGGGGGAGCATTTGCACTGGAGGTAAAGGAAACTGGATTCTAGTCTTTTCAGCACAACTCACTCCATGCAGAATAGAAAAGAGGGATGACCACAAGCACAACCACATTTACCAAAAAAGTCACTCTGTGTCTGAGTCCCACTATAATTGCCACGAGGGACCAGACAGAAATATTCATCACTGAAGTTGGCCAGGTTAGGACCATGCCTATTTGGAGAGCTGATGTCCCTCCAATGGGGGTGGGGTCACTATGACCACACAGGTATTGCTAGATTGTCAAAATTTCCAAAAGAAGTCAGAAATGCA
Source organism: Artibeus jamaicensis (assembly GCF_021234435.1). NCBI lineage: Eukaryota > Metazoa > Chordata > Mammalia > Chiroptera > Phyllostomidae > Artibeus > Artibeus jamaicensis. Next base: position 7,374,131 of record NW_026521738.1, read on the forward strand.
GAAATTTTCTAAAAATCTACTTCTAATGTTTGTGGTATATTTGTACCCTTTGAAATACTCTGTGGATCACATCAAATTAGTCTATGGACCCAATTTGGCTTGTCAGCCATCAGCTTGTAACCTCTCACCAGAGAGCAGCAGCCTTGGTGGCACCATTAATTTAACCTCTGACATCCATAGTGTCCCTTTCTTTTGCACTGTTGGTGGGAATGCAAACTGGTGCTACCACTGTGGAAAGCAGTATGGAGATACCATAAAAAATTAAAAATGGATCCACCTTTTAACCCAGGTATCCCACTTCTGGGAATATATTCAAAGAAATCCAAAATACTAATTTGAAAGAACATAAGTGAACATAAGCACTCCGATGTTCACTGCAGTATTATTTACAATTGCCAAGATATGGAAGCAGTCCAAGTGTCCATCTGTAGATGAGTGGATATAACAACTATGGGACATTTACACAGTGGAATACTACTCAGCCAGCCATAAAAAAGAAGAAAATTTTATCCTTTGCAACAGCATGGATGGACCTGGAGAACATTATGCTAAGTGAAATAAGCCAGTCAGAGAAAGACAAATACCTATGATTTCACTCATGTGTGGAATCTAATGAACAAACTGAACTAACAAGCAAAATAGATTCAGACGCATAGATGGAGAACAGATGACAGCTATGGTGGGGGGAGGGGTTAGAGGGTAGAAGGATCAAGCAAAAAGGAAAAAGGACGCATACAAATGGACAACAGTGTGGTGACTGCAGGCGAGAAGTGAATATAAGAGGGTTAAATGGTAATAGAAAAAGTACAATAATTTTTTTAATCTAAAAAAAAAGAAACAATGACATAGACTGAACAACCAAAGGCTGACCAATAACTTTTAGTCATTAACTGGTTGTACAACCTGGGACAGTTTGCTTAACCTCCTCAAGCTTTCATTGGTGAAATGGGGAAACAGTGATACCTACTTCATAAGTATTTTTGTGAAAATTAAATACTTTAATAATTGAAAAATACTTAGGTAATCAAGCTCCAAGCAAATGTTAGCTTTTTTGTATCACTATTGGGTTGATATCAGATGGCAGTAACTCCCAGTCATATTCCCAATCTGAAGCTGTTGCTATCACCAAGTGTTCTTTAGAATTCTAGAGTGTGTTAAGGAAGCATGGAGAAGGAGGCAAGTCCTACAGAGATGTAAGGCTTTATTCATGACCCTGAACAATGTTTTCCATCATTTTTCTGACTCTAATCTAGTTAGAAGAAAGCCACAGAGATACCTGCTTTCTAAAATTTTTTCCAAGTTGCTTCTGCTTCAGCACTTTCTATTTTTATTATATTAGAAATTATCAAGTAATACTGTTATCATATCTTAGGCAAAAGTGACTTTCTCAATCTGTTTCATGAACTCTTTGTGGGGAGGCACGAGTGTTAGTCTTTTTCTATCTCTGCATAGTAACTACCATGAAACAAAGGACAGCAAGGGCTCTCATCACATGCCAGTCACACACTGGTGGAAATTACCTACCTATCTACCTACCTACCAAAGTAAACTTGAGTCTCAGGGCTGTTTCCTGTCCTCCTCAAGATACCCGCACATTCCCTGGAGTTTGCACAGCCACCTGTAGTTTGGGTGGCAGCTGCTATGGGATGATCAGCTCCACCTCAGGCAGTGCCGCCTCCATGACTGTCCTGTTTCCACATGCTTTGTATCAATCCTGGCTGAAAACTCACACCTTTTTTTTTTTATGTCTAACATGCCTTTATTCAAGGGTGGGCAATCCACACACGTCGCAAGCTGCATGTCCCCCTGCATGTCCCTGCATGTCACCTGTCCCCTTTGTGTGGCACCCCGGCATGGTATCCAGTATGGCCCACTGCATGTCTCTCATCATCCTGCGTAGCACCCAGAGGGATGTCCTACCCCCTTAAATATTACATTATAGACAAAGCCAGCAAGGGCCAACAGAATTATGCAACAGAGCTTCCTACTACACATGCGAGCCCACTCAAGGCCATGGGAACAGTTTTTCAGACACAGTCTCAAGGCTAAGAGAACACTAACCGGACCCATTCCTAAGGTTATGGGAAACTGCTTCCCTAGGTTGTCCAGACACCTGGGTGGGGAAGCCAGGCTGCCTCCGTTTACCCTACATCTGGCATAAGTTCAAACACAAGGAGACTTAACCATGTCTGACATCAACTGGAAAGCCAGGAGTATAGGCAGGAGTGGAGTCGGCTGGAAGGAAAAAAGTGGTGGGTGGATCTAGAATCATCTGTGAAGTAGGGAATCGGTGGGCTGCTAACTTCCATTGGAAGGCAGGGAAATGTGGGTAAGAGAGAAGCAGGGTGGCATCAGTTGACAATGTGGAGGAGGTGGGTGGTGTTGGTACCAGTTTGTTTTTGAATATGATGTAAGAGCGTCCAGTTTTTGTTGCATATGTATATTTTGTTTTTCCAGGACGGGCTGCTGAGAAGTCCATCCACCGTGCAGTGTGTATCTTTACTTTCTCTGCCACACACTAGTTGTTCAGGTAAGAGGGTTTCATGCTGGGCACTCTACACCGTTCCATTGTTTTAAGGGTCTGTTTTGTGCCAATAGCTTTTTAGCTGGATTATTACAGATTTATACTATAGTTTGAGAAAATAGGGAGTGATGTCTGTAACTTTGTTCTTTCTTCTCTAAATGTTATTTGCTTATTTAAGGCGTTTTTTGGTTCCACATAAATTTTAAGGTTCTCATTTCTGAGAAGAATGTGAGTAGTAGTTTGATAGGATTTCAGCTGATCCAATTAATTGCTGTGGGAAATATCATAATTATAACAATTTAATCTAATATATAGGAATGGTTTATCTTTCCATTTTTGCATTATTTTGAATTTCTTTCTTCAATATCCTATAACCTTGAGAGTAAAGGTCTTCCACCTTTTTGTTGATGCGAATTCAGAGGCATTTATCTCTTTTTCATGCAATTGTAAATGGGATTATTTTTTACCTCTTCTTTCTTTGTTTTTTATTGTCTATGAATGTGACACACTTCTATACCATCAGCTTGCATTTTGTTCCTTAATGAATTATTTTATTAATTCCAGCACCATTTTTAACTGCTACAAAATTAAAACAAAACACAAAGGCCATTGTCACAAAGAATGTGTGTGCATTGGGGATTTTACTGAAGATCTGTAGTAATGTGGAATAAAGTTTGCCGCACAGTGTTGCAAATAACATATTTTAATATTAAACCCCTATTTCTCTTGGAGGCTTTTTTTGGGGGGATCACTATGTCAAGTTGCATGACTCTCCCCTCTCCTCCCAGTCTTCCTGACATCTAGTTCCAAAAAGTAAAATCTTCCATTTTATTTCATTTTGCATAATAATTCCACTTTCTACAGTCTCCATCCCCGAGGCTAAACCCTTGCCACACCCAAAGCCTTCTTCACACCCTGCGCCATCTGCTCCAGGCCTCACACTTTCTGGCACCCCAGTGGGATCGGCTGGGGGAAGGGACACAGCGTAAAATATTCTTGGACCTGCTGGTACGAATTACGCCATCCTTTTAAAAGGCAGGAGGAGAGGGTTGAGGTTAGGGTTTAAGGACAATTCTGGCTCTAAGTAATAACATTTTTCCTTTGTTTAGAGGACATTTGTCACTGAGGCACTATGGCTTGACCTCAGAAGTTGACCAGATGGAGACTTTTCAAGTTTTCACTTTATTTTTTTATTTTTATTTTTTACTTATTTATCTTTAGAGGGGAAGGGAAGGAGACAAGGAGAGAAATATCAATGTATGATTGCCTCTCGTGGGTCCCCTGCTGGGAAATGGTCCCCTGCCAGGAAATGGCAACCCAGGCATGTGACTGGGAATCAAACCGCAATCCTTTGGATCGCAGGCCCGCCGAGTTCAACCCACTGAGCTACACCAGCCAGGCAGGTTTTCATTTTATTGTGAGCAGTTATGTAAAAGCTACTCCAGGCTAAAAAACAGAGTAGGTTCTTAAAACATAACAAATCAGTACCCATATTAACTCTAGATAATACTTCCATGCTTTCTTTATACACAGAATTTGTCAATTTGATCCTGCTGTCCCCTGAAGGTGACTGCTAGTGAGCCAGGCACTGACGTTCTATGTCTCAGGTCCTCATTCATCAGAGAGAGAGAAGGACTAGTGAGTCAGGTAAATCTAGGGTTACAAACCATCATGTGGTAAAGTGCACAAAAGGGCTGAGGGGCACTAAGCATGTTTAAACAAATAGCTGCAAAAATAAAATAATATATCAGGATATTGTAAGGTCAAGATGTTTTATATCTCCATATTTATATTTTCAACATTCCAGCTATTTCCTATGAAAAACTTAAATCTACCAAACTAAGTAGACAAAACTAGGGTAAAATGCAGCAAACACATTTTAGTGAAGTCACCAACTAAAATATCTTTTCCCAAAAAATCCAGACCCAGTGCCCTACCTTGATTCAGTTGGTATTAACCTATATATTTTTCTCATATTATTGAACTAGACAAATCCAACACAACAGAACACTCTGAAATAAGCCTAAAGCAAGCCACTAGTTCATTTAGTTCATCCCATGGATTTTCATGTTAAGGACAAACAAAAAACAAGGTACCAAACAAAAAAACTTCTCTCTGACGTTGAAATATTTTTCCTCTCTAAGTAAAGTAAATATCCACATTTTCTTCACTTAAATGCCTGATCCAGTGATTAAAGAGCCAAAAGAGAATAATTTCCTTGGCCTCTAAAATGTTGATTGATCATAACCAAAGTTTTTATTTCTCTCCACCCCCCAAAAAGAGAAGGAAAGTGACAACTTTAAAAAATAACTCAAATATAGGGACTATACCCTAAAAAATTTAAAATTTGAGGCAAAACCCCAAAATAAGTAGACACAATGAAAAGACCTACACAAAAAGGGGGTGGGGCGGGATCTCTCCCAGCCCTGTGTTCATTCTTAGTAGCACAAGAGATACTTTATATTTTCTTGGCCATGTCTAAGCCATTCAGGCCCTATGGCTATAACTATAACTTTTTTGTCACTTCATAACCTTTCCTTCACAGTTTCAACTTTTAAAAGAACTTTTATTCATCACCCCAACTCAAAAACTCACAGACACATTTCAAGTATGCTGCCACCAAGTGGCGGTCCTGTACAGTCACCCGATTCAAACCAAAACCCTTGGTTTTGCCTGCCACTTAGAAGTATATCACTACTAGCACCTTCCTCTATGCAGACTTATTAGGCCTCCTCACCAATTTATTTTCCCAACACTATTAGGTCAAAAACAGCTACGCTTGCCATCACCTAATAATATATTTCCATGTCCTTTAGTGTAAAGTCCTTCAGAATGAAAGTACTAAGTAGAAACAGTACTGTGTCTATATATGAAATATGAATAGCTGTGTTTAAATGGGTAATCTCAAAGATTATACTTTAGAGCAACTTGAAAAAAATAAACATGTAAATCAAAACTAAGTACCTTTTTGTTCATTCTTAGCTCTTCTTTTACCTGATCTGAATTGCTAAACTTGACGTCAAAATCCCTTATCAGCAATTTCTCCAAAACTTCTGAGTCCCCTCAGATTCAAATGTCCCTCTTGGCTCTGCTAACATCCATACACTCCCTTTCTGTCTCACCAGTGGATATTCTAGGTTCTCATCCAGGCTGTTGGAATGAATTCAGTACTCAAAATCTCTTCTTTCTTTCTCTTCACGTGACAGCAGAGAGTGCACAACCCTTCTCTTTTTATTTCTCTACAGCTATACGTAGTTAAGTTTCCACTTTATTCATTTTTGTCCCCACTTTCCTAACCCCCTAGCAGCTATTTCCAATGAGCATCTGGCAGAACTTGTTAAAACTAATTTCTATAGAGGACTTCATTAGTCACATCAAGCTTTCAACTACCTTTGCAACATACTCAGATCTTTTGGCCTGTGAAGTGTCTCAATGATACTTAAAAGGCTTAGAAACTGCCTTATGAGCACCTGTATCCCTTATGCAGAGCAGATATCTTTTACAACAAAAAAAACTGCTATTTTTTGACAAAGACTTAACTTGGTTTCATGATAGCAGAGTATCCCATATTGCTTTAGTGTGTATTTTACAATCCATTCAAACTCAAAACAACTTTTTTGTACATTATCTCTAGAAGAAACTGAAAACGGGATAATTTTTAAAGTAATATTAATAAATTGGCCATAGAAGTTCTCTTCTTCTGATACAAAATGTCTAAACCTCCCTTTTCCTCTGCTTCTACATTCTCTCCCCCCTCCTCTGCCTCCTCTCTTTCCTCTCTTTCTCGTAAACTTCTCCTCTGAGTAGCCTCTCTCAGTGCCTGGTGCTGTCTGCACTTCTGCTGACTGAGCTCAGTACCCAGACTGCATCCAGCCTTACTCCCAGGAGATGAAAGCAGCCTCCACGTTCAGCACCTCCTAAAACCTCTGCCTGATCCCGGAGAGTCCAGCCAGACCCACTGACAGTCCTGCCCCATGAGAAAAAGTCCACTGAGAAACAACCGTGTATTTTAATTGCAGAAGAATAAAGGTTTGATACACCCACCAATGTTTAAAATTTTTACATTTTTCTCTCCTTCACTTCCACTTCCACAGATCTAGAAAACAGGAAGCTTGCCTATGGTTCAAACTCCACCTCCCTGAAGTTTTTTGCCTATAACATTAGGGGATTGGACTAGTTGAACTGTGAGGCACCTTCCAGCTTAAAATTAACAGATGCCATCCTTAACAAAATAAATTCAAAAGCTTTCTGATTAAAAATAATAATATTTAATGGGATGCCATGTAAATGGGCTGCCTGCTCTGCACCAGACACTAACAGACTAGGTAATCACGACCATAACTAACATCAGCTGTGCGCCAGCCATGTGCAAAGCACTTGATATGCATTGTCTCAAACCCTTCTCTAACAACATGACCAGACATGTACAATTAGTATTCCCTTTTTGCAAATGAGGAAACTGAGGCCCAGAGAGAAGGAAAAACTTGTTTCAGGTCATACACAATTAGTAAGTGGTAGAAATGGGATACAAGCCCAGTCAGTCTAACTTCAGTAGACAGGTCTCAATCACTACACCCAACTTGGAACCACTCTATGAAAGGAGGTATTATTATGACCACCCCCATAGTGAATAAACATTTTCATGGTGAATTACCTCCCAGAATGTACCAACTAGTCATTATACAGAAAAATGCAATGGTTTTCACTGTGGTTTGTTCTTAAAACTGAGAGCATCATGATCATGTGCAAATTGATATCCAAATAGGAATGTTAGCAGAAGAAAAAGAAAGCTGTTTTAAGTAAATATCATATCAATAAATGTTTCACATGAATTAAGACTATAGTAAAAATGGTATAAAACATGTTATAACATGTATAAAATGTTAAAATGTCATATGTAAGAATAGTCATTAGGATATCATCATTTTTTATTTCTAGAAATCCTTTTTACCAATCTGCCTGCTCTTTATTCATATCTTACTTCATCTTATGAAACATGAGTTATCTTTCCAAACCCTGAAGGTTTCTGAAGGTCTTCTTTTGCTATTTGTTGGTTCTATTGGCTCTTGTTAATGGTGTCTTATTTCTTTGTATGTTTAATGATTTTTTCATACCAAAGAGCAAATAATCCTTAGAGTTTACCTGCGGAAAATTTCTGAGGCCTAACAAGGAAGGTGAGTTCCTCAAGGTTACTGTTTGCTTCTGCCAGCGAATGTGTACATTACCAGTACTAGTACCAATGCTGTAAAACTTCCAAGAAATGTATCAGCTTAACCTATTTTCGGCCACCAAGGCAATGTGAATTTGGTCTGCGAAGTTTCTTGACAGGTGGTTTGTGGTCATCGATCTTAAAGGACATTTTTCCCCATTAGTTCATTGCCAAGGTTTGGAAAATTTTCTTTGAGGTCCCCCGAGTGAACAGAGATAATGTTAGCTCCATTTCTAATGCACCTTTGCACAGCTGGCATAGCTCCTGTGGGGCTCCAGCCTTCTGGGGGGTCTTCTATCAGATTCCCTACCTTAGGGGAGCCCTGAGCTTTGTCTTTCAAACCCCAAGCCTCACAAGGTCTGGAAAAATGATGATCATATTTACCCAGAAAATTCCCTCATGGCTGTGCCTGATTCCAACCTTCATCTAGTCTTATGCCTGCTTATGCTTTATTTTCCTATAAGCTCATATACAAATTACAAAAAGATTTCTTAAAATTTTATTTAGCATGTTAGTTGTTTTCAGTAGAAGGTCAGTCAAGGCACTTGTCCATCATTTTGCCATTTGGGCAAGTTATTACATGTCATTGAAACACAATCTCCATATACATAAGATAGACTCAATATCAATAATAAACCTATAGCTTGTTAATAAGGTTGAATGAGATTTGCTATGTGAAAAGCACTTTGAAAATTGTCAGATCCTATATAAATATTAGCAGTGATTGCTATTCCTGCCTTTACTCCTTCACAATAACTCTTTTAAAGAAATGCCTACTGTGTATCAGACACCATTCTAGATGCAAACAACTTAGCAGAGATAGAGAAAAGAGAGAAGCAAGGATCAGGTAAAGAAAAGGGCAGATACAAAGTTATAGTACATCTTAGTATGTTAAAGTTCCTGAGGCCCAACCCACATGAAGAAAGCAAGAACCACACATTCTGATCCAACCCCACTGGTCTCCCTTGACCAGGCAGGACTTGGGTAGACAGCCTGAGAGCATCGCCGTAGAACAGGATGTTTTGTGAATTGGCATGTGTAACACCAGAGTCAAACAGATGAAAACATCTGGAGGGCTAGGGCAAGAGCGAATGGCAGATGACTGCTTTTCCTAATTTGTCTGAACTATGATTTCTTACTGTGTACATACAGGGATGGGCAAGAGTGGGTTTATCATTGTGAGTTCCTGAAACAGTTAATTCTTGCATTACTATTTGTTAATTACTGTATTATTTATTTGTACTACAACTGTCCATGTACTTTTGTCCATCCCTGCATATTGCTTTAATAGAAAATAGTAAGAAAAAATTCCTACAGTCATACTCTTAGTGTATGGCTCATGAATTCTAATGAGAACTATGCACCTGGAGACACTGCAAGGTCCGTTTCAGACCACTGCAATAAACTGAGTATCACAATAAAATGAGTTGTAATCTTTTGGCGGGTGGAGGCTTCAGCTGTCATTTTGTAAGAAACACAACACCTGTGTGCCTGTGTAGTTATTTGTGAATGTGTAAGTGGGTGAGTGACTCAGAGAATGAATGAAATAAATTCATGTTAAAAAGGCAGTAGGTAGTGCTTAAGGCTAGGACACACACAGTCTGCAGGTCACCTACACAGGAGTTATCCACACGCCGCCCCTCTGGGAGCAAACAGCTGTGTGTCAGGGTGGAGCCTTGGCAAACTGAGCCTGGGATGCTCCCAACAGCCCTTTTCAGTTTTTTAAAGATTTTTATTTATTTAATTTTAGAGAGACGGGAAAGGAGGGAGGAAGAGAGGGAGAGAAACATCACTGTGTATTTGTCTCTCCCTGCCTACGGGGACCTGGCCTGCAACCCAGGCATGTGCCCTGACTGGGAATGGAACCTGCGACCCTTTGGTTTGCAGGCTGGCACTCAATCCACTGAGCCACACCAACCAAGGCCCAACAGCCCTCTTGACTAGACCCCCTTCTGCAGTAAAAAGCCTGCTCACCTCTACAGGCAGCTTTGAGTTAAAAGCACAGGTTTGGAACCAGACACGGGGGTGCAAATCTTATCTCCTTTTCCAATCAACACTATGACTTTAGACAAGCAATTAAGTCTCTGGTTTCCCTGTAGGTAATGTGGAGATTGGAGTACCTGCCAAATAGGCTTGTTATGAAGCTCTAATGAGTGAGCACAAGCAATACAGCACTGAGAATATTGTTTTCAGACAGTAATTGGTCAGTCAATGTTTGCCGTATTCCCGTGTCACTCAATTTGGGCAGATTTGCAGAATGCGTCTCAGTCTGTACGATGCCTGAGCTCTCGTGTCCATGTGGGTTTCATCAGCCCATGGACAAAGCACTGAAGGTGGAGACTGAAAACTTCTTCTCAGGGACAACCCTGCTGCACATCAATATCAAGTGTCTTGGAGCAGGTCACTTCACCCTCTCGAGTCTCAAGTTTCTTTGGCTCTTAAACCAGAATACTAATGCCTCACAGCCTCGCTCTGAAGGTGGAATGAGATCATGTAAGCAAAAGCGTTCTCTCTTCACTGTGAAGTACTATACTATCAGAAGGTACTAGAAGTAACTGCAGAGCACAAAACATAAACCCATAGACACAGGAGGCATTCAATAGATTTCTCTGAGTTAACAAATAAAGTTGTCAATAAATGAGCATTTAGTAGTGTTTTTCAAAAGGATTTATGAGTCACCTGCATCAATATTACCTGGGGACATTGTTTTAAAAACATGCCAGGGAGTGGGCTACATCAGTAGTTCTCAACCTTCATGTACAATGAGCCAACCTGAGGAACTTTAAAAATACTGAGGTCTGCCCTGGCTGGTGTGGCTCAGTGGATTGAATGCTGGGCTGTGAACCAAAGGGTCACCAGTTTGATTCCCAGTCAGGGCACATGCCTGGGTTGCAGGCCAGGTCCCCAGTATGGGACATGCAAGAGCCAACCACACAATGATATTTCTCTCCCTATCTTTCTTTTTCCCTTCCCCTCTTTCTATAAATAAATAAATAAGACTGAGGCCTGTGTCCCAACCCCAGAGATCTGGATGAAACTGTTCTGGGGTATATTGGGTTTCAGGATTTTTAAGGCTCCCTTGGCTAATTCTAACATGTGGCCAAGGTTGAGATTCACTACTCTAATTGAATGAGTCTTAAGTAAGGCAGACACTGATACTCTGCAACCCAAAAGTCATCTCCAACCCCTTCTCCCTTGCCACTCCCCTCCATGAAGGCTGGAAGGAGAAATAACTCATTTTCTCAACTCTCACTAAAGTTAGGAATGGCCATGTGCCCAGGTCTGAGCCAAGTCAGAGGTCTGCGGGGCCAGAGGGAGAGGCTTCTTCAGTGCTTTTCTTGTTCTAACACAAAAAAAGATAAATATACCTAATGCTTCTTATTTCACTGTCTTCCTGCCTTGAACAGCCCCATGTGACTGAACCTGTCAGGAATCATAAGAGAATGGCTAACCAAAGGGCCCAGAGATGCCAGCCTTGACATTTCTGAGCCTCTGAATCAACCTCAGCACTGGACTACCTCTGACCTTGTTATGGGAGAAAAACAAACCCGTAGTTTGTTTAAGCCACCAAAATCCAGCTTTCTGCAGTATGCAGATGAACACAATCCTAACTGACAGAAAGCCATCCTGTCTATTTTCCTTTGTCTCAATCTCCAGAGAAGACGCCAATATATTAAATGCTTTTATGGAAAAGTGACTGCAAGCTTATTTAAAGAGTAATGAGTTTGCCTGGGAAGGAATTTGAAAAGTAGCTTACTTGAAGGTGCGGCCTCCTCTAATTAAAAACTCTCAGAGATTGTCCTACCTGTTGAAACACCCATGATGTAAGAGGGAGAAGGGGCTTTCATTGAATGATTTTCTGGAGAGTTCTCTTCCTTAATTGTCCCTTTACAGAATTGCACAACATGTAGATGAAGGACGGGCATTAGAGAAAAAGTGCGCCCTCCCCCCAAACCTTGGGAGGCCACTCTAGGAGAATACAGGCAGACATCGTTTTACTGAGCTAAACTTCGCTGCAAGACTCTCTCCCAGCAAAAAGATTACAACTCGCTTTACTACAATAATTGCTGCATTGTGGTGGTCTGGAACTGAACCCACCGTGTCTCCAAAGTACTCCTGTACCTAGGTGTGGCCCTGACGGACTCTGGCAGCTCTTCGTGAGTGTCCTGGTAAGAGCTAGCTAGTCTGGGAGTGTTTCCTGCCCTCCGCTGTCTCACCTTCCACAAAGTCCCAGGGTTCTATCAGCACAGGTATGCCACTCCTCTGAGCAACTGACACTGCTTGCAAAATACCTGTCCACTCCAGCAGGGCAGCCTCAAGAGAGCAAAAGACCCCATTCTCATAATCTTGGTCAGAAGCTCCCCACTGCCAAAATACCTATAAAAAGGGAGAAAAATAGGAGAGCAGCATTTTTCTGCCAGAGCACGACTCATAGGGTGTCCAACTGTGCCCAGTCCCCATAGGTCTCTGTGGGATGGCAAATAAAAGCAGCTGTGCTTAGCCCACTGGTGACCCCCTGCTTATAAGTCCAACCTGTACAACATTTGCAGTTTGTTCTTGGGCTCTTCACTCCACACTAAACCGAAAGATTCTTGGCACTGATTCAGGCTATCCAAGCTTTTTTCTCCCCTGCCCCACCTCTCCCCTTAGGATCTCTATCAGGTTAGTCACTCAAACTCTTGCAAAATAATATATTATCTTAGATGTCCCCTACTCAAAAAAGTTGAAAGGTACTCTCGTGCTTATAAAATTCGGATTTTATGAGTGGACGTGGAAGGCTCACCATATTGTGAACCCTAACAACCCTGCCCTCACCACCCCCCACTCTCCAGTGAGGCAAACACAGTCTGCAAATCCCAACAAGATTCCATAAGTCAAGATGAAGGGCAGTACTTGACAAAACTGATTAACTATCGGAATTACTTGGGGCAGTTGTTTAAAGCAGTTTCCCAGGATCTACTCCGAGAAAACTTGATCCTTTAGCTCTGGGATAAAATTGAGAGGTTGCCTTTTCACAACTATAAACTTTGATTTTAATAGCTCAAGCAAGTTGTGAAATACAATTACTAGTAAAGTGGAAGAAATGCCCTTCTCCCATCCTGCTGTGTTCAAAGCCTACCTGTCCTTCAAAGCCTACGTCTCAGTTCTCACCTCCCCGGCTCTCAGACCACTACAGTCTGCGGTGCTCTCACCTTGACTGGCACTCACCTTCGCTTGGCACTAAACCATCTTTCCCATGGCCCACGTTTCTATTTAACCTTTCATGTGACTGTGTACTTTGTCTCGTTAATCCAGGGGCCCTCAAACCGAGGTCTGTAACAGAATTACCTAGGGAAGTGCTTTCAAAGTACACATGTCAAGATGGCTTTGCTCCTGTTCACTTTATCTAGAAGACATAATGTGATGCTAAGGCAACTGTGTTTTGAAAAAGCTGTCCGGATAATTCTGTCAAGCACCCACCCCTCCTTTACCCCACCGCACGGCACATTTCTCTGGGGATTCACTCCCTGACCATACTATGAGATCCCTGAGGGCAAGGACAGTATCTGACACTTTTTTCTAGTCCTCACATGGCTTACCTCATCACCTTGAGTCTGGTGAAATGAGCATTCAATCAAGATGCATGGCCTGCATAAATGATTGATGATTGATTGAACAGGGTAAAAAATGGCATCTGTAGAGGCCAATAGTTACTTTCCATTCATCTTCTAGTCCTAGTTCATGTACTCACACTAGACCTATTTGCTACACATTCTGAAATGTCTGACAAATCTACTTGTTCCATTGGTGGGGATAACTACTGATACTCAAAACCCATTAAGAGGTGACATATACATTAGAAAGATGAACAACTTCTCGCTTTTCCCAGAGCCCCAAATCAAGGGCACCTCTACACATCCCAAATGTCACACACACTGGAAAATCCGAGGCCACAACCAGAAGCATTGTAAATGTGAACATCCAACCACCACGGGGGCTACCTCGAACCTTGTTCTGACATCCTTCAAAAACCTTTCTAACAAGCTAAATTGGAATTTATTTGACTCTTACATCCAACAAGTAACAAACCCAGCAAAGAACAGCACATTATGGGTTCAGCCCTAGTAATCAAATAGGAATATATGGCAGCCCAAATGCTACACTCTGAATTCCGACATCGTGGGGAGGTCTGTGTGTGCCGAAAGCCTCTTCTCTCCTGGATTGTCAAGGACTCTGCTGTAGTAGTTCCCTCAATGGAGTGTGATGTTTGTGTTGTTAACAAACAGCAACCGGTCATAAAATCTCATGGTGATTGATTTGCCATGTTGGGTTTAGGGAAACCATCAGAGGTTTGAGGGAAAGTGGTATAAGACAAGTAAATTTTGATTGACTAGGAGACACTGGTAAAGGCTGACTAAGGCATGCCAGTGAAGGTTCTGGCTGGCAGCAACATGAAAAGTCTGAGAACCAGAAAGAGCTGGGGGAGGGGAGGGAAAGGTGCTGAAAGAAAGTGATTTAAGAGTTGGAGGGACATTAAGCTGACTCTGTTTGTCATCATTCCAAAAAGGATTGGGAACACGGATGTGACGTGTTGGAGATTATGAAAGTGGTGTTCTAGGAAACTGTGTAAATCAACTTCCCAAGATCTAAAAGGGACCAGCCAGTGTAAATCTCCAGAAAGGAACAAAGTCTGATTCTTGTTCATAAACTACTAGTTTAAGTGACATACGCAGACCATCCACCACAGATAGGGGGCGTCCGGCCTGCTTGCTTCACTCCATACGTCTGCACTCACTCACTCTTCTGCGCTACCAACACGTAACACAAGCGGAGCCTCTCATGATTAGACCTTATTCCTCAGTGGACCCATGTCAACAGTTCAACCTTTCACTGGGCTGAACTCACATCACAGAAACTGCGTATGTAGGGGACAAATTGTTTTTTAATACTGACTTTTTAAAAATAATAAATCCTTGCAAAGCCAGTGAAATAAAGGAAGGAGGGAAGAGAAAGAGAGAGAGGAGAGACAAACACCGAGAGAGGAGGAGGAAGGGAAGGAGGGAGGGGGAGTGGGAGGGGGAGATGTGGGGAGGGAGGGAGGAAAGAACAAACTCAATGCTTCAACCACTGTGTTTGTAGGGTCTTGGTGGGGAGCTACGGCCCGAATGGACTAGAAACTGATAGTAAGAGCCAAGAGGCAGAGAGACACTGGTGGATGCTGTCTTTCTCATGGCCACTGTCAGGTTCTAGCCTTGAGTGCCTTCCCCACAGCCAAACATCTTCTCTTCCAGTGTTTAGTAGCTTTGGCAGCTGCTGGCAGGGCTCTACCTCGGTCAGCAGATCTTCAGAGTGTTATGTGCTTGGAATCTGTCTGGGTGTGGGAAACTTATGACTCCAGCAGTAGTGCATGTTTTAACAGAAACTAGAATCCTCTGTGAATCCCAACGCCCCTGTCAAAGGAGGACCCTATGTAAGCTACTGTATTTATGCAGCTACATCAGACCTCTTCCAAAGAGTCAGAGTGAGTTAAAAGCTCGTAAAACCTGGGGCCTCTGGGGATTATTTCTAGGAGAAAAAGCTCCTGGGGGAATGACAGAGAATTGCATATTTTTATTTTCTTCCTTTATGTATATATAAAGGGTTCTTAACTGTGCTAATCTCTCAGTGTACAAATCTCTACAATTCTTGCCATTAAAGCAGTCCCTTCACCTACTTACTATCATGATTGAGCACATATATATTTTGAGGTATAAGTCCTGTAAATTAACAATAAAATTAAAAAGCAAACTGCACTGCCTATTTTACCCAGAAGCTTTGACCACATAACACACAATGAAGTGGTTCTGTGAAGAATCTTCAGGGTCTCCAGATGTGAGTCTGAGTCCATGTCCCGTAGTTAACCAGCTACATGGCATCGGGAAAGTGCTATGAGGTAGCTAACCCTCAATTCTTCATCCACACAATGAGAATACTAAAGAGCTGCCCTATAGGGTTGTTTTGGAAATTAATCATTTAAGTGATATTTACTATGATGGTGACCATTAAGTCCTGCCAGCTCTTGGAAGCCCCTGTTTATGACTTTTAGACTGGGCCAGGAGTCTAAAAGTCTAGGTTTTATGCCGAGTTCCACCATATATAAGCTATGTGGCCTTCATTTTGCCCTTTCATCCCCTAGGTTGTCATTTCCCCATCGGTTAAATAAAAGTGTTCAACTAGCTGATGCTGGGCTAGCTAACCAGAAATACATCGATTCTTCTGTGGAATATATACTTTTTGAGAGTTGGAGAAAGCTGATCACTACAGAGAGGTCACGTGAGGGAAGTGATGCCTCCCAGGAATCTGGAATAAATCTGATCTGGATGACTTCCTTAAAAGCTCGGTTAGACCTGAGTTAGACACTCCTGAACTTTGCTGAAAGAGAGAAGTCTGAACATGGCCTTTGTAAGACATAAACTCCATGTCCTCATCTGCTGGGCCTTTGATAAACCCTCCCACTTTGCTAAAAACTTGCTACATCCACCTGCCTGACCCCCACTCTCGTCCGATTCCCACCTCCCAGACCCATTCCGGTGAGTCAAGACCTCCTGCAGAACTGGTTTGGTGAAGTTGCTGGGTGGGGAATTTCATTACAAAATTAACACGATGGTTCAAGGAAGTCGCTCAGGTCTAGCATTAGGTGAAAAGTAAAGGCACTTAAAAAAAAGAACCTGATTTGGACAGAATTTCAAAACAGACACAAACATCATATGTCTCAATGATGAGAAAAGTGTGAAATCAGAGTCCCACTGGGTGTGGCAGGATAGGGAGGGAGAGACAGGTACTCTCTCTGAGGCCAGGGGCTCTAGAAAGCTGACACGGGGTGTGAGCCTCAAAGCGGACTCTTCAGACCTGTATGCAGGTGCTCAGCTGATGCTTACCAAGCAGAGTTCAGAGCTGGAAGATTTGGATCTCTCTAAAAAGGGATACAAGGGGAGACAGTTCAGCAGTGACAATTTTTAAAGAATTCAAGAAAACCATAATCAAAATATATCATGATATGTGTTGATACTTGTTTTAATCTTCCCGACCTTATTAAAATCAGAGATCAAGAACTACAGGTAATTCACAAGTTACTCCGTCCAAATCTCAGCCTCCCTATAGGCAAAGTCTCGCCCTCACTTACCCGTGAATAACTAAGACCCTGAACACATTAGGTTGAAGTTATGTGGTCACACCTGTAGTTAATAATGAATGGGAGGGGGAGTAGAAGGTACAAGGGCTGATGTTTCATAAAGGCTCTTTCTGCAGACTTCTTGCAATTGTTTTGGTAATCACCTTGAGGAAATCAGTATCAGTTTAGTTCTTTTGGGCACTAGCCTAGACTGGTGCTTCTCAAATTTGAGCACGCATCAGTCACCTGAAGGACCTGTGAACACACAGATTGATGGGCCCCAACCCCACAGATTCTGACTCGACAGATCTGGGGTGGGGCGTGAGAATTTGTAATTCTAACAATTTCCCCGGTGATGCTGATGCAGCAGATCTGGGAATGGCCTGGATCATTTCTTAGCCTCTGTTTTCTTAGATCACTTCTTGGGGGTCTGATTTTTGTAACTGGTGGCTGCCTTGGTCCAACTTACTCTCTCCAGGGCAGAGAGAGGACCACTTCCCACACAGATTAAGGAATGTGGTAATAACTCTGTGGCCAGAAGAAAGAGGTCCATGGCATAATGGTGTAAGCAGAGTTAGGGAAACCATTCAATTTAAACACACCAGCAAGAGCTGAGGAAATGATGCATGTGTTCAACTGCTTTCAGAACTCCAAAGAATCTACAAACAGGCTTTGCCTCCACCCTATGTTAAACCCTATGGGAGCTTGGAGTGGGTACTATTTGTATCTTAGAAATAATATAAGGTCTTTATAAATGTTTCCCTCCATCCTTTCCTTCTGGAATCACCAAGTTAAAAATTTAATTTAAAAAAAAACTAAGTTAAAGTGACAAAATACAAGCTGGAAACTCATATCAAGGCCTCTTCCCCCTGAAGGCCACAGCTCTGCTTTTCCTGAGCTTTTTCCTCATGAAAAGGAATGGAGGTCCACCTTCGAGTTTTCCCAGGTGTTCTTTAGAGTGGTGGACTCCTGGGGCTCAGGCCCCAGCTCCACCCTGTCATCAAGTAGGACCTTAGTGTCTGGCCAGCATGAAGACAAGGACAGCTGTGAAAGTCAAAGTGGGGGAACCATCCATCTCACCGTCAATGGCATGCATCACTCAGATGCTTCAAGCCCTATATACACACATCATTTTGTGTGATTTATGGCCCTAATTAGATCCCAGTGGCAGTATTCCATCAGCTAACAATGCATATCCTAATCACCTTTTCTTCATACAAATGATTTCCTTAACTTTGCATGCATAACTTAACAGCTTTTATTTTAAAAACTCGTGTTAACAGCTTTCCTGTAGTAACCAGTAGGGGTGCTATGATAAGAATCTAATTTGCTGTAAAAATGACTCATTTGTCAAATAAGCATTAAAATAATTGTTCCCCTTTTGACTGTTACCCTGCTGTTTCCAGTCATTTTCCAAAACTAAATTATTTACTCATTTGAAAGTTCAGCTGTGCATATTTTAATTGATATTCCCTCATAGGACTCATATTGTTAATGACAATAATTAACCCGAAAAGGCTGCTAAATAATTATGCTGGAAAGATATGAAGTATTTGCACAGAAAGTATAATCAGCATTTGAAAAACTATCAAAATGTAAAACTTTCATATTTTATGGCAAAGCACAGTAATAGTTCATAATCAAATTAAAGAGAGGAAGGGAAACTGTAGATTGCATGATTTGATGCAGAATACTTTATGTTTTCAATATAGAAAGTAGTCTAGCTAACAAGATTACTCTGTCATCTCAGTAATCTCCCAATATTACTACTCTAGCTGGCAATATAAATTGTTCTTCAGCACTTAGCATTGCTTGGAATGGGAGCAAGCTAGTTCTTAATAATAGTACCTATCACATATGCACTGCCTCCCTTTTAGATAAATCTCCCTCTGACGGCTCAACGAGACCCACACACTCCCCACAGAGACCCAAGAAGTAGACAGATAGCACCTCTTCCCCAAGAAGGCAGCTGCCTCTCAACTTGGGAAGTTCTCGGCAGAAGTGGCAAGTCATTCTCTGTGACCCAAAGAGAGAAACATTCAGAAGAAGGAGCTGTTGTCTCTGGAACCTCGGCAAATCAGACAAAGTGGGGGCCACGGAGAGTCTTAGACTTACTAACATGCTGTCTTCCCTCATCGGTCTGTTCAGCTTCCGGTCCCTGAAGTCCCACAGGCTGACACTCCCATGGAGATGGCTGGAGACCATTCACCCAAGTAGACAGTTGGGACTTCTACACACCTTAGAGTCTTAAAAGAGGGGTCAGAGTCTGGCTACTTATGTTCCACAATGCTTTTGAACTAAAGCATAAAAAGGCTGCATAAAACCAGGGGCATGCCAGACCTTCAGGCCTCCACTGATATACAGGGTTTGGCAAAAATAGGTTTACAGTTATGTGGACATAAAACAGAGTTTATTCTTATATTTTTATTAATTATTGTATTATTTTCCATACAAATGACTATAAACCTACTTTTTCCCCACCTTGTATTGGTGGGGCAAACTGGATATCAAAAAATGCCTTTGTCATTGCTTCATCCCTTTATTTTTACCTTACAGTTGATACCACTGGTAGCATAATAATGTTATAATAAAAGTGATGCTAATACCTGACATTTATATAGTTCTATTTATTTTTGCTCACAGGTGCAAAGACTAATGCTAATGGGAGGCAGAAGAATAATTTACAAATACACGATGGCGCCTGACTTCCACAAATACCTCCTGTAAGCAATGAATACATGGGATAAATGGGTGGGTGAGCGTGGTGCTAATTATGCTTGTCATCAAATAAAACTGCAACCTGCATAAAGGACAAGTGATTTTAATGTATATCTACATTGTCCATTTGTCATTATCTATATCACATCTTCAATAATTATTTTTAAGTAAATATTAATTAAGCAACTATTTTGTGCCCATCACTCTCAATATAGTGGCCAACAGGATAGACAGGGACCCTACCCTTAAGTAACTTACATTCTAGCATTTAATTCAAAGGGTATATAAGCAAATTTATTTCTAGTCAAGAAACAGTGACATTTTTATGCAATCCCTCTCTCCAAATATGTAGAAATAACACAAACTCATTACTAAGCTCAACAGTTAAACATTCATGAACTGCAAATGCAAACAGGTGAGCTTGGCTGGAGCAATTGGTCAACTGGGCTCCAGGTCCGGAAACAAGCATTGAAACCAGGAATTCGGCCCCATATAAAATGAAAGTTTGAAGTCAGAAACTGAGCTGAGGCTCCCATACTGACAAAATAAAGTTCAGAGTGGGAATGGGAGACGACTGCCCGATTTTGCCGAACTCCATGGCTGTGGGTATAAGAAGAAGAATAGAGGCATTCTCTGCTCTACAAACAAGAACTGAGTTAAGTCATCCATCTAGCCGTTGCCTGGACCTGCCGTATTTCTAATATCATTTAAAGAGGAGGTAAAAATGCTATTATTATAAGACCTGATCCTGAACTTGGGGCAGAGGGAACAAAGGGTAAGGTTGGGGCAACCAGAAACCCTCCAGACAAGGAGAGGTGGTCACTGAGGGACAGAAATACAGTTAAAGGTACCCACTCAAAATAAGACTATATAACAAAATTCCAAAATATATCGGCTAGTGTAGCACTAAGAAAGATGAAAAATTAGCACAAGGAATGTGAATTCATGGCAGACAAAACTGATTGTATGGAACAGCATAACAAAGAGGTGCATATATATTTTCAATATACTTACACTGAAAATGAAATAACTGTCTTTGTCTAAAAGAGAGCAAGATATTGTGAAATGAGAACACGTTTCACGACATAAGAATATGTGAATCTGAAAAAGAACCAGTTAGAAATACTGGAAATAAAAATATCGTCATTGAAATTATAAAATGAAATTTAGATGGACAGATTAAAATCTAGACTGGAAACAATCAAGTAAAGAATTCTGCAACTGGAAGATGTTATTAAGGAATTTGTCCAGAATGAAGCACCGAGAGCTAACAACATGAAAGAATGGCTAAGAGATACGGATTACAGACCAAGGTGCTTTAACACAGGAGCCAGCAAACGAGGACCCAAAGGCCAAATCCAGTCCTCTGCCTCTTTGTGTTCATACAGCCTGTGAGCCAGACTGCTTTTGTAGTTCTTAATAGTTGGAAAATAATAAAAAGAACAATATTTTGCGACCCACAAAACTTTAGTTTTCAGAACCCGCAAGTGAAGCTTTACTGGAACACAGCCACACTCGTCTGCTTTTGTATTTGGTGTGACTGCTTTTGGACTACAGTGGAAGGACTGAATAGCTGCAACAAGAACAGAACGGCCTGCACAGCCTATTAATATTTACAACCTGGCCCCTTACAGAAAAGTCTGCAGATCCCTACTCTACCATCCCAGTTTTAAGGAGGAAAAGAGGAAATGGCATAGAAGCTGCATTTGAAGAGACAATAAGTGAGAGTTTTCCAGAATTAAAGAAATCCTTGGTGGTGAGAGAAATTTAATACTCTGCTTCTTATTTCTTCCTTATTTTAAGAATATTAAAGGGCATTTATTGGGCATCGCTGAGTTTTATAATCTAAAGTTCACAGCCAATTATACGATTTCATTGAACTGACCAATTAATTAGGCACATTGTCAATCCAGTCAACCATCTGCTGTTGGTTCACTGAAATGATTGTTAAATTTTGCTCAACAGCATGTGGAAGCTCGAATTCTATAAATCTCAAAAATCCTCTAGGCTTTTATCCATCCATTTCACTAAATTCCTGTCCTCTCTCGAGACATTATTTCATGAGTTATCTCACTCGCTCGGTTCCTTCGGCCAGACATGCCCTTCCCACGGTGCTTCACTGTATTTCATAACTCAGCTAAGGCATCATCTTGTTCAAACAATGTTAGGTCTTCAAATATGTATTGTCTGCCATGTACCAGGCGCTCTTTTAAGTGCTAGGGAGACAAAGGTAAATGAGTGATAATCCCTGCCTTCAAGGATCTTACTGTAGCTTACAGTCAAGCAGATAAGTAAAACACACAATAATCAGTGTGTAAAATCAGGAGAAGAACATATGAAGAGTACATCATACTTTGGGCTTGGTACAGTCAGAGAATTTTCTCAAGAAAGATCTAAGTTGGGGCATTAAAGATGAGCCGGCATTCACTAGACAGGGGTGGTGAGGGGTGGTGAGGGGTGGAAGAGAGAGAATTCAAAGCAAAAGGCATATCACGTGCAAAAGCCAAGAGGAAAAAGAGTGCATAGAACTTGAAAAAGTATGTGCAGTTGGAAAGTAGACACTGAAGTGGAAATAGTGGTTTAGCACTAAAGGAAGCTAGAAAGGTAAACTGGAGCTAGATCATTAAGAACCATTTTAAGTCATACCAAGAAACCTGGAGATTTTCCACAGACAGAAGGGAATGTTTTGAAATGAGTTAGGCAGAAAGAAGTGATCATATTTGAACTTTAAAAAGATAGAACTATTCCTCTGACAGCAGTGATGAGAAAAGTTTAGTGGGGGAAAAATAAGCATGGTGCAGGCAAGTAAGTTGGGTTGCAGGAAGCTGAAAAACTTCTACCTTATACATTCCATTCCTCTGAAGTCAGACAGAAGATCACCTAAATGAGAAGATGGTTGGCTAGGACATGCAAAGATAGTAAAGGAGCTTTGCCATAGCTATCATGAAAAACAGGAGAAAAGATAAAGAGCTGACCAGAAAAATAGAAAAAGGACTGCCAAGCGCATTTAGGTTAGAGGTCTTGAATTTTTAGCAGCCCCATCACACATCAGCCTACCACAGAGATGACAGTGAGTCAAGATCCCATGGTGGAAGATATCACTTGGCAAATATGGTAAAAGGATAATGAGCCTAAAAAATTCAAGAGGCATGAGACCCAAATAGACACAATCAGAAATGAAAGAGGAGAGATTACAACTGACACCACAGAAATACAATGGATTATAAGAAATTACAATGAAGAACTGTATGCCAAGAAATTTGAAAACCTAGGTGAAATGAACAAACTTCTAGGAAAATATAATCTTCCAAAACTTAATGAAGAAGCAGAAAGTCTGCACAGACCAATAACAGCAGAAGAAATTGAAGCAGTAATCAAAAAACTTCCAACACACAAAAGTCCTGGACTAGATAGTTTCACAGGAGAATTCTACAAAGCATTTAAGGAAGAGCTAACCCCTATTCTTCACAGACTATTCTAAAAAATCCAAAATGATGGAAGATTCCCAAACTCTTTTTACAAAGCCAGCATCATCCTAATCCCAAAACCAGATAAAGACACACAAAGAAAGAAAACTTCAGGCCAATATGGCTGATGAACATAGATACTAAAATCCTCAACAAAATACTGGCAAACTGCATCCAACAATACATTAAAAAGATCATACACCATGACCAAGTGGAATTCATCCCAGGGATGTAAGGATGGTTCAATATTCGCAAGTCAGTAAATGTAATACATCACATAAACAAAAACAAAGACAAAAATCACATGATCATATCAATAGATGCAGATAAAGCTTTTGATAAGGTACAGCACCCATTTATGATAAAAAACACTCAGCAAAGTAGGAATAGAGGGAGCATTCCTCAATATAATAAAGGCCACACATGAGAGACCTACAGCCAACATCATACTCAATGGGCAAAAACTAAAATCCTTTCTACTAAGGTCAGGAACAAGACAAGGTTGTCCACTTTCACCACCTCTATTCAATACAGTATTGGAAGTTTTAGCAATCAGACAAGATTGCAATCAACAATCAGACAAGAAAAGGAAATAAAAGGCATCCAAATCAGAAAAGAGGAAACAAAACTGTCATTGTTTGCAGATGACATGGAAAATCCTATAGACTCTACCCAGAAACTGCTCGATGTAATAAATCAATTTGGCAAAACAGCAGATACAAAGTCAATATCCAGAAATCAAAGGCATTTTTGTATAGTAACAATGAAACAGCAGAAGCTGAAGTCAAGGAAAAAAATCTCATTCAATATAGCAAAAAGAAAAATAAAATATCTGGGAATAAACCTAATCAAGGAGGTAAAAGACCTGTGTGAAGAAAACTACACAACACTGAAGAAAGAAATCAAGGAATACACAAACAGATATAGAAACATATACCATGTTCATGGATTCAAAGAATTAACATCATCAAAATGTCCATACTACCCAAAGCAATTTACAAATTCAATGCAATACCTATTAAAGTACTAATGGCATATTTCACAGACATAGAACAAACACTTCAAAAATGTATGTAGAACCATAAACAACCCTGAATAACTGCTGCAATTTTGAGAAAGAAGAGCAAAGTAGGAGGGATCACAATACCTGATACCAAACTGTATTACAAAGCTACTGTAATCAAAACAGTACTGGCATAAAAACAGGCACATGGACCAGTGGAACAGAACAGAAAGCCCAGAAATAAACCCACGTCTCTATGGGCAATTAATATTTGATAAAGGGGGCAGCAACATAAAATGGAGTAACAATAGCCTCTTCAACAAATGGTGTTGGGAGAACTGAACAGCTATGTGCAATAAAAAGGAAACTCGAGCACCAAATTATGCCATACACAAAAATAAGTTCAAGGTGGATAAAAGACTTAAATATAAGCTGTAACACCATTCCTAGAGGAGAACATAGGCAGGAAAATCACAAATGTTTCACACAGCAACATTTTTACTGATATGTCCCCTAGAGCAAGAGACGTAAAGGAGAGAATAAACAAATGGGACTTCATCAAAATAAAAAGCTTCTGCAAAGCTAAAGAAAACAGTATTAAAATAAAAAGACAACCAACTATATGGGAAAACATATTTGCCAATGATACCTCAGACAAGGGTTTAATCTCCAAAATATGTAAAGAATTTACATGACTCCACTCTAAGAAAACAAGCAACCCAATTAAAAAATATGCAAAGGACTTGAACAGACACTTCTCTAAGGAGGATATACAGAGGATCCAGAGACACATGAAAAGATGCTCAATATCTCTAGCTATCAAAGAGATGCAAATTAAAACCACAATGAGATGCCACCTCACACTGGTCAGAATGGCCATCATAAACAAAGCAACAAACAACAAATGTTGGAGAGGTTGTGGGGAAAAGGGGACCCTAATGCACTGCTGGTGTGATTGCAGACTAGTACAACCACTATGAAAAACAGTATGGAATTTTCCAAGGAAACTAAAAATGGATCTGCCTTTTGACCCAGCAATTCCACTGCTGGGATTATATCCTAAGAACTCTGAAACACTAATCCAAAAGAACCTACGCACCCCAATTTTCATAGCAGCACAATTTACAATAGCCAAGTGTTGGAAGCAACCTAGGTGCCCATCAGTAAATGAATGGATCAAAAAACTACAGTACATTTACACAATGGAATTCTATGCAGCAGAAAGAAAGAAGGAGACTCCTACCCTTTGCAACGGCATGGATGGAACTGGAAAGCATTATGCTGAATGAAATAAGCCAGGCAGTGAAAGACAAATACCATATGATCTCACCTTTAACAGGAACTTAAACAACAAAACAAACAAACAAGCAAAATATAACCAAAAACACTGAAATAGAGAACAAGGTGACAGGGACCAGAGGGGAGAGGGGAGGGGAAATGGGGAAGGGTCTACAGGACAAGTATAAAAGATACATGGACAAAAACTAGGGAGGGTGGAAATAGGGGGGAGGTCGGGAGTGTGGGGGGTGGGCTGGGATGGGAGTAAAAGACAGTAAACTGTACTTTAACAACAATTAAAATAAATAAATTATTTTTTAAAAAAAGAATTCAAGAGGCATTCAAGAGAGCAGTTGAAGGTGGACCCTGGGAAGAGGATGACTGGGATACCAAAGTCTAGGAAGCAGCTATGGAAGTAGGTGGATGGCACCAGGTGGAAGGTAGAATAGGAAGTGAAGTGATGAGGCCACTGAGCAGCCAGGGTGTTACTGTGTGATCATGTGGATGATATTTTCACCCTGGATGGAAAATCGTAACTTGAGAATAGAGAAGACTGAAGTGTATGGAAGTAAGATGCCAGTGTATTCAAAGATAAAGAAGGAATGAAACAGATAGTGAAAAATTACAATAAGGAGAGGAAGGGGTAGTATAATTAGATGGTATTGAGCCTCAGATGAGAAAAAAGTATCATATGTATTATATATGTGATATATATAAGTGATATATTACATATAATATACACATGTATATGTGTATATATATCACACATATATGTGATGTGATATGTACAAAAGGTATTCAGCCCTGTAATACAAACTGAGACATTTACTGAAGATACAAGATACAAGAACATACATAGGACAATAATGCCTCAGTCCCCTTCAAAGTAGGCACTTGAAACTTCACACAGTTTTCCCAATTGCCATCAGTTGCCCCATCCTATTTTCCTGAATCTCCTTGACAGTCTCAAATCTCTTCCCTTTCAAAGGTGATTTTAGTTTTGGGAAAAGCCAGCAGTCACAGGGCTCTAAATCTGGGCTGTAAAGGGGCTGGGTTACCTGGATGATTGGATGTTTCACCAAAAAACTCTGCATGACACATGATGCATGAGTGGGCCACTGTCATGATGAAGCTGCCAATCACCAGTTGCCCATAGCTGCAGCCTTCTGAATCATATCAATAGTTTCCACAGAGGAATGTGCAAGCTTAACACAAAATGTGATGCAGATTCATTGCTCTACTTGGTCGGTCATTTTGAATTTGATGGCCGCACAGTACACATGGTCCCTCAATGGCATCTAATGCCACCCATTGACTAGTACAGTGAAGTCATCGTTGTTCACGCATGGGCATTCCAGTCCACTCTTCTTGGCTACTAGGTTACATTGATATCGCACACACTGGTATGATGATATTAACAATAGCTGGACTTTTTCCAAACAGACCTTCTATATCACTCATTCATTCCACAAATGGTCATAGTGCCATATGCTTAGTGCTGGGGACATATAAATGGAGAAGACATGAACTCTCTCTTGAAGGCACTCTTTATCCACTTATCATAAGCTATGTTGGAACTCTTTCCAAGCACTGTCCCTGCAGCCCCATGGTAGATGTTAAGACTATTGGGGAGACTTCCAAGAGGACACTGCAGTTCACTACTAGTCTCTGAGCAAAGACAGAAGATGGTGGAGGCACTGACTTCACGAGTCTCCTACAAGGGTTCTAGGGCACTCAGATAAATAAAGTAGTGCAGTCTGCTGCCAACTCTCAGTGCAAAAGCAAGAGAAGGGGAATCCCACACAAGGTGCCCCAATGTCTACCTTTGCCAAATCCTTTTTCTAAAGTACCAATAATAAGCAAAATGAAGAAGCATGATTAAAAAGTTCCTCAGAAGTAGGAGCAGTGTCTTATTTTTTTTTTCTGTACCTAGCTGCACTTAGCACAGTGCCTGGCACACAGTAGATATTCAATAAGCATGTGTTGAGCTAAAACGAACTGAACAACTGACATTTGTGTGATATTTAACAGCTGACCAAGTAACTACACTCTAATCATCCCAGGATTATATAATCTCTGCAAGGTAATCATTCTCATCACTACTCTCCTGAATGTTTAGAGTCAAGATAATTAGAATCCACCAGTTAGGATCAACATAATTATTTCCCTCATTTAAGAGGTAAGAAATGTGAGATACAAAAGTTAAGTGACTTGCCATGGGTTATACAACTAGCTACTGATGGAGCCCTGACTGGTGCGGCTCAGCTGTTTGGCCATCATCACGCAATGTGGGGGTCACTGGTTTGATTCCCTGTCAAGGCACATACCTGGGCTGCAGGTGCAGTGCCCAGCTGGGATGTGTATGGGAGGCAACTGATTGACGTTTTCTCTCACATCGATGTTTTTCTCCCTCTCTTTCTCCCTCCCTATCACTATATCTAATAAATAAAAAATAAAATAAAAATCTGAAAAAGAAAACCCAAACAACTAGCTATTAGTAGAGACACGACTAGAACCCATCAAATTCTGGGCAGTTTCTATCACAAAAGGTTGTATAGTCCACAGAGAATAAGTTTCTTGGTGGTGAGTATGAGAAAGAAGTAATGATAATAATGTTATGTAATACAATAGCATTGATGGTATAGAAATGGTAATACATGAATCATCATCATCATTATCATCACTAACTTCCCTTCTATCCTATTCTAGGCTCTATCTATACAATGCTTAATTAAAAAAAAAAAAAAAACTAAGCCTGTAGGGTACCTATCATCATTCCCACTTTATACATGAAGAAACTGAGAATCAGGGAGGCTAATTAAGTGTCCTAAGGTCACAGAGCAAGAGACAGATTCCAGCTCCAAACTCAGGTCTGTCTGTGACCAGAGTCTAAACTATTCCTCTCATTCTATTCTGCCTTACAAGTCATCCCAAGTCTGCCTCTGAATGCTATGCTGCCTGAATCTTTATCCTAAGTGCTCTGAAATTCACGGCCAGATACAACTTTGGCAGTTGTGTGATATGAGTGCTGAAAGTTAACCATACTTACTGACCATTACTCGTTATTACTTGGGGAATAAATAAGACAATGAACAGAAAACGGAAAGAGAAGATACTCATTCAGTACTTCTGTCTTTCTCTAAATATTTTGTGAGTTTTCACCTTGTGCTGGTTCCTGTTTTAGGCACTGGGATAAAGGGAACAAAACAGGCAAAATTCCCATCCTCACAGAACAGCCAGTCTGGCACGTCCTTGCCCTCTGCAGTCCATGCTCAGTTACAGCAACCCCCTTCACTCATCCAGAGATGTTCCCACCTCTACAAAGGATGCTCATGCTCTCAGCCCCCAGGTACCGAGGAGAAGCAGGCCATCTTGTAATCAGAACCTGCACAAGGATGTCCAGAGACTGCATTTTATAGAGCCTAGAAAATTGTACTCACACGGCCACTTGAGAGAATCTGTGGCTATCATTTCCATTACTCAGAGGGGTGTGCACGTACGTGAAGAAAGCAGATGGTGAGCAAGCCTCAAAACACGGAGGCTGAACCGCACGTGCTCTAAAGATCCACTGTTCTACCAACCTCAGCCTCGAGTTCACTGTGCGCTGAACTAAGGGTTATGTTGAGATCGTACCTCTCAACCTCAGTCATCTGAAACGGTTGTGTTTCCTTTTAAAAGGCTTTTGTAATGCTGCCCACTCCTCCTCCCACAAGGCAGTCCTCTTTGCCAAGCCTATTTTTATGGTCCGTTTCCAAAACAAGTGCAAAATAGTATTGGCCTCAGATGAGCTCTCCCTCTCGTTGGCCACTGGAACACCATCTGCAAGTTGAGTGGGAACAGTAAACACTGTAGGTTAAGTAACTCATTACTAATATTTTCCTTGAGCTCTGAAACTTTTTAAACAAACAACAACAACAATTGTATCATAATAACCTTCCAGAGGTTAACTGCCGGCAGGTGGTCCAGCTCAGTTGAAATGCAAACCAGACAGCTGTTTGATTATAAACTGTTGATTCTTATGGATATCTGGGGAAAAGTTCTTGCCCAAAAAGGATCTTCTCTTAAAGATCCCTAATGAAACAACACATAAATGTCAAAATGACAAAAATAAGGAAGTGTGTCATAGACTAAGCATTTTAATGTCCTTTCTGGCTTCCTCCAGAGTGTACTCTGGATCTAGCCACATTTAATGGCACAGTCTTAAAGAAGTGGTGCACAGCATGAATTTTTATGACCCAAATAAAACTTGGAGAGGGTCACTTTCTCTGCCATAGTCAGTGTCCTCAGCACATGTGTGGAAGGCTCGCGTTTCAAGGCAGCCACCGCGCCAGCGTTTTACCCAGACCCGGAGGCTACACGCAGTGCGCATGGGCAGATGTAAGGAAATCCTGAGGTGCACAGCATTACCCTGTCTGTCTCCAAGCCGTTAAGACACTGCGGGGATTCCCCTGGGAAGCCTTTGCAAAGCTAGAGAAAATTCCAAGGGCTGATAAAATGGTCCGAGAGTGGTGGATAAAAAGTTCCTAATCAAAACCTTACATTAGCACCATAGGGCCCCAGAGATTGATGGCTATGACTGTTTTCTTCCCTTGATGATGAAATGGTACAAAAGGAAATCACTCCCTAAATCAGTATTTAATTACTGGTCTATTATATTACAATCTGAAATGTTTCAGAAAGCTCAGAAAAGAAAACAAAGTTGAGCCTTTTTATACTGAAATCTGCAGTAAGTAGTAAAATGCAGAACCTTAGAGTTAGGATCCTAAGGAATAGCAGATGGGCAATGACAACCTCCTAGTTTTTTAAATAAAAGAGACATAAGAAACCACAATAAAAAGTGTAGAAGAGAGCATTTCACAGCTCCAAGTTTAGTTGTGCAATAAGTTAGCAGAAGTATGAGATCAGAGTGTGTAAGGGTGGAAACTTTTTTGTTTGACCCATATTTGATGGGGTTTTCCTGACATAACCATATAAAAGGTGGCTCTGAGCCAAATCCCCAAAAAAAGAATGACCAGCAAATAAAATTTTTAAAAAACAAGTTTAGAAAAAAGAAGCACCCAAGATGCTTATCAGGCCCTTGATATTTTCTGCTAGTGTGTATAAGGAGAGCAGTGCCTCATTCGGAATAGAGCCCAAAGCCTTTTGAGGGCTTTTCACGCAACACTGGAACCAGCCTGTGGCTGCTTTTAAATTCCTGGAGGCTCTGAAGATGAGACCAGTGTAATTTGATAACTATTTGTTGAAGGTCAACATAGAATACATACTCTGCTAGGCAATGTGCAGGTAGAAAAACCAGGGCAATTTTGACCTCAAAGCTTTCCATCCCCAAAGGGGGAAAAAAAAAAAAAACACCACCTGAATAACTAACTAGGAGAAAATAGGAAAATGTAAAGGCGTGAAGGCTTTCTCTGCACTTCATTAGCACATTTGTTATATTTAAGTAGGGGGCTTCCAGGAATTCTACATGGGGGAAAGAAACTTCGAGCTTGACTTGAAAGTTTGAGAAGCATTTCAACCATGAAGGTGAATTCCAGAGTAAGCCCAGAAGTGTCAGAGCAGAGTAGAAACAGAGGAGATACAGAATTTACCGAGTCACTGCACGTTTCTTCACAGTTGTTCCTATTCTTTTTCACAATTCTAAACATAAGTAATTAGTGCCTCTGTATTTTTCTTAGAGTTTATTTTTTACACACGTTCACATGGCCCTCTCTCTGAAGTCGCTGTCTACCCTGGAACTGAGCCGCTGCAGGCCTGTTAGCTGGCTATAATTCCTGGTAAGGTAGCCACAGCCCTACCTCGAGAGGTTATGCCCCACGACTTGCATTCTCCATATGGAATAGAAATGTCCAGTTCAGTCCTCGTTGGCACACAAGGTGATGTTTGCATTTTTGGCATTCCCTTTCAGTACCTTCCTCACACAGTCCGGTCAGCCCAAGGGCTCCAGCCGGCTTTGCTCTTGCTTGTTTTGCCTTTTCTACACTCACTGCCTTCTAACTCCTCCCACCACATGGCTTACCTCCCATCTCATAGGGCCATTCTCTCACTGAGGATTGTTAACTCTTGAGATTAGAAAGACTTCAAGAAACGTTCTGCTGCCGACCCAAGTAAATGCACCCATATTAGTATTTTAGGACTGCCATAACAAAGAGCCACAGGTTGGGAGGCTTCAACAAAAGAAATGGATTTTTTCTCACAATTCTGGAAGCTACAAGCCCAAGATCAAGGTGTTGGCAGGGTTGGTTTCTTCTCAGAGAAAGATATCTTCTTTGTCTTCACATGATCTTCCTTCTATGTATGTCTCTTTCTTAATCTCCTCTGCTTACGAGGACACCAGTCATATTGGATTACCACTTGAAATAGGTACTAGGGGTTATGACTTCAATATCTAAGTTTGGGAAGTGGGGATACAATTCAGCCCATAATAGTTCACTGAATTTCTCTGATTATCCATTCTTACCCCTGTAGAAAGAACGATGACCTGGGTATGTTTCAGTTCTACAAGGACATGGGTAGAGACCGTTACACTCCTACCGCCTGTTCCCCTGGTTATTTCCTAAGGATTCACCAGTTTGTTTCAGGGCCTGATGTCATTGTCAAGTAAGGCATGAAACTCCCCACTTGACACCAATGAGGGATTTGAGATTCAAAATGGCTAAGTGATCTGATAAAATCGTCTCAGTTAATTGAAAAAGATGGGATTTTTCTGACTTCTAATATAGTATCATATATAAATGGGTGAAAACAAGACAAGTTAAATGTCATCCCTCAGGTTAAAAAATATAAATTTTAACATCAATTTTCTAGATATAATTAACCCTTAAAAATAACCATAAGGGTGATAATTTAAGACAGAGCTTAGCAAACAGGTATCTTCATGGTGTTTTCAAGATGGCTGGGAAGGATCTGCTTCTCAAGACTTTAACTCCCTTACTTGCTGCAGGATGGTTAGAAATTACTCTTAGAACACAAGTCCTCCAAGTGAATACTTTGTTTTGTTTAAGCTTATTTGTTTGGATTACAGAAATTCTCAAACAAACGCAATAGTAGAGATATTATAGAATGAGCCACCACGTGCCATCAGCCAGCTTCAGCAATGATCAATACAGGGCCTGCCTGACCTCATCTCCAGCCCATCAGCTTCTTCCTTCATGGGTAACTTGGAAGCAACTCCCAGATATTATATGCATAAATATTCCAGTATGTATATCTTTAAAAATTATATAACCAAAACATCACCATGCCTCAAAAAATTAACAATAATTTTACGTAAAGTAAACATAAAGCTGTTAAAAGTGTATGCTCAGATTTCTAATAATAATTCTTTAATAACATCAAATATTCATTCAGTATTCACATTTCCCCATTATCTCAAAAAATGTTTGACAACTTACTTGAATTGTTTCCAAGTAAGTTTCAACATACCAGTTATCTACTGCTACATTATAAACCATTCCAAATCCTAGTGGCTTAAAACAACCATATATTATTTGCACTATTTTGTATAATGCTTGAGTGATTCTTTCCTGGGTTCATGAAGCTGTATTCAGCAGGCATCTTGCCTGAGCTGCAATACCAAGGTTTTACTCTCATGCTGATGGTCTTGATGAGGACCTCCCCCCCTCTCTCTCCCTTACACTCTCTCTCCAAATATTCTCTCCAACAGGGTAGTTCTACTTCTTCATTGGTAGTCAGAGTTCTAAGACAGCAAAAGCAGATGATGCTGAGCCTCCTAAGACTCTGGTCCAGGACAGTGTCACTTCTCTGACATTCCATTGGTAAAAGTAAGTTAGGGTCACTCCACATTCAAAAGGAGGGAAAAGAGACACACCATCTCTTGAAAGAAGGAGGACACAATTTTACAGAGATGAAAGAAATTGTTGGGACCATCTTTATAGGAAAACAACCACATTTAGCCATTAAAATTATTTACGATGCTTCTTAAATCATTTTTAACCTATAAGTTACTCCATATTATTTTTCCTCCTGCATTTATTTTAAGAAATTAATTTTTTGTTCTTTAGTTTCCCAGAGCAGAGATTTTGCTGATTGCCTCTCCCTGGTTTTTCTAATATATTCCCTCAGTTTCTTTTATTCTCTAAAAATTCGTAGTTAAATATAGAGGTTTGATCAGATTCTGGTTTGGTTATCTTTTTTTCAAGATAAAGTTGTGTACCTCCATTAGCAAGCACAAAACCTAGTCATCACTTTTACTGTGATGTTATCAGACACTGATGATCATTCTGTAGGTCGTGGGTCTGCAGACTACAGCTCACAGGCCAAGTTCAGCCAGTGCGCCCTGTATTTACAAATGCAGTTTAACTGGAACAGAATCCTGTCCATGTGTTTATGTCCTGCCCATGGCTGCTTTCATGCACCAGCTGTAAACTTGAGCAGTTGCAACAGAGACTAAAATATCTGGCCCATAAAGCCTAAAATATTTGCTATCTAAGTCTTTACAGAGGAAGTTGTTTGACACCTGCTCTAAATTCAGATTGCAAAATCATATTTTAATTCTATAATTTCTCCTGTTTTACTAACTGAAATATTCCTATAAAGAGAAACTTCTCAACTATCTGGTTATCTAAGATGCAGATATTATAGGAAAATCAGAATGTATGCTACATCCTTTCCCTCTGCTGAAGCAGTTTGAATATGAAGCAGTTCCCTACTGTTCTCGAAACCTGACATATGAGGTCGGAGGTTTGGGGTTGGTTTGGGGCAGCTGTTTTTTTTCGGGGGGGTGTTTGTTTGTTTTAAAGCATCATTAAAACCCATATATTTAAACATATTCCTCTACATAAATCACTGCATTCAACTCAATTCTTATTAATTGTTCAAATTGCACCATCTTTTCTAAGTAGAAGGGTGGTTTTTTTTATTGTCTCCTGAATCCGTTTAAAATAACCCCCATATTACTGAAAGTTTTATTAATTCCTGGCCAAAAAGATGTTCCCAGCTCATCTACATTCCTTTCCCCACACACGAAATTGTCCACTTCCCCACGGAGAGTGGTCTCTTGGTGAGATGAGGTACTTAGTGAACAGAACCCAGATGCATGGGGTACACATTTACACTGCAGTAGTTATTATTTATAACTCTTTTTTGACACTAAAGATTGAAACTATGTATTTAAAAAATATTATGAGTTTTATCGCTTCTGGGCCTTTTGGCTAAGATCGAGTGTAAAAAATATGAATTTACATTGATTCTTCTGATTCAAATTCAGGACTACAGGATTTTTCCTTTATCTCATTGATCTTACATCTTTATTTTCTTAAAACACTGAAAAATCTCAGTTCTGAACAAGGCAAAATGAACCCTCACATGAATGACCCCAGACACACAAACCACCACTGCAGGACAGCAATGGCAGGACCGATAACGTGATCACCAAAACGTTTAAGAGTTTTGTTAACTTGTTTCCTTGATCCATTCACTTGGTGTCATTTAATTCTACGGTGTTTAAATGTAAAATGACACACCCACGATATGTGAATTTGCAGAGCTTCTAATAACATTAACATTTAAAAAAATAACATCAACTGTTATTATAATTATTAATCTACCACTTATTAAACACTAATTATGACTCAGTAGGTCTGAAGAAATTATCAATAGTTTGCATCCCTCACAAGCTTTTTTTTTGAGGTGGATAGATTCCCCATGATATGTAATGTAGCTGTAGTCACAATATTTTTCTTTCTTTTTCCATTTTTTTTTCTTCTCACCCATCCTTTAGCCCTTTCCCCTTTGGCAATCATCGACTTGTTCTCTCTATATACAGGTCTGTTTCTGTTATGTTTTGTTTATTCATTTGTTTTGTTTTTTGAGATTCCACATATAATGAAATCACAAGATATTTGCCTTTCTCAGTCTGACTTATTTCACTTAGCATAATACCCTCTAGTTCTATCCGTGTTGTCATAAATGGCAAGATTATCTTGGCTACTGCTAATAATGCTGCAATTAACATAGGAGTACCTAGGCATGTGCTCTGACTAGGAATCGAACCAGTGACCCTTTGGTTCACAGGCCCGCGCTCAATCCACTGAGCTACTCCAACCAGGTCTGCCCATTTTTTAATTGGATGGTATGTTGTTTTGGTGTTAAGTTGTATGTATTCCTTATATATCTTAGATATTAATCCCGTATCAGATACACCATTTGCAAGCATCTTCTCCCATTCACTACGTTGTCTTTTCGTTTTGCTGATGGTTCCAGTTTAAGATACGTTTTGGTAGTTACATGTCTTTTATTAGAGTATATTCCACTGGGATTATCTAATCAAATCATTCTGCTAAAAAGTTAAGCTAATTTTTTTCATGAAATAGGACATTTTGACATGATCATTTCAAAACAACTCAAACTGCTGAAGCATTGTTTTTATTACCAAGTAATATTTGCAACAGAAACCAGGGATCCTCACCGCATCTCTGAACCACACCCCAGACAGGATTAGGGATGGGGTGAGGCTTAGAAATGAGGTGTGTTCACTGTATAGATTATTAAGAAAACCTATTTCTTAGGAGAAAATATTATGTTCTTTCATTTCACTTTATTTTCAAGATGCAAATTCCTTTAGAAAAAGTAATAATCTAAGCTATTACTAGTAACTTATCCTTTCATAGGAATGGGCTCTGATAGGAATAGGGGAAGAAATGTGAAGTTACTATCTACCCAAGGAAAGGGGATCAAAAAAGAATGTGAAGGAAAAGGGGCAGAGCAGGAAGATCCTCAGATTTTAATTCAAAAATCTTTCCTTCCTTTTACTTTTCCCAAGGGTCACCCATTGTAAGGCAACCAGAGAAAGGAGTGAGAGAAATTTAATGATATTCAGCACCCTTGAGCCTCCTTTAAATTACTAAATTACTTTTGAAAAACACGACTTCTCTTCTCACACTTACATTTCTGTTTCCTTCTCTTTTTCTCCTTCCCTTTCGCCATTTCTCCCTCTTATGGTTTGAACCAGGGGTTGGCAAACTATAACCAACAGCCAAACCCAATATCATTCATTGTAAATAAAGTTTTAGTAGAACACGGTCAGGCCCATGTTTGTTTGTTTATGTGTTGTCAATTGTAGCCTGGAAGCTCTAATGGCAAAACTGAATAGCTGAGAAAGAGACATCTAAAGTATTTATTATTTGACTCTTTACATGAAAAGTTTGCTGACATCTGCTCTTAGCTATGGGACCCTAACTTCAACCTTCCAGGATACGACTGAGGCTTTTTTAAAAAATATTTTTTATTGATTATGCCATTACAGTTGTCCCATTCCCCCCCTTCATTCCCCTCCACTCTGCATACCCCCTCCTCCTACTGCCCCCCTTTAGTTCATGTCCATGTGTCATACATATAAGTTCTTTGACTTCTACATTTCCCATACTATTCTTGTCCTCCCCCTGTCTATTTTCTCCCCACCATCTATGCTACTTACCATTCTCTGTACCTTCTCCCCCACTCTCCTTCTCCCACTCCCCTGTTGTGTTGCTAACATGGAGGTTGCTAACCCTCCATGTGATCTTCATTTCTATGGTTCTCCTCCTGATCTAGCTGTCCTCTTAGTTTGCTTTTGTTTTAGGTGGGGTTCTTATTAACTGTGAGTTTGCTGTCCTTTCACTGTTCATCTTTTTTATCTTCTTTTTCTTAGATAAGTCCCTTTAACACTTCATATAATAAGGGCTTGGTGATGATGAACTCCTTGAACTTGACCTTATCTGAGAAGCACTTTATCTGCCCTTCCATTCTAAATGAAAGCTTTGCTGGATAGAGCAATCTTGGTTGTAGGTCTTTGGATTTCATGACCTGGAATACCTCTTTCCAGCCCCTTCTTGCCTGTAAGGTCTCTTTTGAGAAATCAGCTGACAGTCTGATGGGAACTCCTTTGTAGGTGACTGTCCCCTTATCTCTTACTGCTTCTAGAATTCTCTCCTTCATTTTAATCTTGGCTAATGTAATTATGATGTGCCTTGGTGTGTTCCTCCTTGGGTCCAACTTCTTTGGTACTCTCTGAGCTTCCTGGACTTCATGGAAGTCTATTTCCTTTGCCAGATTGGAGAAGTTCTCCTCTATTATTTGCTCAAATAAGTTTTCCACTTGTTGCTCTTCCTCTTCCCCTTTTGGTACCTCTATAATTCAGATGTTGGAATGTTTAAAGATGTCCTGGAGGTTCCTAAGCCTCTCCTCATTTTTTTAACTCTTATTTTTTCATTGTTCTCTGGTTGGATGTTTCTTTCTTCCTTCTGGGCTACTCCATTGAGTCCCAGCTTCCTTTCCATCACTATTGGTTCCCTGCGCATTTTGCTTCCTTTCACTTAGTGTAGCCTTCATTTTTTTTCATCTAATTTGTGACTAAAATCAATGAGTTCTGTGAGCATCCTGATCACCAGTGTTTTGAACTGTGCACCTGATAGGTTGGCTATCTCTTGGTCGCTTAAAAGTATTGGCTCTGGGGCTTTGATTTGTTCTTCTGATTGAACCATTTTTGTTCAGGTCGTGTCTGTTACATAGTGAGGTGCCGAGCCTTAGGTGTTCACCAAGGCATCAACCCAGTTGCTGGATTGTGGCACTGTATATGGGGGCAGGGTCTGAGAGGGACAATGGCATCTGTTCTACTCTTTCTCAGATTTCGGTCCCCTCTGCTGCTTTCCACAAGCAAATTGGGCCCTTCTGGTGCTGGTTCCTGAGTGGGTGGGATTGTGTACATTCTAGGACCCTGTGGGTCTCTCCAACAAACTCTTCTGTGAGGCTAGGAGCCACACCTGGCACCTCAACCCCTGCAAGTTTTTTCAATTGCTGCTTTTAGGCTTTATTTCCTGGTGCTAGGACCCTGTGTTGTGCTGTCTCACTGTCTGTTTTTTCAACTGATTTATCTGCACATGAATGTATAACCGTGGTCAGCCAGCTGCCTTGTGCCTTCACTGGGTCTGCCTGTTGCCACCCCATACCTGAAACCTGCCAACCATCACCTGTGCGCCTGGGTCAATCCGGCAGCCACTGCTTTTCCCTGCCGTGACCCCTCTCCCCTGGCCGCTGACTCCACCCCTCTTACCAGTCTGGATGAATGGTTCATTGTTGTCAGACTTTGGTACAGTTCAATTTTCTGTTTTGGTTGTGTTTTTGTTTCTAAATCTTTGTTGTCCTTAAATGTGGTTGTGTGAGGAAGTACAATATTTCCACCTATGCCTCCATCTTGGCCAGAAGTTTGACTGAGCTTTGTGAGCTCAAAAGATTGCTAAGCTTCCATTTAAACCTGCCAACCAGAATAAGCTCACTACCTAAACAGGACAGAATATGAATTCTAGAAATGGAACTAAACACAGGATCAAGAACAGTGCCTGCTGGGAGTGATGGAAAGTCATAGGTTCAGTTTGCAATATTTTGAGCAATCTGAAATGATCTAAAATTTTTCTTTTAGGCACAACACAACCAAAATTAACCAAATATCTAAATTAAGGATGATAATGACTACTATCATTATATACTTTTCATGTGCTAGGCACCATGCTAACACTTTACAGGTAATGATAGGTAATATATTGTCTTCTTTTGTTCTTATATTAACCTTAGGAGGTGGGCACTATGATTATCCCCATTTTATAGCTGAGGAAACAGAAAGAATCAGAAACTTGCCCAGGGCCACAAAGCTGAAAAGCAATGGAACTGGAATGCAAATGAAATCCTTCTCAAATAGAGCTCATACTTTAAAGCACAGGTGGCCAACACAAATCCACCTTTTTTATTCAGCCCAGCACCTTGTTTCTACCCAGCAGCAGCACCGAGCTCCTTGCCCCTAGTTAAGGAGTAGTTACATTTATACAGTCCTAAAATCACATTTGGCCCTTTGAAGGCAACTGCGAGGCTGATGTGGCCCCCAGTGAAATTGAGTTTCACACCCCTGCTAAAGCCACTAAGCAATGCTATTCCTATGCCAGGACACTGGAGTTGGCCATAGTCTCAAGTCTAGAGTCTGAAGGGCTCCTGAAAAAGGGCTGATATTTCTTAATCAGGGCTCAGACTGCCTAGAAAGAGAACTGTTGTGAAAGACACAGGGAAGAGAGGAATCTGTCAACAAAACTAGGAGGTAACTTCTTTCATTAAAGAGTCTTCCAGCTAAATATGGCAGCCTGACCACAGATATATAACTTTTCTTCTTCCTGAGTCCCCACTAAAATGATGATAAAAGGAATAGAAAGGATATACATTCTCAAAGACAAGGAAGAAGGAGAACAGATTTACCAGATGACAAATTTAATACATTTTGGAAGGAAAGCATATCAAAAAGGAGTGGTGACCAATTTAGCTGAGCAGGGAAAGTTAGAACCAGATGTCCCTACGAAGGGAGTTAACACAATAAGAGGAGCATAGTGATCACCTACAGAATCCCCAAGAAACTCAGGAACCAACAGTGCTGCATATTACACAAGGCAGGGGTCAGGCTCAAGTCTAAATACAGATTTAGATTTGGGGTGTAAAAGTCTTCATATAAAATGATGACCTTCCTAAATTCCTTTCCT
Source organism: Artibeus jamaicensis (assembly GCF_021234435.1). Taxonomy (NCBI): domain Eukaryota; kingdom Metazoa; phylum Chordata; class Mammalia; order Chiroptera; family Phyllostomidae; genus Artibeus; species Artibeus jamaicensis. Next base: position 7,413,973 of record NW_026521738.1, read on the forward strand.
CATACCACATAATCTCCAGGCAGGAGAGTGTAAGTGTATCCTTCTTAAAGGAATAAACTAGAGAGGCTCCAACTATCACAAAGGAATTGAGTAGGATGAAGAAGTAAAAACTGGGAGATTAAGAAAGCTTTGTGGGCCTGTCAACTAACCTACTTTGTTTTTCCTAAGAACTCTTACAGCAAAGTGTGTGCCCCGCCCTCAGCGCTCCCATTGTCAGATTCTTTGCTGGGGATGGTGAGTAGCCCAAACTTCCACATGCTGACACGCGGGTCATTCTCTGATGAAAATGCCATTCTCTGTGCCATAACGTCAAAGCAAAGCCCACCAGTTAACAGGCCCACAAAGCTTCCCACCACCCCATTCTTAAATAAGAATGTGTACCCAAGGATTACCAGACTTGAGGAAAATCTCTAATTTAAAAGATAAAAACAAACCAAGAGAGAAGAGGGGACCAAGATGAAGCACAGATAATGTAAAAACAAAACAAAATTTTACAAACTATAATTAATATCCTCAGAGAGATAAGAAGGAATAATTAGAGAAAAAGAAGAATTCTTGAAAACTAAATTGTGATAAATAAGCCTCTTTTGAAAACTCAGATTCGGAAAGTAAAATCACACAAACCTCCTAAAAGAAAATAAAAGAAGATGAAATAATGGCAAATAGGAGAGAAACAAAGAGACATAGAAAATAAATATAGTTAATCCAACATCTAATCTGTAAAACTTCCATCAAAAGAAAACAAGAATGGTGAGATAAAAATGATCAAATAGTGTAAGAAAATTTTTCTAAACAAAATTATAAATCTTTTGATGGCCCCATACTTTTAGAACCCAAGTGAACATAAAATATCCAGAAAGAAATCATTTTCAAAGATCTATACTAAGGCACATCATTGTGAAATTTCAGAATAAGAGTAAAATAAAAAAATCCAAAAATATTCTACTCAAAATACCCAGTTCACATGCAGAATAAGAAACAGAATGACACAGGACTCCTCAGCAACAACAAAATGCAGAATGACAATGAAGTAATTCCTGCAAAATGCTTAGTCAAAAGTGATTTCCAATCCAGAATTGTTTTTCATCGTCAAATTAAAATCGAGGTGGAAGAGGAGGGAAGACTTCCATGAAAGACTCAGCTACAACTTTTCCATGTTTTAAAGATCCCCATACCCTTTTTAGGATGCTACTGAAATAGGACTCTGCTGATGAAGAGGAATATACTAAAGAAGACCTATATTCAAGGAGATCTCAAAGTAGAGGATCCAACCCAAAAGAAGGGCACAGGGAAGTCTCCATTATGGTAGCTATGCAAGATCTAAGCAGGAGAGTTCCAATCTTTCACAATGGAATGAATTAAATAAATTTAAACATTTGGAGCAAATACATAATTGAGAGATCTGACAGACCAACTCCGGAAAAAATAAGATTCAGTGCTAATTTTAAGTGTTTTGCACCAAATATTTGTAGTGCTCTACCTTTCAGACACATGGTAGAATTGTTCTTCAAAGGCATTTTTGGTTGGTGGAGCCATGTTACTAGTGCTGACCAACAAATGGCAAGCCAAAGTGATGTGCATCACATCTTGCCCAGATCCTTAAGAGTTGGTTTGTTACCATCCAGAGCACTTTTCTCTTTTTCACGAAGACCAATTAAATTCCAGAGAATGGTTGCCCCAAGGGCCTCGGACTCTTAGTGATTGTGATGAGCAGGGTCCCTACCCAAACCCCCTCTGCCAACCCACAGTGGACATACAACATGAGCAAGAAAGAAACCTCTATTGACCACTAAGACTCTGGGGTCATTACTCAACAGAATCGAGCCCATTTTAACAAGTATGTAAAAATCCATACATGTGTAAAAGCAGGGAAATTATTAGACTCATAGTACACTACTAATCCTACTGTGTAATATACTTATCATTGTGATCATAGAAATTCTGACTATTTAATTAAAATTTTTGATATGACTATATTGAGAGGAAATAAGTGAGGTGGTGATTTAGGAGACCCAAATCATTACCTATTATAAATGCAGGGCCAACAGGTAAAGTATAAAGTTGATAAATTAAAATATAGTATGTAAAGAATATACTATATTTTATATTATATAAAGACATATAGTATATGTGTCTGGGTAACGGAAGTGAACGAGACTGGAGCTGGGGGCTGCTCTGTTATCTAGAACCATTTGGTTTGGACTGTGTGCATATATCACTCAGAATAAAAAGAAACTTTAATAGTGATTCTAAACATTATTACAAATAGTTGAGTATTAGGTTGGGTTCCTCCCTCTCTGATTGAATTTGTGCCACAGAAGGCAAAGTTGTACTTTTCCAACCCTATCTCTTAAGCCTTCTCCTGGACTGCCCTGGGCTGGGGATAGGGCCTCTATGTGAAGCCTGAGCAAAAGTGTCTGGCTCCCTTTAGAGAGAAACAGTGTCACCAAGTCTGACTCACCTAAAAAAAATAAACCCTGGTATTGCTGCTGGGGAGAAGCAAGAAGAAGCCACACGCTTTTCTGCATGGATTCTGATCCCTGGCAACACGTCAAACACCTGTCTGAAATTAACCCCAATCTGTGAGTTCCAATCTTTGTTCATAAGTTTACTCATAAGTAAATACAAGGTGGGTCAAGGTAGGGTTTCAAGTCCCACCCTTTCAGTGAGCTGTATCTCCAGTGAGGTAAAACCCCAAGGTCCAGAGAGCTCAAAGTAACCTGCAAGGTTGTAACAACAACCTTCTCAAGCTGCCCCTTGGTCTGGACTCAGCACCTAGAAGAGAAGAGGGTCTGCCCATGTGAGTGAAAATAGCAGGACTCAACAAGCCACCCCAATTAATGGCTGGAAACACTCCAAGAATGACAGATTGTCAGAATGGATGTTATTTCTTCAGAAATCACTTAAAAAAAGAAATACTAGCCTTACTAAGGGCTAGAAACAGTTCTAAGTGTTTTATGTATTATCTCATGCAGTTGGCATTATTCTGATCATCATTTTACAAATAAGGAGACTGAGACAAAGAAAGGTTCAATGTCTTGCCCAAGGTTGCAGAACTAGTAAGGTGCAGAGGTATGATCAAATCCAGATACGTCACTGGACCTAGGGTCTCCAGTGAAATCACAGGTAATATTCTGAGGAAAAAAAAACATTTTCCAAAATTAACAAAGTCTTGCATCAGACAGAGTGGGGGCTGCTTTTCAAAAATGCTGTTGCTACTCACACTCCCACTAAGCATTGATGCATATGTGAAACAATCATTCCCCCGACTGCTTAGGTCTACTATTTATATGAAGCTATTTAACTTAATTACAAATAATTTAGGCTACAGATGGGAGCAAAGCAACATTAAGGATCTTGATTTTGAAACCGTTCTAAAATAGCTTTTAAAATCTAGGAGGCAAATTGTCTTTCCAAATGGAAATGAATGTGTGACGCAGTGAAGTCTTAACGTTATTAGCATCTTTTGCTGAGCCCCCATCTAGTTCCTTTGTCATTTACACGATGTACAGTCTTTAATTTCAGCTCTGTGATCAAAGAGATGAAACTCGAGAAGCTCACTATTAAAATCAATGGTTATATTTGGCGAGAGAACGGCAGTGACGTGATGCCTGCTTCTCACCTATAACAAGGGGAGACCAGACTCTCTTAATGGTTTCAGGCAGAAATGCCCAGCCCAATTTTTAAAGGAGGAGTGTGAAGTCACAAACAGAGACGCACACACATAGTTCCAGAGAGAGGCTCAGCCTTGCCCATCCCATGCCATCGTACCTGTGAGGGCTCCATTGCTGAATGCAATGCCAGGAAACATGTTTTTAGAAATTCAGAGTATCACATTTCATAATTTGATTTAAATCAATTATCCCATCCCTCCCTGGAACAGACACAAGCTCCAAAAATACAAAATGTAAATGGAACCAGCTGCAGCAAAAGCCTTTTGCCAGGATGGATTTCAGTCAACGTAATCAGCCTCCTTTTGGAAGCACGTTATTGTTGAGAACCCGAGATTGCGTGAAACACTTCCAGTGTCCTGGGAGGGACCAGAAAGGAACCAAGTATGAGAAGGGAGAAATATAAGGAGCTAATCTTCTCTGTCCTGGCCTGCCTTTGCCCCAAACTCTTAGGAAGAATTAATTGACTCCTCTGGGGGATACTGGGAGACTGAGGACATTGGCAGCCTTCAAACACTATCCTTAATTTATGGATATTTACTAGACCACATAATCACCCCAAGTTATCCCATTACAGGGCTCAGCAGAGCTGAGGTCTGCAGCTCTGAGTGTGAAGATCACTTGTGAAAGGTTTTGTGAGCGTGTGTGAGTGTTTATTAAAGAAGGCATGAGTGAGTACACCACACAATTATTTAGGCTCCCAACATGCTGCCCACCATGGGGTTTGGCATCCTTCCCTGGAAATCCTTCCCCTTAATTGATTTACAATGATAATTCAATTAAAATAATTATTCTAATCAAACTTCTATCTTTTTGGCAGGTTCTATGGGGGCCTCTGCCCTCAATCTTATTTTAGCATTTTTTAATTTGTTTTCTCACCAGGTTGACTTTGGCTTTCTGAATCTTTGGAAAATTTTACGTCATTGAGTAATCACTGTACCTTTCTGGAGCTTTCCACTCAAGACAGAGGGAATGAGGGCAAAAAAGATATTCTAGGACAAGTTATATTTTGAATTTTAGCCAAGTGGGGGCCAAGAAACAACTGAAGATCGGGCATGGTCTTCTCACCCACCTCTTCACCCAAAATGCTGCCCAGCATGTTAAAGCTGTGAGGGGAGGGAGGGTGGTCGTCCCCTCCCTCAGCTCTGGTCTTCTGTGATGCCCTCATTTTTTCCTGGTGACTGTTACACTCTTGAAGAGTATAACAGTTGTATTAGATGGCAAGAATTTTTATATAACTCTTCTAGTTTTCTCATATATTAGCATAACAGGTATGTCACTCCTTCTACACAACTAGATCGGAAGCTAGGTAGGGCAGGTCCTCTCAGGCCCATTTGAAAGATGAGGAAAAGCAACACAGCGGGCGGAGGTGGCTGCACCAGCAGCACACAGATGACATTGAAAGGGCTGTCACTTCCCACTTGGACAACCACACAGCCATGCAAGTGAAAAAATAAACTATGTTTTCATTTTTAGCATTAATAAAATTTGCAAGGACATTGGGTCGCCATGATTTGTACAATGGCCAATTTTTTGTTTTAAAAAGTCTTTGTCCCGAAGAACACTAAAAACTCCAGGTGCATTTTTGCCTGAGGGATGCTGTTCTCTCGACCTGAATCGCTGATGCTTGGTAATCCAACTGTGGCCTCTTCCACTTCTTGGCCTCACAAATGAGCACACCCAAGGGTCTTCCACAGAAGAGACAGGCGCCTTTCTGGCGCTACTCTAAACCGAACATCGGACCAGGGGTCTGGGGACCTGATGTAACAGCTCTGTCCCTGATCAGTAATGTGACTGTGGAAAATCCTTTTTATCTCTCTGGGCTTCAGGGTACCCACTGGACCTTCAGATTTTAGTACTACTTTAGCCCAAAGTGCCTCAATTTTTGAGATTCCAATATTTATCCCATTTGAAAATCATTTCTAAGAGAAAAACTGAGTTTCAACAAGGCAACGGGCCAATCTTGGTTAGTACCTTCCTGGCAAATAGTTAAACCTCTTGATCCAAGGGAATCCTATTTATCAGCATAAGTATATCTTTTTAAAAAATGATTTTTAAAAGATTTTATTTATTTATTTTTAGAGAGAGGAAAAGGGAAGGAGAAAGAGAAGGACAGAAACATTGATGTGTGGTTGCCTCTTGAGGACCCCCTACTAGGGACCTGGCCCGCAACCCAGGCATGTGCCCTGACTGGGAATCGAACCAGCGATCCTTTGGTTCCCAGCCCATGCTCAATTCACTGAGCTACAACAGCCAGACATTAAAATAGCATCTTTGATGGAGTTCAAAATATATTTGATGGTGTGTAAATTCAGCTATTTTACAAGTGGCAAATTCAAACCTGGAGTGATGTTTTGAGCCTCTCATCCTGCACCTAGAAGCAAGGTGGAGCCCGAAAATGAAAAGAAGGAATGAGGACTAAATGGTAATGGAAAAATACATAATAAAGATTAAATTTAAGAAAAATAAAAGAAGGAAAGAGTTGTGACCCATGGAGCCTGAGTGGAAAGCCAGAAAAAAAAAAAAACCTATGCAGGGACTGGGACTCTGGGTCACAGACTCTGGCTACTTGTTTATGATGCTTCTCTGTAAATCCTGCTCTGGGTAGAGCCCAGCTCAGGATTTATATTAAAAGCCACATGGAAAAATCAAAGGAAGAAAAAGAGGCTTTGGGAGAGATCATTAAAACATCACTCAAAAGGAAAGGAGGCAGAGACAGAGTTTCTTCCAAATCTCATTCCTTTCCAAATTTTTCGGTGTAGGGTTATCCATCTGAGGTGAGCCATCTTCCAGAGGGAACCCCTCTGCACAGACACACTTTCTCCATCACATTTGTATGAAACCAACAAACTGAAAACAAATTACATGTATATAATGTATGGAAACAAATTTTAGATACATATATTACATATGATCCAGCCCAAACTATAAGTTCAAGGAAACAAGCATTTTATAGTTTACCATTCTTTCTTGTATTTTTTAAGTATAATTTTAAGGGTCCAGAAAGATAAAAATAACAACAAAAACAACTTTTAAGAAAGTAACTGAAGGAAATGGAACTAAATCATCTCCCAAAGCCCCTTTTATGCACAGAGCCTGCTCAAACACAATATGATTTTTACTGTAGGAAAACATCTGGCCAGCTGGCCCATTCAATTGGGGGTATGAGTATTACCTGGGGAATATGCAGAACATGCAGAGTCCCAGAGTGTCCTGCAGGTATTCTGATTCAGTGGTTCTGAGGAAAAGCCTAGGAATATGCATTTAAATAACAAATCGGGCTAATTCTGATAGTACGTGACCCACCGGCCAGATTTTCAGAAACACTGCCCTCGACAGTTTCCCCAGAAGACTCTTTTTCTCTCTCTTTTTAAAAAATCCTTACCCGAGGATATGTTTTACTGATTTTAGAGAGGAAGAGAGGGAGGGAGGGAGAAACACTGGTGTGAGAGAGAACATCTATCAGTTGCCTGCCATATGTGCCCCAACCAGGGATCAAACCCACAACCTTTTGATGCACAGGACAACCCTCCAACCAACTTGAGTCACATGGAAAGGGTAAAACTCTAACTTATGAATAATCACTAAGTTTACTTGGGAGTGCTGTCACCTACCAGGGCTTCTTAGATTAGTCCTCAATAGAACACTGGTTTAAAGAACAAAGCACTGGACTAAAAGGGCCAAAAGGCCCAGATTATATTCTCAACTCTGTCACCAAAGACCTGGATGGCCTCATCTCTCCTGTAGTAAAATGAGCTAACAAATGCAGCTGTCGTTATATGGGGTGATTAACATTACAGCAGTGAAATCTGTATTTCTCTTTCCTGAACAATGAAAGTCAGCAGTAAGTATGACAAGATTCCTGGTGTGCTGCTTTAGTCTGGGTCTGGCATTGGTTCACCTGCTAGATGTTGGGAGGAAATATCCCTGTTGAATGCAAATGGAATTTCTCATATACCCATTCTGAGCCAAACCAAAACACAGAGCAAGGAATGAATGGAATAAGACATGTACCCTTACCTTTCCTAGAGAGTTAATGTGTAAGCTCACAGAATTCATTCTACACTAGAACTCATTATTAGAATTAGGAATCACTCCATACTAGAGATATGCAAAACCCACACAGAAGGACTGAGAAACAGAGCAAATAAACAGTGTTCAGGATTGTTTGACAATGTTCAGAATGTTCAAAGAAACAATGGGAAGACAATGTCTGGGAGATTTTTGCGGAGAAAGTAAGTGATGATGGGTAAGGTCTTTATAAGACATGATCTTTGAGTTCATCAGAATGAAAGAGACTTGAATTCTGGGTGTTGGCTAAACCTAGGCAGACTTCCTGGGACTATGGACATAATAATTTCCCTCCTAAACTGGACAGGTTCTTTTCCCTCTCCTAGTTCATCTCCCCAAATTAGGCCGACGCCAAGTTTAAACATACATACATGCATGTACACAACTACCATTCCTTCAATGGTTTGTTCTTTGTAGTACAGACTGTGCTTTTTTCACTGGAGATAATAAATAGAATGAAGCCATGGTGCTATTCTCAAAGTTTCCAGGAGAACCACACAGTTCAGCTGTGAGAATTTCACAATAGCTACATGTGTATCCCAGTGAGCTCAGATTAAGTAACCCAGAAGATTCCATGTCTTTATACTTCTCTTTTTTTGCAGATTAATTCATTCTGCCCAGTGGGAGAGTGATTGGAGAGGATTAGCAGAGATTAGTGCAGCATTATGATTCTGGTGTGGATCCTGGAGTTCAGCTCTCTGGTGGGAATCCTGGTGCTAAGTAACCCATAAACCTCTGCCAGCTGGGTGTTCCTGGAAACTCTATAGAATTTTGTCTGCCCTCAGCTTCTCCTCTGTGAAATGGGAACAATAGATTAATATATGTAAAGCATGGAGAACAGTGCTAATAAGCTCTATATGGGCGCTATGTAAGTGTTCACGATCAAGAGATCACCTCTTCCCACACCAGTCATCAGATGCTTGAGAACAGGAAATCTGTAACCCCCAACCCTATCACAGATGGGCAACCCCCACAAGAGCATCTACTACATGCAAAACATTCAATATGTGCATTTGTATGTGGGCTCGCCTGGGAGTGCTTCCTTTAAACAAATCTGCATTTCCTTCTGGCCTGAGGTCCACTGTCATCAGTGAGATGGAAAACAGCTGGTGAACACCCTTTTCTATTGCCCCTAGCACTTCATGACCATTCTCGGGTTACCCATCAGGCTCTTCCTTTCCATGTGAATCCATTCTTCAACACTGACACACACAGATGCCCTCCCAGCCCTTTAATGATCTTCTTTCCTTGGCCCAGAACCTGCCCCAATTCTCTGGGTCCATGTTGCCCAGGAGAGCTCCAAATAGGACAAGCACACACTTTTCTCCAAAACACCTTTTCCGGTTTTGATCCAAAAAGTGCTCTGGTGCATATACAGTGAAATACTTTTGAAAACACGATTCCACATACTTTCTGACTATTTCCTGCACCTTAACCCGATGGATTAAGGTGCTCCGGATGGAAAGGAGTGGACTGTGCTCATAACTGAGAAAAGATATGTGAGCTGATAAATATCTTTGCCCACTACGACTTAGATCAGAACCAGAAAGTAGGCTTCATTTAATTCTCCTTTTTAGTCTTTATTGTCTGTACTCTTTCCAGATTCTAAGGTTATGTCTAAATTCAGTAAGAAGTGGGCACTAATCAAATTGTAGTGGGTGCCATGGACTCAGGAGTTGGGAATAGTTTTGATATTTGTTAGACCTGCCCTAGACCTTTCTGTCAGTCTGTGTACTAACCCGGTAAACTTATAACACGCTGCTATGCACATATTCTCATTTAAAGAATGCAGTAATAAGCATTTCTAGTCAAATGTTTTCTCAATTATTTTGATTTCTCAAAAATGACTTTTAAGATTAAAAATATTCAACAAGGTTGCAATTAGCCTTAAAATGTGTTTCTTGGAAAAAATGACCTAAGCTATTATCAGCTTATCTATCACTATTCAACTTTAGAATAACTACCTGCTCACTGAGCCAGGGCCTAAAGGAATCCAAAACAGTAAGTTTTGACTTGGAAGATGAAAAAATAGGGATTTAGAGTACAGTAGGGTCCTATTTAGCATCAGGAAGTTCTTGAAAACTGCAACTTTCAACTAAATGACATATAACAAAACCAATTTCACCAAAAGCTAATTGATACAAATAAGAGTTGAGTTCCTAAGGCATATTTCTGGTTACACAAACATCAACAAACTTCTAACTAAAGACCTAAAACACTTTTAATATTAAATATTGAAATAAATGTGAGCTATACATACATTTGAGAAAGATGAATAAAAACAAGTGAAAGAGTCATCTTCCAACCCATTTAGTTTGTTCAGGGCTGCAGGGGGCAGGAGCTGCCCAGACAGGATGCCCTTCCATCACAGCATGCACTCACACCCACGCTCACTGGGGCGGGGACAAGCAAACACATCAGTTCACCTCACAGGCCCATCTCTGGGGTGTGGGTGGAAACCAGAGTCCCCAGAGAAAACCCACATAGACACGAGAGAATGTGCCAATTCCACACAGATAGGGGCCCCAGCCAAGAATTGATTTTTTCTGTCATTGTTATAACAAAATGATATTGAACAAAATGACGTCACTCGAGGACTTGTTGTGCTTTCCCAAACACACGCACAGACAGAGTTACACAGTGTAGTCTGGATAGTCATTACGGGACGTGAGGGCACACAACATTGGAGAGAATAATAAATGGAGTGTCACAAAAATGGATTGGTTTTAGCAAGCTAGAGATATCTAAAAAGTATACAGCATCCATTTCACAAATTTCCTCATTCCTGGGCTTAGGGAATAATTCTAAGTTTCCAAAGTGCGTAAAAGCTACGCAAGAGGCCAAAGTCACTAACCAACCAGATGGAGTAAACCAGCTAAGGTCTGTGTGGCCTGCTGAAGAGTAACCCAAGGAAGTACAGGCATTCAGCTCAGTGTTTCGGTGAAGGGAACTGAATGGAGTGGCAGTCCTTCCTTCTGGGATTTGTGGATCTTTCGTTACTGTATTTTGCCTGCCCTAAGGATGGTCCCATATTAACATCTCTCACAGTAGGATGCATCTTACATCATAGTTTAATTGAGAACTTGTTTTTCCTTTCATAGCGGAACATAACATAATGCCATCTATTACATTTGATGACACCTTAGATGGAACTTGTTTTTCCTTTCATAGCGGAACATAACATAATGCCATCTATTACATTTGATGACACCTTAGATGTAATGAAATACAGTATATTGGAAGGGGGGGTTAATACATGGGAATATAAAAGAATCCTTTGCCATCTCTTCTCTGGGCTTCAGTCACACCAGCACAGCCCTCCAAGCCTTTGTCTTCAATCCATCAAGTGTTTGGAGAGGCACTAAGACTTCCAGGCACAGTGATTATGCTTGTGTGGCTACATGAAAAATCTTGTCAGAAAGAGAAAAGGCAAGCTGGCCCTGTTTATTTTAGTATGTCTTCAGCTATTTTAAAGGGTTTTTTCTTACTTCCATGTTGGAGGTCTTTCTACCAGTTTGGAAAAGTGCTTCCCTTCCTCAATTCCCCAAACACGCCAGTTAAATTTTAAAGCTTCGGGGTTTTCTATGTGGCCCTCTGTTTCTGTTAGATCAGGGAGCAGCCACTGAAGAAGGAAGGAATGCTTTCAGAGTGTCACTTACACCCCAGAGGCTCTGTACCACCCACAGTCTTCCCTCTCTGCCTCTCGAATGAATCAGAGCAGAATTAAATATCAAAACTCACTCAGACACTCCCAGTTTCTCCAGGCCTTCGGTCCAGCCTTTGCCACCTGGTAAGGAACACGGCTTAGCTGAGCTGTGGGAATATAAAATAGAGTTGCTCTTGGTGCCTTGTCAATCAACGTCTAATCCCACGCAAAGGCAGACAGTGCAGCCATGTGCCTGCCACATGTAGAATGTTACTCAGCCACCTTGGAGGGAGGGTACCGCTCCTCCAGGGAAATTCTAATAGCCCAGACATCTGACTCAGGGATTCAAGTGGGGGGAGAGAGGAGAGGTGGATTAGCAATGAATCCATGGCAAGTATTAATGTACCTCTGGCTTCTGCGGTCTTGACCATCCAGCTCTGCATGGGAAAGAAAAAGAAGGGAAGAGGAAAGACAATAAGGAATGGAAAGGAGAGAAGAGGGGAAAGGTGTTCTCTTCTGGAAGCACAGACAGGAAGCAAGGGGAGCACATTCTCTCAAAGTTACACTTCTAAAAATAAATTCTTAAGGTACTCTGTTGACATCACTTGTGTTAAAAAAAATAAAGGAGAAAAGACAATAATGTGAAAGCAAGAAGCTAAGAGAAACCCTCTGTGAGAAAACCTGGAAGTAGAGAGCAGGCTTTTCTCCTGCCCGTAAAGCATGCCACAGGGATGTCATGACTCTGTTTAGGGAAGTGGCTTAGTCAGGGGCCAAGAGATGGTGATAAGGAAGAAGCTAAGTTGACCATCATCCAGGTAGACTTCAAGGAGTTCAAGCTCAGTCAGAGAAAAATTAAAAATCTATCAGCTACACTAACTAGCTAACAGAGCAAAAAACACTCATACATATGTGCGTGCCCCCCAGTGAATGCAGCAGGGGTCTCTGCCTCTGTTTGTCTGGGGAAGCCCTAAAGGAGGGTGATACCTTTCCGAAATCCTCCCTCCCCATGTTATTTCCCTTTAAATTACATTTGGTCATACCTACAGAGTATTAAGACACTCGCTGATTTATCGAAGGAACTCATGAGGATGAAATGGGGATGAAACCATCTTCAAACTGAGACTTCGACAGAATTGACAGGTGCAGTAGTTCCCTGTGGAAGAGCTGAGACATGCAGAGGAACTTGGCTATCACTGTCCCGAACTATCTGGAATAAATTGCTCAAGTTCCCCACCTAAGGATATGAATACGTCTCTTTCTCTGGGGAATGTGTGAAAAGCAAACAAACCTTTACTTATCTGATCTACTCCTTTGTGGTTTTAAGTAGGGGAGAACAAGTAATGTATCCTCATCAAAAGGAGTGTTTTTGTTCTCTAATTGAAAAAGCTTAAGAAGAAATCCTTACATGTGTATAGAACCTTCTAATGTTCTAAGTACTCTCAAGTGTTAGCACATTTGATGCTCACAGGCATTAAAGCCCATCAATGAGATGTGCATTTACAGTTATCTTAATACTACCAAGCAAACCAGCAATAGTTCTGAGACTATTACATACCAGTTGCTCACGGCCTCAAGTGATCTTTCCATCCACTATCTTACCCTTCCCTAAAGCCTTTTCCCCTTCCTGGTCAGTTCTGCCTCTTTTACTTTTTTTTTAAACCTTGATTATATTTATTTTATTTTTTTAATCCTCACCTGAGGATAGTTTTACTGAAAGAGAGTGAGAGAAACATCAATATGAGAAACAATGATCAGTTGCTTCCGGTATGTGCCTCAACTGGGGATCCAGCCCACAATCAGGATCGAACCTGCAACCTTTTGGTTTACAGAACAATGCTCCAACCAACTGAGCCACCTGGTAAGGGTACTCTTTTACAACTCTTATTATTGTTGTTATACATACAGGTATTTGCATTTCCACTGCCTCTGAAGATCTTTATTTATAAGACAGTAAGTCTCCCCCTTTCCCTTACTCTCCCTCTCTCTCTCCGCCTCTCCCTCTCTCTTCTCCCCTTCCTTCCTTCCTTCCTTCCTTCCTTCCTTCCTTCCTTCCTTCCTTCCTTCCTTCCTTCCTTCCTTCCCTCCCTCCCTCCCTCCCTCCCTCCTTCCTTCCTTCCTTCCTTCCTTCCTTCCAACTCTCTTTTTTGTATTTCCACAACCCTGATCAAATGATGCCCACATATTTGACAAAAGATTTTGTCTTGTTTCCCTTTCATGACCTCATGCTCTTGGCCTTACTCTTTAGTACTTAGTCTTGTTTTCCTCGTGATTTTTTATACAATGTTTACTTGCACTTCCTCACCCTGCTTCAATTTCTGCCATCGCAAAGATAAGTTGATGTTACTCTCAAATCATCAACTTCAAAATGGAAGTTACTTATTTGTACAGAGGATCATTCCAAATGTTTCTCCTTAAAACTCAGCCTTTACTCATCGCCCTACCACGGGATTTGAAAGTTGAAAAATACCGATGAAATTCAATCCAACTATCTCATTTAAAAACGAGTAATCTGAACTCAGATCTCATCGTCTTTGGTCTTTGCAACACATACTGATATCTCGCTCAGTCCCATCTGCTATCTGAATTTTATACTTGACATCGTCACCTAGTGGCCCAAATGTAGTCTGAACTCATTCAAATTCCTTCACTGAGTTCCTCACCCTTCCCAACTCCCCCTCACTCCGAACCCTGCTGCTCCTCCTTGGTGAATACAGCAACATCCACTACATGTCATCCTTGACTTAGTATCATCCTGATTCCTCTCCCTCCTCTCTCCATCCCCAGCTCATCTCTTGATCTGTCCCCTTCTTTCAAGCATCATCACTAGCCTAGTTCAGGCCACCAATAGCTCTTACTTGAATAACTACAACAGCCTCCTAAGTTCCCCGTTTCCCTCTTGTCCATGTCCAACTGCAACCTCACCACCTTGGAACTGCTAGAGGAAATTCTCTAAAATAAAAATCTGATTATGTCACAACACTAATTAAAACTATGAAAGAACCTCACTGCCATTAAGGTAAAGTCCAGACTCAGCTGGAGTACAAAGTGGTCTGCATTTGGCCTCTCCTCATCTCTAATTTCTGCATCTTTCATTGAAAGACTAGAATTAGCCCAAAGCCTTGCCCCTTCTCCTGTACTTTTTCTGAAAACACTTACATAAGGACTTCTTTTTCTCTCACAAAACTCCACTCCAGTAAGATAAACAACCCAATTTTTAAAAAATGGGCAAAGGACCTGAACAGACACTTCTCCAAAGAGGACATACAGAGGGTCCAGAGACATATGAAAGGATGCTCAGCATCATTAGCTATCAGAAAGATGCAAATTAAAACCACAGGGAGATACCACTTCATACTGGTCAGAACAGCCATCATACATAAACCAACAAACAAGTGTTGGAGAGAATGTAAAGAAAGGGGAACCCTGGTGCACTGTTGGTGGCAGTGCAGACTGGTGCAGCCACTGTGGAAAATAGTATTGAATTTCCTAAAAAAAATTTTTAAATGGAACTGCCTTTTAACCCAGCAATCCCACTACTGGGATTAAACCCTAAAGAATACTGAAACACTAATTCAAAAGAACCTATGCACCCACCCCAATGTTCACAGTAGCACAATTTACAATAGCCAAGTGCTGGAAGCAACCTAAGTGCCCACCAGTAAATGAGTGGATAAAAAAAAACTATGGTACATTTACACAATGGCATACTATGCAGCAGAAAGAAGGAAGGAGCTCCTACCCTTTGCAGCAGCATAGAGGGAACCAGAGAACATTATTCTAAGTGAAATAAGCCCAGTGGTAAAAGACAAATACCATATGATCTCACCTTTAAGTGGAACCTAATCAACAAAGCAAACAAACAAGCAAAATATAACCAGAGACATTGAAATAAAGAACTGACAGCAACCAGAGGGGAGGGAGGAGAGGGGTAATGGAGGAAAATAGAGAAAGGGTCATCAAGGAACATGTATAAAGGACCCATGGACAAAGTCAAAGGGCATAGGTTTGAGGGTAGAAGGTGGGGACAGCTGGGACAGGACATTGGTGGGGTGAAAATGGAGACAACTGTACTTGAACAACAATTTAAAAAGTAAAATAAATTAAAAAAAGAGAACTCCTGTTCTCTTCTGTGTCTCTCATGCACCATGTCGTTGCTCCCCCGGACCTTTATGTGGGTAGCATCATTATCCTCCTCTGGCCTCTAGTCCCTCATCACTTTCACATTATCAATATAGCATCTTCTCTGACTTATACTATTTTTCCTCAGCTTAGTTCACTTTTATTTCATAGAGATTATTTGCTTTCTATTCTGGGTTTCCTCTGCACCTTCCCATTAATGATTTGAGAAACCTGCCCACTAGACTGAAGTTTAAAGGCTTTACTTTTCTTTCCTTTTTGATACAAGGACCTCTACTCACCCACATAACATTTGCTCACCCCTCTCTCAGCCGCCCCCGCCCCCAAGCTGATCAACCAGCACTGGCAGTGACCTGCTGTCTCATGTGCAAGAACACAGAAAGGCGCCTGCTCCAGCCAGGAAATTAGAATTCATCCAGAGCAGGGAGGTCCCCGGATCTGTTCATTCACATAGAGCCTCAGTTCCTTCCTACTGATGTTTGTTCTTCCTTTTACAGCCCCAGCATCATTCCTTTTGGCAGAAGAGATGAATGTAAAACAGGACTGATGAAGTTTTCACTGCACTGGTCATTCATCAACAGTGCCCTGGTGCTGCCAAGCACCGGCCAAAATGGTTTCTTTTCTTCTTATTCCATGCTTAGTTTTAAATCCTTTTCCCTCTGCTAAGTAAGCATTTTTGAAAGCCTCTGTTCACTTTGAGCTTCAGCTTTCTGGCCTTAAAATTTTCTCTTTTCACTTTTTTCTTTTTCTTTTTCATGCTAGACATTTCCTTTTACGCATCCCCGGTTTCAGGGTTATTCTTTTGAATTTTGTACCTCTTTAAAAATCTAAGTTCATTGGAGAATGACCTGTGGAGCCCACCCGGACTCTGTGGGTTTCCTTTCTTTTTCCATCTCACTTAGATCCAGTCCTCTGAAATCATCAGAGGAATATCAGTGTAGCATCCAGACTAATTTAGCATGGAGCTGTTTTTCATTTGCTTTTAAGGTACTCATTGTAAACTTGATTCATAAAACATTGTAGAAAATACAGAAAATCAAAAATAAGAAGGCTAACTACTCAGAAGTTGGTCAACTGGGAGTAATTATCATTGATATTTTGGAGTATATACACGCGGGGTTTTTTTTTCCCCCTGTGATTAGCAAAACAACAGGATCGTTTGTTCACCCCATTTTACTGCATGCTACACTCACTTAACATTCTACTGTACATCTTTCTATGTCAGTGAATATTGTTCTACAACATCAACTTTAAAGACTATGTAGAATATCAAAATATATACAAGCTATTATTGAATCAACAAATACCTATTATGAGACTTAGGTTGTTCTTAACATTTGGCATTTAGAAACAACTGTAGAGCAAACATTGTTGCAGGGGAACCTTTGTGCATATCAGTGATTATTTCTTTAGGATTCATTCCCAGAAATGGAACTGCTAGGTTAAAGGGTACATGAATCAAATTTTGGATATATAAATCGAAATCGCCTTCCAAATGGGCTTTCCATTTTCTGTAAATTTACAATTTACATTCTCTAGAGGTGAGCATGGTCACTTCCCACATCCAGGATAATAATAGGTATTAAAATTTTTTAAACTGTATCCAGTTTTATAGGTGATATATTATTTGTTGTTTTAATTGCATATATTTACTAGTAGGTAATAATATTATCATATTTATTGACTTTATTTTTCTGCTTTTGTGAAATAGCTGTTCATATCCTTTGCAAATATTCTTACTGGAGGTTTTGTCTTTTTCTTAAAATATAGGCATTCTTTGTAGGATATTAGTAGGCCTATCTTTATAAATATTTTATTCCTGGTTTTTACTTACTTGCAAATTTTCATTATTCTTTATGAAAAGTATTTTTATTTAATAGGTGGAGTTTATTATTCTTTTATTAAATACAACCTACCTTTGATAGTATGCCTTACATGTCATCACCACCAAAAGACAACTTTTTAAAGCATCCATATTTTCTTCTTGTACTTTTATGAATTCTTTTTTCTAATTAACTACAGAATTCATATGGAACTTAATTTGGTATATGGCATGAGGTCAGAGAGATTAATTTTTGCCCCAAATAGGGAGCCATATGTTTCAAAACTATTTATTAAATGATCTTTCCCTCCGCAGTGATTTTAAGTACCATACTTACACACAAATTAATATATTTAGTTAAATCTATTTTTTAATATTTTATCTTGCAGTGTTGAAAAGAATTATCACTTTTAAATCTCCTTATTCAGAAATGAGGTAAGATAAGTTTGTTGTTTTTCTCAAATAAGAAAAACATTTCCCTTTACATTTCCCATTGAGTTTGTGTGAACACATTTTGTATTTCTGGTTGCTATCATCAGTGGCGTTGTCCTTCTCGTTGTATTTTGTATTGGGTCATCACTAGCACACAGGAAGTAAATGCACTGGCTGTTGTGCTGGGCAGCTCAGATCCTCCTGCTTGGTTTGTGCACTCATTTCCCGAGCTGCTGGGTGTTGATGGATAACAGACGGAAGCTAAGTCCCTCCCTGGAACTTCCGTTAGCAGTACAGAGCTACTGCCCCAAGTCAGCCCAGACAGCCCGCTCCTAATGATTGATAGGTTAGGTTATCAAGGTCTAGACTCAGTGATTCAAAGAAGGGAGATTCTCAGGAACCACTCCAACTCCAGAGCCCCCCACAGAAGTGGATGTAGTTCTTGTGGCAACTGCATCAGAGTCTAAACCCCCCCTGCATTTCCCCTAAGGTATTGATACTGAGAGCACTCACCAATAAAGTTCTGTTATGTAAGCCTCTGTCTCAGAGTCTGTTTCCCAGGGCACAAGTCAGTCCTAAGAGAGTTGTTGTCAGGAGTGATCTGAGAAAAAGATTGGATGTAGTTGTAATGCAGTTTTGGAACTGGATCACCTGCTAACCAGCTGGCAATGAGGACCTCATGCCCAGTGGTAGGTGGGGTACTGAAAACTACAGCCTTGCTGTAGCGGTGCAATTGCTGAAACTTTTCACTAGTGACAACCTGGGATAGGATATCCTGGGAAGAAAATGTACTGGCAGGTGTAGTAGCTTAAGGTTGGAGAGGTTCTGAGGAAGTATTAATTATAAGGACAATGGAATCTAATGGCTTGCTGAGTGGCTCTGAGGCATTGGAGAAAGACAAGAAAAGGCTGAGGGTAATTAATCACTAATTGAAGGCTAAGTGTAAAAATCAGAGGACCTCCCAGGCAGCATGTAAAGAGGCTCTGATTTCTGATCTCCTGGGGGAAGAGGGGGTTAAGGATCAAACCCAAGACTTAATTATAAGAGTAGCAAAGCTTAAGAGAAAGCTGAATTCTCAGCCCTGGTAAAGATCACTTTGCCAAGGTCAGGGCCCTGATTGGTTAGGAATGGGAACCTGAAATTTGAAATGTATCATTTGAGTCAATACACCTAAAAACCCTTACACTCCAGATCTCCCTGACCTCTCTGGGCCTACAGAAGTGGCCCACTTATTAATTTCATCCTAGAGCACCCCTTGATGAAAGAAGATACAGAGACCCTTGTCCTACAAAGCAACGTATATCCTCCCCCACCTTCCCTGCTGGGAGAGAGAATAATATGCAGGGTTAAGTCACAAGTAACCTAAATGATGCTGTGCTGAACCTTCAAAGGAAGTAGATAAACTATCTCCCCAAGATGCTGTAAGACCCAGGCAACTTATACTCACAGGACGTCGTGGGATGCTGAGGGCTCTGGAGTGAGAGTAAATGCAGAACATAAAGTTGGGCAAGGGAGAGTTTTTCAGTATGGGGTCACTATCCTATAACACAGAATCTAACTTAATATCCTGGCCCAGGAAATCACACTAATGCATTGCTAGGATTGCTCCTGGAAATCAGAGAAAGAGCCCAAACTAAATGAAGTAGAAATGCCAAAACTGCCTTAACAGATGGCAGATGGTTTAAAAACCCAGAGAAGCAGGCATACTACTGTGAATCTACTACATAGGGCCAGAAAGCTCACCTGTTGATTATATTCTGCATTAGGGTCCAGAGGACACCCCATTCACAAAACAGTAAGGCAGTAAAGCATGGGCTGGTGAGAGAGGCTGTCAACTGTAGGCCAGAGCAGAGGAAAGGAGATAGTTTAAAAAACTGGTCTCAGTCACCTACACACTCACAGAGATCAGGCTGACAATTCTGAGGGGGGCAGTTAGAGGGTGGAAGGGTTGAGGAAGAAGGACTTATGGACATGGACAACAGGGTGATGATTTCGGGGGGGAACAGTTATAAGGAAAATGGAAATAGATAATGGAAAAAATAAATGATAATGGAAAAAAACACAATAAAAATAAAATTTTAAAAACTGGGCTCACTGGTAGCCATTAAGATGAGAGATCCAAACTATAGAAGCCTGATAGTGACACTTAACTGTCAAAAGCAAGAAGGGCACATGAACACAATGAGTTGCAAGGTCCATGTGGCAGCCAGGAGGGTCTGACTCACGCGGAGCTATGTAGATGGCATCCCTATGAGCACAGCAAATGGGCAGCCAGTAAAGGCAGTGCTCAGTATAAAAAACCTAAGAAATCATGGCTGGATGATCAGGAGGCCTAGGGCAGACACCTTCCATAAAAAGGCATGATCCCTTGCCCAGTTTCTGAGCTTGACTTACTTTTCTAACTCAGAGGCCATTAACTCAGGGAGAAGCTACCCACTCAGAAGGAAGGACTCTGCCACACCAAGGCAAGTAGGCATAATAATTTCCCCAATCTTCTTCTAATAGCCACTTAATCTGGTAACCATATACTATGGAAAGTGAAATAAACTATCACTCAAGGACGACTGAACAGAAAGTCTGAGTTGGTATCTGGGCACACAAAGTACCCTTATAGCCCCTGTTAGAGTGGGAGCTCTTGAGAGCCAAGTAATAAATGTAGTCCTGGGTCCAATCTCATTTACAGGCCCAGTGGATCCACAAATCTGCCCATGAAAATGTCCATGGATGCCAAGCATATAAATGAAATGGACACCCTTGGTCATTGGCAGAGTCATTACATGGGTTCCTTGGCCTTTGTGGTAAGAGCTATTATAGTAGGAAAAGCCAAGTAGAAGCCTCTGAAACTTCCCTCTGCAGCCAAAAATTAAAAATAAAAAACACTATCATGTTCCAGGTAAAACATCAAAGACCACTGCCACTCTAAAGATCTCATGATATGTAGGATGTAGGAGCTAAGGGTAATGCCCATTATACCCATTTAATTCAGTAGTCTAGCTACTAAAGAAACTAGACGGATCTTGGGGATGACGGTGGGTGACATCAAACTTTGTAACTTCAATTACAGCTGCTGTGCCAGATGTAGTACCTTTTCCAGAACAGATTGACATAGCCTCAAATATGATGATACACAGCCATAGATCTGAGAATCCCTATTTCCATTCCTACCACCAAAGAATGATCATAAATAGCTCTCTTTCACTTGGGAACAGACAACAGAATACATTAACCATCCTGCTCTGTCATACTATGACATTAGGAGACTGGATCTACTGCATGTTTTTCAGAATATCACACTGATCCATATTGATCAGCATGAGTAAAAAGTAACAAGCATGTTGGAAGCCTTAGAAAAACGCCTCTCCAGAGGACAGGAGATAAACAAAAGTTCAGGAATTTTGCTGTATCTGTGAATTTTTTAGAGATCCAGGGATGCCAATTCACACCCTCTGAAATAAAAGACAAAATTCTGCATCACACACCTCCTATCAATAATAAGAAAGTGCAGTGTCTGGGAGTTGAGGTTCTGGAGACAGCATTTTCCATATTTGAAAATATTGCTTGGATCTCCCTATTGGGTGACAATATTGCTTGGATCTCCCTATTGGGTGACACTATAGGCTACCAGTCTGGAGTAGATTCCAGAGCAGAAAAGGGCTGTTGCAAGGCAGAACATGTTGTAATGAAAGCAGGACTACCAGACCCTGTGGAATTAGAGGTATCAGTGTGTAGGAAAGATGCTCTATAGAGATTATGGTAGGCCCACTGAAAGAATCACAGAACAGGCCCCCAGGGTTCCGGAACGTGGACATGCCACTTATAGTGGTGAAGTGAGGTCAGTTGAAAAATGGTTCCTGTGTGCTACTGACTTCTGGTAGAGCAAACTATGGACATCAAATGACAGTGTAGCCAGAGCTGCTCATGATTTCCTATAATCAGGTATTGTACCATTGGCTGGAATTGCTCAACATGAACTAAACTCTATCAAACCTAACAAGTAATGAAGTGAAGGGAGGCCAAGCAGCAAGGCCTAATAAAGTGAATGTTGTCCTACAAGCAAGCAGCACAGCAGGTGGCCTAAACCCCCCATTCATTCACTGCTATTACACCAATGCCTCACCTTCAGTTCAAATGTATGGTCATGTAGGCAGAGTCCTTTAAGACTCTTCCATAAGACCAAATGACAAGGGGAAAAAAGGATGAGCCAGGGTCACACAGTGAAATTGGACAGGACTATACAACAGCACCACTCAAAGGCTGTCTAAAATGTCAGTGGTAACAGAAAGTCCTCCCAAGGGGCAGAACTTCAGAAGATGTACCTGGTAATGCACTTGTGTGGAATGAGAAGTGGATCAAGGAAACAATGTATGTGGACTTAAGGCCCAGGTGAATGGCTTACCTGGTGTGTCCAGAGTCTAAAGGAGAGAAATTGAAAGCTCATGCACAAGAAAAGTTCAGGAAAAAGCATGGAGATGAATTTATAGAAGCAGGTGTGAAATGTGAAGGGCTTTCTCTCTCATGTTAACTAACCCACTAAACCAACAGGCAAGCAGGTTGCCCTGTCCAGCTGATGTTATAGCCAGCCTCTGCATCGGCCACTCCAATGCTGGCAGAATGTGTATAGGAACAGAATAGCCATAGAAACAGGGAGGTGAGGGCTGTGCATGGGCCTAGTGGCATGAACTCCCAGACATCAGAACTGATATAGCTACTGCTGCCACCAAATGTCTAGTCTACCAATAGTAAAGATCAAAGCTGAGTTTCTGAAATGACACCATTTCGGACGACCAATGATTACATTATACTCCTTCTATCCTAGAAAGTGACTGACCTTGATTATAACTGAAACACATTCTAGCTACCCATTTGCCTTTCCTGTCCACAGGCCTTGGCCAGCAACACAATTTTAGGGTAGACTATTTGATCTGTTGACCCATATCCTACAAATATCACTTTATAGCAAAGGAAGCACAACATTGGGTACATGGTCATTAGTACCCACTAGTCCATCCACTAGTCCTATAACGTATCACATCACCCAGAAGCTGTCAGCCTGACAGAGCAGTGGGATGGCCTTTTGAAAGTGTAACTGAGCTGCCAGTTGGAGAACACACTCTGTGAAAATGGGGCATCCTTTCCAGGATGTAACAGATACCCTAAATCTATGCACATTACACAGTGCTGCATCTCCATAGACAGAATATATAGGTTCAGGGGGGAAAAAGCTGGAAACAAAAGTAGTACCACTTACCATCATTCACAGTGACTCCCTTGAGGGAATCTGTGACTCCTGTTCCTGAGCTCTGTAGACTTGGTAACCCTGGGTCCCCGAGAAAGAAAACTTCCAAGATGATACAACAAGAATCCCATTAAACTCTATGCTATGACTTCATGGTTGTTCACTTCAGGATCCTCAGTCCACATGGTTGTTCACTTCAGGATCCTCATGCCAAGAAACCATAAGCCAATGAATCACTAAGGAACTGACCTAATCATCAGGAGGAAACAGGGCAGCTGATATATACTGGGCCATGGAATAATGTTCTTGGAAGCCAAGCGGTCTAATGGGGTATCTCCTGGCAGCACCTTGTTCAATTTTGACAGTAAGTGGACATGTACACAGCTATTGCCTGAGAAGACCTTAAAGACCAGGGACTCTGCCCACTCAGACATGCAGGTCTTATCCCATGGTAAACACCTAGACCAGCAGAGGTGCTAGACAACAGTGAGATGAAGCTAAGATGTGCAGTAGAGAAGGATGGTGAATACCAGTTGCCATCTTGAGACCAACTACAGAAGTAAGGGCTGTAATTCACTCCACTTACCTACCTCTTCTGAGGCTCTCTTTTTTCATTAAAATCTTCTTTTATATTTATTGATTTCTTTTTAAGATTATAGTTTATTTTTCTTTCTTGAGCTGAATACTTGGCTTGTTATTTTAGTCTTTCTTATTTATTAATTAAAACACTTCAGATTATACATTTTTCTTTGATAATAGCTTTGGCTATATTCCATTAGTTTTTTTGTGTGTGTGCGTGGTATTCTCATCTCTTGTGTAAATAATTTGGAATTATACTTTTATTTTTCTTTGAACTAAATTTAAGAGTGCTTAATTTCAATTTTTTAATTTAACTAAAAATTTCTCTTTAATATATTTTCATAGGGTACCTACCTTTCTTAAATGTTTATATAAATTCAATAATCTAGTAGCCTTAATTTTTACAACCAAAACTCTTGAGTTAGTGGCACATTGCTAACACACAAGTGATTTCTTAGATCGTATTTTCACCTTATAGAATATCCTTCGTCTAGCCATAATTCCCTTCTCCATCCTTAAAAAAAAATTCTGGCAGGTATTACCCACCATCCTCCAACTTGCTAGAGTCCAACTTCCCATTCACATTGCCAAGTTCAAACCTCAAACCAAGCTGCTTTACTGGAACTGTTACCACAAGCAAAATGCCTCCTAAACAAAGTTTCAGTGTTTTCTATACTTTCCCTTTCATTCATGAATGGAATAAATAGAGCCTCTAACCCTGGCTTGCTTGAGTAAAACCTACCATGTTCTTCCAGCAGTCCTTTTCTCCTACTAGAACCTTCATGCCAAATCCAATTCTTCTGTGGCTCTGAACTTTACATTGAACTCCTTGCCTTCAGAAATATGGAATACTAAAAATAGCACCCTTTCACTGAATTCATAATCAAGGTTCCCACACTGTATTGTCTATGGGTAGCTGCTTTTTGCCTTCAGAGCAAGACCTAAGATTGAAATCCACTATGTGTGTGACCCACAGGTTTATCCCTGTTGCTGCTTCTCCTTCCAGGAGCTGCACAAATTCTCTTTTCTTTTGAAAACAGAAAAACAAGCCAGCAATGCTCCCATATATTTTGCTTTCCCCCTCGCCCACATTCCCTATACCCTTCCCATTTTGTACCATGACACAATACTAGAACATTTCATTTTCAAAGTCCCAGTATGAACAATCGCTAGCACTCCCATATTGCCACAACCAAAGACAGATAAGAAAAATTCTCAGGTATCCAGCTAAATTCCTGTAGTTCTGCATTTTGAGTCCTCCCCCAACCCTAAGGAAATAAAGTTGAGACCAGCCCAGGCCCCAGCAAACAGGCAACTGCTGGGACTTGAGTACAAGGCAACCCACCACAGTGAGCCCAAGTTGAATTCCTGCAAGATGCATGCAAAGCCACTGAGAAACACATTAAAATGGCAAGGCCAAAAACAGAACAGTGCTTTCCAGGGAACACATGGTAGGAGTAGCAGTTGTCACAAAGCTGGAACAAAAAAATCCAGGTCTGATGGAACTACTCTGTACCCAGCTGTGGTGGTGGATGCGTGGCTCTACACACGTGTCAATATCCACAGAGTGGTTCACCAACAATAATGATTTTTACCATAAAAAATAAGATAAAATAAATGGCAAGGCCAGAATACAGAAGCAGAGCCAGAGTTCAAATGTACTGGATTAAAATGGGGATAAATCAGCAAAAATGGCCACCAATGGCATTGAGTATCTCCTACTACCCTCTGCTGATCAGTGAGAATATGGTGTGTGTGGATGGTGAGGGGACATAGAGAAATATTATCTGCATCTGCCTGCTAGTAGACGGGCATTGTTTTTGCTTGTGACAGATTCTGCATATCTTATAACCCCACGGCTTTCCCCAGCCACCTCCATTTCCTGATGTATTCCACTGGCACCACTGAGGAATCTCACAGTTTTCCACTCATATATTTGGAGGTTCTCTTGGCTGGCTTCATCTCAGTATGTACTGCTCATTCACAGGCAGAGCTCATCTTATATGAATGAGATGAAGTATGTAGAGCAGATATTGTGCCCATCTTACAGATGAGGCAATAGAGGCATTAAGAGACTAAATGACTTGTTCTAAACTTGTGGGAGGGAAGCATCTGGGCTAGAATTTGTATAACTATCCAATTAGTTATCTTAGAATTATGCTGAAGTATGTAGACTTGTAGTCATTCTCAATGGCAACTTCAAATGGAAATAAGTAGATGTCTATGCTTCAGTATTTACATAGTTTGCACAGACATAACTCATCACCATCTCAAATTAGATAAGCACATTCTGTAGTCATGTATCCTAGGGCTACCAATATAGTCCTTTGTTTGTCATTATCACATGACCGTTCTTAGTTTTACCCTGTTTTGCCTTCAACCAGCAACATACCTAGTCCTGTAACCTAGAGCTTCTTTTGATTCTCATTAGATTTTCCAGTGTAAATATTAAATGTGTAAAGCTCAGTAATTCTTATAGATCACAAACAGCTACCAGAGCCCCTAGGAACAACAGCCTCACTCTATTCTCTGTTCAAACACATGGGCCCCTTATTCCCTCCAATATTAACCAAGTTCCAGGGTGTTGTGCAATGGCACTATTTATAAAGGAGAAATTGCTTCTAAAGTTAAAAGATATAAGGCAAAGGAGAAAGATCAAGCTTTGGTGTTGATCTCTCTTGTGTTTCAGCAGTATTTTATAACTATGTCTACACACAGCTCAAATGCTTTGGCAGTAGATGAAATGTATTGCACCTTGCACATACAGCAAGGATGTGCAAAATGCACACTCCCTGCCATGTCGGACCACTTGGACTCCTTCTGCCACAGGATACCTGCTGGCCTCGGGGATGCAAGGTAGCCTCTGATGACACACCCATGATTGTGTTTACACCCACCAAGACACATGCACTTTCTACTAGTTTTTCTGGGGCATACGAGCATCATTCAAGGGGGTTACCAGATCTGAAAGCTTCTTGAGAGAATCTATTCTAGAGTAGTTCACCTGAGACACTAATCCTAAAGTCACCCACTGAGCTTCCATGAGGAAGAAATAACACAGAAAGCTTTTATTCAAAAATAGAAGCCCCCCAGGAACTTATGAGCAATACAGCAAACTGAGATACAGACGTGAAAATATGTGTTTTGGAAATCAAGATGAAGACAGTTTTTCTGTCTGTACACACACACACACACACACACACTCACACAGGGGCTCTAGTGTTTCTCCAACAGAACCATCCAAAACACCACTGTTCATCCACGATACTTCCCAATGTCAAGTCCTTCACACTACTCTATATATTTGGGGAAATCCTATTGCCTAACAAGTAGAAGTTGCAAACACCTGGCAAGAGGGTGGTAATGTTCTCCTCCTATGTCCTCCTATTTGACTATAGTGCTCCTACTTGCTGAACCCTACCTTAATCTGACAATCCTAAAACACAATGGTCCAGGCAACCACTACCGTTAGATCCTCATTGACAAGGGAGTAGAACCATGCTTAAACGTTAACTGCCCACATTTTTCTTTTTCTCAACTTACCATTAATATATTGACTTAGTCATTCATTGATTCAACATATGCTGAACTACTATTATATACTGTCCACTGCAGGGATAAAGGAATAAAAGTGATGTAAAGAAGCCCAGGTAGGAGGCCATATCAGGTGCATGTGGGAAGGGAGAGATTGGCATGATTTGGGAGTAAAAATATAAGTGGATGATCAGGCTTAGAAAAGAAGTAAATGACTATGGGATTGGGCATTTTTTGTTGGAAATTTCTTTATAATAACTAAGTATACATATCCATTAGGCACCTGGATAAAAGAGGAAAAAGGTATGGGTTTAATCTATAGGTCAGGGTTATCAGAGGAATTGGGCAGAGAAGGCTGTCAAGACCAAACAAACCTGGAGGCATGCCAGACTGTGAGGACTGAGGACCCGGTGAGGATGCTGAGGGAGGTCAGGCGATGACTGGAGGAGGAACTGAGAGAGCAAGGAGCCAGGGCACCTAAAGGAGCAGAGGTTTCCCTTTTTTGAAGATGCAAGACACAAAACATTCTTATTTTAATTCAAAAATTTTCTCAATGAAACAATTTGAAATATTCATTGAGGCTATACCTTAAAGGAATAACTGATTGTACAAGAGACTGTCCTCACCTTCAAGAATTCTGAGTCTGAGGGACATGTGCATGTTAACAGACATTATATGCAAGTATCTTATTTCTCACCAACAGTAAGTAATGACTTTGGATTGATTACAAATTATTCAAGTTAATGGCATAAATGAACAGTATGCTAGTAATGCACTTGCATTAGGAGTTTGATCTTTTAGTCTTTAAATGCGTTTCTCTACCTTAGCATGGTGTAAAGTTAAAGGTAGCATTACCTCCTTGAAAGCATACGCTGAGGCTTAAGTTTCTAGAATACAGCCAGGACCAAATGGAGTGTTTGCTAAAGACAGCTGAAAACAATATAATTGGACAGTGTCTCAAATGTGGTAAAGGAGGGGAAAAGCGTCAATCTTAGAGCAGTGGTGCCTGACAATTAGGTCAGTGGGATGGAGCAAGGCCATCAAGGGATTAGAAATCATGAAAAGGGCAAATAGGCCAGGAAGCAGAATGAATACAGGATGCAAGGGGGACCTTAGCAAGGGTGAAGGAAGAGGGCAAAATTGCTAAATATGGGCTGAGTGTGGGACATATTCATGGCTCAGGAATTTGTCTGAAGACCTAAAGGAGTGACAGGACTGGATGGAAGGACTAACACACACCAGAGTCTGAAGTTCCAAGTACAGCAAAGTCTTGATGAAAGAAGACAAGTCTATGTTTGACTGGCAAGTGGCAGCAGCCCATGTACTCCCTCTGCAGTCTCACATTGCCTTGTGATTGAGTCTGACTGGGACCAGGGATAGCCCATTTCCCTTTGCCCACCAGGCTGCAATCACTGTTGAAGACTACGTGTGGATGATATATGTGTAAATGTGTGACAGAATGTTAAGTGACTGGCATTTATCTATATAATTAGATAAGTAAATGAATGAAATAAACCAACACTAATCAGGGCAGCTGAAATCCAGGGTCATTAGAAAATGTTTCTTATTAACAGAAAGGTATGAAAAAGGGGAGGGTATAAAAGACTCTTCATGGCTTTTCCCCTTTATTCCTTTCATTTACTTTTAATTTTTTTCCTTTCAGGTTAAAGCTGACTCCACATCTTAAGGGACCGACACAAGCCATCAAGTTAAATGATGTCCCTGATAGCTTAGTGGATCGATAGTTATATAGGCCTATTCCTCATCTGAGCTCTGTCAGGGACCAAATTATACACTGTACAGGAAAACCACCTCCTGGATTTACTGCCCCTACACCACCCAGCCACGGCAGGTGGTTTACTGCCCCACTTTTATTTCTTTTAAGCTTTAACTAAGTCTTTGCTACAGATTTTTCAGCATTTTCAAAGTGATAGGGCTGCAATTAACCAAGTTCTCTTTCCTTCCACAAAACAGTAGTGATTTCCTTGGCTTCCGAAGAAACCATTTAATGTCATGGTTCTCTCATGGAGGTATGAGAAATCCTCATGTGCACACACAATTAGCAGAGACTGAAAGAGAAAGCCAGCAGATGAGAACTTGGTCATCTACAGTGCTTTTGATGCTCCTAGGATAATCCACTAGAATCTGGACTATTAGCATTTGTAGGAGAGTAACAGAGGAACTGACACCTCTAGTTCTACTTCTGGTAGGTTCTGGGTAAATCGCTTCATCTCTCCACACCTTGGTTCTTCTCTCTTGACTGGGAGTGATTCCACTTCCCCACATTACCTCACAGAGAGGATAGTCACCTAAATCAAATAGAGTATACATAAAAACATTTCATACTCCTGGGAGGGAAGATGTCCTATAAATTCTAGGTTCTATTATTATTTAATATTTCTATATTTCAGATTGATCTGGTCTCATGAATCACTTTCTAACAAAATGGACTTGAGCGATATTGAACTGTTTTTGAGCTTCCTAATCTCCCAATTGTGTCAGATGTCTAGAATTATAGCCCTCTGTAATAATGTGTGAAGCATGCGTCAGGAAATCCAGACTAGCTCTTGTGTGTAGTTAAGCAACAACATCACACAACTTTCTCACCAGAGTCCAGGGCAAAGAGGTTCTCCAGAGGTCAGCCTAGTAGCCAGATTAATGAGTGCCCTTGTTTCCTTGAACTACAATCTTCAACTGTGTCTCAGTTTGACCCACCTTCCTCATCTTCTTGTGTGTATTTTTGCAACATTTCTGTTTGGTGAATAGCAATAATATCCACTAATTCTTTTTAAAATAGATAAACAAGAGACACTGTTTTCTGTTGGTCCTATATGTGGATATGGTTTCAATGTACATTCTCCCCATGTCTTGTGAAGCTATAAATATTGTATTTTACACTACAGTGCCCCACTGCCCACTTGCTGATTCAGTCATAATCTGTCTTAATAGCATTAGCTGTTTAACAATAAGTAAAAGTAATGCAGTTCTCTCATTTCAAGCATAATTCTCATTAGCTACTGTACTCTTGCATCCAAACATACCAACCCAATGCTTTCCACACCATCCTATTCTGAGTTTCTATAAGCAAACAATTCATTGTGACCTGTCATTTTTAGGTCATTTTAACCAACATTTAGTTAGCTAATTAGAAACAGTTGAGTACCCTCAATTTCTAAGTCTGACTCAGCTATAAAACTGTGAGGAAGTGGTCATTGCTTTTGTATTTTCAGGCCCAGACCACAGTTTTGTGGCCCTGGGTACAGGTCAATTTCTGAATGTTTGAATTTAATCAGCGTTCAACTTTGCAATCTGTGCAGAAAATGAATTACAGACCTTCATTGACTCTCCTGCCTGTAGGACAGAAAGATGCTTCCTATTGTTACTCATGGAGAGTCAACTCAGATCACTTTCCCAGGACTTGCTGGCACTGCCTGGGGACCTCAAGGTCTGGATTGGGTCATTTGGTCTCTGGTGTATTCTCCATTGTTAGTACACAGCAATGGCCCTCACCTTATTCCCTATATTATGTTGAATCCATTCCTCTTTTTCTTCTACCTCCCTGGATTGCTGTAAAATTCAAATGAAGTATTAGAATAATAACTAACATATACACCTTTATAGAACTGAAGATTTCTTTTCTGATAAATGGGAGGCAAATGCTTTGAAAATTTAAGTTTGCTGTTAATAATAATGGTAAATGAATGTTTTATTCAGTTTTCTTCTATTGCTGGGTGGTAGGTTTTCAGAAATACTGGCACACCCAAGGTGTTAATGGGTTCTCCATTAGTCCTCTAAGTTCAAAATATTTCAGTTTTTTTTACCATGACCCAGCCATCAAAACAGAATCTCTTTCCATCATTTGGACTGACCTGCATTCATTGATACCCCACTCCAACTGTAGATCATCTCTAAGTTTCTCATCCTGCTTGACAGCCACATCGCTACGCTTTTGAATTGGCAGAGACCTCAAAGTTACCCATGCACAGCAAATGGCTTATGAAGTAAGATTGGTCTTGATGTCTAATCTTAAACCCAAAGTCGGTGCTATTTAGTCTTATCCTTTAGGGATTCAGTCCACAGGCAGGATTACAATAGACCAAGCAAGTCTTCCTGAAACAGTCACTGCTTTAGGAATACAGCCTTTAATTTGAAGGTGCTTTCCCAAGCTGAAAGCTATAATAATGTTTCATTCCACTTGGCAACAAAACAAAGAGCTAGAGGATTTATAAAGTGAAAGATCCTCTAATAACTGAGTGAGAGATCAAATTTGCATTATTTTATGTGACTGGGTGACATATCTCATCACCTATTCTGACTCTGGGACCTTATTAATAGCCAATTTGCACATACAAAATTGACATGATGACCCAAATCGATCATAACCGTCATGGAAAATGCTCCACAGGACAATGACAAAATCCATCAGCACCCAGGTTGTACAGATATGGCAGGCTGTGAAGGTAACCTACCTAAACATCTCCTATTTCTGAAGATTAACTCAGCCACTCTGACAAAGAGATTTGTGTCCTTCCTCACTGGTCTACAAACATCTCTGACACAACACCCTGGTCAATAAAGGGAATGACTTCCCCAAATAGAGATGGACAGGAGACAAAAGCCAAAGGCACTTCTGGTTGGTTTAAAAGGACTCATGGAAAGGCCATGGTGATAAAATGAGTTCCAAAAGAAATGAGTTTTGTACCCATCCGACCATGTGTGGTTTGTAGACATGCACTTCAATACCCATGTTCACATGGAAAGAGACATCCACTAGATTAAAACTCTGGTTTCTGGGGGTCACCCTTTACTAACATACCATTCACAGATGAAAGATAAAAAAATACTGGCCTGCTTCTAAGTTATGAAAGAACTATGAAAGAACTATGAACCCTGAGAATTTTCTTTTTCTTTCCTCTTCCTTGGACCAGAGTAATGAGGCAATCCTAGATGAGTATATTTGCTTTAAAAATGCTAATCTGCATTTAAATGGGCAAGCTTAGGGTCTACACTGGGGGATGGGCAGCAAAGCATATTAGCAAACCCATTTGGTTTCCATACAAGTAGCTCCTCTACTGATTTTCAGTTGGCTCTGAATTGAGGCAAAGAAGAGAGGGGTATTATTTATGGGTTCCTTCAAATTACAGAATCTTCATTTGATCTCCGTAGAACTGAGTTAACACACTTACCCCTACCTTTCACTAGCTTGGAGAAATAAACTCATGTAGCAGTTCAATTCAGCAGTTGAGTGGCTATCCTCCAAGGAGTAAATCAAGGGCCTGGTTCCTTCCCTCCCTGCTCAGGTTCTGTTATCTTCAACATGTGATTCCAAAGCCACCATAAAAGTCAATGTCATTCTAAAAAGTCAGAGAACAGGGGAGCTTGGAAGAGCCAGGCCTGGATGTGTGCGTACCACTTCTCTTCACACACCTCTGGCTAAAACACAGTTGCACGGGCACAAAAGGAAGGCTGGGAAATGCATTAGAACCATATGCTCAGGAAGAAGAAGAAATGGATTTGGTGAGCACCTAGCTGTCTCTGCTACAGTGACAGTCTTGAATAAACAAAAGACCAATTGGTTAGGTTTCAGATCATATCAAGATAGTTACATTTGGATGAGGACATCTCTAGAACAAAGGGTATGAGAATTTTCAAAATAATATATAACCAACACTGTTATTACACAACCAATCAAATGGTATAAAGACTTGCTAGAGGCCAACCTTGGGACTTGACACCATCTACCACAAGTATGCACTTTGAGCCTGCTAACCACTTCTGTGTCACGCCATGATCCTGGCACCCCTGCCTTTTCCTTGGGTGCCAGCTTTTTCCCACCTTACACTCCACTTCCCACCCCAATCCTTATTTCCCAGCTCTCCAATTCTTTCTTCATTCTTGCCCATGGTGTTACTCCTAAGTGTCCCCTAGACTCTGACCCTTATACTGTTCTTCTGTTCATCGACCAGTCCTGATGATCAGCACTCGCTCCTCAGGCTGAGGTTTCTGGCCACAGAAGCTGACGACTCAGCCCATTTCTGGTCTGAATCAATGAGCTCAGACTCAATACCACCCCACAAGCCTGCAGAGGTTTTCCCACTCTCCACAGAAGAAACAGGACAGGTGTGCTTTGGGAAAATAGACTGCTCATGACTTACAAAATTCCCCACCCAGGAAGATTGTGAATTCTAGCTGCCAGAAAGAACTCTAAACACAGTATGTGATTTTAATCTGATCCAAACCTTACAATAATTCCGAAGATGCTGGTACCATTTTCATCCCCATTTTAACAATGAGGGAAGGAAGACTTAGTGAAGCACACTACCTTAGAAACATCACACCAAAGAGCTTCTATCTAATGCAGTTATTCCTGACTCCTAAGTTTAAGCTCTGGGAAAAAAGTTATGTGTATAATTAGCAGTGATTAATGTTTAAAATGAAACAGAAGTACACAGGGTTAATAGTAGGTTTCTCGGTGGTAACTTTGGATGTTGATCTAGTTCTGGGCCATACAGGTTTCTCCTCAAAGAGACAACTAGTAAAGAGCAGTATTGTAGGCCAACCCATTGACAAAAAATCCCGGGCCCCATCATTTTTGAGTAACCACAATCACATTCTCAGATGGTTCTAATGGACTTCACTCTCCTTGACCTTTTTGGTGGATATAGTTGTTACTTCTTGGTCCAAATTATAACATACTTTCTGTTTATTACTCATAACCTGATTTTTCTGATAATGTGAGGAAATTTTGCTCAGCCCCAAGTGTCTGCCAGTGATTTATGCACGGCAGGTAAGCATATTATCAGGCTATATTTAACACAATTTGAAATTTCATTGTCTTTCAGTAAAAGGCAGCTGTTTCCAGATGTCATGAATCAACCTTTATGTCTGACTGATGTGGTGTTTGCAGGAAACCTCTTGTAATACTGTCACGTGCTATCGAGAGCTTCTTAAACTAGATTATTTGCAAGTCAGATCCTGCAGCTTTCTAGTGAATTGTTATTTGTATGGTTTCAACCACTTCCTGATCAGGTATGACAATAGGTTGGCCATCCATGGTTCATGTGCCCTGTTTGGTTCTCTTACTACCTCAATGCTGCAGCCATTTGGTATTAAGAATCTTGCAAACATTTGCCAACAATTCAATCACACACCATATCTGAGGAACACAGTGAGAGTTAATTGGTGCTACTGTCAGTCCAAGAACATTTTATTTGGTTTCCCTGGAATTACTTATCTTAATTTTTAAAATCCTGAATTTCCTTCTATTTCTGCAATGTTTTGAATAGTGAGTTAATTTTTGTGTGCATTTGTCAATTATTCCTATCAACTTATCTTCACTTAAGTCACTCAATGTAAGATACTAATTAGCTGAGCAATTTTATTGTTTAGTCTGTCAGATCCATGGTTATTTTTATACCACATAAGTCTTCCCAGGCTTTTGGTGGCTTCGCCAAATTTCTGTCCCTCTGTTTGACTACATTTCACTCCATTCACCCCTTTGCTGCCATGATATGAATTAATCTAAGTAATTTTTCCTACTGTTGTAACAATTCCATAGTAAATGCTTTATGCACTTATTTCAGGCCTGACACATCATTTGGCTATTGAGGTAAGGTATAATGGCCTAATTACTGTAGAGTAGAAAATTTTGGAAATATGATGTCTTTCATTAGGTCAGAGCATAAAAGAAATTTAAAGCCACAGTGTAATTCCTATAAACAATCTTTGGGTGTCATAGTTTTCAAAACCTATGAGAATTCAGTTCAAAATTTATACCTTTCTTTCCCTTTTTTTCAGTGCTCTCTACAATTATCCAAATTTCCATTCAGTGAACCCAGAACTGAGCATTCACATCTGATGGTATATCCATTTCTGATTCCATAACTAGGTATCTCTTTACCATGATGAGTTTCAGATTTACCACATTTTACTCACTTAGCCTGGCTGTCAGGTCAAGATATTTGGTAATAAAATGTGGCTACCTTGCAGGTCTACACATCGTCACCTCAGTCCTCAATAGAGAGGTCTCTGATATCCATGCACTTACTGATCTTCCTTTAATGCCCTCTCAGCAATCTGGCTTGAGCGGATGACTGACTCTGTCGGCCATAACACTTCGGACAGTCACAGCTCACTGGGCCTGGGTGCGCCTTCAATCTCTAGTTCCAGACCATCAGGCCCAGCGGCTTCTTGCAACTATTTCCAGAATGCGGGGCCATTCCTGAGTGAAAAGACCATCAGTCTCTCCACGGCCTCACCTCTAATTCTCCTTTCTCTAACAGAGCAACTATTCTGGCCTCACGATGAGCTACTAAAACCTTTATGGGGTATCAGAATCCCATGAAGTAACTGTGGCACAGCTTGCCTCTCACGCACAAGGACACTGAGCTGGGTTTTGAGAGGCTTATAATTAGTATAATTACTTTATTCTGATTGCTGAGGTTAACAACATGGGCAATGCCCAAGTATATTATCGTCATCAATTGATGAGTTGGAGTTTTAAAAATCTGATTATGTGACATGTGTTCAGACATACCACCCTGTGTCTTGCTCCTGGGGAATAACTAATACCTTGTTCCTTAAGATGCTTAAATAATTTTGCCCACGACACTGTGCCAGGTGTGAGCAAATCTAAAGACATGAGTTCCCCGATCATTCTTCGTGCGGGAGTGTCTGTGCCAGCATGACTGCCACTTTACGGGGGCATCCAAGAGAGCAGAAAGCTCACCATTCAGCCGATCGGGAGTATGCCAGCAGGGCTAAAACATCTCTGCAACACAGACGGCCCTTCCCTATGGTACTCCAGAGGGAACCAATAAACAAGTGGTTCTCAACTTGGGTCATTTTGGTAATGTCAATATTGGACAAAATTTTGATAAACAGTTTTGGTTGTCACAACTAGCGGTGGGTGGAGTATGTTACTGATATCTAATGGACAGAGGCCAGGGACACTGCTTAAGCCTCCTACAATGCACAGCATAGCACCCCCTCAAAGAGAGAATTATTTGGCTCAAAATGTCAATAAAGGCAAGGCTAAGAAAACCTGTTAAACCAAAGAAGATTTTGTAAGTTTAAGGAAACTGCATAGGATTATCCAAAAATAATAAGCTTAAACAATTCAACCATTCTAAACTATTCAACAAGGACTGTAAAACTTACAAAACAGTAAGCTTCATTTGTTGAAGTATCTAAAAACTTAAGAGATCTCAGCTTGCTTTTTAATAGTTAAACATTTTAGGCAGGCTGAAAACTCCCTGAAATTAGGACTTGAGATTCAAATGAACAATCTGCCTTTATCCTGGGACCAAAAGTTCTTTCTCTCATAAAGAAATATGGGATGGTGAATCCTCTCCACCCCCACCCACGTTATTCTTCACTTATACAAGGACCGCTCAATGAGATCATGCTGTGTGTGAGATAGCCAAAAGGCAGAATTTTATTTAAAGATGATCATTCCCCAAGGTTGTAAAACACAGTCCCTACTCAGGGTAATCAAAAATGAAGGGCTAGCCTTGTATTGCAAATTGACATATGGTTTATGTTAAAATAGGCTACTGTGGCCTGAATTCTGACTCTTCCCAAAATTATTCCCTCCCATGTGCAATGTAACTCAAATAAATGAAATAAAAATTAAGGTTAATTCTTGACAATTTAAAATTAACACTACTTTCAGGAGTAGACTTTTCATCGTTCAGATCTTAGCACAAGGAAGTTATAAAAGTTTTCTAGGCTTCTTACATCTGCTTCCAATGATCATGGGGGAGACAAAGAGATGAAGCTGTAAATGAACATGTCCCATAATCATCTAATCTTCAAAAATTAAGGTATGTGTTCAAGGAGGCTTGGGACCCCGAAAGCCCCCATTTCAGCTAACCATGCCACCCTGAGAAAAATGCAGAGACATATTCGCACAGAGGACAACAGTGAGGACATTTGTCCTCTGTTAGCAGCCTGGGCTTTGGCCCCAAACCCCAAGGTGGAGCTCAATACCTGGTGAGCTCTACTGCCTGACAGACATCTTCTTGGCAAGATGAAACATGCTAAATAAAGTAGCTTTCTTCCCTCTGAATATTATCCTAATTTCTACTTAGCTTTTTAAAGGATATGGGAAGAGGGGAATCTATTCCATAGTGGAAAGGGGGCACCTTTTACCTCCAGTCTTCTAAAGGACTGAGCATGAAAGCATAGGCTATCCAGGGAGAAAGAGAAACAGACAGATGGAGCTTAACAGGCTTTCCTTTAAGCAGACAGTCTTCACACAGCCCTGCCTTACCTCTCTGGACCCTAGGAAGGAGCTGTATCCAAAAAGACAAATTCGGCAGTTGCCACAAGGTGGGCATATTTAGTTCATTCTAGATAAGGCTGTACTTCTTAGAAAATAAGACTCAGTGAATGACCTCAAGCCTCACCAAACCATGCAGAGCCAAAATCCTCCTCTTTGGAAGTGGAATCCAAGTGAGATAGGGGAACTGTAACCTATTTTAAGCACCATCAACTGAAATGATTAATAGGAACTTAGATGAGAGTGTATAGGAATGAAGAATCAAATAATTCTGCGTTTGTGGGTTTTAAGAGCAAATAAGCCTAATGGAGAGAAGAGGCATAACCAGGAGACAACCTGAAAGTTCAGAGCATCAGGAAAAAGGAATCAAGGGGTCAAAAAGGAGGATAGAAACTGGCTGTGAGAGAGCCAATGGCAAACAGCTTTTTCAAAATCTTACTTAGACCAACCTCATGTCTGAAGGTCTTTTCACAGCGATGGCTCTGTCACCAGGGTAGAGCTGCTCTGCAGGGATGACTCCTCCCCCAACCAGATTTCTTACAGACATGTCCACCCACATCCAGAACTTCTTACCCAAGCACCAATAGTTCAAGTTGCACCTCAGGCAAATGTAAACCATGACACTGTATATTATAGCTCCAGTCTAAGTCTATCTGTGGAAGATTCTGGGCTGCAAATCAGATTGCTGAGACATTGGGATAATCCAGAAGACAACCACCAATGTGGATTTATGGCCAAAGCTTCAGGAATTAAGATTGGCTACAGCAAAAGGTAGGTAGTTTGAACAGGTTGACAGTTTCCGAAAACATTCAGAACAATTATTTGGGATTAACTATACAATTATGTAGACCCCACTTCAACATGATGTGCAGGTTAATCCTGCACAATATCCACGTTTGCTTGATATTTCTGATGGTGCCATGCTTGGCTGGGAAGTGGAAGAAGGACCACAGTGTGTGAGTACGGCTATTCTTATCTACCGAAAACTTATTTCCAGTTACTCGTTTGGTCCCAAAGCGAACAAGCCTGTTGTTGGACTGATTTGAGATTCGTAAGTACTCTTCTAACGAGGACAGGGAGTGTGAGATGGCCTCAGGAAGAAAATGGCAGAAATGTGGAAAACCAGGGGCTAAGAAAATCTACCTAGAATATACACAGTAAATGCTCCATTCTGTTTTTATTGTTGAGGATTTTTGCCTTGCCTGAGCTTAATTGGACCAATGTACCTTTACGTCCTTGAAAGAGACAGTCATGAGGGAAGGTCAGCCAAGATGAAATCGGGACTTGCAGAACTATTGCATGCGGGCTGAAAAGAGTTAATTTTAAATACTTTAGGTAAAAGAGTGTGCTAAGGACAGCAGTTGGGGAAAACGCTTCCAAAGTAAATTTGCCCTTGGTACGAGGACACAAATGCAAGGCTGGCTGCTACTCAACAGGAAAGTAACTTGAGCTCTTATCATCATTCCTTCAAATTGAGGTCAGTCCTAAGGATGTGTCCACAGCTCTAAAGATACACATCTGGGGCACCAATTGAATGGGGCACCTTGTTGGCAAGCCATAAAAGTAACTGGCCACCCAGCAGAGCTTGTCTCTGGATTTCAGAACCTCCCTTTATCCTCTGGCCCTCCTCCCCACCATTATTTTCTGTCTTATCCTAGTTAACCACCCCCTTCCTCTTTTCTCCTTCGCCTGTCTTAGGCCCTTCCCTGTGGGGCTGATTTGACAACGGCAGCCAAGCTTTAGCTTCTTAATTTGGTTCACTTAGAGTTTTCCATTATAAAGCTTTCAGGAATTTCATCTCACATTTTAATTCTGATTAAATGGCTCCTGCTTCGCCTCCTTCCTAGACTTGCTATAATATGCCAGAGGACTGTTGGGTTCTTCACATCTATAACGGGCCCAGAACTCCACAGAGGGAGGTTTTATATTTAAGACAACAAAATAACTTTCATTACAATTAATAAAGGAAAAATGAGACTCCCCATGTAGAATCTCAATAAGCCTCCAGTATATTAAACATTCAGGAAAGAGATTTGCTGAAGACTTAGCCTGGGAAGCAGACGACACTAGGTGAAGTTCAGAGCTGCCAGTGACCACAGCAACTTAAAATATCTCCGGCAGCATTCTCATTCCTGTGTTAAGAAACCACATTCTCAAAGCAGATCGGCTCCCTCTGACAACCAGACTCTAACTCACTGACCTTCCCTCTATTAGGTGTAGGGCTTGGGGAGGCACTTCTAAGATACTCATTACCTTACTTAATCTTAAGCCTGCTCTAATATGGACATTTTTCCGAACAATAATGTAGCTTTGAAATGAGGTAGACCATGGTTTGAATCTAGCCTCTCTCTACTGTACTATTTCACAGTGATTCTAGCCAAGCTGCTTAAATTCTTAGAACCTCAGCATCCACTCTTAGAAATTAGGGTTGTGTGTTAGTCAGTGTTTGCTGCATAACAAATAATAACAAAAACTCCATGTTTTAAAACACGCTGGCTCTCTTGCTCACAGTCCTACCAGCAGTTGCAGGCTGGAGTCAGCAGAGCCTGGTTCTAGGCTGTGGGTTGGGTCCACACTTCTTTATTCTCCTTGGACCAGCAACAGCCCAGGGAATGTTCTCATTTCAAGCCACAGGCACACAGAGGGGCGGACCAAACTGTGCAAGCACATCCAAAGTCCCTGTTCGAGTCATGTCTGCTGAGAGTAGTCTCATGGCCAAAGCAGTCACATAACCTAACCTAAAGCCCTCCTCTCGTGACGTTTCTGTAAAGCCACAGGGGGAGTGAAAAAATGAGAGCCAACCTTCCACAACTGAAATAATGATCACACAGAAGAGTTGTAAAGATTAAATGAGATCAAAATACGTAAAGCCCAGGACAGAGTACTTACTAAATAAATGATAGTTATTGTTATGGGTTAACAAATAGTGTTTCTGATATCTATGCTGACCAACACAAAAGTTCAAAAATGAGACAGTTAGACATTACTACCCTTTAATGAATTTTATTAACTGTAATTACTAAGATGTAGCCCCAGGCTTGTGCTCCTCATCTCTGTGCAACTCTGGTGACACAAACAAGTCAGGACAATCTACCAAGAGGTTTACACAAACTCAGAAGCTGAAGATGTTTGTTCTCGGAACCCCAGTCTCCCTGTTTGAGCAGCGTCCTCCAACTGCTCTGGCCTTATTTAACACCCAGTCCTGGTCTTCATTAGAAACCATCAGTGCCTCTGGAAAACTGATGGCCCCTTCTTCCTGTATCCATGTAGGGTCAACAAGAGAGCAGGTGTGGTGCTATGGTGGCTAATCTCTACCTGGCCTTTTCTCATACAAATCTCTCTCTGTCTCCACTTTCTGTGGGAAAGGGCCTTTCTCTGTAAGGGGAGAAGGGAATTTTGGAGCCCCTCCCTCCTACTCCATTTTATATACATACTCCTTTACCTCCCACCCATCCTTCACAAGGAATTTAAAACCAAATTACCCCCCAAAATAGGGACAATTGGACTTAGCAGGGACCTGGAATGTTTCAGAACATCTCATAGCACTCTGGCAATGCTGAGTCTTTGGACCTGATATGACATTCCTGGGTTGAAATGGCCATTCCATCATCCCTTTGGTGGACTCAAGTTGCTATTTGAATTCTTTAGGACTCTTACTTAGCAATCAGGAAATGGAATTAAAAATATTTGCGCTGAGAGTGTTACTGCTGTTGTATATTATGACCCCATAGTGCAGCTTTCTCTGGTTTACAAGCGGAGGCTTATAACACTCCCGGAATGTTTGTAATGAGTATGTTGATAAATAGTGACACAATTGTATTATGATTCTTAATTTAGGTGATGTGTTATTTTTTTATTAATAAAGGTGAATGTACTGGAAAAAATACTTGCATTGAAATATCACCAATGGGGTCAGATGAGATGGTTACCACTGAGAAAATATTCATCGAGTGCTTTTGTGTGCCACATCCTAAGGATGAAAGACTTGACCACTTCCCTCCAAAGTTTATAAGGCAGTCCCAGGCACTTATTGTGGGAGCTCAGTAAACCGTAACTATTAGTATCATGTCCACTTATCTGGTGGCAACATACGAGTATTTAACAAGTGTCATGGTACTAGAACCCATACAGAGGAAGGAACGAGCAGTCTCAGAACTGTAGCAGGTACTGGAGGCCACGTGCCACGCCAGGATCATGGGCAGCACGGGCTGGGCAGCCAGGAGGGATAATCAGGGAGGCTGTGGCAGCACAACCACACAGCAAACTCAAGGCAGCAACTACTTGCCACCCAGTAAAGAAGTGTTCTGACATTTTAACAACTGGTATGACATTATCAGGGATATTATTCTATTTTGAATAACAAATGTACATTTATCATTTAAAGTTGTATCATAAAGTTCTGATATTTCTTTTTTCTACCTAAATGTTACAATAAAGGAATAATTCTCTTATATATATTGCTTTTCCTGACCAATGATGCAAGGTAAATTTCCCCTCAGTGAAGCTGATATTCCAGTTCCAGCTCTGAGGTGCACATGGGATCTGGCCAAGGAGCAGCCATTCTGCCACGGGCCTTAAAGGTCTCTTCCCAGCCACCGCACATGGCCCAAAGCAGAATCAAATGACTCCAAAGTCAACACTGAAGGACGCATCACTGTGACACATGTTAGGGAGACCAAGGCAGTGTGTTTGGAGGCTCCACCCTCCTGAGGGCCTTCTGCCCCGTGAGGACTCACTTCCACAGGGAAGTCTGAAGTTCCTCTGAAATCCTCCAGTCAATAAATGGCAAAGAGGGACAAGGAGAGCCAGCTGCAGGAAAGAGGAAGCGCGTACTGTAAGAGATCTCTTCAGGAACAGAGGAAGGACCCTTCGCGGTGTTCATCCCACGCAGACTAAAACGATGCCCGGGGACGGCACCGGCCTTCTGCCAGCGTCACGTGTTTACCTGGCAGCACTGCCCTCTCCCCAAAATCCTGATGACTAAGGTAAACAAAGCCACACAGTTCAGAAAATGAAAATATACCAGTCAATGAAAGAGTTAAGAATCAGAAATTTCCCACGCATGATGGAGAAGATTCTTATAAGAATCACAGCAAGTAATGGCACATTCTTACTTAATTCAGGTTTAGGGTCGTGGCACTTCAAAGCTTATAGAAATCATCCAATCCATTTAATCTCAAAAATTAAATGCCAATGAGGTTAAATGCCCTGTACTAACGGAGGATTCCTGATCCTCAATCCATGGGCTGGTTACATCATGTTAACATTTCTTTCTCCAAACTGCAGAAAACACACACACACACACACACACACACACACACACACACGAAAGACACTGAAGAGTAATCAGTGCATCATGAGACAGGCATTCTTGGAAAAGATTCATGATAAAATATTCTCCAAAGAATATACAAACACAGACATTAAGATTATTATTCTAGTTTCCAAGACAACAAAAAACAAAATTAGAGAAAAATATAACCAAGAAATCTTCCCCCAAGTTTTGCGTCCAAACCACAATGACACTAAGGATGAAACACCTTTAACCTCGGAACCCTTGGCCCAAGCCAAGGAAGGCACCTCTGATCACAGAAACCTGGGCGACCTACTGTCACAAAAGTACTACAAAGCAGAAGTATCCCCCACCAGTGTGCTGCAGACCAGAGTGATCTGAGGATTAATTCCACTTACATGTGCCCAGAAGATTTGTGTAGGAGGAAGCAATCCAAAGGCCAAGTGTAGAGTTCATTTTAATAGCACTGAGGTTTGTGTGCATGTCTAATCGTGGGATCAGCAAATTACATGCCTGATGCATGAACCATAGAACCTTTCTGGTACTGTGGAACAATTGAGTGTGTTTGGGAGAAAACCTAAGAATAGAAAGCCCACCAAGCAGAAGGCCAGGCTGTGAAGCTGCTGCACAGGGCAGATGAGCAGCGGGGAGCAACATGTTTTTGAGTATCTCCTAAGCCTGGGGCACTGAACTGGGCACTGGAGAATTAATTTCCCCCCAAAGTCACTATTGAGGAAACTGCATTATCCCCTTTAATAAACGGGCAGCCCTCATAAGACACTCAAGAGGCTCATCATCAAAGGCAGACTGGAGGTTACGGTGGGGAAGCAGGTCTGGAAAGAATCTCCTTCCACCCCCATCTACCTGGTGGTGCTCCCTCCAGGCTCCCAGAACTCATGGAATTAAAAGGCCATGAGGCCCCTATTTAAAGGCTCTAGTAATACACTAACACAAATTAAGTAAACTGACAAAGCATTAATAGGGTCACTGATGGTGAGTTAGAAAAGGAAGAGCTAACAGTTACCCATTCTCCTGCTCTCTCTGTTGCTGGCCCTGGTCTCCATTCCTCTCCCCCAAACATCACCATCTCCACACATGAACGCCCATATGTGCACACACGCATGCACACAGAGGAAGTACCAGTTTGTGGAAACTTTTTAAAAAAGGCCTGGGCAAGATTAAGTTCTAGAACTTTGGTAATAGTCTACCTTGAGAGATGTTAGAAATGTCAGGAAATGAGAAGACTGCTGTCTGAGAAGCCTCTGACCTGAGTTATGGGAAAGAAGTGTTAAGAGATCCTTTCTCCAACAGAATCCTCTGGAGCCTAAAAAAGACCTCAATATCCAAACAGGGCCAGCAATATGGAAATCTATCCTCCTCTTTTTAATATTTCCCAAGGATACACTCTGTGCTGAGGAATAATTTTGGAGTATCCAAGAAGTCAGGTTTTGTGAGCTCACTAAACTCTGAGTTCCTCAAAAGCACAGACTATAGTTCTGTCACCGTGGACATCAGTAGCCAGCAAGTTAAGAGGTCTACCTAGATGCCTATTATTGGAATGGCCTACCCACTCCATGTGCCCACCTACAAACAAGTGTTCACTTCCCTAGTGCACATTTCTCCTTTTACCTGAGATCAGGCAGAGCTCAGTAACCCATCACTATTATCATTTACACTAACCTGATGGCAATGAGTGAGAGATTTAGTAAGTGGCACAGGACCAGATTCCACTTACAGAAATAAATACCAGCCTTAGAGCTGCAG
This sequence comes from Artibeus jamaicensis, assembly GCF_021234435.1. Taxonomy (NCBI): domain Eukaryota; kingdom Metazoa; phylum Chordata; class Mammalia; order Chiroptera; family Phyllostomidae; genus Artibeus; species Artibeus jamaicensis. Next base: position 7,458,440 of record NW_026521738.1, read on the forward strand.
TAGGGTGCTGGGTTTTGCCTCCTATGCCAGTATCATCCACCCATCCATTCAACAGACACATATACACCAGGCGCAATAACTGGCACAAAGACACCTCCCACCTATGTTCTCTTCCTCCAACAGGCATCCAGCCAGTCCTAACTTTGAACCAATCAGTAAACAGACATGGATGCACAGATGCTGACTATGCCATCAAGAACCTAACCATTTAGTGGAGCAGCTAAGACCACACACAGCAAAGGAAAACTGGGAAAACAGCAGAACGACAAGGTCCTCAGTGAGAATAAAAGTCAATGGATATTTTAGTGTGGAGAGAAGGGAATCTGCTATTCAGCCAGTTCCAGCCTATTAGATCTGGGGCTTGGTTGGAGATGCGTCTCTGAAGGCAGAGAGACTTACAGCCCTGGGCAGAAATGTAAAAATAGGAAAAAGAAATAAACACTGACTGAGCATAGTAATGGGCCTTCAAAGTTTCACTCCATGCAAGTCTCTCAGCAGCTCTCTGCCATGAACTTTGGTCATTTTTTTAGGCTGTTCAGCATCCAAGCCTCTCTCCTTCTGAAAAATACCTTCACTGTCTAGCCCCAAGCAGGCTTTAAATGTGGAGCCAGTAGCACCAAGAAAAAATGGGCTCAAGAGCTGAGCAGCATCAGACAGTTGGGATGTCACACAGTAGGGCAACCCGAGATGGCAGCATTCTGACTGCACTGTTCCTTCAACTGCACCTTAGCTGAACTGCAGGATGCTGGTTCCCATGGTCTCTCACCATTTTCCAGTCCTGGTTCCTCAGCCTTCTCCTCAATTCTACGAGTTAGCTGATATCCTTCCAATGAAGAAAGTTAACTAGAGTCATGTTTGGCAGCTCTTTAGTTTGGAAACTAAATACATAGCCAATTAGTGATAGAGACAGGGTTTAAGCTCAGGTCTTCTGGCTTCGAATTTAGGGTGTTTCCTCTGTGAATCAGGACACCGCTGGTTGCAAGTGATAGAAAAAATGACTAGTGAAGCAAAAAGGATATGTATTGGCTGAATAGTTGAGATGCAGAAAGCACGCCTTGCTCTATTCCCCAAAGGATGTTGAATCCATCCATTGCTGATATCTGCTCTCACCTACGTGGACTTCACTCATAGGAATCTCTTCTATAATGGTGACCTTCCCCAGGCTTATATACTCATAACCAGAAACCCAGTAAAAAAGGGGGAATTCTTTTCCCCAAATGATTGAAGTCTAGGGCTTGACTCTCACCACACCCACCGTATTCAGTGGCCAGGGATGGTACATACAGCTGGCCAAGCCTGGCTCACATGTGCTGCAGCCCCCTCCCCTGCCCCAAACCCAGGGGTGGAGTCAACACTTCTCGTGCTGTTTTTTTTAAATACACTTACTGACATAAAGAACACAGGCATTTTTCTCTAATCCTTACCCAAGGACATTTTCCCCCGGCTTCAAGAGAGAGAAATATCGAAACATCGACTAGCTGCCCTCTCACATGCACTCCAACAAGGGATCGAACCCACAGCCTGGGTATATGCCCTGACCGGGAGTCCAACTCACATCCTCTCAGTCCACAGGATGACCCTCCAACCAACTGAGCTACACTGTCCAGAGCGACACCACTCAAACTTTATAGGTTGACACTGGTGGAATAATAGTTCTCAAGGAGAATCACAGTACTTTACTATAAGAAAGGTAAATGGGTATTGAGTGACAAAATCTACAGATGTCCACTAGTACCTATTGCCTCTATAGTATGGCTGGCACTCATCTTCTCGGCCTTTTGCCACACGGCAATAGATCCTTTCTCCAAAATGAATCCCACCACCCTCCCACCAACCACAAGCTCTCTCTTCTTCCTACCAACCAAAAGTTTCTTCCAAATTCTTTTACACACATTATACATGCTAGAAACATAAAACTACCCCATTCTATGGCTTTTGCATTTTATTTTTTCCCAACTTTTAATTTTTATTTATTTATATATTTTTAATTTTTAATATATATTTTTATTTTATTGATTATGCCATTACATTTGTTCTATTTTCCCCCTTCATTCCCCTCTACCCTGCACACCCTTCCCCCACCATTCCCCCCCTTTAGTTCATGAACACGTGTCTCAAGTACTTTAGATTCTATATTTCCCATACTATTCTTACCTTCCCCCTATCTATTTTCTATCTACTGTCTACCTTACTTATTTTCTGTACTTTCTCTCTCCCCCCCCTTCTCCTTCTTTCACTCCCCTGTTGCTAACTCTCCATGTGATCTTCATTTCTATGGTTCACTCCTGATCTAGCTATCTTCTTAATTTGCTTTTGTTTTAGGTGGGGTTCTTAATGACTGTGTTTGCTGTCCTTTCACTGTTCATCTTTTTTATGTTCTTTTTCTTAGATAAGTCCCTTTAACATTTCATATAATAAGGGCTTGGTGATGATGAACTCCTTGAATTTGATCTTATCTGAGAAGCACTTTATCTGCCCTTCCATTCTAAATGAAAGCTTTGCTGGGTAGAGCAATCTTGGTTGTAGGTCTTTGGATTTCATGAGTTGGAATACTTCTTTCCAGCCCCTTCTTGCCTGTAAGGTCTCTTTTGAGAAATCAGCTGACAGTCTGATGGGAATTCCTGTGTAGGTGACTGTCCCCTTAGCTCGTGCTGCTTCTAAGATTCTCTCCTTCATTTTAATCTTGGCTAATGTAATAATGATGTGCCTTGGTGTGTTCCTTCTTGGGTCCAACTTCTTTGGGACTCTCTGAGCTTCCTGGATTTCCTGGAAGTCTATTTTTTTTTTTTTTTGCCAGAATGGGGAAGTTCTCTTTTATTATTTGTTCAAATAAGTTTTCCACTTGTGACTGTTCCTCTTCCCGTTCTGGTACCCCTATAATTTGGATGTTGGAGCATTTAAAGATGTCCTGGAGATTCCTAAGCCTCTCCTCATTTTTTTGGATTCTTGCTTCTTTGTATTTTTCCGTTTGGTCATTTTTTTCCTTCCTTCTGGTCTGCTCCATTGACTTCAATCCCAGCTTCCTTTCCATCACTATTGGTTTCCTGTGCATTTTGCTTCCTTTCACTTAGTGTAGCCTTCATTTTTTCATCTAATTTGTGACTAAAATCAACGAGTTCTGTGAGCATCCTGATCACCAGTGTTTTGAACTGTGCATCTGAAAGTTTAGCTATTTCTTCATCACTTATATTTATTGGCTCTGGGGCTCTGAGTTGTTCTTGAGCCATGTTTTGATCTATTTGTGCCTGTCACGTATGAGGAGGCACCTTAGATGTTCACCAGGGCGGGGCCGCCCAGGTCGCTGGTTTGTGACGCTGTATGTACGGGTCAGAGAGGGAACAATGGTGGTCCTCTCCCCTCGCCCAGTCCGCCTCACAGCTCACCCCTGCCTGTTTATCTGAGCGCAAATGTGTGAGTTCACCACCCTGCACCAGGGCCTGCGTGGTCTGTCTCAATACTGTCTCTTCACTGGTTTATCTGCGAGCAAATGGGTGACCGCAGACAGCCAGTCATGCCTCACCTTCCCTGGGACCGCCTGTAGCTACCCTGCACCTGGGATCCTTGCCCTCGGCTGCCTGTGCGCTGCCCAGGTCAGGGGATCTTTTTTGCCTGACCTGCTCCGCTGCTGGCTTCACGCCTCTCACCGGTTTAGCTGAGCGGTTTGTTATTTTCAGACTCTGTATTGCTCGATTTTCTGTGGTTTGGTTGCGTTTATTGTTGTTAAAACTTTGTTATTTTTAGATTTGGTTGTGCAAGGAAGCAAAGTGTTTCTACCTACGCCTCCATCTTGGCAGAAGTCCTCCGGCTTTTGCATTTTTAATCAAAGCAGCAAACATCTCTGGAGGCCATTCTCAAAGCTGTGTGTTAAAAGAGGAAATTCAGAGAGTCTAGAGAACTGACTGGTTCATCATGGCTTTACCAGTCCCCTGAAATCCTTTCCTAGAGGTAGCTAACCGCTCTGGGTCCAAGTCAATAGGGACTTGGTCCTAGGATCCCACAGCAGAGGTTAAGGGCCCAGGCATGTCCAAGGGAGAGTGCTAGGGGTCAAACCACTAAGGACAATCATGTCCAAGTAGTTCTTGGAGAAAGAAAGCCTTGAGGTGGGTGTTTAGAGCTGGAGCTTGCAGCCAAGGGATTAGAAAGCCTTGGAAAGTAACAGCAAGGAGCAGTGAAAAGCATGAAGTATGGACTAATGTTGAAGATGGCAGGCAGATTGAGAGAAAAATGTCTGTGTTTCCTGTGCTGTGCAGTAGAGTGGGCTGGTTCTACATAAGGGACAGACTGAACAGAAACTAGACCTCCATGGAAGGCCACCTTTAAGACCCTGCCCAGTTTACTCCCTGGGTCCAGACTTCTCCTTTCTGCCCTGACTCTAAAGTTTGTCCTACAACTGAGCCTGTGCCTAGCAGCTGATCTTTACTTGAAATTGCAAAACTTCAATATTTACCAAACACCATGCACTAGCTAAGCCTTGGGCAAGGGGCTGGTGATACACAGATAAAGATGTAATTTTCAACCTTGGAAAAATTTTCTGAAAGTGAGAGAAGCAGTTGAGCTTTAAAAAAATGAAGACAGAATATCAGTTCTATAATAGAGGTTTATATAAGGTTTCCATAGGAACTCATAAATGAGCAATTAACCCAAGTGCCCTTAAGGTTGTGGGAGGAAACAGTAAGTAATGAGCGTGGAGGGCAAGTTGGACCTGATCTTGCATGGGATCGCACAGCTTTGAAAGGAGAAACAACAGGAATTAAGGGTTGGATCAAAAAGCCCACACCATGATCTGAAGTTCCTCCCTAGAGCACGAGCCCTCAGTTCTGTATGCCGGCTGCCTGGCGTGGGGCCTTTTACCTGGAGGTGGCTCAATAAATATTTGTGAACTAAACAGTGAATGCTGTTTTGCCTTTGGAACAGAAGGTAGACCTGCTAGTCCAAAGGCCACTGCTTCCTAAAACATTAGCACAGCATTTAATTTCTCATTATGACTCTCTGAACATTTAATTAATAATTGTTATGGGAAGAGGAGAGCAAAGTGATAATTAACAGCTATTGGCCAGAACTACTGCTGAATTGAGTCCAATTATGAAATGAACTCAGTGCACCCAAAAAGAAGCATGAATTCCAGAAGTGGAAGGCCACGAGCACCAGGGTCTCTGAGGGATATTCTTAATCTGAGCAGCTGTAAGGGAAGGGGTGTGCGAAACAGGAGGAATGGAGAAATGATCAATGTTAAATGATAAATATGGTCTGCGCTTTCTAGGAGGGCCCACAATGCCACTGGGCTCTGTCTCTTCCCTACCAACAGCAGAGAATAAAATGAGAACAGAAGAGGAAAGGCTAGAGCCAGGTGCCAACTGCCCAGGGGGCTCTAGCCTCTAGCACTTCGGAGGTCAACATACCCCCATGACCTGATGGCTCTTGATTCCTCCTTTAAAAGGCAATATGCTCATGCTTTCAGAAAGATGACTACAGGACTGCTTATACATAAAGAACTTCAAACACACATGTTGTTCGGGTAGTTTGGGTGACTGACTACTCCATTGATCCTTAGAGTTAACTTGCCCACTTGCTACCACTGTTCCCACCAGGGATCCTCCTTTGCACACTCTTCCATGCACACTTAACTCCCTACACCAGCTGGCTTCTCTCCACAAACTACCTCTTCTCCACAACATAGGTCTTCCATTTTCAGTCTTTGGAAATTCATAACACCCAAACCATTAATATAGCTAATGTATATATATTTTTTTATGGAGAGCCTTTTACGACTATAAGATCCTTGGTATTAGGTAGCTAATTTTTTTTTAAATTAAATCTCTTGAGACTGCAAGTTAAAAGAAAATCTCAATATATAGGTTCTGATCTTTTAAATAAAAAAATGTAATTTCTAAAACGTTATGCTAAAGAAGAAATTAAGAAAAGTAGGCACACAACTCCTACAAATAATAATGGTAACTGGGAAAACAGTATGAAGAGAAGAAAGGAAATGTTTAAAATACCAATGGTGTCTATGACTTTACTCAAGCACAGATTGGAATAATTCTGTACTTTTAAAGTAGCTCCTTTAAGAAAATTCCATTTTCTACCCCCGAGGAAATGATGTTATCCTGAGAGTTATGTGATGCAAAGGTGACATTCTGTGGCTGAACCAAGGAATTGCAAAGGTTTGATGCAAATATCCTAGGATTCCATCCACCCCTTCCCTTCAGGTCTTCATTAACTTGTAGGCTGAAGGGTCAAAGTTAATCTAATAGACTATTGCTTTACATTTTACAGACTAAACTGCAACAAATTTCAAGTGTAAGCCTATCTGCTTTCTTTGCTTCTTAAGATCTCAGAGTCTACACCAACTGCTGTAAATTACCCCTTCATCAGAGGCACCTCATGTAGCAGAAGAAAGAAGGTTGGAATCAGAAAACTAAGTCCCAACTCTGCTCTTCCTCGATGTCATCTTGCCTTCTCTGGGTCTCTCTTTTCCCACTGGTACATTATGCCATCCACAGACCATAGAAAGGTGTTCCCATCTTAGGTGTGGAGGACAGAAAGACAGGATATGCAGTGCAGTGCTGTACCAAGACAGGTTTTCCACTTCTCGGGGGAGAAGCACCTCTTTCAGGCAGAGAACTCACTCCATTTGCAGTACCCATACCTGCCAGGTAAACTCCAAAGCAGGTAGACTTGCCTTGTGCCTTCCAAAGACCTCTCCAATCTTCCTTCCTCCATTACTAACGTGAGCACTGGAAATGTCTCAGGCACATAATGAAAATGTTTTCTTCCTCTACATAAAGCATACCGCAAATACAATGTCTAGTTCATTTCCCAGGGCATAAGTTCCCAGAGTCAATGTACTAACATGTCACTGGGTAGCATATAACAGCAGACTGGACTTGAATCCAGATTAGTGAATTCAGCAGACTGGTTCCCCACAACTTTATATCCCAAGTCATAGGGCAATATTTGCATTGTCTCATCCTTTTCTTTTTAGAGGTCTGGAACTGCCAAAAAGTTATTTGGCTAAGTATTTTCCAGAGTATAGAGACCTGCTTAGTCCTCCAGCCAATTTTATTTTCACAGGAAGAAGTCTCGTTTTCCAGATGTTCTGTGGGAGCTTAGGATTTTTCTTCTGCCCCTCTGAAGCAAAAACCAAAACCACTAATGGACTGAAACTTTAAATAGATTAACTCCCAACATTACCTGGCTCAAATTCATTCGTATCACTATAGCTGTCCTTTCGCCCACTGTACTTCTCTTACTTTCATTGGATCTCTACCTTCCCACCAATAAGTAAAGAAATGGGAAAGAACAAAATGAGGTGGAGACTTAATATCAAAACCTATGACTTACTTTTGCCTTTTCCATTTCTTTTGTTAGAAGAAGAGTGTATTTGCAGGGAGTATGGAGAAAGAGAGCAACGCATCAGTTATTACCTGCATTGAAATAAAAGTGAAAATGAGCATTTTTTAAACACTAAAGCTAGATGAAAGTCTGGAGGGTAGAGAGATATGACAGAACGGTGACAATTGGTAAGAACTGGGCAGACTCTGTTCTCATCTGTTTTTATAAATACATAGTTTTTGGAGTTTTCAGTTATGTTGAGAAATTTTTTCCCTGTCTTCTAAGAGATGCCAACAAAAATTTGCACTTGAGGGTAAGCGAACACCTGACAGCCCAGGAATTCTGCTAATGCACTAAGAGGAGCAGGCTCATAGCACTGTACATGACCAAAGGGTTTCAGGTCCCCTCACACTGAAGACTAGAAAACATGTTTTTTGAAGTAACTAGAGTTGGCATCATCTTAGAATAGAATTAGATACAAGTGGCCAATTAGAATTCATTTTACAGGAATCAGATATGAGAGAGAAGACTGGCTGTGGACAGGCCTGCGAAGTCCTGGTTCTAAGGGTATGTGCATCCCCTACATATGCAAGCTCTTCAGAGGCTGCCTCCTTATGTCTAGTAAAAACCAGAGCCTGATACTTATGTACACTCTGCTGGACATCCCTCACTGCAACAGTTATGCCTTCAAAGGTTAAAGCACAGAGCTCTGATGCTTTGTAAAATTCCAAAGGAAACTTATCATAGAGTTCAAATGTATGTGGACAGGTCATTTAGGCTTTTCAGGTCATACAGTCTCTGTCACAATTTTTGCTGCAAAACCTAAGCAGTCATGGATAATATGTAAATAAATGAGCATGGCTATGTTCCAATAAAACTTTATTTACAAAAACAGGCAGAGGGCAGATCTTGACCCATTTGCCAAGTTTGCCAAGCACTGTGGTAGACAGCAAAGAACTTCTCTAGAGGAAAAAAGTGTTTCTACTAACGCAGGAGTTCCTACTGAGGCCTCTTATTTGGTACTTTGTATATTCATCGGATAAAGTCCCTTTTATCAGTTAGGAATGACTTTGGCTGCAGGTATCAGAAAACCCAACTCAACTGACTTACACAAATAGCAATTTCTTATTTTCATGTAACAGGACTGCAAGGTTAGATGGCTGCTGCCACCGCTCTGCTTGCCCCCTCTCACTGCTTCCTTGGATGCGCTCTCCTCCACCATTCTCAGCCTATCAGCTCATCATCTCTCAGCTACCAGATGGCTGATGCTCTGAGGAGTATCACATTTGACTCTGAGGAGGTAGAAAAAAAGAAGGACGAAAGGATGGGTCAACCACAATTCCCCCCCTGAAAAGGAAAAGTGATTCCAGGAACACCTCTAACCCAGCTGGTAAAAGATTTCTACTAACATCTCATTGGCTAGAATTATGGCATGTGGGTAGAGCAAAATGAAGGGGAATTGGGTATCTGCTTCTGTAGCCTTTGAAGTAGGAAAAGCAGAGGGAAAAAGGTATTGGGGTGAGAACTGAGATGGCCAAATTACGCCTCTGTGTGTAGGATACTGTGTTGGTGATAAGAAAAGCATCCTAAGGCAGAAGTTCAAACATATGCTAACCACAGACAGCTGTAAGAGTGACCCCTGGTGAGGAGGTTCTGCAGGTTGCCTCTGTTAGCAAAAACCTTGACAACAATGTATGGTGCTTTTAATGGGATTTACTGGTGTTGGTATTTTAGTCATGTCGATAATGATCACATATCTACTAATCAATATTCCTATTACCAAAATTTGTGACTTTCTCTCACCCTTGACCCAAGAAAAATATAGAAGAGAGTTTGCTATCAATGACTGTATATGAAGACAGCTAATATATAGGTGACCCTCTCAGCCACCACAAAAAGCATTTCACCACAGAAAGGCAACGGCTAGACATAAAATACTGTACTGTACACAGCTGAGATTCTAGGGAGGACTTTTGGTGACTGGAAAGAACTTATCTCAATACTGGTATAATATCAGGGTTAAATTTTACTGATTACATTTTTTACAAGAGGTAGCCCTTACATTGTAATGTCCACAGAAATGAGCACTTTGGTTTGCAGTCTTGCCTGGAAGATACTGTGACACGACTTCAAACGACAACCTCGTAGTTTAACTCATTTCAATTTCCAGGCATTGCTTTTCTGTTAACAGTCTAATAGTTCAAGCTCAGAGGCAACCTTTAAAACAGTGGAGTTGTTCTTTTGGGGGTGTTTGCTCTGTAGGAAACAAACAGAACCATTTAATTAAGGGTAGGTAATTTTCTGGAAGAGTGATGGAAAAAGAGGTACCCAACCATGCAACTGTGACCTATGCACAAAAATGCCCCCACATCTGAGCTGCATTATTTTCGATGCAATAAAAATACACCCACGGCCATAGGAGTTCTGCAATTTGTCTATAAAATGTAGATAATCACAATTATCTGCAGCCTATTTCAAATAATTCCTTTTACTGTCAAAGCAAGTTCATTACTATCATCTCATCTGATCTTTATGGCAAGTGTTTGGTGTCTACCTGCTTCTGTCAAAGGGGGAACCAACACAGAGGACGACAACCTGCCCAAGAGCTCACAGACCCTTCCTGTGCCCTTCTGTCCTGTACCAACAGAGTGTCTATTATTTAGTTCCAGAACACTGGTTCATCTCCTTTTCACAATGCATTTCCATGTCAGTTTCTTACCACTTTATGCAGCCTTTTACAATATTTAATTAAGTGCTGAACTTGCACTTTGCTACCTAGGCCCCCTGTTTTTCTTTCATTCTATAAATGAATATGAGTCTGAACTGGTTTTACCAGCTCTGAAATACCTCTTTTGGGTCCCCATGAAAATAATGTGCTGTCACTTTTAAAAAGAAACAAGTTGAGTCACCTCCTGGGGTTTATCACTCTTCAGGACCCAAACTTCACAGATTAGATGAACTCTCCTATTTAGGGGCAAGGGGAGGGGGGAGTGAACTCTCCTGTGTCAGTGTAACACCTCAGTGGAGAAGTACAAAAGAAAAGAAAAAAATTCCAAGTGCCTGAGTGGGTAACGAGAATAAGGTGAGGCCAGGTTTCAGGGTCCAAGCCACACCTCAGAGACAAGCTGGGCTGAACCCACCCATGACTCCTTCCTAAAACACGAAAATTGCTGAGGAGGAGCCGCCCCTCCCAATGGCAACCGCATTCCTGGGCCTCAAGCTCCCAAGCCTGCCTTCCTAGCAGGGGCTTTCTCTGTGCAGCCCATTCCCTTTCTTTTGTTTTCGTGATGGTCCATTTGGCCCAATAAAGCCAGCTTTTTGCATATTAAAACTTAATTTGTTTAAGGACAAACAGTTGGAGGTCTGCTTCTCAGGGGCTGAAGTGACACAACACAGGAGCTGCGCTTTGGCCTCAGGGGCTGCCGATCTGGCAGGTCCCTGATTCTGAGAGACCAGCCGTGAGCTGCTCACTGCCAGGACTCCAAAAGCTCCAAGGTGGAGCTGTTTACCAATACCGTGATCTCTCCCCAGATGCAGTTGCTACTGCAGCTAATTAAGAGAACAATTAAGACCAAGGCAATCAGTCAAGTACACAGACCTCAGTCATCTTCCCAGCTCTCAGATGCTGCACTGCTCCCAGGGGGCTTAACCGTATTCAGTCATTCAGAAAATGACAGGAAGAAGCTATTAAATATCTGAAAACCATAAAAATGCAATCATACCGTTCTTTAGCTGAGCCATCCACCAGAGAGCAATGCCCAGCAACTTTAGAAACTTAGCAGTCCCCTCAAATTCACACACTCACAAATAAGATTAATCAAAGCAGCTCAAATCAAAATTTAATTACAAGGTGGAGATGGGAGAAGCCGTGCTGGCCATTCTCCTGCTTTTTTTTTTTTCCGTTTATGACTGACTGATCAATACCTCTTGTATCAGCCAAGTGCATGACGAAGTCCATGGGGTACCTTTAGAAAGGAAGTAACAGATTAAATATTGAGCTAAACAATTTAATCTTCTCCTGGAAGAATTTTCAGATATTTGTAAAAGTAAATCCTATTAGTAAGGAACCATCTTCATGTGCTAGACTATAGAGCCTCATTGGGAGAAGTTCATAAATACAGATACACAAGCCACTAAAACAAAACTTTTCCTAATAGCATAGCAAATAGAGACAAGATAAAAAAAATTCCCTTAAAAAGAAAAACATCACACACACACACACACACACACACAGGTGTGCACCTGTACAGAAAGTATCCATCCATTTCCTATGCAAAACAGAGGCATCTGTTGAAGAAGATACAATATACGAGAAACATTGTACATAGGACAAGGACACCTCAATCCCCTTCAAAGTAGGTACCTTGGGACCTCACACAGTTCTACCATTCACCATCAGCTGCCCTGTCATATTTTCCTGAATGTCATCAACAGTCTGAAACCTCTTCCCTTTCAAAGGTGATTTTAGTTTTGGGGAAAGCCAGAAGTCATGGGGTGTCAAATCTGGGCTGTAGAGGAGCTGAGTAACCTGGGCTATTTGATGTTTCACTATGAACCTCTGCAAAAGAAATGATGCATGAGCAGATTCATTGTCATGATGAAGCTGCCAATCACCAGTTGCCCATAGCTGCAGTCTTTCTGAATCACCTGAATAGTTTCCGCAGAGGAATGTTCAAGCTTCATGCAAAATTTGATGCAAATTCACTGTTCTACTTGCTCAGTCACTTTGAATATGATGGCCACACTGTACATATGCTCAATGACATCTACTGCCCCCGCTGACTAGTACAGTGAAGCTGTCACTGTCCACGCATGCACATTTTAGTCCACTCTTCTTGGCTGCCAGGTTACACTGATGTCGCACAAACCATTTTTGTTATGTTAACAATAGTTGGACTTTTCCTGTACAGACCTCAGATACTCTTAGTAAACTTATTTCAGAGCACTCTAATTTTCTCCTATTGAGTACGGGCTTTACCTCTCAATAGGTAAGTATTCTCTTTGAATCCCCTCACCAAAAAAATGAAAATTTCTGGTGGCCTGGAGCTAAGAAATGAGGCTGATCATCTTAGTAAGAAGCACCATAAGCAATATTATCAAAACATTTTTTATTACAGACTTCTGGCCAAGATGGAGGCATAGGTAGATAAACTGTGCCTCCTTGTACAACCAACAGAAGGACAACAACAAATTTAAACACAATAAGCAACCTACTGGTCTGTCAATAAGAACTGACAGAAAATCAAACTATCTGACAGTCCAACAACCAAGGAGTTAAAGAAGAAACATTCATCCAGACCAGTAGGAGGGGCAGAAATAAACAGCTGGGTGGAGAAGACTCACCATAAGGCAGTGGCTGGTGGGATGGGCAGTCCCACATTCATATGTGGATAAACCGGGAGGAACAACTGGGGAGCAAGACAGACCACTCAACCCAGGGTTCCAGAACAGGAAAATAAAGCCTCAAAACCTCTGACTAAAAAAATCTGTAGGGGTTGTGGTGATGGGAAAAACTCCTAGCCTCACAGAAGAGTTCGTTGGAGAAACCCACAGGGTCCTGGAATGCACACAAACCCACCCACCCAGGAATCAGCACCACAAGGGCTCAATTAGCTTGTGGGTAGTGGCAGAAGGGACTAAAAGCCAGTAGAGAGCTGAGCAAGCAGCACTGACCCCTCTTGGACACCTTCCCCACATAACAGCACCACAAGAAGCAACTTGGGTTGCCTGGCCCTGGCAAATACCTAAGGCTCTGCCCCTTACTATGCAACAGGCGCAGTGAGACCAAAAAAAAAAAAAAAATGGCCCAAATAAAAGAACAGATCAAAGCTCCAGAAAAAATACAACTAAGCACAAAGAGATAGCCAACCTATTATATGGACAATTCAAAAGGACACTCACAGAAATGGTGAGTATGGTTGTAAAATAGAGGAAAAAGTAAAAACTATGAAAAATGAAATGAAGGAAAATGTACAGGAAGCCAACAGTGAAGGGAAAGAAATCAGGACTCAAATCAACAGTTTGGAGGAGAAGGAAGAAATAAACATTCAACCAGAACAGAATGAAGAAACAAGAATTCAGAAAAATGAAGAGAGGCCTAGGAAACTCCCGGACTTTAAACATTCCAAAATCTGAATCATAGGGGTGCCAGAAGGAGAAGGGCAATAAATCAAAAACTTTTTTGGAAAAATAATGGAGAACTTCCCCAATCTGGCAAAGGAAATAGATTTCTAGGAAGTCCAGAAGATCAGAGAGTCCCAAAGAAGTTGGACCCAAGGAGGCTTACACCAACGTACATCATGATTACATTACCCATGATAAAAGATGAGAAGAGAATCTTAAAAGCACCAAGAAGAAAGGAGACAGTTACCTAAAAGGAGTTCCCATAAGGTTTCTCAAAAGAAACCTTACAGGCAAGAAAGGACTGCAAAAAGTATTCAGTAATGAAAGGCAAGGACCTCCATCCAAGATCACTCTATCCAGCAAAGCTTTCATTTAGAATGGAAGGGCAGATAAAATGCTTCCAAGATAAGGTAATTTTAAAGGAGTCCATCATTACCAAGCCCTTATATAAAATGTTAAAGAGATTTATCTAAGAAATAAAAAATCAAAACTATGAACAGTAAAATGACAACAAACTCACAAGTATCAACAACTAAACCTAAACACAAAAACAAAAACAAACTAAGCAAACAACTAGAACAGGAACAGAACCACAGAAATGGAGATCACATGGAGGGTTATCAACAGAGAGGGGGAGGAGAAGAAAGAGGGAAAAGATACAGGGAATAAGAAGCATAAACGATAGGTACAAAATAGATAGGGAGAGGTTAATAGTATAGGAAATGTAGAAGCCAAAGAACTTATATGTGTGACCCATGAACATGAACTAAGGGGGTAGAATACAGGTGGAATGGGAAATACAGAGGGGGGAAAATGGGGCAACTGTAATAGCATTATCAATAAAAATATTTTATAAATAAATAAACATTTTTTATTAAATATCTTTGTCCAAGTCACGTGAGTTCTCCAGACACTGCTCTTTCAATCTCCCCAACAATATCTTCATCCATGTGCACGAAACCCTTGAATTGTCTGGTATAGACCTTCGTGGGGATTGGCAAAGAACAAAATATACCCACATCTATATACTGCTGATGGGATAATCTGAGCTTCACCTTATTAACTCTTTCCAGACTCATTCCGATGTCACAGATGAGCTGGTAACCTACAGGTGGCCAATTGCAGACTACTTTCCCTCCTCATTTGGTGTTACAGATCAGAACACTCCTCCAACCTCATTACAAAATCCATCCAATGCTCAGAAATTGAATGACCAACATCCACTCAGTTCAGGGATTTTTTTTTCATTCTTTCTTCTTCTTCTTCTTTTATTTATTTATTTTTGTTTGTTTGTTTATTTATTGCATTACTGTCTGCTTACAAAGACATATACACTTACATACATTTACACTAAAGAAAGCTCATGTTTTAAGCTAAATATGGTACTACTCTTCTGAAATGTATAATAGCTGTAGAATGATATGCTATAGTCATTTCCTGATATAGAATGAAAGCCAAAAAACACATTCTTTTAAGAACTAAATTCTGCACCAGCTTTATTTCTACTATGATATTTTAGTGCACCCATGTTACCATTAAAATTTTTTTAACTACCACCTCAAATATCCTTCAGCCAACTACTACAATTGGAAAGGAATTTGTCCAATTCTTATTGCTTCTCCTTTCCTTTGAGATGGAAACCAACTGATCCAAAATCAATTGCTCAGATCTCCACAAGGAGAAGCAAGTTCAAAACTTTTCATTAATACTCCAAATTGAAGATATGTCTACAATGAATAAAAATTGTAGGAATTCAAGGGGGAACAGAAAGCAATGGTTTTCAAACTCTGCACTTTTCTCTGAGTAATTCAAAAGGATTTCACAATGATTTTTCCAGGCCATTAGCCCAAAATGTCTGATAACTATGACTATTTTGAAAAGGAAAAAGAAATTAAGCAGGAATCAGCTGCTGAATTTACAGAGATAGTATGCCTTTATGTAGCAGCCTTTCCACCTTTGCCTGCATTGTAAATAGATTTTTTTTGTAAATAGAATCAGAAGAACCACTGGTCTCTACTTGTAAGGTACAATCTTTCTAGACAGTATTTTTGACAAAAAAATCTATTTCTACTTAAATAGGAACAAGTGACCACCAAATTTTTTTGTTAACTACCATTCAGAGAAATGTCGGATAAAAAGGGAAGAAGTAAAGAATGCCCTCTATAAAAAAGGAAAGAATTTCATAATAGACAACAATATACCTTCCTCTCCAGTGACAAAGATTTGTTCACTTATATTTTTTAAACAAGTTGTTTAGAAACTAGGCAGAAAAATATAAAGCCAACAAAGAATAAAATATTCCAACAATTCTTGAAGAACACTGATGAGAAAAGAAACCTCTCCCTACATATTTTCACTTACCTCCTTTCTGCCAAAAATCTTCACATAGAAGCTCTCTGGGCAGCCATTCCTCTGAAAACTGAATTCTTAGTTTTCATATGACATAAAAACCAATTTAGAGGTGAAAAATCTGAGTCCAGACTATATTTAGGCATACTATTCATTTGTGTTTTAGTTACAAAACACAAACCAAGCCCATGCACTTGTTCTGAAACTACGTACATGTTTAACTGAATGCTATTTTCATACTTATTTCGACACTTAGAAACCCACTGGATTAATGAAAATAATCTGAATAATTTTTTCAAAACAATTCACTTTGAGTATTGTTACTAGGGTATTCCTGGAAAACATTGTTTTGATATGTAGCTTGCATTGACTGTCTCAAAACTAGGCCCAAGGAAGTTTCTACTAAAGAAAAAAAAAGAAATTTCTAAGAGAAGCACTGTTATCATCACAAACCTCTGGTTTCAGAGCTTAATGATATTTGAAGAAAACTGGGTATTTTTATTAGTCAATGTGCACTTTCTGATAGTATTTCATCTGTTAACCTATTCTGCATACTTAAAATAACAAAATGAAGAGTAATGAAGGATATGTGCCCAGTCATTGGGAATGCTATGTGAATTTCCCTTCACCTTACATCTCAAAACTCTCCCAGTTTTCAAATTTCCATGGCAGTTGTAAGGGTTTTTATGAAGGAAAAATCAGAGAAATTGGGAGCGTTCAGAATTGACTCGAGAGACTCTAGGATGGACCACATAGCAAACTATGTTGCTATGCACTAACCAGCTTCCTATGCTTCTCTGTTGGAAGGTGGTATACAGCTGCCTACCATTCCCAAGATTCACATATTATAATCCAGGCACCCAAAAACAGAAACCTTACTCCCTTATTGAGTTTTACCATGTGGTAATTCTAGGCAGACCCTGAAATCAGAGCCTTATGAAATAAAATTGACTAACCATTGTTAACATATTTGCTTTTTAAATAAACCTGCTGAGCCACTGAAACATGTAAAAAGAGTCCCTAATAACAATTACATTCATCTTGGTCAACAGTTCAGGGATGTGCACCCAGACCTGCCATAGAGCTGGGATGCTTATCAAAGAGTTCAATGCATACAAATTTATTTGAATGAAAGAGATTCACTCCCTTTCCGCTGTCCCCAAGAACCATAAACTCGGTGTGGAAACACATGAAGGCAGCCAGCTAGCTAGGAGACGTTAAGAAAAGCCATAAAAATGTACTTAATGTCCTAACGTCCTATTTGCTAACATACCTATGCTCCACTCTCATGACCTCGAGGGACGAGGTGTTTCTTGTCACTCAAACCACAGAAAAATGAGTGTGGACCAAAATGGACTGTTTCACTCGGACTCTGATGCCCTCATTATTTAATAACAGGTTTTATAGAAATGGCCAGCTACAGCAAGCTAGTTATTTATTTATAGGTTTGTTTGTTTTTGAAGGCCCTCCAGGGGAATCAAGATATAGCTGCAAAGTCATCTTTCTCTGCCCCTGATTTTACTCTTTAGGTTTTACCTGATTCCTCTTAAGCTCTGGGTTCTGATGAGTGTATATGGATGCTACACAATTTTGTTTAAAAACCACAACTAATGGCTACCTACTTTCTCATCTAATCCTTTCAACAGATTTGAGATAGATTATCATACCCATGTTTTAATCAACTTCATTAAGATAGTTTATGCACAATAAAATGCATCCATTTTAATTTCACAGTTCAATGAGCTTTGAAAAATATACATCTGTATGAATATAATCAAAATCAAAATATAGAACATTTCACCACCCCCAAAGAGTTCCAGTATACTTCATTCAAGTTACTCCCCCTACCAATCTCAAAAACTTTGGCCTACAGATAACAACTGGTAACTCTTTCTCCATCTGAGATTAGATTTGTTCCTAATGTTTCATATAAATGGTACTCTTTTGTGTTTGCCTTTTGCACTCTTTTGTATGACTTTTTTTTCACTCAGCATTATGTTTTTGCAATTTATCGATGCTGCATATATCACAGTTCATTCCTCTTTATTGCTGAGTGCTATTCTGTAATATGGATATTCCACAAATTTTTTATCCATTTCATCAATGAGAGATATTTGAGTTGTCACCTGTTTTAGGTATTGTGAATAAAACCACTATGAAGAGCCCTGGCCAGGTACCTCAGTCAGTTGTAGTGTCATTCTCGATATGCTAAGGTTGTGGGTTTGATCCCTGGATGGGGCACGTACAGTAAGAATCAACCAATGAATACATAAATAAGCAGAACAACAAATCAGTGTTTCTTTCTATCTCTCTGTCTCTCCCCCCAAATCAATAAATAAAAAATTCTTAACAAACACTATGAAGATTTGTGTGGACATGTTTTCATTTCTCTTTGGTAATGCCTCTTAAGTGGAATTTCTGGGTCATATCATAAGGATATGCTTGTGCAATATTTGTATGACCAGCAACACTATTTTTCAAAAATAGTTGTGTTACTTGTTCTACATCCTCAGCAAAACTTAGTATCTTCAGTCTTTTTTCTAATTAAATTTATTGGGGTGACACTAGTTAATAAAATTATATAGGTTTCAAGTATATAATTCTATAATATATCACCTGTATATTGTATTGTATATTTACCACCCAAAGTAAAATCTCCTTCCATCACCATACATTTGACCCCCTTTATCCTTCGTTACCTCCTTCCCAGCCCCCTTTACCACCATGCTGTTGTCTTTGTCTACAAATTTTTGTTTCTCTTTTGTCTTATTTGTTCATTTATCATTGTCAATTTTGTATCTTTCATATGAGTGAAATCATGTGATTCTTGACTTTTCTCTGAATTACTTCACTTAGCATGATATTCTCAAGATCTGTCCACGTTGGCAGTATTTCATCTTTTCTTACGGCTGAGTAGTATTCCATTGTGTACATGTACCACATTTTCTTTACCAAGCCATAACTGTTTCCATGTCCTGGCCACAGTGAATAATGCTGCAATAAACATAGGAATACATATATCTTTACAAATAAATGTTTTCAAATTTTTCAAGTAGATACCCAGAAGAGGAGATATTGGGTCATATTGTAATTCTATTTTTTATATTTTGAGGAAAGCCTATACTGTCTTCCAGAGTAGCTATACCAGTCTACATCCCCACCACTAGGGAATGAGAGTTCCTTTTCCTCTACAGCCTCTCTAAAACTTACTGTTACTGGTCTTGTTGATAATAGCCATTCTAACAAGTGTGAGGTGGTATCTTATTAAAGTTTTGATTTTCATTTCCCTAATAGCTAGAGTGAAGTTGAGCATTTTTTCATTTTGTGTGTTGGCCATTTGTATATCTTCTTGGGAGAAATGTCTACTCAGGTCTTCTGTCCATTTTTTTTAATTGATTTATTGTGCTTTAATGTTGTCATTTGTTGCCAAGCTGTGTGTATTTTTTATATATTTTGGATATTAACTCTTTGTGGAAGGTTCTGTTTGAAAATATCTTCTCCCATTCCATTGGCTGCCCTTTTTGTTTTGTTGACAGTTTCTTTTGCTGTACAGAAGCTTTTTAGTGTGACGTAGTCCTGTTCTCTTTTTCACTTTTCCTTTCCTTCCCTTTGAAGTCAAATTCATAAAACTTTCTCTAAGACCAAGGTAAATAAGTTTAATACTTATGTTTTCTTCTATAAAATTTATTGTTTCAGGTCTTACATTTAGGTCTTTGATCCATTTTGAGTTCATTTTTGTATATAGTAACAGGCAGCAGTCTAGTTTCATTCTTTTGCATGTGGTTTTCCAATTTCCCCAGCACCATTTATTTAGAGGATTTCTTTCCTCCATTGTGTGTTTTTAGCTACTTTGTTGAAGATTACTTGCCTATATACATATGGGTTTATTTCTGGACTCTCAGTTCTGTTCCATTGCTCTGTATGGTTTTTTTTTTTCTGTCAATACCATGCTGTTTTGAGTATTGTCACTTTCTAGCATACTTTGAAGTCCTAGAGTATGATACCTCCAGCTTTGTTATTTTTTTCTCAGGACTGCTTTAACTATTAGGGGTCTTTCATGGTTTCATACAAATCTTATCTTTTTCTTCTATTTCTTTAAAACATGCCATTGGGATTTTGATGGGAATTGCATTAAATTTGTATGCTGCTTTGAGTAACAGGGACATTTTAACTATGTTGATTCTTCCAATCCATAAACACTGAATATCTTTCCATTTCTTGTGTTTTATTTCATTTCTTTTAATAGTGTCTTATAGTTTTCAATGTATAGGACTTCACATCCTTTGTTAAGTTTATTGCTAGGTATTATAGTCTTGCAATTGCAAAAGGAGGATTTTTTTCTTTTTCTGAAATTTCATTGTTAGCGTACAGGAATGCAATATACATTGTACACTGCAATGTACATTGATTTTGTATCCTGGAACTTTACTGTATTTCTTTGTTGTTTCTAACAATTTCTTGTGGAGTCTTTAGGGTTATCTATATAAAGAATCATGTTGCCTACAAAAAGTGACAATTTTACTTCTTCATTCCCAATGTGGATGCCTTTTATTTCTTTCTCTTGCCTGACTGCTCTGTCTAGGAGTAGGTTAAATAATAGTAGTAAGACCCTCCTAATCTTTTTCTTTGTCTTTTTCCTAATCTTACAGAAAAAACTTTGTTTTTCACCACTGAGTATGATATTAGTTGAAGGTTTGTCATATGTAGCCTTTATTATGTTGAGTTCTTTTCCTTCAATACACATTTTACTAAGTGTTTTAATTCAAAAACATGGATATTGTATCTTGTCAAATGTTTTCATGCATCTACTGGTATGATCATACAAATTTCATCCTTCATTTTATTAATATGGCATATCACATTGGTTGATTTGCATATGTTGAACCATCCCTGTGCTCCTGGAATTAGCCCCACTTGACAGTGATGTCAGTCTTTTTAATTTTAGCCATCCTGTGAATCTATATTAGTATGTAATTGTGGGTTCACACTTCCCTAATGAATAATGACACTGATTATCTTTTTATGTTTTATTAGCCATTCACATGTCCCCTTTTGGAAATGTCTGTTCAACTGTTTTGCCCATCTAAAAAAATAATAATTTGTGCTTTTATTATTGAGTTGTAACAGTTTTTGTGTACTCTACATACAAATGCTTTATCAAATATATAAACCTTAACTGTTTCCAAGAAGTAGCTTATCTTTTACTTTTTAATGGTGTCATTCAAAAATCATCAATTTTTAATTTTGATGAAACCCACATTTATCATTTTTTCTTTTATTGTTCATGGTCTCCTCTATATAAGAAATCTTTGCACAGTCCAATGTTAAAAAGGTTTCCTATTGTTTTCTACTAAAAGTTTTTCAATATAACTTTTTAAAATTTCCACAATCCATGTTGGGTTAATCTTTATGTATGATGTGTTACAATGATCGATATTCATCTTTCCACATGAAAGTACATTTATACCATCAAAAATTTTTGAAAATATTCTCCTTTTCCCTACCAAATTTTCTTGGCACCTTTATCAAAAATCAATTGACCATATATATGGCAATCTATTTTTAGAATAACTGTAGTGTTTTGTTGTCTGAACATGTCCATATGTCTGTTCTTATGCCAATACCACACTGCCTTGATTACTGTATCCTCACTGTCAGCCTTGAAATCAGAGAGTTATTCTTATGTTTCAAACTTACTTTAAATTTATTAGGTATTCTCTATTTCCATGTATATTTTAGAATCAATTTTCCATTTTCTAGTTATGAAATGCATACTAAGATTTGAGATTGCATTAAATCTATATATTAATGTAAGGAAAATTGACACCTTAACAATATGAACTCTGATCCATGAACAAGATGGATCTGTCCTTTTATTTAGTTCGTCATCTTTCTGTCAGCATTTCTTCAAATACTTTGTAGTTTTTTTCTTTTTTGTTTTGTCTACTCTTTTCCCCCCTTTGATTCTTTTTTATTTATTTTTGAAAATACTTTACTGACTATGTTATTACAGTTGTTTCAACTTTCCCCCTTTGATACTCTCTGCCTGGTACCCCACCATTCCCCCCAGCAATACTCCCCCTTACTTAATGTCCATTGGGTCATGTATAGAAGTTCTTTGGCTAACTGACTTCCTATAGTGTTCTTAACATCCCAGTATCTATTCTGTACCTACCAATTTGTGCTTCTTAATTTCTGCACCTTTTACCCTATCCTCCCTCTTCCCCCTCTCAACTGATAATCCTCCAAATGCTATCCATATCTATGATTCTGTTTCTGTTCAGATTCAATCTATGATAGTTGTGAATTTATTGCCATTTTAATGTTCATAGCTTTGATCTTCTTCATTTTTTAAAATAAGTTCCTTTATATTTCACATAATAGTGGCTTGGTGATGATGAACCTCCTTAGCTTTACCTTGTCTGGGAAGCACTTCATCTGCCCTTCCATTCTAAATGATATCTTTGCAGGATTGAGTAACCTAGGTGGTAGGTCCTTGCTTTTCATCACTTTGAATACTTTTTGCCAGTCCCTTCTAGCCTGCAAAGTATCTTTTGAAAAATCAGCTGGAAGTCTTATGGTAACTCCTTTGTAGGTAACTCTCTGCTTTTCTCTTGCTGCTTTTAAGATTCTCTATTTTCAACCTTGGAAATTTTCATTATGATGTGTCTTGGTGTGGTCCTCTTTGTGTTCATCTTGTTTGGAACTCTCTGTGTTTCCTGGACTTATATATCTATTTCCTTCACCAAATTAGGAAAATTTTCTTTCATCATTTTTTCAAATAAGTTTTCAATTTCTTGCTCTTTCTCTTTTCCTTCTGGCTCGCATTATTTGAATGTTGGTATGTTTGAAGTTGTCCCTGAAGCTCCTTAGCCTATCTTTGTTTTTTTGGATTTTTTTTCTTCTTTCTGTTCTGATTGAATGTTTTTTTCTTCCTTATGTTCCAAAGCATTGATTTGATTCTTGGTTTCATCCACTCCACTGTTGATTCCCTGTATATTTTTCTTTATTTCACTTAGTGTATCCTTCGTTTCTACCTGGGTGTTTTTTATACTGTTGAAGTATCCAATGTGTTCCTTGAACATCCTAATAACCAGTGTTTTGAACTGGTTTCAACTCAGCATCTGATAGACTGCTTATCTCCATTTTGCTTAGTTCTTTCTCTGGAGTTTTGTTCTGTTCTTTCATTTGGGCCATATTTCTTTGTCTCCTCATTTTGGCAGCTTCCCTGTATTTGTATCTATGTATTAGGTAGAGTTGCTTTGACTCCCTGTCTTAGTAACATGGCCAATTGTAGAAAGGCACACCTGGAAGCAAATTGGATGGGGTAGAGCCTTAGATAATTGCCAGGGCAGGGCACCCTGTATGAACCAGTACAGTGGAGTCTCCAATATGATGTAACTACTCTGCAGCTCTGTGTGAGGGAGGGCTCAGAAAGGAGACAATGCCACTGCCTGGCCTGTGGAATTTTGTCCAGGAGGAAGCTGTCCCTCAGCACTCACCCTGATGCCCAACACTTCCATCTCTCCCCATATGCCACTGGTGCCTTTCCAGCTACTGCCCTGGTGCTGGAGCCCAGAGGGAGTTAGTCTGAGAAAGCCCTAAATACATTGCAGGCTCTTTAAGAAGAGACTCCTGAGAATCTCACAGTTCCTTCAACTACCACAAACCCTACTGGTTTTTGTAGCCAAAAATTATGGGGACTTGTCTTCCTGGCACTAGAACCCTGGGCTGGGTGGTCAGGTGTCGGGCTGGGATCTCTTGCTTCTGAGGTATCTTACCCAATTTTTACCTACCGCACATGGGTGTGGGACCACCCGTTCCACATCTCCGCCCCTCCTACGTGTCTGGGTGAATGTGGCTTCTTTAACTCCTTGGTTGTCAGACTTCCACACAGCTCAATTTTCTGACAATTCTAGGTGATAGTTGTTTTGTAGTTTAGTCATGATTTTTGCTGTGGTTGTGCAAGGAGGCCAGGCATTTACCTACACCTGTATCTTAACTGAAGTCCCAAAGACTTTGTAGTTTTTAGTGTATAAGCACTGTGCATATTTTGTTAAGTTTTTTACTAATTATTCTGTGGGTTTTGATGCTATTCCAAATAATATATTTTAAAAATTTAAACTGGAACTGGTTTTTTGCTAATATATAAGAATACAATTAATTTTTGTACATTTTCCTTGTGTCATGCAATCTTGCTAACAAACTCCTCGTTAGTTCTAGTAACTTTCTTATAGATTCCTCTGAATTTTCTATAGATATTATCATGACACTTTTATTTTTTCCTTTCTAATCTATTTTATCTTTTCTTCTTGCCATACTACACCAGTTATATCAGTAAAATGTTGAACAGAAGTGGGAACAGTTGTGATCTTATTAGAATGTCTTCAGTTTCTCACCATTAAAAATAATACTAATTGTATGTTTTTCACAGATGCTCTTTATCAGGTTTAGGAAGTTTCCTTATTGTTGGTGTTCTAAAAAATAAAACTGATTCTCAAATGTGAAACCATTTGTACATTCCTCAAGATAAATCTTACATAGTCATGATGTATTATTATTTTTATATACTGCTCAACTGAACTTACCAAGATTTTATTAAGGATTTTTGTCTATGTTCATGAGAGATATTATTGGTCTATAAATTTTTTTCCTCATAATGTATTTTTTTTAATTTTAGTATCAAGATAATACTGGCTTCATTAAATGAGTTGAAAAGTGTTCCTTGGCTGGGTAGCTCAGTTAGTTAAAGCATTATCCTCTTATGCCAAAGGTGTTGGTTTGTTTAATCTCCAGTCAGGGCACATGCAAGAAGCAACCAATGAATGCATAAGTAAGTGGTACAACAATTTGACATCTCTCTCTCAAATCAATCTTTTTTTAATGTATTTCTACCCACGTCCTCTATTTTTTTTAAAAACTTTGTGTTTAAGTAGTATTATTTCTTCCTCAAATGCTTGATGAATTTTCAGTGAAGTTACCTGGCGCTGGAGTTTTCTTTGTAACAAGGGTTGTGATTGGAATTTCAATTTAACTACTAGGTATGCAGCTATTCAGATAATCAATTTCATCCTGAATCAATTTGGGTCCAGCTTGTCTTTCAAGGAATTTGTCCATCTCCTTTAAGTTCTTGAATTTATTGATATTTAGTTATTCATAACATTCCCTTTTATCCTTAATGCATGCAAGATTTGTAGTTGCATGATTCCTTTCATTCATGATTTTGGTGATTTGTACCTTCTTTCAATCAGTCTAGTTAGAGAAAGGTTTATCACTTTTATTGATCTTCTCAGAACCAGCCATTGTCTTGATATTTTCTATTGTTTTTCTGTTATTTCAATTATTTCTATTTTTTGTTATTTACTAATTTTTACTCATTTTGTGTTTCATTTGCTTTTTTTTTTTGCTTCTTTAAGTAGAAACTGAAATCAGCTTTTTTGAACCTTCTTCTTTTCTAACATAAACATGTAATGGTATAAATTTCCCTCTAAATACTGTGTTAGCTGCACCCTATAAATGTTAATAGGCTGTATTTTAATTACCACTTAATTTAAAATATTTTCTAATTTCCCTTGTAATTTTTATCTTTGCCCCACATATTTTTGAAGTGTGTTAATTTCCAAATATTTACAAAGTTCTGGATATCTTTCTGTTAATGATTTCCAGTTTAATTCAGCTCTAATCAAAGATTATACTCTATCATTTCAATTATTTTACAGCATTGAGACTTGTTTTATAGCCTAACATATCTTGATTAATGTTCACATGTAATGCTCATACTTGAAAAGAATGTGTATTCCATTGTTACATCAATATTTTTGATGGATTTATTCAAGCTTTCCATATATTTACTGATTTTCATGCCTACTTTTTCTATCAATTACTAAGAGTAGAATATTAAAATGTCAACTATAATTAAGGAAAAAAAACATTTCTCCTTACAATTTTGTCAGGTTTTGCTTCATGACTTTTTTTGTAAACAACAGATTTTTATTTATTTTTTTAAAGATTTTATTTATTTATCTTTAGAGGGGAAAGGAAGGAGATAGGGAGAGAAATATCAATGTATGGTTGCCTCTCGTGTGTCCCTTGCTGGGAACTGACCTGCAACCCAGGCATGTGCCCTAACTGGGAATCAAACCACGATACTCTGGTTCACAGGCCCTTGCTCAATCCACTGAGCTACACCAGCCAGGGCTTTGCTTCATGACTTTTGATGCTTTGCAATTGGGTGCATGAATATTTATGGTTGTTTTATGTTCTTAATGGATCAGTCTTTTTATCATTATGAAATGTTATCTCTAGTAATATTTCTTTTCTGAAGTCTGTTTTGCCTAATATTAAGCTACTTTTATCTTTCTTGTGATTAGAGTTTACACACTATATATTGTCCCTCATCCTTTTACTTATATCTCTGTCTTTATATTTAGAGTGTTTCTTCTACATAGCACATAATTCAGTCGAAGTTTTATATCTAATCTTGCGACCTCTATATGCTAATTCTAACATTAACATCATTTACATTTAATGTAATTATTAATGTGGTTGGGTTTAAGTCTATCATCTTGCTATTTTTATGTCTTCTAATTTTTGTCCTCTTTTCCTATTTCTTTTTATATTACTTTATTAATTCAGTGGTTTTTATTCTGTTGTATCTCTACCACTGGCTTATTTGCTATAACTCTTTGTAGTTGTTGCATTTTTTATTTTTGGTTCTGAGGTGTGTTTTTATAGATTATGCCAGAATTTTCAATAGGCATCTAAAAGTTATACAGCTTACCTTCAAATATATCATACTAATTCAAATATAACATAAGAACTTTATGATAAATACTTCCATATCCTCTCACCTTCTTTGTATATTGTCATACATTTTACTTCTATATATCTTATAAGCCTGACAACAGTCATTTTTGCTTTTAAAAAGCCAAATATATTTGGAAGAAATTTAAATATAAGAAAAATGTGTTTTTATTCCTCATATTTTTACCATTTTGAGTGCTTTTTATTTCTTTGTGTAGAGATAAGTTTCCATCTAGCATCATTTTCTCATACCTGAAGAAATTCCTCTTAGATTTTGTATCATGCAAGTCTGCTGGCAACATGTTGCCTCAGCTTTTATTAGTCTGAAAACATTTTTCTTCTGAATTCAATTCTGAAGGATACTTTCACTGGGTAAAGAATTCTAGGTTCACAGGTTTGGCAGGCTTTTTTTTTTCTTTTTAGAACTTTAAAGATATTGTTACAATGGTTTTATAATGCATGGTTTCTGATAAGAAGTACATAATTTTTCTTTGTGACTTATTTTTTTGGGTACTTATAAAATTTATTCTTTCTTACTATTATCTTCAATTTAATTATAATGTGCCTTGGTGCAGTTTTCTTTGTTAATTAGGCTTGAGTGTTAATGAACACCTTGAAACTGTAGGTTTATAGTTTTTCTCAAATTTGAAAACTTGGACCATTGTTTCTTTAAATAATTTTTTCTGCACTCCCCCCTTTCTGAAAGCCCAAATATACATATGATAAAACATTCTATATTGTACCATAGGTTACTAAACTTCTGTTCATTTGTTTCATTCTGCTTCTCTCTGTGTTTCCTTTCAGATCATTTCTATTACTATATCTTCAAATTCACGAATGTTTTATTTTTTGTAGTATATAATCTGTTAATATCATTCAGGGGAGTTATCATTTCTGATATAGCATTTTTATCTCTAGAAGTTCCATTTGCTTCTTTTAAATGGCTTCCATTTCTCTCTTTATCATATTCATATTTTCTTTAAATATGTTAACCTAGTAATTATAGTAATATAGTCATCCCTTAATATCAAAGAGAATTAGTTCCGGGACCTCATACAGATACAAAAATCTGGAGATGCTCAAGTCCCTTAGGTGGCCCTTTATATCTGTTGGTTCTGCCTCCGCAAATATGGAGGACAAGCTGTACTTTCATATTCTTGTCTGTGATTCCATGTTTTCTGTTTCATTGACTGGTTTTCCTTCCAGTTGTAAGTCACAACTTCCTTTATTCACATGTTAAGTAATTTTTTTATTGAAAGCTGGAATCACACATTTTGCATTTTGGAGTATCTGAATATGGTTGTCTTGCTTTAAAGAAATTTAGGATTTATTCTGGAAGGCACCTAAGTTACTTGCTAAGTTTGATGCTTGTTTTTAAGACTTTTTTAAGTGTGTCTAGAGAAGTCTTTATTCTAAAGCTATTTTAGCTCCACTACTAAGGTACGGACTTTCCAGAGTCTCCAATGAATGCCCTGAATTATGTCACTATCTCTAGTAAGAACCTGAACACCCCTAAGCCCTGGGTTACTAGCAAGAAACATTCATCTAACAGCTTGTTTTATCAAGTCTTTTGCTCTCTTAGCAAGAAGATAAAGTTTATCCCTCTTATTCTATCATGGCCAGAAGTAGAAGTCTGCTATACACTTTTATTTTAATTCTTTATCATTTTGTTCTTGGATTCTAGTTTGGGACAACTGCTGATACAATGACTGGCTTTTTGAGTGTTGACTACATTTGAGACATCAGAATTGAATTAATTGCTTTTTGGTCCCTACAATAACTATGTACTATGTAATTCTCCCATTTTAAAATTAAGAAAAATGGGACTTACAGAAGTAACTTTCCTATAGTCACATAGCTAGTAAGTAGCAAAATGACATTTTTAATCTAGCTCCTTTGGGCTCTACAGCTGGACCCTTAACCAATGCATTTAGAAAACCCTTTGATCTACCCAATATTCTCACTCCATATGATAATGCCCTAAGCATGTATACC
Source organism: Artibeus jamaicensis (assembly GCF_021234435.1). Classification (NCBI taxonomy): domain Eukaryota; kingdom Metazoa; phylum Chordata; class Mammalia; order Chiroptera; family Phyllostomidae; genus Artibeus; species Artibeus jamaicensis. The sequence continues at coordinate 7,487,045 of NW_026521738.1, forward strand.
ATTATATGTATAAACTACATGACATTATATAATACCAAAATGTTTACACCAATGTCTGAAAATTAACTGTGATTTTTTTTGCAAAAAAAAAGTATATAAACGAAGTGAGGCAAAGTAGGTTTACAGTTGTGAGTACACAAAATACTTTATTCTCATATTATTGTTTATTAATTATTATTATTTCCCATATGAACAACTATAAACCTACTTTTATCCTACCCTGAATATTTAAAGGTAACATATAAAGTTGGTTGTAGGTGAACTTTGCACTTATTGGTCAAGGATATTGAAATTCTTAAAACTAATTGTTTCTGCAATTCTTAAACAATTGTAACATACTTTTTTTGTCATTAACTTTATGTTATTCTATTTTATATAGTCCAGGACATTGTAAACAAGCTTAAGGAGAGGAAAATCACATCTTAGTCCTCTATTGTACACCCTTCATTGTCTAGAATGATGCATTCTGTATACAAGAAGGGACCGAAAAAATTACCTTCTGCAAGGCTGGCCCCTTGTAGTATAGGCTGCCCTGGCTAGGTGAGTGTTCCAGGATCCCATCTGTATCAATGTACCTGTTGTGAGAGGCTGTGTTCAGCTTCAGTGAATTTTTTTGAAGACTCTTTCAACATGTTTGCCCACTTCTTGATGGGTAATTAACAAGCACACCTGCCCACATTGCTGAGTGTTCAGCAGTTTTTTACCAAAAAATGGCATGACCCCCATGCTCTGCCCTCCCTAGTCACCCAATCTCACCATGAGCAACACTTTTTTTGTTTCCCTGGATGAAAAAAATCCTCAAAGGTGGAAGAGGTGAAATAAAAATGGGTAGAAGCACCAAAAGGCATCAAAATCGATAAATTCAAAAACTGTTCTGAGCAGTGGGAAAAATGTCTCCGTAGGTACATTGCTCAAATGGAGAGAACTTTGAAGGTGACTGAAGTTTAAACATGTAAGAATAAATACACAATTTTTTATAAATTCTTGGGTTTTTGGCAGTACCCCTTCGTAGTACATACCAGATTTTTTAAATTTCTTGATTACTGATTGATTGATCAAGAGAAACTTTTTAAAATCTGTATTGTATTTTTCTATCACCATTTAGTTCCTTTATACCTCCCACCCCGCCTCAGCAATAACCACACTGTTGTCCATGTCCATGAGTCTTTTCCTTTTTGCTTAGTCCCTCCACCCCCTAACATCCCCCACTCAACTAGCTGTCATCTGCTCTCCATCTATGAGTCTGTCTCTCTTCTGTTTGGTAGTTCAGTTTGTTCAGAAGCTTTTTAATTTAATTGGCTTGATTTGTACTTTGCTTTTAAGTACAGATCCCAAAGGATACTTACTACTATATTAGGTATCTCTCGCTAATTCCTTCTAGATTACAAGCTCCCTGAGGGCAAAGATATGTTTTATGTATCTGTGTCCTGCTCAATACACAGTATGGACCCAGAGAAGCTCTAATACACAGCCAATTGCTGGTATAGGCACAGGTCCCGAAACTGAAGAGTTTATGAGGCCTGCAGGCCCCTGACTAGCACAAGCTGGGCCAAGCTCAAACCACCACAGTATTCTGCATTCCACAATTCTCTTCAGTTATGAAAGTCCTAAATACTAATAGCATACTCTACTATATCTACATTTACAGCACAGATTAAAAAGCACTTTCATTTCACATGTGTTAGCCACCTTCTAGTCAAGAAAACAGAAATTGCTAGTTCTCCTACAAATAAAGGAAAGTGAATACAGGAGAATTGGTTAAATTTCATGAGAGACAAGTCAGAAAAACAATCAGGGTCATTGAAGGAACTTTGGCATTATCAACAGTAGGAAGCCACTATCGCTCTTATGTCTGGAGGGACAGTGGGAGAAAGTGATGAAACAGCACAGAAGTTGGAGCCATCCACTGGCTGCTAGAGTCATGAAGGGAAGGATTAACCAAGGATGTCGCAGGGAGCCCCGAGGAAGAGAAACGCCCGGCTTCTCTCCACTAACGCCCTCTAATATTATGCTGCTGTCTCTCATTGGTCAAATCACTCAAGAAGTCAAAGGACAGGGAAGTCTGGAAAACAAACGTACCTTCCTATCATACAGAGCAGAACAGGGGAAGGCAGAGAAAGGATCTGAGAGCAATCAGGCCGCCGATTCCCCATTTCATCTTGTTCTGTAGAAGAGAAAATGGAGATTTTGAGAACTCTACTGACTTACTCAAGGTCACACAGCCAGCAAGTTGTGGAGCTAGAATTTCTGAAACTGCAAACTAGTTCCACACATTTTTTTTCTACAAACTGCAGTTTCCTTTTACAATAAAATAAGAGGCAGTGAAAAACTGTATTTACTTTCCTGGACTGTTATAACTGCCTCTTAGTTGATTTTGCCATTTTCTATCTCATCCACTTCCCTATTTTCAGTATACAAGACTGCATTTCTCCAGACTTTTGTTTAAAGTGGTATTCACTTTGGAAATCCTAAACTCTACAGAGGATTATTCTCGGGACCAAGGCATCCTCAGGACCAAGACCGCTGGAATACCCCATTCCTCCAGCCTTGGCTCTAGGGTTCCTTTTGCTTCATTCCGTCACAGCATACACTACAGTGAGCAGAAATTACTTGTTGCCTGTCTCCCCTCTTAGACTTATGAGAACCAGTTCTCAGTTATCTTGATATCCTGAGAAACTGACATGACGTCTAATGCACTGTCAGCGCTAAGTGTCAGTGCTCTGCAAGTACTTGAGAAGATGAATGAACGTAACCAAAGAAATCCTCCCACCAGACAGTTGAAGTTTTCAGACCAGAGGCTGCCAATCTGTTTAAGTCTGTGAAGACTGTAAAATGTACCAGCTGACAAAAGGTTAGAGTCACTGGAAGGAAGAATGTTTATTCCTTTAGTCCCCGTGTGTTAGCCTCGGTGCCCTAACTTCACCATCATCCAGTACAAGGTTGTTGGAGTCATACCTTTTCATTTGGTCACACAGATGAGAAGAATGAGCCCAAGAAACTGGCTGCCTAGATTGAGAATCTATTAAGATGCTAATATAAAAATAATTGAAAAACAAAGCCCTGTTTTATCACTTTCTCGGCAGTGATACACGAGGCATTGGTGGACCCACAACAATTTTGAAAGCATAGTTCCAGGGAATACTGCTGTGTAATCATAAAATTACTCTTGAGGTAAGATTTAATTATCATGTTCACCTCTCTAACACCTTTCACAAAGTAATGCTTAAAAGCTTTGCAAGACAAAATATTACTCTTAAAGTGATAACATACAACAATGAAAGGACATGAAAGACAAACCATCAGACCAGGCTTTCATGGGAGCTTAGGTTCAGGGCATTATTCAAAATTATTACAAGTGACTACCATCTAAGGGAGTTTATAAATTGGTTTCAAAGGGGGAAGCTACTGGGGAAAATGAATGAACCCTGCTTCCTAAAAGAGGTATCTTCTTTTCTCCAGAGAGCTAATGAAAGCTGCTTGCTACCACAATAAGTAGTCACTGATCACAGCATAAGAAACACGTCCTCAAAATCATTCTATTTTCACTATAAATCACAGTACATTCAACATTATCACTGAAAGAGATAGGTAAGGTAGAGGGCGGAATCAAGCGGAGGCCCTGATCTGTCTTCTAGGGGAGGAGACCTGTACAGTGACAGCCGGTACCTGACAATAATTCTTAACCATCCTGCATGAAGATATAGGATTATACGTGGTGTCTTAATTGCACTCATAAATTTCCAGCTCATTTTAAAAGTGATGAACAAACTGCTAGGTCATGAAAAATAAGTAAAATTTAAGAAACTGCCACAGATTGAAGGATACTGAGGATGTATAATGAGCAAGTGCAATCTGGTATCCTAGATGTAACCTGCGCCAGAATGAAAGCATTAGTGGGAAAACTGGTGGAACCCGAATGAAGCCTAGTGTTTAGGTAATAGGAGTATGCCAATGTAAAGTCCTAACGCTGGAGTAAACTGGATGGAACACATGTGGAACTCTACACTCAATCTACAGCTTGTCTTAACTCTAACATTATTCTTAAAAAATAAGTTTAGTTATTCTTTGTAAATTAATTTATTTTTAAATTTTTATTGCTGATACCATTACAGATGTCCCTCATTTTCCCATCCTTTGCCCAACTCCACCCAGCCCCCCCCCTCCACTGGCCTTGACCACACCATTGTCTGTGTTGGTGGGCTGTGCATATGTGTTTTTTACCTAATCCCTTCACCTTCTTTTATCTACTTATTTTTAAATTTTTATTTATTTCTTTATTTTAATATATTTTATTGATTATGCTATTACAGTTGTCCCATATTTTCTCCTCTTTGTTCCCCTAAAAAACAAAAATGAACTAAGCAAACAACTAGAACAGGAACAGATCCACAGAAATAGAGATCACATGGAGGCTTATCAACAGGGAGGGGGAGTAGGGAGAATAGAGGAAAAGGTACAGGGAATAATAAGCATAAATGGTAGGTACAAAATACACAGGGGTGTGTTAAGAATAGTATAGGAAACAGAGAAGCCAAAGAACTTATATGTATGAACCATGGATAAAAATAAGTTTATTTTTTTAAATAAGTAATAAGCAAAGTCCACTGGCTATTCTGGTGGTTTTCTCACTTTGATAATGACAAAGTGAATACTTCTTTCTAGTTTCCAACTTACCAAATATGGGGAAGCGGACCCACCAGACAAAATGGAATATGAAAGGAACAGGGCAAGAATTAGTTCATGAATGACCCTACAATTTGGAAGGAGAATCTGCCACCATTAACTTTTGAGCAGTGACCTTAGTAGAAGGATTTAGCTAGCCTGGGTTCTTAATGGACTTCCCAATTTGCTGATCAATTCAAACCACAATCAGGCTGTACTTAGACATGAGATAAAAATGTTTCTTAATTCACTTGCATATGTACAAATATACACTCTTCCATGTAATGATAATTTGCACCTTGACTTTGTGTGCTCACTTTTTTTCTCAGAATACTGAAGTACAAGCTGCTAAATGGTATGCCCCCAAGTTTTGATAGGGTGTTCCATCATTGGGCTTAAAGGGGAAGGCTGAGATTGAATTATAGAGGCACACTGGTTCTGGCAGGAAATACGTGGCATCATTAAATTGAGAAGATTTTAATAAAAGACTGATTCTCAAGGTACAGACAAAATTTAGAGAAATCAGCAAGGAACAGTGCAGCATCTTGGGGCCAACAGTTGTGAAGAGCTACTGAGACAGCTCTTAGGAAGACATCCTTAACCTGAAGGAACAAGGGGAGGACAAGTTACTGGAAACTGTGAGATGACTATATCTAGGTGGCCACCTGCACAGCACCCACTGGACACAAGCCTAACGAGCTACTACGCTGCCTTCTGATTCTCTGCTGATGCCTCCTATTGGCAAATCTAACTAGAAACCGGAACACTGAGTTGCCCACAGCAACCCCCTACACAGGACAGTCTTCTGAAGGCTCAGAACCAGCTGGAGAAGAGGGGAGGCCAGATCTGGAGGGGCAATTGTATCCAGATCACTGACTCTGTTGCCTGCCTTGTCCTAAATTTTCATTGCTATTGCACCTGTTAAAAATAATGCTAATCTATTCATTGCTTAGCTGCAGAATTTTTCTAAATTCAATGTGGCCAAATGATTTTGCATTTTTTAAAGATTTTATTTATTTACCTTTAGAGGGGAAGAGAAGGAGAGAGGGAGAGAAACATTAATGCATGGTTGCCTCTCATGTGTCCCCTGCTGGGAACTGGCCTGCAACCCAGGGAATCGAACCGTGATCCTTTGGTTTGCAGGCCCACACTCAATCCACTGAGCTACACCAGCCAGAGCTGATTTTGCATTTTTTAAACTCTTTGATGGAGGTCATTCCACACTCTGACAAGATGCAGTCAACTCTGCAAGAAAAGGCATTATTTGTCAAATAACTCAGGCTAGCAAATCGCAGAGACTGCTATATTCTTTCAGAAATAAAGTAGACTTGGAAAGTACCCAGATTCCCTCTGTGGACTCACCTGGCTTCAAATAACAGTCTTCTTCCCTCTTTTAAGTCTTTCTTTTATACTCCCTTTATCTATGAACCCCTTTAAAGAGTAGCAAAGACTTCTCCCTAGAGACAAAAAAGAGATGGGGCAGAGGAACTGTGAAAGCATCACTGGATCACAGAAGAAACGAATGCCAATAACTACAGACTTCTGGCACTTAGAGATTCACCAGGGTTTGGACTGTCTCTTCTACTATAAGCTTTAGATTTTGAATTATGTATAAGAAAAACTCCAGAGTGGACAAATACATATATAACCCAGTTAGAAGAGAGAGGAGTGGGACCCAGGACCTGAACTTGGTTACTGAGCTAAGTAAAAGATGTCTAAGGAAAAAAAACCTGGACAGGATCAAAAGAGAGGTGAAGTCAGGCCTCGTTTTGGATGTGGGGTCATCGCATTCTCACCTGCAGGGACGGTGAGGCACAGGACGATATATGCCAATGAGCTGGCCAAGTGGTCTGCCTGCTGTTCCCAATACATAGACAGAAAACACATGGAACAGGGACGCACAGCTTCAATAACTTAGATACCAAGAAAGTCATGTGTCTTTAATGTTCGCATGCGATAACGCCAACGCTAATGTAACCATCCCAGGTAAGCAATGTTTCTCTTTGCCGGACATTCCTAAGAACACACAGGATGCTCAATCCATAATGTTAGTCTTGGTTTTTTCATCTCACAGCAGAATCTGTATTCATTCTATCACTCACTTATTCATTCATCCAATAAATATTTATTGTGCACCTGCTTTGCATCAGGCACTGCTGTAAATACTAAGGATGCAGCAGAGAAAAGAGGAAAACAAGATCACTTACTTTCATGGTCCAAACATTCTAGCAGAGTGAGGTAGACCAAACAAACAGCAAATGGACAAGATACATTCAAAGATTAATACACCTTTGAAGTAATTAAAGTGGAATGGACTGTCGAAGAGGGTCTGCCTAGTGGGAAGGAGGCTACTCTAGATTGAGTGGTCTCAAAAAACATCAATGATGAGGTGGCATTTGGGCTAAAATCCTAGATGACAAAAAGGAATCAGCCAAGCGACAAACTGGGGCATGACTATGGGGGACTCGTGCCTAGAACAGCAAGTGCAAAGGCCTGACCAATCCCTATTAGGATGCAAATTTTAATGGACTCAAGTAACCCTGACAAAGGCCACCTGGGAGAAAAGAATCATGTCCTTGGAAAAGAAGTTTTTACCTCTTCCCAGAACAGTGCAGAGGGGGAAATTTGCTATACTTCTGGAGAACTTCATTTTGAAGATACATTTTGCAAAACAAAGGCAGCTGATAATGAAGTTATTTGACCCTTCCACCAGTAAAAACTAGACCATCCACAAAGCCTCAAATGGCTGTTCTCTTAAAATAAAGAATTTAGGTGTGCCTGGTGTGGTTCTCCCCAGGCAGGGAAGGAGAGAGTCAAAAAACTAGCTGCAGCTCCTGGACAGACATCACGGTACCATCATTGGTACCAGTGGACAGTGATGAGATCTTACAGTACGAAGAAGAAATAAACATTCAGATGTACAGCAGGTCACAGTCGGCAGTGGGGTGGCTTTAAAATATGTCAGCAAATTCTCTGATACATCTGTCTTCACAAAATGGAGGCTGATTCCTATTCCCTTGAGTGTAAACTGAACTTGGTGACCCGAGGAACAGAAGGTGGTGGAAGGGCAGTAGCGTGATTCCTGTGACAAGAGGACACAAAAGGCAACGTGGCTTACAGCTTGCTCTCTCTCTCTGATCACTCACTCTGGGGGAACCCAGTTGCCACATCAGAAGGACACTCCAGTGGCGATTTGGAGAGGCCCATGTGACAAGTGAGTGAGTCCTCCTGCCAACAGCCAGGCAAGTGAGCCATTTTGGAAGGTGATCCTCTAGTCTCAAACTCTAAGATGACTGCAACCTCAAATGATATGTGATTATAATCTCATGAGACACCCGAACCATTGAGCTAAACCACTCTCAAATTCCTCACCCACGGAAAACTGCATTTTCGGAGGTAGCAGATGGTGGTTGTTTTAGCCACTAAGCTCTTGGGTAACTTGTTACATGGCAGCACTAGCAGTGAGGTCTGGAAGCGTTTATACGGGGCTCCACAGGAAGGCACCAACCCTCAGAAAAGTGCTGTGCTAGTGATTAGGACTCAGAGTCTATCCCCAATCTGGCACAGCCCGGGGCCACATATATTATACAGAAAAGCAAGAGGAAGCATATCCAGAGTTATCAAATGTGTCTCACATATAGAAAACACCAATTTTTTCCTATTTGGAACCGTTAATAATCATACTGTGCTTATACTGTTAATGAGTTTTATTTTGTCACACAAGAGGAAACTTATTAGTCAGCTGATGGGGCAAGAAAACAACTCTCATATCAAATCTGTCACAAGATTAGGGGAGGTGAATGTCGAAAATTCAACTGTGAGTAAAAGACATCACCCCTGAGGCAGAGAATTTCAGTACCTTCAATTCAGGCCTATTAGTCTGGTGGATAGAATCCTGCCATTTTGAATCACCTGATTTACTAAGCTCTAGCTTACATCTTTCCATGTGCCAATGTCTTTCTGTAGGTTAAAAAGTTAAGAGAATGCAAACAAGCAATATTATTTTGGAACCAAGAGATGTTATTATCAAGCTTAAACTTCTTTACCCTCATCACATCTGCTTCCCAAAATATCAAAAATATCAAAAATCAGGAACTGTCAAAGGCAAATCAACTCAGATGTGCCTATTCCGAGACTAGCATGTGAATAGTGTTTATGCCCCTTCTTACTCCACATAGTCTAATTACGTCTGATTATATATTTAAGGAAACTTCCATGCACTGTAAACACTACAAAAATATATCCCTTCAGATTCATATTTCTTCCATCTGACACAGACTAGAAGTCCCCCAGTCACCTAAAGTCCTTGACTAGGACACGTCACCTTAGAATAAAGGGATAGAAAATAAATAACGACAATCACTTATGAGCAATGTATATTTCTCTTTTTTTAATCCCACAAACTTTGTAGGAGAAATTTTATTTTTGTGGCAAGCTCCCCCACACCCCACTCCACAGCAGTAATGAAGCAATTTGCCCCTCTCTCTATACTCTTAACAACCTCCAGCATAGGAGAGGGGTAATGACAAACTGAAAATCCAGATGGCACCTGCGCTACCACAAATGACTAGAGTACCAACGATGCCACAATTCTTTGCCAGATTCAGAGGCAACTGTTAAGGGTGGAAAAACTACAGCCAAAGAAATAAGTGAGCTGAGCTGAGCGTTGACTCTAATATGGCCCTTTGCATAAAATTTGTTGGTTTTTGAGTTTTTTTCCCTTCTTCCTTAGGTAGCTTTCCAGTGAGTCTTAAGAAATTCTTGCAATTCAGATTCTAACCTATTTTTCCCTGTGCTCCTGTCACCAGAGTCTTAGAATCAAGTGGTTTAAATTCCCGATTGGCAAGCTCCAACCATTTCAGCTTGGGTTTTTTCCCCAGAAAGACTAGGCTTCAAAATCACCCAGTAAACAGAGGAGCATTCTTAGAGGGCTTCTCTCGTGGGAGAGTTCATGATTAAAGAGTAGAGCCACTGGGGAGAGCTGGGGACCTCAGGGAGTTTAAGGCAAAGTATCTTCAGAGGAATGTTACACTTTTGTACAGAGAGACTTCCCTTAGTGTCCTCTCCAACAAAACAGAGAAAAATGATTGTCATTTTTCTAATATTTAAATGACACCTATGATAAGCCCAGCAGTGAATTCAGTATTTCAGGAACACGATAAAAAACAGACAACTGACACTGGTTCCCAAGATGGTTTTGACTTCTACTCAGTAATAATGAATTATCAAATCATATGCCCATGTGTTTGTACATTTATTCATTTATTAAGCATCTTGTACATTCCAGGCACTATTCTAGATGTTAAGTGAGCACTGTTGAACAAAGACATGACTCCTGTGTTGATGAAGTTTACAGTCTAGGAGGGGGAGACAGAAATTAAATGGGTATGTGGGGGACAAAACAAAAAGAAGAAAAACTGATCACTAGAAACATGTATATTAAAATGGTACAATTGATCCAGTCAGGGAAGCCAAGGAGAGTATCTGTGAAGGAAGGATGATTGAACTCAATTCTGAAGAAAGAATACATGAGTTTTCTGACCGTTAGAGAGGGGAGATGATATACCAAATAAAGGGAGAGTGTGTATGATGGACCTGTGGTAGGAAAAAAGAACAGCACATCAAGAACCCAAGAGTCCATTGTAGCTGCATTACAAAGACCGAGAAGAAGCCCAGTGTCAGAAATGCTACACAGATGAACAAGGGACAAACCACGCAGGGCCTCTGAGACCATGTATGTGAAGGATTAGGTTCATACCCGAATGTAAATGGGAATCTATTGCAGGGTTTTAAGCAAAGTGACACAATTAGATTTTTGTTTTAAGGCTCTAGCCTTCTGGCTATAATACGGAGAACAGATGGAAGAAAAGTCCAGGAAAGATGTAAGGAAACTAGTTAGCACTACTACTGTTCAAGTGGTAGCTGTTCAACTGAGACGGGTGTTTGTACCAGCTTGGTCTGTGGGCTCCAATGCCAATATCGACCTGTTTTCTCTCAGCCCCATACCCACCTTTAAAAACTGTGAGCTACTCTGCTGAGCTGGGAGTCTGTGAACCACATTTCCCAGGTTCCCTTGTCCACCACCCTTCTGTTCAGTTCTGCCAATAGGAGGCAGTGGCAGGAGGACAAAGGATAAAAGAAAAGATTCCCACTCTGGCTCTGACGATGTGGACATTGCCATCAGCTGCAGGTGGTTGCTGTTGTGGCAGCAAAGACAAGGTAATTCTGCACTGCAGCAGTCTGACCTGAGGCAACATCCTTTCAGGAGTTGCAGGCCTGGTTAATGCACCTCTTCTTCAACACATCAAGTATGAACTGCCAAATGTCTTCCAAAGAGCAGTTTAAGATGCAGATTTATGGGCTTTACCCTGGGACCCTGGCAGCTTCTTATGTTTAAATATCAACCCCTCTTCCTTTAGTTTCTTCCAGGCTGCCTCTCTACCTCCTTTTGCTCTTCTGACCTCTACAAACCTATAATCAATTCCCTTAGTTTTAAATACCTAGGGAGGATCTAAGACGGTGGTGCACTCACCTCCCACCAGGACCAAACTAGAATTACAATTAAAATATAAAGCGACCAACCTGAATGACAAACTGAAGACCAGCTCAATAGAGCCTTATAACCAAAGATTTACAGAAACCACACTAAGATGGCTAGGAAGGGCAGAGACACAAAAAGGGCTGGCCCCACTCCCAAGAGCAGCACCTGAGATCTTGGAGGGATATCTCAACGGCAAAGGTTTCCCCTGAGGAGTGTGAAGTCACAACCCCACACTGGGCTCCCCAGCCCAGAGCATCAGAGTCCAGGAGAAATGCTCACATAACACCTGGCTTTGAAAATGAGTAGAAATTCTGTCCACCAGGGAGGAACATGAGTCTGCTAGAAACACAGGTGACCACTTAAAGGACCAACACACAAAATCTTGCTGACAGCCTCTCACCCTGAGTTCTGGTGGAGGGAGGATAGCGCTGACTAGAATTGTGTGAGGAGAGACTGGGGTTTGTGGTTCTTGGAAGAGAGCTGAAGGGACAGCCATCAGTATCCCTGTGCTGAGTCCCTTTCTCATACCACAGATGCCATTTTTCTTGGACAGAGCACTGCCCTCCTTACAGCATCCGCCTGGGGAAATGCAATAGCCCCACCCATTGGACACGCTGTCACCCTACCCTGTGTACTGCCTTGTGGGACTCTTGCCCTGCTGAGGAGTCAGCTACCTGGACCAGGGTATAGAAGTCTGGGAAGACTGAGGGAGTATCAGTAACTAAGTTGTGTGGCTTTGGGATGAGGCCATTCCCCCCATTCACCCATGAATCTGACCAGCTGTGCCTCACCTGCAAGTGAGATCTTCCAGCCCCACCCTCTGAGCTCCTGGTAGCTCCACCCCACTGAACTCAGGCTACTGGCAGAATTTTGGACAGACTGAGTTGTGTGACTCTAGGACAGGGGCCATTTTTACCTTGCATGCCCAACCTCTGCAGAGCCTTCCCTTCACACAGTCAAATCTTTGTCTGCTTAGGTCTCTTAAACACTGCTGGCCTCACCCTGATGACTCTCTAAAACCCTATGGTCTATGGGCAGGTCTATGGACCCTTCACCACAAAGGTCTATGGACACTTATCAGGGGCAGCAGGACTTGGTATGCTTGGGAACATTTGCTAAGTGGCCTCAGATCCAGCACTAATATCAAGTTCAAACCTGTATCAATCTGGTGAACACCATTCACCCCTAACTGGTGACCCACTGAGAACCCACCTCATGCGACTCAAATGCCACCACACCATTTTTCAGTGACTGAGCCTAACAAGCAGGTGGCAAGTGAAGACAGGCAGAGGTGGATCTTGGGGTGCCTTGGGCCTTTTGTCAACCTGCCCCCAGACTTGGTGCTAGTGGAATCCGGCCTTGGTACACAGATTGGCACTCCCCACACACATCCAGGCTCGGAAGAGGTAGCCGCAAACTGTGGATCACTTTGTAGCTCCAAAAAGGTTGCCCAGGGCTAGTCACAGACAGTGTCTGACCTTGACTTTCACCAGAGTCCCTCACAAGAGGCCCCCAAACCAACACACCCAGTGGCCAGCTTAAGACAACATCAAAGCAGGACTTAATTAGTTTCACAAGCAACATATCCAAAAGGAGATCATACCCTGGACAGGGAAGTGGGAAGAGTTGTCAGGAACATGTATAAAGGACACATGGACAAAACAAAAGGGGAGGCAGGATCAAGGGTGGAAGTGGCGATGGGTGGGGTGGGAGGGAGTGGTGAGGGGGAAATGGAGACAACTGTACTTCGACAACAATAAAAATGTGGAAGAAAAATTAATAAAAAGATACATTTGTATTATTTCCTCATTCTATCCAAATAAAAATTCATGAATAAAAAAAGATAAGGTAGCTAAATAGATAAGAAAACAAGACTCATCTATATCCTATCTACAAGAGACCCACTTCAGATAGAAAGATACACACAGACTAAAACTTAAGGAATGGAAAAATATTTCATGCAAATGGAAAAGGAAAAAAGCTCAGGTAGCAATACTTATAGCAGATAAAATGGACTTTAAAACAAAGGCTATAATAAGAGACAGAGACACTACAGAATATACATTCTTTTCAAATGCACATGGAACATTATCTAGGATAAATCACATTTTAAGACAAAAAAAGACTTATCTCAATAAATTTAAGAAGACTAAAATCATATCAAGCATCTTCTCTGACCATAATGAGACAAGACTAAAAATTAATCAAGGAAAAAACCTGAAAAACACACAAACATATTGAGGCTAAATAACATGTTACTAAACAATGAATAGGCTAACAGTGAGATCAAGGAAGAAGTCAAAAGATACCTTGAAACAAATGAAAATGATAACACAACCACCAAAAACTATGGGACACAGCATGAGCAGTCCCTAAGAGAAAAATTCATAGTATTATAAGACTACCTCAAGAAAGAAGAAAAATATAAAATAAACATTCTAACTTTACACATAAAAGTTCTAGAAAAAGAATAACAAAACACCAAGTGAGTAGAAGAAAAAATATTAAAGATCAGAACATAAAATAGTCTTAAAAAATACAAAAGATCAATGAAATCAAAAGCAGCTTCTTTGAAAATATAAAAAAGATTGACAAACCTTTACCAGACTCATCAAGAAAAAGAGGACAAGTAAATAAAATCAGAAATGAAAAAGGAGAAGTAATAACTGACACTATAGAAATAAAAAAATTATAACAAAATATTACAAATAATTGTATGGACAAGCTGGACAAAATGCATACATTCCTAGAAACATACAATCTCCCAAAACTGAATCAGAAAGAATCAGAAAGCATAGACCAATTACAATTAATGAAACTGAATCAATTAAAAAAAAACTCCCAACAAACAAAAGTCCTAGACAGAATGGCTTCACAGATGAAATTTACCAAACATTGAAAGAAGTACCAACACCTGTCCTTCTCAAACTGTTCCGAAAAGTTCAAGAGAAGGACAACCAAGCTCATTTTACACAGCCAGCATTATCCTAATCCCAAAACCAGATAAAGACACTACAAAGAAAGAAAATTATAGGCCAATATCCCTGATAAATATAGATGTTAAAATCCTCAAATATTAGCAAACCAGATCCAGCAAATTAAAAACAAACTGACAGTAACCAGAGGGGAGGTGGGAGGGGATAATGGGGGGGAAAAGGGGAAGGGTTTTCAGGAACATCTATAAAGGGCACATGGATGACACCAAAGGGAGTTAGGATTGAAGGTGGGAGGTGGGGATGGCTGGGGTGGGAAGAAGTGGTGGGGGGGAAATGGAGACAACAGTACTTGAATAACAATAAAAAATAAGTTAAAAAATTTTAAAAATCTGAAAAATTTAATAAAACCACATTCTAAAACTCTAAAAAAATCATACACCATGATCAAGTGGGATTTGTTCTGGGGATACAAGGTTGGTACAATATCCACATCAATAAATGTAATACAACACATAACAAAATGAAGGATAAAAGCCACATAATCATATCAATAGATGCAGAAAAAGCATTTGATAAAATCCAGTACCTATTTATGATTTAAGAAAAACTCTCAGCAAAGTGGGAATAGAAGGAATAGACCTCAACATAATGAAGGCCTTATAGGACAAACACACTGCCAACATCGTACTCAATGAACAAACACTAAAAGCATTCCTCTCAAGATCAGGAACAAGACAAGGATGTCCACTTTCACTTCTCTGCTTTCACTTGTCTTATTCAACATATTACTGGAAGTCCTAGCCACACCAATCAGGCAAGAAGAAGAAATAAAAGACATCCAAATTGGAAAGGAAGAAGTAAAACTGTCATTATTCGTAGATGACATGATACTGTATATGGAAAACCAAAAAAATACAACTAATAAATGAATACAGTAAGTAGCAGCATACAAAATTAATATCCAGAAATTGGTTGCATTTTTATACATCAATAATGAACCATCAGAAAGGGAAACTAAAAAACAAATCCCATTTACAATTGCATGAAAAAATACCTAGAAATAAATTTAATGTAGGATGTATAAGACCTGTACTTGGAAAATTATAAGACACCAAAGAAGATACAAATAAGACAAATATATATCATGTTTGTAGAAAGAATTAACATTGTCAAATGTCCATACTATCCAAAGCAATCTATAGATTTAATGCAACTCCTATCAAGATTCCAATGATGCATTTCACAGAACTAGAACAAATATTAATATTCTAAGAATTTATACAAAATCACAAAAGACCTTGAATAGCCACAGCAAACTGGAAAAAGAACAAAGTTGGAGAACCATGCTTCCTGACACCAGACTATAAGGCCATAGTAATCAAACAGCATGTTAGTGGCATAAAAACAGATTATACGTGTGTGTGTATAAATAAATAAATAAAATCATATCTCAGTGGAGCATAATAGGGAGTCCAGAAGTAAACCAACATTTTTATGGTCAATTAATATTTGACAAAGGAGACAAAAACATATGATAGGGTAAAGACAGCCTATTCCATAAATGGTGCTTATAAAGTTGGACATATACATGCAAAAATGAAACTAGACCACCTTCTTACACTATACACAAGAATAAACTCAAAATGAATTAAAGACTTAAATGTAAGGCCTGAAACCATAAAAATCTTAGAAGAAAACATCAGTAGTAAAATCTCAGGCATTGCTCATAGCAATATTTTATCTGATATATCTCCTCAGGCAAGAGAAACAAAAGAAAAAATAAACAAATGGAACTACATCAAACTAAAAAGGTTTTGGACAACAAAGAAACCATCAACAAAATGAAAAGACAATCCACGGAATGAGAAAACGTATTCACCAATAATACCCACCAGATTAACCCATCTGATAATGGGTTAATACACAAAATTTATAAAGAACTTATAAAACTCCAGACTAAAACAACAAACAGTCCAATTAAAAGATAGGCAAAGGACCTAAAGAGACACCTCTCCATACGGAACAAACAGAGGGCCAATAGACATATGAAAAGATGCTCAATGTCACTAATCATCAGAGAGATGCCAACTAAAACTATGAGATATTACATCACACATATCAAGAATGTCTATCATCAATAAATCAACAAGCAACAAGTGAGAATGTAGAGAAAAGGAAATCCTAGCACACTGTTGGTGGGAATGCAGATTGGTGCAGCCATTTGGAAAAACAGTATGGAGATTCCTCAAAAAATTAAAAATGGAACTGCCTTATAGCCCAGCAATTCCAATTATGGGAATATAACCAAGGAAACCTGAAACACTAGTTTGAAAAAATATATGGAATATATGTACCCCTGTGTTCACTGCAGCATTATTTACAATAGCCAAGATCTAGAAGCAGCCCAAGTGCCCATCAGTAGATGAATGGATAAAAAAGCTGTGGTACATTTACAGAATACTATTCAGCTACGAAAAAGAAGGAAATCTTACCTTTGGGACAACATGAATAGGCCTGGAGAGTATTATGCTAAGTGAAATAAACCCATCAGAGAAAAACTAATACCATATGATTTTATTTATATGTGGAACCTAATGAACAAAATAAACTAACAAAATAGGAACAGACTCACAGATACAGAGAACAGACTGACAGTTGTCAGCGGAGAGGAGGGCTGGCGGGGCTAGTGAAAAAGGTAAAGGGATTAAACAAAAAAACTCACAGACACAGACAATAATATGGTGATTACCAGAGGGAAGTGGGGGGGAAGAGGTAAAAGAAAGTAAACGGGGAGATCAAGGGTGACAGAAGGATACTTGACTTTTGTTGGTGAACACACAATACAATATACAGATGATGTATTATAGAACTGTACACTTAAAACCTACACAATTTATTAACAAATGTCACCCCAATAAATTAGATAAAAATTTTTAAGAGAGTGCCCAGCCCCCCACCAAAAAATAAAATACTATGATCTTATTTTTCACCTAAGACAGCTCAGAAATTAAAAAGTGGAACAAATATACTAAATTCGACCTTATTCAAATTTACTTATTTAACCTATCGAAATCACATCAACCTTCCTAACAGAAGGCTACCTATTTGAGCCTATGTAGAGAATTTCAGTGATAGTACACTACTTAGTAGGGGTCCACATCATTGACAGAAATCTCTATTATTTAGTCTTCCTGAGAATAACTTCAAATCTGCCTATCCGTTCACTGTGGATCAATCACTGGGAGCTATTCAGCATGAGTCCTTAATGTACCTGACACTCCTTCAGTTAAGTAAAAATAGGAATCATGACTTCTTATATGTAATTATCTTCTCCGACATTCCTAGACACTCCCAGCATCTCCAACAATTTCTTATGATTTCTGAATTCCTCACTTACTTTGCCATGATCCTTTTCATTTTATTTTACCCACCAAACCTTATCTAAATGAAATTGTATACAGTAGACCTCTGTGAAGGTAGAACTGCTTTTGAAGAGCTGGGAGTCTTGAGATCCATCCTATCCTGACCTACTAGTATCTCTACTACTGGCGAGGCCCTGGAGACACCTCCCCCAGACCGCTGTTACTCCAGTACATTAATTTCCTCATAATATGGCATCCTCCTAGAATAGTGCACAATGCTCATGATGGGGTATGAATGGTACAGAGAGTTCAGTGGGATCACTCTGGATCCAAACACACTACAGAATAATGAATCCTAAGAATAAATCAGATTTTGGTTTTTGTTTTTTTGTTTTGGGGAGTTTATTCTTGGCTCTTAATAAAGAGATTTTGAATGTATGTTATATATCATAATCTCAAGAAGAATTAAAAAAAGAGAAGAAGGAAGAGGAGGATAGGAAGGAAAGGGAGAATAGAGCACTGTCCTGTCCTAAAAGATCTTAAGAACTAGTTGAAGAAATTACATAAAAGCCAATAGAGGATTATGAATCTTTGAAATCAGAAAACATTGAGAACCCTGTGAGTAGTATAAGCAATGCATTATACTGGCACTCAAGGTAGGAATGGATTGCTTAATTGTGGGATAAACAAGGAAAACTTTAGCAAGTAATAACACTTGAACTTAGTCTTTTAAGATGAACAAAACTTAAACATGTGGAAAGGTGCAGGAAAAGTATGTCGACCTAGGAGAATGATGTCATTCATTTAGTCACTGATTTATTTTTCAAATATTTATTAAGCTATTTTACACAATCTTAGCTCTGTGCTAAGTCTTGAGAAATATTGTCCAAAGATCTATTCAAGGACTTTATTATCTAATAAGCAAACATGTAGAAGAAGGAGAATATGACTTTTTGTTGGGATAAAAAATAAGGTATTTGGATTTTTTTAGCCATGAGTTCATAAAGGGATAGTGGAAAAAGAGAATGGAAGGGAAGTCTGGGACTACAGTAAAGAGGAATTTTTAATGTCAGATTAATAATCTGGAGTTTCAACCTTTTGTTCCAATGCCTATGGCTATGTTACAAATTAATCTAAATTTTATTGCTATAAAACAGTCGATTATTCTCAAGGCTTCCACGGGTCAGAAATGAAGACAAAACACCGTGGGGACAGCTTGTCTCTGCTCCATGATGCCTGGGCCTCACCTAAAAGATTCAAAAGCTGAGACCTGGAATCACCTGAAGTCTCATTCATCCACATTCTGAAACTTGATGCTGATTGTTGGCTGAGGGTTTCAGTTCCTGTCCACAAGGGCCTCTCCAGGTAGGCTAGTTCAGGCTTCCTTATAGCACCAGCCTGAGTTCCAAGGGACAGCACTGAACAAGATAGAGATGGAAATGGAGGAGATGGAGATGGAGGAGATGGAGATGGAGATGGAGGTGATGGAGATGGAGGAGATGGAGATGGAGGAGATGGAGATGGAGGAGATGGAGATGGAGGAGATGGAGATGGAGGAGATGGAGATGGAGGTGATGGAGATGAAAGACAGGGACAAAGATGGAGGGAGAGGAAGAGCGGGGAGAGAAAAGTTATATCTTTTTTATGACCTAATATTTTCATCATATAATTTTGGCTGAAGCAGTTAGAAGCCCTCTCCCATTTTCAAGGGAAGGTTTCACATCTTACTTAGTTGGAGGAGTGTTGTCACAATGCAAAGAGAACATATGGGAGAAGTATCCATCAATAAGAAAAAAATACATGACCGATTGATAGACAGACAGACAGACATGGAAATATGGAAGATTAATCTTTGAAAAATACCATCTGCACAGCTTTAGATAACTCAGAATCATTTGAAGAGAAGAACAATGTAAAAAAGTTGTATTTTATTCAATCTGACATCAAGCACAGAAACAATGAAACAAGGACCAAAGTAGAACTAAAGGAAAATTTGGCATCTTGTATATGAAGTCCATTATTCTGAGTTTCAATCCTTTTCTGCCCACCAGTCTCTGTTGGTAATATTAACAGTGTATGCTCCAAAAAGTTTCCTGTGGCATATCAGTCCCAGAAGATTCTCCTACAAAAGAGGACTCTCTGTTCAGAAAGAGGCAGACACATTGCTTACTTAATCTCCCTCTTGGAAACTTTCAATGCATCTTAACATACTAGAACCTCTCAGAAAGTCAGGAGTAAAAAAAAAAATCTGTTTCACATTGTTTCATCCAGCATGTCTCCAACCTCTTTGACACTGACCTTTTTCTTTTTTTTTCCTTTTTTTCTTTCTTTTTTTTTTTTTTGCTTTTCACTAATTAATATCCTATGAAATGGGTCTAAGGTCACTGTTCTGGCTGCCCCTGGGTGTTAACAGTGAAAAGCCAAGCAACTAATCAATCAATAAGTACTCATCAAATGCCTAATTAAAATGAAGACTCTGAAAACAAAAGGAACATGTATTACATTGACAATAATTTTAATCCAATAAAGTAAAATTTTTAAATAATAAAAGCAATGGGAACTTTGAAGTGGTTTCAAGAACATCTAAGAAAGTTCTCAAAAAAAGACACAAGATTTCCTTGAGAATTTAGTTTTGCTTGTTGAATGTTTTCATACCTCTTAGACCTTAAGTAAGGTTAAATTGTTAGTAAAATCTATTACTTTTAAATAAAAGGTGAAAAAGCATTTCTCCTCCAAAAGTCACTTTGTTGACATATTGCTTGCACACAAAGAAAATTTCAAAAGAAAATATGCCACCAGCAGAGCAGCCCAGGCACAGTGGAGTGAACTGCCAAGGTGATAGGAGACCTTCTGACAAATCACCACCTGTGTCTCCTCACCGGGCTTCAGCTGGTAGAACGACGATGTTTTGGAAGGGCAAGGCTGTGTCGTGGGCATCTGTGCTAGAGTGATTGATCCCGGACAGAATCGGGATCAGTTCCTTCATGAAAGCTTCCTTTCTTCGGACCTGTTCCCTTTCACCTTTGCCTCCTCACTTCTTTCCAAGATCCTTCCTTCTGGCATTCTCAACAAAACGCTTCTGTCTGAAGAAGGTAAAACCCACTCAAACAGACCTCCTTAATGTCTCCTGGCCTGCCAATGTGCCAAGCGAACATTTAGGACTCAGACTGAATGAAAAAAAATTAAAACTCTACTGAAATTACTCCTACAATTGTTTTTCAATCTCAATGAGGATTTTTAATCTATTTTGCCTCAGGTTTTTATACCCCCCCCTTAGCCTCTCTCCCAACAGCCTCATCTCTACACTCAATCTTCAAACTTACCCATCTGCACTCTCATTTCTTTTGCATCTTTATCTTTTTTCCAAATCCATGCTGAAAAACATCATCCTGAGATCAATGCAAGAATCCACCTCTTCTGAGCCCACATACAGCACAGCTACTACGATTAAAGCCACCACAAACTCTGATACCAGATGTACAGAGGCCAAAGCTCCAGCCTCCAATACTATCCCCGTCCTTGTTTCCCCCATTCACTTCAGTGACTGTTCCAAAATTTCCCACTCTCCTTACCACCTCTACAGCACCTACAACACACCCTGAGTCTTAAGACTCTGAAGGAGAATGAGTTCTCCTTCAGAAAAATCAAGCCACCACATGGAAATTCCTAAGCCTACAATCACCCCGCATCTGCGATTCTATGCCTGTGTATCTGCTCTGATCACATGCTACTCGTTTGCCTACTATGGCCTGGCCACACTAGTCTTTCTGTTCCTTGCACAAGACAAGCCCAGTCCTATCTCAGGGCCTTTGCTTCCACTGTTTTCTGCTTGGAATGTGCCTCCTCTGATCTTTACATGCTGGCTCCTCTTCGATATTCAGATATTTGCTTAAATGTCTTCTCAATGAGGTTTTTTTCAATGAGATTTCTTCTAATCAATTTTTATAGTCAGCCAGACCCTCTGTCAATTTACCCAAAATCCCCTGCATAGCTCTTAGTAAATAGATCTGATATTTACTTGTGTATCATCTGTTTGCTGCCTTAAATGGAAACTCCAGGAAAAAAAGTATTTTTCAGTTGTGTTCACTGATCTGTCTCCAGCACCTGTAACTGTGCTCCGCACAGAGTTAATGCTCACCAAATGGATCTTGAATGAATTAATGAAATAATCACTTGGAGGCTGTGAGCATGCATACACCACTAAGGAAGTGTAGCAGATGGCAGGGCGGTGCTGAGTAACCATTCAAGATGTTTTCTCATGCATCAAAGGTACGGCCAGGTGTTGTTCTCCTGCTTATTAGCTGCTTAGGTGCAGGTACGGGACAGACAGACAGGCAGGCAATAGGTAGATGGTATTAAGAATGGTTAGGGTTTTGCCAGATGAGTATCAAGGAGTGAGAGAGAAACCAAGGAGCAAGGTCTTCATAAGGAAGGGCTTTTAATGTTGGATTGTGGAATCTGTGCTGGGGAAGGAAGTAATTATGACAAGGGGAGGGGTGGGGAGTGAAAGAGTGGCATATGGACAAATAAATTAGAGGTCTAGAGGAGGATGAAAGGCTGATAAATTAGGAGGTACTGCTCATAGAATGGCAGGTTTGACAAACAGCTTTCAGAGAAGCAATGATTACTGGGCAGAGAAAGAAAGAAAAGGGGCAACCATGTTGTAGCCTGAGAGTAGAACACCTACAAGGCCATAACACTTTACCTGGCCACCACTGACCTCCTCTTGGCATACCTCCTGTGCATTTTTATGCCCAAAAGACCCTTGTCCCATGTTTTGCCTTAGTTGCATCACCAAGGGCTCCTTCTGTTTGTCTAACTTTGGAACATGCCATGCCCACCTAGAATCAGAGGTAAAAAAAAAAAAAAAAAAAAAAAAAAGAAGAAGAAGGAAAATGGCATCCTACTGAGTATCCAGTAAGATGCAGGTCGTTTGTCTCCTTGTCAACAAAACTTCTTCCTGATACCTCTCTCTACTCTGTAATCAGGATTAAAAAATTTTGCTTATGCATTAGAAAGTTCAGGACATTTTCTCCACCATGTCTTGATCCACTGTTTCAAAACATCTATGTATGGGATTGTTTTCCCCACCAGACTCTGAGGGCAGGTTTTGCCAGATGAGTATCATGTCTCCCAGCACAGAGCGTAGGGCTCAGAATATAGAAGGCAACCATTAACTTTAGTTGAATAATTGAATGGATAAACAAGTGCATAAATTACTTCAGGGAACAGCAGACTGGCATAAATGCTATAACACGTGCCAGGCAGACTCCCGGGGCATTTGGTCTCCTGTAAGAACCAGGAGCCATAATGTTTGCTACTCAGCCCTGCTCCACGGCACCAACCCTACCACCACTGAATGTGAAACAGAAATGAAAGGCCTCTCTGAGATGATCTGGACAACATGCACACAGCAGCCACCACCCAAAACTGTGAGTCCTTGGGCATGGACCATCTACAAACACAGCTATTATTGATGAACTGGTATTTGCTCAGTTCTCAAAGGTCCTTGGGGAAAATAAACTCTAGGAAAGTTCAAAGTACGACTGAGCTCAATGGGAGGCAGCCCTGTTTGTTTCTCTAGAAATAGGTCTGCTGCTCCTACTTGCCGTTTGACTTAGAATTGCCAAATCATTACTTCCAGTTGTGAGCATTTATTGTGAAAACTAATGAGGTGCCTCCAAAAAAATATTTTCACAACTTGTTTTTGAACATTCTGAGAAGTTCTCTCCTAGAAGCTACAATTGGGGTCTTTGTGAGAGGACCTGCCTCCTGCCCCGGCCAGGTGTGCCCAGCCAGCTTCATGCTGACGGGAGCACTGGCCCTTCTACCGAGGGAGATCATCTTCTTTCTGGGCCTTAAATGAGTCCTAGGAAAAGCAGAGCCAGCTTGCAACCCCTTTGCTTAGACAGGGGAAGACTTGCCTCACTGTTCTCAGGACACACAGCCTGTGCTGCAGTTCCCTGGGATGAAGATGAGTGGTCAAGTCAAGTGGAATTGGCCCTCTTGGGGCTTCTTACACACTCCAGATGCTTTCCAGATCTCTCTTCCCCCAAGGGTTCCCACACTCCACAGTCAGATGAATGCCTGGGCCAAAAACTGAGGATGTGTGCCCTGTTTCTCAACCCAGAGGTGGCAATGTTAGCAAAACCTAGGGAACTTTTTAAAGTGTATGTGTCTGGACTCCCTCCCAAAGACTCCAATATACCGTCTTCGCACACTGGTAACTACAGACACAGTTACCCACCCTTATCCGAGGTATCACTTTCCAAGGCTTCAGGTACCTGTGGTCAACCTTGGTCCACATATATTAATAGGAAATTTCAGAAATAAACAACTCATAAATTTTTTATTGGATATAGCTCCCCAGGCAAGGGAAACAAAAGAAAAATAAATAAATGGAATCACATCAAACCAAACAGTTTTTGCACAGCAAAGGAAAATCATTACAAAATAGAAATACAACCCACAGAATGGGAGAAAATATTCACCGACACATCTGATAAGGGGTTAATATCCAAAATTTATAAAGGACTTACAAAACTCAAGACCAAAAAAACAAACAACCCAATTAAAAATGGGCAAAGGACCTGACTAGACACTTCTCCAAAGAGAACATACAGATGGCCAACAGACATATGAAAAGATGCTCAGTGTCACTAGCCACCAGAGGGATACAAGTTAAAACCACAACAATACTATCTCACACCTGTCAGAATGACTATCATCAATAAATCAACAAACAACAACTGCTGGCAAAGATGTGGAGAAAGGGAAACCCTTCTGCACTGTTGGTGGGAACGCAGACTGGGGCAGCCACTGTGGGAAGCAGTGTGGAGAAACCTCGAAAAATTTAAAATGCGTCTGCATCTTGACCCAGCAATCCCACGTCTGAGAATATATTTGAAGAAACCCAAAACACTAATTGGAAAGAACATAAGCACCCCTGTGTTCACTGCAGCATTCTTTACAATTGCCAAGATATGTAAGCAGCCCAGTGTCCATAAGGAGATGAGTGGATAACATAACTGTGTGACATGTACACAGTGGAATACTACTCAGCCATAAAAAAGAAGAAAATTTTACCCTTTGCGACAGCACAGATGGACCTGGAAAACATTTCCTAAGTGAAATAAGCCAGTCAGAGAAAGACAAATACCTATGATTTCGCTCATACGTGGAATCTAATGAACAAACTGAACTAACAAGCAAAATAGATTCAGACTCATAGATGGAGAGCAGATGACAGCTATGGTGGGGGGAGGGGTTACAGGGTACAGGGATCAAGCAAAAAGGCAAAAGGACTCACGGCCATGGAGTCCCGAACAGTGTGGTGACTGCCGGGGGAGGGGGATATAAGGGACTCAATGGTAATGGAAAAAATACAATAAAGATTAAATTTAAAAAATAACAATTTATAAGTCTTAAATCCCCACTATTCCAGGTAGTATGACGAAGTCTCATGCCATCCCACCCCCTCCTGCCCTGGACGTGAATCATCCCTTTGTCCGGCATGTCCATGCCACATATGCTCCCCGCTCGCTAGTCACTTAGGAGCTACCTGGGTTATCAAATTGACTGCATCCAGCGCCTGTGTTCGCGTAACCCTTATTTTACTTAATAATGCCCAAAGTGTAAAAGTAGTGGTGCTCGCAGTTCAGATATGCCAAAGAGAGGCTGTAAAGTGACTCCTGTAAGAGAAAAAAGTTCTCAACTTAATAAGGAAAGAAAAATAGTCACATGCTGAGGCTGCTAAGATCTATGGTAAGAGGAAATCCATCCATGAAATCATAAAAAGGGAAATAGAAAATTCATGCTAGTTTTGCTGTCACATCTCAAACTGCAAACACCTCTCATTGCGAAGGCATCATGTCATCTCACATCATTGCAAGAAGAAGGGTCAGTGCAGTGCAATAAGATATTTTGAGAGATATCACATTCATACAACTTTTACTGTAGTATATTGTTATATAACTATTCTATTTTATTAGTGGTTTCTGTTTTTAATCTATTCTTGTGTGTAGTTTATAAACTAAACTTTATCATAGGTATGCATGTGTACATCTAGGGTTTGGTATTACCCAGGTTTCAGGCATCCACCGGGGCATCTTAGAACATAACCCTCACAGAGAAGGGGGGACTACTCTATTCTCCTATGTTCCTATTATATTCGTCATGCTAATATGAAGAGTAAAATAAGAGCATTTTAAATTAAAGTTTATGGAGGGCACAGTAAAGGCAGCTGTCAGCAGAGAGTTATTCTGATTGGTTGGAGATGACAAAGGTTGTATTCATGGGTCAACCCCAGTATTCAGCAGTAGCTGCCATGAACCGAGAAGGACCCTGGGGCCATGACCAGATGTAAGGTGAAAAAAAAATGCCAGGTCCAATTATTGATGTCTGCTGTGGCTTAAGGAAGAGACAGTGATGGCACATGTGCTTCAACAACTAGACCCTCTGCAAAGCCAGAAGCGAGGCTCAGGTCTCCAGCCTCTGCATTCCAAGTAAAACCCCTTCCACAAAGCCAGAAACAAGTTTGAGTGATTCATCTGCTGAATAGTACTTATTTAAAGATGTAATGGAAAGGGATGAAATAAAATTTAGAAACAAAGTCAAACCATGTACTTCCCCCAATAGCAAGCAGAAAATATCTTTACAATGAGGAAAAGGGAGGTTTCCTCGGAGACGCACAGCTAGGATGTACAAGAGAGTGTTAGCGAAATGCTGTCTGCCAGTTCACAGGCTTTTCTTTGCATTGCTCAAGGGTAAAGTGAAAATAACAACAGCGTTTTGAACATGTTTAGATGTTCTGTTACCAGAGGGAGCTACAGACAGCCTGAGTTCTCTGAAATGGAAAGGAGAGAACAAAAAGGCACGTTGTGCATTTTGCTTACTCTCAGTTACTTCACAGCATTTCTTAAACACCTGAGGTGCGACCTGGTGAGGAGGGGTTGCAGAATACCACTTTAAATGAAGGCAGTTTTCAGGTTTAAAAAAAATACCTTCATATAAAGGTTACTGGGGACACCCCAAGGTCAATGTCAGAAATTGGTCCTAAGAGGTCTTGGCTCATTCTGAGTCAGCTGGACTAGAGGTAGCAGTGAGTGGCCAACTGCACCCTCCTTTTCTCCAGGTGGACACTTCTGAGGTCCCGCCCTTTCCAGCATTTCCCCCTCAGCAGTTAGCAACTTCTCTGTGTGAATTGACACCCATTCTGGCAACTCCTTTGGGTGCACTGGTGCACATTTACTGGCAACTCTGACCTGCCGTGTGCAAGTGAGACCACTTCAACCAAGGTGGTCTGAGTCAGGATGCAACTCTGAGCACGCTACCTAATCATTTAACCGCCCGAACTCAGTTGCTTCTTCTGCAAGTGGGGACATCAGCATCTTCTTCACAGTGCTGTTGTGTGAGAACTAAATGACATGTTACAGTGTTCTGTGCATAAAAAGCAAATGCAAAGCATCCAATGCTGAATTTCCCCACTTCATTAACTGCAATCTCAGCTCCAACATCATCTCCTCAGAGAGGTCATCCCTGACCACACTACAAAAACATTTACTCCTCTCCCTCTCTATTACCTTTCCCTGCTTCCCTGTTTACTACTTACTACTCCCTGACATTTTAAGTTGTATAGTTAGTTGGTTATTTATTTACTGTCTGTCTCTCCCACCAGAAATTCATGGGCAAGGACTTCTGTCTTGTCACCAACTATGATTCCAGGCCCCAGAACTGCACCTGACCTACCAGGCACTCAGTAAATATTCTTTGAACAGATAAGTGGCTCTTTTCACTTTAGGCCACCTAGCAGATGAGGACAGGGGAATATAACTGTTCTTAGTACCATACCCCAACTAACCAACAGAAAAAAAAGTAGACACCTATTCAAAGACAGAAGCAATGATTTTATTTCACTATAATGTATCTGGAACATTTTCATATAACAAGGAAACATGACCAAAAATTCACCTGAATAAATTCTGAAATGGATGTATTTTAGTGTGCCCAGAAGTTCTAAGTTAACAGCTACAAATCAAGACAATTTATCCCTAGGAGTTTTACGTAGAACCCAATCTGTTTATAAATTCGTTACATAGAAAAAAATCACTAAGAATGAAAGAAACGTAACCTAGATCAAGCTCAATTTAAATAATGGCTAAACTCTTTTATAATATTTGACTGAAGCTGGCCTCCACTGGTCCTTATAGATGTCAGCCTCAGAGAAATAGCCTGTAGAAGTCGGAAAACATGACATCAAAGAGCCTGCTCATCACTTGCTGATGTCAACTACTTCTTATTCATTCCACGGAAATAACTCTATTCATAGAGCCAAGGCCCATTAAAAGTCTTCATAATGTCCCATCAGCCATTTGGAGAGTTCATAATTAAATATGTTCAGCTTAGAGAGCAAATGTATTTTAGTCAGGGAACCAGGGAAGCAAAATAGTAAAAATACAGTTATCTTCGGAAATCGCTGTGCCAACAATTACCTTCTAACTGGTCTACCACAAATGAAAAAGAAGGTGACAAATTTAATCAATTTTCCACAAAACTCAAAAGACATTCCCTCCTTTGAGTTTTGAGAGAAGCAACAGCTATTACTTCACATATCTTATTTTAAATAAATGTTCCAGGATTCAAAAGAATCCATTTGAATCGCTCCTGAAATATTTACCAAGCTCAATCACAACTCTTAGAGAAGTGCCCATCCTTAAGTATTGATCCTGGCAGACATGAGAACAGAAATGGAGAGGGTAAAAACAAGTGTCATATTGTACTGACTCAAAAGCAATAAGGAGGTAAAGCTCCTCTTGGGCTAAGCCTAAACCATTACAATATATCCACAGTCTTCTAACTGGATCTTCAATTCCCCAGACAGACCCTCAAAGTCGACCCCTTCTCACACCTGCAATATCACCATATGAGATGTCAAAGCACCACTAGCACTGTATTTCCATTTTCAGACCTCTCTTCCAATGCACCCAGCACACAATTTCTCTTGTCTTGAAATCCACACTTATTTATACCAAACTACCCTTATTCTGATCACAGCTGTCTACTGATCCTCAGGAGATCCTGCTTTGATGATACCAACTTGTGGCCTATGGTTTCTCAGAGCAGCACAGGCTTGGGACAAGACTCATATTCACGGTGTGTTTCTAGCACATGCTACCTGGGAGACTGTGGCCACCTTGAGAGGCTTCAATTTCTCGTCTATAGTTTAGAAGGCTACCATTCCAAAGGATGTTGTGGGCATTAATGCTGTAACAGATGTGAAAAACTTTTGCATGCTGCCTGGCATGCAGTAAGCCCTCAACGAATAGTAGTTTCTTTCCTTTTTTCCTGCTCCCCTGCCTTTAAACCTGGTGAGTTCAGAATCCATACTGATGATCCTTTCAGCACTGACTTACCATCACTCATACATGTGGAACTTCAAAAACCTCATCCCCATTCTATTTCAACACCTTCTTAGCCACACCCTCAGATTCACAATAGCGGAAACTACCCCAGCTAAAACATCCAAACCCCTAAAATTCCCTGCCCCTAATAGTCCTTGCTTCACCATATGTTCACTCCTACTAAATATATTTTATGCTCTTAACATCCAACCAACCATTCCACCCTCTCCCAGCTCTTTTAGACCAGGGCCCCATGCCTACCAACCTACCATTCATCCTACTGCTCAGGCCAAGCCTCACACCAGGCATTTCAGCCTCCTCCTCTGCAAGACCATAGAGTTCCTCAACTCCTTAGTCTGCTGCTCAAAATACCTTGCCACTCTCCGACCCCTGGGAACACTCAGCATCTATTTTCATCTAATAAAAGTCTCAAACCATGCAGAATGGATTCAACACTCAATACTGTTTCACTTTAACTGGTCCCTCACTACTGATGAATCTCTCCGCATGGCTCTTCTGAACTTCCTTCCACTTACAGCCCCATTCTCATCTGCAACCCTCTAACTTCCGGCAGTGGCTTTCCCTTCTGAACGTGCAGACACTCAAGTTAATGTGACAGGAGCTATCACATCCTCTCTCTAAATGGATGTCCTCACTTAAGAATCTCTGGTGACCTCTAATTGCCACATTCTCAACCACTTCCCAGCACCTGATCCTACTCTTCACCACTTCCTTCTTGAAGCTCACTCTTTTCTTCTTGTCATCCTTTACACTGTACTTAATTCCTCTGTCTCTCTCCTCTTTGGTCCATTTCCTCCTCCAAACCTTAAAAGCATAAATTCCCGCCATTCTGAACCAAGGTCTTGACCCTCTAACCTTTGGTAATCTCTTTGGAAATCTCATTCATCCCCATTAATTTTGCCATTACCTCCAAGAAATTACTTTCAAATTCCATGCTTTCAATTCTACCAAACTCGCCAGAGGATTCCATCAGGATATTCTGTGGGTGTCTCAAATGCAACATCTTTTAAATTTTATCTTGTTCCTTTCTCCCACATCTTTCTCCTATTTCTCTTACAACACTACCAATCTTCTATTCATTCAACCATTCTTCCCTCCTCCCCTTCTCTCTTCCTTAACAATCTAAACATGTCAAATCACACCTATTCTAACTCTTGAGTCCATCACTGCTTCCTATTCCCATCTGCACCTCTCTGCTTCTAGCTCTCAGAACTCTCACCTAAAATAATATAAGAGCTTTACAACTGCTTTTCCTTCCTCCTAACTCTCAGGGTTCCTACCACCAGATTAATTAGTTAATAAATTAAACCTAAATCAGAGTTTAGCTTGGAATTCCAGAACCTCCACAATGTGGCCAAAACCTAGCCTTCCAGCTTAATCATTCTCTACTCTTCTCAATGAACCTTAAACCAATCTAAAATTGTCATCCACTCTGCTGTTCTCCAAACACATGCTTCCATTTCCTGCTCTGCGCTTTTGTTCTCATCATTCACTCCATCTCATTTTGTTCTCATCATATTATTTCCCCAAATGTCTGGTTGGAAAAAAATTTTACACATTTTTCTAGACTTTGTTCAAATGTCATATAAACCTTGAAGCCTTCCTTGACCTGCCATCAAACATGATTTCATCTCTTCCTAAGCAGAGCACTTTGACTTTCCCTTGCGTATGGGATTTAAAACATTCTGTATGACTTTCTAGTGTCTCCTTCTCTTAGAAGTATCACCCTCAGCAAGAGGCTCACCTTCTCCTCCAGCCAACCTCTGACGCCCTCTAAAACTGTCCCTCTAAGCTACCGCAGCTGATCTGGACCTCCCCCTTCACGCTTCCCCTTGCCTTGCTCTGCTACTCTGCAGCCTTCCAAGGACTCCAGCCCTGACTGTCACTATCCTCCCCTTTCAATTAAAGAAATCAGTTCTCTCCACCCCATATAAGTTCTAAGGTCCCTTAATTCCATTCATGCTGCCCCTGGAATATGTTTGAAAATCAAAGGTATGTAAGCTAAACCATACACCTGCATGGAGTTCTATTCTTCAGAGAGCTAGAAATAAGCTTACAGAATTCCTACACAGTCTTTCATACACAGTCTTTAATGTCTATTGTATCATGTTATTTTTTCCTCTTTCCTTCACCATTGAACACTCATTTGTCTAACTTATTATTAAGGATGAAAGAGTCTAGAGTTCCCAGTTACAACATACCAAAAATGATCCAACTTGTCTCATTTACATAAACTTGATGAAACCTATGCCTTTAGTCACCAAACTAACATTTTTATTCTCTTGTTTTAGATTACTTTTGTTTTTTTTTTTAAATAATCCAGGGAAAACTAGATAAAATACTTAAATAATTACATAGATAAATATATGGTAAAACTAGGGATTTAAAAATTGCATAAACTGTTAGAGGCTGGGAGGCAGTATCAAAATTTGGAAAGATCCTATTGACCTTTGTAAGAAAACCTAAATTTGGCCCACAAAAGATACTTTCGAGGTATCAACTACAATGTGCCAAAGTGGGGGGTACACAGAAGTTGAGACCCACTGGCATTCCTCACCTAACACTCAGGATCATGTCTTGACACCTTGGGAATCCCAGTCCTGAGTGAAGTAGGCAAAGGGAAGCTCAGGATGCCAGTGGTGACAGTTCTGGGTTTTAACAGAACTGGTTTCTCATTGCATTGTTTCTACATAAAGAGCTAAAGAGGCTTTCGTTTTCTTACCTAGGATTACAATAGTATTTTGTAAACAATAAAGTATTATATAAATGCAATGTGTTAGAACCTTGTTTATATGGAAAATTCATTCCAAATTCCAAATGACTTCAAAATGCATTTTAAAATGTGTCCCCTTGTAAGCTCACACAAGGCAGGGCACATTCCTTACTTATATTTGTATCTTATCTCCCACAATATTTTTAATATAAATGCTCAAAAGTTCTTATAAGCATAACTAGATGAAATGATACAAAAGAGAAGCCAGAATCAAAAGAGATCTTTAAAATGTAATCACTTGGCAATGTGTGAGCTTCTATAAGTTACTTCAAATGGGTGTATTCAAATCAGACTCTTTCCAAATAAGAAACAGAAAGCCTACAGATAAGAAAACAATTGTGTAGATTTACATCTTCATCAGATTACATTTCCTCTCATGCAAATCAGCAGAATCAACTTGCATGGAATTTGACGGCGAGTCTTTCAGCAAAGACAAAGGAAAATTCTTCGGCTTCCTTGGCTCAAAAGCAAACTTGGGCTGTGGCTAGAAGGGGAGGAAATAAAAGGCAAGAGAAGGCATCCACAGAATGTGGGTCCCTTTCAAGTTTTCATTCATTCTCTCACACTGGCCAATATGAGAGCAGGAAAATGTTTAACTTATGCTTTAAATGGTGCTGAGTGTGCTTTCTATTCAGGGAACCACCTAGCTTGAGACCTCTGCATCCTCACTGCATGGCAAGTGTTACACACACACATACCCCATTTAAACTGCCACAACTTCCTCTGAATCCAGAGTTGGCTCTTCTACTGAGAATCTCTCCCTCGGGAGAGACATCAATGGAGCAAGGAAATTGTCTCTACCTCTGGTTGGGTTACCAGGGTTCCCTCTTTTCAAGGCTCGCCACAGCCATGCTCTGAGAAACATTGATCTGTGCTCCTCTCATTGTCCTGCCGCACCAGAAACAAGCAGCAGCAAAAGAACAGTCATTATTTGCATTTGGCAAGAAAGGCAGCAGTACTGACTGAGAGGCGGCGGCATGGAAATGTCAAAGCACGGGTCTGAATGAGACAGGGACAGCAAACAGAGGAGCGGTCTCAGAGGAGACGAGTCCTCGTTATAGACAGACAGAAGGTATCTACCTACGATAGAGAAGTAAAGAAAGAAAAAGAGGGAGGGAGGAAAACAGGGGAAGTCTACTACACCTAAGAGCAAACTAACTCAGGTTCAAATGCTGCTTCCACCCCAGAGGTATATAGCCTAACGAGTGAGGACCACCCAGACTCTGGAGCAGAATGTCCACAGTTCAAATCCTGGCTCGGCCTCTTGCCATTTTATGTGATTTGTATAGATAAATTTCTTAACCTCTTTGCACCTCAGTTTCTTCATCTGTAAACCAGTGATGATGAGGATGAGGAGGATGAGGAGGATGATAACTACCTAACAGAACTGTCATGAGGCTCAAATGACCTAATGTTCAAAATGTTTAATGTTAGAACAGCGTCTGGCACACAGTATGTGTGAGTCACTGTTACGATGATGATCTAGTAAAAGTCATGTCAACACTGCTGGCTTCCTGTTCTCATTTAGAAAAGAGAAGAAACTGCAGCATTTCCTTTCATCTCTAATATTCTATCATTCAACCATCAAATGTGTACTATTTGCCACATGCCTTGGGAAAACTGCCTACTCCTGCAGGTGTAGGTAACCCTGTAGGCGAACGTCCCCGTACATCACGACTCCTAGTGCTATTTAATACAAAATAAGCCTCCTCCTGTCACCAGCACTGTCCTCACACAGCAGGCATTGCCTAAGGGATCTCCACTGGGCTGGTTTCCCGCCTGCAGGCTGAACGCCAGGCTCAGAAGGAGAAAGTGCTAGGAGGAGGCGTCACTCCCAAAATAGCACTCACCTCCAACAAGCGAACATGCCGCTGCACAGGACTGGAAGCCAAAATAAAATAACTACTGCATGTTTCATTTTTTCCTTCAGATCTGGCTTCAGGATGGGTGTTGAGCCAACTCAATTAGGTAAAATCTGCCTTCGATCAACCTTCTTTGGTACTCTACCCTGAGCCAGTTCCAAGCTGAGCTGGACTAAACAGCAGGCTAGGTAAGGGGGAAGTTCGGCAGGGACGATTTGTAAGGGGCACCGAAACATCTCTTGAATACATAACATTTCTAAAAATGTCATGAAATGGTGAAAGATTTGCTGGTCAAAATTCTTATCTGGGATTGTACTGTTCTCCAGGGGTGTCTAGAAAGGGTGCAGAGGGGGATTTGGGTAGTCACAACTACAGGGAGAGCACTACTAGCAATCAGCATGTGATGGGTTGGACCAGGAACAATAATCCACAAAACAGAACTTTTCTGCCCAAATTGCCATTGGTCACCTTGTTGTGAAACAGCGTTAAATGCTCCCAGAGGGCATGCACTTTCTAAGGACAGCGGCCCAGCTAGCCCTTGGATCCCTGTTCCTACCCCACTGCTAGTAAAATGAGCATGTCCAGGGACCAGAGATGGATTTTCAGGTAATAGAGAGGACACGGCTGCCACTCCCTGCACCTGGACTTCGAGGCCTAGCACCTGTTTGTGGAATGGAGGAGTGAACTCTGACTGATACTCTCTAACTGTCCCCCATATGGTTTCACATTTAATTCTCACAGCGACTCCTTGATGATGAGAGAGTCGTTTTCATGGGATCTAGAGGACTGGAGGAGAATGACAGCTATGCCTCACAGATCCTGCCCTGAGCTCTGGATCCCATGTCAGGACCGTCGTCCCTGCTGCACCTGAAAACTACGGGTAGCTCTACAGAAGATTCTGCTACTCTGCATCACAAGCACCAAAGTCCCCGTGGGCCTGTCTGCTGCCCAAATCAGGGTTACATGTGGGTGCCCTAGTGCAAAGGGGTCTGAGAAAACAAACAGTGAAAGACAGCCTCTTACTACTAAGAGTGAGGAGCTGAACTCACAGTATGAAAGAGGCTCGAATGCCAGACATCAGAAAGGAAAGGCAAACGTTCGAACACAGGACTGTGAGAGAATTCATCTTTAGGGCCTTGACTGTAATCACCCCTCAAACTAAGGTGACTACATGTCTGTTTGCCGGGGGCCGTCTCACTTACACCTGTTGTCCTGGCTTCATTATTAATAACATTCTTTTCACTCTTGGAAGTACTACAGTTTGGACAATGAATTGTATTGCCACCCTCCCTAAGACTCGTGTCTTGCACTGAGCCTCAAGTGAAGTGCGCAGGGATTTTCACGTGTGCATGTGTATGCATGTGCATGCATGTACACGTTCCCAAACTGCTGTGAATCGTGCTGCAGAGAACAGGCACTGGTGAAATGGACACTCCTCCTCCACTTCCAGGAACTGCTCGGGACAATCCGAGACTCCAGCTTAAGAATGATTCACAGGAACCACTTCCCTAATAACAGAATTGCCTTGACTTGGTATATGATTTGCTGCTTCGCAGTTGGAAAACTGGGAAGTGATAATTCTTGGAAAAGACTCTTTCCACTGTGTCTGTTCTGTTAAGTGCATTTCTCAGACTCTGTTATTTTATCTTGCTTCCCTCAGGATTCTGCCCTCAGCAGCCTTCCAAGTAGCAATAAAATTCACCTTTTTTGCTTTAAATTTAAAATGCAGCATATTCTCAGCATTTTAGACTTTTGGTGATATGTGGCTGGTGGAGAAGAAAAAAGAAATCCAAAAAGGAAGGTGGAAAAACAAGGTAGAGAAAAGATGGGGAATGGAGAGGAGAGGGAGAAAATTAGAAGAAAAAGGAAATAAAAAGGAAGAAGAAAATTCAATGACAGGAAAAGGAGAAGAAAGAAAAGAGAATCATCTTGCACTATACACTACTGAAGTGTTTATTTCTCTTGGACTAGAACGTGTGCTGGTAAAAGCCATTCATCAAGCATGGTGGTCTCAGCCTGATTCCAGCAGGTTTCTCCTACTAAACCCACGCCCAGTATCTGAGCCAGTAAGCGCTCTGCCCCACGTCGCAGGACCATGGAGGCCCAAAGATCAAGAATCCATCCTGCAGACTGCTGTCTAGTATGAGGGGTGGGTATCTGGGTTTATCCAAGCTGATGTTCACAACAAACCCTGAACACAGTCCCTTGTGACATTAATTTTAAGGGGAAACACACCCAAATATCCTACCTAGGTTTTTAGTCCCAACAAAGCAAAATTAAAATACACTTCCCAAGCTACAGATTACCTTTACCTGGAAATATTAACTTCTTGAGAACATCCTTCCTCATGTTGAAAAATCCTTAAATCAATCCTTATACCTTCTGTTATTCTCAGTAATGTTTTATTTTTTTTAATGTGAGTGAATTTTATTTTTAATGATATTTTATTGATTATGCTATCACACTTGTCCTCATTTTCCCCCTTGGCCCCCCTCCGCCCAGGACCCTTCACTCCCTCAGGCAGTCCCCACACCATTGTTCATGTCCGTGGGTCATGTATACAATTTCTTTGGCTGCTCCATTTCCAATACTGTAATTCACATGCCCGTGGTTATTCTGTAACTACCTGTTTGTACTTCTTACTCCCCTCACCTCTTCACTCATGCCCCCTCACCCTCCTCCCATCTGGCAACCATCAAAACCACCTCTGTACCCATGATTCTATTTTCATCTTGTTTGCTTAGTTTGTTTTTTAGGTTCAATTGTTGGTATAGATATATTTTTGCAATTTTATTGTTCATACTTTTGATCTTCTTTTTCTTAAATAAGCCCCTTTAACATTTCACATAATAATGGTTTGGTGATGATGAACTCATTTAGTTTTTTCTTGTCTAGGAAGCTGTTTATCTGCCCTTCAATTCTAAACGATACCTTGACTGGGTAGAACAATCTTGGCTATAGGTCCCTGCTCTTCATGACTTTGAACAGGGCCTTTCGCCAATCCCCTCTAGCCTGTGAAGTTTCTTTTGAGAAATCAAAAGTCCTATGGGAACTCCCTTGAAGGTAACTAACTTCTTTTCTCTTGTTGTTTTTAAGATTATCTCCTTATCTTTAACCTCAATACATTTTAATTATGATGTGTTTTGGTATGGGCCTCTTTGCAGCCACCTTGTTTGGGACTCTCTGTGCTTCCTCGACTTGCATGTCTATTTCCTTCACCAAATTAGAGAAATTTTCTTCCATTATTTTTCCAAATAGATTTCCAATTTCTTGCTCTTTCTCTTTTTATTCTGGCACCAATATGACATAAATTTTGGAGCTCTTGAAGTTGTCCCACAAGCTGATTATACTATCCTCCTTTTTTAAATTCTTTTTTTCTTTTTGTTGTACTGTGGGGGGTAGGGGGGTGCCTCCTAATGTTCCATATCATTGATTGATCCCTGGCTTCATCCACTCTACTCTTGTTTCCCTATCAATTGTTCATTTCAATTAGTGTATCCTTCGTTTCTGACTGGATCTTTTTTATGCTTCTGATGTCCTAAGTTCCTTGAGCATCCTTATGAAGAGTGTTTTGAACTCTGCATCTGATAATATTGCTTATCTCCATTTCACATAGATCTTTTTCTGGCGTTTTGATCTCTTCTTGCATTTGGTCCATATTTCTTTATCTCTGTTTTGGCAGCCTCCCTGTGTGTGTTTCTATGTATTAGGTAGAGCTTCTTTGACTCCATGTCTTGGTAGCATGGCCTAATGTAGTAGGTGTCCTTTAGGGTCCAGTGACATAGCCTCCTCTATCATCCAAGCTGGGTACTCAAGGTGTGCCCTTCATGTAGGCTGAGTATACCTTCCACTTGTAATTGAGCCTTGATTGCTGTTGGCAGATCAATGGAAGGGATTTACTCAAGCCAATCAGCTGCAAGGACTGGCTATGATCACTTACCACCAATCTCCAGCCTCCATGGAAGATGTGCTATGCAGGGACAGGGTGGTAGTGCTCCCACATGGTCTGTAGTTGTCCACTGGGTGCATGCATAACTGGGGCTTCCTGGGTGGTGTAGGCCAAGGTCAGCCCCCACCTATGTTTTGCCTGGAGTCACCCTTTCTGAGCAATAAAGCAATCCAAGGTGGTTGCTACTTGTGCTGTGCTTGGAGATTCCCAGGCAAAGCCAAGCTGTGAATCTAAGCTATCTACTGCTAGTGCCAGGCCTGGGGCTCACTGAAGCCAGCTCTTGCTTGTTTGGGAGGATTTAGGAAGTTGTGAAGCATGAACCATGACCAGTAATTCATATGGAAAAGCAGCATGGTTGGGCCTCTAAGTCTGGTGGGATGGAGTCTCTGGGGATCTCTGAGGCAGTTCGAACAGTGTAAGCTGGGTTGATAAGAGTCTCCAACACAGCGGCAGATTGCTGGCTCTGTAACTCAGGGTGTGGGAGGGGTTATAAAAGGGACAATGCTCTCTGCTCATCTTGATGCCAGGCAACGTGGTTTCTCCTAGTATGTCACTGGTACTTTTAAAGCGGCTACCCTGGTGCTGGAGCGTAGAGAGAGTGAGTCTGAGTAGGTGAGTCCATGTGTGGTTTCTTTAACAGAAAGTGCTTGGGGACTCCATAAGTTTCTCCACTGACTCAATCCCTGCTGGGTTTTGCAGTCAGAAAGTATGGTGACTTATCTTCCTGGCACTGGAATGCTGGGCAGAGGGGCCTGGTGTGGGGCTGGGACTCCTCACTTCCAAGATATCCCTCCCCAGTTTTATTCATCTCATGTCAGAGGAATCAGCCAGTTCTGCATCTTCACCCCTCCTACCAGTCTGGATGAATGTGCTTTCTTTAACTCTGTAGGTGTCAGACTTCCATTCAGCTCTATTCCTGATGGTTCCGAGTGACAGCTGTTCTGTATTTTAGTTGTGGCTGAGTGAAGAGACAAGCTATGTCTGCCTAAACTGCCATCATGACTAGAAGTCTTCTCAGCAATGTTTTAAAACAATGGAACCCAAATACATAATCCTAAAGTAACACAGGGGCAATCACACTTCACAAATTAAGACAATGCTACTTCTGGGAAGGCAGTTGGGGGACTGGGTGAAAAGGTGAAGGGATTAAGCAAAAAAAAAATCTCATAGACACAGACAATAGTATGGTGATTACCAGATGAAAAGAGGGGCGGGTGGGAGAGGGTACAGGGGGATAAATGGTGATGGAAGGAGACTTGACTTTGGGTGATGAACACGAAACAATATACAGATGATGTATTACAGAACTGTACACATGAAACCTGTAATTCTATTAACCAATGTTACCCCAATAAATTAAGAAAAATTTAAAGAAAAAAAGACAATGGCACTTCTCAAAATAAAACACACCTTATAACCCTGCTATGTTACCAGGTGGCAGAACAGCACTTTCTCTTCCTGTTTACAGGTAATTTAGACCCTGAAGCATGTTATGATCACTAAATATTGAAAGATTTTTTAAAGCTTCTGTTTTAACCCACAACCTCATTTTGATTTGTACATGTCTACAAGGATAGAGAAAGGGAAAATATCACTTCTTTTGAATGATCCAACCTCACAATTAATAATTGAGAATCTTTTTCTCTTTCTCCCTTGCCTTTTTTCTCTCTGAACTAGAGTGCACTCTTCAGCTTGTTAAGCTCAGCTCACTCCCACTGATAATTCACTAGAGATCATAATTTATGGACAATTGAAGCTGCAGAAACATCTCTTAGAAGGAATAGAGCAGATCCATAGCAACAATTCTTCAGGGGAATATTAATCCCCGGCTTTATGTAGTGCTAAGTGTACAATAGTAATCAGAACTTGAGTAGAAGCTGCTAATCATTGAGGGAAAAGGCTGTATAAAGAATTCATAATGGAATTAGCCTGCGGCAAACAAAGAAAGACAAAATTAAATCAGCCATCAAATTGCACCAAGGAATTTTAATTTACAGGTTAATGTAGGATTATGTAACTAATCACAGCTAACATTTTCAATGAACAACCAATAAAATCCTGCTCTTTTTTCCTCTCTAATCTTGCTAATGGTATTCCAATAACATGCTTTTATTACCCAGTAATATGTTAGAAATGATTCTCAGAAATTTTTTTAAGTCTTTCCAATTGTCAGAATTATAAAATCCTAGCTTTGAAATAGTCAAAAGTGTGGATCTAGGAAGATCCACTCCTCAGTTCAGTTCAGACTCAATAATATCTGGGTGAGTTTGCATAAAGTAAATTTACATAACCATATAGCTTTAAAGTATATGCATGTTTTTCATGCAGTGCAGGGAGCTAAAATGGGACAAAAGAGACTAAATTAAATATGTGAAACTAATTTGAAGCACAAAGTATATCAGTTAATTCTAAATAAAACCACTGCCATAGATTTATGTGTCAATATTGCAGACATATCCAATGACATACACACCAAGGACCGCTCTAACGGAGTTTTCACAGTTTATAAATGTGAACATCATAAAAAGAAATAAGGTTTCTAGGATAAAAAGTTGATTAGCATTTCCCCTGGGAGGGGGGTGGACTCTTGTATCCTCCCCAGTTATATTTTGATATCAACCAATGCATGACAACGACAGAAAAAAACCCTCTACACAATTTGAAAAATTATATGAAACCCACCGCTTCATAAATATAAATATATTAAAAAAAGACAGCATAACTCTTTGCACATTGGCAAGGAAAAACTCCAAAATTATACTGTATGCTTAAAAAGACATCAGTTTAATCAAAAAGATCTTTTTCCAACATATGGCAGAAGGAAAATTATTATAAATGGAGTAAAAAGTATGTTCATAAGCTTTACTTCACGAGGGAAGAATGCTGGGAAGAAAGGCGACGGCATTCTTCTTGCATATGTTTTTCTTGTCGAGAACAATGTGGGAAAGTCTCATTTTCCTTTAATCTAAATGTTCATTTTATGGAAGCAGCAACATTCGGCCCAGTTATTAGCAAAGGAGTTTTGTTGCTTTATAAAGTCTAATTTTAAGATGCTCACTTC
Organism: Artibeus jamaicensis; assembly: GCF_021234435.1. Lineage (NCBI taxonomy): Eukaryota > Metazoa > Chordata > Mammalia > Chiroptera > Phyllostomidae > Artibeus > Artibeus jamaicensis. The sequence goes on from NW_026521738.1 coordinate 7,527,611, forward strand.
CAAAAAAACATTATGGTGTCAATTGCACTACCCTTCAGCAATCCTGTAATAACTTTATTCAACCATTTCTAATTATAATTATATTTTCAATTCCTTTTAGCTATAGAAACTCTTTATCAATCAGAGCACAAGACAGAAAATTACTTTATTACAGCTACAGCTCGTTAGGCTGAGTGCTCTTAATGAAGCAGCCTCATAATCAGATGAAAATCATGCTGGAGAAAACTTGCATCATTAGTCTGGGCCTTAATTACCAAGAAATATAGTCACTAACAATGATATTCCATTTCATGATATGGTGCATGCACCTTCTACACTAGTTGCAATTAATAATTCCACCGACTGCTACAGAATCTTTTCTATTTATTCATAACAATGGAGGGGGGAAATTCTAAATTTAATTGAGCGCCTCAGATTGCACTCTCTTTCTCCCTCTCTCATGTTCAGATTAAAATGTCACAAGGCTAATATTCTATCTTACAATAATTCATCATTTTAATTACATATTTTATGTATGTGAAATGTCTTTTTTCAGCTTTATAGTTGAGGCTGACATTTTTGGGGATGCATCTAGGAAAATGTGTGACTTTTCGTGAAGGTGGTCTCTACCACCCAGGACCACATCAAACAAATTTAAAAAATAAAAAACAAAAAAGTCACTGCCATCAGTCCATCAACTCCAACTATGTTGGGAAAAACTGCCAGAAGAGCAGGGACATTCATTTAAATTAATATCAGCGTCTTCTGATAGGCCTTGGAGGGCAGAGTGGCGGTGTTCTGGGAGGAACGAGGCCCTGTGTCACGGGTCTCTTTGTTAGGCATGATTGATCGCAGACAGAATCAGCAACTTGCCTTTGTGAAAGCCTCCTTTCTTCTGCCTCATTTCCTTTCACCCTTTCCTTGCCTCCCTCTCTCCCCAAGATCTTTGCATTTGACCTCCTGAGAAATACCTTCAGCCAAGGGAGGAGATCTAGTCCCTTGCCCCCTGCTGGGTTCTGCACTGCACCAGGTCCCAGCAGAGACCCACCCATTTCTCCATCCTCTCTTCAGGCTGGTTTAATGCTGGAATTCAAGGTACTGTTGCAACTGCTGCTTTTTTTCAAACGCAAATTAGGTTACTGGGTGAGGGCAAAGAGCACTCCAGAGAGGGCAGAGGGCAATGGGCTTGGCATAGATAAATGAGGTCCCCATTGACCTCAAGCCCAAGTGTGCCTAGAGCTGAACTTCCTGCCTGACATCACTTTCACAGGAATTGTTGCCGAACAGCTCATTTGATTAATCTGGGCCGCACTTTCCCCAATCATTTGCCTTATGAGCACTGAGTAGTTTGAAACATGAAATTGATAGAAAAAGAGAATGACTTGGAAAAGTCCACAAGCCACAAGATGAAGAGTTGGCTATTACACAAGAACACTAATTTTTCAGAGAACTAAGCATCCAATCTCTATATCATGAACAGAAAGGTCCCCAGTTTAAACCAATTAGTGTTGAGCAAGCAGTGGCCCGGTTCCTAAGGGAGTATAAGGAGGCAAAAATTCTCCCCACCCAATTTCAGACCCCACATAAACAAATGACTGAATAAATTAATAAAGAAAGACCCACCACAACAAAAACACCAGACAACAATTAGCTTAAAGATGGTAAAGAACTCACTTGTGTTATTAGTGAATCTTTGTTCCCTCTAGCATTAAGGTTTGATGGAATGTAGTGACAGGCAGCATCGTATGTCACATAGACTTTCAGGGAAAGGGGGCTCAGGGGAGGGATTTGGAAGATGAGAGCCAGTAGGAACAGAGAGTCGTGATGCAGAGCAGGAAGATGTGAGCTGCTTAAAGAATGGTAGGTAGACAACAGGAAGTGGACCTAGGCCAAGGGAAAAAAAACACAGGAAGCAGCAGGAAATGAAAGCTGTCCAGGAAGACAGCAGGAGAAGCACATTAACCAAAACCACACAGAGCACATTTCCATAGGAAAAAAATGATTGGCATTTTGGACAGCACAATGGCTTACAGAACAACTCGAGGTGGATAGGGTCCCCAAAGAAAACAGGTTTGTAAGGCCCAGCCTGACACCCTTAAAAGCAGCCACAGGAGAGTCAGTAAGAGTTAAGGGGAACTGGCTATGTTTCCACATTCTCCTATTAATGCAATGTCAGGAAAAGACCTCAGCATAATTGTCCTCCCCTTCAATCACTCCTTAATGTTTCCTCTTAACAGCACTTCACTTAAGCACAAAAGTCACTGCAGGTATTTCCATCTGGCAGTGGCTACCCACATGGACATGAGAGAGACCCCAGGGGTGCTCAAGACCCTTTTCAAGGGCTGTCTTCTACTTTCTGGTGTTGACATTCTTTGTGTCTGGCAATGTCCGTATCAGTTCCACAATGAGACAACAGTACAGAAGCTGGATCTGAGGAGGCTGAGGGCTTCTCCTACTTGGAGGGTCTTCAGAGGGAGGCACCCAACCTAACAACCCAGTCACCCTTCATCAGTAACAGCAGCTACAGCATGAGATCCTGGGCTCTGCCACATGCTAGCTGGGTGATCTTAGCAAGGTCATTGTGCGCCTCAGCTTCCAAATCCCCAAATGAGGGCAATAATAGCACTGGTTTCACAAGGTTGCTGCAAAGGTAACCTGAGATGAGGCATGTGAAAGTGCTCAAACACAATCTGCCACATAGGAAGTTTCAATAAATGTTAGCTCTGGTCCACGGCATCAATGTTATCATTATCATCATGACTACAGACAAGAGGCAGGCATGACTTGCTCTGAAATAGATTTAAGGACTTCTAACAGTGGTTTTAAAATCTGTCTACACATTTTAAAAAAACCACCTTCCCTGAATTCTCCCTCCTGACCAATTAGATCAGAATCTCCTAGTTGGTAGTTTTTGAAGCTTTTTGCACAATTCCAGTGTGCAAACAGGATTGAACCCCACTGATATGGAGTCTCAATGCCTACGCTGATATTTAAACACGATGTTTCTAGCTAAAAGGCCTGTCTACATCTTGGTGAGGGGCAAAGCCCTTGTCTGCGTCTCCCAGAGAGCAATGGGAATGCTGCGGCTCTGCCGTGAGACGTGAGTTTAGAGCATTTACGGCCCGTGAAGGAGCAACCACAGCCTTGGCTGAAGGAATGTGCCTGTTGGCTTTCCAGCTGGCAAAGTGGTCCATTTCCAATATACAGAGCATAACGCATGCAGCCAAATGTTCCCACAGGATGGCCACCTGTGACTTCAAAACTCTTCTGTCTGGGGCCAGGACACGCACATGCCACAAGGCAAAAGGTTGCCTATGAGAGCCGGGGGGAAACTGCCTTTCCCTGTGGTTTAGTCAGGGCAGCCTATGCAAAATCTGCCCAGAGAGATCATATTAAGGCTATAGGGGAGGAAATGACTACCATGCTAGTCTCTGAGAATGAAGGTTAATCTGTCAGAATTGACAAAGTTGGATTCAGGCTAACCCTGAATGAATGTGACAAACCTAACTGTTTAAATCCTTAGTTATCTTGATGACTTTGGCAGTTGTTTGACACTTGCATTTATAGGATCTAGAAAAACTAGAAATTTCAACTACTTAGACTCTTGAAACCTAAATAAATCTGCCAGCTGCTCAAAAGACAATCCTCTATTTATTTATTTGCTTTCAATATTTAAGACACTTCCGCCACAGAAAGAACTCCAAGACCATGCATGAAATAACAGAAAAACCACAATTAAAAAAAAATTAAGAACACTGAGCAGCATCTAAACTCATCATTCATTTCAACTCATACTGTTCTTCCGGCAGGAAGAGATTTACTTAGATGGTGGCGATTACTGGAAACCCAGGTGATCACTTCATCCCCAGGAGTACAGGTTAGCACAGCCCTCCTGCCTTTGCAGGGAGCAGGGAAGCATAGGAAGGTTCTAGTCCCCTCCCAATCGGAGACATGAAAAGCCCTTCTTTGGCTGCTTTTTCACCCTGCCAAAGGATCATGGGAGGGAGACAAGCTAGAAGAGAAAATAATCAACAGTGGTTAGGAAATACCAGCAGACTCATTTATAACCCTGAGGTTTAGAATGGAAACTCAAAATACACTGACACACCAAAGAACTTAAAATCAAACACAAAAAAGAACAAATATTGTATGATTCCACTTATATGCGGTATATAGAATAGCCAAAATCACAAAGACAGGAAGTAGAACAGTAGTTATTAGGGACGTGGCGGGAGGTCGGGGGCACAGGGAGAATAGGGAGCTGTGTGATGGGCCCAGAGTTTCAGCTGGCAAGATGAAAGAATTCTGACGATGGATGGTGGTGACGGCTGCACAACAATGTCAATGAACTTAATGCCACTAAACTGTACACGTAAAAATGGTTAAGATGGAAAATTTTATAATATCCATATTTTACCACAATAAAAAAATCAAACACTTATCTTGAGGTCCTGAGGAAATTATTTAACATTTCACTTATTTTCATTTCAGTGATTAAAAGAGGAAAAAATACAAGAACTTAAGTTCTCCTTTGAAATACCAGGAGCGGACCAGAAAAGGAAGATCTGAGGTGTGAGAGCGACCGCCTGGATCAGTGTCCTGGGTTGAAGACTTCCCTCTGACCCGATGCTCTGAGTGACTGCGGGCAAGTTACTGCATCCCTCCAGTCCTTATTTTCCTCATCACTAAAGCCAGAGAGTTAATGATCACCAAGTTCATGCCAGCTCTACAGTCTGCAATTCTACACTTTCTTTCTATTCCAGCATGGCAATATTTTTATAGAAAATATTTTATGGAAATATTTTTATAGGAAACCACGGCAGTCACTAGAGGCAAATGTCAGTATTCTCTCTACTAGCTAAATAAAGAAAAGAGGAAAGAGCTGGGGGCAATTAGATAAAAATAACTTCTTTGTCAAATCTGCAGGTGAAGAACCCACAAAAATATGCAAACTCCATGAGTGAATATTATTTTCACTCCTTTATCAGGAGGTATTTTTACCTGATGAAAGTGTTTTCTTTTTCCTTCATGAATGTAGACTATCTAGGAAGAAGTCCTTGGGTCTATGCCTGCTCTTGAATGAGTGGTGAGCCTGATCCTTAAGACTCAGTAGACCAGAGTTCATGAACAGGCAGGTCACCGCCACAGCAGAACTTGGTGTTTCTGCATCACTAGGCTGTTTCTAAACTCTCACCATCCCCCTATCGTGTACTTTTGGCGATCAATGTCATGGTTCCAAGGGACTAATATCCCAACCATATTTTGAATTGTTAAGTATCTTCTCATCTGACTTTGTTCTTTCTTTCCACTTTGACCCAAAAAATGTCTGGGAAGCAGAAACTCCACTATTTCTCTCCTTGCTAAGCTCCACGGCATCTAGGGGAAGGTAGAAGGGAAGGCAGAGGTTAGCATCAACTAGCCTCCTTCTAAGTGCTACTGACCATGCAATCTGCCCTCTGTTCTTTATGCCAGTGATTCTCAACAAGAAATCATTCAACCCCCTTCCCCACTCCAGGGCCATCTGACAATATGTGGAAACATGTTTGGCTGTCACACTGAGGGGAGGGGAGCTACTGGACTCTATTGGGTAAAGGACAGGGATGCTGCTAAATACACTATACTGTGCAGAATAGCCTCCACAACAAAGAGTTATTCCACCCAAAATATCAATAGGGATGAGAAACTCTGCTTTAATACAACTGAAAATTTCACAGAAATTAGTTTTAAAATAAAGCTCAAGAGATTAAGTAACTTCTCCAAAGTCACCTAGCATGGAAGCGGACAGACCAGGAATGGATCTCAAGTCTATGGGTCTAAAGAGCCACTGTCTTTCCCTAAATGAAAGAATGAGCAGAGAATGAATAAAGTCAGCCCGCTGCTCTGTGCCAGGGAAGCTGAAGAAGGGCAGACTGCTCTAGAGACAGATGCAGGCTGACCTAAGACCATCTCTGGATATCACCATTTATGCCACAGTCCAGATGCTCAGGCAAGACGTGCTTGTTGCCTTCACTGCTCGTTGCGGCAGCCCACCCCAATAGAGTGGAGACAGAGAGGTTGACCAAAGTCCTCGTGTCGTCCACAACACTGCCCAGCTCCAGAGGGTTTGGGGAGGGTACAGCTACTACTCCCCAGAGGGGATCGTTAGAAAACTGGGGTTGCAGAGCTGCATACACAGAAACTCTAGGAAAGGACTGGCTGCCTGGGGAAGTGGCCCCCACCTCTTGGCTTGCCCTCTTGGGTCCTTCCTTTCAGGAAATGGAGATGAATGAAAGAACAGTGATTGGGAACGGTCCCTGAGTTTCCCCTTGTGGGAAAATCACCTCTCTACTGGCTAATTGCTTTCAGTTCCTTTGAAAAGTAAGCCCTTCATTAAGCAGAACCACACACAAGATGGTGGTGGTTTTAAAAGATAACAACTCTCCCCTCCACTACTCCCCAGAGATGGATGGCGACAAGAGCCAAACTTCACGATGAAGTGAGGTGGGAAAGGTTTGTTTCTAAAACCTGGTCAGTGGAACCCCAGCTTGGAAGGCCCCTCTCCTCTCAGTGCCTCCTGCCTCCTCACATCTCCACCAGCCCCCCCAAGAACAAGAGCCCACTGTCTAAGGCATTGCAGACTAGTGATCTGGATGAAGTAATTAAGGGCTGCTTCTGTCAACCATTTGTGCTAAAAAGTCTTAAGTATATTTAACTCCCACAGGCCCCATGTATTAATTAAGTCATTTTTACCTGCTTTTTTCAAATTTTTCTAGAAGAAGAAGACTTGTAGAGAAAGAAGAGACACTCTCCAGAATGTCACACTAGCAATGTTAAAACCTATCTGTCAGGGGTTTGGAAAGTACCTCCTAGGTGCCTAGCGCCTTGCCCACCAGTAAGGACCACTTTCCCAGGGCACAGACCGTAGCAAAAGAGATGGACATAAGCCTGCAGCAGCCTCTTAAGGACACTGTGCTTCTAGGGTCATCCCCAAAGCACCTATGGCTGGGGGAACTTTTTTCCTTACTCCTGAGCAGAACAAACAAAATTTATTAAATAATTCATGAATCGTCTGTCAGAATTGTTTACTATTAATTAAACTTATCACTTGATTTAGACTTCACTAGTTTTCCCATTCATGTTCTTCTTCTGTTGCAAGATCTAATCCAGGATAACTCGCTGCATTCGGTCAACTCAGTCTCCTCTCGTCTGTGTCACTTCTCGTTCTTCCCAGGCTCTTCGTGCCCTTGACACTTCTGAGTACTGGTCAGGTATTCTTTAGAAAGTCCCTCAGTTTAGGTGTGTCTGATGTTTCTGTCATGATTACACAGAGGTTACAGGCTCAGGGGAAGAAAATCACGTAGGTGAACAACCCTTCTCATCCCATCATATCTGGAGGTATCTGATACCTGCACATCCGCACAGCACCACTGGACATGTTCACCTCGAGCACTTGATTAAGGTGGTGTTTACCAACTGTCTTCACTACAAACTTACTACAGGCCCCTTTCAACACTCTATTCTTTTAAAGTACAACACTAAATCCAGTCCACATTCAAGGAGTGAAGCGTTTTCAGCATTTCATCACATTCCTGTGTTAGGACAGACTCCTCATTAAGAAATCGAAATCCACTTTTTTTTAAAAGCATAGTCTGGAGTCAGGATCTTGGGCTCTAGCCTCAGCTGTATGACCCAGGCTTTGTCACGAGCTCTCCTCTGTGCAATACAGGGTGGCCCGGCCGCCTCGGGGGGTGGTTGAGGGATCAAAAGGGCAAGACGTGGGAAATGAGTTGTGGCCACCACACTTCATCCCATGGCCCCAAAAGGTAAATTCCTGCCACCTTCCTTGTGTTTCCCCTGCAGCAGTTGCAGGCTGCCCTGACATTACCAGGCACTCCCAGGGTTTTCCTACTTCTGGCCTCTGTTCCCTCTACCGGAAATATGCCTCCCTCAGTATCCAAAGAACTTTCTCCCCCACTGCACCTCCCTGTCCGCTCAAATGTCACCTCCCCTGGAAAATCTTCCTTCACCCTGTTACTTAAAATAACATCCCCACACACTCCATCCCTCCACCCTGCCTGGTGTTCTCTGCGGCTGTTCGCACTACCTGCCCTTATAGTCTGGTTTCTACTGTTTGTCTTCTGCTCCTTAAAAAGCAGGGGCTTGGTGTGTTTTGTATCCCCACTGACTCCCAGTGCCTAGGACACAGCCCGGCCCATTGTAGGCTGAGCCTCAAAAGACATTTATTGAATGAAAAAATACATGGGAAAGTTTCGTTGGTGCTGTTATCTTCAGTGTTTGACATCCTTGGAGATTCATAAACCCTTGCAATAACTCTACAACATCACGCCACCTCTCACCAGGCCTGGAACTGCTCTCTGACCTAGTGATGACTCGGATTATACTTTTGAATGGAGATACCTCAGACAACAGAGAAACCACAATACAGGATGGAACGAATGGTTCTCTCTGCCACAGCACCTGGGGTCCATGAGGATTAGCTGCCTGGAAACTGTTTTGAGAAAGATTCTGAGACCAGACCTGGGTACAATAGCAAAATGTGCCATGATTGATTTGTAATTTTGTAATGTCTGCTATGAATAAATAAATGGCAGCAGTGATGTCCATGATATATGAATATTCCTGGTCCTCGAATTATTCCATTGTGAGTAGGTATGATTTTCTAATTTATACAAAATGACTGCCACTCAACCAAACTCCTGGTAAGGCCATCACCTATGTTAAGGATTGGCACGTTTTATATGTAAAGGGTTAGAGACTAGATATTTCAGGTGTCATGGACCAAACAGCAGTCTCTGCAGAAACTACCCAGTTCTGCCATTGCAGCAAAGAAGAAGCCACAGACAATACATGAACAGGGAGGGTAGTTGTATTCCAATAAAACTTTATTTACAGAAAACAGGCTTCAGCTACATTTGGTGGGCCACAGTTTGCCAACTCCACCCTCCATGGATTTCTCTTCAAAGAACATCTTTCACCTCCCTACTCTCCCCACCCTCCAAAGAGCAACATCTTTAGAGAAACCAAAATTATTATTCAGCGCTTGCTAGATCTGACTTTCTGCTCTCGAGTCCACAGAGATTGTTTACATATCAACATCTTCTGGCACCTTAAGAGTTATCAAAAATGTCACCAATCACCAAATGTTTCATTAATTATTGCAAACATCTTTAAAAAAAAATACCACAGCGGGTTTCTTTCACCAAATGATTTATTTCAGACATAATTTCAGTTTAATTAATAGGGGATTTCACTGTGACCTGGAGGGTGTGAAAATCAGCAGAGAGTCTGTGGTTTGGTTAGAAGAAAACTAGAAACTTGCCCATGCCTGTAGAAGGAAAAATTTACAAAGGAAGAGGAAAAGCTGGCATTTTTTTTCAGCTAGGAACACCGAGCCGATGCCCTCATTAAAGACACCAGTGGAACATCTTGAAAAAACAAATTAGAGGGATGTGGAGATGAAACTAAGACTTAAAAATTGGCCCGGGGGGGGGGGGGGGGCGAGATAAGATGTGGCTTATTTACTCCCTGAAAACCACCCTGTTTCTGAGCCGTACTATATCTGTGCCACACGGCCTTACAAAATCCTAAACCAGCAAAAGCAATAGATCGACAGCAAGACTTACGAGACCCCTGCCAGCTTCCCACAGCAAGTTCAGAGATACAGTCCCTGCACTTGAGGGGCCAAGCCTTCCTTCAAGTGGCTTCATGTGAACTTCCTGGCATTCTGAAAATGTGCATTCACTTATCTAAGCAATAAAGCTTATTTTCGAGGGGCGCCTTTGGAAGGCAAATGTTGTGTTCAATCACCAATAAGCAAAACGCCTCGTCCACATATCCCGAAACACCAGGTTACATTAGCTGCAGTTTTAATATCCTGCCAAAGAGAAGAAAGTCCCCAAATATGAAACAAATACAGCTGTCTAATATTGCTGTTCAAATGCCACTGCATTAAATAAAATTCCGTGCTGTAAAATTTTGTAAGGTGCTAAAACAAAAATGATATAATAAATATAAAACATCTGCATTTTTTTAACAAGACATTTGGAAACCAATTTCACTTATATTTAAACTTGTTTTGAAGTGTTCTTAATTTTGAAAAACATCCTAGTTACAGTATATTTGATTTTTCCCTCCCAGGCAAAAGATTAAAGTGCTGACACCCAAGTGAAGGACAAGGAATGAAGGGGAGGAGAAACCACCATTGTCTCTTCCAAATGAACCTTGTATTTGGATCTTCAGCTGGTTTTCGGTCATTAAAACATAGGGGTGGGGTGGGGTGGGGGGAGGACAGTGAGGGCCCTCCATCATTAGCACTGAAAAATGGATTCTCACACACGCACAAAAATGCATTAAAACAACATTAAGTTTCCAGCAACAACTCAGGCACACACACCCAAGGAAGTGGAGAGTTCACAGCATCTCAGCCTCGCTTCCTGTGCCTAGATGGAGCAGTTCCCAACACACCGAGAGAAGAGTTAGACCACCCACCGCTTTTGGCTCACGCAGGCTTTGGTATGGAGGAAAGGGCTAAAATACAAGGCGCTCTGCCTCTGTATCAGGCTGGGAAGCCCAGGATCTGAGCATCTGGGCACTGGACTTAGAACAGCTCAACAAAGTCCCATATTTTCTTTGGAAAACCAAAGACATAAGGGCCAATGACATCTGACAGAGAGGAAGAGGGGACAAAACATGCAAACCTGTTGCTACAATTTTAAGTACCTTCATTATCCGTCATAGAGAAAAGGATGCATACCAAATTTTGCCATGTATAAGGCAAACTCCCATTTTTGTGCGCATTATACATAGGATTATTATGCCCATGGTATGTCATCATTAAAGCCATATAAATTGTGCATCCCTATTTTTCCCTCAAAAATCTGAGCAAAAAAGTGCAAATTATATGTGGCAAAATACGTAAATACCTGAGTTCACTCCACCACCAGTCACCTACCCAAACACCGTTTTATCTACAACACCCACCTTTTGACCCAAACGCCAGCTGTAAAGCTGCAAAATTAGGAGCCAGATCTTTGTTTATTTCATGGCTCGCAGCGGTATGAATGAACTGCGCTTGGAACAATCAAGAGAAGAAAATCTGGCCTGAGGACTGTTCATAAATGAGTTTTCAATATTAATGCTAGCTAGCTTTCATTGAGCCCTTTTTGTGCCAGGCGCTTTACAAACACTGCCACATTTCATCCGTGTGACCTACTGCTGCTGTAGGTAAGTATTACTGTCGCTTTGCAAATGCGGAAGATGAGCTTCAGCATGGCCACATAAAATGACCTGGGTCATACAGCTGGGCTGTGGCTCGGCAGAAAACTGAACCAAAGTCTGGCTGGCTACAAAATCACTGCGGGACATCCATCCCTCGGGGTCTGAGTGGGGAATGGGGCGCTGTGCAAATTTTACATAGGAAGTTTATGCACCTCAGCCACTAAGGATAGGACCTTTGACTGGAACCATATCTACTCAACAGAATATCTGGAGAGAAATGCAGTTAATATCTCTGGGGTAAGACTGCATTTAGAACTGGGTTAACCACGTGTCAAGTAGAGCTGGAAGACCACACCTTGATGAGCGGTTGATGGTGGTTTGTGTACAACACATGACAGCGATGCATAAAAGCATCTTTCAGGGCCATTGCAGAGAACTTGCTCTCACAAACAACCTTTTCTACCATCTTACTTATTAATTTGTTTGGAGAACTTACTCTTCATAACGAGTTTAAAAATTATTTTCACCCCATCCTCTACTCGATTTACATGAAAATGCTTCATGGATGTGTTCCTTCAAGACCATTCCACATATGGAACTATCTGCCAAAAGCTTAACTTCCCACGCTCACTCAACCTGGGCCGTGGAGTCTTCCCCAATTACCTAAATAATTCAGGGTTTTGGTTTGTTTTGTTGTTATGGTGTTATCCCAGTTTGCTATGTGACTGTGATGGACCCTGTGATTTTTCTCCTTAACATCTATTCTCTGCTCCCAGTGAGGTTTGAGTGGACTGCCCAGACCCCCAGCTCCAAGGATCTGTTTCAGGCTGTCGCAATAATCCCATCGCTCTTGACATTGTCAACTCAGGCCTAAGTCAAAAATCCCAGGGCTTGGGAGGACCATTCAGGAGTCTTGTTCAACGCTCCTGGAAGAGAACTTACCTCTTCCCAGATGTGAATTAGGAAGCAGGTAGCTCCAGGCACAACTGTCTTGCTCTTTTGCAGTAAAGAGGGAAACCAGACTACGAATAAACTGAGAATGAAGTCCAATCCACACACAAAGAAGATAGCTGAGAAAACCTCAGAGAGTTGGAGTCCTGACTGAACTATATACTAAACCTTGACCTCAGGTTGACTATGTCAGTTATGTGTACCATTAACCCCCTTCATTGTTTTGGCTAGTATCAGCTGAGTTTTATTTTACTTGCAAGTAGAATTCTACCTGATACATTAAATTTCTGACAGCACTTTGAGAATGTACTAGGCAACTTCTAGCACTGATTTCTATAGCATCCACTCAATACAATGGAGTTGCATCTTAAGAGTTTAGAATAGTAAAATCCCACAAAGCGAAATTTATTATGAAAAAAATCCCTAAAGATGCTATACAGTAATTCTCATGTACATTCGAGTTTGAAACTCAATTATAGGAGAAAATGCTTACACATGCTCTATTTGACATATTTTGCCCATGGATAAGTGTACTTCAGATTCAACAGTCCTACACTGAAACTACTCCTTAAGGAGATATTCGAGGTCCTTCCCGATCTGACCCCGTCTACCCTACTTGCCTCACCACATCCTAGGCCTTCATGCTCTTGCACATGTTGTTCCTCTGACACTTTTCTTTGCCTGGTGTACTCCTACTTACACTTCAAGGCCCAGCTCAAATACAACCACCTGCCCCGAGTCTCTCTTTTTAGGAATCTCAATCATTCTTGGCTCTGGACTCTCATAGCACTTTGTCCATATCTCTATCAAAGCACTTACCTCCTGGCATGTGGCTTAACCTATTTACACATCTTTCTAACCTACAACCCATGAGCAGTAATAGAGTGAGAGCATGTCTTACTCAATGTTGTGTCTCTTACTTTAGCGCATAGGACTGGCTCAGAGAAGGCACACATTCTGTTTGCTGTGTAAACACTCTGAATTCAGTTGACCTATCCTAAATCCACCCACTCCTCTCCATCTTCACCACCCATGGTCTAATTCTATCTTACCTGGATGACAGCAACAACCTCCAACGTGTTCTGACTGCTGGCATTCTTTCTCTTTTCAACCTCTTTATGGCCAGAGATGCCTCTATAAAAGTTAGGAAAGTGCACTCATTCCCCCAAACAGCAATGCCTAACATTTTCTTCAAAAAAGAAGCTGCCCAACCTTCTGAAAAGTATTTGAGTGTTCACATGGTTTCATATCATTTTTTTCCAATGTGCTCAAACACACTCCTGAAATCCTATAAAATATTGAAGAGAAAGCCTTGAGGGCAAGTCAAAATGCAACCAACATCATTAGATAGCTTGCCCCAGTCTAACCAAGGTTATAACTGCTTAAGAAGTAAAGAATTCTGCCAGTGGTTCATTTATTTACTACTACCGCACGTCCATTGCCCCTTCCCACTCACCTACCCCCGTTACACACAAGGCTGGATGATTTAAAAGGTCTTGTGACATGGAAGATGGGCTATGGGGCTTCTCCTGGCTCTGCCACTTATTTGCCAGGTGACCTTACGCCAGTCAATTACCTTCTCTTGGACTCACTTTCCTCTGCTAGACAAACAGAGACAGAAATAGCCCACAGGCTCTGTGAAAGGAGAACAAGGGCCCCAATTCAGAGCCCCCAGCACAGCATCGGGAGAACAGCAGATGTTCCAGACGTATCCATTAACTTTCTTTCCACCGAATTAACTGTCTTTGGAAAAACTGGCCAGTTATTTTGGTATAAAATAAGGTAATTTCATTATTACTGACCCAAAGTGTTCCCTGCCTGGTAAATTCCGCCAAGTTTAGCTACCCCACTGCTACACTAAAAGTGAAGCTCTACCCTGAGACTCACGTCCCTCCCACCCCCCATCCCATCTTCCAACAAGGCCAATTTTTACGCCCCAGTAAATACCTCCATCTGACCATCTCCCCGTCCCTCCTACTCTCTTGTCCATTTCATCACCATCTCAGATGGATATTGCAACAGCCTCCTAACTTGTCTCCGGCCTCCCCTCTCATCTCCCCACAGCCTCCACATAGCACCCAGAGTGACATTTTCTGAAGTGCCAATCAGTTCACATCACTTCTGCTAATATCCTCCCACACCTTCCAATGATATTAATAACAATAATGGTATCTATAACTTGTTCAGCACTTACCATATTTAAAGGACACAGGTCCAAGCACTTGCACATAGTACTTAATCTACAACAACTGTCCAGTGTCCATCAATAGAGCAGCAGATAAAGAAAATGTGATGTGTCTGTGAGAGAGAGAGAAAGAGACATGGAATAGCATTCAACCACGAGAAAGAGGAAAATCCTGCCATTTGCTACGCCACAGACAAAACTGGAGGGCATTATGCTATCCAGAACAAGCCAGGCACAGAAAGAGAACTACTATTGATCACACTTATATTTGGGATCTAAAATATCAAACTCATAAAACCAGATAGCTGCCAAGGGTTGGGAGGTGAGGGGGAGAAATGGGGAAAAGTTAATCAAAGGTACAAACCTCCAGTTAGAAGATCAGTAAGTTCTGGATCCACTGTCGAGCATGGTGGTTATTGCTAATAATGCTGTACTACATACTTGAAATCTGCTTAGATCTTACGTGCTCTCATACACACACACACACACACAATGGTAACTATGTGAAGTGATGGATGTATTACTTAGCTTGACTGTTGTAATCATTTCACAATGTGTATGTATATTAATCATTACATTGCGTACCTCCAAATATATTGTGTTGTAGAGCCTAAATATATACAATCTTTATTTGTCAATCATACCTCAAAAATAAATAAAACTATACAAGGTAGGTACTATCATATCCCCCCCCTTTTTTTTTTCCATGTAAAGGCCATGCAATTAGTGACAGGAGCCGGGATGAGGCATAAATCCCTTTCCCTTCCTAAGAGACTCTGTAAGACCTCCCCTCCCACCACTGTCTGCTTCCTCACTTTACCTTCTAACACGTCCCCTCCATTCCTGTTCCCTAAGCTCTAGCAACTCTGCTTTCCTTCCCCCTCAAACATACAACAGCTCAATCGTTTCTCAGGGTAAAAGACTCTTCATTCAGGCTCTGCTGAAAAGTCATCCACTCGGAGGAGCAGCCTTGACCACACTGATGGGTGAAATGGACATGAGCACTCCTACCACTACCATTGTAACCCCACCCTCTCGGGAGTCCAAGAGGGCATTCCTGGGGGGCCTCTTATTGTTTTTGCTGCAGTTTTAAAAACACAGAGAGGATACTGACTCTCAAAGAGCTATGATTTATCATTTAGTACATCAGGTAGTTCATAAATCCCCTTGCTCCTGAGTTTGATTCCGAACAGGAAAAAAATGCATATGAAAAGAGTGGAAAGTCCATGGAGTGTTTTTGGAAATTGCTTTTTGAAACCCTGAAAGTTTTTTTGTCCCCTCAGTGAATGAACTACTCTCTGAAAGACTCTCCGCGCCGAAAACTGGCTGTACTGAAAACATTCTCGCACAGAAAGGGCTTATTTTAACTTTTCAAAAAATATTTGTGTTTCTTCAAATATTCCTACAGTTTTTTTTTTAAGGCAATTCAATTTGGGGGGAACATTATGACAATATGCTGCTTCATGCCAAAGAAAGCTTTTCATTGGCCTCTCTCGTGTTTCTAGCTTTTTTTTTCCAGCTGTTATATGAGATATAAGCATCCAAAACTGAGATTTGTCATCTCCATCAAATTGCATTTATAATTCTCAGTGTTGCAGTTTTATGAAAGCATTTATGGATTAAAACTCAGAGTACAATGAAGAATTCACAAATTAGGGACAATACTAATTTTCCTCAAAAGGCTGAATTACACGCAAACCTGAGAAAACACTGGAGTTCATCCCAGATGTCTGACCCGCAGTCCTGCCTGTTTTACTGAAATGGGGGGAAACAGAGGCCATCCGCACTGCCAAGCCCAGGGACCTGCTTCCCTCCCATGAGTAACTGGAAGACTGCAGGAGAGGAGCATGTAAAAACGAGTGCTTAGATCACTCGACCTGTCAATCTTAACAGAAGGATCACAGTTAGGCCCTTAATTAAAGTTGATTGGATGGCTATTATATACTTCCAACCTACAATCATTGCCCATGGCAGCAACATATTGATCAAAATAGTTACATTTATTGAGGGATTACTATGTACCACGCAGTGCTAGGCTGTGCTATGTGCAGGCAGTGTGCTAGGCAATTTGCATACCTTATTTATTGAATAAATAGCTGTTGAGTAGGTGGATGTTCTTTTAGAATGAATTACATGAAACTGACATTTTTGTAGGGGGAAAACATGCCAGTAGCAGCAATTTCATGCAGTTCATTCTAATACATGTTCTGTGTCTCCCACCTGACCCAGCACAATGCTTATTACACACAGTAAAGTTCAGTAAGCTCTTATTTATTAATAGTGTTAATAGAAAGAGCTTCGGGGGGGGGGGAGGCAGAGGAAAACAGCAGTATTTCATTTAAGATTCAATCCAGCCGCCTCTACTGTGTTGATCTCAGCCCCACAAGTTTCATCTGAAATGTCTCAGGCCACCCACCTGCTTCCAACCCTGCGAAGCTGACTTAGTAAAACAGTGAAACTGGCCTGTGCGCCCCCACCCTGTGGAACTACAGGGAGCTACAGGTCACTGCTGGTGCATTTCCACTTTCCCAACTACGTCCAGGGACCCTGCTTCTCTTCTCTCCAATATCACCACACGAGGTGTTTTTACATTTAAATAGCTGCAAAGAATCACCCCAGGAGGACTGAATTTCATGCTGGGGTTAGCCTCAAAAACTACATTCTAGAACCTACATGTATATCAATTAGTAATTTTTATCATTTTTTAAAAAATGAAATGAGATCACTGGAAATGAGTGACAAGAAAAAGATTCTACATCTAAAGAAACTGGGAGGAAAAAAATGCTCAAAAGCCTCAACCAAAACCTTAGAAATTTAAACTACCCATAAATATAATAGTTTAAAAGCAGTTAAAGCCATCTGAACAACGTGATAGAAAGTTGTCCCAATGAACAACATTGTCTGGAAGAGCATCTGCTCGGTCCCTTCTCACCAAGGTCCCCACAGCTCACCAATAACCAAGAAACAAAACTAAACAAGACAAAACATGCCAGAATCAAGAGGCTCCATTTCACTCAAAGGTAAGTTTAAAACGAAGACCAATGGCTGAAAACAGAGCATATTTCCATGCTTCCTACCATCCACTTTAATAATTACAGCTCAGAATCTTTGAAGATCAAGGTGACAGTCCAAATTCGGTGTGTTCTGAATGAGGAATAATTTGCCATTTGGGGTGAGGGATGTCCAGAAAGTCCCTAAGCCAATCTTTCTAGCCTGCGTGTCATGAAAGTAATAGAATAACATCTGCTTGCCAGCTGTGAACATGAACCGGCAGATCATCTATAGACATGAGATGCCCAACTGCCCCAACCTGGTGTGCAGGACTACTGGAAAAAGGGGAGGGGGGGAGGGGAGGGGGGGGAGGGGAGGGGAGGGGAGGGGAGGGGAGGGGAGGGGAGGGGAGGGGAGGGGAGGGGAGGGGAGGGGAGGGGAGGGGAGGGGAGGGGAGGGGAGGGGAGGGGAGGGGAGGGGAGGGGAGGGGAGGGGAGGACTTTTCAGAACCTGGAGCAGAGGAAGTGCATGTAAGGGATCACTGTGGCCTACATATGTCTCTACCTCTGTTCTCCTCTGCCCTGCCCCGCCTCCTTATCTTTATGAGTTAACCAATGAAATTAATATCTTCCAGGTTTTTAGTCACTGGAATATCAAGCAGGCAATATGTGTTTGGGCCCAATGACAGCAATATGCATGACCAAATGGTATTTTCTTAATTTTGTGAAAGAAAAAGAAAATGAAGCAGTTGTGCTATAAATCTATGTAGAAATGTGATATGGGTTGAAAGCGTCCTCGTGTGCACCAAGAGGTACCCAAAGCACCCCACTCTCCTGTAAGGAGAATGGCTACTCCCAGCCCAAACAGGGTTCAAGATAGTACAGATTAGAACACAGTCTCTACCAAATGGACACAGAGCTGATGCCACGTGGACAGTGATCAGGCTGCGAAAGGCTGTGTCCTCTTTGGCCAAGCATTCTGCCTTGCAAGATGGGAAGTGCCACAGCAGGAACCGGGATGCAGCAGTTCCACACAGGGATTCTCACTGCAGCAGCTGTCTGGCACGTAACCCTGTTCATACCTCCCCTGCTTCACAGCTTCTGAAATCTCTCAGCCAGCACTTCTGCGCATGTAAGCCAAGTGAGGACAGCACCAAAAGAAATCTTATGAAAGACCACTGGCTCCTGCTCTCTTCTGCCAGCCCAACTTCATCCTGTACCGCATCCCATCCCTAGTATGGACAAGAAGCGAACATTTTATCTTAGTCTCCTCCAGGTTCAAGCAAGAAATTTACGATGTATTCCAATAATCATCAGAGAGACTAACGTTGCTGTTAAGAGCATGGGCTTCGAAGTCCAATAACTCAGTCTACCCCTTGCCTTAGCAAGCTGCTTAACTTCCCTGTGCCTAATTTCTCCTGTGTTAGATAGGGGCAGTGACTGAATCCGTTAGGGTGGTTGTAGGGATTCAGTGAGCTGATCTGTTTTAGAACAGTCCCTGGTACGCAGTGAGCAGCAATACCTGTTAGCTGCAGTCATCATCACCGCCATTCACATTACCATCATTTTCCCATCACCCATTTTTGAAGAAGTGAAAAACTCTGGTCCCTGTAGTTTACATTCTGGTGTGAAGTTTAAGTTGACACCAAACGCAAGAACACAAAAGCAACCCGAATTAAGCCGAACACAGATTAGGTGGCACAGACCATACACCGTTCCAGGGTCCAATTGAGGGGTGAGGAGCAGAGCGGGAAGAGCTGGGGAGACTCACAGGGGGGGGACGGGTGCAGAGTGAGACCTTGCACAATGGCAGCAGTTTGGATTGTTGGGGGAAAAAAAGAGGAGATTGTAGAATTCATTTGCTTTGAAAGATTCTTAAGTGAGGGGGCTCCTATTATTTATAAGGGGTGGGAATTGTTTGAAAAGCTTGTCCCTTAATTACCTCTCTGGAAAAAACTCAGTTGTGATAAAACTGCACTTTTAACACAGGCCCAACTGCAAACAACTTGGTAAATTCCCACAAAGGCAGCTCCCCGGACCCAGGCTAGTCTACACTGTAAACAGGACTGCCATGTTATTATTGAAAAGGGGGCGAGCTCCCATGCAAACTACATATTTGATTAGGATCTGAACTCTTTGCTGAACCATGAATTCAAAATAATTTGGGTAATACATATAAATTTAATTTCTTTGTTCAAAAACTCCACATATGCAATGATGCCCTGCAAATGCAGAGCTCTCACTGAGGCCTACAGAATAAGTCTCTGCCTAACTCGTCTCTACTGTGTGGAAATAATCTTCAAGGAAAGGAATAAACCTATTTTAAAAACAGCTGAGTCCTTTAGATCATATACCCTAACCAATTTATGGAGATAAATGGAATTCAGTATTAAAGAAACTTTCCTACTCCTCCAGAAAATGTAAATGCCAGCTACAATATAGAAAAAAATAAAGAAGACAAAGAAATCAAGAATAAAGCAGCATAAAAAGAAAAGTCAAAAAATTCAAGGACAATTGAAGAACCCTTGACTTATTGTCCCTTCCTGCCTTACCCCCTTCACCCTCCTGTCCCCCCTTGACCCAAAGCAATGGTATATGGGAACATCACAGAGTCAAAGGACCCAGGGAAAAGCAAATGCTGAGGAAAACAGAAGTTATTCTACCATCTGGAATCAGAGAAGGTACAGTTCTCAGTGGAAACAAATCCCCCTCTTTCTGCAGTGGGACAGCATCCACTGTCACCTTTCTTTTCTGTGCTGCACACTATTTCAGTAAGTTTCATGTTAAACCACAGCTAATTACCAGAACAGATGAGGAAAATAACAAAGAAGAAAGAGCAAGAAAGGGAAAACAAAGTAACATTGTGAGTGACTGCTTGTGTCCTATTAGTATAAATGAATACAAAATACTTTTTAAAAAAATGTATTAGGCAGATATTGGCTTATGATGGAGTCAATATCACGATTTATTTAACTCTGGGGACAATAAATCTTGATATTGACTAAAAACATAAGTCAATATGTGTACTGTTGTGTGCATTCTATTACAAAAATAGGTTTTTAACTTTAATGGCCCCGTTTTCAAAGTGGAAAAATAAAAGAACTCTCTCAAAGGTCCTCAAATCATAGCAACACCAACATCTGCAGAGCATGGACTGACAGTCTGGCCAACCTTCTGAGCATCATGTACCATTGGTCAGTAGATCTGTTAATATGGTAGACTGAATTGCTGATGCTGATTCTTCACCCCTCCTATATCCACAACCTTTGATGTTCATCCTACACAAAACGGAGGCCACTATTAGTTTGAGCAAAATTGAGACTTTGCCAGTTCCTAGTCTAATATTTAATAGACACAGTCTGCTTGTTTTCTTGTGGCTCTGTCATCACCATTAAAATACAATTCCCTTCAAGCAGATGCTACTCTTTTTATGTGAACCCTCAAATAAGTCCACAAAGAGCAGACCAGAGCCCACGATACAATGAGGATCCAAGCTCAGCTGGACATACAACTGGAAGCACAGTCACCTACTGAAGCTCAGCCTAGATCACTGCCTCTCAATTCAGTCCACAGATATGGGAGATATAAAGGCTTACTGCAAATGCAACTGAGATTTGGTGGTTGTCTGTTATGCAGCAGTAGCTGACTAACACGATTAGCATTCACGAAGTAATCATATTCACAGATTCCTTACTCCCTTGTGAAATCTTCAAAGAAAGCTGGAGATACATGCACTGACTCTAAGGAACTCACAGTATGATAAGGGAAGCAGAACACCCACATGTGGACTGTCTCCCTTCAGTGTGTGTTCCAAGTAACCTAGACAAATGTCAGACATCCCCCCAGTTCCACAGTCTGGAATAATAACTTCTTCATATTCACACATATCCAGAAGTAAAAGTCAGCCTCCTAAATAGTTTCCATTATAAATACAGTCATTCCCAGCACTGGGGACATTTGTAACTTTTTTTTCCTGCAGATCAGGGAGACTTCTGAGTACTATGTAGGACTGCACAAAACATTCTACTAAAATCTATACTGGACATTTTATTTTCCCCAAATCCCTCCTCAGTTACATCATAACAGGGCTTCTCTCTTTTTTCTCTCTGCCCCAGTAGTCAGCCTCCTTTCTTCTTCCAAATCAAGAACTTCAAGTTCCTCTCCTGATTTACCATGCAGAAAAATTCTACTATGCTCCAGCTTATATCCCCAAATTTGTGTTACCCAAATAATTCTGTTAGAAGCAAATGCTGAACCCTGCAACAAACAGCCCTACCCTCTTTAAAGGCAGCTCAACTATTTGAAAATATTCTTTGGTGTCTCAAGCCCTACCCTAAGGGACTGATCAAAGTCTTTTTCTTTTTTGAAAGAAAAATTATAAAAATATATTTTTTAAAAACCCAAAGTCATTTTGATGAGTTAAATCATCCTTATATCATTACAATAATTCATTAAATTTTTTCCAATAGGTATTTGTTGAGCCAGGCACTCTCTTAAAACCTAAGAATACAGCAGTGAACAAAAGAGAGTAACTCCTTGACCTCATACAGGTTATTCTTGAGAGCAGAAAACAGACACAAACAGTTAAACTCAAAGATGAAGGTACATGAGACACCTTCATAGGACATAGTAATTCCTATGATGAAAATTAGTCCAGGGTGAGGAGAACCACATGCTCTTCTACCCAGGGTGGTCAGTGACCTGAGCTGAACCTAAATCCCATCCAATAAGGATTTATTGTGCACCTGCTGTAGTGAAGGAATAGTGTTTAGTTGCTTAGAGGCACAGAGAAGCATCATAAGTGGATATTCTCCTTAAGGAAATTTAGTCACATCAGAGAGCTAATATACATATTCTTAAAAGACAAACTATAATGTAAGATAGAAAGTAACAAGAGCTAAGTGCATAGAATATCAGAAATTTTGAAATAATGAAAAAACCCCACACAGTGACACAATTAATGACAGGTCCTTTTAAATTTTTAAATATTTTTATGAAGAATCTAAGGTAATTTTATCAAAGTGGAGGGATTATTTCATCTCAAATTTCCAGATGTTTTGAGATCCTTTTATATCAAGTATTTGCCATATACAGTTTTATGTGAAACCAACAATGTCCAAATGGACATATAAAGAAAAGTAAACAATTTCCATATTCCTGCTCTCTCTCCTCTTGTTTATTGAGTGTTATGAGAGTGGGAGATAATTGAATAAAACAGAATTTCAGCCCTTGCTTATAAAATTATTCTCACAATATAAACCTCTATAGTTGGAAGCGTAGAATCCACCTTAGGCTGGGGATTCAGTAGAGGCAGGGTGATAACTTCTGAGCAGTCAGGGAATGTTCACTTGGCAGGCGGTAGTTCAGAGGCAGGTTCACTGGGTGTCCACCTCGGTCTATGACTGGTTGACTGATAGACGAAAAAGGTGGACAGACCGCTCACAACCAGTGTAGCTGTGCTCCCAGTTATCTTTCTACTGATTTCTACAGAGGTCTCCTGATCTACCGTATCTCTAGCTCAGTTCCCCTGTGCCCTTCTACGAAAAGGTCTACATTTCCCTGCAGAATAGATTTGGAGTTTGTAGGTTATGGAGAAAGATTGAGTTTGAAGAATGTGACAGACACTGCTAATTATCTGTCAACATCCATTTTCCCCATTTGTATTAAACAAAACTCTGGAGTTTTAGCTGAATGCAGGGCTATCTAACAAAACAGTACATTTCCCAGACATTCTTTTAGCTGAATTTGGACATGTTAACTATGCTCTGCTGATAATGATAGGGGAGCAGAAGTCACATGTCCTAACTCCAGGGTGTACCCTTAAGAAAAATGAGCATGCACTCCTCCTGCTTTTTCTCCCTTCACCTCCCCCTTCCCATTGGATGGAAATGGCACAATCTTTAGAACCAGAGATGGAAACCACATGTTGAAGATGGCAAAAGCACCCTTCCAAGTCCTAGATCTGACTATTGTGTTACAGTGAAATAAATCTCTATCATACTTAATCCACTACACTTAGGCATCTCTTTGATATAGCAGCTTACTCTGTACCCTAAGTAATATAGGAGAGGTAATAACACGGGGCCATTAAGCTGTGCAAAGTAACTAGCCCAAGTGACCATGTTCTCGTCCAGGTTTCTGAAAGTAGTGCCATCAGCAGAAAAAAGATTTTGCCCAAGTCTGGACTCTGCATTAATCATCTGGCTATTTTCTCCCTTGGATGTGGCTATATGTGTCCAGTTTCCACACACGATTTGATGTTGCTCGTGCTATGGGGTCACTGCACAGTCCTTTCCTAACCACGAGAACAAGTCATTCAGCAGCACTGAATGAGAAAAGCTACATTCCAGGAGCCAGGACATGAGGGGTTAGAGCCTCTAATAAAGTAGAAACCTCTCTGTTGCTTTTTGGCTCTAAAATTTAATGCTTCCTGAATTTCTTAGCTGATATGCTCATCCTCTCTTGTTTCCTAATACAGAAGAGGAGTTATTTTCTGAGCTGTAGCTTCGCGAAACCATTTCCCTTTACATGAGGAGGAAAGTAGCAGAGAGCAACTCAGAGGAACACAGATTTCTTTTCCTTGAAATTAGCCCCTCTATGGAGGAACCTAACAAATAGAGGGTCTTCATATTTAATTACTGCAATTGCCCAGATGCTTTACCTAGAAATCTGAACAAAGTTTTATTGCATGAAATATTTATATTAGGGCTGGGGACAAAGGGTAAAAAAAACAAGAGACCTCCTGAAATCTGAGGGGAGGAAATGAAGTAGAAGTGGGACATGTGACAGCTGGCCACAGTGAGTGCTTTGAGATTCAAGGTAGTTCTTGGGACCCATCAGTACATACACTTGGGCCTTCGTTCTGCTCCTCACTATTAACCTGTTTCAGCTACTCCCACGGGACTGCCATCAACCAACTTGGGCTCTCAATATCCTTAAAGACCAAGAGTACAGTGCACCTTTCCCAGAGAAAGTGCACTAAGGGTGAACCATGAATCCCAAAACAATCCCACCACCCCAGGATTTGGGGGACAACACAGATGCCTGGAATTTTCCAGATAGGTTGGAGGCAGCATGATGAATTATTTTTTTTAATTCTTGATCTCTTTTCTAGCTCTGTGATAAATACCTTTGGCCAAGGGCAACTACGCTAAGAGATCTTAATTCATCTATTTATTTATTCATTCAAACATTCATTCAATAAACAATTTATGAGCACTTGCTCTGTGCCATGGTCTAGGAAAACAAAGTTGAAGAACAAAGGATCTCTTTACTTCAGAAGCTCACAGTCAAACCCATAAACAGTCGCTTCCCAGAGAGTTGCAATATTTGAGAAAATTGGGGGAGGAAAAGTCACATATAACTCAAAATACAAATTTAAAGATAACTGGTCAAAATACAGTTTAAAATGGTTTTAATGTAAACTGATGTTTAAACTCAATGTGAACTCATTTACATAAGTAAACTTATTTGCACAAAACCATCCACATTTCTTAAAGAGGTTAGTCAACAGCAGATAAAATGTACCAGTGTGATCCTGCTTTTGCTAGGTAACCTCTCCTTACTGCTGACGGTATCTGCCACCTACCCACTATGTCGCTGTTACTAAGGATCTCAAATGCCAGGTTTTTGATCCTCAACCTCTATTTAATATTGTTTAATATTGTACAAGATAAATCAAGGATACCTTCTGTTCTGAAAGCACCAAAGAAACATTTTCCTTGATGTTTAATCAAGGAAATAAACCCAGATGCATTCTTTATGCCCCGCACCACCAACGCGCCTGGACCGGCGTTGCACTATCGAAGTTGTTACACTAGGATCGTTGTGTGGTTTTGCCATTTCATTTTCACTCAGCCTCATGGATTCACTGAGGGTGCAATGAAATTCATTTATCTTTTATTTTTAAAACTTTAAACCACACAATCTACAAACTGGCCAGTAGAAACCTGGGTGTTGAAAACTAGACAGCGTGAATATGACAAAGCATGTACTTAGTACTATTCCAGAACAAAGAAGGAAATGGCTAGAGTCCTGGGAGAGGGGAGACCGGTGGGACTCTGTTGGGGAAGGGCAGGTGGGTACTGAGGGAAAGCTTCACAGAAGAACAACTCTTGCGATGTGACTGTTACTGACAACGAAAAAGAAACTATGCTTTTTTAAAGCCGAGGTAAGTAACTCACAGCATTACTTAACTGCCCTAAAAATTGAGGCTCTCTTACAAAGAAGAAATGGTGTCCACATAATAACCAATGTAAAGTCAGACAGTTCCTGTACCTCCCATCTGACAAGCAATGGGATATGCCCCGCTGTTAAGGAGTATTCAAAACAGGGTAATTACTTCCATAAACTCCCCCTCCAACCTATTATCTCTCAAAAAATACCTAAAAGCATTGTAATAACAGATGGGCCTTCAATAAAATAAATCCAAGGTTCTAGTCAGCCAACTTTTATTGTCTTCCTTTAATAACAGGATAGTATGTGATCCATAAAAGCAGTAACTTTTAACCACAATTCAACTTAGTCATGTACCTTTCAAGAAAAAAAATATTGAGTCAAAATATTATTGGTTCCTTTATTTAAAAAATTATAAAAATAGCCCATATAGGATTTTTTCCAAATAACTGAGGAGAAAAGGACAAAGCAAACAAACTAACAAAAAACCCACCAACCCTTGCAAAAGGTTTTCTCATTTTAAGTCATGACTAACTTAAATTGCCTTGCAGAGCATTTCACTTCATGTACCTGTAAACAGATACAATGTGAAAAGAAACACAACATAACAGCTTATTTATCCTTCATGTTCTTTCCCAAGACACTGTAATGACCTGGGCCTACGAGGTAGTGAAGAAGAGCCCCTTCTTATTATCTTTTTTTATCTTTTTTCTTTTTTTCTCCCTGATAACCTTTAAAGACTTCCCTCAGAACTAATACAGGACTCATCATTTGATGATGAATTTGCATGTCGATCGGCAGCCAGTGGAGCAGCCCTCAGATTAGGGACATTCCGCTGCACACTAAAAGGCACAAAGAACAAGAAGTGCATTTCCATCTGCCCTTCCTTTCCAGTCAGTGCATTCCCAGCCGTGTCTATTGATGAGTACTTGGAACAATACCAAAATGCGGTGGAAGATCAATCCTGCTGTTTACTTCGCTGAGCTAAAGGAACAAAGAACAGAAGAAAGGCCTTAAACCCAGCCATCGTAAAGGAGCACGGTGAAGGATGAAAAATGGGTCTGATGGGCAGTGGCACAGAGTTAACGTATTTGGAGAAGCAGCAGCTCCAGCTGAGATAAAACCAATGATGATTTGTATTTTGTACTGTTATCTTCAGGGGATAAAAGCACTTCTATCAGATAGCATTGGAGGCAGACTTGAAACACGATGGTAAAAAGCTATGTTCCCTGCCAGGGAAGGAATAAACACTCCCATAATTGCTGAAGAGTGTTAAATATCTGATTGTGCATGCCTCGGTCCTCCCACGGTGAGGTAACTCAACCAGGTCCTCTTTCTAACACTACCAGCCCCTGCTAACACAACAGTTGGCTGGGCCCTGCTGTCAACGAAGCAACAGGATGCTGCGCTTTACGTGGGTAATTGTAATTTGTAATTGTAATTTGTGGGATTATTTGTCTACAAGCCTTTTTTAAGTTATTGCAAATGGGAAGCCCAACAACTTCACTGCTGCAAAAATAAGAGTTGCAGAGGGAGGGTGTGAACAGGGTGAGAGTGGAGAGACAGAGTCAATGTTCAAATGCAAATTTTTTTAGGCTTTTTAATTTATTTGTTTTTAGGAAGAGGGGAAGAGAGGGAGAAAGACAGGAACAGAAAGATCAATGTGTGGTTGCTTCTCACTTGGCTCCCACTGGGGACCCAGCCCACAACCCAGGCATGTGCCCTGAAGGGGAATCAAACATTTGACCCTTTGTTCCCCGGCTCTCAGTCCACTGAGCTGCACCAGCCAGAGCCAAATGCAAATATTTTTCAGAAAGAGAAGGCAGGGTTACAGGCCATTACAGCAGAGGTAGGAATTTTCTCTTTCTGAATAAAGAACGGATGCAACATATAGCTTCACCACTTGGTGAAATCACATGACACTGGCCAACCGCAATGAAGGTGCACCAAAGGTAAAGAGTGTTTGGGAGGCAAAGGCCGTAAATACATAGGCAGAACTGGGCACATCCCTTCTGGGGTGCACTCCTCAATTCTACTCCCAGAGCTAGATCCTGCTTATCCCTTAGCCTCCAAACCCAAGTGAGGCCCAAAGACCAGCAGCAGCACCTGGGAGCTTGTTAGAAATACAAAATCTCAGGTCCCGCTGCAGACCTGCTGAAACCAAAACTCAGGAGGTAGGGCCCAGTAAGGATTTGTAACCATGGCCTTAGGTTATTCCAAAGAGGACTGCTCTGATTCCTTCAGCCCTCAGCAAACACTCTCTTCTCTGAATTCTGTATCCTTATTGTGCTGCCAATTACATGCATTAACATACACCTTTGAACATGGAAGTGATCCAGCAAACATATGTTGATGTGCTTTCATCTTGTTGCTGTTTAGTAGGTCCTGAATCACCCATCAGACATCAAACTCTTTGAGGACGGCAACTATCTCTTAGTCTTCTTTGAACCTTTCTCAATGAGTAGTGCACACTGATGCTCATTCATTGTGGACGGGTTGATCTGGGCACTGAGCTTCCAGTTTCTATTAAGGGACATTATAATAAGTGGTTTTGAGTAGATGCTTCACCAACAAGGAAAGGTCGGTATTTTCATACTTTCATTACTCTGACAAAAGGACATCATGGCCTAGAGGGAAAGTGCCTGGACTTTCTGACTACCTTTGAGGACTCCGTTTCCCCTCTCTGCAAATTAGGCATGGAAAATCATAAATGTAAGAGTAAATATCTTGTAGAGATATTAAAAATTAACTACAAAATTATCTTTGAGGGGAAAAAAGTCCTGAGTAGATCTGTGAATTTGCAAAAAGTCAAATGCATCCTTTCACTCAGCTTTTTATGAGCAAAGCTATCATTACATACTAAGCATCATATGGAGGACATCTAAATTAGTCATCAAACAACTAAGCAAGCTAGATATAATTTTCCCTAAAGTAGGGTAAGGAAACTGAGGCCCAAAGAGATTAGATAATTTGCTCAAGGCTGCCAACCTATGCAGCAGAGTAAAGTTTCTAATACTCTGGTAGACTCCAGAGCCCATGCCTTTTCTTTCACACCCAACTACAGAAAATAAAAAAAGAGGAATTAGAAAATGCATTGAAATGCAACTTGAAGGTCATATACAACTGTAGCCCCCTGAGTTTTATCTTCCAGAAGCCAGGCTCAGTGCAGCAAGTTTGTAATTAGATAGGTAAGTACGAGTAGTATGACAGCATAAAACCAAGTCTATGTAATATCAAATAACTAGATTTTATAATGAAAACAGTCCACCAATCATCAAAATGTTTAAATAGTGGGCCCTTGAGTTGTTCACTTTTTGCTAAATGTTTGGGAGACATGGAGATATAACTTAAAAGTCCAAAATTTCTGAAAGAGATTTTCCTCCAAAGAAGACATTAACAAGAAGCACATCAAATCTAAGATATTCCTTTGTGTTCATATTATCTGCACATGGAAAACACAGTAGACACCATATAGAACATTAAGGGAGACTCGATTTCAATCGAGAGGGCCATAATATAAATTAGAAAGACACAATCTAAATTAAATAGACACAGAGTAAATGAGATAAACATCATCAGAGTTCTGACTCCTTCCCAGCAGAGATTATAGGAGAGTAAGTCTCCCAGAGCCTCTGATACACAGAAAGGTCTGCACTTTCCAAGTCTATAAGTCATTACATTTAATTTTATTATACACCCACTATGTCCAAATACTATTTTTCTAAGTGAGTGTAGCATAACATGGGACAGAGATGTTAAGGACGAGAATTATACAGTTTGTCAGTCCGTTTCATACAAATCATAGTTTTGAGGGGAACTTCACCTTGCTAGAAAATCCTACTCGCTGTCCAGTTAGCCACAAAAGGCAGAACGTCCTGCCTTTCTTCTTGAACTCTATGTTCTTACATCAAAGAGTGAGCCCAGTGCAGATGAAAAGTGCCCTCATTGTATTCTTCTCAGAATCGGGAGGGCGTGGTGGCCTGCACCCCAGACATCACCCAAAGTGGCTTTAGGAATGGAAGTAAGACAATTAACACACTGTAATTGTATAGTTCTCCAACACTGCTTTTTCTTCCTTAGCTATGAGAGCCTCTGAACAGCCTTTGCTGTAAAGATCTAAGGGGCAGAATAGTTAGATGGCTTGTTCAAGGTTGCACACTGAATTAATGCAGAAGCGGGACTAAGAAAAGCTCTCTGGACACCTGACCCACTGTCCTTTCCTCTGCCCGGCCCCGAAAGTATATTCCCTTCACAAAGCACTGGCCAAAGAAAACAGAATGCAAGCACAAATGTGAGCCACATACGCCACTTTACATTTTCTGGTGGTCACATTTTTAAAAAATAAAAACAAAAAGTAAAACTAGTTTTAATGACAGATATCAGTTAACCCAATAAACCATCATATCATTTCAACAAGTAATCGGTATTAAAAATAGTTAATGACATTTTACATTCTTTTCTTCATATGAAGTCTTCAATATCTTGGATGTGTTTCACATTTTTAACACAGCCCAATTTGGACCAGCTCCATTCCAAGAGGTGGAGGACTACAAATGGCCCCCTCATTGGGCAGTGTAGCATCATGATGTCTGCCTGAAATAGTTCAACGGTAAAGCCCTGCCAAGTCCAATCCTGGATCAGACAGCTCCTTCACAGTCAGAACTGTTGAGCTGAGACCCATCCCACAGCCCCTTTGGGAAGTGTCAGAAAGGTTCCCAGACAGCCTCCCATCCTAAAGAGACTCATCCCAGATATAAAGCCCAGGAAGCCTATTAACCCCTCTCCTCCTTACAATGCCCAGTAAAACAGCATTTTCACACAGCCACTGGCAAGCCTTTAAGAGGCCAGTATAGAGGGGAACTGCATAACAGTCTCTTACAGATTATTTTATTAAGAAATATAAAGAAAGCATACTTAATGTTTCGATAAATATCTATTGAGTGACAAGTATGTGTCAACAACTATGGGCATAAAGAGGACATAAAGATATGGCAGTAAACAAAATTGGCCACCTGTGGAGCTTACGTTCCAGTGGGGATGACCTGGGAAATAAACAGACAAACAAAAAATAATTACAATCTGATATGCCTACAAAGGAAATAAAGAGGATAAAGAGAAAATGGCACCTAGTGACTGTCCACTAGATGCAGGGCATTGTATCAGTCTCCCTCACCTGTGTTAGCGCTAATCATGGCTGCCATTTATCAGTGCTTAAAACATAGCAGAAAATATTCTAGGCTATTTATGTATATTACTTATTATATTCATAATAATTTTGCAAGTTAAATCTTGTTATCTCCATTTTACACATAAAAGCCAATGCACAATGAGATAATAAACAAAGGTCACACTACCAGTAAATAGAATAGACAGGATTTCAAGCTCAGAACAAACACCACCATTCTCTTTTTATTCTACCATGCTGACGTTCATTTTTATAATGCAAAGTTGTTGAATAGCAATAAAGAATAGAAATTGAACCAATGCTGTGTGGACTAGTCAGAACAATTAAGAATTGAACTTCAAAACATTGGAAAGAGAATTTCTGTGAAGCCTTGAAATGAGAACATCAATTCAGGCATCAGAAAATGGAGGGACAGGGATTACCAATGGGCTGCATCTCCCAGGCCAATTCTTGAGGCTACCTAGAAACAGTGGCAACATGTAGGCCATGATCAATTAGCTATGTATGCCATGGCTGGGGACTGATAGAGAAGGCACACTTGCTATGCATTTATCATCCCTACATCTGACTGCAGACCCTCACAGGACCTGAAATTCTGGACTGCTTAAGTGGATTCAACCCGAAACCACACTTGGTTAAATATCGGTCAAGATCAATGAGCTCTGTCTGCCCTGACTGAGAGCACATTTAGCATCTCTAGGCTTGATCATCAGACCTGAGACCCCCGCAGGACCCAGAAGCAAACCCCATGCACAGTGGACTGACTACAAGGTAAATCCAACCCCAGACCACTCCTGGCTAACATCTTACCACAAGTCCAATGAGGCAGGTTTAATAGTTGACAACCAAAGTACATTGCAGCTATAACTTACTTGTATTTTTGTCAATGATTTATTTACTATTAATTTACTTATATATAAACTGTGTTTAATCTATATCAAAGTGCCCATTAATCATTTTACACTAATCATTTTGTTGTATTTTTAAAAGCCTCCAGTTAAAAGCACAAGCACCTAAGCAAGAGGCACCAAATAGGTCTCCCCATCCTATTCCAATGCCCATAATGGGTAGGTCTAAAAAACATCACTTCAGGGCAGCAGTGTCCACACGGGACACTGAAATGGAAACAAGCTAGGTTACCAGTGTCATTTTCTCCCCACAGGACGGTGTGCCTAGAGCACGTGTCCCACAAGGCCAGAGGAGAATTTCCAAAGCCCAGAAGAATCACACATAACACGAAAGTACCCCCTTTGCAGCTCCTCTTCCTCCCCCATCCTCTCTAATCCCGGAAAATGGCTATATTACCTTTCAATGGCAAAGAGACCACCTCAAAATCTTCTGTAACTCCTACCTTGCCAACATAAACCCTGATATTACAATGTTTTCCACAACAGTCAGTCAAGGGAACAGGAAAATCTCTCTCCCTTCCGATCATGGCACAATCACAGGAGAACATAATCTTTGGATGAGTAAACTTCCTCTTCAAACAAAAGAATATTTCTGCCTGGGCGGCAAGAGACATTCAGCCCCTCTAATATGCCCTGTTGTCGAAGGTGAGCCTTCCAGGCTTCAGTGGTGGGGATAATTACAAGGGGATTTGCAGTCAGGGCCTGCAGGTGGGAAGGAGGGAGGGAGCAAGGGAGGAGAAAAAGCAAGAATCCCAACAGCTTTTTCATGTCACTGAAACATCATCATGCTCAAAATGAGCATCACTTCCTTGTCACTGACCTCTCTCTCTCAAAAGTCTTCTTAGTTGTGAAAAGATGCTTGTAAGTATGGTTCCCAGTTTGAAATGTTGAGACATCTGATAGACGTTAGCAGTTCTTGGCTAAAATCACACACGAAAGTGTGACTTCCAGGCAGGCACGCTCGCAGCCTCTGCTATCTTTATTTCACATTGTCATGCAAACAGCCAGGGTACATGGTGACAGTCATTTTATAGATAGAGCTGTTCACCAAAAGAAAAAGCAGAAGACCTACTGCTCGGAGAGTTCAGGCAACCACCAGTCCATATGCTTCAACTGCCAGCCACTCAGAAGCCTCATTTCAAGGACGAAACATCAGAAGAGAGAGATGTAAAAAGTAAAAAGACAGCTCTCTCCCATCAAAGGTGAGCATCTCTGTGGACAGACACGTTTCCAGTTCAGTGATCCGAGCTGGAAACCAGGGCATGGACTGTCCTAAAGAGCTTGTACAGAGCCATCTGCTCCAGTGAGCAAAGGGACACCCTGCCCTTGTCTCAGTGCACGGGGAGATCTTGTCAACCTCCCCACCACCTGGAACCTCTGCAGGGCTTGAGCAGATGGTAGGGCATACCTCCCAACCACCAGAAGAGTGATAACGTAAAGTGGGACATTTTAGTTCCCCTAACACTACATGAATTTCAAAGCGCACTCAATCTCCAGATTCCTTTATTTTGGTTGGTTGCTTGGAAGATTGATTCATTTAAGCCATCTTCCTCTACATCCCATGTAACCAGATGTCAAGACCTTCCATGGGAAAAACAAGAAAGTGATGATTCTTCAAAAAGTGGTATATTGAGGTTTATTATCTCAGAAATAGAGCAATGTTGAGTAACACCATGTAATGTTTTTGTTTGTGTTACTCAGAATAGATATATTTAACCTCTTTTTTGAAATAAAAAATATCTTCCCTGAGCCTTGTACCTCAGAAAAGGGATTACACTTCACACCCTTCCCTGCATGTCCAGGGAACAGTCCCGCTTTCAAGACCACAGTTGAGCAATCCTCATGAAGTGACCCGGAGGAGAAAACTATTGCTGAACTCTTGCTATTTTATTATGCATTTCATTTTCTGTAGTTCTTTATTCAAAGTATTCACACCTACACATTGTGTAACAACACGTAATTTGTACTCTCAGTTACCTTTCTCAGGTGAAAGGTGTGGTTTGCAGGACAGAGTGTTTCACAGGCACAGGTAATTCACTTCTACCACGCAGACGAAGGGTCTCTGAAGCAGGGGCATTAAGAGACTTTTCAGAGACCAAACAGGCATGTCCAACACTCAGGCTAAATTTCCCCAAAATGTCTGACCTCTGACGGAAAGGAAGGAAGAGAAGATAAAGGAAGCAACAAACGAGAAGAAAGGAGGAAAAAACAGAGGATGAAGAGAAAGGAATGGTCTTTGATTCCTTGGACACTTTTCCCACTGCCCCCCTTTTCCGACATAAGTCACGAGGGAAAGGAAGCAGGGCATGAAGAGGGGAAAGACCAGTGGCACATTCACAGCCACGCTCCTCCTTTCACCACATAACCCTCCTTCCCACTAAGGCTCTTCCTACCAAACCTTTCTTCTTCACCTCTCTCTTTCTGTCTCTGTCTTAAAATGTACTTCTTCTGTCTACTATCCTCTTTCTTCTCACCACATTTATACTCTTAGTGAGTTTCCCTTCACATTCAGTTTCCAAAATTAGTTGCTTTTTTCAAAACTGGACACAAAACCTGGACCCAGAATAATGTTAAGAATTATGAATGCCCCTGCAGACTTTTTCTACTTCACAACCAAAGTTGCCCCACCCTTGCTCCCCCGCCACCTTACGAAATCCCAAATTTCTGTGGACTGAAAGTCCACCTCCTCCTCTCCTGAGATTTTCCCACGTGCCCAAGCAGGGCCCCACCACCAATCCGAGCACATGCCCCCCAGACAGGTATGGTAAACAGATGCTGGGATCAAAGATGCTATTAATAATAATACCATTAAACAGGCCCTGGCAGGCTGGGGTTAATCTGGAAACATGCATGCTCATCACACATGAAGCCCATAATACATGGATAAGGGGGAATCTTTATTCTCCAACTCACTGGCATTCATTTATATTCCGAAGTCTCCACCTCTCCCCCGATGGAATCATTCAGCACAATAGGATTTTCTCTGCTCAAACCTACCTTCACTTTAAAAGAACTGAAAAGGATGGGCTTAGCTCCTGTCTCTGGCATCAAGGCTTTTTCTCTTTGACAGCTGAACCAGGGATCTACAGCTTCATCTCTTCAGCTGTTTTTTCTTCCCCATACACACATGTGCAAAATTCACAGCATCCTCATTGTAAGCAATTTAAAATTCTATTACTGGGTTCATACTGACCTGGCATTAGATGTTCTTGCAAGCCAGAAGGATAGCATATTAATTTTTGACCGGTCTGGGTTGAAAAAAGCTGGCACCCCCTGAAAAGGGAACCAGAGGCTGGACTATTTCACCTCCGATTTGACTTGAACAGAAGCTGCTTGTGTGTGGAAATAAGGGAAGTGGCAAGAGTCTGGCTCCACAGCTGCCACTCCTGCAAACGGCTACCCTTAGCTCTCCCTCCAGCCAGGAGAGGCAACAGGAAAGGGGCACGTGAGGTCTGTGTGTGTGATGTGAACAGGAGGCAAAAGCACAGGCCCGACAGCCAAGTATCCCAGAGCTGAACTTGCTAAGCCTCTGTACAGCCTGTGGTTACCAAATCCAGCCTGGAACCTCCCCCAACCCAGGCAGGAACATCATCTGCAAGGGTCCTATTTACAATATTTTCTCCTAAAGGCCACCACCTGAAAAAAACATAATCTACATGGGAGTGCCCTCCACCACCCCCAAATTACCTAGAAACATCCCCCGCCCATCCCTGTTGCTTACTAATCCTGATTTGCAAAACTTTAGGTGGCTCCTCTCATCCTAAAGTACATTGAGAAATTTTTAGATATAATTCTCAAGACAAAACTTGTCCCATTTCCTTTCATTTTTGACAGTGCCTTGCACCACATTCAAGAGGAAATGGAGAGTAAACTGTGTTAAAATTAAGCAAAGCACTGCTAATACTCTTGTATCTTTCTAATTAATGATATTATTAATGTATCAAATGCAGGACAGAGGTACTCAGGTCACTGAGGAACTTCTCAACTTTAAAGAAGTAGTGGACCCCAGGGGCTTTTAAGCAGGTCTTTTGCTTTGTGCATAGAGATGAACTCTGGTACATGAAACTACATTTTCACCCAGCTCAATTCAGCCATTCCTTCACCGATGTGACCTCCAACTGGTGAGGACGTCTGTGCTCCTTCCCCAAACTGGTCTCACGTGCAATCATGAAAATAGATTCGCTCCCCAGTGGCATCCACTGCCTGTGTGAAACAGCGAGCATTTCTGGGGATGACATATAATTTCAGCCTATTAACATGTGTTCTGAAACATGCACTGTTGCATTCATTCACCATTCAACAAAGAGCTATGGAGCCCGTATTCCCTACCAGGTTGGACGCCAGATGACTGACACAGAGGTAAGTGCAACCTGTGCTTCTGCCTGTGAAGCTAATAGTAAATCGTTAACCACATGCAAATTAAATAATTATATATTAGAAGAAGAGACATGAAAAGACAAACAAGGGTCTAAAGTAGAAACTACAAGCTGGGATCAACTTTGAACTACATCTGAGCAGGTAACATTTAAGCAGAGACTAAGAGGATGAGAAGAAATTCACAGTGCTAAAATTCAAGGCATCAACTTCCAATTATGTTCAAGGAGAGGAAAACACAAGAGCAAAAGCCCCGAGAATGAAAAGCATTGGTGGGTTCAAAGATTAACAGAACCTTCATTTGCCTGGTACATACACAGTAACTAAGGGAGAAAACGGTGCAGACGAGATGCCATCCGCCACCCTGTTATGGGCGTGCCCGGTTCGTCAGAATGCAAGGCAAGAAGAGGAATAAGCTAAAGATGGCTTCGAACTGAATCTAATCTGTAAAAAAAGGAATCACAAGCTTTGAACTTCACCTAATGTGCATAATAAATTGTTTGTGGCATACCTCAATCTAGAACACACCACACCATCGTCTTGAAACACCAGTCTTTAAAATTTAAGTAGAGAGCACGGGCTGTGGAATTCCGCAGTGCTGGCTCCCACTCCTGGTCCCCACTCCTTGGCCTCTCCAAGGTCCTGTCTCCAGCGGACACACAGGCAAATTTACTAATGGAACTGACTTAAGAAGACACATCTTCACTAAATGCTACTGTTAGTAGTAATCCTTTGGATATTTACTTTTAAGTTGTTAACTGGTTGATACTTTAATCAAATAAATAACTGCTGCTTAATCCAGTCTTAGACCTCACTTGCCAACCAAACACAGAAATGGATGCTCTATAGTAGTGCCATCCAACCAAAACAGAATGCAAACCACAAATGTGCACCACCTGTATAATTCCAAATTTTCTAGTAGTCACGTTAGAAAAAGCTTTTAGAACATAGAAATAATCTTAACATATTAAACTCAACATATGTAAAACATTATCATTTCAACATACAATTAATGTTCTAAAAATATTAAGGACATATTTTATATTCCTTTTTGTTCTGTTCTTAAAATTGGGTGCACATATCACACTTGTAGCACATCTCATTTCAAACTAGCCACATTTCAAGTGCTTCACAGCCACATGTGACTACTGGCTAATATGCTGAATAGTGCGGCTCCACAGAGACAATCAGAGTTTTAGACACTCTGCTCCATGATCTGTCTTTAATCTAACTGCAAGATTGATGAAGGTTAAGAAAAATAAACCAGGCAATAAAGATAAAGCCAATTTCATGCTTTAGAAGTCCATTCTGGTTTCTGAGTATTGATGAAAGTTTCAACTCTTCCACCTCTCTGAACTATTCATGTGGCACTCATTAGTTGACTCAACAAACATTCACTGAGCATCTTCTATTGTCCAGGTACCAGATGCAAGGGATAAAGACGTGAACAAGCATAATTCCTGTCCACAGGGTGCTCAAAACTGGATGGGAATCTTCCGGCCCAAGTCAGCACATCCTCAGGATGCCTTCCTCCCCAGCTAGAGTTTGGGAGCAATGCATTCTGGGTTTGATTCCTCTACTAACAAGTTAAGAATCCCTGAGAAAGCATTTTCCTCATCAGAGATTTTGCTTCCTTATCTGTAATATTGTGAATTGATCTAAATAACCACGAAGCATCCTTTCGGTCTGAGATTTCAGCTTCAGCCTGAACCCCATTAGCCTGTGTTTTGTCCTAATGAGTGTGGGAACATGGGAGAGCAAGCTGAAGGGAGCCTTCGCCCCTACGTCTATCCCCAGAAGAAAATGCAGCTTTGTTCACTTCTGAATTTTTCCCCCTCTGGGCCTTCTGTGGCTACAGGAGTTGTCTAGCTTTGCTTTACTTTGCTTTGTTTTAATTACATTCAAAATTAGCCAAACAATCCCCATGGTCCACCTGGAAGAATAATTGGCCCATTCGGTACCTCTGACTGTGTGGGGAGACCACCCTTGTCATCATAGCAGAGCCCCACACACATTCTGCTCCCAGGTAGATGATGTCTACGAAGCCCAGGGAGCTCATCCAGCCCATCATTAACCTCATTTTGAGACAGCCCCAGAGGCAGTCCTTTAGCCACCGGCACAGCCGGCTGTCAATTGTGTCAAGCCAGTAACATGTTAGTTAGCAGGGGAGCAATCCAAAGAGGTAGTCATAGATCCAAATGCCTGAAAGATATTCTGGAATGTGGTAATTATGTCCTGCAGCTGCCAAGGGTGTCCTCTGTGAGTTTACAGATAGTAGTTGTATCATGGAAAGAAGAGGGCAGATAACAGCAGCCAAGCTGTTAATAACAAACAACAGGTCCTGGTTCTAACTCACCAAGACAGTCCTCAACACTTAAGTCATGATTCATCCCCGGGTTCCTATGTCTGTTCCCAGGAGATCCTGGTCCCCTTAATGTGGGTACTAGGTATCCACATACGTGAACAGAGAAGATAAGGGACAAGGGAAAGGGGGTAAAGTTAAAAATAAATGATATAAGCCCTGGCTGATGTAGCTCATTGGTTTGAGCACAGGCCCACAAACCAGAGGATTAAGGTTCAATTCCCAGTCAGGGCACATGCCTGGGTTGCAGGCCAGTTCCCTGCAGGCTAGTTCCCAGTAGGGGACGCACGAAAGGCAACCATACATTGATGTTTCTCTCCCTCTCTCCCTCCCCTCTAACGATAAATAAATAAAATCTATAAAATACATAAATAAATGATATGAGAATGACAGAATATACTTGGTGGTGCTAAGTATTTTGTGGCTCTATTTTTACAAGTGAAATTCCCTAATTTCCATGTCTTAAAAAATGGGAAACTTCTCATACTTTATCCCAAAACAGCTTTTGCTTAGTTTGTTTTTCCACTGACAGTAACATGGAGTAAGATGGCTTCAAATGACCCAGAGTTACAAATTAGTGGGTTCACTAATGTGAGGGGAACAGTGGGCTCTGAAATATTGGAAAATTTGAGTAAATCCAATAATTTTTCCCTTTCAAGAAACTTAGCCGTGTTGTTCGCTGAAACTCACACACCTCCGCCATCTCCGTCTGCGTCAGTGCCCAGTGTGAAGTTCATCTTGCAGAGCTGCGTGGAGCATTTGGTTGTCAGGCTCTGCAGACTACCTTCCCACTCACCACAAAAACATTCCGATCTGAGGCACAGATACACATCCTGGACCTAAGGGAGCCACTGCTCACTGATCATAATATTTCTCACTGAGTCCATCTAGACTCAGTCTCAGAACCACCCTCAGCCCAGAATCCTAGACATCAAATGAATCAGAGTTGTCATGTCATTCTAGCTCGGAGTCTCCTCTGAACTATAAACAGACCACATGTATTAGTTTCCTGTTGCTACTATAAAAAGTAACCATGAATTGAGTGGCTTAAAATACTTTAGTTAATAGTTCCAGAGGTCTTACATGTGTGTACACAGGGCTGCATTCCTTCACCAGGCATAAGGGAAGAATCCGTTTTCTTGCCTTTTCCAGCTTCTCGAGGTCACCTACATTCCTTGGCCCATCTGTGGCCACTTCCTCCTCTTCAAAGCCAGTAGCACAGCATCTTCTCTTCCTCTCTGACTTCTGCTCGCCTCCACACATCATCTCTCTCTGACTGCCTCTCTCTCGTAAGGACCTCTGTAATTACATTGGACCCATCCTGAAAATCCAGTATACTCTTTCCTTCTCAAGATCTTTATTTTGATCCTGCCTGCAAAGCCCTTTTTGCCATGTGAGATAACATAGTCACAAATTCTGGGAATTAGGGTGTGCACATCTTTTTTTAGGGCAGGGGGGACACGTTATTCAGCCTACTACACCATGTCTTGTAGAAAGTTCCCTTGCAGAACTATAGAACAGGCCTGTTGATAAGATTTATCTGTGGAATTTGAGTATATAGCAACATGAACTAAGAAGCTAAGAAGCGGATTCACCTTAACCTCTAATTATTAATGAACCAAATTCACTAATCTCTGACCAATGCAGAATTAAAATATGTCTTTGGACTAATCATCCCAGAAATCTATTAAGATATATCATTTAAGAAATTTTTTTTACCTGCAGAGTATTAAATTTAATTTTCCTTTTTTTTTCTGGCCTTCTGGTCTTGTATTCTATATTAGTTGTAACTGTGCCTTTAATGTACAGTATTTGAAAAGTAAATTGTAACTGAGCCACAACAGAATGTGTTGTCTTTTGGGGCTTCAGTAACTACATGACAATTTGCCAGGACCTAAGGCAAGAAGGAGGCAACCCTTACTGTGTGCCTCTCTTGTTTAGCTTTCTATGAAGATTCCTATTTTTATTACATGTAATGGAGGTCAGTTTCATTACTGCCAATCTGCAACCTGCTATGGTCACTCTGGGAGACATTAGCCTGTCACCACTGAACCAGCTGGGTCTCAGAAATCTACAATAGGTCTCACTCTTTAGCTTTCAGAACAAAAAAGTTAACCACAGAGAGCACAACGTTATCTTTCAACACCACCCCCCGGAGAATGGCAGTGATAAACCGACATCACCCAGTGCCCGCAGAGGTGCGGGACCGTGACTAGAGGCTATGTGCACTTGGCAGACCCAAAGAAACTTCCCAAAGTTTCTATAAACTGAAGCTGGGCTGAAGTTCCCTCTAAGAAGTTGCTTGTTGAACAAGAATCATATAACATAAAAAGACATGTGGTCCAATATTCCACTGCGAGAAAATGATGTTGCTTTTGCTTCACATGTATATAAATAATTAGAAAGAAACACCAAAATATCCATGATGATTAGCTCAGGAAGGCTATTACAATTGCTTCTTAATTAAATTTTATACTTGTTTGTATTTTCTAGATTTTATGCAATGAAAACATTAGTTTTGTAAAACTAAAGTTTTTTTAAAATAATAATCATCATCAATAGCATTCATCTAGGCAACAAGCTAACCGAGTCACATATAAGCCTTGAATAAATCAAAGAGGCAAGACTGTGTTTACATTTGTATAAGTTTGGCTAAGTTTCTTAATAATTTTGAGCTCCACATTAGGCATATACTAAATGGTAGACACTGTTCCTAGTGATGGGAATATAGTGTTGAACAAGGTTAGCAAAGTCCCTTGTGGGAGCAGAAGGAAGACAATAAAATACACATCCGAAATGCCAAATAGTTCTAAGTACAATGATAAAGACAGAATGGGGTGCTGTGATGGGGAGTGATTAGGGACTTTATGCTGGATGACCAGAGAAGGCCTCTCTGAAGAGGGAACATGGAAGCTGAGACCTCCACAAGAAGAAGGAGTGGGCCATAAGAAATGCAGGAGGAACATTTCAGACAGAGGAAGCAGCCAGAGAAAAGCCCTACGGTGACAACAAACCTGACGTGTCCATGGACAGAAAGCAGGCCAGTGCAGCCAGAGCTTCATGAGCAAGCGAGTGAGTAGGACCACATGAACCCAGAGAGGACGCAGCAGCCAGGTTACAGCGGCCCCTGTGGACCAGCATTACAACTGGAATTTTATTCTAAGTGTAGTGGGAAACCACTGTGGGTCTTTAAGAAGAAGAACATGATTTACATTTTCAGAAAATCAATCTAGCTGCTATGAAAGGATTGGATTAGAGGGTGAAAGAACATAGCAGTCTAGTTAGGAGGCTACTGCATTAATGCTGGTGCTAAGTGACAAGTTTGTACTGAGATGGTTACAGTAGAGATAGGGAAAAGTAGATGTATTGTGAAATAGAGTTTATAGGGCTTACTAATGGATTAGGTGTCACAGAGAGAGAGACAGAGATGAATCAAGGATAACACACATTTATTCAGCACATATCAATGAGTACCTAATACGTGGTACACACTCATCTAGTAGAGCTGATGAATGGTTGGCCCCACTTACTGAGATGGGCAAGAGTGAGAGACAAACAGATATGGGATACAGGGAAATAAAAGTTCTTCTTGGGGCAGGTTAAGGTTAAGATGCTATCTTCATTAAGGTAATTCTAGCTGCTCTTACAGACAAACACCAAAATTCAATGGCTTAATACAGTAAGATTTTATTTCTTGCTCAGTTAAAATCCAAATCAGTTATTCTTGATTGGTAGGCAGCTGTCCTCCAAGTGGTGATTCAGAGATCCATGTTCCTTTCTTGTTATGGCCCATCCATCTTCAACATTTGGCTTTAAAAGTCACTGGGCTCATCTGTATCCATTTGAAAGATAAAGAGTATAGACAATCACATGTGAGAGGTTTTAATGGGCCAAACCTAAAAGGGATGTACATCACTTCTGCTCACATGCTGTGAGCTAGAAATCTGTAACACAACCACACCTACTGGTAAAGGAGGCTGCCACGTACAGTCTAGGTATGTGTTCAGGAAGAGGAAATGATTCAGGAGACCTCCCAGTGGTGTCTACTAGTCAACCAATAGAGAGGTTAAGTAGCAATTGAATATTTAAGTTCGGAAGGGCAATCTGAGATATCAATAAAAATTTCAGCATAATAACTGTAGGGATGATGATATTATCTAGCTATATTGTGTATATGTAGAGAAGTGAAAGACTTTGGTCATGCTATCCTTTGGAGGTCAAGCAGAGGAGAAGCAGCCAGCAAAAGGAGACCAAGACTGAGCCACCAGGGTGGTGGGAGCAAGACCAGAAAGCAGCTATCGCAAAAAAAGGTGAGCAAAATTGTTTCAAGACGGAGGGTAGTCAGTTGTATCATGAACTTCTGACAAAATGTTAAGCACTGGATTTTAAGAGCACAAAGGTCACTGGTGACCTTGATAAGAACGTCAGTGGAATAGCAGAATTGGGAGCAGCTTGGAGGAAAATGTGAGGTAAGGAAATAGAGAAAGTACAAACGACAAAATCAAGACATTTTCTGTGAAGAGAAGCAGAGAAAATAATGAGGTACAAGTGAGCTTTTGTGTGTGTGCTTAGATAGAAAATATTAGAGTATGCTTCAGCGCTCATGGGAATAATCCTGTTTGAGAAACGGGATACAGAGAACAAAAAAAATACAGCATAAAGTTCTTTAGAAAGGCTGGGTGCAGGGTCTAGAACACACGTGGATGGGGTGGATTTAAACAAGGATAGAACTGTAACAGAGGGAAGCTGGAAGATGTGAATACAGATACAGATGTGGGCAGACACCGATGTGGGCAGATACAGGTGGTGGGAACTAGGGAAGTTCTTAGCTGATTTGGTTTTCTTGGTAAAATGTAAGGAGATCTCCTCAACTAGGAGGTAACCAGGAGAAAATACAGGAGACCTGAGGAAAGGAGCTATTAAGTAACTTGATGAGAAAGGAAGCATCACCTGACTAGGTCAATGTGGAGGAATAACAGGTGCATATGAGTTCATTTGAGATTTGTGGTCCTGAATATGTAATCAGTGGCCCTATTGTATGTTTTCTCCAAGAAGTTTTGGCCACTCAAGTGCAGACATGTAGGAGGTAATTGGATGGCATTAACCACAGCCAGATTTTATCAGGAGGTCCCAAGTCAGAGAGGGGCAAAGGAGTTAGGGGTGATCCTAACCATGAACCAGGGAATCCTAACTGCAAAAGGTAGGAAGTATGGATGTGAGGACAAGAAACAACAGTGAACCAGGGGAAGTACCTCAGTGAAGGAGGACAGTGGTGATGATAAGGTCGTGAGCATGCCCATGAGACTGGGCAAAGGAGTTGGAAGGATGAAGGGTTCTGAAGGTGAAGGAGTAAAACAACTAAGAGGCCACAATGTTCATGGATCAAATACCTGAATACTAAAGTCACTACCTCCAATAACAGAAAGAGGAGGAAAGGAGAAATAAATGCATCGAGAAATTTGGTAGATGTATCAGATATTTTCCATTTGCACTGCTACCCCACCACCTTGGAACATTTATCCCCTTTGCTCCATTGTTCGAGGACTGCTGAACACCAACCTCATCCCTTAATGGACTCAATTCCTGTTGACAGCATCATCAAACAGCACCCCCCCCCCGCCCCCCAATCACACCTTCCCCTCCCTCTTCAGTCTTAGACTTGTAACAATGGAGCTCCATTGTTACTAGCCCCAGGTACCCTATGCTTGGGATTTCTCTTACCCTAACCACACTTTTGTAAATAGTCCCTTTATTAAACTATTTGCAAATTATCCTAATTTGAGTAGGCCATCTGTTTCCTTCTGGGAGCCTACTGATACAGTAAATGATGGCAATATGAATACCTACCTTATAGGGCAATTGTAAAGATTATAGAAAATGTATGCAAGGCAGATAGCATAGCATCTGGCACATTACAGACACTCAACTAATAGTAGGGTAGTGGGGGAGAGCAGTCGTTTTAGGTGTTGTTAGTACAAAACTATATACTCAGGTCCAGGTAGGTCCTCTAATTCATATCTAGTCATCAACTCACACTTAAGGCCCTGGTTCTGATAGTACCAAGGAACTCTCAGCCAGCCAAGTCATTCATAGCAATTATGTGAACAAATATATAAACCCCCCCCCAAAAAAAAAGGAGAAGGAAGATTTCAACAAAGCAGTTGGTTTCTAGAGTGATCTCTGTAGACAGGCCAGCTGGCATCATGGTAAATATGACTTCATCCTGTGCACATTGGAGAAGTCTGGAGAATTAGAGAGAAAGAAACCCATGCCTTGCCTCTCACACACACCTCCCTGCTCCTGCACTCTGCAGCTGCACTTCCCTTCCAGGGACCAGCAGTGGCATGGCCACCTTACCATTGTTTAGTAACAGATTTTATTCTAATCGTGATGCAATGTAAATGAAATTGTCTATTGATGAACTAACAAAATTTCGAAATTTTTGTTAG
Organism: Artibeus jamaicensis; assembly: GCF_021234435.1. NCBI lineage: Eukaryota > Metazoa > Chordata > Mammalia > Chiroptera > Phyllostomidae > Artibeus > Artibeus jamaicensis. The sequence goes on from NW_026521738.1 coordinate 7,572,386, forward strand.
AATGAAGGACCTAGGGTCCAGAACTGAGATGGGTTTCAAAAAAGTAGACAGCAGGGATTAGCTGGTTCTACAGAAGCTGTCCAGAAGCTGCCTATATAGATGGACAGCTGCCCGCTTCGAAGCTGGGTTTCCATCTCTGGAATAGGGAGGGTAGAAACCACTAGCTCAGGACTTTTAAGTGCAAAGCTCAGTCTAGAGCCTCCTTATTTTGGTGACTTGTTTGGATGAGTTTGAGGAAAAACATATCAAGAGAGCAAGAGGAAACTCAGAAGGAATTCAATTCATTTACCTATTTACAACACAAATGGAATCATGTTCAGTATAAAGCAAAACATACAAGACTGCTTTCTTTCTGTGGCCCATCTGATCCACACTTCTCTGCTTAAAACTCTCAGTGGCTTACCACTGCCTTCTGGCAGAAACCCAAATCCTTCACGTTGCCTCGGCTTGCCTCACTCTTCATGGCCTACCCACACTTGACTCCACTTGGTTCTCAGTTCCTCTCTGAGTTCCTCTCCCCGGTATCCTCTCTCTGGCACCAGAACACAGCACTTTGCACATGCTACTTCCTATCACTGCCCCCCCCTACCTAACATGCCACTTACCACTAGATAACTTTTATTTATACTTTAGGACTCAGTGTATTTTATTTCCTCCAGAAAGCCTCCCATGGCTCATTATGTCAGCCTGTAATTGACTCCTCAAGCGCTCTGTACTTACAAAAATAAAGCATTCTTTAATTACTTTTTGATGGCTGTCTTCTGCACTAGAATATTCCATGAGGGCAAAGAATGTGATTGCCTTGCTCTAAACTATAACCCAAGTATCTGGTACATAGTAGTCCCTCAGTAAACATTTGTTACATAAATGGTTGCAAGAATAATGCATATAGAAAAATATTATGCAGAACTGTGAAAAATACGCAAACCCTCAACCATGTCCTTTAAAAAAAGTATGATGTAATCCAAAGTATACAACATTAAAAATTGCTTCTTTGCTTCCAATTTAGGTAAATTTATTAGTCTATAAACAGATGATTTCATTTACGATGCAATGTGATTTAAAAAATAAAATCCATCACTAAACAATGGTAAGAAAGTCCTCAGGAAATAAACTGGTGAGCACTGGGATCCAAAGGATTCACCAACAACAAATCATTCCACGTCAATCCTTTATTTTTAAATGAAGTTAATGAATGGTATTTCAGAAATATGTTACAGAATTCAGAAGGCATTTATTCAGCAAGTGTTTACTGAGCCTTCGCTGTGCATCAGAAGCTGGGAATATGGCGGTGAGCAAGCCCCCTGCCTTCCCGTAGCTCACAAAAGCTCTCCTCTACCCACCACCAAACAGAGAAAGGAAGACAGAACGACAGCACATTGAGTTGAATCTGTCATGGCTGAGTCAATAAATAATAACTAGGTCGAGGACCTAGATGGTTGTCACATTTCTGATAAAAGTGACATTTTACCAGAAATGTGACATTGCATTTTAACAACCATAAACACACTTCTTATCTTTGACTTAGTAATTTGACCCTTGAAATTTATAATAGATCTTTAGCATGGGAAAGTACAAAAGAAGTAAACATATGCAAAAATATCATTGTTGCAGCATTTTTATAACGGTTAAATAGAGAAAACCGCCTGACTGCCCAACGACAGAACGTGGTGTGGTGCACCGTGACGTGACTGTGACAGGGAATATTATACAACTGTCTTACATTTTCATTATGAAGGTTGTTGCAATCTGATGTGTTCTTTTAAAGTCAGACTACAAATGTCTGTTTTATGATTACAAAAGCAAGGCTTATCACATTTGTGATGAACTCAATTGGGATTCGAAAAGAAATTATGATTAAGACTTATTAAGGATTAAGCTCTTACTGGTGCTCAAAACATTGAACCCTAGTTCTATATAAAGACAGAGAAGTGGTTTCCTGTCACCGATGTGAAAAAAGACCCGAAGTTTTCATTCTTGCAGGTTTATGATCAGCAAAGAGGGTGAGGTGGCTAGTAACATGACAATAACCAGAGTGTGCTAATAAAGCACTTTGGAACGACTCTGTCCCCTGCACTCCCTGACGATCAGAACTCCCTTTGGGAAGGCTCTAGCTTACTGTGCCCTGCCTGCGCATAACTATGACAAGCCAGATTAGTTCCAGGGGCTAGACTGCGAGGATGAGAGGTCTGCAAACTCCTCCATTTCAATACAAAGCACTGTTGAGAGAAGAGGCGAATATTAACTTGGAGAAGGTGTCATACTTTCATGATTCTTATCTTGTGGAGGGAAGTTTTATTTAAAGGTACTTTTTTCATTCAGTTAAACATAATGAGAGATGAATGCCTTTTCTTTTTGTCAGAAAGCTTAATTTTATCAATCAAAGTAATTGTAGCACATCCCACCTCTATGAAAATTCGAAATGTTCAAAACTGGACTCCGCCCCCCCTTGCTGCCGGCTGTCACTCGCTCTCTCATCAATGTGCACGCACAGCCCAGTCCATCCAAACCACTCGCAGATCCTCAAATGCACACTGCTCTTCCGGGCCTCCCTGCTCTCCCCATCCTCCAGAACTTCCCCCACTGCCTTGCTGATTCCTTCTTCCTGACTCACTTCCCCCACCACCCAGGAGTGCTCGGCCCTTCCTTCTCTGCATTCCCACAGTACCTGGTATGTGCCTCCACTGCAAATTTTCACTCTATAATGGAGTGATCTGCTTAACTGCCCACTTTCACCACTGACTGTGAGTTTCCTGCACTCAGGAGCCTGCCAGTTCACTCTCAGCCCAGTACTTGGCACACTGTCTCATAATGAATAGATGCTCTGTTACAACTAGTCGATAAATTAACCCCCTCTTCCTTTGCAAAATCCACTTCAACCATTTTCCTCACAAACAGACGTCTCTAATTGCAGAATACCTTGGACAGATATTGAAAAAGTACTACTTGTGTTAGTGCTTTTTTAGAGACCAAGCATAAGATGGTCTCTTCCCCCTTCCTTTTACTCCTTCAGCAAGAGTCCCGCCAAGGGCACAGCCCCTGAAACCACTACAAATGGGTATAAACTCCCATCGGCTTAAAACACAAAACATAGGCAGGCGGTTTAACTCACTCTATGAACTCTGCCATTGTCGGGTTGTTGGTTAAAAAAAAATACCATTCCATCTGCCATAAATCTACATTTCCCCGAAATGAAATATAATACCCCCACTTTCCTCCAGCAGTCAGATAATCATCTCCTTGTTTTACGGGAAATGATTTAGAAGAGAAAAGAATTGGTCTGACAGTCTCATAAGTTTCAGAAAGTGCTTACCCTGACGGTCCCTTTCTTGCTTGTCCTACTCTCATTTCTCTATATACACACAGATGCACACATTCACACACATGTGCACACTCTTGCACAGATGCACACACAACTCCACATGTTCACAGTGAAATCTAGGTCTGTCATATTAAGCCAAGACTGGAATCATGCCATTAAGAACCTGTGTTATACCTCAGCATATTCTTCTATCTCTCAATTGCTTCCTGCCTATTCTTTGTCTGCTATTTTTCCAGCTCTCCAGCTCTGACTCAAGTCCATGAAAATAAAGACCTTGAATATTATGCAGCCCTTCAACCCTGACAGCAGAAAACACTTACCTGGTACTTTCACTATGTTTGGAAGGCAGGGGAACCCACCATCTTACTCTGTTTGGACCCTTCCCTTCAATGTTTCCCCCAAAGCCACAGACACAATTGTCCATCTGCCTCCCAGCCAGCATAGCGCATCTATTTCTAATGAGAGGTAGTCATTTCTAGAACACTCTCCCAAATCCTCCTTCACCTGACGCTTAGCAGTGTTCACCCTGAGAAGGCAGGAGGCGGCACCGTGTAGGTGACGGGAACATGACAGAGGCCACCACCACTCATCATTTCCCCGACATGGAAAATCCCTCAGGGTACTCAAGAGAGTAAGAAACTTTTTTCTCTACCACTAATGTTTATTGATTTGTCCAGTTCATTGGGAGCATCCCTTAATGTTCTGCTTTCATGTGTCTGCTTTGTTGCAGGGGTACAGAAAAGAATATTGCAAATTGATCTGTCTTCCCAGCCTTTGTTGGGAATGGACTCCTATTACTTTAGTTTCTCAGGCCTGTCATCACATGCCCACATTCCAAGGCACAGGTAATCAGCCTGGCTAAACACTGAGAGCCAAGCTGATTAACTTCCAACATTCTCGCCCGAGCCCATTGACAGCATGCCTGTGTGATGATCTCTGCAACAGATGGCCACTTCTGATTGTTTGACCTTTGTCCTCCACCCCGGAGTAGCCTATTCTAGCCCTTTTTAAGTTGACAGCAAGTATACTGTGTCTACATCATGCATGAAGAAAACCATAAAGTCTTGGTGCCATGAAAGCCCAGAAGGAGGGCTTTTAAGAGAAACCCATCTCCATTACCAAGTTGAACAGCACTCGAGAACCAATCATATATCCATTAAACAAAAAGACAAGACATTATCCATAACCTACAATATTACTCCTGTAATCTACTCATTCATTCTGATTTAGCTTATGTGCTAATTATGATCAATGGATTTCCACAAGAATGTAAAACTATATCACAGCTTTTAATTTCTCATTCCACCATTTCCCAGAATTCTATTATTTTAATTACTTTATATTCTACTTACCTCTAATAGCTCAGAACAAAAGGGTCATCATGACCATCACCAATATATCTCTCTATATGTATAATTTTAGGCACACTGCCCCCATTATTAGATTAGATGGGTTTTATTTTTAGTTTTTATTACAGAAGGGGAGCCTTTTTGACAATTTCAGAGATGTATTTCATTTATCCTAAAAAACCTTTGGTTTTAAGATAGGTTGGAGTCTATTTATAGAACTAAGTTCTCAAAAATGCACATAATTTACATCATTGCTCACTAGGAACCATGGCGTTAGAGAGCTAATGCAGGTTCACTTGGAAGCCATTTTTTAAGGTCACCCTAACTCTTTTCCATTCCGCAGGAAGATGGAAGGTTATGAGAACAACAAGGTCACCCAAGGACAAGTCACATATGCATTTAATTTAATGAATCAAATATGTGTCCAGATTGAGTGTGCATTGAATGGCAGACTCAAGTGAGAAAAGTCTTCGGAAGAAAGGTAAACATACTGAACATTCCATACACTACCAGAGGTCAGCATAGAGAGGTGGGCGTATAATTACACCAATTTACAAGTACGTCTCCTTCCCAAAATGGCACAGAAAAGGGCGTGTGTTGTTCTTGCAGAAATACAGAATTTAAGAGCTTTGATGGATTGTTGAGACCACAGCCCATCCCCCCATTAATAAAGGAGAAATAGGGACACAGAGGGAAGAGCTGAGATGTATCCAGGCCTCCTGCCTCCTGATGCTGGTGCCAGCACACTGCTCTTGTCACTGAACCAAGACATTACCTTTCCCCCATTCCCTGGGCCACTTCTCCTACCCCAGCTCTCTTCATAATTCTTTCCACATTTCAACATAGAAATATTACATACTGCAAGCTTACAACCCTTTGTTCAAGCCATCTCGAGAGACAATGTAAGGAGTTTATGGATCAGTTCCTGAGGTCTGGGCATCATTAAAACAAATACATTTTCTTTCGGTTCATGATCAACCTGATTAGTGAGATTCACTAATTATGTTCAATAATGATTCAAAGGAAAAATGTTTAATAGCTTAGTTGTTGGCTTCATTCTGTCACAGGGAGATTTTTAAATGTATTTTATTGATTATACCCCCTTCCCACCATCATTCTCCCACCTTAGTTCATGTCCATGGGTTATACATGTAAGTTCTTTAGCTTCTCCATTTCCTTTACTATTCTTAACCTCCCCCTGTCCATTTTGTACCTACAATTTAAAGGTGTGTAACTTAATGTTAGTGTAGACAACCAGACTCTAGTCCTGGCTGAGCAGCTCAGTTGGTTAGAGTGTCATCGCAATACATCAAATTTCCGGTTTGATCTCTGGTCAGAGCACATACAATCAACCAATAAATGCATAAATGAACAAAACAGTAAATCAATGTCTCTTTCGCTCTCTTTCCCTTCCTCCCTCCCTCTCTTCCTCTCACTTTCTCAAAATTAAAAATTTGTTAAAAAGAACTAAACTCTCACATATCTGTATGTTGTTCAAACTTTAGTTAACATGTTATAAATTTTAAAAGAGAAGGCTCTTTTAAAATAAATGTACATGTATACATACATATGTATGAATTTCAAATGTTGCATTTTTTTCATTTTATGAAATACTTCAAACACACGAGGAAACAAGAATAGCACAGATATCGACCCACACCTTCAACACTTCGCCATATTCATATTTTCCATTTTATTTCAAAGAAATAAAAAATTATACTCTTCAAATTGCCTGTATACCCATATCTAATGCATTCCTTTCTCACTCTCCTCAGAGAACACCCAGTACCTTGAATTCAGTGTTTATCATTCTCTTAAGTTTTTCTTCATTTTACTACTTATGAATGTATCCATAAAAAATACATACTACTTTATGTGTTTTAAATTTTAACATAAATAGTATCTAAACTATTTGTTACCCTTAACATGTTTTTTAAATCCATCTTTAAGTTTTGAGATTTATGAGATAAATGTAGCAACAGTGCATTTTAGTGAAGTGTTCTGTATTTTACTATATGAATATATAACAATCCATTTATCCATTCTCCTCTTAGTGGCTGTTTAGGTTGCTTCTGGTTCTTCACTGTTACATACAAGAGTTCAATACCTATTCTTCCATACATGTCCTTGTACACATTTCCAAAAGCTTCCCTAAAGTGCATTCTTAGCAATAGGGGCTCTGCCCTGTAAGGTACGTGTATTTTCAGATTTACTAGATAGAACCACACTGTACTCTCAACTGGTGACACCAGTTTTGAAAATTCACACTCAAACCAGCAGTGTATGAGAGTTCACATGGTTACATACCCACATTATGTCCAGTTTCTGGATTTTTGTTAAGCTAATAGGTGTAAACTTATATCTCATTATTGTTTTACTTTGTGTTTTCCAAATTACCAGGGACATTAAGCATCTTTTTATATGTTTATTAGTCAGACAGAATACCTCTATTATTATTTTATATATATTGTTCACTTTTCTATTAGATTGTTAATCTCACTGATTTAGGGTAACTTTTATATATTCTGAATACTACTAATAATAGCTAACATTTTTGCCTGTTCACTAAGTGCAAGAAATTATTCATAGGGCTTCACACGTAATAACTGCTTTAATCTTCACAACAATCCCACAACACTGACAGTAGGTAAGACTGTTATTCCCTAGGTTTAAATTTTTTTTAATGAGGTCAAACGAGGTTAAATGACATGCATAAGGTCACACAAAGTTATTAAGTGATGGGGCCAAGATGCAGACCCAGGAATCTGATGTGGGGTGCCATGGCATTCTCTCTGTTTTGAGAATTCTTCATCAGCTTTATGCCCTGCAAATACCTTCTTCCAGTCTGCACTTACCTTTTCAATTTATTCACCTGTATGTCATTTAATGGAAGTGTACACACATGAACTCACATATATGCATGTTTGTGTATATATATTTATATGCTATATATGTCAGATTACCAAATATTTTGTTATATATATTGTGTTATGTGTTTTATATGTATTTTGTTATATATATGTCATTTTGTATATGTATTTAATATACATATATGTGTTATATGTGCATTTATACTTTATATGTATGCATATGTATATGTGTGTTTTGTGTGTGCTTGTATGTTACATGCATGTGTTTTGTATATGTCAGATTACCAGATATTTCTTTATAATTTATGCTTTTTGAATCCAATTTAAGAGACTTCCAAACTTCAAAGCCACAGAGATACTGTCAAACATTTTCTTTCAAAATTTTTGGGAATTTATTTTCCACATTTTTTGTATACAGAATATTTAATTTAACATTTTACAATGTGAACAACCACTTGCCATAACATCATTGTCTGAAAACAATTTTACATTTCACAATATGAATAACCACTTGCCTTAGCATCATTATCTGATCATCATCTCTGAAGACAATTGACATACAACTTCTGTCCAATGTCAAGTATCTACGAACGTGTGGGCCTGTTCTGAGAGCTCCCTTCTATTCCACTGACCTGTCTTTATGTCAGCACAACATCACCTTATTATTAGAGTTTATAATGATTCTGGATATGAGAGGCAATGTCTCCCTGCTTTATTCTTCTTTTTAAATGGTCTTTGACAGATGCAGAATTTTATTCTTCCCTAAAAATTTTGGTATCACATAACCAAGTTCCATCAAAAACCATTACAGAACTTTTATTATAATAGCATTAAATTTATAATTTAATTTAGAATTAACTAAGATTTCTATGATATTAAACTTCCCCATCCCAGAACACGGTATAATCCTGTATTTACTCAGATCTTAAATAATGTTTGGTAAAATTCTCTGTAAAAGTCATTTTTTGTTAATTCTTATACATTTACATTTATATTTATTCTTAGCATATAGATGTTACTTTTGTAACTGGGAGCATTTCCCTATTATACTTTGTAATTGGTGCTACAGCTTGATGATCTCTACAACACATGGCCTCTTCTGACTGATTTTTGCCCTTTAGTACAAAACTGTCTCTTCTAGTACCTGTTTAAGTCTATAGAAACTACACTGTTTCTACAATGCCTTTAAGAGAAACCATAGTATCTTTCAATGTAACAGAACAGAGAGCCCAGAAGTAAACCCATGTCTCTATGGTCAACTGATATTCAACAAAAGGGTGAGAAGCATAAAATGGAGTAAAAATAGCCTCTTCAACAAATGGTGTTGGGAGATCTGGACAGCTACATGCAAAAAAATGAAACTGGACCACCAACTTACACCACACAAAAAAATAAACTCAAGATGGATAAAAGATTTAAAAATAAGAGTCACAACATTATAAAAGTCCTAGAGGAGAACACAGGGAGGAAAAGCTCAGGTATTCCTTGCAGCAGTATTTTCACCAATATGTCCCCTAGAGCAAGGGACATAAAGGAAAGAATAAACAAATGGGACTTCATCAAAATAAAAAGCTTCTGCATGGGTGATGAAAACATCAGCAAAATTAAAAGGGAACCAACCATAAGGGAAAATATATTTGCAAATGATACCTCAGACAAGGGTTTGATCTTCAAAATATATAAAGAACTCACACAACTCCACTCCAGGAAGACAAAACCAATTAAAAAATGGGCAGAAAACTTGAACAGACACTTCTCCAAGGAGGACATATAGAGGGTCCAGAGACATATGAAAGGATGCTCAGTGTCACTAGCCATCAGAGAGATGCCAATTAAAACCACAATGAGATACCACTTCACATGAATCAGAATGGCCATCATAAACAAATCAACAAACAACAAGTGCTGGCGAGGTTGTGGAGAAAAGGGAACCCTAGTACACTGTTGGTAGGAAAGCAGACTGGTGCAGCCACTTGGAAAATAGTATGGAATTTCCTCAAAAAACAAAAAATGGAACTGCCTTTTGACCCAGCAACTCCTCTACTGGGACTATACCCTAAGAATCCTGAAGCACCAATTCACAAGAACCTATGCACCCCAATGTTCATAACAGCACAATTTACAATAGCCAAGTGCTGGAAAAAGCAAATGACTGGATTGAAAAACTGGGGTACATTTGCACAATGGAATACTACACAGCAGAAAGAAAAAAGGAACTCCTACCCTTTGTGACAGCACAGATCAAACTGGAGAGCATTATGCTAAGTGAAATAAGCCAGGCAGCGAAAGATAAATACCACATGATCTCACCTGTAAGTGGAACCTAATCAACAAAACAAACAAGTAAGCAAAAATATAACCAGAGACACTGAAATAAAGAACAAATGGACAGTAACCAGAAAGAAGAGGGGAAGGGGATAACAAAGGGAAGACAGGAAAGGGTCATCAAGGAATATGTATAAAGGACCCATGGACAAAACCAAAGGGATATAGGATTGAGGGTGGGAGGTGGGGGCAGGTGGGGGCAGGGGAGAGTGGTGAGGGGAAAGTCAAGACAAGTGTACTTGATCGACAATTTAAAGAAAAAAAGATAGAAAAGTCACCCTTGAAAATAAAAGGATACTGAATGAATGAATGGATGAATAAATCAATGAATAAAGAGAAAACATAGTATCTTAGCTCTATGAAAGCCCAGGAAAGGGTGAACTTTACGAATTATGTTGATTTTGTATATTGATTTGTGATCCAACAATTCTGTTAAACTCTCAATGGTCTGCATATTGTCTCAAGTTTTAAACATAAGCAATCACATTGCCTAGAAATAACATACTTCTATTTTTTCCTTTTTAGATCATTTTTTTCTTTTTCTTGTTTTATTGCACTGGTTATGATACCACCACAATGTTAACAAAAGCCAAAAAGTAGACATCACTGCCTTCTTCCTGACTTTGATGAAGATGGTTCTAGTTTTACCATTAGATACTAGGTTTACTGTGAGCTTTTTTTTAGTTTTGTTTTGGTTTTGATATATGAATGGATCAAAAAGAACAATCAAGGATACAGGTGCCAGACAAAAACACTGTATGAGATCTAGGGTGATCCCCTTTTTTCCTTTTTTAGAATTCTTATCATAAATGAATACTGAATTAACTTATATGGAGCAGACTAATTTTTCTCTTTTTATCTAAAAATAGAATCTTACAGTAATAAATCTTATGATGATTATTTTCATATCAAATATAAACCTTAGTCAAGACGCATCATTTCTTAAAGATTCTGTTAAACTCATTTGGAAAAAAATGCTTCTATATTCTTTGAAAAAATGGTCTACAGCTCTACAATTTTATTATGTCCTCATCCATTTGTTGCCAGCAATGATTTCCAAATGCACTCAATAGCATTCACTTTTTTATAGCATTACCCATATAAGGTAAAGATCATCCAGTCCTTAGAGATAACCTAAAGTTTATCTCTGAAACCATTTGGGTCTACAGCTGCTAAGAAGCCATACTCACAATAATTACTGATTCATCTGGGCTTTTTTTAATATAAATTTTCATTTACATTTTTCTAAAAAGTATCCATTTTTCTAAGTCTATAATTCACTGTCTTAAGTTCTTCACAGTATTCTTGTACCTTAAATCTCTACTATATCTGTAGTAATAGTTCTTTTCATTCTCCACTTACCTTTCACCTTTCCTTTTTTTAGCAGAGGCCTGACAGGAGTTTGTAAGTACCATTGGGCTTCAGTCCTAGCACCAAATAAATCATTTGATTTTGTTGATGATCTCCTTTATTTCCTATTTCATCAATTTATGCTCTTATCTTTAGTATATCACTCACTCTATAATCTTTAGGTTTCCTCTGTTGTTCTTTATCAAGCTTTTAGAGTTGATTACTTATCTCCTATATTTTCAATATTTCTTGGTAAGGTAATTAATGTTTTGAAAACTCTAAATTTATCTCTATATACAAATATTGCTATGCCCACAAATGTCACATGTAGTACTTTCCTTGTCCTTCATATGTATTAATTCTGGCTTTAAAATTATCTCTTTGAAGTATGAGTTATTAAGACAGAGTTTCATTGTTGCTATTTGTGCTATATAATTTCTAATTTAATTTTATTAAGAGAACACACCTGATATTAACTCATTGAAGTTTGTTGTGTTCCTTAGAAATATAGTATATACTTGATTTTTTATTTAAATTTATTTTTCAATTGCACTTAACATTCAATATTATTTATATTAGTTTCAGGTACACAGATAGTGGTTAGACATTTATATAATTTACAAAGTGTTTTCCCAAATAATTCTGGTACCCACCTCATATTACAGCTATTACAATTATTGACTCTATTTCCTGTGCTGTACTTTACATCCTCATCACTATTTTAAACTACCAATTTGTACTTCTTAATCCCTTTACCCAATCCTCCAAGCCCCTCCCCCTTGTCAACCACCAGGTTTGTTCTCTGTTTCTATAAGCGCATTTTTGTTTTGTTTTAGAACACAGCAACTTTTGTAAATGCTTGAAAATAATACATACTCTCTGTATGGATACAAATTTACTGTTCAAACTTTTTACATTCATGTTAATATTATATACACAATAGATAAATGTGTGATAAAATGTGTAGATATCTCCTACAATAACTGCAGATCAAATTTCTCTCATATTTCCATTAACTTTTGCTTCATATATTACAAGACTATTTTTCAGTAATACAAATTCATTATTATTATGATTTCTTGATGTTTGTTCATTTTATTATTCTGCAGTTTTCATAATTACACCTATTAGTGCTTTTTTCTTAAATTCTACTTCATTATCAATATTGCTTTATAAGGTTTCTTTTGGTTAGTATTTGCCTGGCACATACTTTTCCCATCTCTCTTTCAACATTTCTATATGGCTTTACTTTAGGTTTCATACATCTGAATATTAATTTTGTTTCATTTGGTTTTATTCTAAGGTCACGTGTAACTACAAAATATTTTAAACAAATTTCTATCCCATTCTCAAACACACAGACCTTAGCTGTATATTGCCCAGAGCTCCACTTTGACCTGTTTTAAACATACACATACACAGGTGCACAGACACACATACAAAATGAGGATTTTAAGTCAATGGCTAAATAAATTAACCAATACATTTTATCAATCTCTGTATTAATGTTTCTTCCAGTCTATGTCTTTCCTCTAGCATATTTTCTGTCTCAAAGTGCAACCTTCAATATTCTGTATCAGATTTTCTTAGCATTGGTGTATGTGTGAAATGTCCTTGTTTTGTCTTCACATGGAATGATATTTTAGCTGTATATAAAATTACAGATGGAAAGATGTTTTCCCTGAGCACTTTGAATTCAGTAAGTAGCCTCTAGCACCTAGCCTTCCTGACGAGAAATGCTCCTTTAGTCTAATTATCCTTTTTTTAAATTTAATATTTCTTCTCTTCCTTGTATCTTCTAAAATCTTGTTTAAATCCTTGATGTTGTAAAGAATGAAGAAGATGTGCCCAGATGCATATTTATTCATACAGCTCAGTTCTTGGGAGTATATTTTGATCTGAGTACTCCTGTCTTTGTTCAGTATGGAAAATGATCAGCTACCATCTCTTCAAATATTGCTGCTCCAGCATTTCTTCATTTTCTTCTTCCGGAAATCTGATCAGATGTTATGTTAAACTTACAAATCCACCTTTTATGTCTCTCTTCTGCTTTTTTTTCCAAAGATTCTTAACTTCTTGTTTCTTTTTGCTACATTTTTGGTAACCACCTCTGTATCAACTTCCAATATACTAACTGTCCCATCATCTGTATTATCTAGAGCTTATCTCATCTACTGAGGGTCTTATTCTGATGGTGATGGTTTTACTTCCAAGATTTACTTCTAATTTTGGAATTTACTCCTTTTCACAGGGCTTTGTTTCTGCCTATTCTTTTATTTCTATTATTTCTTTCCTAATTAATATAAGCTCTCTAAAATTACTTATTTAAAGTTATTCTGGCTATAACACAAAGTTACTTTTATTTGAATAACTAATTTTCTGATTTTTGGTTTTGTTGGCAATCTTCTTTGGCCATCAGTTTCTTGGTGTGATTTAAAATTTAACTTCTCGGGCTTATATAAGTAAGAGGATATTTGTAATCACTTTATCCTCACTCCCCTCCTGACTTCATCCCTTTCTGTGTTTACCTGTATCTGGTCTCCTATAGCCACAGTCCAGAGCTTGGCTGAACAAAAACAGTTCGAGATTCCTGCTCCTCAGTGATTTAAGGGAATCAGCCAAAAAGCAGTTCGAATTAGTCCAGTGTTCGAGACTCTAAGCCCCCTTTCTCTCCTCAGCTTGTAGATACTTCTAAGCTGCGGTCCTCCCAGCAGTAAACCTGGATCCAATTCCCCATCCTTCAGCTGAGCTCTCTCAGTCTAGTTGGAGCCAAATCCTCGGCCACCTCTACTTGCTTCTCAGCCTGAAGCCCAGCATGGGTTTCATTCAGCCCTATAAACCACCTTCGGTAGCTGTTCTATCTCTGATCTACAAGACTGGTTGCCTTCTTTTTGAAATCAACTGTCTTCTTTGGCTTTGTCTTTTACAGTTTACATATAATGTATATGAGGATGGGTCAAAGAATGAACTCAGCCTGCCATCCTGGCCCATGGTCCCAGCCTCGTGTTTATAACCCCCTGCAAAGTACGCAACCTGAAGGCAGCACCCCTACCTGGTTGATCCGCTACCGTATCCCTCACAATAGGTGCTCAAAAAAGATATGTTAAATAAATAAATGAACACAGGTCATTTTCCAAGGCCTTTGGATAGCACGTTTCAGTTTTCTCAGTAGACTACAAGCTCCTGAGAACAATACCCATGTCCGACCTATCATATTGCCTCGCTTAGTACCCGGCATATCATAAATGGTCCATAAATTACTTCAAAGGGCCAACACATTTCTCCTGTCAACTTTCCATATGGCAAAGGTAGTGATGTCCAGGTACATGTAGTATTGCTTTAGAGGATTAAAATGACCACCTTCCAAATTGTTTTATAAGATATTTGTTCTTCCCTATACATTATACCTTTAAAAAGGAATGTGTCTTAATGAAAAACATTTCATCTAAGAATAGAGCAGGTCAGGTGAATGTGCGATATTTTCACTAGAATAATATAAAAGTGGGACATGTCTAACTCTAATCAAGAAATCAATTTTAAAAGCAAACAAAAACTTTGTCCTGCTATCTTACAACAATATCAGGGCCCAAATGCAGAGAGACTGCTAAGTGAACACAAGTTCTCTAGCTGAAATAACATTTTTCATACCACAGACCAAAGGACAAGGGAACAAAGAAGATGTCCTTCTTGATTAATTACCCCTGGAACCAGGCCCAGCGTGAGGAAAGACACTAGTCCAGTGACAGAACTACAGGTCTAATCTTTGTCCTCTCTGCCCTCCAGAGAAACAGTTCTGCTTTTCTGAGACACAAACTCACTTAAGTGCTTTAAACCATGATACACATAAAGAATGGACATTTACATACATTTTCAAAATGAATTCACAACCACCCAGTTGACAACCATTTCATTTCTCTACACACTGAGCACCTACTGTATGCCAGTCCCTCTGGCAGTTCCAGATGGTTTGAAAACAATCCATGAAGGGGAATGAGCTATGTTCAGACAAACCCTCCCACACAGGCTGCACCTTAGTAAGAACTGCAGGCAATTCAGGGAAGAGCAGATTTGCAGGGGCCAATGGGTACCACAGACTTTAGAAGGGAACTTGAAACTCAGTAGGCCTTGGAGGTTGGACAGGATTGCTGTGGGAGCCTCTGATTTCTCTGGACCTTGGTTTTCTTATCTGTTAAGTGACAGATTTCATTAAATAATTTTACTAAGATTGTTTACAGCTGAGACATTAACTGGTACTGTTCTTTACTCATCACGACAACTGTTACCCTTTCAAGAGGCATTGCTAACCTAGTAAACAACCTCCATTGTCTAGAAACTTCTTTACAACAGATTGGGAAACTTCAGAGCCATTTGCCTCCAGGCAAAAAGAAACTTTTCTACTTCAAAAGGTCTCCCACCTAAGAGTGAAGGCTAAGAGAAAAGCAGGATTACCCAGAGCTCCCTGAAGGACTAAAAGTGGGATCCCAAGAGGCCAATGAGAGAAAGAAACGAAAAGCAGTGCATAAGCACACTTTGACATATGTAGGTTGATCATCTGCTTCAATGTCTGATCCTGATACGGATGCATGGAAGGTACCATCTGAAGAAAAATAGCATCAAGATTGACAACTGATTAATACACAAGCTTGATTATATGCAAATCATCACTTTCTGTTGACTTAATTGTGACCTGATGTAACATGTATAATTAACACGTGTATTTAAAATAAATGTATACTTAATTGATATGCATATTTATAAAATGAATATTTACATTTATATGTTGTCTTTTTTTTTAATTGGGGGAGAATGTCTTTCCCGCAGAAGTGCGAGATTAGCAGGTTCCATCATGAACTAAGGAAACAGAAACAGACTTGAGAACTGGCCTTCGACATGTGCGTGGAGACGGCAATGGCCTGACTCACAAAGCCTGAATCCGGACGCGGCCCTGCCTCACTGCTGTGACTCTCGTCCCTGAGCCTGCTTCTACATCTGTGAAAGGCAAGGCTGCACGGAATATTCCTAAGTCACCTTCTAGCTCTATAATTCTATTATTTTTACTATTGTTCAAGTACAGTTGTCTCCATTTTCCCACCACCACTTTCCCCCACCCTCAATCCCACCCCACTTTGGCTCTGTCCTTGGGTTCTCTGTACATGTTTCTTGACAACTCTTCTCCTTCTTTGCCCCATTACCCCCCTCCCTGCTCCCCTCTGGTTACTGTCAGTTTGTTCTTTATTTCATTGTCTCTGGTTATATTTTGTTTGCTTGTTTTGTTGATTAGGTTCCACTTACAGGTGAGATCGTATGACATAAACTCACAGGAACACAGCATGGGTTTGACTGAACATAACTCGTTCCCCTTCATGGATTGTTTTCAAACAACCTGAAACTATCAGAGTTCCTAACATACAGTAGGTGCTCAATACAGAAACGAAATGGTTGTCAGCTGAGTGGTTGTGAAATCATTTTGAAAATATAAATATCGCCAAGATATGGAAGCAGCCCAAGTGTCCATCAATAGATGAGTGGATAAAACAACTATGGGACATTTATACAATGGAATCGTACTTAGTCATAAAAAGAAGGAAGTTTTACCCTTTGCAATAGCATGGATGGACCTGGAGAACATCATGCTAAGTGAAATAAGCCAGTCAGAGAAACACAAATACCATATGATTTCACTCATATGTGGAATCTAATGAATAAACTGAGCTAACAAGCAAAATAGAGACAAATTCATAGGTAAAGAACAGACTGACAGCTGTTGGTGGGGGAGGTGAGAGGGTGGAGGGATTGAGCAAAAAGGAAAATGGACTCATGGACACGGACAACAGTGTGGTGACTGCAGGGGGAGGAGGGGTAACAGGGTTAAAGGGTAATGGAAAAAATACAATTAAAAAATTTTAAAGAAAAGAAAATATATGGAAAGATCTCCTTTGTGGATCTCATAGTTTAAAGTGCTGCAAAACACGGGTCCTGGACCACTCCCATTTTCTCACTCTGAGAGCAGCGCAGACATGCGGGCCGGGAATGCTCCCTGGCCCAGGGTGGGGGCAGCCTTGGACCCCAGGGCCCTGTGGACAGAGCCCCTCACACACAACCAGCTGCAGTGATCTGGCAGTGCTCCCTGGCCCTGGGGGAGGGAGGAAGCTGCAGAGAGACCATGGAGATGCCAGCCCCACAAGTGTGCACTTCAGAGAGAGAGAAAGCCAGGAGCTGGAGAGACACGGACCTATTCACATAGCAGCCTCGGACTCCAAAACAGCAGGTAAGAATGGAGGGGGGGCGTCTCTGGGCATAGATTTGGTTTCAGTCTTTTTCGGAACAAGGGGATTTTCCTGTGTTTTGCAGAAGAGAATGGCTTGGAGGAGGAAAGCACACAGCTCCCCCAAACTCAGCACCCGTTAATAAAGAACCCTTTTCCTTCCCTCCCAATTATTGTGTTATATTTGAGTATAGCTGCAGGGGGCCAAATCCCACTTTGCCTGTAACAAACAGAGGGCAGGATCATTAGAAAGTGGGACCCAGGCCTGGGCCATTTTGAAGGGAAGAGAAAAGAAGGAATTGAATAAGACACTGCCCTAGAATATTATAAAAGTAAATGGGATCTTTGATGAGTGGCTCTATGAAGGACAGCTTTAAAAGCATACAGTGGGCAAATGTATAGCCTCCATGGACTTTGAAGACAAAAGTGTGTTTTACCTGCCATTGAGTCAGCTCTTGGTTACCCTGTGACTAAATGCTGTCATAACACCCTGTCCTCAACAGACAAAGCTACACAGAACAAAATGAACTTCTCTTTCATCATTCATACAAGTACATTCCTTCTCAGTCTTTCAAAAGTAAAGTGACTTATAAAATACTGCATGGGCCAAATGATTACGAATAACACTCCCCAAAAAAGCTCTCAGTATGCTATGCTTCTGGATATTTTTTGGCAGCATGGTAGAGGAAAATGAGCCAGAAGACCTGGGTGTGCCTCTGTTCCACTCCCAGCCAGGTAGCAACCGTGAGTAAATTACCTTTTTCCTTCCTGACCTGTCTTCCCACCTTCAACTCCCTTCCTTTTTGGAAAATGTATCTCGGCTCTCATCAGGCAAATGAATCAAAAAACTGTTCCAGATTCAATGCTAGAATCTCAGACAAACAGAAAACAGCTACCTTAGAAGTATAGCTAGTATTAGGGAGAGAGAGAAAGAAACAAATTAACTTACCTGGGGAGGGTCTGTTTAGAAAGTTGGGGCTTGATGAATGAGCAACTTTTCAAAGAAGGTGAGGGACAGAATGCCAACGTGGCACACGTAATAGTTACCTTGTTTTCTAGACCCCACTCTTCTGACCAAGACGCTTCTCCAACTGACTGAGCGGCAGGCAACTTCCCTCTGCTCCTGGGCCCAATAGAACTAGAAAACTAACCGTCCTAGAGCCTCTAAAACAGCCCCTCTTTGCACACCACACTACTGTCTGGAGGTATCTGATCCTCGTCCCAGCCCCTTCCTTGCTTGCTGAAATATATCAGACTCATTAGGTTTAGACAGACATTTTTCATGACAAATGCCTACACACAATGGAAGTTGCATTTTAGCCACAAAGACAGGCAACGCTTAAGCCATTGCCCACATTAGGAAAACTAAGCTTACAAATCAAGAGAACCTTAATAACAAACTTGGTTGATCAGTTTAAACCTGCATGTTACTGGCATGACCTCAGAAAAGAACAGCATACAAACTCATACACATGCACACATACAGCATTTCACTATAGGTTTCAACACGTGCATTTCATCTGGGTAACAGTGCCTTTTGCAAGCAGATGAGGGAGAAAGAGACATTAAAAGATGAGCTCCTATTGTTCCACCACACAACTTAAAACTGATCGAAGCCTCAGAGGAGAGAAAAACAAAGCCAGGTCTCTGAGGCTTTGCATCTACCCCTTCAGATAATCATTGGCATCCCAGGCAATACTTAGAAAAGTATTAAAATTTGAGCAACACTGGTTTACTTGTTTATATGCATCCCCATAGAATCCCCCACCACAGCTACAGAAGCTTCAAAGGCTCCACAGTAAGACCCGTCAGGATGTGGGGAGAGGAAGAGAAAAAGACACTGTCGAGCGTTCGGAGACCCAGCCCAGGCACGCAAGGCTCTCAGGCATCTAGTTATCCCAGCCTGACACTGAGACGGCGATTTCAAACTGTTTAATTAATTCTGATAATACCACATCACAGGTGCTGCAGGAAGTATGTTAATTTAAGATCACATCTTACCAATCCCCACAGGTTTCATTCAAACCTAATAAATGAAATAATCTCCACCGTGAGCGCCTTGCTTACCTAATTAGGTGTAGGGCCACAAGGCAGTACCACTTGGGGTACATCAGTGCCACTGGTAACCTTCGGAAGCATGACTGCGGCCTGCCTACGGGCTGCTTTCTCAGGCTTCTACCACACCCAGATCACAGTCAAGCAAATAAGGGACCACACTGCCCTTTCCCTACCAACAACCCTGTATTTTTGTTCTCTTGAACAATTTTCTTTGTCTTTTTAAATACATCTATATGGCTGTATCCTGTGAAATCTCATCATGTTTAACTAAACTTTAATTAATTTTGTATTAATTTAGTAATTGCCAAAAGACTCAGATTCTCTTGAACCAATAGGTTATTCCCAACCAGTGAGTTCTCTGCACATTAATGAGGATTAGAGAAAACCAAGTCTACCCAGACCAGTGTGCTGGAAGCAACATAAACACCATTATGCCTCCCCGCCATCTCCTCGCTTCCTCCACACACACCCACTTTCAGAAACTAACGTCCTCTTATGGGGTGGGGACAAAGCTGCCTAGAATCCTCTCACTGCCACTTGCACATGGCTCCCCTGTCACTTCCTTCATGTCCCAAGTGAGGCCACCAGCAAGGCCTTTCCTGACCATCCAGTAAAAGGGTAACCCCTTCCCTACAGCTGCACCCTGGCCTTGTACCCACCCCCACACCGTCGTTCAGGTGGTCTGGCCTGGGCTCCACACGTCGGCATGTGTTCAGTCTCCCCCAGATCAGAGCTCAGAGCTTCTGACAGAGCCCAATGGACTCGGTCAGGCCCCAGGTGTCAGTTAATGGGGATACAGTCTATTTTGAACATCTACATGATCTAATAGATTAATTATTCCCTAATCATAAATAGATTAAGGCAAAAGTTATTTTTGCTTCACTCTTCTACATTGACCCCAGTGTCAGATACCCCACCTCCCACTCCCAGTGGAAAGAATTTATCTTAATTCCCAGTGAACAATAGTGACAAATGACCAATGAGTATTTTTCTTTGCCCTCGTGTGAAAACTCACTAGATTAAGCAAATTGAGATAAGATATAAAAATATTGCCTCCGGTATTCAGCAGCCTTATCCCCGAGGTAAAATACAGAAAAGGAAAAGTTGCACCCAAGATTCTCTGGGTAACTTCAGATTTGGAAGTGCCGCTTTCTCTCAAGTACTAAGACATGGCTCTCTATCCCTTGGCTCAAACTCTGATTCTCCCTACTTCTTCCCCCAGCACACCCGAGGTGGGATATGACAGAGAAAGTTGGCCTTTACCAGATCTAGGGCCCCGAACAGTGGTTTTTCCACTGCAGAGAGGATTTTCAGAGCCTCACGTGGCAGCGCCCCTCTCCCCTCCTGCGGAGTGTGGTACTGGGCTCCAGCACAGCCCACTATTCACACTGTTTACAGGAGCACTGCCCGGGACTGCTCCTGCTCTCAAGTTTCTAGATTCAGTTAGCTTCTCCCATTTTCCATTTTCTGAGCTCAGCTTTGAACAAAAGTTGAACAAATCTCTAAACCTCAGAGGGGAAACCCAGAAAACACTGCCAGGTTTTTCTAACCCCTGCTTGAAATAATCAAACCCCCAGCGTATGCCCGAACTCAGCCAACGCTGGCTCAGCCGCCAGCCCCAGCCTTGCTAAAAAATTCATAACCACAGAACAGCTGGGCCACAGTCTGCTTTCAGAGCAAAGCATCCACTATCAGGTTTCATCTAGGCACTACTGAAGAACTAAGTATTTATTCCTGACAGAGACTTGAAAGAGGAAATCTTACTGGCTGTCTGCTCAGAGTCACATGAGGACAGATTTGATGGGAATCCCATGCATATTCCAACTAGATAAAAAATATTATTCATTCCTAAAATGTCTTCAGAGACTCCGTTAATGGAGAAATTCCAAGTGGCAGAAATAACCAAAAAAAAAAAATCAACTAATATCTACATATAACTGAATTAGGATGGATCAGGGGAAGGAATGAAGGAATGCTTAATATTTAGGCCCTCCCTAAAATCATGTTTCTTTCCTTTTCATCATGAAAGATAAGAACTGCCTGGGGGAATTAATAGGAAAAAAAGGTACCCCATGGCGAACATATGGTAGCAGTTAAACACTCCTCTTCCCTAACAGGAGGGCTTTCATTAGGAAGTTGCCATATTTTGACAATTTCTATGGATACTTGTCCTCCCATGAATTTCCTCAATTATGACAGGCTGCAGTAAGTGCAAAAGATATCTTGTTATTATGCCATCAATATTCCATGCAGCTTAAATAGGGATATTTTAAATTTATTTAAACATTATCCTTTCTCCACAGACTTGGTCTAAGGAAGAAGATGGAGAAGTCATCTTCTTGTGCCCACTCCAATGGAGAACTTAAATCAAAGTTCTCGGATTCGGGAAAGACATCTTTCTAACATGAGTGGGTTTTGTCACTTTTTAATGATGTAACTGAGGTTGTTTGCACTCACACAATCACAACTCTGTTATCTAGCGTACCCATACCTTTGTTAAGTGCAATAATAATCGCTGCTCACAGTGGTGCTCTTGAAGTCCTACAAGACTCTTCACAGTCATAAAATAATGTTCTATGTTTTTATTGTGTTCTCAGCCTTTGAAAACAAATTATTTAGCAATAATATATAATGTGATTCTAAGTTAATTGCCTACATTTCCATTTTCCTTATGTGCTAAATAGTGTGTCCAACTAACAGATATCAAATGAATGAGTGACTGGCTGGCTGGCTGAATGGATAGATGGATGAATGTGAGGAAGGCAGGAATGAAGCGGGGAGGGGGTGCAGGGGAGGCAGTACTACAGCCTCCAAATACACCATCTGCCTTAAACTGGTTCAAAGAAAAGCTTGTTAATTCATGGATCAGAGGTCCCACTCCTCGTTTTTCATATTTTTAGTAACCCACATAATTCATTGTCTATTTCACAATCTACAGAACAGCCCTGATAGAAATAAAAGGTGAAGCAAGCAGGGCATAAGATTTAAATTAGACCAGCCCCAGTCAGAATGCCATAGACAATGCTTTGCATTTTGTATCAGATTTTCATGTTTCAAAAAAACACCTTCACAAACACTACTTTGGATCCCCACCACAACCCTGTGAGATAGATGTGGCAGGTGAGTCACTGCCATTTTCCGATGAAGCAGCAGCAGAAACCAACAGAAGGTAAATGCCTCACTCAAGTAATATGGCTAGTTTGATGTGATCAAAATTAGACCCAAGAATCTTTTCACCCCAGTAGTCTTCTCCATCGTGAGGAAGTTCTCATGTTAAGGAGAAAGTGTGCCCTCTGGCCAGGAATAAAAATAATCATTGAATACCAGCTGAGAAGTCTCCTGAACGCTAGGCACACACAAAGTCTACCAATTTTCCAGAATTAGGATACTAACACCATCTTGCTTATCCAAGGCCATTGCTCTTGTTCTTTCCCTTCTGCTTCCCTCTTTCCTTGTCCCTCACCATCTTTCCTACTCTTCCATTAAGTGTTACCCCTTACTCTAGCCCAACCACTTCTTCCTCCTTCAAGTTCTTACACTCGTACTTCTTACAGCACTTGTCACAAGTAACTTGGCCACAACTCTTACCTCATCTTGAATTCTACTTTACATCTCGAATTGCCTTTTATGTAATTATGGGTAGGCCCACAAATAAGCTGTACCTCCTCAAGCACAGCAAGGACATGGAGTGGACATCTGTTGCTTTCAGCACACAACTGATTACTTTCATCAACACCAGCAACCAAACCCCTGCCTTGCTGAGAATCACCTCTCTGCACTCTCAGTACCTGTGGTTTGAGAGTACCCAAAACCTTCATTCTGCCCCAGCATTGGATGCATGATCCGTCCAATCGGTGAGGCTCAATTCTGAGACTGTGGATGGCGGAGGAAAGGAGAATCTCAATTTCTGATGAGGTTGCCAACAGGAAACATAATGTAAACTTGGAGGTTCTGGGAGGCCCATGTGGAGCCCAAGTCCGAATCCAACATGCAGAAAATAAAACCAAGGGGTCAGCAATTCTGGGTCCCAATGAAACTATCTGAGCCTCCAGATCCAGCTAGACCCAACCCCTGGACTCCAGGAGGCACATGATATAGGTACTCCCTTTGTTTAAGCCAGCTGGAATTGGTTCAGTTAGGACCCGCTTATTTCTTTATGGAGGAGTCTTCGGTGGGCAATTTGAGTAGCAAAGAGACTATGGAATTTTCTGGGACCTGAGTATGCAAAGCAATCTTTATTTATTACAGATCAATAAAAATAGTGAATTTTTTAAATGCTTTTTTTACACTTGACAAAAGGTTGAAAAACATACTGTCCACAGAAAAGACAAATAATAATTATATAAAATTATGCTAATATGTTAGTCATAAAATCATTATTATTACTGTTCTTCATCAATTCTTAGATGCACATTATTCTCACATTTTAACATCCCTGAAGTCAAAATGTGTCACATAATCAATGGGATCATATAATCTCTGGGCGTGAACCGAAGTCCGAATTCTCCCAGAGAGAATGTGTTTCTGCCCATCGGAGTTATCTGAGACTACCTGAAATTAATTTCTGTATCACTGATACTCCTCAGACCTGTGTGAGTACCAGCTTGTGGCTCAAATTATGAGAGAAATTGGGATTTTCTTCCCTCTGTAGAGGCTTAGTGCTGAGACACGCAAGATTCCTGGCTGACCATTCCAGAGAATTTTTCTTTACCCGTCAGTGAGCAGTTCTCTGGTGTCCTGCCTTTTTCTAGGGCTCTCCTATTAGACGTTCTGTCTTGGGTAATTTTTTCTTTATGCAAGTTGCTACATAAAACAATGGTGCTTTTTACAACAGATGATATCTTGACTTTCATGAATTATAGTATTATTATTGTCAAAATTGGATTTGAAAAGCAATGATGATTATGGATTGGGAAGTAGAAGAAGTCTCTTGAATTAACTAATTAACTAACTCCTTGATGCTTCCACTGGATGTCTTTCTCTTACTAGAAACCAAAGAGTCTGGGCTAATGGAGTCTGTTATAAACATCTTTCTAAACCTCACTGAATCTCAAATAAGACCAGGAATAGTTGCTCAATAAATGTTTAGTTTCTGAATTAACTAATTTAATGACTGATTAGAATTTTATGAACCCAAATGCAACCAAAGAAGCAGAGGAAAATGCACCAGGGCAGCTCTTGGGCTGAATGCCTTCAAAACATGAGCTCAAGATGTGGTCCCTATTAAAAAAGGCTCCCCTTTCAAAACAGCCCAATTACATATCCCTCCATACTGCGTCACACCACTGGGAGTTCAAGTACTCACATGCCTGGAGGCACTAGAGGTTGCAATTAAAATGGTTTCAGTCCTTGCGTTTGAACTTTACTGGATACTCAGGTGGTCTCCTAGGTACATACTTTGGTAACAGTGGTTCAAGTACCAAATAAGATTTCTTTTCATTCAATTGAACTTCCAGAAATGCCACAAAATTACATTCCAGTATTATAGAAAATGATTTCAGAGAAGGTTGAACAAGATGCAACCTTTCACCCTGTAACTCTATTACCACTGGGGTGAAACCTTTGTTAAATGTAGATTTATAACCCTTCTCAGTTCATATTGCCTAGTGGTTCTGCAAGCACACGAAGCCTGCATTTGTTACCAAAGAGAAAACATTTGCTCAGTGAATTCTTTTGGTCTTTATCTCCTTTCTCTTGAGGATTGTTAGAAAATAGAGCATTGACTCCTGGTCTCTTTCTTTCTCTCTCTTTCCCCTCAGAGCCTCTTGCCGTATAATAAGATTGTTAAAGACAAATTGCTAACCATCTCTCTTACACACACACCTCATTAAATTGGTTGCACAATTTTCTTTCATTCTTTCTCCAGGGTTGCTGTAGGAATATAGCCATTTATAATAACTGCCACTGTTGAGTATAACTGCTGGGCTCAGGTGAGAGTGTGTATACACTCTTTGTTTTGCAAAAGGCTTTCTTTCAGGTACAAGCAATTTAGTTCTGTTTCCTTAGATGAATGATCAGCATAGTAGAAGACCTTAGGTCACCTGGGGTTCAGGTTGGTTTTTAATGAATTCTGTTGAAATTCCAGGAACTACATGAGAGGCTTCTGAATGGGCACATCTTGTAGGTGATTTGTCATCATCATCTTCATCTTCAGCATTATTAAAAAACTAATGTAAAAGGACAAGAGTAGGCCTTGTCCTCACCACCTCAGTCCACCCAATTAAAATCCCAAGTTTATTCTCTCAGAATCCAAAGGTGAGCCTCCAAAAAGAGAGCATATATGTGAGGCAGGGCACATGCCCAAAAGTCGGGAGGTCTCGAGCAAGACTCACTTCTACTACTCTCGTTTCACGGCCTTTGAGCCTCAACTTCCCCATGTATGAAATGAAATGCCCTCCAACCTACCTAACAGGGATCCTAAAACCATTCCAAATGTGTGTGGAAGTGCTTTCAAAAGTGTAAAGCAGAAATCATGTCAAAGAGCCCATTATAAACATGTTAATGGGCTCTTACACAATTAGCCAAACAGAATATTCTATGTGACTTGAAGGTGCTTTTGTATGTCACTTGGAAATACAAAAAGAAGAGGGAGGGAAGAAAGCCAGTGACAATGTGTTTGCTAGGACTCTTGGGGGCTCCAGAACCAAGTTCTGAACATTGTAAGGCATGACATTTAGTATCCTCTGTGGAGTCAATAAAAATACCAGATTATCAGCTGAGCCACTTACCAGGAAGGTCATGGAACTGAAAACAGTAACTACAGTTTATGAAAAGGAATAATCTCAAAACCCAAACATGGGAAATGCAGGGACCCTCACTGATGAACATTACAATAATAAAAACGACAAGAAGCAAATCCTCTAAGGGTCAGCCCAGTAACAGGGGCCTAGGCGATCCCCAGCCTTTCCCATCAGCCAGCAGCAGAGCCCTTCGTTCCACCCTGTACCTGAGCCAGTGTCGCCATGTCGCCATGTCTGGCAGCAATTCGGGAACCCTGCCTGACTAGCTGGTGAGATGGAGCAGCTGTGAGAGCTGAGACAGAACACAGAGGACCAGTTTCACAGGCTCCAGTCATGAGACCAGGTGACATTAGCCGCAGTTGGATGCGTTTGCAGACCTTCTCTCCACCTTTCCCAGGGAAAATACTGTGTGCCTTTTGTAGGGGGTTAGCAAGCAGCCCTCTGATGTCACAAGCCCTTTCTATTCTAGCTTGTCCTGTGTTCAATTCACCCACTTAAGGTCTGCTTAAGGTTGCTCACAACCTCCTTTTGCACCAAAGCTTCCAAAGTCTTGCCCTGGCCCTTACACAACTTTACTCTCCTGACCCTTGTGCTCAAGGTTTCCACACGAGGCCCCAAACAACCTACTCAACTTTTCTCCAACCTGCCACAGTCCTAGGTCTTTTGTTTCAGGCATTTGTTCCCCAACTCATCTCACTCCTTCCCATTTCTATGCTTTCTCACACCATTTCCCATCCAGCAAACTATTTCCCTAATGCTGCCTCTCCAAATTCTCTATCTGTGTGTATTCTATCTGTATATTTCTATATGTATGCATATCTTCACGTATTGAGACTTCAAGACCCAATACAAAACCCTCCTCCCCCATGAAGTATTCCAGGGTTGCTGTACCTACGGTTGTTGGCTATCCTCGGAATCTTTACAGCCCCAGCCTTCTGTCATCAGTTTGGGATAAGTGTCTTTTGTATAACAGTGTTACACTGTTACTTTTATACTTTCCGTTATTTAATTTTTTATAACTTATTAATGAAAATCTTGTCATTATTTTTTGCATCTCCCAAGTGACTAAGAATTACGCTTCAATTATAACAAGATTTTAAATAAATATATATTAATTACTCTATTGAAATTGTTAGCTTTATGCTGACTCTAAAAACATCCTTCTATCTGTCCCAAGAAATTCTAAGGCAAGATGAAGCGTAGTGGTGGTAATGAGTCAGACCACCAGGATTTAAACCTGGTGGCCCCACTTACCACCTGTGTGATTTCAGGGTATTATTTAACCTCTCTGTGCCTAAACCTCACCCAGAGAGCTGCTATGATGCCTAAATAAACTAACCCACATAAAGAATCTAGGTTCTTACATGCAGTAAGCACTTAATAAAAGATACACATACACTAAAAAGAAAATAGCTATTATTAGAGTACAGGTCAAAAATACATTTGATGTTTACAAATTCTATATCTTCTATTGTACTTGTACTAAAAGCTGAGAGAACATATAAAATGTGAATAAATTTATGTTTTTAAATGCCTAAATTAACTCAAAATTTGTTTCCTGTGTGAACTGATGTTCCATAATTTATTAAGGATCATTAAATATATTTTGGTTCACTCTCTGCGATTTGGGGTTAAGTTTTACAGCTTTAGAATCTTTAAAAGAACTAAAGTCCTTTGGTTGAAAAAAGAGAGAGAAAAGGGGGAAAAGGCAGTCTCTACCCTCCTACTACTCTTCAATTGTTTTCACACCTCAAAATGGGGTTTATTTTTAATAGAGAAAATGTTGCCATAGGACAATTTAAAATCAATTTATTAAAATCGACAGATTATCCAATCCTTTACCATAAAAGGATGCACCCATACTCTTTGACAAGCTTTTCACCAAGAAATCTGGGGTTGTGAATGCCTTTCTAGAATGCTATCAATTTAAATGATTGAAAAAAAAACAAAACATAATAAGTGACAGATTTTTCAAATCAGATAAAGATGGGAACCAGATTATCTGTCTGGGGCTGATAGATTGCAGCAATAATAAATTCACTTGAAGACACTGGATCAATTTTTAATCAAGCCAAGAATTATTATTGCAGAAAGATAAAATGGCCCATGAGAAGACGCCTTAATTTTCCACCAATCAAATTATAGCCTTTCTAAATAAGCTGTAATGAGATCCATGGAATATCCAGGTTACACATCCCACCTAATTACCCATGTTCCCTGTCATGTAGTGATATAGTAGTGGTAAACTGACCTCTGAATTTGCCCAGATGAAAAGGTAATTAGTTTTTCCACCAGGCTGTAGTGAAAATAACAGCAGTGACACATGTCATCTCCTGCCACCAAGACACAGTCTCTGAGGTGTTTGTTCTTAAAATATACAGGATATGACCTACTGGGTAATAAACTACACAGTCATTAAGTGAAGCTTGTGTCTGACAGAAAAACAACCACCATCTCTAAGTTGAGAAAAAAGGGCCTGGAGGTAAAGCAAATCAGTCTATACTTGACACTAAACTTCATCAGCAGGGGACAATGTTCCCTTCCCCACCCTCCCCCAGGAACCACCCATCAGAAAATGGAACATGTAATTACTGACGATTGAGAACACCCTGTAGAGAGATCTGTATGTTCCATTTGCCCTGCTGCTGGTTCCCAACTCTCCTTTCAGGAGTTGGGATCTCTCCCAACTCAGGTTCCTTTCCTCATCCAAAAACTGCTGTGAAGAAAGAGCATCAGGGCCCTGGCTGGTGTAGCTCAGTGGATTGAGCACGAGCCTGCGAACCAAAGGATCGTGGTTCCATTCCCAGTCAGGGCACATGCCTGGGTTGCAAGCCAGTTCTCAGCAGGGGTCATTTCCCATCAGGGGACATATAAGAAGCAACCATACATTGATATTTCTCTCCCTCTCTCTTTCCCTTCCCTTCTAAAGATAAATAAAATCTAAAAAATAAATAATTTTAAAAAGAAAGAAAGAACATCAGCAACCCTTCACCATTTATTCATTCAACAAACACCTACACTCCCCCCTTTGCTTTCTCTAGTTCTTGAAACAGATAACCCAGCCTGCCTGAATCAACCTTCTTCATCAAATCTATTGCACTTCTAGCATCAGGGTTCCTACATTAATCAGAAAATCATTCAATTGACTACTTATTTCAGTTCACTCTTAGTCTCCCACTAATGCTTATATGTGCTATAAAGAGACAATTAATAAATTAGTGACCAGGGTCATGTTTAGACTTCCAATGTTAATGATAATTAGTTGTTGGCTTTAAACAGTCTCTAGTTTATTCTTATCATTAAATCATTTGAAGAGTGGCTTACATTTCACAGAGAATATGAGAATTGCAAAAATCTTACATTTTCAAACAGTGCAAGGCCAAACCAGAGTTTCCCACCTTATAGCTCTCAGACAGACAGAATCTTTTAAATAAACGAACTGGGTTGGGACAGTGGAAGAAATATATATATAAGCAAACCCACCACCCTGGGAACTACAACCAGGATAGCAGCTTGAAGGGCACCAGTTGCATATGGGAAGTAAGTAAAGTGAATAAAAATGTGGAGGGGGCCAGGTATGTGCCCCAGAATGCAGCCAATAGGCACAGTCCTCTCTTTGACCCCTCCCACAGACATGGAGCCACAGTTGCCCCACCCTGGCAAATACCGAGGACTATGCCCCATATAACTTAACAGGTGCACTAGAACAGAATCAAAGTGGCTCCACCTAGTACAGAGACACAGGGAGATAGCCACAACCAAGAGACAAAGAAATATGGCCCAATCAACTTCCGCCAAGATGGAGGCATAGGTGGAGAAGCCGTGCTTCTCACCAACCAAGTTTAGAGACAACTAAATATTAGCAACAGAAAACACAGCCAGAACACAGAAAATTGAACTTTTCGGAAGTCTGATAACAACAAATTCTTCAACCTGACCGGTAAGAGGGGCGAAACCAGCAGCTGGCAGAGCGGGGTAGCACAGGAAAACTCAGTCAGACGGACTCAGGCGCACGGAATCCAGGCGCAGGGTTGGACCTGGTGGGCAACTCAGCGAGCGACCTCGGGGAAACAGTAAGGGAGCAGGGCTGCGGGTTCACTGTGGTCACGCATTCGTGTGTGGATAGACAAGCAAGGGAGTGGGCGATTGGACTGGAGCCAGCAGCCCCAGTGGCAAGCAACAGCAGAGGTTACCGCCATTTCCCCGCTCTGACCCCACCTCCACATACAGCGTCATAACCCAGAGACCTAAGTGGCCCTGCCCCGGTGAACCACTTAAGGCTCTGCTCCTTACCCAGCTGTGTGTAAACAGCAGAGGGGGCTGCCATTTTCCCGCTCTGACCCCACCTCCACATAGAGTCACAACCCAGCGACATGGGAGTCCAAGGCTCCGCTCCTCGTACTTAACGGGCGCGAACAGACCAAAAATGGCTCAAGAAGAGCTAAAAGCCCCAGAGCCTATGAATCTAAGTGATGAAGAAATAGCAAAACTCTCAGACACACAGTTTAAAACACTGGTGATCAGGATCCTCACAGAACTGGTTGATTATACCAACAAATTAGACAAACATATGAAGGCGAAACTAATTGAAATGAATGGTAATGCACAGGAAACCAACAGTGATGAAAAGGAAACTGGGACTCAAATCAATGGAGTGGACCAGAAGAAAGCAAATAATAGCCAAACAGAAAAGAGTGAAGAAGCAAGAATTCAAAAAAATGAGGAGAGCCTTAGGAATCTCCAGGACATCTTTAAACACTCCAACATCCGAATTGTAGGTGTACCAGAAGGGGGAAAGGAACAGCCACCAGTGGAAAACTTATTTTAACAAATAATAAAGGAGAATTTCCCCAATCTGGCAAAGGAAATAGACTTCCAGGAAATCCAGGAAGCTCAGAGAGTCCCAATGAAGTTGGACCCAAGAAGAAACACACCAAGGCACATCATCATTACATTAGCCAACATTAAAATGAAGGAGAGAATCCTAGAAGCAGCAAGAGATAAGGGGACAGTCACCTACAAAGGAATCCCCATCAGACTGTCAGCAGATTTCTCAAAAGAGACATTACAGGCAAGAAGGGGCTGGAAAGAGGTATTCCAAGTCATGAAATCCAAAGACCTACATCCAAGATTGCTCTATCCAGCAAAACTTTCATTTAGAATGGAAGGACAAATAAAGTGCTTCTCAGATAAGATCAAATTCAAGGAGTTCATCATCACCAAGCCCTTATTATATGAAATGTTAAAGGGACTTATCTAAGAAAAAGAAGTTAAAAAAAAACATGAACAGTGAAAGGACAACAAACTCACAGTTATTAACAACCACACCTAAAACAAAAGCAAACTAAAAGGACAGCTAGATCAGGAGTGGAAACATAGAAATGAAGATCTCAAAGAGGGTTAGCAACAGGGGAGTGGGAGGAGGTGAAGGGGGGAGAAGGTACAGAAAATAAGTAGCATGGACAGTAGATGGAAAATAGATGGGGGGCAAGAATAGTATAGGAAATATAGAATCTAAAGAACTTGATACTCTGGTTTCTCTTCAGATTGCATAAATCTTTCGCCTTTTTTTAGAATCTAAAGAACTTGAGACACATGGTCATAAACTAAAGGGGGGGTAATGGTGGGGAATGGGGAGGTAGGGTGGAGGGGAATGAAGGGGGGAATAGAACAACTGTAATGGCATAATCAATAAAAAAATAAATTAAAAAAAAAGAAATATGGCCCAGATGAAGAAACAAAACAGAACCCCAGAAAAAGAACTAAGCAATGCAGATATTGCCAACCTATCAGATGCAGACTTCAAAACACTGGTGGTCAGAGTGCTCAAAGATCTCATTGAATATGGCAAAAATATAAGGGAAAAAACTGAAGGCTCCACTAATGGAAATAAAGAAAAATCCACAGGAAACCAACAGTGATGGGAAGGAAGCCAGAATTCAGATCAATGATTTGGAACATAAGGAAGAAAAAAACACTCAACCAGACCAAAACAAAAGAATCAAGAACTTAAAAAAATGAAGACAGTTTAAGATGACTCTGGAACATCCCTAAAAGGGATAACATCTGAATCATAAGGATGCCAGAGGGAGAAGAGTAAGAGCAAGAAATTGAAAACTTATTTGAAAAAAATAACGAAAGAAAACTTCCTCTAATTTGGTAAAGGAAATAGACATACAATTCCAGGAAGCACAGAGAGTCCCAAACAAGTTGGAGCCAAAGAGGTCCACACCAAGACACATATAATTAAAACGCAAAAGGTTAAAAATAAAGAGAGAATCTTAAAAACAGCAACATAAAGGCAGAAAGTTATTCTTTGACTTTCTCTTTGCCTCAGTATGAGAACCTACAAAGGAGTTCCCATA
Organism: Artibeus jamaicensis; assembly: GCF_021234435.1. Classification (NCBI taxonomy): domain Eukaryota; kingdom Metazoa; phylum Chordata; class Mammalia; order Chiroptera; family Phyllostomidae; genus Artibeus; species Artibeus jamaicensis. The sequence goes on from NW_026521738.1 coordinate 7,605,030, forward strand.
AAACATGAAAGACTACAAAGGATTTTCCATAAGACTATCAGATGATTTCTCAAAAGAAACTTTGCAGGCAAGAAGGGACTGGCAAGAAGTATATACAGAGTAATGAAATGCAAGGACCTACAACCAAGATTACCTTATCCACTGAAGCTACCATTTAGAATTAAAGGACAGATAAAGTGCCTCCCAATAAGGTAAAGCTAAAGGAGATCATCATCACCAAGCCCTTATTATATGAAATGTTAAAGGGACTTATTTAGGAAAAAGAAGATCAAAACTATAAACAGTAAAATGACAACAAACAACTATCAACAACTGAATCAAAAAACAAAAACAAACTAAGCAAACAACTAGAACGGGAACATAATCATACATCAGGAGATCATTTGGAGGGTTATCCAAATGATCAGCTTGGAGGGGGAAGGAAGAGAACGGGGGGGTTGGTATAGGGATTTAGAAGCATAACTGGGTAGGTACAAAATAGACAGGGGGTGTTAAGAAGAGTGTAGGCAATGCAGAAGCTAAAGAACTTACATGCACAATCCATGGACATAAACTAAGTAGTTTGGGAGGGTCACTGAAGGGAATGAGCGGAACCTGGCAGAGGGGAAGAAAGGGGGAAAAACTGGAACAATGGTAATAGCATAATCAATAAAATATACCTAAAAAAATGGTAATCCTTCATTATGGGACTTACATTTGTAATTCAATGAATGCATTTACTAGAAAATTTTCCCCTACTAATGTCATTTCCCAAGTTGCTCTTTTTAAAAACAATGACAAAAAACTGCCAGTTATTCTAGACTCCATTAATTTTAGATCTCGACCCTGATAATCCAAAAATTTATTTAATAATAATTAACAAATACTAATAGTCTGTTATTTTTATTGTTTAGCATATTATGTACATTATGGACTAAAAGTTTGTGTCCCCCGCAAAAAATCAAAATTCATCTGTCGAAGCCCTAATCACAAGTGTGACAGTATTTGGAGGTGAGACCTTTAAGAGGTAGTTAGCTTTAAAGGTGAGAACCCCCAGTATGACATTAGTGCCCTTATATTACAGGGGTGTCAAACTCATTTTCACTGGGGAACCACATCAGCTTCGTGGCTACCTTCAAAGGGCCAAATGTAATTTTAGGACTGTATAAATGCAACTATTCCTTAACACTTACGAGAGACCTCAGTGCTGCTGCTGGGTAAAAAACAAGGTGGAGGGCAGGATTCAGCCTGCGGGCCTTGTGTTTGCCACCTGTTCCTCACCAGAAAAGGAAAAGACACCAGAGCTTTCTCTCTGTCCACCTTGTAAGGATACAGCAGGATGCTGGCTGTCTGCAAGCCAGGAAAAGGACCCTTCACCAAGAATTAAATCTGCTGAGACCTTGATCTTAGACTTCTCAGCCTCAGAAGTTTGAGAAATGTCTGTTGTTTAAGCCATCCAGTCTATGGTAGTTTGTTATAACAGCCCAAACTAAGACAATATATATATAAATAATATAGTTGTTGTATATGTTATATTAATATATAATAATACATAATGCATAAAGTAATATAAACTGACATTTTTTTCAGGCACTTTGTTAACAATTTTGTATTTATTGCCATAACTCAACCCAACAGCTCAAGAGGTTACTCTTTTGTTCTAATTTTACAGACAGGAAAATCAAGGTCTGAAGAGGGTGGCTAACTTGCACAAGGTCCCATTAGGGATGAGAACCAAAACGATGAGTCTTCATACTTGCCCACTAAGACATAAAATCAGCTTCCTGGGAAGCTGACCAAGTTCATTTGCAGTTACTCTTTAGGATAACTCCTGGACAACAGCCACTGACGTCCCATTAGTGATTCCCCCCCCCCATTTTTAGGACATCTTGGCTTTGGATGTTGTAGCCTCCTCTAAGCCCTCTCAGAAATAATTGGCTTGAGCACAAAGAGAGTTAGCCAATGTAAGGAATTCCAGCAACTCATTCTTTTGCTACCCCTTCCTTGCTAATTTATTAATAACAACTCAACAAAATTGGCACACTGTGTAAATTCTTACATATTCTCTTTATCTTAAAATACTGTCCCTAGTACTCTTAAAAGGTAATGCATTAAGATTTATAGGTTATTGCCAGCAACAGAGCTACAGCCAATTGATCATAAAAGCTAACTATTATTAAATAATTCAATGTGACCATTGTAGTGAGTGGAATATCTGCTAGAATATGTATTTTGAATATCAGTATTTCAACTATCCCTTTGCCTTGTTGCACTTGGCCAAACCAATGTTTATACATTATCTGAATGCTCCCTCACAGTATATTTCTATGGAGGAAACCAGATAATTAAACACAGACAATTATTCATAGATTTATATTACTTATCTATTAATTGTCTGAACACCAGCAAGTAGCTCATAGATTCAACGGTAAATACTCTCACAAATCTGTATCAGTAAAAAAAATTTTTAAAGGTAAAGCATCACAAACTACTGATTCGCATAGTTCCACAGTTAATATAAAAACAGTATTGTTGCCCTTACATGTAGATATGGCAACAAAGACTTGATGTTGACCAAAAGATTGTCTACACCTCACTTTCTCGGAGTTGCTTCCTGTCACTACGCAGTATGGAAAACATCCCTTTGTGGGGTGACCACCTATCCCCACTTACCTGGGACTGTCCTGGTTTCAGCACTGAAAGTTCTGTATCATGGGAAACAACTCAGTTCCAAGCTCCTCCTAAACCTCCTTTCAGCCACTGCTCCCCAACACTAATCCATTCTGACACCATAAAGCCTACTCTCAAAATGTGTTGAAAGCACCACTGATATGCAATGTAAATGGTTTTTGTATGATTCCCAATAGGCAAAGTGCTTAAGAAATTGCTTCCAGCACACCGACAGACCATGAATTTTCAAGCTTTTTCAGCTCATGGCACATATAAACTAATTACTAAAATTCTGTGGCACACCAAAAAATATATTTTTTACTGACCTGATCAAAAATAGGTATATTTTTTATTGGTTTACCAAAAAAGAATAGTAATTACCTACCCTTTTGCTCCAAAGTGACTTTTTTAAAAATAAAGTGCCTATACTTGTATACAAGAATTTATGGTACCAAAAATTAACCAGACACTAACTTATTATGCAACGTGACCAATAAGATTTGATTCTGTTACATGACCTATACATTTGTGGTTCAAGACAGGGCATTCACACCAGATGATTACTGTTACGTTAAACGTTGTCATTTTTTATTTGACAATCTAAGAAGAGGTCAGTGTCCCTGACTAGATATGTATTGCATGTTTTAAAAATTCTTGCACTACACTGGTTAAAAATCACTAATTGATCAACATAATAGGACCTGCTAGCCAAGACCTTAGGTGCTGAATTCTTTACCTGAAAACTAAGACACAATAGTAGCAGCAGAAGGGATGCAAACTTGTTCCGACATACCATTCCCTTTCTTTTGCTTAAGAAAGGCCAATGAGTGAAGGTTTTAGCCTTTCACCAATAAAGTAAAAATAGAAAGATATTAAATATTGGGGTAAGAAAGGATAATCAATTTCGTTTTTGAGTAAGGTGAATTTTTATGTATATTTTATTGATTGTGCTATTACAGTTGTCCAAATTACTTTCTCCCCTTTAACCCCCTCCTACCCACACCACCCCATCCACTCTCCAGCATCCCCACCCAACCACAGTTCATGTCCACGTGTTGTACATACGAGTTCTTTGGCTTCTCCATTTCCTATACCATGCTTAACATCCCCATGTCTATTTTGTGCCTAACTATTATGCTTATTACCAGTACCTTTTCCTCTATTTTCCCTTTCCCACTCCCCGCTGATAAACCCTCCATGTGATCTCCATTTCTGTGATTCTGTTCCTATTCTAGTTGTTTGCTTAGTTTTTATTTTTGTTTTTTCGGTTCCATTGTTGATGGTTGTGAGTTTTTTGTCATTTCACTATTCATAGTTTTCCATCTTCTATTTCTTAGATAAGTCCTTTTAACATTTCATAAAATAAGAGCTTGGTGATGATGAACTCCTTTAATTTGACCTTGTCTGGGAAGCACTTTATCTGCCCTTCCATTCTAAATGAAAGCTTTGCTAGATAGAGTAATCTTGGATGTACAGGTCCTTGCCTTTCATGACTTCAAATACTTCTTTACAGCCCCTTCTTGCCTGTAAGGTTTGTTTTGAGAAATCAGCTGATAGCCTTATGGAAACTCCTTCATATGTAATGCTCTCCTTTCTTCTTGCTGCATTAAGATTCTCTCCTTATCTTTAATCTTAGCTAATGTAATTATGATGTGCCTTGGTGTGCTCCTCCTTGGATCCAGCTTCTTTGGGACTCTCTGGGCTTCCTGGACTTCCTGGAAATCTATTTCCTTCACCTGAATGGGGAAGTTTTCCATCATTATTTACACAAATAAGTTTTCAGTATTGTGCTCTTCTTCTTCTCCTTCTGGCACTCCAATGATTTAGATGTTGGAACACTTAAGTTGTCCCACAGGCTCCCAAGCCTCTCCTCATTTTTTTGCATTCTCATTTCTTCATTCTGTTCCAGTTGGATGCTTATTTCTTCCTTTTGTTCCAAATTGTTGATCTGGATCCCAGTTTCCTTCCTTTCACTGTTGGTTCCCTGTATATTTTCCTTATTTCACTTTGTGTAGCCTTCATTTCTTTCTTCATTTTGCAACCAAGCTCAATCAATTCTGTGAGCATCCTGATTACCAGTGTTTTGAACTCTGCATCATACAAGCTATCTATCTCCTCATTGCTTAGTTCTTTTTCTGGAGTTTCGATCTGTTTTTTCATTTGGGCCATATTTCTTTGACTCCGGGCACTTGTTACGTGGTAAAGGGGAGAGCCTTAGATATTTGCCAGGGTGGAGCAACCTTTGCTACGCTGTGGCCCCGTCTGTGGCGGAAGGGTCAGAGAGGGAAACAATGCCACTTGCTCTTGTTCCACTTTCCATCTTTTTCCTCACTTCCTGCAAGTGTATTGTGTCCTTTCAAGTGCTGATTCACAGGTTGGCGTGCTTGTGTATGTTTTAGGACCCTGTGGATCTCTCCAATGAACTCACCTGTGAGGCTGGGAGTTTCTCCTGCCACCACAACCACAGATTTTTTTTATAGCCTGGGCCTTTGAGTCTTTAGTTTCATGCTCTGAAACCCTGGGTTTCACAGTCTGTGTTGCTCCCCAAATTATTCCTCCCGCTTATCTGTGCACAAATGTGGGGTCACCCACACAGACTATACCTTGCCCTCTCCACCCCTCCTACCAGTCTGGATGAATGTTTCTTTAACTCCTTGGTTGTTAGACTTCCATGCAAATGTTTTTCTGGCAGTTCTAGCTATTCTTTGTTTTTAAATTGTTATCCTTCTTTTGGTTGTGTGAGGAAGCAAAGCATTTCTGCCTATGCCTCCATCTTGGCCAGGCCGAATAAGGTGAATTTGAGGTACCTTTGGGAAAAACAGATATATGCAATACATGTTTAAATGTAAGTATCTGGGGCTGAGATTAAAAGCGGTACAACAGAGACACACTTAGGAGACACTGGAGTATAGGCAGAAGCTGAAATGGGTGATATGAAGTGGAGTAGGTGAGGTGACCTAGTGAGAACGAGTGAGAAAGAGAAGCCAGATGATGAATATCTTGCCTGATCTCTTGTATCATACTGATTCTAAAGGTACCCTGCTCTGAATTCCACTAATATAATTTCCTGAATCTTCACTTTGCTGAATTTTAACTGGTCAGTTATTCTTTTGCTAGATGGACTATTCTGAATCATTCCTGACCTCCTTAAGGCATTTTCCTTGTAAGGACACACTAATATTTGTCCTGAGACCCTGAGGTAGCTAACACTCTTATTTGAGCAATTTATTTATTTTCATTTTTCCTTCTTTCTTTCTCTTGTTTTCCTTCCTTTACACACACACACACACACACACACACACACAAATTACTGAGCACCAATCATGTGCCAGGCATTGCTCCAAACACTAGAAGCAATGAACCAAAAAGCACGATATTACTACAGCATATACTCAAAAGCTATAAAAGAGTTATTTTTACTATTTTTTAAATTTTGCCTTGTTAAGAAAATAGTAACATAACTTTGAGGTCTCTGAAACTTCTTTGAAAACAAAGCAAAAGAGCATCATACAGTTACTGAGGGTACAGATGTTCTTTTTAAGTCACTAAGCACAACAGCACTTGATAAATATAGGACATGTTATTAAAAAGAGACATTAGGGTTTACAGAAAGCTCAAGGCTTAGAACTATATTGACACAGATCTCAGCCCTCATCTCTTCCAACATAACCATCTACCCACTCAGCATTCCACAGGACAAACCTATATCATCCTTTGTAATATCTGTACACTAGTTGGTCTTTTGAAACATTCTGTCTAGTGGCAGTAAGTGTTCCCATGGGCTACTGTGTCAAGATCATTGGGATACTTTCTGAAATGCTTCTACTTGTTCATAGAAAGTTCATGATAATTAGGAGGCATGTGGTTGGCTGTTTTTGTAGAAACTGGGCCATTCAAATCACACATTAACATGTCCTCCTAAGTTCCAAAAGCCAAGGAATATGATTCCTAATTAAATGTTTAATGTTTATTATAGTTAGAATATTAGTTTTGGGTCATATTTATGATGCACTAGATTTATACTTTTTATATTATTATACAGACTTCATAGTTCATTGAGATTTCTTGTATAATCAATGTGTACAATGTATTTCAGCCCATCTATATGACAGAGCATAATTTTATTCTTTAAAATTATTACAAGGGGTTTATAGCTGTTGCAACTTTACTTTTATGACATATTCTTTGTCACATCTATGGTTTATTTAATGGCAAGTCCTCAGTCAGAAATGCAAAGCCCAGTAATGACATTGTTCTTATGGGAAAATGTGACTGCCGTATGGTATTTTCCAGGAATGGTTTTTGGTCAAAAGCACAAACTGTGCTTTGAAAGGAACAACTCTCAGGGGGGTGTGTTGTGTGTGTGTTGTGCATGCACGCACATACAAGACCCCTTTTCTAACCAAGATATATCACTAGTCACACTCTTCCACCACTCAGGCTTGGAAAGACACACTAACTCTTTTGACATGTTTTGTACCATTCACACAGGTTTAGTGATGGAGAGGGAAGGCCTACCTGTGGTCACTCACACATGTATCACATACCCCAAGGATGAAAGTCATACTGGCATCTCAGATACCATTTCCCCATTGCAAGTAGCAGGAAATCTCATTAGTCCCTGGATTCTGCTCATGTTTAGTAAGTCCAGCTGCTTGCTCTGAAGGACTGAGGAAGATCAATGATGCGATGTCACAGAGACCATCTGAGGAATCCACAACACCAAATTCAAGTCAGGGACATCAGTGTGACTCCAAATGTGCCTTGATATTTCTGATTCCTAAAATGTCCACATTTTTTTCACAAAGCATATGTGTTCAATTCTTGGAAAAAGGATTCCCTGGAGGATACCATTTGATAACACCTAAAAAACTGCAGTTTTTCAAGTGAAAAGTACCCAGTCATTCACTTACGAGAGTAAGTTTTTTAAATATGGCAAGTGAATGAATACAAATTTCCAGATGCCTGGAAAGGCTGGGATGCATAATAGGATGGAGGGTGTGGAGAATTTCCAATCAGCCTCTAACAAACCAATGCATTTGAAAGAGAACAAGATCAGGCCATGGAGCTATGTAAACTCATATACATAACTCATCCTTCCACATTCAGAAGCTAAGCAATGTAGTAGCATTCTTGATTGCTCAAGCCACAGGACATAACTTGACTGGCAGTGGTAGCAGCAAGAGTTCATGCCAAGGAATGTGCCCACAAGCAAGTGTATGAAAAGCCCCCTATCATCCTGGGATAACAGGTGTGGCCACTGTAGTGGCAAGAATGGCTGGTCAAGAACACAGGTATGAAAGCTGGCAAATCATATCAGGGAGGATAGCAAGTGCCTAGTCGCCCCCTCTAGCAGGATTCAGCTGCAGCCAACAGAAACTACTCTAACTAGTTTCAGCATAAAATGATTTATTGCTAGCCATTAGATGGTTTAAAACACCTATGCAGAGCCTCCAGGAATAACTGCCAGGGCCCCGCCACAGCAGAGAAAACTGTCGCCAATGTAGCCGCAAGTTGCTGAGTGTGGAACATGGCAGCCTCTGGCCTGATCAGTGCCAGCCCAGTGAAAGCTTCGTGCCCAGACCCTCACACTGTTCCAGCTCTGAAACCTAGTTTTGCACATAGGCAGAACCAACTATAAAGAGAAACCAAGCTCTATGGGAGTTTTTGCAAACAGCTTTTTGTTTTCCAGTATCTGCAGCCCAGGACACTGAAATGGATGTTAAGATCCCACATGGAAAGTGTGGAGTTTATATTGGAAAATCAAATCAGCAATGGGAGGGTCAGGGACTTGATGGGATGCAAGAGAGAAGAAACTCTGGCTTCCTATGCAAAAAGGTAGACCAGGCCAAAGGGGAAAAATATCAAAGTTGTGTACGTACAAAAGCAGCCTGGCCTACAGACCACAATCTTTAGTCAACAGCTCAACTTTTCCTCCAAGAGGAAAAGCTTACTAGCAGGATTTTTGGTTTTTGTTTGCCTATCTATCTAAACAGACATCTAAGAGCCTCCTGGTAAAACCCTTTAGAGAACCAAGGCTATAGAAGAGGGGATGAAAAGAGATGGTCTTCGTGGAGACCCTGACCACAGACTTGTTCAATTCAAGTCATGTCATCTTTTTTAGCCCTTCACAACCTCCTCTCCCTATGAGACAACATGCCACGGCACTCAGGACACAGCCAGGGCCTGGCGTGCTGCAAAGGTTCCACCACTCGGGAGGTGAGGACAAATTCACTTGTTCGGCCAGCGAAGTAAGCAGCTTCCACTCGCTTCAAGGTCAGCTACAGGTCTCACTGCCTTGGGCTTCTGCTGGCAGGGTTTCACCCGCTGGACATTAGAATGAGGTTATCAGATTCTGGCCTGCATAAATTAGCAACAAAACCCAGGACTTCCTCATGTGTATATTCCCGGCCTTTACAGGCCAATGTCTTTAGGAACATATTTAATAAGACTTCATCCATCTGGTTTTGGGGAACAGATCTCTGACACCACGGCACCCCAATATGTCTGAGGCCAACTCTACTCTGGGATCCTAGAGGTTGTCCAAGTAACTATCAGTTGTTGTTACTTAAGACATTCCATTTAAAGATGAAAAAAAACAGGGGGTTAGTGTAGATGAGGAATCTAACCAAGGTCCCGGGCCCGGCCCGCTAATAACACACCCAGAAGTGACACTCAAGACTCCAGGCAGCCCAGGGCTTCTGCAGCTTAGAGGCAGATTCTAAAGTAAAATGGGGAGGGGCTATTCAGAAGCCCACCCAGAGTTGGAGCTACAGGTCCTCGGGAGTCAGAAGTCAGAGCACTGAGCCTCCCCAGGAAACACTGAAAGGCTTCATTGCAAAGAAATGTTTCTAAGGCACCCCGACATTTTCTGAGTCATACTTGTGCAACATGACTTCACAAAATTCTGAAAACAATTTCACAACTGTATTGGAAGGAATAGGGAAAGGAAGGAAAACAAAGGAAGTGAGAAAGTTTAATGCCAATTTTCAACTGTTTTCAGTGTCCACATCCTATTGAAAAAGTACTTTAAAAGCCCTTTAAAAAGTACAAATCTACTTACTTAATACTAATTTTGCTTTCAGAATTTTGTTTAACACTAAGTTTTATTATTTCAAGAATTCCCCCTGAAATAATAGAAGATACCTTAGCCAAGGCACAAGGATGGGAATAAGTAAAACAGAAAACCCATGTGTCCTCCAACCTACCATTGTCAATGTTTGTACTTCCAAGGAATATAGAAGCTCAAAGAAGAAAAAAATGAAAATAAGCAGAAACAATTTTGACCTTTAAAAAACAAGCTTCTGTAAGGAAAGAAATGACTTGCTTTTTACCATAAATTGGCTTAATAATTACAAGTAGTAGCATTTCCTGTGGCAAACTCATGCCAAGCACTACTGCTAAACCTGTGAAATACATTTTACTTCACAGCATCCCTAGGAAATAAGTATTATTCCCATCTTACAGATGAGAGAAATGAAGGGCAGTAAGTGAAGTTAAGTCAGGTGCTCCTCAAATTCAATGTGCAAATTTAAAATACAAACTTTGATTCAGTACATTTCAGTGGGACCTAGAATTAAGAACAGTGGGTACAAGGTTCAAAATCACTAGGTCCACTCTTCCCAATGCCAGTGGTTCTTGAAGTATGACCTGGGACCAGCAGCTGCATCCCCTGGGAATATGTCAGAAATGCAAATTCTGCCCTGGCTGGTGTGGCTCAGCGGACTGAGCACTGGCCCCTGAACCAGAGGGTCACCAGTTCAATTCCCAGTCTAAGGTGCATGTCTGGGTTTCAGGCCAGGTCCCCAGTAGGAGCACGTGAAAGGCAACCACACATTGATGTTTCTCTCCCTCTCTTCTTCCCTCCCTTCCCTTTCTCTAAAAGTAAATAAATAAAATCTTTTTTTTTAATTTTTAAAGAAATTCTAGGACCTCACCCCAGATCTACTGAATCCAAAACTCTAGGGGTGTGGTCCAATGATCTGTGTTTTAATGAGCACTCTTGGGGACTCTGATGGCGCTCAAATTTGAAGTCAGCACACTATGCCACACAATGGTTTCTCCATTTTTGCAAGTCTTCCCCACCACTTTGTATTGAAGTCTTGGAAGGTCTTTGAGGTTTTGACATATTACAATCCCTCTGTGCTAATTACTATCATACAATAGGTAATTTGTTCAAACAACACTGCAAACATACTACCCCTCACAACTAAACGTGCACTGCTTTCGTGTTCTCCGTACCAGACAAGGAGGGTAAAACAACCTATGCAGCCATAAGATGGAAGGCAAAGGAGGAACGCAACTGGCTTTCCAAATCGAATTGTTTACGTGCTCCAGGGTTATAAAGAATAACTGAGTTGCCGCAGGCATGTACTTTATACCTAGAAAATGATCATTCTCCTAGGCCTAAGCAAAGAATTGATTTTGGTGAAGGAATGGAAATGTTTTCCCAGAAAATTCCCCAGCACAACAACAATGATGCAATCATTTATTTTTCACATTCAGAACCGCAGAGCTTCCCTGTTTCCCCAAAGCAGGCCTCTGTGGCTCCCAGAAATAAAATATATATATAACTCTAAAATGGAGACGAAATGCAACTCGAAAAAAATGGCAGACGAGACAAGCAGAGTAACATTTTTCTACTTATCGAGCCAAAAATAATAATATTCCATTCTGTTCAATTTACAGTCTATTTAAGGCCTGCTTTGGTGCTTACTTTATCTGACCCAATACATTCATCCTCACTAAAGCGTCCACCTCAGACTCGCTCTGGCCAGGCTCCAGTCAAGATATTTTATAAGTTGAAAGTGTGATAGGCTCCTGATGACAGCGCATATTTTCCCCCATCTGCACTAAATTCAAACCATTCTTCGCAGCCATATTAGACATGAGCAAAGTCGCTTGTAGCCAGTAGATGTCCTTTGATTGTACTTTTAGAATAGCCCATGAATAAAATACAGTTGGATTACCCCAAAAAGCCAGTAACTAAATATGACAGTCTGAATAATCAGAATCCTAACGTTTTATCTGGAGAACATTCCCCCCCCCCGATGCTATTGGAAGTTGTGTTATATTCAGATTCATGATTTCAAATACTCCAAAAGAGTCACTTTTGGTGTCCGAAGATACTAGAAACAACACAAAAGCACAGTAATGCTGCCAGTGAAGGAGCAAGCATGGGTGTGCACGAGTGTGAATGCGTGCACACACATGCAAGACCAAGACAAGAGGCTTTGGTGGAAGATAAACCAGCTTCAGAGTCTCTTGCTGTATAATCCTCTCTCCCTAAATTCCAGCCTTTTCTCTAAAGCCCAGGCTTCTCCACTGTTATCTTTAGATATTTAATTAATTTGCACCCACATGCCCAGAACTCTGATTTCTTAACCTGCGTCGGAGCCTTGCCCCAGAGAATCAAATACATATTCACACACTCAGAAGCTGGAGATCTTGCCATATTTAACAAGAAGCATCTCTGACAGTAATTGGAGTTTTGTATGAAGGTAAATAAATGGTAAGATCATAAGAACATACTCCAGTGGCCATATGCATCCTGCAAATAATAACATCAGAAAACAAATTTAACATAAGGCCTCAGTGGAGATGAATTTTCTATAAACAAACAATGTGAAAAAAGCTTCACTTTTGTCATGTGTTATTCCCATTGAAGAAAAGATGAATATTCTGTTTCATATGTTGGTTACCAGAAGCTGCCGCTTCATTTATTTAATAGGAGGATTTTCATTCCCCCACTGGGTAAACCAAGTTATCATCCTATCCTGGCCGGCAGTGGACAAGCAATCTCACCCAGCAGTGCCTTTTAATGCAAATTGTTTGAATTGTTAAATGTGCTGTGATGTTAATACTTTAACTGAGTCGGTTTAAAGGTAACATCTTTTTTCTTTTATCCACAATGAAATGAAGCACTGTCTCCTAGGACTAGGGAGCTTTTGCCAGGACAGACTTTCTCAACCGCATCACTAGTGGCATGTGGCACCACAGCTCATTTTCTGTTGTGGGGACTGTGCATGATAGGCAGAATAATGACCTCACAAAGATGTTCATATCCATATCCCTGCAATCTATGAATATGTTATATTACATGATAGAAGGAAATGCAAATTTACAGATAAAATTAAGTTGGCTAATCAGCAGAGCTTAAAATACGGACATTATCCAGGATTATCTTGGTGGGCCCAATGTAATCACTGGGGCCCTTAAAAGTGAAAGAGGGAGGCAAAACAATTGGTCAGAGAGATGTGACGATGAAAGAAGAAGGAGAGATTCAAAATATGAGAGGGACTTGACCCACCATTGCTGGTTCTGAAAACCTGAAAGGAGCCACAAGCCAAGGAAGGCGGCAGCCTCTAGAAGCTGGAAAAGGTAAGGGAATGAAGTCTCCCCAAGAGCGTCCAGAACGGAATGAAACCTTGCTGACACCTTGATTTCCACCCAGTGAGCACATCAGACTTCTGACCTACACAACTGTAAGATAAAAAAAATTTGTGTTAAGTCACTAAATTCGTGGTGATTTATTATGGCAGCAATTGTTATGGCAGTCCTTGAATTAAAAAGTAAATACAGGGGGACTTCCACCAAGATGGAGGTGTAGGTGGAAACACCTTGCGTCTGCGCACAACCAAATCTAAAAACAATAAAGTTTTAACAACAATAAACGCAACCAAACCACACAGAAAATTGACAATACGGAGTCCGAAAACAATGAAATGCTCAGCTAAACCGGTAAGAGGGGTGAAGCCAGCAACAGAGTGGGTTGGCCAAAAAGATCCCCGACTGGGGTGGTGTGCAGGCCACCGAAGGCAAGGATCCCAGGTGCGGGCTAGCTACGGGCGGACACAGGGAAGAGGCGCGGCTGGCTGTGTGCGGTAGGTCGAGCAATTGCGTGCAGATAAACCAGTGAAGAGGCGAGCATTGAGAGAGACTGCACAGGCCCTGGCACAGGGCGGAGGGCTCGCACATTTCCGCTCAGATAAACAGGCCGGGAGGAGCGATGGGACGGACTGGGTGACCGAAGAGGACCACCATTGTCCCTCTCTGACCCCGCCCCCACATACAGCATCACAAACCAGCAACCTGGGTAGTCCCGCCCTGGTAAACAACTAAGGCTCCGCTCCTCATCTGTAACTGGCACAAACAGATCAAAACATGGCTCAAGAACAACTCACAGCCCCAGAGCCCATAAATCTAAGTGATGAAGAAATAGCCAAACTTTCAAATGCACAGTTCAAAACACTGGTTATCAGGATCCTCACAGAACTGGTTGATTTTAGTCACAAATTAAAGGAACATATGAAGGCTAAACTAATTGAAATGAATGGTAATGCACAGGAAACCAATAGTAATGGAAAGGAGACTGGGACTCAAATCAAGGGAGTAGACCAGAAGGAAGGAAAAAATGACCAAACAGAAAAGAATGAAGAAACAAGAATCCAAAAAAATGAGGAGAGGCTTAGGAACCTCCAGGACATCTTTAAATGCTCCAACATTCAAATTATAGTGGTACCAGAAAGGGAAGAGGAACAGTCACAAGTGGAAACCTTATTTGAACAAATAATAAAGGAGAACTTCCCCAATCTGGCAAAGGAAACAGACTTCCAGGAAATCCAGGAAGCTCAGAGAGTCCCAAAGAAGTTGACTCAAGAAGAAACACTCCAGGCACATCATCATTACATTAGCCAAGATTAAAATGAAGGACAGAATCCTAGAAGCAGTAAGAGATAAGAGGACTGTCACCTACAAAGGAGTCCCCATCAGACTGTCAGCAGATTTCTCAAAAGAGACATTACAGGCAAGAAGGGGCTGGAAAGAAGTATTCCAAGTCATGAAATCCAAAGACCTACAACCAAGATTGCTCTATCCAGCAAAACTTTCATTTAGAATGGAAGGACAGATAAGGTGCTTCTCAGATAAGACCAAATTCAAGGAGTTCATCATCACCAAGCTCTTATTACATGAAATGTTAAAGGGACTTACCTAAGAAAAAGAAGATAAAAAAGATGAACAGTGAAAGGACAGCAAACTCACAGTTATCAACAACCACACCTAAAACAAAAGCCAACTAAAAGGACAGCTAGATCAGGAGTGGAAACATAGAAATGAAGATCTCAAGGAGGGTTAGCAACAGGGGCGTGGGAGGAGGTGAAGGGGGGAGAAGGTACAGAAAATAAGTAGCATAGACAGTAGATAGAAAATAGATGGGGGGGGCAAGAATAGTATGGGAAATACAGAATCTAAAGAACTTGAGACACATGGTCATAAACTAAAGGGGGGGAATGGTGGAGGAGGGTGTGCAGGATGGAGGGGGATGGAGGGGAATGGAGGGGGGCAACAGAACAAATGTAATGGCATGATCAATAATAAAATAAAATAACAATAAAAAGTAGCCCTGGCCAGTATAGCTCAGTGGATTGAGCACAGGCCTGTGAACCAAAAGATAGCGGTTCGATTCCCCATCAGGGCACATGCCTGGGTTGCAGGCCAGTTCCCAGCAGGGGCCAGTTCCCAGCAGGGGATGCACCAGAAGCAACCATACATTGATATTTCTCTCCTTCTCTCCTTCCCTTCCCTTCTAAAGATAAATAAATAAAAATTTAAAAAAATAAAAATAAAAAGTAAATACAGGGGCCATTCTGTACAACGTGGGATATTCAGCAGCATCCATGGCCTCCACTTTTTAGATGCCAGTGGGAGCCTCCCACAAGTTATGACAATCAAACATCTGCAGGTATTGCCAAACGAATCCCACGGGGCAAAAACCACCCCTGATTGAGAACTACAACCCTAGCACACCAGACCTATTTATTGTTAGAATGGTATTTTCCTCTCACCATTAGGGCATAAACGCATACTTAATCTCAAACTTTTGGGCCAAGTCATTTTAATATCCCAGTATAGTGCAAAAAAAGTAATTTTTATTTTTAAAAAAATTAACAAAAACATACCATCACTCATTTTTATACTGGGAAAGAAAGCAAGCCTCACTCTGAGGGAATCTAAGGGAAAGAAGTGAGAAGATGTGAAAGATAAAAGTTAATGTCAGATCCATTCAGGGAGTTAACCCATTACCAGTAATGTTTAAATAAATAGTAATAGCAAGGAAAATAACTAAGGGCTTTATATCTATCACCTCAACTAATCCTTATAATCAGCCCAAGTTGGGAGTACTGGAACATTCCTGCCATCATCTGAGAGTTACTATAGCTGATGCTTCAGAGATGGAGGTGAGGTCAACTTTTATTCAGTGTCAGAATAGATGCAGAGAATACAGACCGTTCTGGAATGGAGGTTTAGCCCAGCAGACTGGTGTCCTGGGAATGCTCGTAGGTTGACTCCAGGGTGATAGGCCTGAACATAAACACCAGAATCCAGTGCTTTGTCTCGGTCTCTTCCAATCCTAAGACCCTCCCCACTTCACTGGGTGTTTACAACTACTTCTGATAAAAACACACACCTGCACAAATCTTGGGAAATTTTTAAAATAAGAATTAACTATTAAAATTTGTGGTGATTTCTTACTTAAAACTAGAGCTATTCTCCCCACCCTTCCTCCCCCCTCAAAAAAACCCTATCTGGTTCTTGGTTAGCAATTTCTGACTACAACCCCAGAAGCTGTGAAAACTTCCATGTCTCAGGGAAGTGTGAGCAGGACACCTAGAAGCTCTCCTTCCCTGTCTCTTTCCTGATACCGAACAGCTGGCCCTTAATTTCATAGGCTACATGTTCCTTCGGTTGTTCCATTGTCAATCTCTTAATATTGAACAAGTGATTTACTGCAGACCCAGCTTGAAACTCATATGCCCTCCCATTTGCTCAAAAAACTTCCCAAATGACAAAGCATCCATCACCATCCCAAGGCAACATCTCAGGTGGCCAAGCGGCCATGCTCATATTAGGACCAATTCCACCTTGCGTTCTCTTAGAGGACAACCATCTCCTAGAGCCACCTCTTTATAGCATCGGTCACTGGACGAACTGAAAATTCTACATGCGCCTGACGCTGACTTGTAAAAATGACTGTCCAGACACTAGTGCTTTTTTCTATTCACAGGGGATTCAGAAAGGGACTTGCAAAGCCCTGGCTGGTGTAGCTCAGTGGATTGAGCACTGGCCTGCGAACCAAAGGATCGCAGTTCAATTCCCAGCCAGGTCACAAGCCTGGGTTGCAGACCAGTTCCCTGCGGGCTATTTCCCAGCAGGGGAACTACTAGAAGCAACCATACATTGATGTTTCTCTCCCTCTCTCCTTCCCATCTAAAGATAAATAAATAAAATCTTTAAAATGTGTGTGTGTATATATATATATATATAAAAATTAAAAAAAAAGAAAGGGACTTGCACAGGTGCACTGGGGGAGGCAGGGAGACAAAACAATTCTAAGGACCATCAGCGATGCTTTCCCGCAATGGATGATAACTGTACCGCATCCACATTATCCATAAAGGGCCATTCTGCTAACGTGGATTTTTTTCTTTTTCAGCTCTGCAATATCTGGCTCACTTTACTATCATATTAAATGTAAAAAATCAATGCTAGACCCTTTGCCTTTGCAGAGTCCAATGTCAGGAATATTTCTTGCTTTACCTGAATTTCACTTTCCTCCACTTTTTAATTTTTTTATCTTACTCCAGGAGGTAATCAGCCTCAGGGTTAGGAGACAGAAATACACCATTACATCAGAAAACACCATTCAGATCATACTGTATTGCTGTCATGCCAACAGCACCTCCAAAAACGGGCAGTATTTATTTAAACAGGTTGAATGATGAAGCTGTTTATTACCTTAGCCTGAGCTAAAAATAAATAAAGGCCAAACCATTTCTAACATCCTGTCAGTAATTAGGGAGAATAAAATGCAATTTCAATCTGAACCAAAGAACCTAAACTGCAGGTGGGACGCCAGGGCCCACCAGAAACCCCTTCAATAGCTGGAACACCTGCCTGCCAAGCAGTACGATGCTTTTTCAGCAGGACCAGGAGTGACTGGTCAGCGTAAGGTCTGCTTTGGGCGTCAGAATGGCAGGAAGGAAACACAGGGCAAGGGGGGCATCAAACCTCACCACGAAGCAGAACACTATCAAATCGGGTTCCTCAGTAGTTCCACCTTCAGATCTTTTCAAGCTGGGCTAACAAGGTCCTGAGTGAGTCCTACAGGGTGACTTGTTTTGTTCATTGGGGCTCGAGGGAAGAGAGAAGGAAACAGCCTGAGGCAAGGTTTCTGTCCCCATTTTAAAGGAAGAGGCCCAAACCAGGGCTAAGGATGTATTTTCATTCTTGAAAAAAAAAAAGAGGGGGGATTTAAAAGTTTAGTCCACTGTTTAGGAGAAATGTATGCAACAAACCTTTACTTAGTACTTCCCATGTAAAAATGACAGGCTCTGGCAAAAAAAAAATCAATATGTAAGACACAGTTCCTATTTTAAAGAATCTAGATATTTACACATAGGAAGGTACAAGCGAGTGCTCCCATGCCGCCCGCTATGAAGGAGGGATCAGGGAAGGTCTGGGGAAAGCCATAATATCTGAGCTGAGCCTTTCAGTCTGACAGTGATTGTAATCACTGGAGAGGACATAGGAGGGCACTCCCAGCTGGAAGCACAGCTGAGAGCAAAGGCTCAGCAGAACGGGCGTGCAAAGCACATCTGGGGAATGCACAGTGTTCCCTACAGGCTGGAAGCAAAAACTTGAAATGGAAAATGATGCATGTTTCAGACAACTAGCTAAAACCAATTATAAGCACATAGTGTTGGGTGTGGCCAACATATGCAACAGTGATATCCAGTGAATCACATCCATGTATAGTCCTCTCACTTGAGTTTGGGTGCAAACTGTGACTTGCATTTAACTAATAAACTGTGTCACAAGTGACAGATGTCACTCCCTTGACTAGGTCATGTTACGTCTGAGGCTGTTACTCCCATGATTTTACATTGTATGTACTAGACTTATCTTCACAGACAGCACAGAAAGGCTCCTTGCTGACTTTGAAGAAGCAAACTGCTATATTATGAGAAGGTCGTGTAATGGGCAACCTCTAAGAGCTGAACAGCATCCTCCAGCCAATAGCCAACAAGAAAAGGGAAGCAGATTCTCCCAACAATCAGAGATCATGTACATAGATCTCTCCCCAATCAAGCCTCAGATTAGATCACAACCTGATCCAACACCTGAATTTCAGCCAACTAAATCTTGATAATGTAAATAAGCCTTGCCTGGACTCCTAGGCCACAGAAACTACAAAATGGTAAACGGCCCTGTTTAAGCCGCTAAGTTTTTGGTAATTTGTTATCCAGCATAGAAAACTAATAAACTAATACATTGGGCAAATAAACATTGAAAAGAATTGGCATCAAGGCCAGAAAAGTGAGACCCCTTAATATCATGCTAGAGGAATGGAATCCCTTTGTGGACAAGTAATCAGTCACTGTGGCCCAATGCTCTGTTTTGTTTTTGACCGTCACGGCCTTATTAAATGAACTGACATGTGTAGAGTGCTCAACACAGTGCCTGAAATGTAATACATACTGTATTAACTATGATTACCACTGCTATTATCATTATTTGTTATGACAAATTTTTAGAGAAAAAGGTGCTGTTCAAGACAAAGGCTCCCTAAGAAACACTACTCTCCTTAAGTTGCAAGTTTTTAGGAGCTTTGAGAATCTGACAAAAATGACATACTAACAACCACCAAAAAAATGCACATATTCACATAAAGACAAGATTTTGCCTACAGTTTCAAAAGACTCTCAGGTAAAAGCCAATGTTCTGGAGAATGTGGCACTGAAGGCAAGTGGGAGAGTCTCTGAGGACCCCAAAAGACAGTGAGCCTTTGGACCTCTGATTTTACCCTTTGCTCGGAGGCCAAAATTTTGCAATATACTATATACTTTGGCCTGTTTTTCTGTTCAAAAAGGGCATTGCTCTAAGGTAGAGAGTATTCTCACCTCCAGCTCTTTTAAGAGATGGCCAATGTCGCATAATTTCAGACTGCCAAGTGAGAAGACCCATAGCACATTTAGCATTTGAAAGCTAAGAAAATTCTCCTTGGGCTACAGAAAATTCTCCTTGGGCTACACATCTTATGCTGCTATCCTGCGATCCAGGGTAGCAGCATCAATATTCCACTGAGCCCCTCTGTGGAGCATTGCTGGCTCCCAGCTCTGGCTGGGAGAAAACTAGGTGACTGGTCCAATTCCATGAGAGTCTACCATCCACCGAACAAACAAAAGTTGCCCATCCTTCACTGAATGATCCATATAATTAATCCAAATATAAACACAGGTTTCAGAAACTGCCTAAGAACAACTGTGTGCCTTTAAGATTGTGTGGCATTCACAAATAAACTGGAATTTTAGCTTTTTGCCTGGGAAAAAATTTTAAGTGGACATGGAAATGTAATAAACAATGTATGGACCAATGCAGAAAAAATAAAGTGCACAGAATTGTAAAAAGTGAATCTCAGGCTTGCAACACATTTCGGTGAATTGTTCTGAAATACATATTTTGTGGGTGTTACATTCACAGTGCACTAAAATTAATAATCAAATTTGCACATCATTTTAAATTAAATCCACATCTGTCCTGACCCCCAGCTGTTGGCCCAGTGTTGATGTTGAATACATCTGGCAGCCCTCAGCATTCTCTACAGTCACCCATCCTCTCAGTCCCCAGATACACCTGCCTTCTGCAGCTGGTCCCCCAACAGGTGCAATGGAAAGCCTGGTTGATGGGCATTATAAACACCCCTGCTACTCAGCATCCGGGAGGTGAAAAAGAGCCCAATTCCAACTTCAATGCCCCTTCCTTCAGTAAAAGTGAAAAACACCCTGCGTGCTCTAAACATGCTGGAGTCTCCATCAGTCACTTTCCCATTCCAGGAAGAAATGCTTCTGGTCAGCTGGGCATTAACAGCTGTGTTAACGTCTGTTACTAACAAAGGTCCCCACAGGAAGCTGGGCCTTTGTCATTCTTGGTTTGTCTGCGATTCTAACCCTGCAGCCAGTGGCCTGGATGCTCCATCTCCATTTGTCCTAATGAGCAAGGCACGAATCTCCTCATGGTCCCCCACTTTGTAACCATTAACCACCTGGCTTTCATTGGGGAGCCCACAGACCAATGCTTCCCACAGTACTTCCAAATGAAAAACACGTGGAGGCAACACATACTGTGAGAATTACTAGTTTGCAATTCCTTGTTGATAGAGTAGTAGGTATTTCAAAGCAAGAAAAAAACCAGAATAATATTCAGGGTCCTTTTATTTTGTTTTGTTGTGTGTTGGTTCTTATTATCCCAAACCCTGAAGTTTGGAAAGGTTTCAGATTATTTTTCCTGTGGTGATCTGAAAAATACCTCATCATACACTCAAAGCATCCATGCAATTAGTCCAGATATAAATACAGGCTCTAAAACTACACTGTGTGGCACTCGACTTAATGGATTAATGCAATAAAGCCATAGGTTACAATAAGGAATTTCAAAACAATTCAAACCATAAACTTAATGGTGATCTGTTTCAAAAGCAGCTCTGCATGGAAATAAAGCACTAAAAGTCACTTATTCATTGAACAGTTTGGGTTACACTTGCAGAAGTTCACAAAGAACACTAGTCATCTAAAGTGTAAGACGTGCTGGAAATAAAATATATAAAAGTGGCAATTTATTCACACTCTCACCTCCACACCATTGGACTTACTCCCCACGTCGGTATGGCACAGTTGAAGTACCATTCCAGTAGAACTTTTTGCAGCTTTTTATACACATTCCAAGCTATATGTACAGTCCAGGCATTAAGATGGCTGCATGTGATAGACTGACCCTGGGTCAGGAGCCCAGGCCACTGTTAGCTGCAGTGATATCCCCAAGTTTCTTGAAAGGGTCTCTGCATCACACTGTGATCTTTAAAGGACTCTACTGATCCCCAGATAGCTCCTGATGCCCTGGGTCAAACCAGTCCCTTCATGAAATGACTGTTCCATTTCAGCTTATTTTTTTATGTAGTTAAAGACCTTCCTGGTCTTCTCCTTGCTTTCTCCCACTCAAAACTTCTAATATTTTGGAAAAAAAGAAGGATGTAGACTCTGGGCACAAATATACCTACCCACCAGCAAAACACATGAGGGTTATGTCCAAAGAGCATGAGCGACACGTTCTAGGGTCTGCGTACTCTATCTCCAAAGGCAGTGTTCCCAAGGAGGAGGAAAACAGTGCTCCACATTCCTAGTGCCTGCCATTCATGCGGTATGTGCCCAAAGGATGTCTTTGGGTACAAAAGGCCAAAAAAAACAACCATACTGTTTGCAAGTAAAAGCTCCGCCTACAGTTTTCCTTCCATAAAAAGGTTTGCGATATCTTTTATAGATACTATCCAAGTAAAACCTAATGCTTTGAGAAGTCATGAGGGAGGAAATGTTGCTTGGTCTCTTCTCCTGGGTCTGTGCTGCGATTCTAAGACAAAGACAAAGACAAAGATGCTGCCAGAACCCTGATCCATCCACTTTGACAACAGGGATGAGGGTGGGAAGACTACAAAGCAAGAACTGCTGTTATGTCATTCTTGCTATCATAGATGTATCACTGTGCTGGGTGTCTGCCCCTGTGACTCCCAACGCCCTTTCCCTTTCCACACTTGTCTACTCACCTCTGTGCCCCATGAGACTGACACAAATACAAATAAACATATGTATGTTGTGTGTAGATACATATGTTATACAAGGTCTGTCCAGAAAAAGTCCAGCCATTGTTAATATAACAAGGATGGTTTTCGTGGCATCTATGTAACCTGGCAGCCAGATTATGTGGACTGGAGAGTGAACTGGAATGCACATGCGTGAACAATGACATCTTCACTATACCAGTCAGTGGGGGCAGTACACACTGTTGAGTGAGCATGCATACTATGTGACCATTGCATTCAAAATGACTGAGCAAGTAGAGCAACAAATCTGCATCAAATTTTGTGTTAAGTATGAACATTCCTCTGCAGAAACTATTTGGATGATTTGGAAATTATTTGGATGATTCAGGAGGCCGCAGCTATGGGCAACTAGCATTTGGCAGCTTCATCATGACGTGCCTGCTCATGCATCATGTCTTGTGGGTTGGGGGTGGTGTTGGCAAAACATCAAGTCACCCAGGTGACTCAGCCCCTACAGCCAAGATTTGGTGACCTGTGACTTCTGGCTTTTCCCAAAACTAAAATCACTGTTGAAAGGGAAGAGGAGGAGAATAAAAACAAACTGTTCGCTCCTCCCTCTTTTTCTACCTGAAGGTAATTCAGGTGACTCTGGTGTGGCTTCAGCTCCCATCCAGTGGCCCTCTCCATAGAGCTGCCATCCTATCCTTCCACAGCGTCTCATGCTTCCTAGACCTCCAGGTGGTACCCACTCCCCACTGTTACTTCCCAGAGTGCTGTTTCCTTTAACTCTGCTTACACGTTGTGATTCACTGTGCAAACTCCTGGTTTGAGTGTGCTGTTTATTTCTTGCAAGAATCCTGCCTGACACAGTCAAAACCATATCTAAAAATCTAGATTTAGGGAACCTAAAAATATTTCTTTTCTAACAATAGTACAGTATCGTACCGTACAGAATATTACAGTACAGACATGCAAACCATAGGAACCATTGACCACTTGAACATTCCTTCAACAATATCCACTGAGCTTCATGTGCTCAGAGGAAATAACGCTCTCCTGGCTCTTAGAGATAATCTACAAAGCATCCTCGGTGATTTTCCTGTTGCAGATGTTATGCAGGGAGGAAAGGGGAGGCATTATACAATTGTTCAATGTGAGGTAGAAGGTAATTCAGCAATTAGCTTGCGGTATGGAAGACAGTAGACAGAGAAGTTGGCAGTGGCATCACATATCTATTGTTCTCAAATTTGGTTATAAATAGGAAACACCTACAAGCTTTTAAAACTACTGATGAGGCACCTTCACCCTCAAAAAGTCTAGTTGCTGGAGAACTTAGATGATCTGTATTCACTGTGTCTGGGCTGGGGCAATTCTGTCGGTCTTTGAACCACACTGAGTAGCAAGGAATGTCCACCATAATTTACTTAATCAATTTCCTACTGATGAACATTTAAGTTCTTTTTAATATTTTACTATTATAAATAACAATGCAATGAACATCTTTGGACATACATACTAGTACAAATTTCTGAATAATTTACTTTATATTTATAAAAAGAAAATTACTGAGTCAAAAAAGATGTAAACATCTTTTAAGTTCTTAATACATATTGCTAAATTGATTTCTATAATGCGTATGCCAATTTACATTCCAAAGAGCAGTGTCTGCAAATGTATTTCACTATATCCTTGTCATCACTGAAGAATACCTTTAATTTTGACAAGCTGATAAGCAGAAATAGTATCTCATTTCAATTTTCATTTATTAGTGAAGTTGAACTTTTTATGTATTATTGGTCATTTACATTTCTCCTCTGTTGAACCAGTCTTAAATTACTCCCTTGTCAAATGTTTCAACTAAGTCTGTCATTGATTTTTTCCCTTTTTATGAGATTACATATCCAATTTTATAATTGAAGTAGTAGGAAAAAAAATAAAAGCTCCTTTAAAGAAATTCAGTTTATTGCTAAGTTGTGAAAACATATTCCTATACTGACTTCAAGGAAGTACCTTCTCTGATACTGCAGACAGAGAGATTTCTACATAAAATTAAAACTATACACTTTGTTCTTTGACATAACATTTGTATGTTTCAGCCTGTAGCAGGAAAAAGCAAATTCTGTATTCCATTCTTTCAGGGATGGTTTTTCGCTTAGCAGTTTTTAAATTTTAAAAGAAAAAAGGAAAGGAAGAGAAAGAGATAAAATTCTCATCCACATTCCTCCAGCCCAGAGTGACATAGCTGCACGAAACCATGGTGATGTCACAGTCAAACACTCATATCAGCATACATACTGGGCAAATGCTACAGTCAAGGAAATAGTTCAAAATACAGTAAGGATTACATACTCTGAATGCTTTAAGAGTATATTTCCAACATGATAAAACTGAGCTATTCAAATTTTAGTTAACAAATGTAAACTGGGAACACTGAACTCAATACTGCCCAATATTAAATCAACACAAATTGATTAAGCACTTACTACATTCTCTTTATCTATCTATCTATATATATATATTTTTCAACTTATTCCAAGAAATCGATGGCTTGATCCATGCTGCCGGCTAGCTTAAAGTCCTGTTACCCAAACTCATAATTCATAAGCTTTTTTTATTGTTCAGTTACAGTTGCACCACCTTTTTCCCCATTACTCTCCCCTACCCTGCCTCCCCACTCCCACTCCCAGTCAGTCCCCCCCATTGTTCTTGCCTATGAGTCCTCTATTCGTCTTCCTTTGCTTGCCTCTTCCTCATCTTTCCCCCATTAACCCCCCTCCCTCCCCCCTGGTCACTGTCAGTTTATTCTTTATGTCCAACTTTCTGGTTCTATTTTGTTCATTTGTCTGTTTTGTTGACTAGGTTCCTCTTACAGGTGAGATCATATGGTCTCACCGCCTTTGGCTTATATGGGATTATATAATCTCACCGCTCATATGGCTTTCACCACCTGACTTAGCATAATGCTCTCCAGTGTATCCCTGCTGTCATGAAGTTTAAGAGTTCCTTCTGACTTGAACAGACACTTCTCTAAAGAGGACATACAGAATATCCAGAGACACATGAAGAGATGCTCAATATCGTTAGCTATCAGAGAGATGCAAATTAAAACCACAATGAGATACCACTTTACACCAGTCAGGATGGCTATAATAGACAAAGCAACAAACAACAAATGTTGGAGAGGGTGTGGGGAAAAGGGGACCTTAGTTCACTGTTGGTGGGATTGCAGACTGGTACAACCATTATGGAAAACAGTATGGAATTTTCTCAGAAAAATAAAAATTGACCTGCCTTTTGACCCAGCAATTCCACTGCTAGGATTATACCCCAAGAATCCTAAAACATCAATTTCAAAGAACCTATGCACCACAATGTTCATAGCAGCACAATTTACAATAGCCAAGAGTTGGAAGCAACCTAGGTGCCCATCAGTAAACGAATGGATCAAAAAATTGTGGTACATATACACAATGGAATTCTATGCAGCAGAGAGAAAGAAGGAGCTACTACCTTTTGCAACAACATGGATGGAACTGGAAAGCATTATGCTGAGTGAAATAGGCCAGGCATTGAAGGACAAATACCATATGATCTCACCTTTGACAGGAAGCTAAAGAATAAAACAAACAAGCAAACAGAATAAAAACAAAGACGCTGAAATAGAGAACAAGTGGGCAGCGACCAGAGGGGAGAGGGAAGGGAACTTAAGGGGAAAAAGGGGGATGGATTTTGAGGAACAAGTATGAAAGACACAGAGATGAGGACTGGGGTGGGGAATGGGAGGGAGGGGGGAGACCGGGCGGGGGGTGGGGTGGGATGGGAGAAATAGATTAAAAAAAAATGTACTTGAAAAGTAACTAAATAAAATTTATATTAAAAAAAAAGAGTTCCTTCTTTCTTTCTGATGAGTAGTATTCCACTGTGTAAATGTACCACAGTTTTTTGATCCACTCATTTACTGATGGGCACTTAGGCTGTTTCCAACACTTAGCTATTATAAATAACACTGCTATGAATGTTGGGGGTGCATAGGTTCTTTTGAATTGGTGATTCAGGATTCTTAGGGTATAGTCCCAGCAGTGGGATCACTGGATCGAAAAGCAGTTCCATCTTTAGTTTCCTGAGGAAATTCCATACTGTTTTCCACAGTGGCTGCACCAGTCTGCATTCCCACCAAGAGAGAGCACTACCGTTCCCTTTTCTTCACTTAAGATAAACTTTTGAGGGAAACTCCATACATTGTCAGTGAGGATGTAATTGAAATAATCTCTTTGGAAAGCAATTTCTGCTATATTCAACTCCTTAAAATCACTTATATTTTTAAATTAGTGATTTCACTTCTGAGAATTTATTGATAAAATATAGGAAGACTTTCATGTACAAAGATGTCTACAGCAGTAACATGTATACAACAAAAGAATGGCAAGTTAAAAGCATTCTACAAGTTTGTTCATTTAGTATTATCAGCACTATGTAAATTAAAAAGCTAACCATAAGGAAAAAGTGGGGAGAAATGGGTGGAAGAGAAAAATAGAAAAATGTTAACAGGTAATTTCCTTTAGTAAACATTAATAATTATACTAATCATTGATAAAGGGTTTGCATTTAAAATAAATAAACGCATATACTGCCAAGATTGCTGTGTCTGATTTGGTTTTGCTCACTGGGGGCACTGACTCAAATGGAAAGGGGGGACTATGCTGAGGAACCCTGAGCAGCCAGAAGTTTCCTCTCAGTTTGAGCCCTCAGGGAAGCCATGTATAGCATGTCTTCACTTGGCTCTGTGGCTCTGACTCCCCATTTTATTTAATGATTACTCTGCCCATGTGAATTTTTTATAAGTGTTGTCTGGCAGAAAGTAGTTCAGGCACCAAAATTCAGAAATAGCTCATGGTAGACACTGCTATTCTGAAGGGACCCCTACCACCCAAGCCCCCCAACCTTGGAGCAGGAATCCCTTGCAGAAAAAATATCTATGCTTTATTTATCTTTATGTCCTTTACCTCTGGGTTTCTCAAGTTCAATGTCATTGACTTTATGAGCCAAATAATTCTTTGTTCGGAGGGGCTGTCATGTGCATTATAGAATGTTTAGCAGCATCTTTGACCTCTATTCACTGTACCAGTTGTAACACTCAGTTGTGATAATGCCACCAGACATTGTCAAATGTGCCTGGGGGGAAAAATACACACACACCCCTTCCGCTGAGAACCACTACTCTATATCTGGCTCCAAGAATATATAGTATATGCTCAGTAAATACTTATTGAATGAATGAGAAGAAAGAACACTGGTGGAGAGGCTGGCCCCAAAATTAATGGGTGAACAAGAGAGTGAATCCAAGTATCTTCAGGCAGAGAAGCCCTAAATCAAGGTCTAGGTCAATCAGATTGCCATTTGGGACCTCAATTTTCTCAGCTGTAAAATGAGAGGGTTACACTAGAATCATAATGATCACTTTCAGTTCAACTTTAAGAACTTTACCCAAAGCCTGGAGCATAGTGGATGATCAATAAATATTTAATGATAGTGTTTATGGGTGCCTACTGTGTGACAGGCTTTGGAGTAAGTCTTTTACGTGCATTATGTCATTTAATAGTTCCAGTCGCTCTGAAGTAGGTACTAAAATGTTTAAGTCAATTTTATAGATGAGGATAACAAGGCCCAGTGAGATGTATAGTACCTATGTCTAGCAATAATATTGGAACTGGAATGGACCTAATTTTGGAGCCTGCACTCATACCCATCATACATATCACAACATACAATACCCCAGAATGGACTGAAAAGAAAGATCTTGGGTAAATGGGAAGTTAAGCCCTGGAGTATTCATCAAGGAGGTCAAGAATCTCAATGTTGGCAATGAACCTGAGAGATCTTCGTGTCCAAGCCCCAGAGAATTCCAGAATATCATCTCAGACACACCTACAGAGTCTAGGGGTCATAAACCTACTGGAGTTAAGGGACTGAATAGGACCAGGTGGGAATAGCTACAAAACAGAGAAGGCTTTTCTCTTCTGAGAAGGTACAGACATTTCTCACACCTAGTTAGTCTGTGCTGTCCAAGAATGTGGGTCCAATGCTGCCAGATATCTGCTCTGTCTCAGGACACACAAAAATCCTAGAATTTTCAAGCTAATTTCTTTTTAAGTGCTGGCAATTGGTTCAGAATTTAAGAAGGAAAAAATGTGAATGCCAAAGAAAATAATTGGAGAGCTAATCAGTGAGCTCCCAGACTTCCAGGTTGTAGCCTCTAATTCGGTTCTTGTTCCAATACCTCCTGTGAGTTAGAGATCACACCTTTAGGAGTCAGCCCATTTATTTATTTATTTATTTATTTATTTATTTATTTATTTATTTATTTATAAAATGTATTTTATTGATTATGCCATTACAGTTGTCCTATTTCATTTTTGGACAAATGTGGAAAATACCAAATCTGCCTTTTATTCTTTCTTTTGGCCCTCACCAGGGATGAGGTGTAGAACCCCGCAGATGTCCTTCAGTGTGCACTCGCTTCTTTAGCTATTGCTCATATGCATAAAACAGTGTCCCCACCATTGGGGTCACCCTGACCCATTCTCCCACCCGTCAGCATGCACCTTCATGAGCCCAACACAATTCTTCACCCACCGTTTAGCAGTCACCGAACAACACGCAGCATTTACACTGTCTTCGAATGCCAAGTTCTGTCACAGCAGCCTCATGTCAGCGTTGGGTGGCTTTTGTTTCTGGGGGTGATACCGCCCTTTAATAAATGCTAAGTCTGCACCACTCCTTGATTTCCTGCACCCCTCATCAATCTATCAATAAGGCTCAGCAGCCCTGCTTCCCAAAGAACTCCAGACTCAGGGGGTTCTTTCCAACTTAACTATTGTCATCTTGCTCCCGGTCATCATCACCTCTTGCCCAAATGACTGGCATCACTGCATTCACTCTTTTTCCCATTTTAAACAGAATAATCCTGTAAAAACTTACCTTCAATCATGTCACTTACCAGCTTTATACCCTCCAATGACTTCACCTTGCTCTTAAAATAAAAAGCCAATTCCTCACCACAGACTACGAGGCCCACATACTATTTGGACATTGCTTCCCCACATCAAATCAGCCCCTACCACACTGGAGTTATCGCCACTTCTCGAATATGCCCTACTTATTCCCACCTTAGAGTGCTTGCACTTGGTGTTTTCAATGACTGTATGCCTGAAAGTTTTCCTATGTTTCCTGGTAACTCAGGTCTCAGCTAATGGCATCTCCACAATGAGACCTTCCCCCATCTCACAATGTAAGTTACTGGCCCTGCCCCTAACCATTAATACATCACTTTTGTATTTTCATCATAGCACTTCATGCTATATAAAAACATCTTGTTTATTTATGTGGTTATTTTTTATGATCTGTCTTCCTCCTATTGCGTATAAGCTCTCAAAAAATGCTGTTCAGTAAGTACAGGTTGAAAAAAGTAGGCAGAGACCTTGCCTGTTCTATTCAATGGTGTACATCCAGTGTCCACAGCAGTACTACCCAACAGAAATATAATGTGAGCCACAGACACAATTTTAAATTTCCTAGTAGCCACATTAAAAAGGAAAGAAAAGCAGGCTAAATTGATTTCAATTATTGATTTCAATAATTACTCATTTTATCAAATATAGTTAAAATATAACCATTTCAACATGTAATTAATATAAAAATTATTCATGAAATACTTTACATTCTTTCTTTATACCACGCCTTTGAAGTGCAGCATGTATCTTATATTTACAGAACATCTCAATTCAGACTAGCCACATTTCAAATCTCCAATAGCCACGTGGCTTGCAGCTGCCTTACTGAAGAGCACACTTCTACAGAAGTATATAGCACACAGAAAGTGGTAAGTACTGATTGAATGAATGAGTGAACCAAAACCTCCGAGCCAAGAATTTCTGTTAAGCCACTGCTCCACGCTCCATGTTCATATCATTTGTTTGTTAGCTGATGGGTTGGTTGGTTTAGTAATCTAAATGCAGGACTTTGCTTTCATTACTACCTATTGTAAATGTTTCTTTAACATTCAACCCTGAATCTGGCCTTTTGAGATCCCTGATATTCTAGATTCTATCACATTATCTATTTGCTAATCCTCCCAGTTTACATCATGCCCCAATATAGTGACCATATCATCTATACTGAGAAAAGTTTGGGCAGGCCTGCTCTCAGGTAGATTCCTACAGGATGCCTCTAGAGCCTTCAAACATTACAGCACTTTAATGGCTTAGTTTAAGACCTAACATTATTCTCATTTACTTGTCCTATTCTTCAAGTATATTATCATCTCCATGTAATGCAACAGATCCTTTAAAAAAACCAGCAGTGTAAGTATCTAAATAATGACACAAATTTATGGCATCTGTGGATTTAACAGTCTTAAATTCAATTACTATCTATCAATTTATGTTGTAATTCTTTGTGGGCACTGAAAAAACAGCGGGTGAAAACGAATTATTTAGCTGATGAGGAAACATAGCTGATGCTCTCCCTTTCCTATTTCAATGTTGTGGTTTTCAAGTGTTCAACTACATAGTAACTACAATTTTAACCAATAAATTTGTGTATAGTGAGAAATAATCTTAACAAGGAACCAAGACCATTGTTATGAACTGAGTAATTCTCACCAAAAATAAGCAAAGAGCAAAAAGTGAAGTATGCACCAAGTTCAGCAATGATTCAGTCATAGTACACAACATTTATTCTGTGCCCGGCACTGTGTACTCCTTCATTTAATTCCATCTAAAAGTCTTTTGATATAAATTCTATTACTGTCATCTGCATTTTAATCCTAATGAGTTACCCTAAATAAAATGTGAACCTCCATCTCTCCCTGTCTCCTGGGCAGAGACAAACCTGGCTCCTGTTTTCTCACCTCCTACCACAAAAGTGCTCTGAAACTGTGGTCTGCAGACCACCTATATCAGGGTCACTTGGCTGTGTCTTTAAAACATAGCTTCTCAGACCCTACAATATTTCTAGTGAATCAGAACCTTTCACAATGAGGCCTGCGAACCCTCATGTTGAACAAGCTCCCTGAGTAATTCCAATGTACATTACAGTCTGTAAACAAATGACTTAGGATCTACATTCCAAAATGCTGTAGAATAAAGAACAGCCCTTCTGGAAGTATTGGGTGTTCCCACTGAACACACGTCAGAATCACACAAAGAGCATTTTCAAAATAAAAACTTTGTCCCACCCAGATGGTACAAATTAGGATCTCTTGGGGGTTATACCTGGCAATATTAATTTTTAACACCAATTCTTTTGGCTCTTAGGCAGCAGTAGGCCACACCCTGATCAGCTGGTGAACATTTTGGAATCACTGGTATAAGTCTCCATCTAGTTCATGTGGTCAAGCTTCTGCAAATTGGATGCTAATACCGGTAAATCAGAATTCATGGTTGCGTAATTTTACAGAAAAAGAAAAGAAACTCTAAGATGTTGTACCTTGCTCTTGAGAGGTTTATTGTCCTGTATGAAAGCAAATACTTAACCCATAACTTTGAAAAAAAATAATAAGTACTCTGGGAAGACATGTAGGTACAAGTGATACAACCTTTAATAATAATCAACTCTTACGTTATTTGGTTGAGTCTCTGAATTCAATGAAAGAAGTTCTTTCATAATTCAAGCTCTAAATATTATACAGGTGACAGCATTTCTGGAACTTTTCATGATTTCCACTCATCGAATGCAAGACATTTTCTCTCATGCAAGAGTCACTCCTAGAATTCCTAGTATGATCTGCTTATAAGGCCCCATGTAACCCAACTCAACAGGATATTCAGATGATAACAAAGAAAAAGTGCGAATCTTGGCAATGAGGTGCCAGTACTGATCGGCTGCCAATTGAGTCATAAACGGACTCACAAAATGAAAGCACAGTGCCATTTTTGAAAAGGTCAGCAACCCAGCTGGCAGGAAGTGCCAAGGAGCCTGGATTAATTTTTTTAATGTCTAAACAACTAATTAAAACATTTAGAAAGGAATCTTGCTCCATACTCTATCAGTGGAACTACAGGTCTCTCTGCAAATATCACAGACAAACCACAGTCTATCAGTATTTGTTGAAGGCCTTTTGTGGAGTATCCTGTAGAGAAAAACCAGACCCAAAGAATTAACAGGCGAAATAAGGCTCCATGTGGCCATAAGATAGCAACAGGACCTGGACAGGGATGACTACATCCAGCCCCCAAACACAGGGTCCTACACACTGACTGCTAGGAAAAAGTCAGAAGGGTCAAAAATCATGGACCCTAAGAACTAGAAGTCTGAACCCATCAGAGCAAGCCGCCTTTTGTGTTTCATCAAGGAGCACAACAAAGGAAACCCAGCTAGGAGGAAAGACATGAGGTCCACTACATACTGGGAGAGGAGGCTTTTTCCTCTTTCAAAACGAGCCCAAGAGTGCAGCAGGTCCTAAAATAATGTCATTTCATTCAACACCATTTTGTTATCATGTTGAGGAGATGCCCCAGGAACTTCTGTTTATATAAATTAGCCTATGGTAAAACTGGCTTTGTTTTACATCACTTCACCACAGTTCCAAGAACCTATCAACAACTTCAGTAAGGACTTACTATATCAATTCTCCAAATAGCAGAGTCAGGCCAACTGGGGAGAATGCAAAATGTGAGAAGTGGAAATGTAATAAAAGCCAAATACATACATGATAGAAACCTTTTCATACGTGATAGAAACCTTTTCCTTTAAGCAGCTCACCAGATGAACCAATATGCCCCATTTCCTCTCTAAAGCCTACAGACAAATGCCAGCACGTCCCACGTGCCTACAGCCGACAGGCTGCTCCCCGGCGTCCCACCACCTCCGCTTCATGCTAACAAGAGGCCCAAACTGTCTACGCCAAGTGGACCTTCTATTACAAGTGCGCAACTTGTTCAAATGTATAAAAACAGTGAAAAAAGTAGAACTAAAAAGCTGTATCTGTAAAAACTAAACTGCATTGAGAGGATATAATGAGTATTTGTTCGTGAGTATATAATGAGTGCTGTGAAATCAGGGATACATTTAACTGTTAAAGAGTGAGAATATTGTCAAAGTCTAGAAAACAGCATTCACATCCTTGCTGTGCTTTAAAGGAAGGACCCGAATGAAGAAAACGGAGATGTTGTGCAGGTTTGGTTTACACAAGGAAGAGAACTCAGAACTCTAACTAGCAGACCCATACTCAGAGGAAAGGCCCAAAAGATGCATGAAAAAGAGAACTTCACTTGGTGTGCAAAAAGTAAAAGAAAAGTTGAACATAATCCCATCACCAAGGGATATTGTCAATAGACAGTATCGCTATTAATATTTTGTCTATATTATTTATTAACATATTTTTAAATAAATTTAAATATAACAACTTAAAAAGCACATATACATATGTGTATATATACGTGTGTGTACACAGATATAGATATGTGGGGGTTTTACTGTTTAAAATGTTGCTTTATATTTTTATTCATTAATAAATCATGAACATCTTCTGATGCCAATAAATATTTATCTACGATACCTTTTTAATAGTCTTGTAGCATTCCATTTTATGAACAGACCACAATTAACTCAGCTAATCCTCTTTTGCTGGACTTTTAAGTCGACCCCCATTTTTACGTTGTAAACATTACTGCCCCCACTGTGCACAGCTTCCACTGTTTCCTTAGGACATATTCTGGTGGCTAATTTGATAGGAGCTCCTAGTTCTGTTCTTTCCAGTTCTCGAAAACACCCATGAGGCTGCAGAATGGACTGTGGAGCAGATCAAAGCAAACTCTGTGCCAGTCAGAGGCAGATGCTTTACTTTTTCTTTAATTACCTACAAAAGGAACATAAGCCCTATTTTCCAAGTACCCTGAGTTCTTAAATTGGTCTTTCTCAGGTACACATCTAAAATTTTGGAGGTTTTTTTTTAAATACAGAATCAGCAAACCAAGTATCATTCCTATTCTGATCTCTTAACATTTCTTGAGTTCCTCCCATGGGGTGTTAATGGCATTTCCACTGTGTGAACGTTTTGTGGATTTGTCCTCAGGAAACTTAAGATGGGCCTGCACACTCATAATTTAAGAGAACATTTGTCATCTTCTTGGCTGCAGAGCATTTCAACCCATTTCTTAAGCCTCATGAGTCCCTCATTTTACCTCTGCAGACACTCGCTCAGCCAAGTAGCCAAACAGCTGAGGTGTGGCAGCACCGTGACCTGGCCAGGGAGGTGCGCCTGCCTGGATCTGCCCCAGCTGCCAAGACAGAATTCTTTCTCGGTGGCGGCCGGCGGTGGTGCCGGTGGTATTCTCAACAGATGATTCTGTGGCATGACTCATTCTGTGATTCTGATGACAAGACCTTTGCTGCTTGCAACGCAGAAGCCTGTTTTTCACAGCAGCTAGACCTCAAAGAGGTACCTTCACCCCTATTATGGCCACTGCAGCATTATTCACAATAGCCAAGACAAGAAAACAACCTAAATGTCTGTCAATGGATGAAGAAAACGTGATATACACAGAAAAATAAATAAACAAAATGTTATTCAGCCATGAGGAAAAAAAAGAAATCCTGTCATTTGCGACATGGATTAAACTTAACAATATCATGCGAAGTGAAATAAGTCAGACAGAGAAAGACGAATACTGTACAATATTACTTATATGTGGAATCTAAAAAATCAAACTCATAAAAGCAGAAACTAGAATGGTAGTTTCCATAAACTGGAGGTTGGGAGAAGTGAGGAAATGTGTGTCAAAGAAAAAAAATCTTCTAGGTAAAAGATGAATAAATTCTGGTGATCTAATGTGTAATAAAATTAATAACATTGTATTATGTACTTGAAAGTTGCTGAGAGAGATTTCAAATGTTCTCACCACAAAAAAAAAGCAATAAATGGTAATTATGAAACATAGTGGAGGTGTGATCTAAAACTAAAGTGGTAATTGTTTTATAATATAGAAGTATAACATGTATGTTAAGCTTTTAAACTGGCACATTATGTGTCAATTATCTCAAAGTTTGAAGAAATGAAAAAAGTTCTCAGAGAGCATTTCGTACACCAGTGTTCATAGCAGTATTATTCACAACAGACAAAAGGTAGGAGCAACCGAGTGTCAAACAGATGAATGTACCATAGGGTATTTTCAGCCTTAGAAAAAGAGGAAATTCTGACACATAATATAACATGAATGGAGCTTGAAGGCATTATGCTCAGTGAAATGAGCCAGTCACGAAGACAAAGAGGGTAGAACAGGCAGAACAGGAGCGCCAAGGGCCAGGGGGAGGGGACAGGGAGTGCTGTTCAGGGACCACAGAGCTTCCGCGACACGAATCCTGGAGCTGGTGGGTGGCGATGGTTGCACAACAACGTGGACGCCACTGAACTGTACATTTGAAGATGGTGGAGAGAGTCAATTTAGGTTGTATGTATACCTATGTGTATGTATTCATATATGAATTTAAATATTTATAAATCTATGTACATATGTAAATATATCGATATAAATTCTCAGTTCCAAGACCAAGCAAAAACAGACCTCAGACCTGATTTAGCTCACAGGCTGCAATTAGCTGACCCTAGATCTAGTCCAGTGATCTCCAGGCAGTGTTCCAAGGAGACCTAGGAAGAAGCTGTACCTACGAAGCTGCCAGGCAGCTCCTGAGAATGGTCCATAGGAGGGCTCTAGGGTGCCACCCTCGCTTCAAACAAAGCAGCTCCTCTCTTACCTGGAGTTCTACAGGCTTGACTTGAAGAAAGGTCTCTAGCGCCTGACCAAATTCAGAAACAATGCCTAAACCACCTTCATCTGCTATAAGACGTAAATCCAAGGACCAGAGACGGCAAGTAAGATGTGCAGCAGAGTGGGCCAGAGATTAAGTCCTGGCACTGTGAGCTCAGTACTTGTCCTCTGCACCGCCCAGCCTCCTCCGGAAGAAGGCCACTCCCCACAGACATGGCAGACTCTGTCTTCCACCAGCAGCTCCACGTAGGCTAATGACTTAGATAGAGCCCAATAAATTCAAATGATTTATTCAGCACTTTTGTGTGTGTACCCAGCAGCCTTCTATGAGAGAAGTACAAGGCAGGATTCTTCTCTGAGGTAGACAGAATAATTATCTCCACACAGATCCCCCACTTCTAGTCCCTGGAATCTGTGAGTATGTTACATGACATGACAAAAAGAGATTTTCCAGCTGTGATTATGGTTAAAGACCTCGCCACAGGGAGATTATCCTGGGTTATACACACGGCCCAATCTAATCATATACATTCTTTAAAGCAAACTGTGCTGGCTGGAGTCAGAGGGAGACGTGCCTACTGAAGAATGGCCAGAAAGTGGGACTTCGCCGGCTCTGACAACGGAGGAAGGGCCTGTGAACCCGGAAATGTGGACAGCTTCTGGAAGCCGAAAAGGCAAGAAAATAGGTTCTTCCTAGAGCCTCCAGAAAGAGTCACAGCCGTGCCAACACGTAATTTAACCCAGTGAGACCTGTGTCAGACTTGCAACTTAAAGCACTGAAAGATAAATTTGAGGGTTTTTAAAGATTTTATTAATTTATTTTTAGAGAGAGGTGAAGGAAAGAGAAACATCAATACGTGGTTGCCTCTCAAACATCCTCTATTGGCCTACAATGTAGGCATGTGCCCTGACTGGGAATTGAACCAGCGACCCTTTGGTTTGCAGGCTGGCACTCAATCCAGTGAGCCACACCAGTCAGGGCAAATTTGAGTTGTTTTAAGCCATGAAATGTGCGGTAATTTATTAAGACAGCCGTAGGAAATGAATGCATGCTCCGATACACTCAGAAAAGTTTATTTACCCTGCAGCAGCTTACTTACCCTGTAGTTAGCTGGGAGCATCTGCTCAACCTCTCCATTAATAAGCATATTGGCCCCTTGGACACCCAGTCCTGCCCAGAAGGTCTGGAAATCAAAACATGAGCCAATCTGGAGCTCTCCCAGGGCAAAAGGAATAACAGAATTAAAAATTAAAACTACATCTGTAAATAACACTGAGCTTTACAAGTATTTCAAAAGGTGAGAGATAAAAATATTATCCATTCAGGATTTCCGGCCCTACATTTCCAACACTTGATGGGCAAAGCCCTGGTCTGGGTCATAATAATGCTAAACACATGGTCTAGTCTCTGTGTGCTTGTGTATGTGCGTCAGACACAGGATAAAGGGTTCAGTTCAGCCAGTGCTTTCACGACACTGATCTGGCACTTCATCCTAAGTCAGAGGTCAGCAAATTACCACCCTCAGGCCAGATCTGACCACTGCCTGATTTTGTAAATAAAGTTTTATTGAAACATTCACCCATTCATTTTTGTAT
The DNA here is from genome assembly GCF_021234435.1 of Artibeus jamaicensis. Classification (NCBI taxonomy): domain Eukaryota; kingdom Metazoa; phylum Chordata; class Mammalia; order Chiroptera; family Phyllostomidae; genus Artibeus; species Artibeus jamaicensis. Next base: position 7,642,692 of record NW_026521738.1, read on the forward strand.
GGCCCATGGCTACCTTCCCACTACAATGACTGAGCTGAATAGTTGTGACAGGCACTGTAAGACCCAAAAAGCCGAAAATATTTGTTATCTGGCTCTTCACATAAGTCGTCTGCTGACCCTATAGATTGGCTGGGGCAGCCACACATAAACTGGATCTCTGAGGAAAATGATCTCTGAGTAAGAAGAGTCCGAGAGCTCACAAATGCCTCCATTCCCCCTACTCCCACCCCACGCAGGCATGACATGAGGGGCCATGTTTGTCTTTCCTTCTGTAGTTGGTTTTATGACTCATGTCTGCTGACCCTGTTCAGTGAGGCTAAGAAAGGCAACCACATAACCCGAGGAAATCCAGCTGTGGCGATCCAGCTACATTTTCCTTTGAGTCAGCCACCCCGGCATGTAAGCAGTCTCATTTGATCCATTTCTTCTAATCCAGAAGTCCCCAACCCTGTCCACCACATTTTTAAAATATTACACTAACGCATTTTTCATTATCCATAAACCACGTTGCCCTGCAGCTCTCCACCTACCGAATCAATGACCTTTGTTGTTTCAGAGAAAGAAGAGGCACAAACGAACCAAGAGATTTTTTTTGCTTGTGTTTTATATTACATTTCTCAAGTCGGAGGTAAACTACTGTCTTAGAATCAGTTTTGTTGAAAGAGAAAAACATTATTTCTATTCAAATATCACTTTTGTGCATAGTAAGAACAAAGCTCAAGGAAGTAAGCACAGAGTTTTAGCACAAGGCACAGTCCAAAGAGCTGAAGAGCACGATGTAGGGGCAACTGCTATCACACAGAGACGCACTCTCCACCCATCTCCTCGCCTGCCAGGCTTGCCAAAAAGCTCAGATAGGTAGAGGGAGAACCCAAAGATATTTAGGCCAATGACTTAATCAATCAATCATACCAAGGTAATAAAACTTCCATAAACGTCCAAATTACAGGTTTCAAGGTCACTAGACTGGCCAACACATGAAGGTGAACGGAGGGTGGTGCACTGGAAAGATGCTCCATGGCCCTTCCCACAGAATCTGTATCTCCTCCGTCTGGCTGTTCATCTGTACCCTTTACTAAATCTATTATAATAAACCAGTATATGCGATATATTTAGGCTGGCGCTTGAATTTCTCCCTTCCTCCAATGCTCCCCAAAATGTGCATGCATTTACATACATGTACACACACAGCCTGTGCAATTCAGAACCAGATCACTAGCAGAGGGAAATGCCTAAGTTGATGGGCCAGAGTTAACATTCCCTTGTTTCCTCACAGGCTACGCCTGACATGGGGATGTCCAAAAGCTCCCTAGTGGCCCTGTGGTGGACATGGGAGAAGGTAGCTGAGAATTTAGAAAGTGTTTGCCTGCTATGTGGCAAGAGAATCCTATAGCAGAGGCTGAAAAGCAGGCCACCATAAGCAAAGGTCTGCTTGGAGTTTCTGGCTAAGCCTCAGAGGGTCTACAGAAGCAAGAGGCAAAACAGAGAGTCCTACACCTAGCAGCAACCACCAGGCATTGTTTACACCCTGCTACACCACGGTGAGACTCACCAACCAAAGACACCTTCCACTAACAATCTGCTATGAAGCAGAAGCCAGCTTCCAAAGGGGAGCTAAGATAAGCTGTACCACAAAGGGGGTCAACAGCAGCCAGCAGAGAGAGACGAGACATGTACAAAACATCCTGCCCCTGGCATGAGAGTGTTATGTAAGCCTTTCCTGTGACAAGATGTCACCCAGGGAGAAGGAGAAGAAGGGCTGAGAAGAGAAAGCCTAAAAAAAGAAGATTAAGTCCACAGAATCTGAGCTTATCTGAAAAATACTGCTTCAAGCCAGAAGAAATCAATTTTACTTAGTTGGCAAATTTAACATCTTTGGGTTACCCTGTATAAGCAAGGGCTCTAAAACAAGATAATAACACAAAATAGTCTCCGTGGTGACAGATATTAACTGGAGTTATTGTAGTGATCACTTGGTAATATAAACTATCAAATCATTATGTTGTATACCTGAAACTAATATATATACACACACATACATACATACGTATGTGTGTGTGTCAATTATATCCCCAAAAATAAAAAGGTCTCCTTATCTTAAGTACTATTTGGGTGTGGTGAGTAGTATCCCACCCCCACTCCTTACCCCCTCCCCTGCCCCACATATATGCTTCGATCCACTTTAACACCAGGAAGGAAGAACTCCCTAGACAAAGAGGAGGAAGGAACACCGATAAATCCAGGGATGGAGAGCATGCCTCCTCACCCCGGTCCTTGGCTCTGACTGTTCTCAAAGCAGGGCAGTGGGTCAAAGGCTTTGGGCCATGTACCTGCCTGCACAGCCATCAGTAAAGCAATGGGGGCGGGGGGCTCTCTACTTCCTTTCACTGAGATTCACTGCTAACACGAGTTTTCTCAGACCAGTGGCCAATTCTACGGGTCCCACAATTTCGGATGAAATCAGCAACTCCCTGTTTCCACAGGATCTACTTTCTTACCTCACCATATAACTACATCAAGTCAGTGCCCCCCTAAGAAGCCACTGATTACAGCATTGTGCCCCCTCCCTGAGGGGACACTTGAAGCAGGGTGCGGGACAGAGGCATGTGGCTGCATAGTTGCAGCATCTCCCTAAAACTGGAATTAATTATCCCTACTTGCTCCTCTGTCCCTCTCAGATCTGCAAAGCGTGGGTCACAGTGACTTTGTTTTTATTGGCCTACCACATATTGAAACCATTCCTGTATATTGATACTGAATCTCTCAGCCAAAACCTTGTGAAAATTACTTACTGTGCAGCACAACAGAACAACTTTCTCAAGTTAAACATCTTGGGATATTTTATCTTTTCAAGTACATACCAAAAGCAATTAAGTTCAAACTATGGAATACGGTCCTTGCCAGTTTCTATTCTTAACACATATGTGTCTGTGTTTATAAGTTCAAAGACCTCTTAAAGGATCAAATCTCTAGCTTTAATTTTTCCTTTGCAAGTGAAAAACTCCTGCACCCTTCCTTAAATCATCTGCAAGAAAGTCTGTGGCGTGAAGCCTCTACCCAGGACATCTCTAAGGTGGCCTGAAAAGGGTGGACCAACAACCTACTGCTGTCCTCCCCTCTCCGGCAGCCCACAGGGCGTAGCCAAACTGCTTGGAAATGAGAAGTTCGCTCGCAAAACTCTGAGCAGGAGAGAAGTACAGCGGCCCTCTGCCAAAGAACCAGTCTGTCCCTTTTCACTACACCGACGACCCAAATCACACTGGTTCGTGGTGGCCTCACTCGTCTTCTGGCTCATTTTCCTCTTCCCTGCCCCAGCTCTTCACATTTAGTCACTCTGATTCCAGAGCATTCTCCCATTACTCTCATGCCTTCCCAGACCCTCAGGCCTTACCCAATGCCTTCATTTCCTCCTTACTTCTCTGAGGGCCACTCATCCCCTCTTTCTATCTCCTCAAACATAAAGGTATTTATCAATGGGATGAGCACCTGCATTTGAATGCTACAACCTGAATGTATGAGAAAACTCCAGAAAACCTGTTACAATTCTCCACAACCCCCACCACAAGTTAATCTTTCAACACTGGTTTTCAAATGATAGTCAAACCTCATTAACCGATATCATATTTGCAAAGTCACTTATTCACTAAAATATATTTGTAACCCTCAAATCAATACTCATTGACACCTCCATGGGCATTTGTGAACATGTGCAGAACAGCCGAAAATTTGAGCTGTCTGATACACATGTTCCCAGCTGAGGTTGAACAACGTGACACTCTGCCTTCTTGTTTCAGCTGTCATATTGCAAACAAGTGTCCTTTTGCAGTGTAAGTGCCACCTTTTTTTGCATTTTTGTAGCTTTGTTGATTTTTCTGTTTAAAACAGCCCCGAAGCATAGTGCTAAAGCACTGCCTAGTTTCCTAAGCACAGGAAGCCTGAGATGTGCCTTATGAAAAAACTACATGCATTCGATAAGCTTCGTTCGAGAATGAGCGATGCTCGTTGTGCTGCTGGCCCTACGTTCAATTCTAATGGATGAATGATAGAGATAAATAAAATGTCCTTAAACAGAAACACCATAAAGCAAGGTTATCTATTAATCAGTTGTGACAGAGCTCAGTCACTAACCCTATATTTCCCTTAAGAGCAATGGTTCAGTATTTGCTAATTCAACATTCACAGTGACTTCATAAAATATGGCTACCATGAATACCAAGACGGACTGTAAATATATGAACAACAGAAAAGTCAAATAAAAATGTTCAACATTATACATTCTGAGCAAAAAACACCATCTTCCTCAGAAGTATATTTTCAGAAATATAATTCAGAGATCGGTGTGTATCCGGTGATGGGGTAGATGCTTCCTCGCTCTCTGACATCAGCCTCGGAAACCCCAACTCCGGACTCTATCCCGAGTGTCTCCCCCGCCCAAAAGCTCCAGGTTCTCTTCTCTGGGAGGCCTTCCGCACTTGCCTCCATTCCCGCAGGAAGCCTGCTAACTTTCTTCAATCCCTCCCTAGCCATTACCCTTATAAAACCACCACTCTAGTCACCATGCACAAAAGAAGTAGATTTTGTTTATACCCATTTATGCTCCTGCCACCTCTGTCTCCACATATATTTCATTGAGCCCATCTCCTCTTTGGTTTGTGAGTTTCCTATTTCCTTCAAAAGGCTCACAGTGTCTGCTCAAGTGCTTTATATTTTCATGTTGATTACATGGAAATGCTCGTGGGCTCCAAACATTCCTGTTCTTACATGGGTGCCTTCATTATTTCATTATTCTCCAGGCAGACTGAAGTATCATCATTTGTCCCTCTTCTGTCCCTCAATCTGGCTTGTAGGTTTAAAGGGAAATCTTTTACTCAAGCACAGCACATGGAAATGTCAAAAGTCATCATATGTTTCAGGTTCTATCATGATATGATCATGGGGACTGATGCAAGATACTCAACATTCTGACCAGGCTATATGTTTGCAACCAGTTACTTGTGGATATAAACAACCCAGACAACCTACTTCTTCATAGGTTCTTTTTTTTTTTCTTTTTTTTTAATTTTTTTTAATTGATTATGCTGTTACAGTTGTTCTATTCCCCCCTTCATTCCCCTCCACCCTACCCCCCATCCCCACCATTACCCCCCTTTAGTTTATGACCATGTGTCTCAAGTCCTTTAGATTCTATATTTCCCATGCTATTCTTGCCCCCCCCATCTATTTTCTATCTACTGTCTATGCTACTTATTTTCTGTACCTTCTCCCCCCTTCTCCTCCTCCCACTCCCCTGTTGCTAACCCTCCTTGAGATCTTCATTTCTATGTTTCCACTCCTGATCTAGCTGTCCTTTTAGTTTGCTTTCGTTTTAGGTGTGGTTGTTAATAACTGTTTGTTGTCCTTTCACTGTTCATGTTTCTTTAACTTCTTTTTCTTAGATAAGTCCCTTTAACATTTCATATAATAAGGGCTTGGTGATGATGAACTCCTTGAATTTGATCTTATCTGAGAAGCACTTTACCTGTCCTTCCATTCTAAATGAAAGTTTTGCTGGATCTATACTGTCTCAAATGCTTTGAATTTGTCCTTCTCCCTCTGTGCTCCTCCCCCGGAGTGCCACTTTGTCTCTCTACTAAGAGTGGCACCTGCTCAAGTCAGACAGGTTTTAAAATCTCAGGTCTTTCTGCAAATACATGAAGAAATTATTTACTTCAGTCCACCTGGGCTGCTATAACAGAATGCCATAGACTGGGCAGTTTATAGATAACAGCTATCTACTCCACACAGCGATGGATGCTGGGAGTCAGAGATCGAATCGCCAACACAGTTAAGTCCTGGTAAGCGCCCACCTCCGGATTCACAGATGACTGTCTTCTCACTGCATCCTCACATGGCAAGAGAAAGAAAGACAAGAGGATACCCTGGGTGTATTTTATAAGGGCACTAATCCCATTAATGAAGGCTCCACCCAATGAGCTCCCAAAGGCCCCATGTCCTATACCATCACACACACTGGGGGTTCAACATGTGAACCTTCAGTTCAGTAACATTCAGTCCATAACGGTACTATAAAATCACCACTGTGTCACCTCTAGTGAATTAAAGTACCCAGGTGCTGAGCATCAGTATCACAAAGAGAAAAAAAGAACCTCAAAATGGAAAAACACAACATCACCTATGAATGACACTTGCCAAATATATCTATTTAGACATATACACACCACGAATCAAACCAAATCTGTAAATCCAACTCCAGTTTACAGGACATACAGTGGACAAAGGAACATGTCAAACTACCTCATGGGGATGCAACCAGCAAGATCCAGACTATGAGGAATTTTACAGGTCAAATAATTTGATTTCTTCAAAAGATTAACAGTAAAGAGGAAAATGAGGTGGAGGGAGAACTCACTGATTTAAACAAAAATTAAAACCTATCAACCAATTGCAACATGTGGACTTTATTTAGTTCTTAGTTCTTTTTCTGGAGTTTTAATCTGTTCTTCTGTTTGGGCCATATTGCTTTGCCTCAGTGCACCTGTTACTTTGGAAGGGGTGGAGCCTTAGGTCCCCGCCAGGGCAGGGCAACCCACTTCCCTCCACTGTGGTGCTGTATGAGGGGGAGGGGTCAGAGAGAGAACAATGCCACTTGCTCAGCTCTCACCACACTTTCAGTCATGTCCCCCACTACCCAAGTAAATTGTGTCCTTCTGGTGCTGATTCCCAGGTGGGTGGGCTTTTGTACGTTCTGGAACCCTGTGGGCCCCTGCAACAGACTGCCCTGTGAGACTGGCAGTTTCTCACACTGCTGCAATCCCCACAGGTTTTTACAGCCAGAGGTTTTGAGGCTGTAGCTTCCCTGCACTGGAACCCAGTGTTGTGCAGTCTGTCTCACTCCCCGGTTGTTCTTCCCGGTTTATTCACACATGAATGTGAGACCACCCAGCCCACCAGCAGCTGCCTTGCTGTGCATCCTCTCCTCCCCAGCTGCCTGTCTCTGCCCCTCCTAGCAGTTTAGATAAATGTTTCTCCTTTAACTCCTTGGTTGTCAGACTTCCATACAGTTCATTTTTCTGGCAGTTCTGGTTGTTTTTGTTTTTAAATTGGTTGTTATCCTTCTTTGATAAGTTCAGAATAGACAGGGTTGTTAAGAATGGTATAGGAAATGGAGTTGCCAAAGAACTTATATATATGACCCATGGACATGAACTAAGAATAAGGGGTAGGAGGACTGTTGGAGGGAATGGGGGGTACCAGGTGTAGGTAGGCCAAGGGAGAAAAGTTGGGACAACTATAATAGCATAACAGATATATATGTGTGTAAAAAAAGAACCCTGAAAGTGGGTCTTGTTTACTCTCCCTGATCTGAGCATCTTGTACACACATGTCAGCCCCATCACCCAAAGAAGTCTCTACAATTCCCTAGTGGCCTCATGTTCTAAGCCAAGCTCATGCCCCATGGCACCCCCACCAGACCGGCCTCCTAGAGCTCTATCATCTGGGTCATCCTTTCAGCCCAACTCTTACACTCTCCAGCACACACACCATGCCCCAAGTGTTGACAGCGACAGAAAATATGGCAGTGTGCGCCTCTGCCTGCTCCTCCAGCTGCCACCTCACCGCATGTCCTCTCCGCCCCAGCTGCCCATCCCCAGCTTGTCTCCGCCCCTCCTACCAGTCTGAATGGATGTTTCTTCTTTAACTCTTTTGTTGTCAGACTTCCATACAGTTCAATTTCCTGGCCATTATGATTATTTTTTGTTCTTATATTTGTTTTGTTCTTCTTTTGGTTGTGCAAGGAGGCAAAGTGTATCTACTTATGCCTCCAGGTTGGCTGGAAGTCTGTGTTATATTTTTCTTAATATAGGAAAAAACTCCTTGACGGCAGGATCTAGTCTCATCTCATTATCACTCCGTCCCAGGTGCTCTCAACAACCACTGGAGTGATTTGTACAGAAGAAACTCTATAAGATTCTTTCTTTGAGCATCTCTATTTCTCTGTGCTTCTTAACATGGATGCTGAAGGCAGAGCCTGAGACAAAGGCAATCATAGCATGTGTGTTGGAGGGGAGAGGAAGAAATATGGGCATGGGCATATTTTATGTGTGGGCATACTTTTGTGTGCAGGCACATGTGTGTATCTGTTCTGCAGGCTGACATCCAGGTGGAATCTTGTTTGGATGGAAAAGGCTATAAGAGATGAGGTAGGTGGATCTAGTCCCACAAAGATAGTCTTGGTGACCTCCATGGAGATTACTGGTGGCCTGACCTGATTTTAGTGTTGAAGGTTCTGTACCCTATGAAACCCCTAGATCGTGGGTGAACCTGGGAGATTGATCACCTTCTGCCAAGCCCAACTTCAGCACCTGAGGTTATATCATCCTTATCCCCTTTTCCTGACTCACTAAGCCACTGTTCATTCACCAGCATAAGCATGTAGTAAATATACCAATTTATTACAGCCTAGGCCACCCTAAACTTTGTAATTCTTTAAAATAATTTCTACTGAGACCAAAGTGTATATTTTAGATCTCATTAGAAATTATTTGGGCAGACTAGAAATATTTTTGATATTTGAGATGCTTCAGAAAAACCTAAGGCAGGTGGAAAATATACTGAGATTATTATGCCGACACCCCTCGAACATGTTGTTGAACAGCAACCTATTTTCTCAATCCACCTTCAACTCACAAATACAGTTAAGGTGAAGAACCTCCTAAAATAATATCAATATGTCATATTTGGCTCTGAGAGCTCTTTTTCAACCAAACATTTTTAAATTCCTTCCATCTTCCTGACTCCATCTTATTCTGATGATTTCAGAAACCATATTCTGAACTTTGGTACTTTGAGGTCAAATTTTTATGCACACAAAGTAATACTAAAATGTTCATAAGTAAAAAACAGCTATACGCAGAACTTTCAAGTCCCCATGATGATTCACTAGGTACCCTTACCATTGGTCTGGTGTTTACAACAGACTCTTCAGTGTGGGAATACGTCCTCCTGCACTTCTACCAGTTCCCACAAGCGAATGACTAAACCCTTGCAACACTTCTTACAGCCTTCCTTTGAGCCCTCTACCATGCCTAATGCTGCAGAGCCAACATCTGAAACAATCATGTACGCACCGATGTGACTGATACCTGAGGACCTATAAAATGTACTGAATTTGGTAAAACATTCAGTTAATATTCTGGGAGTTTCTACATGGTTTGCAGCATGTAAATTGTTCTAAGTAGACTCAAGTGACTGAATTTTTTGCTGGATTAACTGGAGGTTCAGACACCTTCTAAATCCACCATTGCAAGACTCAAAATATGTGACTAAGACTATCCATAAAGTCAGTAGAATCAATTATTTCTTAACGGGAGGAAAACCTTAAACTGTCCCTTCACATGGGCTGAACCATCAGTCGAACATGCTACATAACTTCTCATAGAAATATGATTTGATATGAGACCATCTGTAACCGTCTGGAACATATTTTTCCCAGGACTTTACTTCAAGCTCTCTATAAATATCAGATGTTCTCCACAGAATCTGTGACATGTCTTAGGATTCTTGAATAAACATCAGTTATGCCTCTGTCTTGAATAGTGTCAATCTGAATTGAAAATCTGCCAGCCTTCTTAACATCACCATGAGCAGACTTCTTAATTAATCTGCCGATACTGTGAACAGACATATTAAAATTAGAGTTGTATGAGCTGATCTTCCACTTAGTTTAGAAACTCACTTTAGTTTCCAATGATTCAAGATGTGTTTGAGCAAGCAACTATCTCAGAAATACATGCTAGAGTTTTATCTCACTACTTGCATTTGCCACAGCACATTTTTGTCCCATGACAATTGACAGAGTCCTTTACCAATGGCCTTAAGTCTATTAATCACGCAAAATAAAAATATTTCAGCAAAAGTTGTTCTATTGTCATGTACATTTGATTATAAAAATGGGATTAATAGTACTTACCAATTGTGAAGTCTTCATCTCATACCAGTCTCTCGGACATGAACCAAAAAAAACAAAATCTATTTAAGTTAAACTACCTCAGATATATGCACAAAAATGTATGTACAAAGATATTTTTCTCAAAGTTGCTTAGCAATTCTAAATATTTGGAAAGACTTTTGTCATGTAAAATAATTAAATTATTCATAGTATATCTCTAAAAGAAATGCTATACTAAATGCTATACTAAAATTAATGTGGCAAAGTATTTTATTTACATAAAAAGATAGCCCACTACTATTAAGCTGGGAAAATGAAATTTAAAAGATAGTATAGTTTACTAGAACGGTGTTCAACATTTTTTTCATTACATATATCTACAGTTGCATGGATACAAGTCTGAATAGATATATACACCAAACAGTAAGAGTGCTTTTCTCTGGATGGTGGAATTATGGCTAAATTTTATTTCCCAGCTCTTCTTTATGCCACCACCGCTAAGCTGTGACCTATACATGCCCGGGACAGAAAGGCGCAGAGCCTCAGGTATAAAAGCAATGGAGAGAGGGTGATCGCAGGTTAACTGACTCCCAGAGACAGAAGGCTCTGCAGTGGGACCTGAGAATTTGCAGTTCTAACTAGCTTCCAGGTAATACCAAAGCGGCTGGTCTAAGAACTACACTTTAAGTAGCAGTGGCCTCAAGTTTCCCTTGACCCCAGCACTCATAAACCACTTTCCTCCACTTGCACTGTCTTCTACTGGTAATTAGAGTGAGTGAGTGAGTGTCTCCTGATTCTTCCACTAGAGAGAATACAAGCTCCTAGAGTAGGGAAGGTCCATGGCTCCTGGCCCCAGGTGGGAAGGGCCTTCCAAACAGCAAGTAATCAACACACATTTGTTGAAAAAATTAATGGGGAGACTTTCAGACATGGTGGGAGGGTGTTGAGAAAGATCTGTGGCATCCACCACTTCTCATGTGGTACCATGACATCATAAACTGCTTCAACCATGTGTGGGCCAGAACCTCTGGCAGCAGGCCTGCACATTTATTAGCTCCCCAGGTAGTTATGCTCACTGAAGTTCAAAAACCTGCCGGGGGAATCAGAAGAAAGGGAGGCTTCTGTGACTTGGTTAGGTGAGGCAAGTCCCCAGAGAAACGTGAGAATGCTTTCAGGGACCTTTATCACACTGTAACCCATTAATCATTAGTACTTGAGTACGAATTAGTGCCTCCAATCAACATGGAGAAGAGAAAATGGACACAAAGTATGATTTGATAAAAGAAACGTTTTTAAAGGTCCAGAGCAGAGCTGAGAATCAACTTGAGGACTAGATGCCCTTTTCCAAGAAAGCTGGGAAAGAAGTGTATCATACTTCTTGCTTTCAAGCAGTACAATCCCAAAATAGAGAGAAGGGAGAGGAGAGGGGAGGGGAGAATTGACCCTACTTCCCAATAGACTTGTAAGCAAGCTCCAAATTAGAAGTCAAGAAAGCTGGACTTGGAACATTTGATGGATTTGTTCCTTCCCATGTGCTACTGTTCCTCGCTGCATTTGCCAAGACCTAGAATGTCAGGATCTTATAAAAGACATTTTGAGAGGCCATAACACTTCCTGCTCTTATTTCAACATGAGGCCCTCCATTAAACCGAAACTAATTCTTATGACAAGTTACAAACCACTGGCAAAAATAATGAAGAAACACTAACACCACTTACAGTGGGAGAAGACTTAAGGGAGTGCCTATGACAAAGGCCCCATTATCCTCCCAAGTCTCCTGATGTGCCCAGTTCTGGGCAGGCAGTCTCCCTAAGGGCAGCAGAACAAGGCAGAAAGCAGAATTTCTACTGTGGCAGTGGTTTACGCTTCTAGCAGATGGTTCTGCCTACTTGGCCAACATTTTAATAGAATTTTCTTTACATCAGGATGAGGGAGGGGGAAGAACATAGACTCAGAGTCAAAAGTCCAGGGTTCTGTATCTCAGTTTATCAAAAATGAGATGGGTTGAACAGGTTAGTTCATCTCTCTGAGTCCCAGTGTGTGTACATATTTGTGTACATCAGTGCTTGGGTGTGTGCATATAACAATAAATTGGTAACTTCAAAACGTCGTTTGAACACACCTACTGTCGGGGTGACGCCCACCTCTCCGGTTATCTATTTTCAGGCATTGCTAGCTGTTTCTTTGCTAGAAAAAGATGAGTTCAGGAACACAGGTGTGACGGAAGGAATGAGGACAGTGGAGGATGATGTTTCCACATCAGTCCCTCCACTCTCACTTGGAGTAAGAGTGTCCGCCTGCATATGGTAGGGAATGATCTGCCAAAACAATGAGGCCTCAGTGGCAAAATACATGAAGCCTGTCTCCTGAACCCCAGTGAGATGCCCTCAGGGGATCTCAGAAACAACAGAGGACTGAATCCTGAAGCAAGCTCCAGAGACTCCAGTTATGCCTGAGCACCTCCAGAGTTGGGTCATTCCTCTGAATAAGATTCCCTCCTACTCACTGGTGGACAAGGCCAGAGAGCATACAGTGGGAATAAGACCTCTCCTGCCAATAGGACAGGGCCAATATGAGGCTCAAAGCAGTTAATGTGTGGGCAAGTAACTTGTAAAAACCAAAGGAGATTTAGAGATATAAGGCAGGGACTGCTTTCTTTGCTTGCTCAGTATGAGGTCAACAGCCAAAAGATCATAGAGCTCAGATGGCAACAGCAGACTGAACCCTCAGAGCCCAGGGTGGCTTCATCTAAAAGCATCATTAGGAAGGTGGTTGAAGGTTCTTTTACTTGCCAAAAAAGTCTTCAAACTGTTTCTAAGGTGCTGATTTGACCCTCTGCATATTGTGAATTCAATCAGTCTCTTCCTAGCTTAGCGCCCTCTATATATATACAAAACAGTACAGTTTGAATACCCTCTAGACCCTTCAAAGAAGCACATTCAAAACTAAACTTTCCTCTCTTTACTCATAAGTTTTAATTACCATTAAATGCACACATCTGTACCCCCAGACTCTTAAGTTCCTTAAAGACAATGACCATATCTTAGATGACTTTGTATCCCCCATGGAAAAATAGTAGATTCTCAATAGTGGTTGGTTGCATTGAAATAAAGTGTTCAGTACTAGGGATAGGTAGTTGCTATAACAAATGCCAAAATCTCAGGGACTTAAGATAGTACCAGCTTTTTTTTGTGAGCACTAGAGACCCCAATATGGATGTTCCTGACTAGCAAGCAGCTTTTTGCATGCTCATTTGAGACCCGGGGTAATTCCATTTCATAACTCTGCCCTCCTCTAGGGTCTTTCAAGTCTTTTGCATTCAGCCCACAGATTTTGTGTGTGTGTGTGTGTGTGTGTGTGTGTGTGTGTGAGAGAGAGAGAGAGAGAGAGAGAGAAAATGTATTTTGCCTGAAAAGTCCTATTTTTGCCTATTTCCTTGGTGTAGTTATTAATAACACCCTTTTTCACTCTCAAAAGTGTCCAAGTTTTGAGGATAAATTATGTTGTTACTGTACTCGTAAACCATTTCATGAACTGTGAGCCCACCATAAAGATTCTTATATTTTTACCTTGGGCAACTGAGAATCTGAGAGTAAACACTACAACATAAAGAATTAAAAATGAAGAATGGCATATTCCATTTTACTTGACCACCATCTACGTTACTGTGCAGGCAGGCAGATATATTCTTTGAACTTTAAAATGAACTTCAGAAAAACCATGGCCTTACACCTCCTCTGCTTTGTGTCAGAGTAGTGCCCTAAACTGAAAAACCAGTATCTGATGCTGAAAAGCAGAGGTTTTATACTCCAGCCATCACTGAAGCTCCGCTTTCCAGGAAAAGACTGACATCTTCAGATCAGCCAGTTTTCCTTTCCAAAAACCAACCAATGGAAAACACCCACAATCCAATCAAAAACCCCATAGTTACAGCATCAAAAACATGATCAACTGGAAAGTCAAGAAATTTCTTCCCAGTGGTGAACTGCCACCCAGCTTTAAAAATAAAAGGCTTTAATTCTGGAATTATAATTGGAGAGACAGGAAGCAGCCTCCTTTATTTACTTTTGCTAATAGTCTTTCATAATGTAATAAATAAATACAAGAATTTTGTTGATGTTGATTAGTAATTTATTTATTTTTAGAGTAGAGAAAAACCAATGCAGTAATTACTTGCTATTCACATATCTACAAAAAATATAGGTGCTTGGAACATAGCACACATTATCATTGCATAATCTGTAACTATACACTCTTATAACAAGCTGAAACACAGGTCTAACATTTTGGTTAGACCTATAAGAAAAAAATACTACACACTGGAACAGGACAGTTTGTGGTAAGGAAAGATGAACTTTCCAATTAGAAAGTTTTTAAAAATTTTGGGAGGGGAGGTGTTTTTTCTTTTTCTATTGAATTTATTGGTATGACATTAGTTAATAAAATCATGTAGGTTTCAAGAGTACAACTCTATAATACATCATCTGTATATTGTATTGTATGTTCACCACCCCAAGTCAAGTCTCCTTTCACCACAATTGACCCCCCTTTACCCCCTTCTACCTCCTCCCACCCCCCTTTCCCACTGGTAATCACCATCTTGTCTGTTCACATGAGTTTGGGGGTTTTTTTTGTTTAATCCCATCACTTTTTTCACCCACCCCCATAACCTACCCTTCCTCTAACAGCTGTCAGTCTGTTCTCTGTATCTATAAGTCTGTTTCTATGGTTTATTTATTTTGTTCATTATATTCTACATATAAGTGAAATTATATGGTACCTGTCTTTATCTGACTGGCTTAGTTCACTTAGTATAATAGGTTCCAGGTCCATCTATGCTGTTGCAAAGTGTAAGATTTTCTTTCTTTTTTTTTTTTTTTGGTTGAGTAATATTCTATTGTATACAAGGCCTGTCCTGGAAGTATCTAGCCATATAATATGAAAAAGAGAGACATTTATGAAGATACAAGAAACACTGTACATAGGACAATGATTTCTCAGTCCCCTTCAAAGTAGGCACCGTGGGACCTCACACAGCTCCCCAAACACCGTCAGCTGCCCTGTCATATTTTCCTTAATCTCATGGATAGTCTGAAATCTCTTCCCTTTCAAAGGTGATTTTATTTTTGGGAGAAGCCAGAAGTCTCAGGTTGCCAAATCTGAGCTGTAGGGGAGCTGAGTCACCTGGGTAATTTGATGTTTTGCCAAACCCCCCTCCATGAGACATGATGCATGAGCAGGCATGTTGTTTCAATGAAGCTGCCAATCACCAGTTGTCCATAGCTGCAGACACTTGGGATGCTTCCAAATCTTGGCTGTTGTAAATAACACTGAAAATGAACATAGGAGCACATACATCCTTTTGAATTAGTGTTTAGGGTTTCTTTGGATATATTCCCAGAAGTGGAATCACAAGATCATGCAGTTCCACTTTTTAATTTTTGGAGGGTAACTCCATACTGTTTTCCACATGGCTATACCAATCTGCATTTCCCACCAATAGTGCAAGAGAGCTCCCTTCTCTCCACATCCTCACCAATACTTGTTTGTTGATTTATTGATGATAGCCAGTCTAGCAGGTGTGAGATCTCATTGTGGTTTTAATGTGAATTTCTCTGATGAGTACTGACACTGAGCATCTTTTCGTATGTTTTTGGCCATCTATACAACCTCTTTGGATAAGTGTCTATTCAGGTTCCTTGCCCACTTTCTAATTGGATTGTTTTCTTGGTGTTGAGTTGTATTAAGTTCTTTATAAATTTTGGATATTAACTGCTTATCTGATATATCACTGGTGAATATGTTCTCCCATTCTTTGCATTGTCTTTTCATTTTGTTGATGGTTTCCTTTGCTGTGCAAAAATTTTTTAGTTTGATGTGGTCCCATTTATTTTTTTTTTTGGTTGTGGGGTTTTCGTTTTTGTTTTTGTTTTTGTTTTTTGGCTCAGTCCACTGAGCTACACCAGCCAGGGCTTGTTGTGGTTTTTTGTTTGTTTTTGTTTCTGTGACCCAAGGAGCTATAGCAGGAAAAATACTGCTACGAGAAATGTCCAAGATTTTACTGCCTATGTTTTCTTCTAGGATTTTTATGGTTTGAGTCTAAGATTTAAGTCTTTAATCCATTTTGAGTTTATTCTTGTGTCTGGTATAAAAGATAGTCTAGTTTCATTTTTTTGTATGTATCTGCCTAGTTTTCCCAACACCATTTAGTGAATAGACTGTCTTTACCCCATTGTATGTCCTTTCTCCCTTTATCAAATATTAATTGACCATCAAGATGTGGGTTTACTTCTGGACTCTCTATTCTGTTCCATTGATCTATATGTCTGTTTTTATTTCATAGCTGTTTGATTACTGTGGCCTTATAGTATAGTTTGGTATCAGGAACATGATACCCCAAACTTTCTCAATATTGCTGAGGCTATTCAGTGTCTTTTGTGGTTCTATATAAATTCTTAGAATATCTGCTCTAGTTTTGTAAGATATGTCATTGGCATTTTAATAGGAATTGTATTGAATCCATAGATTGCTTTGCATAGCATGAACATTTTAATGCTATTAATCTTTCCTATCCATGAACACAGTAGATACTTCCACTTATCTTCCTTAATTTCTTTCTTCAGTATCTCATAATTTTCCAAGTACAGGTCATTTACCTCCTTGGTTAAATTTACTCCTAGGTACCTTATCTTTTTTGTTGCAATTGTAAATAGGACTGCTTTCTTATTTTCTCTTTTAGATAGTTCATCACTGGTATATAAAATGCCACCAATTTCTGAATATTAATTTTGTACGTTGCTACTTTACTGAATTCGTTAATCAGTTCTCATAGGGTTTTTTGGTGGAGTCTTTAGGATTTTCTATGTACAGTATCATGTCATCGGCAAATGATGACAGTTTCACTTCTTCCTTTCCAATCTGGATGCCTTTTATTTCTTCTTGTCTGATTGCTGCGACCAGGATTTCCAGTACTAGGTGGAATAAGAGTGATGAAAGCAAACATCCCTGTCTTGTTCCTGATCTTATGGGAAATGCTTTTAGATTTTACCGACTAAGTATGATGTTGCCTGTGGGTTTGTCACATATAGCCTTTACTATGTTAAGGTAGGAGAATGTTTAAACGACTTATGAGCAAAGAGTTTTCAAGAACCCAAGAGAATTTCATAAGACAAAGATATACATGACAAGTAATAGAAAGCTAGATAAAAATAACCTAAAGTCCTCTGTTAGACTACACTCTTATAACTTAGTTTGAGCAACTTGAAATTATACAGGAATCTCTTTGTATAAGACAAAAACAGTCTGCAATTCAACTTCACCAATTCAGACTTATTTTCCATGTCAATTTGTCCAAATGAAAGAGGCTTTGCCAAAAATATAGAGGATTTCCCCATATAACACCTTCTCCAGTTGAGCCTTGTGAAAATATTGCTAAGAGGAATATCTGATCAAATGCTTAAGCATTAGCCATGTGCAAGAAAAGCCATTAAATGAATGAACCTTCTGTGAATTAAATTGATTTTCTAGAAGATGAAAACAAAATTGAATCCAAGAATAAACTATCTTAAAATCACATTAGATGAGTAAAACATAAAATATTTTCTCACCAGGGCTGTAAAAATTAAATTAGCAAAACGAGGAAATAAATGCTTTTGGGTTCCAAGCAGTTCCATTTATAAGGACAATAGCTCCTATGAAGGTACCAAAACTCTAAAAGAAACTGTAATTGTTTCTTTGGATGATGCTTTGTGTAATGAAAGGAAAGCCAGATTTTTC
Organism: Artibeus jamaicensis; assembly: GCF_021234435.1. Lineage (NCBI taxonomy): Eukaryota > Metazoa > Chordata > Mammalia > Chiroptera > Phyllostomidae > Artibeus > Artibeus jamaicensis. Next base: position 7,660,417 of record NW_026521738.1, read on the forward strand.
TCCAAGTAACTTACCAGGAAGAGGATACTCATACTCAACGGCAGCTCCCATGGGTGAGAAAGAATTGAGAGGTAACCAGAAGTTCAAGGAAATCCATATTTGACCCCAAAAGAGCTTATAAGGGGGAGTTGGCTTCCTAGTGAGAAGAGGGTGGGCAGACTGCTAGTCCTCCCCAGGTGTCGCCAATTTTTCTTGGGTTTCAGTTGTTTCTGCGCACTCCTGCTTCTCTTACGGGCTGAGCCAGCATGCTGCTCTGGCCCCAGCAGCCTTTGTCAGCAGACTGAGTCATATCACGCCATGATATCTGCAGAAAAATATCTGTTGTGCCCAGATCTGTGTGTTATTAGCCAGGTAAGTACAGGAGCTGTTATAATGACTAGATTCAGATTTCAGAAGCCTGACACAATTTTAAAAGTCCAGATCCCTCTTTGCCAAGTGGTGACTCAGGGATCTGGGCTCTTTTTATCCTAAGATTCTACCATCTTCCAGCCAACTGAATGGGAAGCAGAGGGCAGTCTCACTATGCACGATCACTCAGTAAGTTTATAACCAGCCTAAAAGTGGCACATACCATTTCACTGACCAGAATTCAGTAACATGATTCATCTAGATGCAAGGGAGGTTGGAAATGTAGCTTTGCTTTGTACTCAGGAAAGAGAAAAGAACTGAATACTGGTGAATTCCAGCAATTTCCACCCACTTAGTCAGAAAATATTTTTAATCTATTTTGCATGTCAGGTACTCTTTCAAGGACCAGGGTAAATGGTGAGCAGTACATTGAACTTAAGTAATCACAGGCTGGCAAAAGAGAAAAATGGGTAAATTAATAATTATAATATAACATAACAGGAGCATTACAGAATGCTGAAGGAACTCAGAAAAGCAGCAAGTTCAGGAAAGCTTCAGGTAGATTTGAATTGAGTCTTAATGAAGGGTTACAATAGCTAATATTCTTTGATCACTCACTCAGCACTGTTCTACATGCTTTCCATGTATTAACTCATTTAATCATCACAATTCTAAAAGGCAGGTATAATTATACCCACAGGTGAGAAAACTGAAGTACAGAGAGGTTAAATCACTTGCTCAGGATCTCAGTGTTTGCTAGTAATAGAGGCAATATTTCGGTCCAGGTAGTCTATCTCCTGAAAACGGCTCTTAACCACCATACTATACAAGAAGCAGTAGTTCACCAGGAAGGACAGGGGCCCTCTCTAAATTCTGTTTAGACAGAGAGAATTAGAAAGTCTGAAGAAACATGCTGATAAGGTCTAACTACACCCTTACCACCTCTGCCATACAGCTATGGGTCTCAAAGATGGAGTGAAAGCCTGTAACCAGGTTACCACTGCAAGGATGGGAGGATGTTAGGATAATAGGGAAATGGGCCAGACTGGAGTAAGGAACCTGGAGCTGAATAGTAGACATCCCTCTAAGGTAAAGCCAGTAGCCAAGGATGGTAGCAAAAGAGGGTAATTCACTCCATAAAATTTTATTAAGATCTTATTAGGTTCAACACATGTCAATCCAAGTTGAAGTTGACCAACAATCAGAAGCTAGAGGTAGAGCACTGTGCCATCTCCCAGGGCTGTGCAGATTGTCACTGCTGCAAAAAAAGAAACCAGTGGTCCGTACCTGATTCCCTAGGAATTCTGCACCCCTGCTGAGCCTCTATAATATCAGTTTCTCACCACTGCCTGGATCCCACTCTGACCACATGCTAGCCTCCTATGTGCAGTAGAGTTGTGCAGTGCGCACCCGCACCATTGTTTTCTCCTTCCCAGACACACAGGAAGTCCCCAGTCCCCAGCTCCTTTGCAGTTAAATAGGCCCACAAAACTAGTCATAGCCAGAAAATGTGTGCAAAAGTGGTATGTTTCTTCTGGGACACAATATAAAGAATTGATCTCTAGTCCTTTACCTTGACAATCCTGGAAGCCTGACAAGTTGAGATGGAAGCCTGACAAGATAAAGGAACTGCTGCCCAGACAATCACCTATCCCATGCTGAACTTTATAAAAGCAAGAAATTAGCATTTTTTGCCTTAATCCCCTGAGATTTCTGGGTCTATCTACGAATGCAGCATAACCTGGTTGGTGTAGAGATAGTACATCATATTTCAAGCCTGTGCCCATCACTGGTTTTGTTTCTACTTCTGTTTCAACCCTGAAACTCTTGCCAACCTCACTCTGTTATTGAGCCAAGATTAAATTTCCTAAATCTAGTCCAATAGTATGCACATGTAGTGACTTCTTAAGTCAGTCATTAATTTTCCCATTTTTTAATGAAGCTATAATCTAAACTCCTTGACTACCACTTGGAATCTATTGTCCAAATTTGGTGTCAGAATGGCCAGAGCCTGAGCTATTTCCTGACACATCTGCCCACTCTAAGTAGAAATTTAACAAGTTGAACTTTCCAGTAATGAGGCTTGACAACCTCACCACCACCAGAAGCAGTGGCAGCAGCAGCCGTCAGGCCAGGAGAAAGGCTGCTAACTTCCTCTCTGAAGTGCTGATTAAGCTTCCTGTGAATGGCCTGCTCCAGGAGGGACTCCTACTTATCATTTCTCATCTGCACCCATCACACCCACCACACACACACACACACCAACATCAACATTTCCAAAAGAATATGAGTTCCGTGTTGATGCCCCCGTATTATGAGAAAGCTACATTCAAGAAGTATTAGGTATAGATTCAATCAGAATTAGAGAACAATGTCTTTTGGTAAACTCCAACTTGTTTAGGTCATTTCCTTGAATGGAGATGTACACACTTCTATAATTCTACCTTCAACTTGATGACTATAACTTTCAGACAAAGCACAGGGGGGAAATTTGTCTTTTATTCTCTAACGCCAGTTGGGCAGTCAGATACCAGACCTAAGCAGACAGGACAATATGCTTCTCTTCACAACGGTTACTTTGAGAAACACACAGTGAACTGGCCTTAGCAGGAGAACAAGCTCAGAGAACTGGGCTCAAAAAGCACACACACACATAAAAAGCACAAATTGTTTAACTGCCTAAAATGACATGAAATTACTGAGGTAAATTTTTTAAGGACCAATATTACTTAAGATGACAATACTCCTTGCTTGATTAATTTAAATATTTTCAAATGTTACTTGTGTAACATTTCATTTTTTTAGGGTACAAATCCAAAATACAAATAATTAGCATTTTCCCAGTCATAAGTCTTGAATTCCTCCCATTTCTCTTCATCCTCTGAACTCCTGCTCCCCCTCCCATTCCCAGAACCTTCTTCCCAGACTGATAATGCAATCTGAAAGTGCAGGTAACAGATTACCATGCAATTATTGGTATATTATATATCTTCTAAGAATGATGTTTTACATTTGCTTCCACTTTGTAAACATAAATATAAATAAAGATTTTATATGTAATCCTTAATTATTATTTATAAATATTTATCTAGGTACAAAAACAAATGTACATTAACTGGTTTAAGTATTCGCCCCCAACCTTTTTCCACTCTGGCTTTCCTGTTTTGATCACTCACTGGACTGTCAACCATCTCTTGTTCACCTGGAATTTACCTTAAGTGCTTTTTTCAACAGAAACAAATAAGTAAAATCTTGCCCAGAAAAACTGCTAATCACAGAAAAATTTTAAAACCTCACCTCTCAGAAAGTGTATTTTATTACTTTCACACATCAAAGACAACTTGGCTGGGTATAAAATTTTTTAATCACAGCTTTCTACAAACAAAAACTCTAAAGATATTGCTTTGGTATGGTGATCAGAGTATTACAATTCTGGATGATTTTATCTTTCCTCTTTCAGCATTTTGGCATTATTTATTTGTTCCTCACTGAACATGTTGTTGTAATAAAAAAAGATATAAAAGAACAAATAAACAGATTTGTGATGAGTGATTATTCCATTCCCACATTTTGCAAGATATTGAAAAGCATGCCAATAATTGCTGTTGTCAAGGAGAGAACTCAGCTGTAAGTCACATATAAACTACTGATGATATAAATGAGTAACAATACTACACAATAATTTTACAATTAGCAAAAAAATCAACAATGGGATTTAATATCATTTTTTTAAGAAAGGAAAATTGCATCTGAAAGTACAGCATAGGAAACAGAATAGCCAAAGAACACATATGCATGACCCGTGGACATGGACAACAGTGTGGGGACTGCCTGAGGGAGTGGGGGAGCCCTGGGTGGAGGGGGACCAAAGGGGAAAAGCTGAGACAACTGTAATAGCATAAACAATAAAATGTAATGTAAAAATAAAATCAAATAAACCAAAAAATGGAATACATAATGAAATGAAAACATCAGAAGTCCGAACCTCTCTAGGTCTTCCACAAGGCAAGATTATGAGACCTCGAGGCCACAGGGTCTTGCAACAATTAAACTCTATAAAAACTTTCCTTAGGCCACACAAATATATTACCTCTTCAGAAAAACAAGAAGAACCCACCCCCTCCCCCAAAAAGGGAGAGTTCAAGACTGAGTATACTTTGGAGGATGTCAGATGGCAAAAGACACAGTTGTTAAAAATAAACTATCCAGGTTCAGGCAACCTGAGTTCAAGTCTGACTCTACCACAAACTTTTTGTAAGTGACCCTGAAATACTCAATTCCTGTTTGGAATTGTGGTAGAATTGCAAATTTCTCTTGTGCAAAATTAGGATAAGAATAACATCCCCATCATGGGATTGTTATGAGTTAAAATAAAATACAGTGTCTTGTATATAAGAAGTGTGAACCAAGTGTTTAGAATGAACAAATGAGCCACACAAAACAAAGTTACCGAATGACCTCCATTATTTGATATGTCCCCAGATACATCTTATGACCATCAAGGTGAGCAGGGCAGGCAGTCTTACCGTAACCCCAAACAAGTAAGGCAAACTGAGGAGAGATGATGAAAACTGGCTCAAGCTGGGGGACTTGCTGGAACCAGAACTAGAGCCAGCTCCTCTGGCCCACTGTGCTGTTCCCTACCTACATCCAGTCTCCAACCAGCCCTGCCATTGAACCTGGTCTGAACCACTGCAGATCTTGTTACGCAGCACCAGGTGAAGCTGCCCTTAGTCTGAAAAGTAAATACGGGCATACCTCATTTTATTGCGCTTTGCTCGATTATGTTTCACAGATGTTGCTTTTTTTTTTTAGCACAAATTGAAAGCAAGGCCCTTTACCAAGTGAAAGAAAACAACTTGCTTTATTGCTGTACTTATTGCTGTTCTGCACTGATCTGGAATGGAACCCATGATACCTTCCAAGAATGCCTAGAGAAAGAGCCCTTAAAACAAACATCTCCTATGCAATAAGGGAATCCTACTCTTTTAAAAATATTGTTTGTCAGGGCACCCAAGGCATTTTGTTTATTCTTCTACCTAGAAATTGTAGATTTCCCAACTTACTTCCTTTCCAGAGGAAGTAGGGCCAAACACACAACTAGGAACTCACATTAAGATCCTACATTGCTATTTAAAGCAATTAGAAAGAAGTCAAGAAGCAGTTTTTCATTTCACCTAGCACCTGACTGGAGAGCTAGTCTGTCTCAGTTCTAAGCTCACACAATTAATTTGTTGACACAATTAATCTGAATGAAAAAGAAGATGTTTACTCTCATGCCCACTAACCAATATTAGGAAAGCCTGTGAGGCTCAATACCCTGGGGTGTCCTCCGAAGAACCTCTAAAAGGGAGGGGACCATAAAAACACAGGCTACAAAGGCTCCTCCACCTTCCAGCACACATGACTTAGTCTCTACAAGCAAAGTGTTCTCACCTACACGATAGAGGTAATAGTACCAACCTTGTAAGGTTGTTCTAAGAATTAAATAAGAACATAGAGCTAATGCACTTAGCACAGTGCCCTATATGTCTATTATGGGCTCCACTATCACAGCCAGGCAAGAATAAAGACCCCTATGCTCAAGTAGGGGTAACCATAAATGCTGCCATATCAAGCTATGTACAAAGTAATTGTGCTAGTCCTGATGGTTTACATCTGTTTACCTGAAGAACTTCCTGTGTCATAATATATAATAGGCTATTTGCACATTCCCAGCATCAGCTCGTTTCATTGTTTTTGAAAAGCCCCTAAATCTTTGTCATGGCAGCCCTGAATCTTGCCCCTGTGATGAAGCATTTTCTTGTACGTCTGCTGTCTAGCTAACTTTTAACCTTTATTAGTCAAAGCCATACAGTTTAAGTTTGTTTGCTTCTATATTTTACTAGGGATGCAACTGGAGAAATAGCTGTGTTGATGGCCTGCTGACTTTTAAGCACTAGAAATCTCTGTTTGCCCCAGAGAGGCTAGGATCCCTCAGAATTCCAGGCACAAAGGAAATAACAGATCGTTCCCAGGGCCAAGGGGAGCCCCTTCTGGCCTGAGGTGTGAGAAGCTCCCACGAATGTCAAGGAGGAACCATCTCACTTGGCCCAGCTAGAACTGGCTAGCTCTGACCTTCAGCGGAAGGAGCAGCAGGGGAGGCAGGCAGGCTGAGCTTAGTGCTGGCTGCCTGTGAGCACCAGGTCTCCAGGCCCAGGTGCCCTCTACTCTGGGGTATCTCACAGCTCCTGGAACCCACTCCAGGTGCACAGCAGTAGAGCTGACAGTTCTACTGTCCTCACCTCCTCCTGATTTTAGGAATAGGATAAAGCTGCCATCGGGATCTGTTTGTTCTGCCATTGAACAACTTCTCCTCCTGCTCCCCTCCCAAAGCTGGCATTATTCTCAGCACAGAATTGATGATCGAAAATGGATTAAGCAAATGCTGTGATTGGGTAATATAATCACCCCTTCACCCTTCAGAATCCACAGGAGACTGGTTCCAGGACCCCTGCAGCTACTCAAGTCCCTTTATAAAATGGTACAGAATAATGCATAGTACCTGAAAAGGGGTATTACCCAACAGACAGTCCACTGACAGCCAACAAACCAAGTGAAGAGATTCACACTGCCACTTCTGCTTCCCTGTGACCTTGGCAATTTGGAGGGGGACTTTGTAAGCATCCCATTTCTCTCTTTCCTGTACCTCTGCTCATATGCTCCCTAGACTTACACCCCCCGCACCCTGTATATCCTTATCTCCCTTTCTAAATAAATCCTGAAAGTATGACATTATAGAAAAACTCAAAAAATAGAAATACAATGCTAATCACAGACACTTCATAATACATTTATAAAATAATACTTCATATGTGAACCCATTGGATGTGAGGTGCATCCACAGTAATAAAAAAAAAAAATCTAACTCAAAGACCCAGAGCGAATATAAAAGGATTGGAAAATTCATACTGCTTCTTACGAGAGCAGGATTGAAGGCCTTATGTCATATATTTCTCTGTTCGACTTTTGTCAGAACAGCTTACAACCTGGAAGCAGTCACACAGTGGAATGCTACACCAAGCCAGAGATAATATCCATCTGTGTGTATGTGTGTGTGTTGTTTCTTTTCTTTTGGCAGTGAGATAAAGGGAGATACCAGTGCCTACCATTCGGGAGCCCATTATGGTGAATGGATTCTTGATAAGCAGAGAATCTTCCTTCCCCCCGGCCCTCATGCTATCGAATCACAGAACAAAGGGAGGAGGCTCCATCCTTTACTTTCATTCACTGGGGCAAGGATTCTGCCACTCCTTACCCACTATCTGATTTCTCAACAAAAAAAAAATTTGCAAGTTGAAAGATTTATATTCTGTGAAATATTTCACTTGTCATCAGCCAGGGACTCCAGGCTCCCTTGGTACACTGGTCAGTTCCGGGAAGGTTCCCTGAGCTTCCCTCATAGGCAAGGCCACACTGCTCCCAAGTGGCTTCTGTGGAGAAGCAGGAAGCCAGAAATGGCTGCAGCTGGAATGCTCTTCAGATTCACATTGGCCTGCCTCCCTGCTACAAGCCTGTCTCTTTAAACACAGCCCTAGACCCTTCCTAGCTTCTACAGTACTGAGGGGTCCAGCTACTTACAACTCCAGGAAGGCTCTTTGTCATGGCAAGGGGGGCAGTCATTCCATATTTTTAATAATACACCTATAAATTGGCACAGATAGCCTAACGAAAGTCAAGAATCAACCTGGGCATCATAATAGCAGGAGTCTGTTAAGTTGCAAGTATAAGAGGGCCTCCCCAACCCACAGAAGAAAAAAAGCAAAAGGTAAAAAGTAAGGGAGACCAAAAAAACACAATTACTAGTACCTATCACATAGGATTTTGCACCCCAGAGGCAGCTCCTTGTACCTTATGAATCTATTTACAGTGGTCCTAATACGCAAAATCTCCTTCAAGCTCATTCTTTTCTCAACAATTAAAAATGCAATCTATCTTTATAATTAGTGTTCTTATAACTTTGATTGTTACTACACCCCAAAGGGAATGCGCTGTTGGTCGTTTTTAGTACTACAGTATGTTATGCTCAACATTTAGGGCAATACCACCTAACTCTTAAATGACAGAAGCTTAGTAAAATGGCAAAAATAAGACACCCCTTCCAAAAGAAATCCTCTGAGATATGACCCAGCCCTTCCACTTCTTGAATCAGCTGGGTAACATTCCCAAAGCTCGGGAGGGTACTCCAAACCAATTAAATCAGAACCTCCGCAGGTGGACCGAGGCATCACGGCTAACAAACCGCAGACAAGTTTGAGAACCGCTCTCCTACATGAGTATTCTTAATTCTAACTACACATAAGAATCAAATGGGGATACTCAAACAATCCATTCCGGACCCCACCCCAAAGCAACCAAATCGCGATCACTGGGGATGGCGCCCAAGTGTTTAAAGTTCCCAGGTGATTCTGAAGTTACAGTATTTGACTAAATGGTTTCATCTTTATTACAAAAATGTGGTAGCAGGAGATGAAATCAAAAATAGAGAAAATAAAGATTAAGTAGAAAGAAGCAGATATGCATAATCCCAAACCCTACCTTCCAGGAGAACCACAGTTAACCACTTCAGCTGCGGTGAAGAAGGGGGTATCGAGAGAAGCAGCTGAAGGAAGGCGGGCTCCAAGATCCGAAATCCAAAGTCTCCACCACACTCCCCAACTCGCCCACTTCGGAGGCCGAGGCTGCGCCGCAGCCGCAGACAAGGGCGTGTAGAGGCAACCAAACAGGTGCGTACCCACGCACACACCTGCGCGCGCGCACGCACACCACGCACGCACACGCACACGCGCACGCACACATCTTGCTCTAAAGGAGGCCTGGGAGTGTGTGCGGTCCTTTTCATCACCCGGAAGCTATTTCATAATTTCATTTTGTGGGTGTTGAAGTGAGCAACATTTTGCTCACCAAACTCAATTTATGAAGTAACAATTATCCCAAATGACCATTTTTAAAATTAATCATAGATTTGTATAACTCCTAATAACAAAAGTCAGGCCCACCATTAACTTGCTGTAGTGCCATCCTAGAGCAAAACGAAAGTAATGCTAATTGAGCCTCAGTAATTTATCTTAATTTTTTTTAATTTGAGAAATTTGATGTACTGAGATACAGGAAACAAATCGCTACCATTGAGGGACTGAAGGTAATTGACGAAAGGAAACAAGATAAATTTCCCTACAGCAGCAGGGAAGGGAGCGGCGTAAGGGCAGAGTTACGTTATGATAGCTACAGTTGTTAAGATTTTTATTCTGTCAGTAATTATGTATGAGTCCTTGGGCAAATTAAGCCATCATCCCTGGATCATGTCTTCCCATTTGTAAAGCAGAAGGTGAAGTCTAAGGCACGGTTTCTCAAACTCGGCACTACTGACATCTCAGGCAGGAAAATATTGCTCTGTTATGGGGGCTTCCCTGGCCTCTGCTTAGATATCAGTGGCACACACTCCACCCTGGCCCAGTCACTTTTTGACAATCAAAAGTGGTTCAGAAATTGTCGAATGTCCCAAGGGGAGTGAAATCAGCTCTGGTTAAGAACCCGTGGTTTAGGGTAGTCGCTTTACTTTCAAAAATTCAGAAAGTACGTGGAAAGAGCCAGAAAAGCAAATTTTAAACTATCAGGGGCTGTACACATAAAAAAGCCAAAGATGGGAACATGTAGAATTGTCCCGTAAAGAGAGATTCTCAATCTTGGCTAAATATTAGAACCACCTGAGGAGCTTTCCAAACTCTCAGTCTCAAGGTCAAACACCTGACCAATTAAATCAGAACTCTGGGGGTTCACCAGAGTTTGTGATTTCAGTGGGGAGTAATTTAAGGACCGCTGGAGGAGAGCTTACTGTGAGACAGAAATAACAAGACATTTATTCATCATTTCTCATGATTCTGATAATAATACCTCATTTCAATCAGTAAGAAAACCAAAAATCCAGTCTATGCTGGCATTTTGCAAAGCACTAGAAAGCAGTCTATCTTAACATCAGGCCAATCTCAGGTTTTTGCTTTAAATGAGACCTACACCCACTTTCAGGAGAAGCACATCAGCATAAAGAAACCTGAACAAAGCTGAAAGGCTCAGTGTCTCTGGAGGAGGCACAACCATCCATCCCTTTATTCTCTGCAGTTACTGAGCTGAGACCACACCAACCATTCTCTCCAATCTGTGTCTGTCAATTGCATTAATCCTGTTCAACAGAGATTATATGTTTCAGTTCATCAATTAAATGACAATTGCTTCAAAATAAAATGTGTGCACTCCCTAGAAGAGGAAGATATACCCCATACCCATTTCTGAGTGAAATTAGTCAATGTGGCCAGACTTGGAAAAGGCATACACACCCAACCAATGAGACAAAGCCACCACCACTCCGATTTAACACAAATACGACATAAGCAATTCAAAGGGGTTGCTGTAGAGTAACTAAAGAGTCTGTGACCACTTTCCGGATGTTCTATGCTGATTAACTTGGTACTCTTTACAAAGTGCTCACTTACCTAAGAAGAAAGTTGGAATATTGTTAAAAATGCAATCATATTTACTGTAATTTTTGTTCGCTATGATAAGCAAATATCAGTAGCAGCCAAAACTTATTGAACACTTACTCTGTGCCATGCCCTGTGCTAAGCATTTTATATAAACTTATTTTAATCTTCACAACAACCTAATTACATTGGTATTATTATTATTATCACCATCCCTCTTGTACAGTTGAGAAGACTGGGGCTTGGCAAGTTTAAGTTACTTGCCCAAGGACCTGCAGCTGCAGCCACAGGAATGGTAATTAAAACCCAGCTAGTCTGACTACACAGATTCTTGAGCATCATGTAATATGGTCCCATGAGTCTTCTATTCATTTGTCAGATTGTGAAACATATCTCTGCATAGCAGTCTTTCAGTAACAAATTTCAAAACACTTTTAAAGCATGTAGTATATAGGCTTATGCCTCCGTATGATCCAAATGGAGAAATGTTGCACTAGTGTTCTCCAGCATGGCTTCAGACTACCTACATCAGAATCACCTAGGGGGACTTGTTTAAATGCAGAATACTGGTGCCCATCTCATACCTACCATATCAGTATTCCATGTCAGCATTCCATGAGGAAGTCAGAGTGGGAATCTGCATTGGGAACAAGCTCCACAGGTGATGTTTTGCCCATCAACGCCTGAGAACCGTACCCCTAGAACTGGCACACCCACACCCACAAAGCACAGCCTCACACCTGTAAAACTTGCGGAAAGAAAATTTGTCTCTGCAGAATCAAAACACAGAAAAACCGTGAAGGTTAATTTTAGGAGCCAGAAAATGCCCAGTAAGGTAGCCTCCTTAAAGATCCCTGAATATATTTTAACATATTCAATTTAAAACATAAACCCACTTACCCAAATACATTGTGCTTTGCACTGAAAATCTGCCTTTCTCTAGAGACCAGAAATCTGCTTTATTAATATCACTTAAGCTGTTACTCAAAGCCTTCAACACCCAGGCACACACACACATCCATACACGAATCTGAGTAAACACTATGTAACCAGAAAATGAAATTGCTCTCAAATAACCATTATGACTTTCCTTATACGCTCACATTACAATAAAATTCAGAGTGAGAGCTATCAGTGGAGATGGAAATTACAGACCATGCGTTCCTCTGCTAGATATGAGCCCTTAAGGGCTGGGATAGCATCTTATTCTTCTCTGTATCTCCTGTTTTGAGCACGTAGTAGGCAATTAATCCAGTTTTGTGTTAAGAAAGAAGAAAGGAAGGAAGAAAACTTCAAAGAAATCCATGAGCAAATCAATTCCCTGATGAGAAGGAGGCTCGCAGATCATCCATCTCTTCCCCCACACAGCCTTTGGACAGGACGGCTCTCTGAACGCAAGGGAACACAGAGGGCTTTTCTTCAACCAACTAACTTCTCTTAGTAACACTTCTTCAAATCTTGAGTCCATGTCTTTTTGCACCAAAAGATAATTACCCCAACTTCTTCAGCACACATATATAGCCCAAAGTAAGCCTCCAAATGAAAAATAAAAAACAAAATAAAACATGTTGAGCAAAGAAGAGAGAGAAAAGACATATTATGGTTAAAAAAAAAACAATAACAGTATACAACACACCAGGGACTGGGAAAATATCAAATTTTCATTTTACAGCAAAGATTGTGTTGAGTTTTGTTTCATTCTGCTATTCATGAGTTTCATATTCTTTCTTACATTAAAACATATTTATGCTGCTGCTTCATTCCCTCCAGCCGCCATGCAACATGAATATTCACATAGCCACCATAGGCTGCAAATGTACACACACATGCACACACACACCTACATCATGCACCCAGAACTGCTGCACAATGACTGCTAGGAATGATGCTACTCTAACATCATCAGGAGAACCTCCGTGTGGGGGTCGTTTCCAGCCATTGGACTAATTCTGGGTTAATCGAGTCAAAACATCTTATTCAAATTTCCACAGTCACATCAAATCAGGAACATTCAGGTCTTAAAGAGGCCCTAGAACCATTGACTCCAAATCCCTCCTTTCACAGAGAAGGAAATCAAGCTCATAGTGGAAGAAAATCAAGCTCAGTGCTTGCCCCTAACCAGATAAACTGGTGCCTCAGCATCCAATGCACTTGTCTGTCTTCTGTGCCATATTGGGACCAATATTTTGCACTTAATAGATAGCCAGCTGGCAGTTCAACAAGAAAATTTATCTAGAGTCCTCTTGGTAATGACTGCAAGATCTAAATTCAATTTCTATAAATAATTGCCAATTTTTGTTACAGTTCCTGAAGAATACTGGACTCCAATAATCAATATTATGATAAATGAGTTCTAGCTCTTCTTTTTTGTTAACCTTCCTTAAGTGCTAGTGGCTATTGAGAATAAAATATGAAAAAGAAAAGAAGCTTTAAGGTTTTGAAAATTGACAAACTAGATACTTGCATTGGCTACATGCTTTTACTTCACGACTCCCACCCTGGATATGTATGAAGACGCGATACCCTCCAACACAACGCTCTCAAACGATAATGTCCTGTGAATCTGACAATTTGCAGATTATGATTCAGTAGGTCGGGATGCAGAGTGGGGGATGGGGACTTGAGATTCTGCACTTCCAAAAACGTTACTGGTGACTCTGATGCTGCTTTTACAGGAACACAGAGTAGTAACATGCACAGTGACCAAGGCATCAACACCATGCAAAGCAAACCAGGTGGAAAAGAACAAAAAGACCAGTGAGCAGGCCCTAAAAGCAATGCTTATAATGAAAATGGCAGAACAGGACAACTGGCCAACAAAGGTTGAGTTACCAGCTAATAAAATAATGCCCTCTGGGCCTTAAGTGTACCTGATCAAGGTGTCAATGTCAGAAAAGCCCACCATGCCATCATTCAACGGCGGTAAGTTGTACTTATCCAGGAAACACATCCTCAAGAAATAAATCTGGAAAGACAAAGGCAGCAGAGGTTCTAATACTCGAGAACAAGGAGTAAATGCATTAATACTTGAAAACAAGGAGTAAATGAAAGCATTTTCAGTTACTTATAAATAATTTCAATGCTAAGTACAGGGAAATGGAAAGCTAGTTAGCCATTCAGCCAGGGGAGTCCAGCAGTGAGTCCAGCCCTATTCTGAGTTTACTAAACAAGCCAAACCATCATGTCTGACAACTTTGCTTGGAAAATGTGTTTTGTGCCAGATGGATATTTGTTTCAGAAAATCAAATGGGCAACTTAATTTCAACCTTTCTGATTAAGTAGATCCTAGCCGTTCTGTGAACATGCTTCCAACCTTTCCCCAGGGAACTGAGTGGTAACATGGAGAGCATGACCGTTTATTTGGCTTAAGGAACACATTAATTTATCTGGTTTATAGAATTTAAACATCTGACGGATGACAGTGGGGTTGATTTTATTCATCAGCTAATTGCTTTGCCACCTGGAGCTGAAGCTTTATATATGCAGCTTATAAAAGATCTGAAAAGGATCTCAATTATTCTTTAATTTGTTCCTTGAATATAAAGTAGGAAAATCTGGCTTAATCAAACATTGTCTCAATTCTACTGGGATATGTCTAGTTACCTTATAACAAGGTAAGCTTTCATTTAATCATATGATATGATAATTCCCCACTTTCAAGCCAAGTATCCTCTTAGTTACAATCAATTTTCCACTGAAAAAATAAACATTGTCTCTTTACTGAAATCCCAGTAGAGAAAAATAGCCCTTTTTAATGAAACTTGCTGCTGATATAACCACACTAGGAATTTTTGTGTAGGAATCCATTAAACCCCCTAATTTGACATTGCTGGTAAATTGCAGAATAAAGCGAGTTCCGTGAACAATTCTCTATGCACATGGCCATTCTTGGCACACAGGAAAGAAATGGATAATGAGTGCACACACACACAGCATTACTGGAATCTATTAAATCTCACTTAATAAATGTTTTAATCAAGTTGAATTCTACAATTTATCTAAGGGGGGATAAAAGAGAAGGAACTAGCAGTCATGTAATTTCTTTAATTGCACCAAGTGAATCTGAAATGGCAGCATGTGCTGGAAGGCTGCTAGAAATCCCAAGACATAAAAATGGTAACTGGCAGACAACTGGGACACCTCCTGAAACGTAATCTTGCAACAAGCTGAAAGTTAGAACTGTAATGCCATTATTTTAATGACCAAGTGTATTACGGGTTTAAAACCAAGGATTTGGTCTCCATCTTATGAAGTTTACCTTTCTCATCTCTTATATGCTGCATGGCTGCCAAGATGGGCTAAGTCAGAGAGAACTGGGGGCCAGGCATTGCACAGGACTCCTGGAGCAAAGGAGGCCACCGACCAGCACCCCATCTAAGGAGAAAGGGGGCACCTGGAGCCTTAGGCAGGTGAATGGTAAGGTAGAGGTACAGGCAGACAGGCAGCAACAGACACGATGTCACTGGGAGCAGGGACTGGGGTTTAAAGGCAGAACTCGTCCCCCAAGAAATCCTGCTGAAAGCAAAGGAGAACTCAAATCCCTTAGAAACTATTCTGTGTGGTTAGACAAGGAACTGAGACAAAAGTTAGACAAGAAAGAATGCCACTAACACCCCAAAACAGACCAGGACCCAAACAAAGGATCTGACCAAAAGCAATAATGGAAGAGGCCAAGTAACAGCATGGGAATGAAAGGGTAGAGGAAAACATACCTACCTCATCACCTTTCAAAGAACCCAGAATTAGGCCTTCCTTAGAAGTAGTTTACTTAATAAATACGAAGTGTGGTCAAATAAACCTTGAATGTTAGGACTGGTTATAATAAAAAATACGAACAGTAGCAAGTATCAGCAAGGGTGTGGGAAATTCGGACCCTCATGCAACTAACTGCCAGGGGGAATGTAAATGCTGCACTTCTAACAGCCTGTTGGTTCCTCCAAAAGTTAAATATATAATTGCCATGTGACCCAGGGATTCCACTGCTGGGTATCTACACAAGAGAAATGCATCTCCAAAAACTTGTGAATGAATGTTTATAGCACTATTATTCATAATATCCAAATGGCAGAAATAAACCCAAATACCATCAACTAACGAATGAACACTGTGTAGTATACTCATACGTAGTGTAAATACATTAAATCAAACTAAATATTAAATGGAATATAAGAAGGAATGAAGTACTGATTCATGCTATACAACAGATGAACCTTGAAAACGTGATGCTAAATAAAAGACGTGATGTCAAAAAAACAGATACATACGATGTGATTCCATAAAATGTCCAGAACAGGCAACTTCATAGGGACAAAAAGTCGACTAGTGATTTCCCTGGTTGGGGGTGGGGGTAGGGTGTAGAGGGGATTTTTTTTTGGGGGGGGGGAGGCTAAAACTGACTATGATGGTGGTTGCAAAACTCAGGAAATACAGTGGATTGTACACTATAAATGGGTGAATTGTATGGTACCTGAATTTCATCTCGGTAAAGCTGTTCTGAACAATCCACCAGTCCCTTCAGTGTTAGATCCCTTTGCCAGCCCCCAGCATCCCATACTTTGTACTCATTCACCAGGAGGCCCATTCGTGATGCACAGCTGTGCCTCTATATGACCTTCCAGGTCAAGCTCACCTTTGTAATCTTGTGCCTTTGGTCTTTCAAATTCTCTGTATATCCACAGTTCTCCCTATCATTCCTCGTTAAGGAATATTTTCTTTTTCAGAATTCCATTATTTTTTCCCAGATAACTTTTTGGTGTCTTAATCATAAATAACAAGTCTATTTCCAATAAAACCAGGATGAAAAAGGTTGATGTGATCCAACTTCTGTTTTCCAGTCTTTTGCTCCAAGCAGATGGATGTCCCAGCTGCAGGGGGAATGGGTGTTGCACGAACATACAATATTTTGTCTTACCTTGTTTTCAGAGACTAACAGTTTAGCTATCCAATAACAGATTTCTAAATTCACTGCCTTAGGATTTCAAAGTAAATTCCTAGTAGAAGACATCTAAACAGCCCATAAGAAAATAGAAAATTAACCTTCCAGCCTATGCTTATAATGAACAATTTCCACACTCTCTAGTAGTTAACCATTTCTAAATACTGTGCCTGTTCAAAATTCTCTGTCTTTACTAAGCTTCCAAATTCAATCATTGCCTGAGTTTGGTGCCATGGGCATCTGCTCCTTCGCAGTAAACCTGATTGTTGTGGTGCCATAAAATATCCCATTGAATACTTAACGCGGTTAAAGAGCTCTTTGGGAGCTCAGGTAATTCAGCTTCCCTTTCTCAGTCGGAAAAGAAGGGATCAAAGTAAAGAAGCAAAAAAAGTAAGAAGGTAGAATAGGGGTCTTGGCTTTTGTTATCTTCCTTTTTTTTTTCCCCATCTCTCTGACACATTTCCTTGCTTCTCCTCCAAAATATAACTTCTCTTAAAAAAATAGAATGATTTTCTTTAAAATGAAAAGAAGACTATACTATACAGCTTATTCAGACTTCACCATTTACACATGTGTGTGTTTCTGTATGCAGTTTTGTTGTATGTGCAGCTGCATGCATCCACCCCCACAATCAGCTCACAGACTGTTCCATCACCATGAGATTCCTCCGTGCCATCCCTTCACAGCCACGGCCAGCCCCGGCTTCCCCCAGCACTGACATCCCTAACCCCTGGCAAACATCCCATCTCTATAATTGTTATTTCACAGAGGTTTTATAAATGGTATTGTACAGCATGGATCCTTTCGGAATTGGCTTTTTTTTAATTCAGCATTATTTCCTTGAGGTTCATTCAAGTTGCTGTGCATATCAACAGTTCCTTCCTTCTTATTGCTGAGTGGTATTGCATGGTACTGATGTACCACAATCTGATTAACCATTCACTCACTGAAGGACATTTGCGAAGTTGCCAGTGTCAAGCTGTTATTATAACTGCTATGAATATTCCTATACCAGTTTCTGAGTGAACATAGTTTTTATTTTTCTGAATTAAGATAGTTTTAATTCTCTCAGATAAAGGCAATCTGTAGATTTTATGGTGATGGTGTGTTTTATTTTTTATAAAACTTTTCTAAAATGGTTGTGCAATTTCATATTCCCACCAACAGTGTATAAGTGATCCAGTTTCTCCACAAACTTGCCAGCATTTGATATTAATACTACTTTTTTTGTTGTTTTAGCCATTCTGAGATGTATAGTAATATCTCAAAATTTTAATTTTTATCTCTAATGCTTAATGATGTTGAGCACTTTTCAGGAGCTTGTCATCTGTATACCCTCCTCAGATATGTCTGCTCACATAGTTTTCCCATTTTCTAATTGTTTGGCTTCTTAATGTTGAGTGTTGAGAGTGCCTTATGTATTCTCAATACAAGTACTTGGGCAGATATATGACTTGCAAATGTTTTCTCCTGGTCTGTAATTTGCCTTTTTATCCCTGTTAACAGAGTGTTTCACAAAGCAAGTTTCTAATTTTGATAAAGTCCAATTTTTTCTTTTATAGATTATGCTTTTGAGGTCAAACCTAGAAATTCTTGGTCTAGTCTGAGATCACAAAGATTTTCTACTTTTTTTCCCAGCAGTTTTACAGTTTTACATTTTGTATTTAGTCCATGATCCACTTTCAGTTAATTTGTGTATAAGGTGTGAGATTTAGGTCAGCAGCCATTTTTAGCCTATGGATATGCAAATGTCCCAGCACAATGTATTCAAAAGGCTATTGCTCCTCCCTTGGATTGCTTTGCTTCTCTGTTGATAATTAATTGAGCAATTGGTGTGGATTTATTTCTGGGTTCTTTATTCTGTTCCATTGACCTGTGTATCCATCCATCCCTCTGCAAATACCCCACTGCTCTGATTACTGTAGCTGTACAATAAGGCTTAACTTCAGGAAAAATAATCTCTCCCACTTTAGTCTTCTTTTTCAAATTTTTTCTGGCTTCAAATTTTCGTAGATCTTTTCCACCTCCATATAAATTTTAATACAAGCTTATCTATGTCTACAAAAAACTTAGATGAGATTTTTGGTAAGAATTAAGCACATTAAACCTATTCATCAATTTAGACAGAATTGATATCTTTATTGTGTTGAGTATTCCGAGCTACATTAAGTCTCTGCAAATATTTAGAGTTACTCTCATTCATTTCATCAGCATCTGTAATTCTCAACATACAGATTTCATACACTTTGTTAAATTTATACCTCAGTACTTTATTTTTGTAGCAGTCATAACTAGTATTTTTATTTTGGGTTCATTTTCAGTATAAAGAAATACAATTGATTTTTGTGTGATGATTTTGTATCCTTCCAATTTGTTGAACTCACTTAGTTCTGAAAGCTTTTGGGTAAATTCCTTGGGATTTTCTAGGTAGAGCATTTTGTTGTCTGCAAATAAAGACAGTTTTATCTCTTCTTTCCCAATCTGTTTATTTCTTCTTCTTATCTTATCACAGTGGCTAGAATTTCTAGTTCTGTATTGAATAAGAATAGTGAGAGCACCTATCCTTGCCTTGTTCCTAATTTTAGAGGGCATCAGTCCTTCACCAGTAAGTACAATGTTAGCTGTATGATTTTTATGACTTTGAGTAAGTTCCTGTTTATTCCTAGTATAGTAGCAGCTTTTATCATGAATAAATATTATATTTTGTTAAACTTCCTTTTTTGCCTCAATTAATATATGCCCTGAGAGATACTGGTCTACAGGTGTTGTTTTTTTTTAATCCTCACCCAAGGATACTATTTAATTGATTTTAGAGAGAGGAAGGGAAAGAGAAATAGAGAACAAGGTAGAGGGAGAGAGAGAGAGAGAGAGAGAGAGAGAGAGAGAGAGAGAAGCATTGATATAAGAAAGAGACATAAATCTCTCATCTCCTGTAAGTGCCCTAAAGGGCCATCAAGCCCACACCTAAGTATGTACCCTGACCGAGGATCAAACCTGCATTCTTTTTTGGTGTGTAGAGTGACACTCCAACAAAATATAGGCCACCAGGCCAGGACTATAGTTTTCTTTTTTCTGTGCTGCCCTTGCCTAGTTTTAGAACTAGCATAATACTTACCTCATAAAATGAGTTGGATTCCCTCCTCATCAATTTTCTGCAAGAGACTATACAAAATTGGTGTTAATCCTTTTTTAAATGTTTGATAAAATTCCCCCAATAAAACCATCTCGGTCAGGAGATTTCTTTTTTGGTGACTACTTAATTACAAATTCAATATTTAAATACTTATGGGACCATTCAGGTTGTCCAATTTAACCTTGTCTGAGTTTTTGGGAGCTTGTGATTTTTGAGGAATTGGCCCATTTCTTCTGAATTTGGGATTTCTGAGCATAAAGTTGTTTGCAATATTTTCCTATTCTCCTTTTAATGGCTATGGGGTTTGCTGTGATATTCCCCATTTCATTCTTGATGTTGGTGATTTGTGTATTTTCTTTTTTAATCTTCATCCACTTTGCTAGACATTTATCAATTTCATTGATTTTTTTGATTAACTAACTTTTGTCTCATTAATTTTCTCTGTTGTTTTCTTGTTTTTAATTTTGTTTCTGCTCTCTGTTATTTAACTCCTTCTGTTTGCTTTGGATTTGTTTTTGCTCTTTTTTCTAGTTTCTCAAGATAAAAGCTTCAATTATTGATTTTAGATCTTTCTTCTTTTCTAACATAAGCATTAAATTTGGTAAAGTTTGTTTTATGAACCAAGATACAGTCTATCGTGGTGAATGCTTCATGAGTGCTTGAAATGAATACATGGTCTGCTCTTGTCAGGTAAAGTGTCCTGTAGATGTCAGTTAGAGCTTGCTGTTTGATGGCTTGTTCAGTTTTTCTACATTTTTGCTGATCTTCTGTCTACTTGTTCTATCAATTGTTGAGAGTGAGGTGTGGAAGTCCCTAGTTATTGAATATTTCTCTACCTTACCAACCATCCTAGTCCCACCTTTTACCAAAGGGTCCAATACTTTTCCTTCTGGAACTGAGTCCCTTGGAGGGTTCAAGGTGGCAGAGCCACTCCTTTGAAGATAATTGGCATTTTAAACAAAGAGCCCTGAACACTGGTAAGATGTGGTAGAGGCCAAGCTTGGGACTTGCCACAGGTAGATGCCAGAAGAGATGCAGCCACATATTAAAGTTAGTCCAGGAGGGAACAGATGAGTCAATAAGGCAAAGCCGAAGTTAGATTGAAACAACAGGCCAGAAATGGCAAAAAGCTGAATGGAACAGCCAACAGCCAAGATCTTAACCAACAACAAAAGTTAGGAACCAGCCAAAAAGCTGAAGAATGTCAGGATCCAGGATATGAGGAGGACGTGTGAGGGTTCCATTTAATTTCATTTGAGCCTTGATGGCCTATGGAGAGGGTCAAGGAGCCCCTTCCTGGATATATTGTTTATCTTAAAGGTATCCATAGCTTTTAAAGTTACCCAAAGGATTTAACTGCTCAGCAACAGGATGATGGGGAAGAAAGTTTGAGCTATATTTTCTGAATATTCTAAAATCATACTCCATGAGTCTCATCTTATTTGATTTCTCCATCTCATTAGCCCTGGTCAGGGACAGAAACGCCTATTAAAGAATCATCAGGCAAGTTAACATCTCAACAAAGTGGCCAAAAAAATAGTGACTTTAGGAAAAAGAGTAAAACCTTCTTTAACTGGTGAATAAAATGTCTAGTGAGCCACAAATTATGTATCCCAGACTTCTAAAAGGCAAAAGACTGGCATTTTCTAAAATGGCAGTGATATAAACACAACATAAAATTCACCATTTTCATCATTTTAAGTGTACAGTCCAGTGGCATAAGTACATACACATTGTTCTGCAACCATCACCACCTCCTCTAACCTTCAGGGATCTTCATCTTCCCAACTGAAACTCTGCACTCATTAAACAGTAACTCCCCACTGTCACTTCCCCCCAACCACTGAAACCACCATTCTGCTTTCTGAAAAGACTGTCATTTTGATGGACCTTCTGCTCAACCTCCCAATATTATGTTACTCAATTGGAGATAACTCTGAAGTAATGCTGACAACATCCTTAACCACACTGGCAAACTACTAGTCACTCTTATTCTTTGATACTTGCATTCCAACCCATATGCCCAGTTCAAGACCCTGCCCATTTCCTGCAAGCCTGTAGAACAGGTTTGTCCTTAAATGCCCAAAGGCACTCTGCCCGTGACCTGGCCTGGAGCAGCGCCCTCATTGTAATGCAGCCTGGAGAGACTTGGAGGCAGAGCCCCAGGGGAGGTGCTGAGAACTTATCTTCCTTACTCAGAAACGGGAGAGAATAGGTTTACATATCTCACAACCACCCCACAGTCAGGCTATTCTGGGCCGCCAGGCTGTGATTGCCCTATCCCCGGCAAAGAGGAAGTTGCTGGCCTCAGGACTTTTTACTCTCTGAAGTCTCAGCACTCCCCAGGGTAAGGCTCATGGCAGTGCTGCCCTAAAGAAGCTCCAGGACACCTTCCCCGTCCCTCACATACCAGGGGTGCCAATCTCATATGTGTCCAGGAAAAGATGAAACGCTACACCCTCATGTGATGTGAGGGATATGTATTTTCTCCAATAGTTTAAAGGAGGCACAAAGGCTACACACTAAAGTGAAACCAGGGCATTCACCAAAAGCACCAAGCACACGGTAAATGAAAATCTAAGTACACTGAACTGGATCGCCGCTTCGTCAAACCAAGACACTCGGTAGTGATAATGTGCTGCTACAGTTCAGAACTGGGCCCCAACAGTAAAGCTGGGACTGTAATTACTGTAATGACCTCCCACTGCTATTGTGTCTTTAATTAAGTCTTTATCAGTAGGCATTTGCCACTTCAACCTAACTCACTGTAACTACAGCAGCGTATCATCTACATTTTCACAAAGAATTACTGAATCATATTTCTGTCACAAAGATGAAAGGGAATATTTTAGTTCAAGTGCCATTTGCAGACAAGCCCCAGAAAGAACAATCAAGCTGTCCTTTAGCAGTACTTTCTGACAAGTGAAACTCGATAGAGAGAGATGCTGAGGGGTTTTGTGGATGTGTGTTTTGGCTTCTCTGGCTTTCTCTTCAGCACAACTCCACTTACTGTCTACGTCAACTACGGGGAAAGAATGACACCAAGTTAATAACGCACTTGGTTACACAGAATTTCTTGAGGTGGAAAAGAAGGAGGCTCTCAGGTGAGGACCTGGGATGCTGAGTGAGTTTTCCCAAGTCACAGGTGGTGACTGACAGAGGTGGGTCTGCAGCTCACACCTTCCAGCTACGTGAGCTCCTCCCACCCACCCCACTGTGAGGCTGCCTATGGAGCTGGAAAACTCCATTTTACTCGGCAAGGCACTTGAGAAGTACCCTGGGCCTAAAGAGAGTACATTCCAAGTTCAAGTTTCCAGTCGTAATCACTTCCTTACATCGGCATTAAAGTGAGCGCTCAAATGGCTTTTTAGTGGAGTCCAGACAACTCTTTGCCAAAAAAAAAAAAAACAGCTGCCCAATTAAGGCCTCACCATAAGTTTTAGGGGCTACTTTAGCATGGACCTACCCTCAGAACTTAGTGAGGGAAACCCTGAGCATACGCTCTGGTCCTCACTTCTCTAAGGTTACTCGATTCACTTAGGACACATCCAGGACCACCCATCCCCACCCTACAGCCTCCTACCCCATGGGCCATCAAGTCTGAACTGCATGGGCCTCCATCAAGTGGCCAGGCCAGTGGGGTTGTTATCTGTGCCTTCACACATCACCAAAAACCTTTTGGCTTTAAAATATGCTCCTCCAGCCCTGGCCAGTGTGGCTCTGCTGGTTGGAGTGTCCTCTCGTAGACTGAAGGGTTGCAGGTACCCTGGTGGAAACACATAGGAGAAGGTGAGAAGCTGATGTTTCTCTCTCACATCAAAGTTCCACCCTCCCCTCCCCTCCCCTCCCCTCCCCTCTCCTCTCTTCTCCTCTTCCTACACTCTCCTCCCCTCTCTTCCTCTCTCTCCTCCCCTTCCTCCTCCTTCTTCCTCTTTCCCTCTCCCTCTCCTTTCCTCTCTCTCTGACAGCAGTGAAAAAGTGTCCTCTGGTGATGATTGTTAAAAAAAATAAATGAATAAAACTTACTCCTCCGAAGGGCATAAATCCTTCCAGAATTGGGGGAGCCTGGCTCCCTCCGTGAAGAAGAGAAAGGGGAAGAGGAGGAGTTCAGAGGAGGAAGGCTGGGGTGTCCCTGGGGTCTACGCGGCACCCCTACTGTAGAAGCTCAGGGACGCACAAATCGGCCCTGCAGCTCTGCTTTACTCCAACAGACCACCAGGCACCAGAGATGCTGGTGGCTTTCTGCTTGTTTATTTGAGTGATTCTGACTCCAGCTGAAGAAATCCGATGCTGCCACCAATTGCCACCTTTCCCAGTGTCATCTCGGGCCACAAATGCTCCCCCTTTTTCTTTCTACTCTAGTTTCATTTTTAACAACATAGGTTAGATCTAGACACAAGAGAACTGAAAATGACCACAAAACACAGAGCAGGGAAGTACGCATGCTTGGGGGTGGTGAGATTCTATACCATTTTTCCCCACACATTTGTCCCCACTACGGAGCATCTCCAACTTTCCCACCTTGGCAGGGACGCGTGCTGCAAAGGTGAGACCCATCGCTGGTGTGGCCCCTGCTTGCTCGTCTGCTTCTGCTACCGCACTGCCTGCGTGGGGGCAGCCATGCCCGCAAAATCAGCACGGGCTTCCACCTTGGGATCAGAAGTCCAAACTGTTCCCAGCCCTGAATGCAGCCACAATTTTAGGATGTTTTCCAAATCCTTGTTTCCACCTATTGAACAAAAGTAGTCCTCCAGCTTGGAATCTACATGCTTCTGATGACATAACTGATACCAGGAAGCTGGACTTGGGTGTTTTTTTTTTTAAATCCTCACCCGAGGATATGTTTACTGATTTTTAAGAGAGAGACATCAGTGTGAGAGAGAAGGAGAGAGATGGATCAATTGCCTCCCACACACAGCCCCACCAGGGATCAAACCTTCAACCTAGGTATGTGCTCTGACCTGGGATCGAACCTGCAACATTTTGCTGTAGGGAAGGACACTCCAAGCAACTGAGCGACCAGGCCAGAGCTGGACTTAGGCTTTGAATACTTTAAGGCTGCCTTTTTCCTCCTCACTTGTCTGTTCCCTACAGGGCTGTTCTCAGCTAGAGATGTGTCAGTGACTCGCCAGACAACCCTGTCACTGGGGGCCTGCGGGCACCTATTTGCTTTCCTCATCCCTACTCAGCAGACCACTGACTGGGTACTGCTGCTGTTAGTCCATCCTGCCCTGCGGTCTACACACAGCCAGGATGCGTCTTGGCCGGTGCCCGAGGGAAGGGGGTCCCTGAACACAGAAGGCATATGCTGACGAGGACCCCTGCCGCTGTCGTCAGCCCACACCCAGACCGCCAGCCCTCCCCAACAGAGTCTGTGGCTTTCACAGGGAGCTTAGGCTGACGACCATTTCTGCTAATGTTCTCTGCTGCTACCTTGGCCAAGTGATGAAAGACATAAGCCAAATCCACTCTATTCCTCATCATACAAATGCTCGCTTTTCCTGGGGCCAAGATGCCTTCTAGTGACAGACACATTTCTAAGTTCTAGGCCCTGCTGTGGACACGTTAAGATGTTTCCCTGGGTAAATGCCGAGGTCCTCCCTGGAGGGCAGGAGAAATGTCAGAAGTACAGCTCCTGTTAGACAGCCCCAAATGATCATACGCCCAAAAGCCATATTCTCCAGGAAGAATCTCTCTTGCACATTATTTTCACCAAACATAGAGGTAATTTTTATTCCCCCCAAAAGAGCTGAGCCCAACGCACTTCATAGGTGCTTGCTGAATAAAAATAAACAATGCATGCATAAATGAATAAATGAATTTTTCTCCCTAGAGAAAAATTTTTCTCTAGGGAGAAAAATTCCTCCTCCATTCCTTTTACCTCCTCATTACCAATGACCCTGTTGAAGATGGCTCATAAGGAGCCATGTATAACTTTCCACATGGAAAAATAAGGTATATATAGAGAGGATGAGAGAAATAATATTTATCACCATGAAAGAAAAATAATAATAATAAAAGAAATAAAGCTGGGGGGTAAGGTTTCTTCAGAATACCTGTTCTCAATCCTGTCTGTGCATTAGAATCCCCTGAGGAACTTTAAGAAGTACTGATGCCTGAGACCCATCCCCAGAACTCGTGACTTAATTGGGAGAGGCGGTGACCTGGCTATAGGGATCTTTTTAAGGGCCCCAAGCCATTCTACAAAGTTCGCGAAACAGTGGATCATAATTCAACTGCCCTAAAAGTCTGGATACTAGCGAGAGGAGAATAGCAAATTTGGCTCTGGGCCTCCTAGCAGTTGAGGTGAAAAGAGGCAAAGACAATCCATCACACAATCTAGTGTCCACAGAAGAAAATCAAATTGCTTCTTTAGAAGCACGATGAATCCTGAAACAGACCAAAAAGAGATTTGCCTTCACGAACAAGGCCCAGAAGAAAGTAAGTAACAGCTTCAAAGGTGTTCCCACAGTATTCAATTAAAGAGGATGTTTGCTTTTAAGAAAAAAGGCAAAAAGCTAGAAGAGCATCCAGCATTACTTTGCAGGGAGCCATTACAGAGGCAGTGACACCTCAGCAGCAACGAGGGCACCGCCAAGCTCCTTCCCCAGGAGCTCACTCAGTGTGTCCACGGCAGCAGCCCAAGGCGATCGCTTCTTCGCTTTGTGCCATTCAGGCTCACAAAAGTTTTCATAGGCGCTCTCTACTTTCCAATAGCAGGGAAGCCTGTATTTTTAATAGCAAAAGACTAAAAACCACACAACAGAGAACTGGTTGAATAAATAATGGTACCTCTATGTCATGGGACACAATGCAACTGTAAAATATAAGGATTTTTATGTTCTGATGTTAAGGATGTAAAAAATAAGGTTCAGGACACTGTATCTAATGTGATGCCTTTTGAATAAGAAAAATAGGAAAATAATTCTATTTTCATATTTGCTTACATTTTCACTATAAACCACCAGAAGGAACAACACAAATCTAATAACCATAATCGCCTACAGAGATCATCAGGAAAAAGGGCAAGCAAGATGAACAGGAACAAAGGAGAGAACAAATTCTAAGCACATATATTTTTTAATTTTTCAAACTTGTGAAAGTATCATCCATTCAAAAAGAGAAAATAATGAAAAAGACAACTGCGTGAGAGCTGAGGTCCCTCTACTAGTAAGTGGTGGAATTTGAATCCAGTCTATCAGCTTCCATGTTTATGTTCTTGACAGCACTGTGCTCTGCCTTCCCAGACTGAAGCAGCTCACCTGTTGTTGGCCAAGCGGCAGGGCAGGTGGAGACATCGGGCCCTGCCCCCAGTCTCAGATCTCCCAAATAAGTGGTTCAGCATCGGGGGATTCCGAAGCACCAAATCATTCGGGTTTGTTTTTCTTAAATCTCCATCACAGAATCAGGTTAATAGTAATACCTCAGAGTGTTGAGCCATTTGCAAAGAGAGATAAGCCCTAACAAACATAGAGAAAGTTTAAATTTACAGCCCTTTGTAATCCAAGCCTTAGAGCTCATTTGTTTACAGGTGAGTAGTGTGCTATAAGCCCTTTCAGTAGCAAATAGCAATACATTCCAAACACATGACATCTGCTGGCCTGGCTCATGGGACTATAACAGGGTACAGCCAAGAGTGGAGCCCCAAATAGTGATTTGGAATGGGGTCCAGAACTCAAGGTGTCCAGGAAATATTAGAAAGATATATAGGATGTCCTCCTCCCTTCCCCCTAAAAGTGTGAATTGGGGGAAGAGACACGTGGAGCAGGAACATAGACAGCTGTTTTGCATAGCAACAGCTGTGCAGATAACCTCTAGAATGGTTATTTAACATATCTATAACTTTTAACTGGTTTCATAGATATGTCAAATAGCTGTGGCCATGCTTCGATCCAGGGGGTGGAAGTGACTTCCACCCAAGATGTAACTGGGGGGGCAACTCCCCCTGGTTACAGCACCTGCGTGAGAGCTTGGAGATGATTGGCTCCATGCCATGGGGCCACGCCTTCCAAGACCCACTATGGCAGCCCAGTAAAGCTGGGAGGATATGGGAGTCCTGGCAAGTGTAACCAATTGTAGGAGGAGTCGGAAATGGGGCTGCAGAGGAAGACTGGTGCAGGAATTTAAACCCAGACATGGCAGTCATTAAGGGGAGAACCACGTGGTTTTGGCAGAGTGGAGACCCTCAGAGCTTTGCAGAGGAGAACCACGTGGCTTGATCCTGGCCAATGACACAGCTGATGGTATCAGAAACCTGAATCTATTTCTTTTCCTCAGATACGGTACCCCAAATTAGGGCAGAAGGAGAACGAAGGACTGTGTGCGGCTATAGGTATCCTAAAGGACTTTGACATTTTAATGAAGACATTAGGTCACTACTTTAAGTCTGTATAGCTTTAAATAAACATTTCCTTTCCTTTTCACAAATCTCTGGCATTGAGACACCTTTCCTCTTGTGGCAAACAATGCGAACCTAGTAGGAGGTCCTTTCGGTAATAGTATGTCATACCCCCCACCGGGCCTGTTCTGGAACAGGACCATGCCTTGGCCTAAATCAGGGAAAGGGCTCCATTCTGCCACAGCACAGCAAGGAGGCTGTTCTACAATGAATAGAAATTTTAAACAAAGTCTAGAACATTACAGCCTGTCTACACTGATTTGCAACAATATGTTCTTGGGTGATAAAGGGATTATTCTACCCTCAACTTCTTTCCTCACATTTGAAATCATCTCAAAGCTGGCTAAGAAAATATTTAAAAGAATATTTGTCAGACTCTCAGGAACAGAAGATAGAGTTGTCCCCAGAGATACAGCTGATCTGAAAGTAAGTACAATTCCCCAAGTCATAACTGAACTGAGCAGGTATTATTAAGTTGTCAAACAGACCTTGGCTCCACTCTGTTGAGACCACAGGCACCACCATGTTGAAGAAGAAAGCTATGGACATAATGGGCAGTGCTGTCAGTCTTGACAAGGTAGACTTTCTTCCTAAGGCATTGCTCTCTGCCTTATGTTGGATTTTACAGTGGATCTAAGTTCTCTCTCCTCTTAGGAAAGATGTATCAATGTCCCTCCTCTCTCCTGAACCCAAGCCAGTCATGTTTGCTTTGGTTCCAAGAAAGGAAAGCACACTGCCTGAGGTTTGTAGTTTTTCTGGGTCTGAATGGGGGAAAAAGAATTATTCTAGGTAGAATTAATGTTATAAAAAGGGTCCAGATTGACAATACACTGGACTTTAAAATTAAATGTGTAGAGCCAAGGTCTATTTGATACAAGATCATGAAACGAGAAACTGTTGTCAGCATTCTTTGACTTCCCCCTTTCTGAACTCATTCTGCCTACTTTTTGTTAACCTCGTAATACCCACCCAGTCCAGTTACAACTCAGGTCCCTATATGGGCCGCTCCCATGGTGTCAGAAATATGATGGGTGCTGGAGTGAGACAGCGAACTCCTCACAGGATCCCTCTAACAAAGGGTGGTGAATGTTTCACTCAAGGTGTTCAGAATGAGAAAGGAGAGTCAGACAAGGGACTCTGGAGTGGCAACTTTCACCCTTTTTCACCTTGTGGCACACAGAACTAATTACCAAAATTCTGCAGCACACTAAAAATATTTTTTGCTGATCTGACCAAAAAATAGGTATAATTTTTATTCATTCACACCAGACATCTATTGTTGTGTTAGATGTTGTCATTTTTTTTAACTTGACAATCTAAGGGAAAAGAGGTATTGCACGTTTTAAAACCCTTGCGGCACACCAGTGTGCTGCAGCACCTCTATTGAAAACCGATGTTTTAGGAGATAAGAGAAAGCTTCCTAAAAGAGATGATATTTGGGTCAAAGTTTGAAGATTCCATAAAAGTTAGCTATGCATTAGATTCAAGCTCAAGCCTCTGCACTTCAAAAATGCTACCACTACTAGGTAGCCTCAGGTACCAGTTACCAGTGTCCATCAATTAACCTGTCCTGTGAATTTACCTGCTATTTTCTCAGAACCAGCTTTCTGCTAGTACCCATGCGTTAAAATGATGTGAAGTAAAGTGTTCCCAACTTTTGGGAGGTACTATTCTAACACTCCCAAAGAGCACTACTTCACTAACCTACTTAGATTGGAGGTACTGTTACCTAAAAGAACCTTCTAGCACATCTCCATTCCCACCCCTTAGGTATGGCCTGTGTAGCAAATACTAAGTGGAATACATTCACTCAGACTGCAACCACGATCACTTTTTAAATGAGACTGTATGAAAATTAATTCCCTGATTTTTGTTTCTCCCTGTTGCATACCACCCACAGTTCCAAAGCTTCCCTCACACACAAATCTCCCTTTTGACTTCAGGAAAGATTCTTGCTTGGACTGGAACCAAAGCCCCATGCCAGAGGAGGCAGAGCCTCCACAGCCCTCTGGCCACACCCCTACGGTAGCCCTCACCAGCATGTAGTAGTAACAAAAGCTGATATTTCATGGCTGCCCCTGTTGTATCTGGTGCCGTGTAAAACAGTTTGCCTGCATCAGATTATTTCAACTTCACAACGTCCCTATGAACCAGAGTGAAGTACAATTACCCATGGAGGGGTGGGGTGAAGTACAAGATACAAATCCAAGGAGTCTGACTCTTGAGCTCGTGCAACAGCTACATCTCAAGAACTTGAAGTGATGAAGAGTGGAGCCTTTAGGGCCCCAGATCAGTTTGAATGTCAGCTTCGACACTTAACTTAATGACACTAGGAAAGTTACTCAGCCTCTCCAATTCTCAGTTTCCTCATCTGTAAAATGGGAACCTAATTCATAGGGTTGTAAGGGGATAAATGATGCTGTCTTGCATGTAAAGCATTGACATAGGGCCCAGCATTTGGGGGCATTCAGAAATGTTCATTGTTAATATTTTTGCATATGTACAAGCCTGGGTGCCTCCTCCCCCAATGTCATTGATGGCAAGGGTCAAGATTATTGGTATTTTTCTCCCTGAGCTCCCAACAGAGTGTCTACCATGTAGCACACACTAATATTTGTTGAATAGATGGTTCAACAATACTATTTTTCTCAGTTATTTCAAATGATCAAATAAGGGCCTCCTCTATTTTGACACACAATAGCCACTTCTTGCTAAATTCTATTCCTTCATGTTCAGAAATAAATTATCAAGTGTCTAAAGAGATCATTCACAAATTCTTAAATTAGCAGAATTGTATGATTTTCCCCCTATAGGAAGCAAGAGAAAGTTGTTCTCCCTTCATTCTCCCAAACCTCCTTGGGTTCTCCACCTACATTTCATGAAGTTCTCACTCTTGCAAGTAGAAGGGTGGGAACTTACAAAATAAAAAATGCCCAGATTGGGAAGGGGAGTAGATTTCTCTTATCTTTAGAGTTTTTTGAAATGTCAATGATCCTTCAAACTTCACTTTATACTACAGAATTTTTTTTTAATTTAGTTTACATGGAATATTTTGGGAGTGCATTCCTTTTGTAAAGGGAAGCATCTCTCATTGAATACAGGTAGTTACTCAGAAACACTAAAGGTACTGCTATTCCACACATCCTACACGTGCCCTTCCTCCCCCTGAGGAGCATACACCTTGCACTCTACTCTCCCAGCCCTGCTGGAGTCAACATCACTTACCTGCCACTGAAATCCCCCTGCAAGTGTTCCTTCTTTCTGGGCCCTCTGAGCTGGTCCTGAACACTCAGCAAATGTCTTGCTTAGTTATTATATTAGTTTCCTGGGGCCCTTGTAACAAAGAACCACACACAGGGTGACTAAAAACAACAAAATTATATTCTATCAATGTTCTGGAGGCTAGAAGCCCAAAGTCAAGGTGTTGAAAGGTCCATGTTCCTTTTGAGGGCTCTGAGAAAGAATCCTCCCTTGCCTCTTCTATGTCCTGATAGTTGTCAGCAATCCTTGTAGCTCCTATACTTGTAGACACATCACTCTCTGCCTGCCTTCACGTTGCCTGATTCCCGTATGTCTATATCTGTGTCCAAATTACCTTCTTCATATAAAGACTCCAGAGAACTTCAGGCTGAGATGAAGACATAGGTAGATACACTTTACCCCTCACACCAAAAGAAGGACAACAACAAATTTGGGGAAAAAAAAAAAACAGAACTGCCAGAAAATTGAACTGTATGGAAGTCCAACACAAGGAGTTAAAGAAGAAGCACGCATTCAGACCAGTGGGAGGAGCGGAGATGGGCAGCCCGGCAGAGACAAAGCATAGCAAGGCAGCTACTGGACCAAGCAGTCCCATGTTCGTGTGTGGATAAACCAAGCGGAACAACTGGGGAGCAAGACAGACCACGAAACCCAGGGTTCCGATGGGGGGAAATAAAGCCCCAAAACCTCTGGCTGTAAGAATTTGTGGGGGTTGCAGAGGTGGAAGAAACTCCCAGTCTCACCAGAGAGTTCACTGGAAACACCCTCAGGGCCCTGGAATGTATACAACCCCACCCATCTAGAAATCTACACCAGAAGGGCCCAATTTGTTTGTGGGTAGCAGTGGAAGTGACTGAAAGCTGGCCAAGAGTTGAGCAAGTGGCATTGTTCCCTCTCTGACCCCTCCCCACATATAGTGCCATATCACTACGGGTTGCCTGCCCTCACACATACCTAAGGCTCTACCTCTTACTATGCAACAGGTGTGCTCAGGCAAAGAAAAATATGGTCCAAATGAAAGAATAGATCAAAACTCCAGAAAAAGAAATATGCAATGAGGAGATAGCCAATCTATGAGGTGCAGAGCTCAAAACACTGGTAATCAGGATGCTCACAGAAATGGTTGAATATGGTCATAAAACAGAGGAAAAAGTGAAGGCTATGCAAAGAGAAATAAAGAAAAATATACAGAGAACCAACAGTGAAGGGAAGGAAACTGGAACTCAAATCAATGATTTGAAGCAGAGGGAAGAAATAAACAGTCAACCAGAAGAGAATGAAGAAACAAGAATTCAAAAAAATGAGGAGAGGTTTAGAAACCTCTGGAACAACTTTAAACATTTCAACATTTCAACATCTTAATCATAGGGGTGCCAGAAGGAAAAAAGGAACAGCAAGAAACTGAACATTTATTTCAACAAATAATGAAGGAGAACTTCCCCAATCTGGCAAAGGAAATAAACTTCTAGGAAGTCAAGGAAGCTCAGAGAGTCCCAAGGAAGCACACACCAAGGCACATCATAATTACAGTACCCAAGATTAAAGATAAGGAGAGACTCTTAAAAGCAGCAAGAGAAAATGAAACCGTTACCTACAAAGGAGTTCCCATAAGACTAGCAGCTGATTTCTCAAAAGAAACCTTGCAGGCAAGAAGGGGCTGCAAAGAAGTATTCCAAGTCATGAAAGGCAAGGGCCTACATCCAAGATTGCTCTATCTGGCAAAGCTTTCATTTAGAATGGAAGGGCAGATAAAGTGCTTCCCAGATAAGGTGAAATTAAAGGAGTTCATCATCACCAATCCCTTATTATATGAAATGTTAAAGGTACTTATCTAAGAAAAAGAAGATGATCGAAACTGTGAACAGTAAAATGACAACAAACTCACAACAACAGAACCTAAAAAACAAAAATCAAAACAAACAACTAGAACAGAAACAGAACCAGAGAAATAGAGATCACATGGAGGGTTATCAGTGGGGGAGAGGGAGGAGGAAAAAGGGGGAAAAGGTACAGAGAATAAGTAGCATAAATGGCAGGTAGAAGACAGACAGAGGGAGGTTAAGCATAGTATGGGAAATGGAGAAGCCAAAGAACTTATATGTATGACCCGTGGACATGAACTAAAGGGTTGGGGGAATGCTGGTTGAAGAAGGAGTGCAGGGTAGAGGGGAATAAAGAGGAGGGAAAAAATGGAACAACAGTAATAGCATAATCAATAAAATATACTTTAAAAAAATAAAGACTCCAGTCATATTGTATTTAAGACTCACCCTTCTCCGGTATGACCAGAATCTTAACTTGATTATATCTGCAATGACCCTATTTCTAAATAAGATCACATTCACAGGTACCAGGTAGACATGAATTTGGAGGGACATTCTTCTACACAGCAAGGGAAAAAAATCAGTGTAAGCACAGAGACTAGGCGGCTACCTACTAGGTATGACTTGAAAGGTTTCGGGATAAAAAGCCTCCTTCTCTTAAAAACACATGTGTGTGTGTGGATGGATAGATAGATAGATAGATAGATAGATAGATAGATAGATAGATAGATAGATAGATAGATAGATAGATATTCCACCATTAGAGACAGTTTTCTTTTTTATTGTCAACGCTAAAAACAAAATCTGTAACATTACAAACATTGTCTGGAGGGATGGCATTCATCAGTTATTATCTCACACTTGAATGGCCATCAGCCCCCTTTTCAGCACAACTGGCAGAAGCAAGGTTTTGTTGGAATGGAGCCTGGGATCTGTGACTGGAAAGGGGCCAGTAGCACAGGAAACCTAACTATGGAGGACGGACACAACCTTAGTGCCCACTCTGGAATAACTGCCACACCTCAGGAAATAGAGGAGACCAGCCACCAGAAACCAGGCACCCTGAGAGCATAACAAAAAGTGGAGCTTATATACACACTAGTTCATATTCATTGAGCACCTACTACATACCTGGAACCATGCTTGGTGTTTCCATACATATTATCTCATTCAGTCCTCATAACAATCTCAGCATGAAGAATGCATTCTCTCCCAATTCGCAGATGAGAAAACTAAGACTCCAGGAAGCTGAGTAGCTTGGGGGAGGTTGGGAAAAAGGATTAGTGACCAAATTTAAACTCAGGGGCTGACATCTGCCACTTCGCAGAGGAGATTGCAAGATCCCCTGTCTTACTTCTGCTGTGAGCCGGTCCAGCTTGAAGCTCTCTCACTGTAACTTCGGGTTTGCTCTGCTCAACTGCTGCTTTTAAATTGGCAGCTGTTTCCTATTGCATCTCAAAAATGCCTCTGTGTGTATCTCGGAAAGGGAGAGAAAGAGAATATATGGGTCAATATACACAGGCTCTTAAAAGCTTATACTTTATCATTGTAATAATCATAATATATTTTATTTTACAGCCACTCATAACTGAAGCCTCTGGGCACCCTAACAAAAATAGCTAAAAGAAAAAAAGGAAATTATATTAAACAAAGGAAGTACGACTATAAAACCCCAATAGCCAGAGAACTAAATGAACAACATAAAACCTCCCAACAACAAAACTACAATGAAACCAAGGGGGGAAAGAAACCTTTTCACAGGCTTTACCCTAAAGGATTCCACACTGTGAGATCACATCTGTTTAAAGCACCATAATTTATCGATATGACATCAAACCAGAAACCAGCCATTGTAAAGCTTTCCCGCAGAAACTCTCAGAAAACTAACCAGGTGGTCGATGGGGAAGGTGGGGGGAGGAGGAGGGGGGCGTTGTAGCACGTAGCCAGGGCAACAGTGGCTTTAAAATTTTATGTTCAAATACATCTACGTGGAGTTCCAAATCTTGGTACTGAGATGCAAAAATTGGTTCATTTCATGAGCAAACAGAATTTACAAACAGAATCTTTCTTAACCATTTTTATTTTTTGGAGGTGGCAGCTTCTCAAACTGCTGCATTAAATGGGCCATTGTCAAGAATGGAACCTCTTTAGGGATTAGCCCCTGAGTCTCGAATACTCTGGGAGACTTTGGGAGAGAATAAAGTCTCTTTTATTTATAAAGCAAATGAGTTTCTGAGCCTACCCTCCCATTCTGATGTTGCAGGAATTTCAAAAACAGGCACTCCGTTAACCCGCAAAACTGCCACAAACATTTATTTGTGAGGCACCGCTGCGGCTGTCATGAGCGTGCTTGTGAGGGCCGCATTACCCCCAAGCAGTCACTTTCCACACCTCTCCTACGTGCCTTTGCCTTGACTGTGGGAAGTACGCCTGCTGGAGAAAAATCTTTCAAAGATATGGAGGATAGCCCAAGGGTTTATGAAACCATTTGGTTAGCAAAATAAAATAAAATATTGAAATGCTAAAAGACACTTTGTACCTGTGGTAAACGTGTTTCAAAATATTTGTGAATCCTGGAGTGCTTTCTAGGTTGGCATAAATCTGGCCCCACAAATTAGGCCATTCTTATCAGAAATAGAGCCCAACATAGCTTCAGGAGTTAAGCAGGTGAGAGAGAACAGAGAGGAAAGAAAGCAGGCAGCCTGGCAGGGGAACCTGCTATCACAGAAGTACCCATGTGTGCTGGAGAACTGGCTCAGCCTGGGTTCTCACCCCTACTTGAGCACTTTAGTAGACAGGTAACCTTGGATAAGTCACTTAACATCAATGGGCCTCCCTTTTCTCATCTATAAAATGAGAAGAAACTGCTAAACAAACTCTGCTCTTTCCATTTTATGGAAGCCCTTGGTGTTCTTTAATAAAATAACCCAAGTCTTCTAAAACAAGCTCACTACCTCTCAGACACACTATTCAGTTAAACAAGCAAGTTGTGGAATGGTACACATAGGGCGATACCATTTCATATTTGGAAAAAGAAGTCACCAAAACAACACTGGGGCCTTTCTATAGGCCCGTGGACATATATGTGAGAGTACACAAAAGCATAAACTGATGTACACAGGCCAAGGCCAAGGAACCACAGCAATTGTCATAAGCGTGTTTTCTGAGGGCAGTATTACCCCCAAGCTTCTGTTTCCCACATCTCTCCTACATGCCTTCCCCTTGACGGTGGGAAATAAAACTACTGGAGAGAAGTCTTTCAAAGATTTGTAGGATTAGGATTTGGGAAGGCGATCTTCTCTGGGAGCAAGCCTGAATTGGGACAGGGTAAGTGAATGGGGACTTTATTACTTAAATATTTCAGAAGAGTATATATATATTGCTTATATGTGAGAAAAAAACACTTGTAATTTACGTGGCCAATAAAAACTACCTTCTGGCTTGTTTCAGGGAATATGGTAATTCTAGAACAGTCTCTGCCAGTCAGTAAATGAGAGCTGGTGTGACCATGAGGCCAAAACTTGGGAGAGCCAGAGTTCTGCTGCAGGATAAGTGTAATCTCCTTTACAGAGCTGAAAATATCCAAAATTGATTCCAAGCCTAGTTGGAAATGAACCACGCAAGGCACTGATATGTAAAGTAGAGTCACAGCTGGGACTGGGGACATTGCATGACAGGTTGAAAACCTGGAGGGTTCCCTGTGCCCTAACATGTCAATCAGCAGGACACCAGCCTTGCCTTCCACCAGACAGTGGCCCGGTGTGGGGCATGCACCCACAGTAGCATGCAAATAACCAGTTTCCGGAGACTCTGATATGATTGATGACACCCCCTCATGTTAATCAGGATCCAGAGCCGTTGGTCCCTCTCATCTGGAACTGCCCAGGGAGACTAATATCGATCTGGGAGAGTTCAGTCTTGACCTTTAGCATCGTTCACTCTAAACTTAAAGAGTCTCGCTGGGCCTTCCTACACAGACTTTTTTTCACGCGCGCCGGCGGTAAAAGTGGTGCTACCACACAAAGAGAGGTGCAAATGAAACAGCCTCTCACAGCCTGAGACTGTCTGGTAACTGAAACGTACCTGGGATGGAGGGTGGGAATCAGAGCAAAAAAATTATTTCAAAGTTGATTACTCATATATTCAACTAACTGTTATTTAGCTTGGCCAGTCAAAGCAGGAAACGATAGGTAGGGAATTGGGGAGATCAGTGGAATTTACACCAAAATGACTGTGATGTATTCTTCCATGAAAAACTTTAGAAATATGTTCAACTGCACAAATAAAACAAGAATACAAAATCAGTGCCCCAGTTGAGTAAAAAGAAGGAGGAAGGCTACCCATCTCTAAAATGCAAGTATATCCAGAGGAATGTACCACAGCTTTTTCATCCACTCATCTACTAATGGGCACTTGGGCTGCTTTCAAATCTTGACTGTTGTAAATAACGCTGCAATGAGCATAAGGGAGCATAAATTTTAACCCTTGTGACAGCATGAATGGACCTGGAGGGCATTATGCTAAGTGAAATAAGCCAGTCAGAGAAAGACAAATACCATATGATTTGACTCATATGTGGAATCTAATGAACGAAATAAACTGACAAAGAAAATAGAAACAGACTCATAGATACAGAGACTGACAGCTATCAAAGGGAAGCGGTAGTGGGGCTGGGTGAAAAGGTAAAGGGATTAAGAAAAAAACAACCTCATAGACAACAGTATGTTCACTCCCATTGCCAAAGAGAAATGGGGGTGAAAAGAGGTAGGAGAGGGTAAAGAGCGGGGGTGGGGGGACCCAGTAAATGGTGATGGAAGGGGATATGACTTTGGGTGGTAAACATGCAATATGATGTACTCCAGAAACCTATATAATTTTATTAACCAATGTAACCCCAATAAACTCAATTAAAAAAGAAAAAGAGTATCAGGATGAAAGGAAGATTCCCATGCTTTGTTCAGTCCATGTTATGTAAGTCGGATCCCAGATAAAGCCCCCTGTGGAAAGGAGCCAGCGGGCGGGCAAATGACTGCCAGTTCCTTTGCGCTAGAAGTCAGGCTCCACGTGCAAAGCTTATATTAAAAGAAAAAAGTAGAAATTGAACCAAATTAAATATCAACTAACTGAGAAAAATTTACATTGCAATTTTGTGACTGTACGATCAAAACAATGGAGTCAGTTTTGATGACTTCATTGGCCCTGCCAGGTAGCTCAGTTGGTTAGAGCATCGTCTGATATACCAAGGTTGTGGGTTCAATCCTGGGTCACGCCACCTACAAGAAACAACCAATGAATGCATAAATAAATGAAACAACAAAACTGATGTCCCCCTCTCTCTCCCCACCCCTTTCTCTCTCTCTAAAATCAATTTTTTTTAAGTTTTAGTGGAGTCAGCTTCTATTAAATCTGGTAAGCATCCTTCAAGAAAAGTTTGAGTCAATTTATGTGTTTGTATGTTTTAAATCAACATTTGGGTTGAGCAAATTAGGACATTTTCTGGTGTATGGATCAGTTTCTATTTTCTGGTGTATGGAGCAGTTCCAGATCTGTTTCTAAGCACCATGCTACTGAAGGATTGTTACTTTTAGAATTCATAGTTCTTCTTAATCTTCTAATCTATTTGGGGGAAATGTTCAGATTGTCGATCCAACACACGAGAAAAGCTCGAGGAAGTTGCATGAAAAAAAGACAAAACAATAGACAAATAACCATGGGATGTGTCATTCAGCTTTTGTTGAGCTTGAAATGTGCCAAGCTAGAAATAGGGAGAGAGGTTTGTGATATTCCACTGGAACACATTGTCACTGTTATAACCAGCCCACGTTCGCCGGAGCTGCCAATTATTCCCCAGCCACCATTTTTTTCCTTTAGATTGATCTCCTGCTTGAGGCTGTTTCACACCCATGACTCTGAAGCTTCCCTAGTGGCATGTTGGCTAATTAAGAGCAAAATCCATCTCTTGATGAAATAATGCTACTGCTGAAAAGGAATTCTACATTTTTTTAAATCCTTAATCAGGCTGCAAGGAGCAGCATTCTAACACTTGTATTAAGCATAGGAAAAAAGGTCTATAGCTAGCAATTAGCAATGATGAAAAGGACAGCGATTTAAAGCATGTTGCAGTGACATTTTTATCAAATTAAATGAGTTTTCGAGGCCCACCAGCTGCATATGCTTATTGTCATTTACTGTTTGGACAGCAACACATCAGCCACTGAGTATCAGGAGGTGCTGAATTTAATAAGTCATTTTGACACTGGTGTGAAACGAGAAGATCAGCATTCTGAGGAATGT
Organism: Artibeus jamaicensis; assembly: GCF_021234435.1. Lineage (NCBI taxonomy): Eukaryota > Metazoa > Chordata > Mammalia > Chiroptera > Phyllostomidae > Artibeus > Artibeus jamaicensis. Next base: position 7,700,126 of record NW_026521738.1, read on the forward strand.
GTTCACACTCTGAACAGACAGGCAGACACTCTAAGCATATAAGGTGACACCAATCAACAGGAAGAAATGATGAAAGCCAGGCCAGGGAGCAAGCAGCACCGGTGGCAGCCGCAGAAGCACCACACGCACCCACACCCCAAACCTGCTCTCTCTTGGTTTAGCTAGACAGAGCAGCTAAAGAAGCAGAGACTACTCAGAAACACTGCAATATGTCCCTATTGTAGACGGTCTACATTTTCATTTATAATTTAAAAACCTACACAGTGCCCCTATAGCAACCATTAGAAGCTGATAAATCTTCCAAAAAAGTGTTTTTGGCCCCTCGTGTGAGAAACACAGCATCCCATTAAAAAAAAAAAAAAACAAATAAAAAAGTCCTCTGCATGCTGGGAAAACAAGTTTTGGTTTACCCTTTCCTCCTAATATGTTAGCTCTAAACTAAATGCCTAGCTGGGATAGGAAGAGGCAGTGTTACTTGGCTTTGATTTACAGTGGGGTGGTGGTAAGTGTTGCTTTCAAAACTCTTGCTTGGAATATGAGATGTGGAATGACGTTCTGATAATCCCAGGAGCTATTTATATTGAGAGAGAGATCTGATACCAATGTCTTCACCTGTACCTGGCACGAGACTTAAAACAAGCCAGAAAGTCAATTGCAAATTACCTTTTAAAACGTGCAGGTGTAATTTACAGCCTAACAAAGGTGACTAGCAATTAGTTCATGGCTTCAGAAGTTTCTAATGCCATCTAGTGGAAATGATCAATTTAATCACTTGCACATCAAAGGAAAGCCTCAAATCCCAGCGAATATGTCACTCTGCTGTCATATACTCAGAAAACTCAATGCCAGAGACCAATTTCAAATATATCTCAAAAAATTTTCGCTAGTTCATAAAACTAGAACGTGCCTTGGAAAATAACACTCTCCCAGAATACCCTGGGATACCTGCTCACTGCGAATGGGGTGATGATTAGCACCATCTCATACTAACACTGTGCCAATAAGATTATTTTCCTCATCATTGTCTTCTCTCTTATCTTCTAAAACCTAGAACCTAGAGATGGACTATTTGATCATTTTTTATACTATTTTGAAGTATGAAGAGTTTGGTAAAATGTAAAATCACCTTCTGCAGTACAGCCAAGTGCCACTTGACGACAGGCATATATTCTGAGAAATGTGTTGTTAGGTGTTTTTGTCATTGTGCTAACATCATAGAGTGTGTTTACACAACCCTCTAAATCATACAGCCTTCTACATACCTAGGCTGTATGATACAGCCTATCACTCCTGAGCTACAAGCCTGCACAGCATATTCCTATACAAAACAACACATAATATCAAGCACAGGAGAAAATGATACAAGCACCAGACTAGGTAAACAAAAGCTATATAAGGCTGCTGCCAGCATAACACAGCATACCGTTTTACTGTAAACTTTTTTAATAAGTAAAAACAGAACCCTCAAAGATAATTTTTAAAAGGATAATATAGTAAGTACACAAACCAGTAACAGTCCTTTGTTATCATTATCAAGTATTATGCGCTGTCCATAATTGTATGTGCTATACTCTTCCACAGCTGGCAGCACAGTTGGTTTGTTTATACCAGCAGCACCACAAACACGTGAGTTTTGCTTTGCACCAGATCAGCAGTCCCCAACATTTTTGGCACCAGAGACCGGTTTCATGGAAGACAAGTCTTCCACAGACAGGGTGGTAGGGTGGGGGGTGGGATGGGAGACAAGAGGCAGAGCTCAGGCAGCAACATGAGCAAGGCTTGCCACCCACCGCTCTCCGCTCACCAGTCACCTCCTGCTCTACCCCCAGCTCCTAATAGGCCACAGACCCTTACCAGTACACACCCCCAGGTTAGAGACCCCTGTACTAGATGACAATGTGAAGACAGCTACAGCCTCCTAAGGTGACAGGAATTTTTCAGCTCCATGATAATTTCATTGGGACCACTATTGTATAAGTAGGTAGTCATGTTTGTTATGTGGCACATGACTGTAAATGTTCCACTGCTTTCTATCTGAAAAATAGTACAAGAGGAACTAAATATGTTTTGCTAATTTAATCCTAGAAGCTGTTCAACTTTCAGTGAATGCTTCATAGATTTTCCTCCAGTGGAACCGTATAGTGAAACTCTGAGGAGAAAAAATAACACTGGGAATTTTGTGATCTTTTTCAAGATGGTCACCAAGGAGCCTCAGCCATGAGGCTATAGTGCAGGAATCAAAAGGTGCTTCCATAATTGTACAAACAAAGTTGGTCACAGTTCACTCTGCATGTGAAGGGGCATTAGATAGTCCACAGACTACATTGTCACTTTTCTCCATACACCTCTCAAAGGCAGTCCTCTCCAGGAGCACAGTTATGGTAAGAGAAATTACTGGAACCCTGAATTCTAGTGCAAACTGATGTAAAACTCAGAGCTACTCATTTCACTTCTCCCTGCTGAAGTTTTCTCATCCATCAAACAAGGAAGTTGGACTCGAAGTCAACCCAAAAGCCCTTTCTTTTCTAATACCCATGGTTTAGGACTTCCGCCAAGATGGAGGCGTAGGTGGAAGCACTGCACCTTCTTACACAACCAAGTTTAAAAACAACAAAGTTTTAGCAACAAAAATGCAGCCAAACCACAGAAAATTGAACTACACAGAAGTCTGACAACAACGAACTCTTCAGCCAAACCAGTAAGAGGGGCAGAGCCAGCAGCAGAGCAAGGCTGGGCAGGAAAGATCCACCAGACTGACCCGGGTGCCCAACCCTGGTGCGCAGGCAGCCGTGGGCGGATCCCAGGTGTGGAGAAGCAGGAGGATCCACTGAGGGCTGACTACGGTCATACATTCGCGCAGATAAACCAGTGAAGGAGCTAGCAGTGAGACGGACAGCGCAGGCCCCAGAGGCGAGAAGCGGCAGAGGGAACCACCATTGCTCCCTCTCTGACCCCGCCCCCACATATAGCATCACAAACCAGAGACCTGGGTGGCCCCACCCTGGTGAACACCTAAGGCTCTGCTCCTCATACTTAACAGGCACGAACAGATCAAAACATGGCTCAAGAACAACTCAGAGCCCCAGAGCCAATAAATCTAAACGATGAAGAAATAGCTAAACTTTCAGATGCACAGTTCAAAACACTGGTGATCAGGATGCTCACAGAACTGGTTGATTTTAGTCACAAATTAGAGGAACATATGGAAGCTAAACTAACTGAAATGAAGGAAAATACACAGGAAACCAATAGTAATGAAAAGGAAACTGAGACTCAAATCAAAGGAGTGGACCAGAAAGAGGAAAAAAATGACCAAACAGAAAAGGATGAAGAAACAAGAATCCAAAAAAAATGAGGAGAGGCTTAGGAACCTTCAGGACATCTTTAGACGTTCCAACATCTGAATTATAGGGGTACCAGAAGAGGGAAGAGGAACAGCCACGAATGGAAAACTTATTTGAACAAATAATAAAGGAGAACTTACCCAATCTGGCAAAGGAAATAGACCTCCGGGAAATCCAGGAAGCTCAGAGAGTCCCAAAGAACTTGGACCCAAGAAGGAACACACCAAGGCACATCATCATTACATTACCCAAGATTAAAATGAAGGAGAGAATCCTAGAAGCAGCAACGGATAAGGGGACAGTCACCTACAGAGGAGTTCCCATCAGACTGTCAGCTGATTTCTCAGAAGAGACCTTACAGGCAAGAAGGGGCTGGAAAGAGGTATTCCAAATCATGAAATCCAAAGACCTACATCCAAGACTGATCTATCCAGCAAAGCTTTCATTTAAAATGGAAGGGCAGATAAAATGCTTCTCAGATAAGATCAAATTCAAAAAGTTCATCATCACCAAGCCCTTATTATGTGAAATGTTAAAGGGACTTACCTAAGAAAAAGAAGATAAAAAAGATGAACAGTGAAAGGGCAGCAAACTCACAGTTACTAAGAACCACCCCTAAAACAAAAGCAAACTAAGAGGACAGCTAGATCAGGAGCAGAACCACAGAAATGAAGATCACATGGAGGGTTAGCTACAGGGGAGTGGGAGAAGGAAAAGGGGGGAGAAGGTACAGAAAATAAGTAGCATAGACAATAGGTAGAAAATAGATAGGGGGGAGGGCAAGAATAGTAGGGGAAATATAGAATCTAAAGAATTTGAGACACATGGTCATAAACTAAAGGGGGGGAATGGTGGGGGAGGGGTGTGCAGGGTGGAGGGGAATGAAGGGGGGGAAATAGAACAACTGTAATGGCATAATTAATAAAATATATTTTTAAAAAATAAATAAAAATAAAACCCATGGTTTAGAATTTCAAGTCCAAAGCTCATGTTTTTTCTTTCACTGTAATAAATTTATTTGTAAGTATTAATTTCATCATAGCTATTTTACTTAAAATAATTATTTTATATGTCTTGCAATATGTGGACCACCATCAATTTTTTAAAGTCTAATTTATATTTCTTTATTTATTTTAGTTTTTTAAACACATTTTATTGATTATGCTATTACAGTTGTCCCATTTTCCCCCCTTTATTCCCCTCCACCCTGCACACCCTCTCTCATCCCCATCGCCCCCCCCCTTTTGTTCATGTCCATGGGTCATATATATAAGTTCTTTGGCTTCTACATTTCCCATACTATGCTTAACCTTCCCCTGTCTATATTCTACCTACCATTTATGCTACTTCTTCTCTGTGCCTTTTCCCCCTTTCTCCTCCTCCCTCACCCCCACTGATAACCCTCCATGTGATCTCCATTTCTGTGATTCTGTTCCTGTTCTAGTTGTTTGCCTAGTTTGCTTTTGCTTTTGTTTTAGGTGTGGTTGTTAATAACTGTGAGTTTGTTGTCATTTTACTGTTCATATTTTTATCTTCTTCTTCTTAGATAAGTACCTTTAACATTTTATATAATAAGGGATTGGTGATGACAAACTTCTTAATTTGACCTTATCTGGGAAGCACTTTATCTGCCCTTCCATTCTAAATGATAGTTTTGCTGGATAGAGTAATCTTGGATACAGATCCTTGCCTTTCATCACTTGGAATACTTCTTTCCAGCCCTTCTTGCCTACAAGGTTTCTTTTAAAAAAATCAGCTGACAATCTTATGGGCACTCTTTTGTAGGTAGACCACCATCAATTTTAAAAGCAATTTATTTGTAAGAAGAGAGGGCTACAGTTTAAATAAAGGCTACTTTTCAGAATTATATGTAGAAAGTATGTCTATATACACTGATCATGGCACTTTCATGATGAATCAAATATATTTCATTTAGGTATATTCATAAACTTTTTTCAGGGAAAGAAATACATAAGGTCTGTCCAGAAGGTATCCAGCCATGTAATAAAAATAGACATTTCTTCGACAAGATAGATACAAGAAACACTTTACATAACACAATGATGCCTCAGTCCCCTTCGAAGTAGGAAACTTGAGACCTCACACAGTTCTCCCAATTGCCATCAGCTGCCTTGCCACATTTTCCTGAATCTCATCAATGGTCTGAAATCTCTTCCCTTTCAAAGATAATTCTAGTTTTGGGAAGGGCCAGAAGTCTCAGGGTGCCAAATCTAGGATGTAGGGGGGACCAAGTCACTTGGGTGATTTGATGTTTCTTTCTTTTTTTAAATTTAGAACTTGATTCTTAACAAATTTTATTTATTTTTAATTACATTTTATTGATTATGCTATTACAGTTGTCCCTATTTTCATCCTTTTACCCCCCTTGACCCAGCACTCCCCACTCCCTTAGGCAATCCCTAAACTATTGTTCACATCCACAGATCATGGATAGGTTCTTTGGCTACTCCATTTCCTATACTGTACTTTGCATCTCCATGGCTATTCTGTAACTACCTATTTGTACTTAAATCTCCCTACTCCTTCACCCATTGCTCCACGGCCCCTTCCCATCTGGCAATCATGAAAACACTCTCCATATCCATGACTCTGTCTCTGTTCTTCTTGTTTGCTTAGTCTGTTTTTTAAACTCAATCTTTGATAGATATGTATTTTTGCCATTTTTTATTGTTCATAGTTTGATCTTCTTCTTTTTCTTAAATGTCCCTTTAATATTTCATATAATAATGGTTTAATGATGATGAACTCCTTTAGTTTTTTCTTGACTAGGAAGCTCTTTTTGTGGCCTTCCATTATAAATGACAGCTTTGCTGGGTAGAGCAATCTGAGCTGTAGGTCCCTGCTTTTCATGACTGAATGTCTTGCCAATCCCTTCTAGCCTGCAAAGTTTTTTTTTCATAACTCAAAGACAGACTTATGGGAACTCACCTGTAGGTGACTAACTGCTTTCTTCTTGCTGCTTTTTAAATTCTCTCTTTATCTTTGACCTTTGCATTTTAATTCTGATGTGTCTTGGAGTGTGCTTCTTTACATCTATCTTGTTTGGGATTCTCTGTGCTTCCTGGATTTGCATGTCTATTTCCTTCACCAAATTAGAGAAGTTTTCTTTCACTATTTTTTTTCAGATAGATTTTCAGCTTCTTGCTCTTTCTCTTCTCCTTCTGGTCCCCTATGATGAAAATGAGGGACCTCTTGAAGTTGTCCCAGAGGTTGCTTATACTATCCTCATTTGGGGGGAATCTTTTTTCTTCCTTTTGTTCTGATTGGGGTTTTTTGTTTTGGTTTTTTTTTTTTTTGCTTCCTTATCTTCCAAATCATCGATTTGATTCTCAGCTTCATCCATTCTATTGTCGTTTCCCTGTAAATTATTCTTCATTTCAAGTAGTGTGTCTTTCACTTCTGACTGGATTTTTTTTATGCTGCTGAGGTCCTCACTAATTTTCTTGAGCATCCTCATAACCAGTATTTTACTCTGCATTTGATAGATTACTTATCTCCCTTTTATTAAGTTCTTTCTCTGGAGTTTTGAACTTTTCTTTCATTTGAGCCATGCTTCTTTGTCTCCTCATATTGGATGTCTCCCTGTGTTTGTTTCTCTGTATTAGGTAGAGCTGCTTTGACTCCCTGTCTTGGTAGTGTGGACTAATGTAGCAGGTGTCCTCTAAGGTCCAGGAGACAGCATCCCCTATCCCCCAAGCTAGGTACTTAAAGTGCACCCTTCATGTGGGCTGAGTACACCCTCCTCTTGTAGTTGAGCCTTGATTGCTGTTGGCAGGTCAATGGAAGAGGTTTACCCAGGCTAGTCAGCTGCAAAGACTGGCTGTGACCACTGGCTGGTGCTCCAATGTGGTCAGTAGCTGTGTACTGGGTACACAGGCCTTAGGGTTTCCTGGGCGATTCAGGCCAAGGTCAGCTCCCACCTGTGTTCTGCCTGGGGCCACCCTGCCTGGGCTATAAAGAAATCTGAAATGGTTGCTAACTATGCTGTGCTTGGAGAGTCCCAGACAAAGCCAAGCTATGAATCTAGGCTGGCTGCTGCTAATGCTGGATCTGGAGCTCAATGAGGTCAGCTGATGCTTGTTTGATAGGATTTAGGAAATTGTGAAGCATGAGCCAACACCAGACATTCATATGGAAAAGACTGTTACCTACTTGGGTGGGCCCCGAATTGGGTAGGACAGAGTCTCAAGGGAACTCCAAAGCAAGGCAAACAGTATTAGCCGGGTTGATGGAGTCTCAGATATGGCACCCTCCAGTCAGCTCTGTGGCTCTAGGCAGGGAGGTTCAGAAAAGGGACAATGGCCTCTGTCTACCTTTCTGTCTAGGAGAAAGCTGTCCCCCAGCTCTTGCCTCAATTCCATACACTTCAGCTCCTCCCTATGTGCTACTGGTGCCTTTAAAGCTGCTACCGCAGTGCTGGAGCTCAAAGGGAGTGAGTCTGAAAAGGTGAGTCCCTGTGTGGGTTCTTTAAGAGGAACTACTTGGGACCCCAAAAGTTCCTCCACCAAATCAGTCCTGCTGGTTTTTTGCAGATAGAGGTTATGGGGACTTATCTTCCTGACACTGGACCTCTGGACTGGGGGGAGCCTGGTGTGAGGCTGGACTCCTCCCTCCCAAGGTATCCCTCCTGAGTTTTTATCCACCACACGTGGATGTGGGACCAGCCCATTCCAAATCTCTGCCCCTCCTACCAGTCTGAATTGATGTGTTTTCTTTAATTCCATAGTTGTCAAACTTCCATTCAACTCAATTTATGACTGTTCTGAGTGACGGTGTTCTATAGTTTAGTTGTAATTTTGGTGTGGTTGTGTGTGGAAGCGAGCTGTGTTTACCTATGCCACCATCTTGACCAGAATTTTCCCTCATCATTTTAGTCTTTGTCCCTTTTTCTCCATATGCACAGAGAAGTTTTATCTTCTGCAGTATGTGCTTTACCCTGCATAACTCTGTTACAGATGTTAACCTCCAATTTATGTTCAACTTTCTTATAATTCTCCATTATTTATTTTCTTTTTTATTTTTCCCTGTTTTCACCTCAACCCTATTATTGCCTACTTTAGGTAAGACTAATGTCAATATTTTTAACTTAAGAACTTGTTATTTCCCAAAAGTTTTTCTTTATAAAAAAAAAAAAGTTTATGCCCTAGCCAGGTGGTACAGTTGGTTGGAGTGTCATCCATATACCAGAACATTGCAGGTTCCAGGTTCAATTTCCCAATCAGGGCACATATCTAAGTGGCAGGCTCAATCCCTGTCTCTTAGGGAAAGGCAACCAATCTATGTCTCTCTCTCCTTCTCTCTTCCCCTCTCTCTCTCTTTCTCTCCCCCTCTCCCTGCTTCCTCTCTAAAATCAATAAACATATTATTGGGTGAGGATTAAAAATAAAAGTTTGTATGTAGAAATACAAATAATAGTAAATATCTATGATTCTTTATCCACATATAACACACATAAATACTTTATCATATTTGCTTATTTATATACAAATAAAATATAACAAATGAAGTTCAAACCTTTATAGTCCCCTAGCTATAATCATTATGTTGAACCTGTACCCATATTCCATACTTTTACTAATTTATATGTATATCCATGCTTAACCTCTAACAGACTGATTATTAAATTTCTACATACCGTATCATACTAAAAACAGTATCATTTTACAACTTTCATGTCTCTGAATTTTATATTCTATGGAGAAGCCACATTTAGGTGTTCTGGCTGACAGCCCCAAGTGACTCAGCCAGAAACCACCTCCAAAGGAATGCACGAAGCTTCCCATGATTACACCCCTATTATTGAACTGCTCCAGCTGAGGCCAAGTAGAGCAGAAGTGAGCTGTCTACACTGATCCCTAATTGCAGATTTGTGAGCAAAATAAATTGCACCATTGTTCTAAGCCACTAAGGTTTGGGGTAATTTGTTATGCAGCCATAGTAACTTCAATAGCTTCTTCATGTTCCCTGTTCTGGTTCTCCCACTTCCTTACCTGTTCTCCTAGGATCACTGCCTCAATAAATCAGTTGTATAAATCCAAGAGACCAAGACAGAGTTATGGAATGATCCATACCAAAGGGAAAATGTACAGCTTCCCTTGAAAGCTCTGCTCTCTTTAAAACTCAATGAAATGGGCTATTTCTGTGGTGCCAGTCATTGGGTAAAAGAAGCAAGTGAACTAAAACTAAAAGGTGAGGAAAAGAAAGAAATTTGCTCTCTGAATTCTCTTCTGAGTAACCACCGTACAGCAGATCTAGAGTATCAAGAAGCATGTAGATTCAGTGCTATTGTAAAGAGAACTATTTTATAGAAAGTACTTGGAACTCTCACCTTAATGCTTCTCAATGAATCCAGAGAAAACATTCTCCCTCTGGGATGGAAGAAAGGGAGTGATTTCTGTGGCCCTCTTAATCTGGGCTCTCTAGAAAAATTGCCAGGGTCCCTGTGAACAGATGCCTTGCCCAACAACTGGAGAGCAAGAGCAGGGAGGAGAGTGAACAGCAGTCCTGAAGCTATAGTCCCACCCCTTGGAGAAAGAGCCTCTACCAACAAGTTATCTGTACATCCAAGAATGTGAAACCTCCAATAGTCTATGGGGCAAGAGAATTCCGCCAGCTGATAAGAGTGCTGCTCCTGATACGGATCTTAATTTTCTCAGAAACAACCTCAGCAGTTTGGCCTCGTAGACACACCACCTGCAGCTCCCACTTTAAAGTAACTGACCCAACCTACGTAACTACACTTCTCTTTCCTCTTGTGCTTGCCCAGTAACCTTGGCAGTCACAGATAACTGATGTGCTTTATGGCAGGGATTTCACATACCAGGTCTTTTCACTGACTGCCTCCTTGTCAAGTCCGTTCTGCAGCCACTCTAGCATGGCTCCTCTTCTCAAGAGATTTCAAGCTTGGGCAGCCTTGGTTTCAGGGTTCCTCCCAATGTCATCACTGTCAAAGACCGAGAGTATATACATGGAAACCATGCCCCAGCAATAGCCACATAGTCACAGGTTTCTCTTGCCTACCAGGTCCTTTGGGGATATATGAAAATAATGAGCATACACTGGAGCACTCTGCAATGAGCCCTAAAAAATGAATATTCTTAAATGGAATAATTCAGATTAAGGTTCATCTTGGATCTTTATTTTCCTTACAAGATTACTCCCATCTCCAAGACAGTGGGCACTTTGTCTTTCCTCAGTCTCAAGTTACCCAAGCCACCTGAGAAATGAAGATAATGTAGGGCACACTTGAGGACTGATCTATTTCCCTCCTAAACTTAATCTGGCCACTATCTCATGCCCAGGGAGAAAGCCTTACACTGACAGCCTGTTAAGAGGCTGAGCAAATTCTGCTGTTCTGCCAATGGTAATGTAACAGGACCCATGGAAAACAAGATCTGGGGTCATTACCAGGACTGCCAAATTCTGTGGATTAAGAAAGCCCTTCTCATACTGCCTTAAGTGGCCAGCACAGAGAAAAAATGTACCACCTGCAGTTGTGAGGTGCTCTGAGGAAGACTCCAGAAGGCTTCATGGAAGGTCACTCTCATAGTGACAACCACATCAGCTGGCCCAGTGCCACAAGCCTTTCAATTCTAGCAGACCTGAAGACATCTTTGGAGATCTGACATTTGTTTTTACTTTTGTTTTGTTTTGTTTTAATCTTTGTTTTTGCCTTTATGTAAACATGCCTGTTTCAAAGGACCTAGATTTAATCTAGTCAGCAATAAACTGAATTACCATAAACCTTGAGGTTCATGCAAGCATTCATATTTTGGGGTCAAGCAGCCTAGGTTTCAAACCCCACCTGGTTCAGTATTTTAATTGCAAATTTGTGACCTTGCAGAAGTTCAATAAACTCTCCAAACTTTTATTTTATCATCTCAAAAAAACTGGTATAATAATTGTACCTTTCCATAGAGTAATTATAATGATTTCTTGAAATACTGTATGTAAAACACTCAGCTTAGCACCTGACACCCTGTAGGAATTCAAATAATTTTAACTAAATAATAATAATAACTATGTGGAGAAAGGTTCATTTTATCCATTTGCTTTTTATCTGGAATATACTGGACCAAGAATGGTCTGTAAAAAGTTGGGGCACTCTTGTGACATGTGATAGAACCCCATTTCAGTGGCATGAAGATGAGTATTGGCCACAAAAATATATATAGAATAACCTGAATAACATTTGCAATCACTTAGCCTAGAAGAGAATGGGCTGTAAGCCAATATGCATTTGTGTGAAATTGAAAATCCACCCCACAATATGTGCTATGTTCTTCAAACCCAGAAGCTTCCTTATGCTAGAGGCCTCAGTTTGGTGACATTATGCAAAGTGAAGTGGAAAGGGTGAACCGTATTTATTGAGTTGTTTGCAATTCTTTCTACCAAATTGCTCACAGATACAGAAATCCTTTCTTTTTAGTAAGGAAAACTTCAAACGTGCAAGAGTAGACAAAAAGTATAACAAATCCCCATATTCTCTTCATCCAGATTTTACCAGTTATCAATTCAGACAATCTTTATGATCTAGACCTCTACCCACTTTTCCTATCATATTACTTCAAAGCCCATCACAAATACCATTTAATTTTACCCACAAAGATTTTAGTATGTGTCTCTAAAAGCACTCTTTATTAAAAAAAAACCCACATCTAGCTATAATACACTATCATACCTAAAAGCTTAATAACAATTCTGTAATATTAATATCCATCCAGTGTTCAAGTTTCTAATTGTCTCATAAGTGGCATACTTCTTTAATAGTATATTTGTTTTAATAAGGATCCAAATCATGTCTTCATATATCAATTGACTGATTTCTCTCAAGTCTTTTTTCAATCATAGGTTTCCCCTCAATCTTTTTCTAAGTGAAATGAAGCAAAATGCCCAGGGAACCAATAGTGATGGGAAGAAAACTGAGACTCATATCAATAGAGTGGACCAGAAGGAAGAAAGAAACAACCAAACAGAAAAGAAGGAAGAAACAAGAATTCTAAACAATGAGGAGAGGCTTAGGAACCTCCAGGACATCTTGAAACGTTCCAACATCCAAATTATAGGGGTACCAGAAGGGGAAGAGGAAGAGCAACAAGTGGAAAACTTATTTGAACAAATAATAAAGGAGAACTTCCCCAATCTGGCAAAGGAAATAGACTTCCAGGAAATCCAGGAAGCTCAGAGAGTCCCAAAGAACTTGGACCCAAGGAGAAACACACCAAGGCATGTCATAACTACATTAGCCAAGATTAAAATGAAGGAGAAAATTCTAGAAGCAGTAAGAGATAAGGGGACAGTCACCTACAAAGCAGTTCCCATCAGACTGTCAGCTGATTTCTCAGAAGAGACCTTACAGGCAAGAAGGGGCTGGAAAGAAATATTCCAAGTCATGAAATTCAAAGATCTACATCCAAGACTGATCTATCCAGCAAAGCTTTCATTTAAAATGGAAGGGCAGATAAAGTGCTTCTCAGATAAGATCAAATTCAAAAAGTTCATCATCACCACGCCCTTATTATGTGAAATGTTAAAGGGACTTACCTAAGAAAAAGAAGATAAAAAAGATGAACAGTGAAAGGGCAGCAAACTCACAGTTACTAAGAACCACACCTAAACAAAAGCAAAAGCAAACTAAGGAAACAACTGGAACAGGAAGAGAACCACAGAAATGAAGATCATATGGAAGGTTAGCAACAGAGGAGTGGGAGGAGGAGAGAGGGGGAAAAGGTACAAAGAATAAGTAGCATAGATGGTAGGTAGAATATAGACGGGGGAGGATAAGAATAGTATGGGAAATGTAGAAGCCAAGAACTTATAAGTATGACACATAGACATTAACTAAAGGGAGGAATATGGGTGGGAGAGGGTGTGCAGGGTGGAGGGGAATGAAGGGGGAAATGGGACAACTGTAATAACATTATCAATAAAATATATTAAAACAAAAAAAGGCAACAACTAAAGCAGTAACTGCATTCGGCTCAGCTCCAGGACATACGAGTAATGTTCAGTGTTCTCCTTCAGGCCCAGAGGTAGCTCCTAATGGTCAGTAATTACATGCTAATAGCAACTTATCTTCCCATCAGACACCTAAAATTAAAATGGTAGAAAATAAACAAAATAATAGCAATAAAAATTCCCACTTAGAAATGGGAAAAATGAGAAATACCCAGAAGTTACCAGTTCCTAACTATTGTCATAGCCCACTGGCCAGGAATAGGCAGGGATAGGAAAGACTCTTTCTTAATAGTTAAATCAGCTCCTTGGTCAGACCATCTGGCAGCCTCTCGTTCTTCTTTCTGAGAATAATTCCCTTGACCAATAGCTCTAGCTTTATCTTCTGAGAGGTTTGCCCATATTAGTCATCCTCTTGACCACAAGTGAAAGGGGCTTTGGAAAGCACACACAATCCTCTTTCACTCTTCTGTTGATGCAGGCTCGGGAACCCAGGTACTACTGTAGAGGTAACCAACACTCACAGACTTTTTTCCCAATACAGTACCCCAAAAGCTCTGTAGACTTCTAGTCTATTTGTTTCTGCGTGTGAAAAACCACGTGAAAGATCTCACCTAGACTGGAGTTTTTAAGCCTTAAGTCTCAGGCCTTATACTTACCAGCCACACTCCTCTCCCTCAACATAGTGGCAATAGGTACAAAAGGCTTGGCTGGGTTCTGATTTTCACAGCCAGCGGAGCCAGTTCCCAGTGAATGGCAAAGGTCTCTTAAGGGAAGCTGTTGGAAGAAGGTGTGGGGCTACAGTGCTACATCTTAACGAGGGTGCCGTTTTGCAGCCACCGCTTAGGACTGCTGCAGTTTGGGGTATGGACACAGTTTTCTCATAACTTCAAAGACCCCAATTGCTAGACGATCAGTCAAATTAGAATTTAGGCAGCTGCACAAAGTGACTCCCTAGCTCTCAGCTGAATTCAACTCTCTCAGCTAAAAGCAGTGAGAAGCGGCCAACACCAACATTCTGACGATTTTTCCTCTCATTTCAATTACTGTGTGGCCTGCCTTTCAAGGTAGGACAGATGAAAATTTGACCAGATGTTTTGCCTCCACATAGCAGGGGCCACCATCTTTCTGGTCTGCAACATCGTTGTCCTCGTGGCCTCGTGTCTCTGTCTCTTAGGATTACATTCAGTCATGGCAGGAAATCCATAATAACAGTGTGTTTTGAAAGATAAAAGTTTATTTCTCTCTCACATGAAAGATTCAGTACGCTGCTTGTGTATGCTGGCTTCACACTCATGCAGGGCCCAGGCCCCTTCTAACTTGCTGCCCCACCTCCAAAACCTGCTGCGTCCACCTCTGGGACCAAGGCGGCTCTTCCAGCCCTGCCAACTGCACTCCATCCCGTGGGAAAGGGGGACAAGGAGATGGTTACTAGCTTTACTGTGGCAATAACGTTGTAAGGTATATAAATGTTGAATCCCCATGTTATACACCTGGAACTAATATAATATTGTATGTTAACTAGACTTTAATAAGGAAAAAAACAAAGAAAAAAAGAAACAAATAAAAGACATTTCCTGGAAATTGCCCACACTACTTCCACTCAATATGCCATTCATCAGAATTTAGCCACGTGGCCATGTGTAGCAGCAAGGGAAACTGGGAAACATAGTTTTTATTCCCATCCCCACCCCAAATTGAATCAGCTGTAAACATCGGCCACAGCCAGAGGAACCCACGTCAGACAGCGCCAGTCCCATTAGACCCTCTCAGCCACTCCTTCTCCTCCCCTCCCACCGCCCCAACCACAGAGCAGTCAGCAACCTTGGTGAGCGAGGTGGCAAGAAGGAACAACTTGTAAGGTGAGAAGCAGAAGCTTTCCAAGCCTTGCTCCCCAACTCAGAATTGCAGGTCAGAGAAAGAGGAGAAGAGAAGCTTCGATGTTGGATAAAACTTGAAGTCTTTATTGTTTCTCTGGAACTGTACGTGTCATTTCAGTGGTTCTCAGTCCTGGCTGCCCGTTGGGGTCACCTGAAGGGCCTTTAAAGTTCCTGAGGTCTGGGCCCCATCCCAAGAGATGCTGATTCATTGGTCCGGGGAGCACTGTGAGCATCAATAATTTTTAAAAGCTGCCCAGGTGATTCTCTTGGGCAACCCAGGTTGAAAACTACTGGGTAAATACTAGATTAAGAAAATTTTTGCAAAAAAGGTCACAGAGTGACCAGACAAATGAAGAACTTGCCCTCGATCCCACCCGGGGAATAGAGAACTAGCCCCGCAGCCCCAGCACGGAGGGAAGAACAATGACGCATTGTGATCACACCCCAGAGGAGGCCTCGCTTTCAATAGGACAATTGTACCAATCCTATCTTCTTCATTGCAAGGGCCATGACTTAGGATTCCTTGGCATCTCCATACTTCCTTGCACTTGTTAGACTCATTAGAGAGAGCTTAGCATGAACTTGTTGCCCTGTTGTTGACCTCTGACCCCCATGCTGAAAAAAGTGAAGTGCCCTTCATCATGCATAGAGCAAACTAAAGTGACTCCAAGATAACCTTGAACTATATCTTGGAGTCAGTGAAGAACATAGAAAGTGCATGAGATACAGTCATCACGAAGTAGTTGGAAATTTTTACTAACCTATGACCAGTTTCTATGATCCAGACTGTGACTTCTATGTTGAAATTGTCCCACATTTGAGTAAGTTTTTGTCTTACTAATGCAAGGGAAGGACTGACTTCCCCACCTCTCTCTCTCTTAACTAGACCGTGGCAGAGCAGCCCTGCTTCTTCCACACAATCACCACAATCACCGCCCTTAGTCATGGGAGCCCTGACCCATTAATAAGGACGGCACACTGACAGGAGGCGGGACAGGAGCCAGGAACATGCAAAACTACCAGCTAAATCCAAGAGCAGCTTTAGTCTGTCAACATGAAGATGTCATGTGCCAAAGTAGTCTACAGCACCAGGTTCCCATCCGAGAGGGTTGTCAAAATGTCCCTTATTCCCCCAAGCCCACATTTATTGTACAAATTCATCAAATAGACAGGAGCTGATTGCCAAATGCATCGTGCTCCAAGATTTGACGCTTGCGAAATTGCACTTTCCTATGAATGGATCCTGAAGCTTCGTATCAAGAAAGCTCCCCCTTCAGAAACTAAAAAAGGAAAAGCAAATACCCTTAAGCTCATTTTAGTATCAAAATTGGCCTTCTCCACCACCAGTTGCTGCCTTTTGTCTGATCCAAAGACATTTTTAAACTAGAAATAAAATGTACTCTACCATAAACCCAAGCCCAGAGAGAAGTCTGCTTAAACTGCAGTCGGTGAAAAGACTCTTCCAATCCCAATATATTTTTCTAGACTTTTCCCAGCAAAGGGACTCCCCCACAGGAAAGGTGAGTTCAGCCAAAGATGAGGTCCCTTGTTCAGTCAGACATGAAAAGCTTAATCCCATTACCCTCGTAGTATGTCATCACCGAGAAGCTTAACTACCTGTTAGAGGG
Source organism: Artibeus jamaicensis (assembly GCF_021234435.1). NCBI lineage: Eukaryota > Metazoa > Chordata > Mammalia > Chiroptera > Phyllostomidae > Artibeus > Artibeus jamaicensis. The sequence continues at coordinate 7,716,953 of NW_026521738.1, forward strand.
ATCGATAAAAAAAAATCTTGATATTTGCAACCATGTCCATACTTTACCTTTTAAAAGCACTCACTGTGCCGACCACCCCGGGAGTTCCAACAGCACCAAGCCATGATCTCCAGTCTTCAGTTTGAATCAGGTATTAAACCCTGGAACATCAGACAAGTGAACCATTTGATCACGATGATAACGAGTGGCCCATTAAAGGTAATTTTTTTTTAAGTTAATGAGCTCTCCCTAAAGAACAGCCACGTACTGTACTGAAAAATGTCCATGGGACCCACTGCACTTTCTCCCTATTTATTTAACTTTATGTGGATGCCATAAAACTTCTTTATTTGCTTTCAGTTAGCCCATTGGTTTTGACAAGATAAATTTTTATTTAGGTCTTTGCCCAGCTACAATCAGAAACAGGAGACTCACTTTCCAAAGCCAGGCTGATGGATGGATTAATCAAAGCCCTCCCCACCCTGCTTTCCTTCCAGCCACCACGGGGATCAGCAGACGGAGTTTTTCCTTAATTAAAGAAACTCAGCAACAAGGTGATTTATCGATGACGAATCTTGCAGGCCTTTTCATTGTGCGGTCACTGTTGGCCACTGTTTGAAATTTACCAACATAAATAAAGCCTCTCCATGACTAAACAAAGTTAAAGTAGCAATAAATTGAGCCTGCCATGTACTCTGGGCCAGATCTGAGGCCAACATAAATATCAAAATGCCTTGGCCGTGACACTCTTGACACAATGACATCATGCGCTCCCAAACAGAACGGCCTGGCCCAAGCCAAAGCCTAAAACCTAATACAATTCCCCCAAATGAATCAAATTGCAATGGTCTAGACTCGGCTGCGCTAAGTGTTCAACTTCTGGCTTCCTCACCCTCCGCTGTCGAGCGATCACATTAAAAAATAATCTATACGCCGATCTACATTTCGCCTTTTCTGCATGATTAAATTTTGGCAGGAGTAAATCTCTGTTATTCCCACTCCCTAGGAATATTTGGAAAGTTACTAAAAGCTCAGGATTTATCAGCTTGAGATGCAACCGTTTGCAGCTTCCCTCGGTGGGAGATGCCCGCCCCCCTCCCCCGCACCCCACCGACTGCCAGGGACACCGAGTGCTCGCAAGGGGGTGACCCACTTCTCACCTGAAAATGGCTCAAAGCTGGCTCCCATCCTGAGGAACTGCTTTGCCCAAATTTAGCAAGGGGCTGTGGGAACTGGCACGAGAAACTCAGCGAAACGGGGCTCAACGACCCCCCAACCCTATTACGGCCAGGAATTGAAAGGAGGGCAAAAAACCTTTCAGAATGCACACACAGAACACCGAATTAAAAATAGAGAAAAATCTAATAACTAATTGGTGAAGCCATAAAAGCTCCTATTAAAGACATTTTCCTTAAACTACTTTACGCAGGGCTGTATAACTCTAATGTCACGTCTTATTTATGTTGCTGGAATGCAAGCTGTGCTGGGAGCTGAGGGAGAAAGGAACTGAGCTGTTTTTCAGGCCAGGAGGGGAAGTCCATCTATAGGGCTTCGAATGAGATGCGTTTGGAAATGCAGAGAGGTTTGGGGGGGGTGAATTTATTTACTCCAAAAAGCCTCTGAGCAAAAACATTTGCAATGAGCACCTTTCTCCCACCACCACGCTCTCCTCCCCCGTGGCTGTCATCACTTATCATTTATCAAGTGGGTGCAATGGTGTTTCCCAAACTAGGGTGTCAATGAGTGAGACAAATCCCTGCCACTCAGAGTAAACTTTTGAAACCAGGTTTTTACTGTGTAAGATAGGTAAAGGGGTATGCTTTGAACTTCCAGAGGGGTCCATATAAAAACAAACCCCCTTTTCACAGGGTGTTCATGAATTTGCAAAGCTCCATAGGCCATGACAATGCCCAATTTGAAGATTCTAGAAAGGTACTATTTATTATTATTCCAAAGATCAAATAGGCTCTTTTCCCCTCCTGAAGCGTATGTGACCATGCAGAGCAGGCTAACTATCGGGAAACGAGGAGTAAGTTAGGAGACAGAGAACCGTGGGTAAACCGGCGGAGGGCCTCAGTGGGCGTCCTGGAGGGCCGAGGGAGGAGGCTCTGCTTCGGGGAGGGAGGCCAGTTGCTAGGGTGTATTTGGTCCGTGAAAATTCGCTACACTCTTATGACACGTGATGTTTCCTCTATGCAGACTATATACTTCAGTCAAAAGCTTTAAAAATAGCCCATGTTCAAATGAGTCTCTTAAAAGAGATGCAAAGAGTGGTTAATGTGGATACAAAAACACTGAAAGACTGTGCCATTTTCCCAGGGAAAATGTAGATCACCCTGAAAACGCGGGGGCCCTCTGAACTTGGCTGATTTTCAAAGCAAGATGAGGTTGTTTTTAGAAACAATTTGCCTTCTATTAACAATGAAATCCAATTCGGCTTTGACTATTAGAAAGTGAAACATATATACAACTTAGAGGGACTGTTGAAGTATCAAACAGATAGGGCATTATTTAGGTAAGGCTCGGCAGTCAAGGCCACTTTACACCATTACGGACCAGACTAAACAAACCTGACCTGCAGGGTGACCCTCCCAGGATCCCCAAAGATTGGAAACTCCCGAAAAGGCAGCCCTGACCAGACTTTACAGCCTAGTAATGGCATGCAAACGACACTCCAGTCTCTGTCACGCAGCCAAAGCTTGGTGTTGTATATGAGAGCAATTTCCTCAAGAATTCAGAGGAAAATGTGATACTTTGCCTTTTATGTATGGGGGTCACAACAGCAAGTGTATTTACTAGTGGGAGACGCCTGACCCTCCTGAGGAGCGCCCGCAGAATCAGGCTGCCTCTCCGCACCCCTGCCTAATCGGCTGGCGGTGGCGGGGATGTCAGATGCAGGAGGAAGGGAGAGCCCGCTCACCCAGAACAAGAAGGACCTCATTTGCAGGAAATTTTCAAAGCTGAAACTGTGTCTAGGAAAACATCACGGAGAGTCCAAGTCTCTCTTCACTGGAAAGCGGGTTTTCACTCACACCCTCACTATCCCCAACACAGGCATTTCTTGCCTGGTCGCACGGCGCTCTGAGGTCTGGCCTGTGCTTGTAATTCAATCGTGCTCACCTAGAAAATGTTGGCAGCAGGCAGCCCTGGTCCAGCTTCTTCAAGGGCCTGTTTTCACATGTTCCAATTACATGATTACACACACCACACGGGATGATTCAGATCTGTCCTGCGGGGAATTCGTTACTCCAAAAAGCCCTCAACAAAAGGTTGGCTGAGAAAGAGGATGTAGCTGCTGATGGGGTTGGGGGGAGGACAGAAGTGAAGGGGAGGATGGAGAGGCAAGAAAGGGAGGAGAGAGGAGGGGAAGGGAAGGGAGGGGAAGGAAAACACAAAGAGAATACAAGCTATGACTACACGCACTGATGAGAACATAAGCTTTGGGATAACTAGAAATACCACCATGACTTACCAGGAACTTTTTACCTTCCTTATTTTTCCCCTCACAGAACAGGCCAGGAACTTAGTAACTCCTTCCTATGTGCCTTTGGCTGCTACCCAGAGGTCTCTGGGACCCGGGGGGAAAGGGGGTTGTGCCCCTGTCTCCAGACACCCAGAACACTCTTCTCTCTGCTCCTTCAAAGATCAGGCCCTCTCAGGACCACCAGGAAGGGACCCTCGTCAAGAGCAAACGGTGGCTGTGGACCCTAGGAAAACGACATAAACTCTACACGGAGGTCTCAAACGCCATTCACAACCTCTTTACCCCGACCGAGAATTTAATTTGACCTGTCATCTTTTCCAGACGATCCCTGGCCCCACATAACTTCACACAACACGCCCCTTTCAGCCTATACTGCAGCACGTTTCTGTTCAGGTAGAACACAAGCTTCGTGTTGGAGACAGGTGCCAAAATTTAGGCTTGGGAGCATGTGCACCTTGATCTTTTTCTCCCTTAAAACAACGAACCTGCTTTCAACAAATAAAAAGAAAGGTATCATGGCTCCCACAGGAAGTGTAGACACAGCCTGGTGATGGGGGAAAGCAGCCGGCAGAAGCTCCTGCCCTGGAAAGAGGGGAGGGTGCTAGTTCCCTGCAGCCCAGGCGTTAGGATGAACCAAGCCTTCCACTGGGAGGAGCCTGCGAGATTCACTCGCCTCCCAAAAGGGAGAGGAAATGACTCCTTCCTAAGCACCACCAGGCCTGAGCTCTCGCCTGCTCCAGTTTCTGTCCATGTTCCACCAGAAAGCAGAAACGAGGCGGGGCCCCGACAACCAGCCCAGTGGCCCCACATCCTGCAGCGGCGATAGTCCCCTTTCATCTCCGTGAGAGTCACTTCCCAAGTGACCCCTGGCCCCACGTAAGTTTAAAAGAAGCATTGCTTTCAGCTGGTACCCACAGCACATGTCTGTCCTCCAGTCAAGGGGCCTTTATTTCATCCGTCCCCCTTCTCCCCGCCCTCCAATCCCCTCTAGGGGAATTCAGTTATGCATGTTGCCTGAAACGAGGACCACAGGCCGGGCCTCTACAAACTGCTAATTGAAAACCTTGTCAGAAGTGGGAGGAAGAGGCAGAGGGGGAAAAAACAACAACCCTTAACAGGACCCCCTCATACTGTGAACAGCAATGTGCCTCCCTAAAGGGTGGGTCTTGCTCCATCACAGCCACACCAGAGTCCTTCCTCCCCTCACAGAAGTCTTGGGGACCATGGCTCTGGGCAGCAGTGCCCGACAAATCCAAACGGGCTGTAAGAATGCAGCTGACGGGCCCCCAGATGCCTGCCCAACTCTGGGGCTGCCTTGCTCTATGAGCATGGGGGGCCTGCTGCTCTGGAGCCGGGCTGCCTGGGTCGAGACCTGGCCGCTCCACTCTCAGCTGTGCGGTCCTAGGCAAACGACGTGACCCCTTCTGTAAAACAGAGATAAGATTTGCACCTGCTTCATAGGGCCATTGTGAGGATGAAATGTGCTGATATACGAAGGAGGACCCCCAAAACTGAATTTTATTTATTTAAAAAGTATTTTTATCTTACATGTTTAAACTTCAGTCACCTGCAAAGTCCTCTCCATTTGATGCAACACACCTATCGAGACTTTTTTGCACTGCTCAGAACGGTTTCTGAACTCATTGATTTGATGCCTGTTAGTGCCTCTGCCATTTCGTTGTTTCAGCTCTTGTACATCGGCAAAACGTTTCCCTTTGGGGACTTTTTTCATCCAGGGAAACAAACAAACAAAAACTCACTTGGGGCGAGAGGAGATGAATAGGGAGGGTGGGGCATGGGGGTCATGACGTTTTTGGTCAAAAACTGCTGAACCCTCAGCGCAGTGTGGGCAAACGCACTCGTGAATCACCCATCATGAAATGGGCAAATGCATTGAAAGTCTTCAGAAAAATTCACTGAAGCCAAATACAGCCTCTCACAACAATGCCAGCTGGTACGCTGATACAGATGGGTTCCTAGAACACTCATCTAGCAGGGGAAGCTATACAACATGGGGCCCGCCCTCCAGGAGATAATTCTGGTTCTTCTTTGTGTCCCCCCTCATATGTAAGCATTTCACTCAATGCCTGATAGAGTGACAACATGAATATTTTGCTCTTGTTTATAATAATGAGAATGCTCCCTTGCCAGATTGGAGAGTGGTCAAAACCAGGGGAAGGCAGGCTGAGACTTCTGTTCTACCCCCATTTCATGGGTAAATCAAGCCCCAGCTCTATGGAGGCCTCCAGATGGATGGAAGGGGAACGAGAATTCATGCCTGTGGCAAAGTGGACAGAGGAAGGTGGTAAGAATTTGGGGGGGGGGGGAATGCGAGGGTAAGAGGGAAGATAAGCTAATATTTTTCAATTACCTCTTATATAACTAAATATTTTCATGCATTTTGAACAAAGCTGTAAGGCAGTTAGGTTCATCCCCACTTTCCACTCAGATGCTGAGGCTCGGAAAAATTGAATAAGCTCCCGAAAGTCCCAAGGTCCCTACATGTGACATTTGGGTTTCCCTTCAATTCCCCAAAACTCCACTCCTGCCACTTCCTCCCACACGCTCTGCTCGGGGGGGTTCCTTCCTGCCTTGAGGAGGGACAAAGGAACCCTTGTATAATGATGTGAATCCAGTTCTGAGGAGTTAGACATGTTTTCCTAACACTACACTTAAAGAAACTTTCTTCCGGATCTTGGAGCCTTCCTTGCAAAGGTCTCAAACTACCTTCTTCATTGAGGACAGAAGTTCCAGCCCATATTCCCATGTCTAAGGTAGGTGGGATGTGTCTGAAGGAGTAAAGAGAAGCCTTTTACTGCTTCCCTGTGCAGAGCTCTGGCTGAGGTGTTAACACCCAGGTCAAGAACATAAACACCGAGTACATGAAAAACACCGTGATTACAATGGCGGAGACTTTATCAAAGGCCCTCCCAAATCACTCCCAATTATGTGGCATGAAATGCCTCCATTAGGAAAACTGCGATGATTTTGTACCTACTGATGAGGATAATGACTAATATATTCTGTCAACAGGCATGACAGCTGTCTGTACATATTTTGGAGGCGATTATTTTTAGATGCTGTAACTGTACCTCCAGCTATTTTAACTACTAAATTTTGTTGACACCATGCAAGGAGGCTTACAGAGAAAGGTTAAAATTCCTCTTCCCAGCTGTTTCTCTTCCTTGCATCATGTTTGTCTCATTATTCACTGGGATCCATAAATCTGCCACTCAGATCCCAGGCTAAGTGATGTGCTACAGGGAGATTGCTAATGTCACTAGGAAACAAAATCAAATGGAACACCAGGCTCACAGCATCCAGCATTCTGTCCTGCCGTGTCCTGCCTGGTAGTACCCTAACTGTCCTCTTGCATGCACGGTGACCACAAGAGCTGCTGTCTGATCAGGGACACGCGCTTCACTTCCTCTGTGCCAGCTCCCCATTTGCCAAATCAGGGGGTGGGAGAGGAAAGGAGGTGGAAAGATTTGCAAGATAGACTCTAATTTTAAGACAAAAGCCATCCCATTAAATCTTAACAGATGTTTCGAAAGTTTAGAAGATTAAGAAAGATTTCAGCATCAAAAATCAAAGAAAATACTCCGTGACCTTAAAAAAGGATAAAACACAAAGCTCTAACAAACCCAAAGTCCACTTTGACAGCTGTCTCCGACGGAATTGACGAGGTGCTATTGATGTTTGGATTAAACCATGCCTCTGTGATCAAGTACTCAAACATGGGATAAAAGACAAATATATTCTTTAATCCTACCCACTAATTTTGTCTAGACCCTGAAAAGCAATGGATGCCAAACAAATGTTGAAAGTAGCTTCTCTTCTGTTTATTGACAAAACTATTTTTATTTCATTCATTTGCCACGTATCTTATCAGCATTTAAACTAACACAAGGAAATCCACAGACAGTACTGAACTCTCCACAAACAGATGGCTGCCACATCCAAGGCCACTAAAGGTAAAATCAATAGAGGATAATACTAGGAAGTGAGGAAGATGTTACAGGAAAGTGTAAAAGAAAATCCAGTTCATTTTTCTCTTTTTTCTTCCTTTCTTTTTTTTTTTTTTTTTTTTTTGCTGAACTATAAAATAGCATTGGGAATTCTAATTCTGAGACCAGAGAATTTTAACAGAAAGGAAGAACAACTTTCTTTTCCTAAGGAAAGGGTGAAGAGGCAATTAAGTCATTAATTACTCTCTTTGTCTATCGCTGTCCAACCCATCAAACTTGGCCTCTTCTGTCTTCATCAAAGGTGGAGCTCACTCTACTTTACAATAAGTACCTCTTAATAAGACAATCTCATGTTTCAAAAGCTGTTCTACGAGGAATTTAGATGAAGAGAAATTAATATAACACTTAGCAGCAGACCCCAGAGCTTGACAGCTGCGCAGGGCCCATATCAAAGGTCCTCAAACGAGCAGGGAGAAGTTCCAGGGACAAGGACACCGTTGAGAAACAGCATGCTGTGTGCAAAGGGCAAGGAGTCTGGGGTCTAGTACAGAAGGAAAGACGGAACTGACATTAATGCTAAGAACTGGGGGCCGATCCACACCTCCCTTTAAAGGAGACCAGGAGGGAAAATAGGTTCTCTGCAGAAGGACCCATCAAAAACACCGGAATGGCCTGAGAAAGTCAGTGGGGAGACAGTGTCTGAGGAAAGAGTTAGATGGGTCCTACCGCATCTCTAGTGGGTCAGACCAACTTCAGGGAGATTTGCTGGGCAGGCCTCCACGCCCTTCCCCCTCCAGCACACCTTCAGCCCCCTGCAGACCCCTTCTGCCAGCTATACCTTCCAGGGAGTCCACTGGTATCTCCACAAAGAGACCCCTCCCTGGTGTCTGTGATTAATACAATCCTTCAGAGGACTATGTTTTCCAAAGAGCTCAATGAGCTTCTTTGAGAAAAATCTTTTTTAAAAAATGACAAAGTGTGATGCTTTCTTGGTTTGTTCTCTCATGTCAAGTTTTCTGTTCCTGATCTGGAAGGAAGTGTTCATTTGTTTCATAAGATCTCGAACCAATTCTCCCCAGTGGCAAAGAGAGAAAGCCACAGCGCACAACACAGGTGCACATGCAAGCAAGGGACACGCAGGAGCATACATTTGAAAGCCACTTTGGAAGACTAGACCCTGCTTATGAAAGATTCTGCGTTTTCCTACCAGTTTCCAAAAGATCCAAGCAGCTTAAACTCTAGGAAGCATGATGAGGAGTTTCAGCTAAGAATCTGTTGACTTCATCCTCACATACTCTGCCTGCAAGATGCTCGAATTACATAAGTACTAATGTAATAACAACAGCTTTATTTTTGTGTGTTGCTATGGAATTTTGAAAACAAAACAAAGAAACCCACTGATCAGTAATTGTGACAAAACTTCTTAGCCACAGCACTGAGAATAGGGCCTAATTATTCCGTAAACACACTTTGATTTGTTTACTTCAACGTCAAATTAACTTCAAATATGGAACAGCTGACGCTGATTTGAGACGTACACAATACTGCCTCAGAGTGCGCTCTGCTACCTTGTGCAAATCTCTCTTTTTTAAATGGGTTCATTTGCAAAAGTCTCTCCATAGGGTGCCCCACATACAAAAGAAGAAAACACATATGCACTTTATTTAAAAGAAAACTGTTTCCCAAACAGGGTGTGTATGCATTTGTGATCCCACATTTTGGCTCACTCTCATTTGCCCCTTTACACAACAGAAACAGAAACGATTTGGGGGAAAATTAGCAGCTTGTGACTAAGAGATACTTAGAGATATGATGTGAGCCTAGGAAAATTAAGAACTACACAGAAAAGAAACTTTAAATTGTTGGGGGAAATCGGTATGTGCCAAGGGAAATAGGAGAAAGACGAGAAAGAGAGAAAAAGCCAAACCCAGAGTGAGGCCTGCACCGGACATTTGGTTAACAAGTACCTACTGAGCGCTTATTTCATTCCTGTTCCTTTAACCAGTCTATAACAATCTACAGGTACTGACCCACATGTTCCTCCTGTTAACTCTACGTGGTAGGTACTGTTAACAACCTCATGTTAGCGAGGAGGACGCTGAGGCACAGAGAAGTTAGTAGTTTGCCCGAGAGCACAGAGCTAGTAAGCAGCCGAGTTTGGGATTCAGATGCAGTTCTCTCTCCCCAGTTCACACTGTGCTAAGATGCTTCTCCAAACCATATTCCCAACCCCGGACACTGGAGTAACCACACATTCCTTGCCCCCAACAAGCTTCTAGCTAGAGGACCATTACAATACAGTGTAGTAGGTCTGTGAATGTAAGCACAGGATGGTGTCCCAGGATACCCTGCCAGTCTTAGAGTGGGTGGGTGGGAAGATTGGTCAAGACTTTCCAGATGTTTGAGTGCGGGCTTATGAAGCAAAGGGTCGCTAGTTGGATTCCCAGTCAGGGCACATGCCTGGGTTGCAGGCCAGGTCCCCCAGTAGGGGGTGTATAAGAGGCAACTACACATTAATGTTTTTTGCCCTCTCTTTCTCCTTTCCTTCCCCTCTCTCTAAAAATAAAATAAATAACACCTTTTAAAAAAAAAAAAAAAGACTTTTCAGATGTAAAGTAGGGTTTCTCAACTTCAGCACTATTGATATTTCAGGCCTGAGAGTTCCTGGTTGTGGAGGGCTGACCAGCACATGAGCAGCACCGCTGACCTCCAACCACTACGTGTATTAACATACTTCTCCCCCAGTGTGATGCCCCAAAATGTCTTCAAACATTGCCAGAAGTCCCCGAGGACAACTGAGAATCACTAATCTAAAGGAAGTGGTGTCCAAGGGAGACCTGAACGATGAGTGGTAGTTACCAGAAAAAGCGATGGAAGGGAAGCCCAAGCAGAGCACACAGCACCAAAACCCTGGAGCGAGAGCGCGGTGTCACTTCCAGGAGCTGAGAGCAATTTCACATGAGCGTTTCCTAGAATTGGATGGAGGGGATTAGGAGAGGCAAGTCTGGAGAGGCAAGCGGGTCATCACAAAAGGCCTCCTACTCTACATCTGGGAGTCGGACGTGCCTTAATGCACGTCAGAGCTGTGAAGAAGATAATGACACGACCAGACTTGCACTTTAGAGCCCTCGCTCCAACCTCTGCACAGACAGCGAACTACAGAAGAACGGGACTTTAGACCTGGCGAGATGCTGTTAAGTATTTTACTTTCTCTGCGTACATGTTGATCCCTTTTTCTTTTAAATACAATATTAACATTTAAAGTTAAATGTGTATTCTTCATATGTAAAAAGCTCTTATGCATCAATATGAAAAAGGTGATCACACCAATAGCAAAAAGTGAACAAGCAATTCACAAAGAGGAAGTGCAATTGGCCAATAAATGTGAAAAATGTGCTAACTTTCCCCACTGATCAAATAAACGCCAATTAAATCATGAAATCGCATTTTCTATCATACTGGCAAACAGTTTTTTAACTTATTGTAGCATCTCCTGTTGACATGCACAGAAACTGCACTCTCCGACACGGCGGTGGGAATTTGTACTGGAGCTTCTTTACCAGAAAGCAAAAAATAAATAAAATCGTGTTTTGTAAAGAATTAAATGACAAACTATTGAAATGATCTACATATCCAATAAGAGATTAGTTGATCAAATTATAGCAATTCTGGGTAATAGTTTTATCCTCAATTTTGGGCCACTGTTAATAAGGCTAACACATGTTAAAGGGTATAGAAAAAGCCCCCACAGTCACTCATGCCTGACACCTGGTTAAGCACCAATAAATATTAGTTACATGCCCCCTGGCTAAAGTGGCTCAGTTGGTCAGAGGATGTGCCATAATCAAGAGATCACAGTTCGATCCCGGTTTGGGTGCATACAGGAGACAACCAATTAATGCTCCTCTCTCGCATTGATGCTTCTCTCTCCTCTCTCTCTCTCTCTCTCTCTCTCTCTCTCTCTCTAAGAGCATTAAAAAAAATGTCCCTGGGTGAGCTTTAATTAATTAATTAATTAATTAATTAAAATATTAGTTACATGAGCAAGTGAGGCGAAGTAACTAGAACAATCTGAGCTGCATTCTGAAGTTGACTTCTACTGAACTCAGAGGAGGATGTGACTTATACCTGGTATGACTTAAGGTACGCCTAAATGACCTGATAAAGCGTTGCCTTTCCCTAAAGTTCACAGCCACCCAAAATTGTCTCACGTCTAGGCATGCATTTATTGGGTTTAAATGTAAGATGAGGCATTTCTTGGCCCACTAAAACTCATCTCAAAGAGAGTAAGAAGTTAAGTAACTTACCCTGAATCACACAGCAAGTGAGTGTCACTGCCTGTATTTGAACTCGGCTGTATCCAAAACAAAGCACCAGATGAGTTTGGAACACACTTATGAGTCATATTTGCATTGCTACTTCACCTAAATTTATGGCACTGACTGTACAACTTACTGTCAATCATTATTATAGGGTCTTGTCCTGCGTCATTTTATTATTTTACACGTGGGCCTTCCCAACTAGACCTGAAGTTATTGAAGGGTAAGCAGCCTCTCCCTGTTCTTCTTCCATCTCTGCAGAAACACGCACCCTGGTACCCCGGTACCGAACGCAATACTTTATACAAAATAGGTAATAAATAGGTGCTTACAGAATAAATGAATGCTCAAAAAGATTTCCATGATGTGCTTAAGGATCAGACCATGACAGCAAAGAAATTGGAAGACAAATAACAGAAAAATATTGCAGCAAAGGGTTGCAAATATTGCTGCAAAGGGTTGCTGCAATATTGCAGCAAAGGTTTTAACAAAGGGTTAAAACCTTTATTATGGAAATAGCGTATAAAAAACACACCAAGACACCAGTGTAGAAATAAAACAAAGGGCACAGCTAAAATTTAGGAAAGGATTTCAACTAATTTGTAAATGTAGAAAAATATATACCCTTCCTAGTAATCAAATAAAAGCAAATAAAATATAAGATGCTATTCTTGCATGTCAAATTGGCCAAAATTTAATTATTATCTTAATAGTAACACCCAATGTTCATGGCAATGAGATAGCGCATACTGGTGGCAAAGGGCCTTAAGAGCCTTCTACGGTAGCAGGATCTTTCGCTCAGTAGTTCTGTCCCTGCGAACCTGTGCCAAGGAAACAATCCCAAATACAGAGAAGGGCACACAGGGACCCGCGGTGTGGGCTTGAAAAGTCAGATGCACCTCAACTCAAGTCCTGGGTCCACCATTTCCTTGCTGGGTGACTTTGGGCAACACACCGGTCTCTGTGAGCTCACTTTCCCACCTGTAAAATGGATACGACAGTCGTCTCTGATCGAGGATTAAGTGAAAGAACGTTTGTAAAATGCTGAGCACGAAGTCGAGCACATAGAAAGGGCTTCATGAATACTAACCAGCATTATTATCAGAAACAAACAGAAAAAGCTTTACACGCATTCATATCCATTGTAATATATGACGAAAAAGGCTGAATTTCCAACTGTGGTGGTATGGTCAATGGAACAATAGTATAGTCATTCAATGACATAGTATGAAACCTTTAATTTAGTAAGTGTGTTTAGATTGTGGAAGCTCATTATATAAATTTATGAAAGTGTGTGATAACATGAAAAATGCTTCTGTAACAAACATGACCTGTTTTAGAAGTTTGGGATATAAAATAAGGTCACATCTCTTCTAAGACTGAAATTGAGATGATCCGAGCCTCCACCTCCCTGCTGAGAAAAGCTCCTCCTTCCCTCTCTGGGGTCCTTCCTCCTGTGAGAAGCTCAGCAATCAATGCCCAAGGGGTCAACCTGCATTGCCCTCACCGTGTGGCCAGGTCAGAGCTCGGGCACCCCACCCCCAACTCATTCAAAGCCAGAGGACTCCTTACTGAGTGTCTCAACATAATATTATCAGGCACCAAAATAATTTGGGGGCGGGGGAAAAGAGCACAAAATATTCTCAGTGTTTCCACTATCCAGAGACAACCATAATTGACAGTTGGTGTATTTCATTCCAGAGTTCTCTTCTAGGTACAGACTCTTTTTCTGAGTTGTTATTATTACCGTGTTAAAAAAAGAAAAATTGTAGGCTCTGGCCAGGTAGCTAAGTTGGTTAGAGTGTTGTCCCAGTACAGCAAGACTGTGGGTTCGATCCCCAGTCAGACCACATAAAAGAATCCACTGATAAATGTATAAATTTATCCACTATAAGTGTAACACTTATAGTGGAACAACAAACTGATGTCTCTGCTTCTCTCTTTCTCTCTCTCTCTCTCTCTCTCTCTGTCTCTCACCAATAAATACAAATTTAAAAAAGAAAGGAAATTGTATCCTCCAACTCCAGAAAAGAGAGAAAACTCCACCCTGGCAAGGCAGGTTTTACCCACCCAGCTGTACCATGCTGAGCACCCCTAGATTTTGAGGCTGGTTCCCACAAAATCTGCAGCCATCTTCTTCCCCGGATCCTAATAGGCCCCGTGTGACCGAATGTTTTGGAGTAACTGCAGTCTCTCCCAGTGGCCCGATCGATGACTGATAGCTGGGCCAGTGCCGCCTCTGCTGCCCTCTCGCACACTCCCAGGCAGTCCCGCCCTCTCCTCTGTCACACAGTCGGTCATCTGTCTCATCCATCCGCCCACACTGTATCTGCAAAACTAACCTTTGGAGATAAGACGGAGACGAAGTCAAGACGTCATTAAAGGTGTCGTGTTTTTATCATTGCTTACTTGGAGGATGCTTGATTAGCCACTTGCAAAACTGACTATCAAAAGGATGGAAATAAAGTAATCTACTAGGTCAAAGGCCACTCTAAGAGACAAACTCAGTTACTCCATTTTCTTCTGCTACAATCTTACCTGAGCCTAATTGCCTGATTTGGCTGTTTGAAATGGTTTTTTTCTAACGAACATGGGCAGCATCCAAAAGTCAGAGTTAGGTGAAGGCTATCTCTCCCCTCACTATTTGATTACAATAAAATTAAGTCTCAGACCAAATTCTGCCACATGCGCATCACTGACTTAGCAAGCAGACCCACAACACTCATACAGCCTCGTTTGTAAGCTTGAAGTTGCAGCTTCCTGCCCCTGTAGAAACTGTTAGGTTTACCAAACAAGGCAAAGGCAAACAAGACAATGATCTTACAGAAGACTGCAGCTGACCTTATCATCAGATTCATGAGACCAGAATTCTCTGATCAGTGGCTGGGCACAGGACCATTTCAGAATGAAGCCTCTGGCACCATTTTGAAAGGTATAAACTTCTGGACTGGAATTCTGTGCCCCTCTATGCAAATAGAGAGGGCCTCTGCAACATCTACGGCCAATCCAGAGGCCTGGAGCACTGCTTATTCCACCTGTGAACAATAGCAAAGCCAGTGTTGGTCAGTCATGAAGATCGCTGAAATCCATCCCTGCAGTGTGGGACTTTGATTAGGAGCTTTCAGAACTAACCACCTAGCCCTGGAGTGTATGCTCCCTCTTAGGGTAACAGACTGTCACCAGGACATAGGTCAAAATAAATGTACTCACAAGTACACACGTCGCAAATACCGATATGGCAGTGCACTTCTGTGTGCATGAACACACAGAAGTGATAGACAAATAGAGATGTGTGCATTTGTGCGTGTGTGCATACACAACTTCATGTATAAGGTGGGTATGGTTATCCACCTTATACATGTATATATGAGTATGTATGTGCACATATGAGAGATATACACATATACATGTGTAGATGCGTATGCAGAAGTATACTTGCATGTAAGTATGTACATATATATATAAGTATATGTAAAAAGATAAAATCAGACTTTCTCTGTCAAAGTATTTCAAAGTAAATTACAGGCAACACACTATCCCCCTCCTATTAAAGACAAAAAGGTTTTAAAGTCCAGACAAAAAGGAGGAGGTGGGTAGGAAAATTTTAAAGACCTCATTCCATTTTTAGGATGAATGTTAAAGGCTGAATACATTAGACACATAGGAAAATAATCCCACTATTAGTATAATCACTTGCATCTGTCAAATGTGCCCTGATGTATAATATACTTTCTTTTACTCCAGAGGACCCCAAAGAAACACAACTTCAGATGAAATTACAAAAGAAAAAGCATATCATCATCCAGTGCTGAATCTTGTCAAAAAAAATTATATCCTCAAACCACTCATAGGCCAAATGATTACACCCCATACGATAGATGCCACAGAGGAGAGACAGAGAAGTTCAAGAGCAGAGTGAAGAGGCAGCACCCACAGCCGCCAGGAAAATCAGGGGTCACAGCTGAACTGGGTCTGGCAGAAGATGTTTGCCTGGCCAAAAGGGCCATGTCCACCTTGACACAGACAGAGGAAGCTAGGGTGCCTCTCTCTCAGAGAAATGAGAATTAAAAGAGATTGTGTATTTAAAAGCTGGCACATGCTATCCATATACAAAATCCATGTCATAAAATCAGGAAGCAGGCAACAAAGAGCTTTGTGCTGCACCTGAATCGGAACCTCAGCTCTGCCCCAGCCAGCTGCATGACCCTGGGATGGTCTCTTCCCGGCTCTGCACCTTAATCCCACAGGTCTCATGTGAAAACTGTTCAGTTGCCTCCCACAGGCCAAGTGAAATAAAAGACTGGAAAGTGCATCAAAGAGTTAAGCACTTTGCAAAATAGAAGACATTATTTCATCACAAATAGAAGATATTTCCCTGAGTCCAACTGCACTAAAAGGGAAACTCAGGGGGTCAGAGTGAGGAGAAAAATCAAAAATCTATTCTGCAGCAGGGAGTCAGGAAGCCATCCAAGGAGGTCTGGGTCAAGCCTTGACCTTCCAGTCCCCCTCCCTCTCTGGCATGATGCTGTAGGCGCTTATAAATGGGCTCTGAAAGAACTGAGGCAGGTCTAAAGGTGTCTCTTGAAAATCCCACATTGAATGAAGCATCTCTAGCTATTGAAGTCCTGGCATGAGTGTCGCCCACCTCCCTCTCCCAGATAAAAGAGAAAAAAGGCAGTCCTGGGGCTAGGGTGGCCTCCCCATTCTTTACACAGAGCCAGGAGTCCGTACAAGGGCTCCCCAGTAAGGACAAGGAGTCAAAGGTGGTGCCCTTGCCTCTTAGTCTCTTAATCCTCACTTTAAGCCCAATTAAGTCTTCAAAGTGAATCTTTGATCAGAATGAAATTGTTGTTTAATTGAAAAGGCTGCTTTTCAAGAACAGTTGGGGTTCCCCCAAGGGGCAGTCATTTTAAAGCATTTCTACTAATGGGAGAGTCTCTTGGGTTTCAGTGTCCACATCACGAGTGCTGGCTCTGGGCTCTGGCGGCTGTCAGGGGCCTCGCTGCTCACTGGAAGTAAATAGATGCTCGAAAAGAGAAAGCTAAACCAAGTCCCGACAAAGTGTCATAAACAGGGTGCCCCTTAAGCTGGTCACTGATGGCACAGGAGTAGCAGACCACCATTTATTCACAATTTGAAGTCATCACAGATTTTCAGTCATGCAACAAGCCTTTATTGAGCATCTACTATGTGCTGGCACAAGAGCAGTCACTGAGTCATTAAAGTTGAATAAAATGTGGTTCTGGCCCTCAGGGAGTTCACACCTAGTGGAGTAAACACAGAGCAGTCAACAGAAGGCTTCTGAGGTGCCTGGGGGCCTGACCTTCCTGCCCCCGGGGGTGGTGCTGGGGGCAGACCAGACTGCAGAGAGCAGTGCTTCAGGAGAACTCCTCTGTTCCCCCAGATCTCCTTGAGTGCTTGTTAAATGCAGGTTCCTGACTCAGTGGGCCTGAGTGGGGCTGAGATTCTGTACTTCTAACAAGATTCCAGGAGACGCTGAGGGTGCTGCAGGCACACAGAACACACTTGGCACAGTAAACCTCTTAGAGGACACTGAGAGTTGAGCTGATTCTTAAAACATGGAAGTCCGCCAAGGTAAGAAGTCGGGGGTGATGGGGGACAGCCTCGTGGCCCAGGTACAGCTCTGGGGGGGGGGGGGGTGGTGAAGGGTTGAGAGAAGTCCAAGCACTTCAGTTTGACTTGAATGGGAAGTGAGAGGAAAGGCTGGAGAGAAAGACAAGGGAAAAGGCACAGGGGCATTTGTGTGTCTGGCTGGGGCATTTGGACTCACTGGAAAAGGCAGTGGAGACTGCTGAAAAACGTTGCAGCTCATAAGAGACATGGTCAAATGGCATTTTAAAGAGATCCCCCAGCCAAGAGTGCGGGAAGTGAACCAACAAGGACTAAGACTGGCAGGCAGAGGGGAAGCCAATAAGAAGGCTATGGCTGCATTAGGAACAGGGAAATGGACAGAATTGGGAGATATCAGGTAGACACCATCAACAGGTATTATTTTTTCACAGCTTCAAATCAACCTTCCCCAAAGTAATTTGATTTGGTCAATGGTTCTTCAGTGCTCTCAAAATAATTTTAAAACTCTTCTGTCTGGCTTTTGAAACATACTACAGCAAATTTCACCCCAGCTCTCCACTGAACCCCCACTATAATTCAGCATGAATGCCCATCGGCTACCCTCACTCTGACTTCACTGGCTGTTCACACCTTCCAGGCTCAGCCCCAAGGCTGTGCGCTCACTCTTCCACACAGGGAGTGCCCCTGGGCTCCTCTCCTTACGCCCACATTCCACTGCACTTCCGGCCCCACAGGCCAGCCTCCCCGTCAAAGCTTCCCCAGACTGCCCCGTCCCCACTGGTCCAGTTGCCGGGCTTCCTGCTTTGGTCTCCACTCAATCCCCAAGGGCCCTGGGATTTTTAATGCCTTCTTTTATTTCCTTTTGCTTTTCATAAAATAGCTCACCTTCCAGAAGTCTACCCATAGCATGCATGTATGGATTGAGTAAGAATGATAAGAGGAAACCTGTGCACCCTCCTCTTGGATTCAGAAGCGAACATTACCAAGATATATGAAGCTCCTGTGTGCCCCTCTTTGGTGGCTCTGTGTTTCTCTAACTGTGGACACTCCGAACAACATAAACTGAAATGAGATCTGAGCGACAACACCAGTCCGCTACGCCTTTGTTTCTTCCACAGCAATGGTCACAACACTTTCCGTGCTAAAAATACAGGCATGCGACCAGCCGGTGTGGCGTATCTGTGGGAAAATGAGAGCAAATACTTTAAATCAGTTCTACCTGGAATGATCCAAGGCATAGAGCCACTAACCCCTAGCATTTAGCAGACTGTCCACCACAAGACAAACCCTCGGTAAATATTTATTTAACTGGATTCTGGTTTTACTTCGTCTAGTGGATGTAACACAGATTCTGGTCAACGTCAGACATGAGACAATTGCACTCACCAAGTGGTCCCCACAGCAGGGCCCAGCCCCTCCCACGAGGTGTGCGTTTACAGCCTTCAGGCTATAGGGAGAAATATTAGAACTTCTGTTTATACTCAGGTTTTTCTCAACCTCTCAAATGCTTACAGACTGTACAATGGATACGACATACGCAGTAACTGCGTGTGCGTGCATGGTGCCCCAGTCGGGATCCTGTGCTACCTGGCGCAGCAGGTGGTGTGCAGCGCAGTAGCACAGCAGTGCTCGGGGCAAAGGCCCCTAACTAGAATGGACAGCGGGAAAATAAAGGGAAAGACCCAAGGAAGGGTCTCCACAGAGACTCCTAGGGTCCATTTATTCATTCATTTATTCATTCATTCATCAAAAAATATTTTATTGATCTCACAGGCATCACGCTCTGTTTCCCAAACGGCAACGAGCAGAGACGGCGGAGCAGGCGCCTTCCACAGGCTGGCCACGCCCTGCCCGGTCCTGCCGCCCACCGGACACAGGCCGCGCCATGGCTCAAACACCTGGTGTCGCACACTGGGTTGCCAGAGTGAGCAACTATGCATCCAGACATGCCCCCAGCATAAGAGGATGAAGATGGACGAGTTCATCCAGACCCAGGCACCTCATCCTGGCACAATGTTCGTTCATTAGAACAACTGCTTAGCACGGGGGCTCTGCTCATATCTGCACATCTCCGCCAGCAGAGGAGAAAACTCCTTCCCAACAGATGCATCAGGAAAAAAAACCCTCTGCCCCGCCAAGATGCCCCAAATGCGAGATGTCAGAAACTGTCCTCAGCAGGAGAAAGGTCTACGGATAGGGAATGTGATTTTAAATGCCTTCTCAAGACACCAGGCAACCTGTTGTTTGCACTAAGTTATAAATGGCTTGCGTGCGATGCTCTCTAGAAAGCCAGTTTTTCCAGAGGGCAAGATGGCAAAGACAACACCAGAGAAGGCCCATGGTACCTACAGGTGAAGCGAGAGGGTCTCGGGGACGGAAAAACAGCCTTGGAAAGGAGCCACCAGGCCACTGGGCCAGGGCAGCAGTGTTGAACTCCTCAGTTTCTCCGAGGGCTATTTTAGGCCCCGCACTTGCCCACTGGCCTCAGAAACTTAGTTATTATAGAGAATGTTAGTGCTGGAAGCAAACAGGGAGAGGCACCTCGCATAAGCTAGAAGCCAGCCTCCTGACTGCTGGTCCAAGCTCTCATCCAATGAGCCATCAGCAAACCTGGTAACAAAGGTAATTAAATGAAACGAGATTTAAAAAACTCTCAACCAGGTTCTTTGTTTTGAAAGACTAGCTCAATTCTGTGCTCTTTAGGCTAAACGTGTTGAACCACTTAGCTCTGTCTCGCCCCTCTGGGTTTTTGATCTGACATTCCTGGCACTTCTCAGAGTTCTGCCAGAGGTTAGGAGGCCGCAGGGATTTTTCTCTTTCACATTCCACCCCAAAGGTGAATCTGGGAAGAATGCACTATTGTCTCACTGGATAAAGTAAGTCAAAGAAATAGACTTCACTTATTCTGCGAGACTTAGCATTGGATGTGCTATGACAACGTGAGGGAAAGATAGAGAAGAACAACATGTAAATGCACCTTCCTGCTTCCCGAGGATGAGAAGTTGAACCAGCCAAGTAGTTACATTGAACCCTGGGCACAGGCGCTGTTGGCTGAACTGGTCCACAGTTTGCAGAGGGGTGACCAGCTCCATAACATGACTTTCTGGGAGGGTGTTATTTCATTTTAAACAATTCTACATCAAAACTACCTGTGGTATGTTAAGATTTAAGTCCAAATCATGAGCTCTATTTTAAATATGTAGCGATGCCATCTTAATACACTGGCCTTAGAAAACAATTATAAATATAATGTGAGTTTTCTGGGGCTATCACAACAAAATACGATGGACTGGGTAGCTGAAACAACAGGAATCTATTCCTTCACAGTTCTATCGCCTAAAAGTCCAAGATGAAGGTACGGGCAGGGCTGGCTTCTTCCGGGAACTCTCTCTCCGCTGCTTTTCCCCCACGTCTTCCCTCTGCGAGCGTCTGTCCACATTTCCTCTTCCTGTAGGGACACCGGTCCTACTGGATTAGGGCCAACTGCAATGGCCTCACTTAGCTCGTTAAGGGCCCCCCAAGTACAGTCACATCCTGAGGTGCTGGGGGCTGGGATTTCAACACACGAATTTTAGGGGGGCACAATCCAGCCTGTAGGGGTATCAGGCCTGCACAGACAACAAAGCGTGTTTGCCCTAGCTGTCCCTAGGCTTTCCTGTAACACCTGAGTGTGATGCATGCCGATATGCTTCTGATAAAATTCCTGCACATTCTTAAGAGAAATGATGAGGGTCTGTACATTACAGTCTAAAATTCATACGAAGGATAACACACACACGGCATTAGGATAATTTCCCTCAGAGGAACAGCTACTTTTTCATTCTGAACACTTTCAGACATCCAGAATCACTTCCCCTAAGCAATTATGATTTCACGGAATGCTGTCAGGACCATCGCAAAGTTTTACTGCCCAGACGGAGCTAAATGCCAGGGGCTTCTGGCGGCGATTTATTATTTACTCTGGAGGTAAGCTGCTAAGCGAGACTTTTTCAGTAAGAACAGAGCCATCCGAAACAGTACAGTATCTGCTGGACTGTGAGGGGGATGTTTTTTCCCACCGTTCCTCAAGAGAGTTTGTTCTGTAATCAAAGAGATATATCCGATCTGTATGTGTTTTCACCCTTTTGTGAAATCTAGGGCACCAATATGCATTTGCCAAATCAGTCTGGCTTCCAATGTTCTTTGGATTTTAGCTCTGAGAAATTTCCAGTAGCTTTCATAATAAAACCAGGGGCAGAACAATATCCAAGTCCACTGACAGAATCTATAAAGGGATTTATTTTCCAGGTAGTAGCTTCATTGCACTGTGGTGACCTACCCCACTCATTCCCACCATCTCGGAGAGACGCCAGATTTCTAAGAAAAAAGAGAGCACTGATAATGTATATTTGCCAACTTTGGTTTGCAGAATTGGTAACCAGTGCTAGGAGCCAGTTGCTGGCCTAATTCCGCCCCCTAGTGATTGATCGTAATATATTGCGGCTTCTTGCAAAAGGCAGACTGGGGAGCTGGGACCAATGAAAGTGCCTGCCCCCCACGCCCCCCCCCCCACACACTTTAGCAAGCTATTTCCCAAGATACCCAGGCGCCCTCCAGCTGCCCTTTCACCAGGCACAGAAAAGGGAAATGACAAACTCATTCACAATAAGGTGACCAGACCTAAAATGTTCCCTTCTCCCCAGACTGTATACATTTGAACAAAAGCCCTGAAGCGGGGAGGCAGTGCTGCCTACCCCAAAAGAAGCAATTACCAATGGTGGAAATCTAGGCTTAAGGAGAAAAACCCCTTTCCTAGGTTCTTTTGTTGGTTTGTTTTGTTTTGAGGAGTGCCTTTGAATGACCACCCAATGCCTCAATTTTTTTGTTTTTTAGCAAATCACTACCCTTTCTATAATCCAGCAGGGGTTGGGGATTGTTCAGCAGAAGACCCAGGAAAATGTTCCATCTCCCACATTTCTTGCCTCCATCCTCAGCTGCTCCCACCCCTGCACCTGGCTGGAAGGTGTGACTCCCTTGGGTGGCCACCGTGTCCAGCAGGGCAGCTCACCCTGCAGACAGACACAAAGTGGGTGGGAACACGAGTGAGGAATGTTCTGGTCAGACTCCAGCCACCCTCCCACAGCTGCTAACAGGACTCCCTGCTGCAGTTCCCCAGCAGGTCAGGGAGTTTTGCAGGCAGGTAGCCAATCCCCACGAGGGCTTTAGATAAGGGAAGTAGTGTTGACCAGAGGGAGTTAGACTAGGAGGCAGGCTCTGGGAAGTGGGAGAGGCCCCAGGCAATGTTTCTGAACTCCTGCTTGGGCTGGTCATTCATCAAGCCCATCCAGGTGTTCCAATGGCCTCTCCTCCACCAGAAGTGGTGCCAGAGAGTCGCCCCTACCACCAGTGTTTGAGTCCGGGGAAGACAAAATGATGAAAACAATGAAAAGAATGCACAGACAGCAAGGGCTGCCCAGTGTTGCTGGTGTAACCTGCTAAGAAGCCACAGGGCCCGCTGC
This sequence comes from Artibeus jamaicensis, assembly GCF_021234435.1. Taxonomy (NCBI): domain Eukaryota; kingdom Metazoa; phylum Chordata; class Mammalia; order Chiroptera; family Phyllostomidae; genus Artibeus; species Artibeus jamaicensis. Next base: position 7,739,793 of record NW_026521738.1, read on the forward strand.
ATCACTAACTCCCAGACTAGGCGAACACAGAGGCACAGCCGTGGTGGACACGGCTGGTAGCTAGAGTCAAAGAGCTGGTTTCGGTGCACGGGTTCACCTGTGTGCTGTGGAGCAACATGGAGAGAATCTGGCGTCGGGCGTTTGGTGGTTAGCTGGAAGGTTACACCCTCTGGATTCCATGTATATGAATCCCATAATCTCTTATAGTTTTTAGTCATAACGCATATCACCTTTTATAATTTTATAATTTATGTGAGATGACTTGTCTAATTTTTTTTCCTACTGCATTCTAAGCTCAGAAAGGGCAAAGACTATATCTCTCTCATTCACCATCTTTTCCCAGGGACTAGAACATAAAATATATTCAGTGGACATTTGAGAAATGAATCAGTTACAGTTACGCTGAACCTTTATCATCTACAAAATATGAGACTATCTTCCTTATCGGTTTATTGGGAAGATTTAATGAAACAACATATTCGTGAAAATTCTACCCTGTGACTGACACAGAGTAGGTGTTCAAGAAATGAGCTGTTCCTTTGACACTATCTCTTTGGGGACTCAACATAAGTGGACAGTTGTCCCCGGTCACCATAGATACTCTGGAGCAGTGAAATCAGCCAAAATAAAACCCAGAGACCTGAAGAACCCACAGATTCCATCCCAAGTCCCTGAACAATCGAAACCGGTTGGCACATTACGATTCATCACCTCTTCTGGCGAGGTGTCCCTCGATGGCAGGAAAAGTTATCTCCGGCCCCCCTTCCCCCTCCGTCCCGGGCAGAGAGTAGCCAGAGGACTGTAAATCCATTCCTAACATTTTCAGTTGTTTGAGTTATGTTCCGCCAGAATTAAGAAGGTGACTTTAAAAACATGAAGGAGAAATAGAGGTTGCACTTCCCAGAGCAGAGTACAGGTGTGAAAGGAAACTGAACTTTTAATATGGAGCTGCTCTGAAGGAAAAAGGACTCAGAATATTTTTACAGAATACTTGCGTTATGGGTAATTTTTTAAAATCCAGGGTTCAACTTGTATGACCCAGAGGCATAAGTCTACCACTTAATGACATTTATAACTCTGTAACAATACGTTTTCTATAAATTACTGCCGAGGCTTAACATTTCTGATTATGATATATAGAATAAAGTGATGTCATAAAGGCAAAGTTTGTAAGTTACGATCTGTCCTGTTGCTTTAAATAAGAGGATTTCTGGAGACAATTGTCTTGATGAATATAAACTCAAATGAACCTTGAATCTCTTCAATTATTCTTATTTAGAATTCATTTTCCTTTGAACTTCCATTTAACTCAGAGCACAATCGTTCCATTATAAATCAAACGCGAGCTTGTCTTTCCTGCAATAACAAGCATGCTTTAAATAATGAAGCAACACCTATGATCATAAAAGATAATGTTTCAATGCACCAAAATACAAAAGCAAAGAGATTTATTATCCCAGTTCGGTAATGATGAGTTGAATGTTTGTGTAGCAACAGACCTCTCTGTCCCAGACAACACTTTCTGTTTGACTTTGTGGGCGGGTCCCCCTCCCTGGAACTGCAGTGCCTTCTCGCAGATGAGAGAAATCCTGAGATTCGACACCTACAGCTGTCAATGGCGGGGAAGCTCAGGTCTTCCCTCACTCGGCTTCCTTAGTGGGCTACCGGGGACAAATCTCTCTCGGCCTCCCTGGGCCTCTTTTTCACCATGAAAGGGTTGGACTGAACCATCAAAGTCCATCCCAAGCTCTCAAGATGACGGCTCTATCTGCCCTCCCTTGTGCACAGAATTACGGTGAGGAGCAACTAAGTTAATGGATGCAAATATACTTTAAAAGGCATAAAAGCGCTATATGTAGACTTGATGTTTTTCACTCCGCATTTTGTAAATAACTCCACACATCCATTATGTTAACTCCGCTGTCCAAAATAATGTAGGAAAACCCTGGGGCATCTTCAAGCTATTATGGATGAAACAGTGTGATAAAGAGGCTCTTCTGGAGTTCCCGTGATAAATCGTCCCAGACAGGACCAAAATCCCACATTGTAACAGGTCAAGTAGCTGGACTACCCCAAACAAGAGGCTACTGCGGCACTGAAAATCTCTCCAGCAGGCAGGACACAGAGCTAAGCAGGTAGGTAGGCCGGGCCTTTGGAAAGCTGGCTTCCTGTTATCTCTTCACGCATTCTATCTTCAAAGCATTGTGACCTGTCTTCAATACATCCTTGGGTGTGGGATTTACATTTTTAATATTGGCATTTATGACGTGGTGCTTCTTCCTGGTTAATTGGTATCAGAGCAAAATGTTTGCCTCTCTCCTGAAATAAATCTCTTCAAGAGCTTCAATCACACATTTTTTTGTTCTATCCCTCATTTGAAACGGGCTCTATAAAGCCGCCAGACCATGCTACATAATCTTTTGCCTCTCACGTTTTTAAATCTGGGGGTTTATGCTTTAATGGCTTTGATGTGCTTACTATTCAGCCTGTTACTTAAACCTCGTTCCTCCCGTCCAACGCCACCCGGCTCTCCCTCAGCCTCACAAGCCTATACCCTCTGAGGCTGAACGGATTTATTTATCATCCAGAACGTTTCCATAATTTTGGAAACATATGTTTCGAAATTACATTCCAATATCTTATACTATGTTCTTTGTCTTGCATCTGTTCTGTAACAACAAACAAAACACATGCGATTATATTCCAATGGCTGCAAAGGCTACATTTTCCACAGGACTCGGTTCTTCCACAAGCAGTAACCTTGTCGCATGACAAAAACACTTGCCGCCCCCTTCCCTGCCATCTGAAGTCACATTTTTGTGTTAATTAGAGCTAACTACTGATAACTGCACATTTCTACAACTTGACTGTGAAGCTTTGACTCCTTTCCAAAGTTATTTCAATTTTATAGGATCATCTTGTTACTGAAAATTAGCTATTGTCGAAAAACCAAAAGGACATAATACTCAACCTTGCATAGACAACGACAACTCAGTAATCTTTCATCCTCTCAGGGTATGACTTGAGTTACATTTATTTTTTAAATGCCTTTCTTTCTCTGTAATACCCTAGTGGGAAGATAAGAAGTCAATGCACAATTTAAAAAAAAAAAAGACCCACCCCTCTCAAAACACACACACACACACACACACACACACACACTGAACTAAACCCGAGTGACACACAGAAAAGTTGGCCAAAATATATTTCTGTTTTATGTAACCACCCCTACCAAACACCAGCTTTCTCCTACTCAGATGTCTTCAGTGCTACACATGCACACAATTTAAATATATAAACTCAATCATTTTACATCTACTCTGTTACCCTAGAATGTTTGGCATCAAAATTAGATCAATTAGCATTGTAACATTTGAAAAGTCCTCAAAACCAAGAACTACACTATTCAGTGTATCTATTAAAAATAAAATGTTACTATTGAAACAAGGTTACTCTCATGTTTCTGTCTTTGTTACCATGATCCTTATTAAAACAAAAAACAAGAAACCAAGCCCCAGCCGGTGTGGCTCGGTGGGTTGAGCACTGGCCTATGAATGGAAAAGTTGCCAGTTAGATCCCAGTCAGGGCACAAGTCTGGGTTGCACGCCAGGTCCCCAGTAGGGGGCGTGTGAGAGGCAACTGATGTATCTCTTGCACAGTGATATTTCTCTCCCTCTCTTTCTCCCTCCCTTCCCCTCTCTCTAAAAATAAATAAATAAAGTCTTTTTAAAAAGTGGAACTGAGAAAAGAGAAAAGCCTGAGGCTTGCAGTGGTGGCTGGTATATAATTTAACAGCCAGCTCAAAGTGAGGGGAGAAAAAACTCTGATTGGTCAGCATTTGCTAACCTCCATCATGGCCAGTTTTGAGCTACCAGTGTGATGTCACTGAAAGGTAGAGCTGGAAGTATCTGTGCACAAATGGCTCCTGCAAGGTGGCGTAAGATTCCCCCACTGGATGCCTGGGGTTTTGACATACGCTTACAGGACTGTGGATGGAGAAGTCAGTACTAGTTACTGTGTGCAGTCGATACATAACGTAACCCACATAAATCCCGCTGTGACCCAGCCTCAAAATAAAGAGATACTCAAAATTCCAGGAGCTCTGAAAAACATTATCAGTTTGGGGGTTTCTTTGTTTTATGCAGATGCTTCACCCAGAAATCTTCCCATCTCATTCTGTCTTCAATGTTTTACAGTTATGTTAAAGGCAGAAAACACATAGTCTCATATACATACATGTGCAAATGTGTGTGCACACACACACAGATCCTCCTTAGCACCCTGTTCCCCCATTCAATCCATACCACCTTTACTTACACCCCACGCTCACCACCCATAACTTCCCCAGCACACGCAGAGCCCTGGAAGCACAGTTCTCCCTCTCTGCTGCTCTTCTCCAATCCCAGCGAGTAGTATTTTCCATCCTATTACAGTACTACCACTGTACTTGTCAATGTTAGTTCTGCAGCATCACAATGACAGTAATAGAGCCCTGGCTGGTGTGGCTCAGTGGTTGAGGGCTGGCCAGTGAATCCAGGGGCCACAGGTTCATTTTCCACTCTAGGGCACGTGCCTGGGTTGCGGGCCAGGTCCCCAGTGGCGGGTGTGTGAGAGGCAACCACACACTGATGTTTCTCTCCCTCTCTTTCTCCTTCCCTTCCCCTCTGTCTATAAATAGAATCTTTAAAAAAAAAAAAAAACAATAATAGAGAACACTTACCTAATCCCCAGCACCCAGCACTCATCTGAGCAGTTTACACCAAGAGACTCATTCAAGTTACAGGGCCAGGGGTCTGACCAGGCGGAACGGCACATGAACTCGATGTCCTTAACCACCACACTCTGCCAATTCTGAGGCCCATCTAAAGGAAAGCCACAGTAAGACCTTAGCCGAGGCAAACTTTCCGTGCCTCAGTCTCCTCGTCTGTAAAATGGGGCTAATAATAGTACCTTCCTCAGAGGGTTTGGAGGAGAATTAACTGAGTTAACATATGTAAATGCTTAGAACAGTACCTGGCACATGATGAGAGCAATTATGTTAGCTAAATGTCAACTAGTAAGTGTTAACCAGTACTAACTGGCTCCTCACAGCCTATAGAATTTTCACAGTGTTTCTGCTCAACTTCCAGAGGTTTGCAATTTTTTTCTGTATAGTAAATAGTTTGGGCTTTGCAGGCCACATAAGGTCTCTGTCACATAACCTTCTTAGGGTTTTTAAGTCTTTAAAAGTGCAAAAATCATTCCCAGCTTGTGGGCTAACGCAGACCACTGGCAGGCTGCCCTACATGCGCAGGGTGCTGCCCCCTGTGCTAGAATAAGAGAGAGACAGGGAGAGGCAGAGACAAGCTTTACATAGCACAGCTTTCATGTAACCAAACACATGGACTCTGAAAGAGGCACGCGTATAGCAATCACACATTCCCTTAGCAAATACTCACTTATCACCATATATGCGCTGGTTGCCTTTCTGGATGCTGAAGCTACAAAGATGGAGATGTATGCACTTGACCTTTAGGAGGCGCATAGCCCGATGGCAAGGCAACCACAGCAGCGTGCGGTGAATGCTTTAATAAAGGAGGGAGGGGTCTGCTCTGGTTAGGGGAAGGTTGATTGATGAGGAGAAGATCCACCGAGAAAAAGTGCTTGAGCTGCACCTTATAAGATGTGAGGAACTCACTCAGCAGACAGAGGCGTGAGAGAGCAAGGAGGTATTCAGAAAAAAAAATGTGTTTCTTGGGTTAGAGGAAGCCCACAGGGTCAGTGAGAGCTAGATCGGGGAGGGAGGGCTTTATACGCTAGGCCTCTGGCATTCAAACTTTTTCAGGCAAAAACATGTCCCTGGGCAGAATCCGAGTCTAGAGCTCTGCGTGTAGAACAAATCTGGTTGACAGTGGGTGGTAAATCCAGAGCACCTCCTTCCTGGTGGCTGCCTTCACCATGGGCAGGTCAGGGTAAACTCTGGGCCTCCTGGCAACTTAGCTGGAAATCCACCGCTTCTGGCAAAAGGCAGCACACTCGGGGGCCAGGGAAACCTGGCTGTAGTGGCTTCCCTTAAACAAATTCTTCTGGAGTCAATGAAATTCCATCCATCTATTTTTATCTTGAGCAGACATCCTGTTCTTCCCCAGAACCTCTGCTGGCCAATGGCTTGCCCCACTCGATAGAACACCCTCATACATACCACCTCATGTTTTACCTGATTGCTTCCTGAGCATGCTTTCTCCCCATCTGGATGAATCGGCCTGGAGACTGGAAGCGCTTCTTGCTTCTCTTATCTCTCTCTCAACAAGCAGCATGGGGCAAGGTGCTATTGAAGGGGAATACCTTCCAGTCCTAGGAGTCTAAGACTTTCCATAGGAGGAAAGGAGTATCAAACCAAAAAAAAAAAAAGAACACTGACATGATGAAACACCTTGCAGGGCAAACACTAAGTGAGTGCAAGTGGGAGACTGAGAGTGGAGGGTGTGTGTGTCTCAGGACTGAAGGTTCAGTGTATCCGATTCCTCAGTTCACAATTATTGTTTTGGGTCCATACACAAGCTCTCTCCCCTAATTTTTATAATTCTCTTCCATTCCCATCCCCTGATCTGATTTCCCTCCCTGCAATCAATGACCATCTCATTGTATTTTTATGTGTGTATTCTTTGACGGTTGACTTGCATGCCAATATTCTAACATATGAAAATGGTGTGTCGTCAAGTTTTAGATCTCATTCTATCTCTTCCCTTTTCCACCCAGAATGTTGCTTTTAAAATCTATCCAAAATGCCAGGCATGCATCCAATCCACTTCTCCATAATCTGCACCTACCATATTATGTATCCGGCCCCCCAGAATGCTTCCAGCACCCCACTCCCACAAAGAGTGCTGCGAGGAGCATCCTCATCCACATCTCTTCCACATCTACACAGGAAACTCTCAGGCAGGCATGCCCGGGAGCAGGAAAGCCGAGTCACGTGGTGTGAGGACGAGCACGCCAGGGTGCCCTCCGGGGAGGCTGCCCCAGGCCCCTCTGCCATTAGCCATGCCGGAGGGTTTCTGAGGCCCACATTCCCACCCACAATGAGCAAGATCCAGCAAGACCCGGGTCTGAGTGCATACAGAAGGCAATCAATCAATGCCTCTCTCTCTTCTTCTCTCTCTAAAAAGTAATGAAAAATATCCTCAGGGGAGGATAAAAAATTAAAAGTCAACTCCTCTTTCCCCTTCCTGCCTGCCATGTATACATCTCTAGTCCCTAAATGCTATCCACTCCAGCTCCCAAATATTTCCCTAATCTGTACTTCTGCGTATCAGTCACCACCCTATTCCAAACCCCATCGTTCACTGCAAAAATCTCTTATCTGGTCACTTTAGCCCTCTGAACCATTCTCCACCCAGCAACCAGAGCAAGCTTTTTAAAATATAAAAATGTCTAAGTCACTTCTTTGCTTCAGGTTCTTTAATAACTTAAACTCCTTCAACTCAACTTAGCAGGACCACAGTGGGTTGCCTGTCCCAGCGCCACCTACCTGTTCATTCTTACTCACTCCTCTCCCCTTGTTTGCCTGCACCCCGGTACCCAGCGTTATTTCTGCACCCAGCTGCCTCTCGCCTCGGGGTCTTCACACATGCTGTCCCTCTTCCCGAAACCAGGGCCTCCCTTGCCTCTTCCAGTGTACACTGCATGACCCCAGGGAACACCTTCCACCTCACTGCCTCACGCACATGTAGAATTAAACCCTCGCAAAGCAGAGGTGAGTTTTTCTAATTACCAAAGAGGCATTGTTATCAGCTACCTCAGGGTGGTCGGAAACACTCTGGCCCTGCACCTTTGGGATGTCTTAAAGGTTGATGGGAGGGAGGAACCTTCCCTGACCCTCCCATGAAGGGTAGGTCTCCCTATCAGTGACTGGTTGAACACTGTGCCTTCCTGGCACTGACCATAACTATAGTTATACACATTTGGTAATTATTCATGATGTGCTCTCTCCCCAGTGGATGGTAAGTTTCACAGGGACAATGACAGTTTCTACAATGTTCTGTCCTGTATCATTCTGAGTCTACTATGAAAGGCATACTCATAGGAGAAGTGACAAATGAATCAATGAATGAATGAACCAAATGGTTTTCTCTTCTAGCTACACAGCTCTTATCTGCTGTCTGACTATATCTAGGCCCCTTTGAGCAACTGTCTAAATTTCCACCCTTCCAACCCACAAGATGCAGATCTAGGGGGTGGGCTTTCCAGATGCTACATATAAGAAATGACGGCCCCCAGGGCCATGACACCACATTGTCCAGTTCTCATAGGAGCTGTCATTGCTACCATGCTGCCAACCATGGGGGCTGACCAAATTTTCCTCCTCTGGGCAGGAAACGAGAATAGTCCTTAGCCCACAGCACCCGGACAACCAGGACCTCACCCACTTCCCTATCTGGGAGACCACCTCTCAAGCCTATAGCCTTCCATGCAAAAGAGAGTCCAGGAGCCTGAGCCTGTGACACTTTGTGCCACCAGTTGAGTGTGTCCCCAAGGGCTACTGGTCCATGAGCCACAGGGCCTTTGTCCCATTTTTCTCATCCAACCCCCAGCCAGCAGTACCACTGAGTAGACAATTACTGACTGCCTACTATGTGCCTACCTTGGAACACGGCAATCCCAAACCATAATCTTTGCTACAAACAAGTATATGCTGTAGCTGGGGAGACAAGAGTAACACCCAGGAGCGCACATGATGGGGGAAGAAACTGTGAGCAGAGGTTTGGAACAAGCAGCCTCAGCCCTGAGCCAATCTGAAAGGTGTGGAGGGAAATGGTTCCAAGCAAGAGCAGTGCAGAGGTCCTGGCCAGAAGTCTAGAGCTCTACTCCCCTCTGCTGTCTCCCTGCAGACTAAAAGTCCGCCCCAGCAACCAAGGAGGGAAAAGGAGAGAGAGGGTAAATACAGAGGCAAAGAAGAACAGGGCAGAAGGGCAAAGAAAACGGACACAAGTACACTAGTGGAGTCCGAACACATCTTATCACGACAGCTCATGTCTGCGCGCTTTTGCACACAGCACCTACACGGGGACTGCCTCGCTGGATCCCCCACAGCCTGAAAGTACACTTTACAGATGACGAGGCTGCGGCCCCAAAACACTGTGCAATTTCCCAGGCTTACACAGCTGACTAGTGACAGAACTAGAACCCAAAACCCCAGTCTTCTGACTCCAGCATCGTCCTCTTTCCCCTAAACTGCGTGGCCTTCAAAAACAGCAAGTTAGAGGACAAAGGGGAAACTGGCTTCCAGGAGTCTCCCCACCCCTGTAAGCCCTCACCTCCCTGGCCAGGCTCACCTCCTCCCTCCCACCCACCCACACGGGAAACTGCAGGTCATTGGAAAGTCACCCTGTTTCCTTCCTAAGAGACGTGCTATTGTTTATCTGTCAAGAACCTCGGCAGGGCCTCTGTGCTGCCAAATATCTTGTCCTAGGAACCAAAGGGTCAACACCAGGAGAAGATGAGGCTGATGCTGTCCTCGACCTCCCTGAAAGCCATCACCTGTAGGCACAGGTCTAGGTGCTCAGGCGGACAGAAGGAACTTATGGTGCTGTTGAGTACATGATGCACAATAATAACCGCGATACCCTTAGCAGCCAACTCTTCTAGAGTACTTACTGTCCACCACTACCAAGATAAGAGTTTTCAATGGCTTTGATTAATTTTTATAATTAAACAAAGGGGAATTTTGTCTTCCATGACAAATTGAGGCTCAGAGGGCTGAGTGGGTTACACACCCAGCTGGGGGGAGAACCAGAACTCAAATCAGGTCTGCCTGAGTCTAGGGGGCCACACTTGTAACCACTATGTATACCACCTCTTTGCTTTAGAAATAGCCAGTGGTGAGAAGGATGTAAACCCCAAACACTGCTATAATTAATATAATTAATGTCTGCCAATACCCAGAGAAAGCTTCAAAGGAGAGATAGCCTGATGCAGAGCTACAATAAGGGAAAGGACAGCAAGGGGCCCGAGGTCACAAATATAGGAGAAATGTTGGGAGCAAACAGGGAAATGACCTCACGGCACGTATGTTGGAAGGGGGGTTGAAGCAGCTGAACGGCGCTATGAAAATCATTACCGTGGATGGCCGGCCCTTCAGACTAATAAATTTAGCATCAGAAACGAGACAGATGGCAAGAGAGAACAGAGAAGAGTCCCCAGTCACCAGAGTTCATTTGTAAGTACAGAGTAAAACTATGAGAACTGTGTTCCATCATGTGATTATTCAGCCCTTGGGTCTCTAGGACATCGTTCCCATCCCCAGAGCAGCTTCCCCAACATTCCCCGTCTCCTCCCGCTGAACCGAGTGGGTGTGTGCAGGTGAACATTCTTTACAGACAGCAGTAGCCTTCTCCCTCAAGTAAAGGAAAAAGGATTTGGAAAAAGTGACGCAGTGGCAGGGGTGGACGCGGGTAGTGGCAGTCCGACCGGGATCTTCCCACTGCCCTGGATCCGCTCTGTCAGGGGACGAGCCATCTTCTCCCTGCTGCCAGCCCCGAGGGTCATGCGCTTTTCTGTCTTATCCAGCTGCAGCCACATCTACACACCACAAGCTGGCTAACTGCCCACAGTCCGTTCAGTTCGCTAACTGGGGGCCGTCAAGGGCAGCCAGGTTCCTGGGCAGTCTGGGGACGTCCTGTCACGCCAGGCAGGCGCTCAGTCTGCCTCAAGCCTGGGGATGGAGATGCATCTGTAAAACCTCATCGACTCACCCCAGTGTGTTTGCACACACACACCCCCGGCGCAGACCACACAGCCCGTGCCCTCACGCCGCTGCCCGCCACTAGAACACAGTACCCGGACCTTCCCAGGGACCCACAACCTCTGAGAAACAAACATCACAGAACCAAAGGGAACCTGTCTCCCAAAAGTTGAAAGCCATTACTGGTCAGGCAAAAGGATGTGTATCTGGCCAAACTGCACTAAGATTTTGTAGTTTTCCATTATTAAGAAGACCTGCTGAAGTGAGCAGGATTTTAACTGTTTGGTTCTAAACTTTAAATATATATTTTTTTATATAGTGACTTTACCATTTAAACTATATAAGACAGCAACCACAAAATTGAAATTCTGTCTTTCAAAGGGTTTTATGTACTCCTTTAACTAAAAACAGCTTCACAATAAAAATATCCAGTTTTATAAGTGAACCCAACCCAAAATAGTAACTACGGCCTTAGGGGCTGTTATCCCACCGCTGTATGAAGGATTTAGAGCACATAAATGCCTGTTAACACAGTAAGCACGATACTCTAATTTCTAATGTGACCCTTGCCAGGGCCCTCGCTGCACCCCACAATTATGCCCCCTCAATTAAAACGTCCTAAGGCCTAATAGACTCACCCTGAAAAGAACTGCCTTGTAAAAGCATGGCCCACAGAAAAACCCTGATGTAAGGGGTTCTTCCTCTAAGTGGGAGCAGCAGAAGGGGTTTGCAGATGGAAGGAGAGCATTTAAGTGTCTAATGCCCATGCTCAACTCAGGCCACGTACACAGGGATGAATAACAGCCCCAAAGCAAAGAACCATTACAAGGAGGGTTGTCCAGTGTCCACCTCAGGCTTGCCTAGCAAATTTGGCATTTGCTTGTTACAAATAAACACATCTTGGGGTTCTAAACCTGGGGAACCCAAGTGACTATTTCTACTAAAAAGCAAGAAGAACCCTTTGTATCCCAGAGAATTGCTGGGGGAATGGAATTAAGAAACCTTCTTATGACCTTGGCCAACTCCAAGGTTACTCCGAGAAATCTGCAGCATCTCAGCAGTGTGAGTGTTTTGCAGGAGGCAGAGTTATCTGTCATAATCTGCTATCAGATAATTTTATCATAGCAAAGTACAAACGCATCTCTCAAAAGTTACCCTCCAGGCCTAGAGGTCAGTGGACAATTGAAATTTTTCAAAAGACCTAAGAACTTATTAAATGTCTCCAAAGTCTTAGTGAAGCGCCAACATTGCCCCCTGGGAGAAAAGTGTGCAGTGAAGGAGAAAAGGAAAGATCTAGTCACCCGCTGATGATGGTGGCCACACAAAGCCATGTTCTGCCGCATGCCTCACTCCCACCAAAAGAGCAAAGTTTTTATTAATGTTAATGTAATTATTCAGCCAGACAGGTATTCTCATACATCTGGTAGGGCAGAAGACTGTTTGAGCTTATCCAAAAAGCAATCTCCCAATGGCCTTGAAAATACCTAGATCCTGATCTAATCTGCTTCTGGAAATGAATTCTAAGGAAATCAGCAAAATGTGGTCAAAGAGCAAAGCGCAGTGATGGTCACCACTGAACCACTGAATCTACAAAGAGATGGGAGGTGATCCAGCTGCCCACCATAAGGGAACAGTAAGGTAAATTCTGGTAAATCCATAGATGAAGTGTTCCATTGCCTTTAAAGTGGTATCTACTTCTACTGAAAAACACAAAATAAGATCTAAGTAAAATAGAACAAAAAGTGTATTAGCGGTGTAAAGCCGTCAATCCTCTCCATCTGATTAATTCCACATGATCCTCATCAAAATCTCAAAAAAGGTTTTTGTTTGCCCGTTTCGTTGAGATGATAGAAATTTGACAAGATTATTCAAAGTTACCTGGAAAAGTAGCCCACATGCAAATAGCAAAACAAAATTTTTTTTAAAAAGAATAGCAAGAGGGACTTCCGCCAAGATTGAGGTGTAGGTGGAAACCCTGTGCCTTCTCGCACAACCGAGTTTAAAACAACAAAGCAGCAAAAACGCAGCCAAGCCACAGAAAATTGAACTATACAAAAGTCTGACAACAACGAACCTTTCAGTCAGACCCAGCCAGACCCAGCCAGACCGGTAAGAGGGGCGAAGCCAGCAGCAGAGCAGGGTCGGGCAGGAAAGATCCACTGAACCGACCGGGGCCCGCGACCAGCACACAGGCGGATCCCAGGTGTGCAGTAGCAGCGGGCGGACCCACTGAGGGCCAACCTGGGTCACACATTCATGCACAGATAAAACCAGCAAAGGAGCAAGCAGTGAGACAGACTGCACAGGCTCCAGCAGCAGAAAGCAGCAGAGAGTACCATCATTGTCCCTCTCTGACCCCACCCCCGCATACAGCGTCACAAACCAGCAACCTGGGTGGCCCCGCCCTAGTGACCATCTAAAGCTCTGCTCTCATACTTAACAGGTACAAACAGACCAAAACATTATGGCTCAAGAAGAACAACTCAAAGCCCCAGAGCCCATAATTCTAAGCGATGAAGAAATAGCCAGACTTTCAGATGCACAGTTCAAAACACTGGTGATCAGGATGCTCACAGAACTGGTTGATTTTAGTCACAAATTAGAGGAACATATGAAGGCTAAACTAATTGAAATGAAGGGAAATACACAGGAGACCAATAGTGATGGAAAGGAAACTGGGACTCAAATTGAGAGCGGACCAGAAGGAAGAAAAAAATGACAGAACAGAAAAGGATGAAGAAACAAGAATTCAAAAAAATGAGGAGAGGCTAAGGAACCTCCAGGACATCTTTAAACACTCCAACATCCGAATTATAGGGGTACCAGAAGGAGAAGAGGAACAGCCACAAGTGGAAAACTTATTTGAACAAATAATAAAGTAGAATTTCCCCAATCTGGCAAAGAAAATAGACTTCTAGGAAATCCAGGAAGCTCAGAGAGTCCCAAAGAAGTTGGACCCAAGAAGGAACGCACCAAGGCACATCATAATTACATTACCCAAGATTAAAATGAAGGCGAGAATTCTAGAAGCAGCAAGAGATAAGGGGACAGTCACCTATAAAGGAGTTCCCATCCGACTGTCAGCTGATTTCTCAAGAGAGAAATTCAGGGCATCAGGAGGTCCACCGCCTCGGAATAATGCCTCCTCCATGCACCCATACCTGAAATTTATGATTAAAGGTTTATCCACTTATTTCACACTCTCTATCCCTCTTGAAAAGCGAATGGACCGGGACTGCCAACACCACTCACTTCAGGGCACCCTTCCAGCCTTCCTGTGCCAGTGACAGACATCGCTCATCAATCTTAACGCTTCTCCCTGGGAGATCATCTCAGAATCCTCCTCGGCACAACACTCCACACAGTTCCTACCAAATGATCCAAGTTGGGATATGAGTGAAAAACTATTTGTCATCCCTATTCACGTGAGAGTAACAGGCTTGCATTTGAATCAGAGTTGAGAATGTCACCAAGTTCTGTCACAGCCACAATTTTGTTCAAACGTGCATTATTTTCTTCTCCCATACACCAAAACGGAGGGCCTCAGAGTTCCCACGAACGCCTCATGGACATAGCACTATTGGGAGGTGGATTCCAGGTTCCAATGTGGAACCTAATCCTCCCTCCAAGCCCAAGGCTCTCTCCCAAAGCACTCCTCTCTTACAGAGCAGTATAAAACAGTGACCTTACCCTCTTCAGATGCCAACAGTGGGGAGTTTGAGGACCCTGGGAAGCACTGAGGATCAGGACAGAGCATCTGCAAAGACCAGCAGGTTATCACAACAGAATGGATACCATAATTTTGCCAAAAGCCAGCTCTTTACACTGGCGGTTGGCGAGGGAACCAGTGAATATACCCACGTTCCTAAACCCAATCAGAGCCTGACTAGAATTCCACCAAGAACCCCATTAAGGGCAAGAACAGTCCCCCATATGGATACGCACATATCTCTAAGCCCGACAGGGAGAAGTGACACAGATGAGCCCAGTGTCCCAGAGCTGACCAAAAAGATTTGGACTGTTCTGCCTCATTCATAGCAGTGACCCCCCCACACACACACACTTTGCTTTCTCTTCTCCAGGCTCCAAAAGACCAGAGCCAGTCAGGGAGGTACTTCCAAGGTCTCCTCCAAGTTCTAAACACCCAGTGGAACTATCACAGTCTAACAGGTCCATTTCTCCTTTGGTCCTCCAAACTGGTCTCTCAGATCTGCCCAGACTGCTCCATGCTTCGAAGTTCCTCTCATCTGGATCCATTGGGAGGCATGTGAAGGTTAACTTCCATAAGCAAGAGCTTCCCTCTGGGAAAAAAAAAAATCTATGAGAGTGTGTGGGGGTGGGGGAGTACGTGTTTTCCAAGGACAGCCATCGACTCACCCCCCCAATCTAATCCAATTCAACATTGAACATGCAACAGTACTAAAAGTGTTTTAAAACAGCAGAATTAGATAGTGCGTTGAATTTGAGGTTAACATACAGATTCTTGACTTTAAAAGGCTAGATTTTCACAACAAACTCACGTTGCTATAGAGACAGCATAAGCCTATGTAAACTTCAGGAATTCATATTCATAGAAACTCCTGAAGCAAGACCAAATGTTGGCGCTAACACTCCTGTTCTTGCCAACTTCCAAATAGTGCACAAATTATGCCAAAAATAAATGGGTGTGACTAATACAAGCTTAGAACTTTTTTTTTAAATTTTACCTTAAGGGCAACATTTGTTGATATAGGAGCTGGGTGTGTAAAGCATACTTCCCCCCTCCATAAATCCATCTGTTTTATTTACACTTCCTAAAAGACCTGCGTGCACATTTTTTCCATAAAGTGTACAACTGCTAGTAATCACGTTTTATTTCATTCTGTGCCCCAGTTCTATTTTAACACCATGTCTCTTCCTCTTTGTTTGTGTTCCATTAAGCACATACTGGAGACAAAGCAGTAAAGATTTAACTCTTCTGCTCCCAAATGCACACTCCGGGGCTGCAGAATTGCCAACCAGCTTTTGCACAGGCAGCACCTCCCAGGTCTGCAAGTCCTGGGCAAATCCTATTACAAGCTCAGGGATGTCAAATTGGCTTCTGCTACTGACCTTCTTTCTCGTGACCCCTTCCCCAGCCCTCCAGGCCCCAATCCCAAATCCCTCATTTCTCCCACATGAAGGTCAACCTATATGACAAACTGCACCCTGCCCTGAATCTGCTCTGTCCTGTGCTAGAAGCTCGCTGCTAATTACTGTAGTCACACTTCTTAATTCGACAAGCACCAGGCGGCTGCCTACCATCTCCCCAGTGGGCTGGGTCAGCAGCTAGTTCCCGCAGGTCACTAAGTCAGCATTTATTTCCTGATAGGAGATGGCATTACAAGGTAGCTGTTCCAACATGAACGGTAATCAACAATAATTAAGAGTGATACACCCATTCTGACTCACACGACAGTGTTTAAAAAAACAAAACCCAATGGAGGGTGGGGGAAGGAGAAAAGAGAAAAAACAAATGATTAAATGGGACAGGTAAGTTTTTCATCTCATCCTAGAATATCTGGAAAATACTTTATGTCTTTGTTTTCTCTCCATTCACACAGAAGTACATCCACATTGTGACCCCAGTGCAAAGCAGTGAATTCGAATTTTCCACAAAGGAGCGAAATGTTTACACTCAAAGGCTAAATCCCTTCACCAAGGCACCCAGAGGGAACAGCAGGTCTCGGGATGGGGCCCCACAAAGTCTCCCCTCTGCCCGTGGAGGCCGTCACGACTGCCCTGGGGCTGATGCCAACTTCCAGTCTCAGAAACAGAAAATCAACTACAGCCAACACTCTGCCTTCCAGAAGTTGTTTAACCTGAGCTGCATAAATGGACTCTTGCCCACCCAGATTCTCAGCCTTAATCTGGAATGCTCCCCTCTGGACCACGGCAGCCCCAGCCCTACCAATCACCAAGCCTTGCTGAGTAAACAGAGACTCTAAGCAACCCCAGCTGTGCTTTAGCAACGGGTCATGTGCCCCCAGGTCATGGTGCAGTGAAGCTTTATTTTAACCATGATTGAGATTATTCATGACCTACATACACCCTCCTCACCACCACCACCACCACCACCACCAGCCACGCCCTCATCTTAAATCAGGTTCCCAGAATCAGGCTTTGAGACCATGATTCACTTGCCAGGAATCTATCAATAAAGTGTTTCCAGGAGAAACCGAGAAGGAAAGAGCTAGGCACGGGTGGGATTCCAACTCTGCCTTGGCCCGAGTCCACAGGTATTCAGAGCATAAATTGTCTCGTTGAGGTGAGGGAACTGACTGGCCCATCTTTCTCCCACACTCGTTTGCAATGGGCAACATCGGGGTGGATGAAAGCCCCAGGCACTCCCGGCTCTCTGCACTGCGGTCCAGGCAATGCCGGTGGCCCAAGTGAAAAAGGCCATGGGTGCCAGCTTGGGAGCACAGTGGAGTGAGGTTGGGCAGTGGGCACTCAGAGTGGTAAAAGGATCTGGGGGAGCGCGGAGAGGTGGCACTGACAGTGTCTACTATGTCCCCAGGGAAGGGACCACTGGTGGTATTTTAACATTAATTTCTTAAAACAATTTTAATATGAAAACCTTAGACTATCAGGTATGAACTGGGAGAGAGAGAAAAAAATCACATCACTGATCATCCTCACTTTACCGGAAAACACCAAAACACGAAGTCTGCGTACATGATGTCACACCTGCTCCAGGAAATAAGAGTGCAAGGCCTGAACACCCTGTGTATTAGAATGCTAAGTCTTGAAGCAGCTACGGAAACTTAAAGTACCACTTTATTCACCTCCCTGCAGGACCACCATCCATGCACGAGTACCCAACTCCCCCAGTGTGGGAAAATCTCAAGGGGCTGCCTCCTGGGCCCAGGACATCCTCTTGCCCTCTGACTGGCCTGCTGCACCACATCCCACCTGCCGTGGCCATTTCGGGGGGAAGACAGAGAAATGGAGGGTAGGGACTGAAGAGACGCCTGCGTGCTCCCCATGAAGCCGGCCGAGCATCAAGCAGCTCTGATTGATTTATAGTAGCTGGAAAGGGTTGTCAGGCTGAGAAGACTGTGAGGAACAATTACTGGTGCCTAACCCAGGTGCAGCATGAGGAAGTCACGGCACACGAAGGAGTACCGTCTGTGCCAGAATGTCATCTGTTCTAAAGCAGAAGTCCCCAACCTTTTTGGCACCAGGCACCAGGTTTGTGGAAGACAGTGGGAGTGAGGGGGGCGGTGCTCAGGTGAGCTTTGCTTGCTCACCCCTGTCCTACCGCATAATCTTCCCTTCCAATTCCTGTCCTCATTTTACACAAAATGAACTCATAAAGAAAAAAAGAAAGTTAAGGGATTTCAAATGTTTACAATGTTCAGTATAAGTTCGGAATTGGAAAGTATATAAAAGGAGAAGGGTCTATCATTTCTCCTAAAGAAACGAGCCATTCTGAGAAGCATAGAAGGCGTAGAGACAGCAATTCTGAGGACAAACATCAGCAGCTGGCGGGATGAAAATAAATGCACAAGTCCCAGTATATATGGAATTTCAGGTAACCAAGCACGCGGTGAGTACAAAGAGCTCCGGGTGTAGGTGAAGTGAAGAGGTGTTCTGGGTGTTCTAGAAGTGTAAGGGGAGGTGGGGTTTGAGCGGAGCTCTGGAGGCTGGGTGGAGTTGAGATGGGAAAAGCAAGGGGAAAGGGCTTTTCACTCGGTGGGAAGAAAGAAGCAACATTCTGGGAATGCTCAGCAAATCCCCTGAAGGTTCAGGAGTGCAGAAGGCAGGCTCCCCTACACCCCACGCTGGAACACAGCCGTTGTTTCCCGGCCAGCCCACACCCCAGTGGCTGCCAGGGGAGGCCCTTCACACTGCGGGCTCGCTGTGTCCACCAGCAGTGACAGCTGAGGGTGGAATTTCAATGCTGCAATCCATCCCAGGAGCTCCGGCAGGTACGTGGCCCTCAGCTAACATCCCAGCGTGCACGAGCCTCCCTGAAGGAAAGTGTGGACGAGCCAGTGAGTGGGAAATGCAGCAGGGCTTTCCCCCTTCCCCTGAACCACCTGGTGGAAACCGCTACCTCCCTGTAAGACAACAAATCGCCACCATAAATACCCACCGCCTCTCCCCTACTTCATGACTTATTTCCAGCA
This sequence comes from Artibeus jamaicensis, assembly GCF_021234435.1. Classification (NCBI taxonomy): domain Eukaryota; kingdom Metazoa; phylum Chordata; class Mammalia; order Chiroptera; family Phyllostomidae; genus Artibeus; species Artibeus jamaicensis. The sequence continues at coordinate 7,758,669 of NW_026521738.1, forward strand.
ACCGGTCCTATATTTAATGAAATCTGACCAGCAGTTAGAATTCTAATCAGACCCAGAACCTAGACGCCTCGTAATCCTCCCTCCCTTTCCAGTCTTCCCAGCCCTTTCCCAGCCAGACCCCCTTTTTCAGCCCCAATCCCGTCTGCTCCGAGCTCCACCCACAGGCCAGGCTGTAAGCAGAAGACTAAAGTGCACGCCCAGGGAAAGAGCACTCAAACTTGAACTAAGGCCTCCCGTCTCCTCCCACTTCCCCAGATTTTCCCCAGTTTGCACCTCTCTCCTCTTCCTGCAGAAGCAAACCCCCCTCCCCTCACCTAGCCAAGCCAAATACACAGGAACCAATTCAGCTTTCCAGAGGTTGAAGATCAGCTCCAAGCTGAGACTTGTTCTAAAACAACTGAGGCGGGTGAGAGGGTAGAGAGGGAGATGTGGGAACACAGAGTAAAATTAAGGCTACTGGCTCCCTGTCATTTGGCAATGAACCTGCCAAAAAAAAGTTCATAGTTTTTAGAGACTTTGGAGGGAGAGAGGGGAAGCCGCTTATCCATGCCGAGTTTTGAAACAACTTCTCATCCTATTCACTCTGCATATGCTGGGGGAATTTTGTTGCTCCAAGAAAGAGAAACCAGCAAATGATCCCCGCTTCCAAACTGCCCCCAGTCTCCTCAGAGATGGGACGCTTTTCAAGAGGAGTACCTCTCTGACACTGTGGATTAATAACACTAACAACTTGCATTTGTGAGCAGCTTTTAACTTTTCAAAGTATTCCTCCAGCCTTCATCCTGCTTTAATCTCCTAACAGCCTGGTGATGCAGGTGGAGCCGGGATTACCAGGACCAGCCTTCAGCGTAAGCAGAGCAGATTATGTACTCAGTGAATGTGCGGGCCCAGGAAGGGACCGGCTGCCTCAGAGAATCCCTCCCAACAAGTTGCACCTGCAACCCTCTCACAAAGACAGCCCTTCCACGTCACAGCACGGCAGCAAATACCCACCCTTGGAAAGATAACCCACTGGCCAGTGTGCCATGTAAGGAAAACCCCAGGTGAGCCTTTCCTGAGAGGCAGGGGTTTTTTTGTTATCCTTATCTGAGGATATGTTTTTATTGATCTCAGAGAGAGAAGAAGGGGGAGAGGGACGGAGAAACATTGATTTGAGAGAGAAACATTGCTCTTGGTTGCCTCTCGGACGCACCCTGACTGGGAATGGAAGCCACAACCCAGGTATGTGCCCTGACCAGGGATCAAACCCACAACCTTTGGTGTTTGGGACAAGGCTCCAACCAACTGAGCCACCTGCACAGGGCTGAAGAGCAATTTTTATTAGAGGACAAACACCCAAAGGGAATGAAAGGAAATTTAGATTAGGTCACAGTTTTGCCCAAGGTCACACGAATAGGCCACATATGTGTGTGTGTGTGTGTGTGTGTGATATTTATTCAACCATAAAAAAGAATGAATCTTGCCACTTATGACAACATGGATGGACCTCAAGAGCTTTATGCTAAGTGAAATAAGTCAGACAGAGAAGGGCAAACACCCTATGATCTCTCTTATGCATGGAATGTAAAAAAAAAAAAACAAACTCCTAAACACAGAGGACAGATTTACATTTTCCAGAGGTGAGAGAAATGGGTGAAGGGAGCATATTTTTTTAATTAAGTAAATAAGATAAAGCCAGCATAATTCTAAGACTAACATCGAAAAAAGATCTTACAAAAAAAGAAAATACAAGCCAACAAGGTAATATTAAATCATTTTCAGACAGAAAGAAATTAAAACACTTTATCTCAAAAAATCTAAAATTCAACAAATGCTAAAAGTTCTACAGAATAAAGGGAAATGATGTCAGATAGTAACAAGTCCTGCATGAAGGAATAAAAAACACCAGAATGCATCAGTAGGTCAAAATATATATTTCCTTTTAAAAAGTTTTAAAAACTATTTCTACATATATATATATATATATATATATATATATATATATGATTAAGTCTTCTTAAAATCATTGGCTTTTTAGAGTAAAAACAATAAGATATAAAACCACACTATGACAATACAAACATAAAAGTGAGAGGGTATAAATAAAAATATATTGCTGTAAATTTCAGATTTTTCATGAAGTAGTAAAATATTTTAATATATACTGTGAAAAATTAAAGGTACATATTGTAATTGTCAACCACCAACACAATAACAAAAGAAAAAAAAACATTAACTATCTAAAATATCAAGAGGCATAAATATAAAATCATTAGAGGAGATTAAATGATACAAAATATTTTATTCAGCCAATCAGGAAAGAATAAGTACAAAAACAAATGGCAAGTAAAGCCAAAAGCCAAGATAATAAGACTCAACACAAGTATATAGAAATTTATAGTAAATGTAGATGAAATAAACTTCCCAATTAAAAAGAAGAGATTATCAGACTTGATAAGAAGGCAAAAAGCAACTAGCATATGTTGTTTAAAGTTACTTGCTGAAATTAAAAAGAATGAAGAATGATTTACCATGCATAATTTAACCATAAGAAAGGAGGCAGGGCTCCATGAATGGCGGACAATGTGGACTTCAGGATCAGAGGTATTACCCGAGATAAAAAGGGGCATTTCATGACGATAACAGGATCCAATAATCGAAGTGGCATTACTACAAAATGTATGCATTCAGTCACAGATCTGCCAAACATGAAGCGAACTTTTACAAAGAGACCTACAGACAAATCTATTAGGCCTTAAAAATGTCTAGTTCATGATTTTTAAGTTATTGCATTGAAGTGTGCTAATTAATTTCTGATATGCAAACTTCTCAGTGCAACCACATTGCTGTCCACAGACACTTCAATGTGTCCCTTTGGGGGAAACGTTGCCTTGAACCCATTTGAACTAAGCTGGTGCCATCCAGTCAGCAGCACAGGTGGGGGCACTGGATGGTAACCTGACTTAGAGATATTGGAAAGTGTTCTGAAAAGTGTAAAAGGCCAAAGAAAAGAGAAATGGCCTATTAATTCCCTAGTCTGGCCAGAGATAAACCTAGATTAGGGAGGTTCTTACTCCAGAACACTGACTTCCAAGATCCGGAAGATGGAGAAGCAGTCTGATAACAACACTTCAGCCCAAACTTCAGCCAGAGGAGTGGAAAAACCATTTTGAAAGGAGCTTAAAAACTGAAAAGACTAGATGGCCACAATAGACACCTGAGGAACACCAACATTTAAGTTACATGGAAGCAGAGAATATGGAGAACAAATATCCGTAGAGATAGGAGGAAAACTAGATTATCCACATCACAGCATGCCAACCGAGTGTACCCTAATTCTTAACATTCTTAAGAATATTAAAAGCTGCCATGAGGCCAAGTTTTAAAAAACAAACTGGACTAAAAGGAGAAAAAGGTTCTGAATCCCAGTCTGTGAACTAAAGTAATTCAACAAATATTCATTGAACGCCTTCCATACGCAAAGTTTCAAGTTCACTCCCAGAACTTCTCTGGCCTTATTTAACCCAACTCATTGGATTCTTTAGTTCAACAGGTGAGCTCCAAGAGCTGTTTGAGCTCTAAACAGCTATGATTCACACATTCTGACCATATAAAGTAAAACCCTTCGGTTCCAGAATAACGAAGGGTGGGACCAAAGAAAGAGGCACAGTGTTGATTAGTGGTCAGAAGCGACTACCGAATCCTTCTAGAGAACTACATTTGGGTATTATTCACATTCCGGCAGTTAAGCACACTGGGCTGTAACAAACACTGGAGTGTGTGGTCCACACTGGGGTACGCCATCCAAGTCCCTGTGTGGGGAAGGACCTTCTGCCCAGCTGTGGGGAGTGCACCTTTCCAGATCTGCCTCAGCTGTAGAGCTGCCTCACCTGGCAGCCCCCAACTGGTGATCTGACGGGTTTAATGGCCTTTCCATTCCAACCCAATGCAGGATACTCCTGGACAATATTCGCAGAACTTTCTCCACTGGGTTGGCCAAGTCTTTATCACAGGCCATTTATTACAGCGTATTCCTCGGCCCAATCTTGTTGCCTCCCGTTTCCTTCACAGAAATTGAACCCTAGTAACATATTTACCCAACACTTTGTCTCAGCATCTGCTTCTAGGGAGCACATACTTAGGCAGTTGACTGTTGTTGGACAGCCATGCACATATGTACATGTATATAACATGTTTTGTTCAGATTCTCCTCTGTCAGCTTGACCCTGATTAGTCTGTAGCTCTAAGCAGTCGGTGTGATCCCATTCACCTTGCTACTCACTGATGTAGGAAGGGAGTGTGATCCACTCCTGGCCAATGAGATATGACAGAAAGTCTGCTTGAGAGGTCTCTAGAGGTCTCTATTATTGACGTGTTTCCTCAATAATAAAGGGCAACACACAGGGATTTTCTTCTGCTACACATGGTTGTGTTCACTTTGATGACAGAACTCTGGCAGCCACCTTGATACCAGGAGAAAGTACTGAGCTTACTGGGAAGGACAAAATGAAAAGAATGTGAGAATCAAGTGATGTTTTGGAAGCACTGATTTTGGAACGAATCCTGAAGTTACCCTATGTGTCGGGTGTTCATGCAAGATGACAAATTATCCATATTGTTTAAACAATCCTGAACTGGGCTTTCTGTAACTGTCAGTCAAGACATCCTACCCCAATGGGCAGGCATTCAAGTACACCCTCAGTGAGGTTCCTGTAGTGTCTATTCTAATGAATGCCTTAAAGATTATAAATACTGTGCCAATTTTTTATGTTAGGTAATTGAAAGTTTATCATCAAGAACAACATAAGCATGCCTTTGAAATCCCATTTCACTTTTAGTAAGTTAGAAGAATTTGCCAAGCAGAAACAAATTTCACCTCAATCCATGCTGATCCTTGTGGATTGTTGAAGTATTTCAAATCCAAGGTAACAGCCTCATAACTGAGTGGCCTAGCACAATCCATTCAATAGCACAGACCCTGCCTGTGCATAGAAATTATGCTCTGAAAGTCTACTAGGACATTGTGGTGAGACAGACCTCCAGGGTGCCGTTTTCGAGTATAAAGCTGAAATTCACTGTAGACTTCTCTAATTACCATATTAAAACGGCCTCTTCCATTAACAGGAGTAGCTCACCTCTCAGAGAGCCTATGTCTCTGTTTTCCAAAGGTGCAGCTTGTTCATGGCAAGCCATTAAATTTCTTTCAAGTTAGCAGAAAGCAAGGCCCTAAGTAGAAAAAAATGCAAATTCCTGCACACAGGGCCACACATGCAGGTCAGAGAGGCAGGCAGTTCCCTTGTGATCTGGCTAGGCCAGCGGAGCTCCAGCTCTCCAGCTGAACAGGGACAATCTGTCTCCCGTCTCTACTGGCGAGTGGTTTCCAGGAGGCGGGCTCAGACACTCTTCCCATGCCAATTCCCTTTGGCAGGAAAGACACCTTTGGCAACACCATTTCTACTCCCAGTGCTCCACCACTGCCAACCTCCTCATGTTTTATCTATTTTTATTTGAATTGGTGATCAAGGGATTAACCCAGTTTATACAAGCTCCATCTTCCAAAAGCCATTATGGTATAGCTGCAATTGTGATATTTCACACTGCAAATGAATCGAATTGGGTTATAATGACAGTAGACTTCATTAAGCAACACCTGATTGGGTCACTTCCTAGAAATTTCATCTCCATGGTTTTCTCCATCGTGTTACCCAAGAAAACACAGCAGGAGAGCTATCAAGAACTTCTGCCAGGCTACCCTGGATCATCCTTGAAATCACGGTCACATTTTCTTCTGTTTCTAACAAGTCCAATGTCCCTGTTTGATTCCTTCATTCCACAGGAACCCTCAGCACAGTATCAGCTTCCTGAAAAAGGAAAAGTAACTTAGTTTTTTTGTAGGTTATTGAGTAGTTGTATGAGACTATCATTCCTTGCAAGCAACTCTCACACAGGAATTATAACTTATACATAATTTTCTACTTTACTAGAATTTATTTTTAATAACATTAAAGCATTTTTCTCTTTAGAATGGAAAAGCAACTTCATTTTATATTCATTTCTATAACCTGAATTAAGTCTGTATGAGTCGAGTGGAGGATAAAAGAATTACTCCATGACTCAGTCTGAAGAGGTCTGATGCGTCCTCTGACACCACCAGACTTAAGGACTTCACGTCTTCTCTGCCAAGGAGTATATTTAGGATCTTGACAGAGTCCAACAATACGAGTTCCGGAGGGTCAGGGTTAAGTTTGCCTTGTCCCCACACAAGTAATAGGCGATCAATAGATAGTTGCTGGAAGAATGAACACCTGAGAATAACTCAGAAGTGTCTGGGCTAGGAATGAACTACCCTGGTGGTGTATGCAACTCATCCACTATCCATTTTACCCTAGTATTTGGTGCCTTTTGTTAGAAGAGGGGAAAATGGTGAAACCGTCCCACATAAATGGGTGTATAAGGCAAAGTGGGAGAGGTGAGAGAAGCATGAAAGAAATAGCAACTTTGCCCTGGCTGGTGTGGCTCAGTGGGTTAAGTGCTGGCCTGCAAACTGAAAGGTGGCTGGTTTGATTCCCGGTCAGAGCACATGCCTGGGTTGTGGGTTTGGTCCCCAGTAGAGGCGCATATGAGAGGCACCCAGCTGATGTTTCTCTCACTCTCTTTCTCTCCCTTTCCCTCTCTTTAAAAATAAATAAATAAAATCCTTTTTTTTTAAAAAAAAAAAAGCAACTTTCTCTTTTACCCCCTCATTCAAACCTAAATACTTAAATTTAGTTTCCCCTCCTCCAAATAAAGTCTTCGTAAAATGAAACCTTGAACTGAATGTCTGAGTTAGCCCTTTCAATTAATGGCAAGGTTTAAATCCTTTCTTAAGAAGTTGCCAAACCACAAGTGATCCAGGAGATAGCAAAGATTTATAACCCTACCAACTCTCCCCAAGAGCAACACTTGAGGCCGTGTCCCTGTGTAGCACATCTGAAATAATCTAACATGAATCTGCATTTCTAATATGGAAAACCATTTATCATACACTTACTGTGTATGACACCCTTCAACTTGTAAAAGACAAAAAATACGAGATACAGATTTGCACTAACTCAAGAAGCTTACAATTTAGCTGGGAAGATAAGACACATGTGGAATTTAAAAAGCCACGAGGACTTCCGGCCAAGATGGAAGAGTAGGTGAAAATACTGTACCTCCTCGCACAACCAAGTTTAAAGACAACAACATTTTAGTAAAAGAAAAACGCAACCAAAGTACAGAAAATTGAACTATACGGAAGTCCGACACCAACGAACCACTCAGCCAGACTGGTAAGACGGGTGGAGTCAGCGGCGGATCGGGGTTGAGCAGGAAAAATTGGCCAGACCAACCCAGGCACGGGCGGGCAGCAGTTGGCAGATCCCACGTGTGGGGTTGCAACGGGCAGACCCAGTGAGGGTACAAGGCGGCTGGCTGACCACGGTCACACATTCGTGCGCAGATAAACCAGGCGAAGGAGTGAGCAGTGAGACAGACCTGGCAGGCCCCAGCAGCTGGAAGCAGCAGAGGGGACTTTCATTGCCCCTCTTTGACCCCACCCCCACATACAGCATCACAACCCAGTGACTGAGTTGCCCTGCCCTGGTGAACACCTAGGGCTCTGCCCCTCATACGTAACAGGCACGAACAGACCAAATCATTATGGCTCAAGAAGAACTCAAAGCCCCAAAGCCAATAACTCTAAGCGACCAAGAAATAGCCAACCTATTAGATGCACAGTTCAAAACACTGGTGATCAGGATGCTCACAGAACTGGTTGATTTTAGTCACAAATGAAGGCTAAACTAATTGAAATGAAGGGAAATGCACAGAAAACCAATAGTGATGGAAAGGAAATTGAGACTCAAATCAAGGGAGTGGACCAGAAGGAAGAAAGAAATGACCAAACAGAAAAGGATGAAGAAATAAGAATTCAAAAAAAAATGAGGAGAGGCTTCGAAACCTCCAGGACATCTTTAAACATTCCCACATCCGAATTATAGGGGTACCAGAAGGGGAAGAGGATGAGTGACAAGTGGAAAACTTATTTGAACAAATAATAAAGGAGAACTTCCCCAATCTGGCAAAGGAAAGAGACTTCCAGCAAGTCCAGGAAGCTCAGAGAGTCCCAAAGAAGTTGGACCCAAGAAGGAACACACCAAGGCACATCATAATTACATTAGCCAAGATTAAAATGAAGGAGAGAATCTTAGAAGCAGCAAGAGATAAGGGGACAGTCACCTATAATGGAGTTCCCATCAGACTGTCAGCTGATTTCTCAAAAGAGACCTTACAGGCAAGAAGGGGCTGGAAAGAGGTATTCCAAGTCATGAAATCCAAAGACCTACATCCAAGACTGATCTATCCAGCAAAGCTTTCATTTAGAATGGAAGGGCAGATAAAGTGCTTCTCAGATAAGATCAAATTCAAGGAGTTCATCATCACCAAGCCCTTATTATAGGAAGTGTTAAAGGGACTTACCTAAGAAAGAGAAGATAAAAAAGATGAACAGTGAAAGGACAGCAAACTCACAGTTATTAACAACCACACCTAAAACCAAAGCAAACTAAGAGGACAGCTAGATCAGGAGCAGAACCATAGAAATGAAGATCTCATGGAGGGTTAGCAACAGAGGAATGGGAGGAGAAGGGGGGAGAAGGTACAGAGAATAAGTAGCATAGACTGTGGGGAGAAAATAGATAGGGGGAAGGGCAAGAGTAGTATGAGAAATATAGAATCTAAAGAACTTGAGACACGAGCACATAAACTAAAAGGAGGGAATGGTGGGGGAGGGGGTGTGCAGGGTGGAGGGGAATGAAGCGGGAAATAGTACAACTGTAATGGCATAATCAATAAAATATATTTTTAAATAAATATAAATAAATAAATAAAAAGCACCACAATTACTGATTCAACAAGGCAAAGCACAAAAACAGACAAGTTAACAGAAAGAAGTGCTACTCTTTAGAAGAATGAATTCTAAATCTCCCTCTTACTAAAGAGAGCAAGCCAAAATGTGAACTATTTTAAAGAGAATCCTAATAATAAATTATATATTTTAATAGGCGGCTGCAATATTATTTTATTGTAAAAAATGCCAAATTAAGGATAATAGCCATAAAAAGATACATTCCCAAATTTCTCCCAAAAGGGATGTTTTTACCAAATGCTATTAAGTATTTAAGAATGTGTCATTTGCTTTTTTACATTAGTTATCTGTTCATGTTTACTTTTATAACTTAAATAAATGTTTTTAAATACTTAGAAACTAACCCTAACTTCAATATTCTAATAGCCTTATGAAGTCTATTTGGGATTTTTTTGTAACATTCTTCATGTTAATAGGGCACAATAAACTGAATCTGGACAAATGTTGAGAATGGAATACTTGAATAATAACCTTCTTAAGTTTTGGTAAGTACTCATTCACATACATAAGACAAAGAATTACAAGTTGGAAAATAAATGAATTCTGACACATCAAAAGCATTTTCTTTCCTCTGATATTTTTATCTGTTTTTGGACTGGATTTTGAAGTACAGGAGAACGTTATCATGAATTCCAAATATAATTATGTGTTTCTAGAAAAGAGACGTCATTATTTGATAGCACAAATGGCTTTGGGATGATATCCATGCCATTTCCCCCACTTTGTTCTTGTAAGTCACCCTAATTGAACACTTGGAGGAGACTCAGGCCTTATCCACACAGGCAAAATTGAAATGGCATTACAGCTATGATAGAACATCCTACTAAAAGATTACTTCTACAATATAATTAAATCAAAAGCCAGACTTAAAGGTGAGGAACAATTACTAATCTCATACCCTTCTCCCAAAAAGAAAATGACATCACTCCAAAACACAAGGGGTTTTTCCTTGAAAAGATACGGGACCAAAAAAAAAACAAACAAAAATCAGTCAGGACTCCTGCCCTGATCTTCCTGGCTTCACTCCAGGTGGAAACTAGGCCCAAGGAACTCTGAGTATGGCAACCAGTCAGGTTAATACCAATTCACTGCTCCAACTACAAGATTAATACATGCACACTGGGCAGAATGCGACATATATATAAATATCCCTTGGCGCTGATTTTGTTTAAACAAGTATGCTTCTTGGCTCCTTACTAACATCCTAAACAGAGTTCGTAGAATTTTTAATACTTACTCGCATTTATTCTGGCCTCTATAGGGGATGCAAACAGCTGGAAAACAGGTGCCTCAGAAAGTTGCCATCTGCCTGGGCCTGTGACCAGCATACAAATGCTCCCCCTCTCTAAGCTAAAGGCTCAGGGATAATAAAAAGGGAAATGCTTCAATACATGTTTCCTCCTCTCTTAACAGAAACCTCCCCCTTTGGAGGAATAGCCAATGGCAGAGCTGCCAGCAAAGGCCAATCAAAAGGGGATTTGAAATGATTCCTCTCTGAGCTTGTAACAGTCCTCACCCTTCTCTCCCCATCACAATTCATGGGAATTTTTGGACTGAAGAAGAATGCTGATGAAGATACACTCACTTCTTCACTCAAACTGTCCCTGCCACCATGGGATACACACAGAGCACTCTCACCCACACAGATTCTAAAATATCAGTGTAATAAAAATTCTACACCCTCTGGGAAGAATAGACTTCACAAAAGCAGAAGTCAGCATACCAGGCCAAGAAGAATTGTTTACATGCAGTGAGACTGGGAAAATGGAAGATAGACTGTACATATGCAATCCATGTAACTACATACCACAAGTTCCCACTCAGGCTACCCCGCACGCCCACTCAGGAGTTAGAAGGCTGTTCTACTTCTATAAGGCCTCTGAATCCCCTTGGACCCAGATGATCTGAAGCTTTGTTATCAGAGAGCTAGGCATTAAAACCAAGACACTACACATACCTGCCGATAGTAACTGCTTTCGTAAGTCCTGCAGTTGAGCCTAAGGGGAAGAGGATCTGGGATCTACGTCCAGCTTTGAGTCACAGGTTCTGTGGCAGAAATGCCGCAGAGACAGACCGTCTAAGGTAAATTAAAACAGTCATCACTGAATTTAGAAATCAAGACCCTACCACTAACTGCCCGTAAGAGAGACTCACTTCAGTGTTAGGGACACACACACATAGACTCAAAGTGAAGAAATGGAAAAATATTCCATACAAGTAAAAACCTAGGAGAGCTAAGGTAGCTACACTTATATCAGACAAAAGAGGCCTTAAACCAAAAACTATAACAAGAGACAAGGAAGCATACTATATAATAATCAAGGGGTCAATTCATCAAAAAGATATAATAATTATATATATATATATATATATATATATATATATGCACACGCACACAGGGCTGGGCAAAAGTAGGTTTACAGCCACGAGTATGCCATAGTATTATCATTTAGTAATTACAGCTTTACAGTTGTATTATTATTAATTATTGTATTATTTTTCATACAAACAACTGTAAACCTACTTTGCCCCACCCCGTACAGAAAAACTGTTAGAACTAATCAACCAATTCAGGAAATTTGTAAGACACAAAAATCAATACACAAAAATCAGCTGCATTTCTATACATTAACAACAAAATACCTAGGAAAAAAAAGTGTTTCAATCCCATTCACAATAGCATCAAAACAATAAAACACTCAGAAATAAATTTAACTAAGGTGGTGAAAGATCTATACACTGAAAAATATAAACTCTAATGAAAGAAGTTAAAGACAAATAAATGAAAAAGTATCCTGTGTTCATGGATCAGAATTAATATTGCTAAAATATCTGTACTACTTGAAGCCACCAATAAATTCAATGCAGTCCCTATCAAAATTCCAATGACACTTTTTACAGAAATAGAAAAAAATTAAAATTTATGCGGAACCACAAAAGACCTTGAACACAGAAAGCAATCCAAAGAAGAAAAAACAGAGGTAGAGACATCATAGGTCCTGATTTTAAACTATATTACAAAGCTATAGAAATCAAACTATATGGTATTAGCATAAAACAGACACGTCCTGGCTGGTGTAGCTCAGTGTGGATTGAGCACGGACCTGTGAAGCAAAGGGTCACCGGTTCAATTCCCAGTCAGGGCATATGCCTCAGTTGCAGGCCAGGTACCCAGTAAGGGACACGTGAGAGCAACCACACACTGATGTTTCTCTCCCTCTCTTTCTCCTTCCCTTCCCCTCTCTCTAAAAATAAATAAATATTTTTATAAAAATAAAAATAGACATGTAGACCTAGCATGTATGGTCAACTGATATTTGACAAGAGAATCAAGAATACTCAGTAAGGAAAGGATAGTCTCTTCAGTAAATGTGATGAGAAAACTGAATAATTGCATGCAAAAGAATGAAACTGGACATATTGTACCATTCACAAAAATTAACTCAAAATGGATTAAAAACTTAAACATTAGACCTAAAATTATAAAACTCCTAGAAGAAAACATAGGGAAAATCTCCTTAACATTAGTCTTGACAACATTTTTTGCGGGATGACACTAAAAACACAAGCAACTAAAGTAAAAATAAATAAGTGGGACTACATCAAACTGAAAAACTTCTGCACAAGAAAAAAATCAAAATATGATAAGACAATCTACAGAATGGGAAAAAATGTTTGTAAATCATATATCTTATAAGGGGTTTATTAATCCAAAATATGTAAGGAACACATACAACTCAATAGCAAAAGCATAACCAATTTGATTTTTACAAAAAAAAAAAAGGCAGAGCATCTGAACAGACATTTTTCCAAAGACATCCAAATAATCAACAGGTACATGAAAGATGCTCAATATCACTAATTATCATGAATATGCAAATCAAAACCATAATAAGATATCACCTCACACCTGTTAGAACAGCTATTGTCAAAAAGACAAGAAATAGCCCTGGCTGGTGTAGCTCAGTGGATTGAGCGCGGGCCTGAGAACCAGACAATCGCAGTTCTCGTGGTTCGATTCCCAGTCAGGGCACATGCCTGGGTTGCAGACCAGGTCCCTGCAGGCCAGTTCCCAGCAGGGGACACACAAAAGGCAACCCTACATTGATGTTCTCTCCCTCTCTCCTTCCCTTCCTCTCTAAAGATAAATAAATAAAATCTTTAAAAAAAAAAAAAAGACAAGAAATAACAAGTGTTGGCAAGAATGTGGAGAAAAGGAAACCCCGTGTGTGGTTGGCAGGTCTGTAAATTGGTGCAGCCAATTTACTATGAAACACAGTATGGATGTTCTTCCAAAAAATTATAAATAAATCTACCCTACGGTACAGCAATTTCACCTCTGGGTATACAAGTATATCGAAAAGAAATGAAAAGGAGTGAGGATCATAAAGAGACATCTGCACCCCCGTGTTCAATGTAGCCTTATTCACAGTGGCCAAGAAATGGAAATAACCCGTGTCAATGAATAGATAAATATGTATATAGCAATGGAATGTTATTTATCCATGAGAAAGAATGAAATTCTGCCATTTGTGACAACATGAACAAGTTTTCATGGGCATTATTCTAAGTGAAATAAGTTAAAGAAAGATAAATGCTGTATGATGTAACATATGCGGAATCTAAAAAAGTCAAACTCATAGAGACAGAGGTAATTGCGGGGGGGGGGGGGGGAATAAGGAGATGTCAGTCAAAGGAAACAAGCTTCCACTTATAAGATGAATAAGTTCTGAGGATCTAATGCATAGGATAGTAATTATAGTTAATAATATGGTATGTATTATATACTTGAAAACTGCAATGAGTAGATTTTAAATGTTCTCACCACAAAAAAAGAAATGAAAATTATGTGAGGTGATGGAGGTATTAACTAACCCTACTGTGGTAATCATTTCACAAAATGTGAGTGTATTAAATCATCACATTGAACACCTTAAAGTTACATAATGTTATACGTGAATTAGGTGTCAATAAAGCTGGGGGAGGTGGGAAATAAGCTCCTTTCTACTTGATCTAAGAGGAAAAAAATCCAGACTGAGAAGATCATTAGATCAAAAAACTGTGGTGACACCCAGGGCCAGTCAGGGTGGAGTGAACACATCATGACCTATCTCTTCCACTAATAGCAATGTAAAATTCTTCACAAAACACAAAAAGCAACTACCTGAAGAATCTGCAAAGTCAGAGAAAGTAGGCAGGTCAGAGAGGAAAGTCAAGCCTTGAAGAACATCAGGCACCGCAGCGAGTTTCCTGAGGGTGGAGCTGTTCCCTCCTCGTCTTCCAGCTCTGACAGAGGAGCGTCTAAGTCGTGGGACCGTGAGACAGGCCTGGAGAGCAGAGCTCCAAGAGAAACCTCCATTTCTAGGAGAAAGATCCCTGTGAGCCTGAGAACATGGGAGAAATAAACTTTTGTTTTTGTTTTATTCTTCCAGGCCACCCTAGTTTTTGAGCTGCACAAATTCCTAAAACCCCAAGAGGAAGCCGGTCTCTCTGGCCAGAGAAAAAGAAATCCCTGTGGTCCAAAGAATGTGGAGGGAATCTCTGTTCTTTTTCTTTTACTACTTCGGACCTGAGGGCAGCCTCAGGTGTTCAGAACTGCATGACAGAATGGGGGCAATGGATTATCTCTGAGAGAAACCCATGAAGAAGAACACGGGTACTGACCAGAAGAACAGGGAAGAGGAGGACCGGGAAGCTAAAGAGTGTGGGGGCAGTCGCTGAGAATGGAGAGTTGGAGAAATGGATCCCCTAATTCTATGTCTGAACCAATACACGTCTGGGCTGCACATTGTGTGGAACGGACCCAAAGAAGGAACCTTGGCCTTGAGGCCTGGCCAAGCCCCAGGCTAATCCCAAAGTGGTGCGTGTGCAGGGAAGACCCAAACACAAGCATACCACGAGGGTTTGTAAATATTTAAACAATGAAATTAAAAGAAGTGTTGAAAACTGAACTGATGACTGGACTCACGGCCCGCATTTTGTGGGCAAGAACTCCCACTCTGAGCCTAATGGAATCGACGGCCTGCTAACGCAAACAAAAGCAATCAGCATTCTCCGGAGGATGTCAGCAGGACTCAGAACCATGCAACGTAACATTCGGGGTATCCAGGACACAATCCAAAATTGCTCAACATGAAAAAACAAAAGTCTGACCAATTCTTAAGGACAGGGCAATCAACAGATGTGAGCCCCAGGATGACTCGGGTATTGGAATTATCACACAATAAAACAGCTACTAAAACCGTTCCCCAAAACTATACTGTAAAGATAACTACTATTGAAGTAAGTAAAAAGATAAATGTTGTCAGCAGAGAAATAGAAAAGTTTAATGAGAAGAACCAGGCAGAAATTTTAGATCTAAAAACTACAATATATGAAGTAAACAATTCACTAGATGGGCTTAATAGTAGGTGACACAGGAAAGAGTTAGACACTTATAAATAGGCCAAAAGAAATTGTCAGTCTCAGAACAGAGAGAAAACAAGATTGAAAAAAATTAACAAAGTTTCAGGAACCTGCAGGGCACGGTCAAGAAGTCTAACATTCACAGAGTTCCCAAAGAAAAGGAAAAATAGGTTGATGCACAAAAAATATTTGAATAAATAATAGCTGGAAAGTTTTCAAATTTGGTGAAACACATAAGTTTACAAATGAAGAAGTTCAGGTGAATCCCAAACTTAACAAACCCCCCCCAAAATATTCAATATAATAATCAAACTGTTGGGAAAAAAGTCAACACAAAACAAAACATGTCTGGAAAGCAGCCAGAAGAAAATCAGCAGATCACACGTAGGGAACAAAAGACCCCAGATCTCTCCCCAGAAATGGGGGAGGCCAGGAAAAGTGAAACATCTTTAAAGTGTTGACAGAAAAGAACTGTCACAGAAACACAAAAAGCTGAAGAGAAGTGATATCAGAGCCATTTTGGAACTACACAAATAAAAGCTACAGAAATGGTAAGTATCTGCAGGAGACCATTCTTTGTGGAGTGGGCCCAGGCCCCAGGGGCAAACATTTATTGCAAAGTAACTTCCTAAAATCCATGCTAAACCTTCCTAGGACCAGTGTAACTGGTCCACCACTTTTCCCTTTTCATTTGCAAATCTCCTTCTTCTGTGATGTGATTAAGGTACATTTGTTGTCTGTAAAAGGTAACCCCCTAAAGCGAACCTGTGCATAGTAAATGAGGACCATCATGTAATGTGCCAGAAACCCAGTAAAGGCCGGTCATGGCGGAAGCCACGGGCTTTTGCTCCCCTTGAGAGAAAGCCATGCTGTCCCCTTTCCTCCACCGGACGTGGTAGTCCGTGTGAATGCCATTTCATCCATAATGACGTGGACACTGCGGGCCGGTGTCCACATCAAGTATGTGAAAAAATATAAGAGACTATGGTATGTTTTTCTCTTAAGTTCATTAAAATAATTATGACTGTTGACTGTGAAAATTTTGACATCTGACGGTCTTCAATGTGCATGGATACAACACATACGACAACTGAGACATTAGGTGGGAGGGTAAAGGGAACAAAACAAAGGAGAAAAACCAAACAAATAATAAAACGGTGGGCCTTAAACCAACCATGTAAAATACAAATGGTTTAAACATGCCAATTAAAAGATTAAGATTGGAGTTTCTTTAAAGACCCAACTACATGCTATATTTTAAAAACGTATTTAGCCCTGGCTGTGTAGCTCAGTGTATTGAGCACTGGCCTATGAAGCAAAGGGTCACGGGTTCGATTCCAAGTCAGGGCACATGGCTGGGTTGCAGGCCAGGTCCCCAGTAGGGGACACATGAGAGGCAACCACACATTGATGTTTGCCTCCCTCTTTTTCTCCTTCCCTTTCCCTCTCTCTAAAAATAATAAATAAATAAATATAAATATAAAAAACGTATTTAAACGTACTTATATATTTAGGTTAAAGTTAAAAATGATGGGATAATATATACCATGCAAGTGTCCTTTTTTTAAAGCTGGAGTAGTTAAATTAGCATCAGGAAAAAGTAGACTTCAAAACAAGGATATTCATTGGAAAGGAAGAGACCACAGGACATAATGATAAGAAGGTAAATTCTCTAAGAAGGAGGCATAGTAATGCTAGATGTGTAAGTGCCTAAGAACAGAGAATCAAAATACATGAGGTCAAAACTGATAGGATTGAAAAGAGAAATAGATCAGAGAAGATGCTTGGAAAGAAGATAAGCACATGAAAACGTGCTCGACATCATCACTCATGAGGGACATGCAAATGAAAACCACAGTGACATACTACACACCTATTAGAACACCCCTGTCTTCCAGAATCTGGCTACACCAAGTACTAGCAAGGATATAGAACAACTGGAACTTTCATACATTTTGGACAGGAATGCAAAAACAGTGCAGCCACTCTGGAAAACAGTTTAGCAGTTCTTTATAAAACCAAATGTGTATTCACTAGATGGCTCAGCAAGCCCACTCCTGGGTATCTGTCTCAGAGAAGTGAACACTTATGGTCAAAAAAATCTGTACATGAATGTTTATGGAAGTTTTATTCATACTCACCAAAAACTATAAACAACCCAAGTATTCTTTAGTTGGTGTAGTCAAACAAACTGTGGTTCATCCATTAGTAGTCAGTAGACTTCTACTCAACAATAAAAAGGAATGAACTATTGATGATTCTCAAATGCATTACATTAAGTAGAAGAAGCCATAGTCAAAAGGCAACCTATTGTCTGATTCCACTGATATTTAGATATTCTGGAAAAGCAAAACTGTAGGATCAAAGAACAGATCAGTGGTTGCCAGGCATTAAGGGTAGAAGAGAAGTCAAATTCAAAGGGACAGCATACGAGAATTTGGGGGGCAATGGGACTCTATCATAAAAGTAATGATGGTTCTGTGACTCTATGTATTTGCCAAAACTCATTGAACTGAATATAAAAAGAATTTTACTACATGTAAATTTTAGAATAAATTTGTTTTAAAAAACAGAGCTTCTCAGAGTCTAAAGAATTGATTTTTAAGGCCTGGAATCACTGAGAGACAACAAACCAATTAAATCAGAATCACTGAAGATAGGATACAGGCATCCATAGTTTTAAAAACTTCCCAAGTGATTCAAAGTTCATAGTAAACAAGGAGAAACACCACATTCAAAGTGTGGGCCCAGGACTGGTAGTGTAAGCAACACCTGGGAACATCATGCTAGAAATACAAGTTCTTGGACCTTGGTCCAGCCCTAGTGAATCAAAACTCCGAATGTGGAGCCCTACAATCTGGGTTTTAACCATTCTTTCAGGTGGCTCTGAGCCTTGCTTCAGGTAGAGATTGACATCTAAGTGACTGGCCATGTTATGAGAATCGCCGCCTGAATGACTGGCCCCAGCCTCTTCCTTCCCATTGGAGCTCTTGAGCCCATCTGCAGGGCCAGCCCTGCTCCCATGCCCCAGACTAAGCCCAAACTCAAACACATGAAAGGCAAGAGGCCAGCATGGTGGACACTCACCAGCACTCCTATTGTAGCTCTGAACTTGAACCTCAGCTCCTGGCCCAAATCTTGTTCACTCCTCCTGAACCCTCACTTGGTACCATAAATTTGCTCTATAATGAGGTCCTTGCCTTGCTTTTTCCAGCCCAATGACTAGAATTCCATTTTTAAACTCAGCAGCTAGAGGCTCTGGAGCAATCTGCCTGGAGTTTCAGGCATGATCTGCTGCTGCATTTTAGCCACACATCAAGAGCCCCGTACTATCTACTGTTGTTGCCACGGTATCAGAGCCTGTTCTGCATATTCAGTGGGTTTTCTTCTAGTAATAAGTTCACCCAGACCATCTCCTTTGTTTCCATTCTAACCTGATTTGGAATCTACAGCAGCCTAAAGACTTTTCTCAAAAGCAAGTACCTTCAGAGTCAAACATCCTTGGGTCAAATTGGCAGCAAGAATGATCATCTTTTAAACCTAACTTCCTTCACCCCTTCCAGCTTTTTGTTGTAATAAATCACCAGGAACTGTATGATAAATTCAAAAAGATGCAAATCAACATAACTTACCTCTGATGAGTTATCTGCTATCAACATGCTCTGATAATTCCTATTCCTGACATAAATTACCTAGAGTTCTTAGGTCTGGGGCAGGGGGGAAGGAGAAGAGAACAGGAAGGGAACTATCAGATCAGTCTACATTGGGATGGGGTCCATATTTGCAAACTTAACACCATTCTTCACAGTAGTCCTTCAACAGCATTTTAAATGCCTGACCCCTCGACAGTCCAGACTGATTTAATATGGCCCAATGGCTCTATCTGGCAGAGAGGAATGAAAAAAATTTATTTCTCTGGAATAAATAGTTGCACATGGCTGTTCTTCCCTTTCCAATCTCATTGCCACCAGCCTGGTCCTAATCCTTGCCACCATCCAGTGAAGGAATGTTGCACCAAGCCCTCCTTGGTGCCCTGGATGTGTTCCCTCCCATTCAAACCCACCCTCCTCTATCCTAGGACAATGCTGATCATGGGCAGCAGGGATCAAGTTAGTCCTTCGCCAATCACCATCTGAGTTTCCCTATTCAAGGCCTTCAACAATGTGATTCCAACCCACCTCACCCCACACGGTTCACTCACCTCTGGCAATACCCAGCTTCAACCACTCTGATCTGGCTAATTCCACCCATTAATCACAATGGTCCCCCAATCCACTGATGTGAATACTGAGCCTCAAGAGCCTAATCCCCAAAACCTATGATTATGTTCTCAACCTTAGGTGGCAAAAGGGACTTTGCAGATGGGATTATAAAGATCTGGATTAACTTGGTGGGCATACTATAGTCACAAGGACCTTCATACCAGGGAAACAAGAGTATCAGAGGCAAAGAAGGTACAACAAGAGAAGCAGCGGTCAGAGTCAGAGTCAGATCTGAAATGCTACTCTGCCAGCTTTGAAGACAAAAGGAGTTACAAGTCAATGAACCCAGGCAGCCTCAAGAACCTTGGAAAGGAGAGGGAACAGAGTCTTATTTAGAACCTCCAGAAGTAACATAATACTGCCAACACCTTGATTTTTAAGACTTCTAACCTCTATAACTGTGAAGATTAAATGTGTGTTGTTTAAGCCACTAAAGTTGTGGTCATGTGTTATAGGAGCCTAATACACTGGATATTCTAGACACCCACCAGCCTAACGCTTACCCAAAGCACACACACACATGTGCACGCACCATCACAGATTATACATAGCATCTCCTCCCCAGGTCTTGCTCTAGCCTTCACCTGGACTTGGACCTTCATGGTCCTTGAAGGTGTCTGCCCCACCCCAGCCTCCAGGACTGCCTAAGGTACCGGTGAAGACCCCATTCCAGTCTTCAGCTCTGTGGCTCTGATACACTTACCAGTGGAGCTCTGCTTTCTATTAAGCAATCAAAAGAAAAGGCCCAGACCTCCCTACGCCAAGCCCGAAGGTTCCACAGAGGGGCCTTTTATGCAAGATCTAAAGTGCATTATATCAAGACCTCAAAATAACACAACTCCCTTAAAAATAAATATACAAATAAATGTTAACTTCCTCCAAGGAAGTTTGCAAGCAAGGTTTATATAAAAGCAGACCACCCACAGTAGCCTTCTGAGCTTGCTATTTGAAGACCCCCTAAAAGAAAAAAAATAGTATTCCTGGCCTCTTTTGGAGCCACACCCCCTGCCTTGGGAAACTTCAGGACGTCCAGTGCATCAGGACTTAAGTCTGATGGCATCTCTGGGATTCAGATGGAGGGCAGAGGCATCACACAGGATGTTCTGGAAAAACAGCCACCTCTAAAACCTTTAGACATAGTAGAAACAAAAGGGCAGCTGACGGAATCCCAAGGATAGTTCACAGGACCTAGTTTGAAGGCCTCCTTGACAATGTAGTAAATAATGTGCAGAATCACCAGAGTTAACAGCAATAATTTTCTGAAACCATTAACCTAAGCATAGCGTCCACTGCTCTCTTTCCACTGCTGGGTTCCCATTGATCTCTGTGTGGCTTATGCTGATAACTGTTAGGAAAAGGAGAAAATAGCTTCGTGACAGCCCTGGCCATTTCTGGCTTGGCATCTGGCCACATAATTCTTCCCTGAGCAGGGATCATGGAATCTATTGCTTTATGTAGTTGAACAAATTAATTTATAAACTGCCTGAGTGTTGGATGCTTGAGTTAATACCTCACTGGAGAATTAACATTTAAACTCCTTATCACATCCTCAGTTGACAGTCAACTTCAAATCAAGGATACTGAGAACTGAGAGGGAGAATCGTGCAAACACCACTTTCATAGTCAGTGCTAACTTACAGATTTCAAGGATTCTTTCACACAGCCAAAAGCAAATAAGAATGTAAAAGCTCTGAAAGAAAAATTATTTGGTGAGCAAAGGCACAAACTACTTAGAAAAAGCACATGGCCCCATATTTAGAGCTGGAGTTTCATAAACGTCTGATATCCTCTTCTTAAGAAACTATAGACCTTGCAGATACAACATCAATGATGAGAAACCATGAAGAATAAAGTTGATAGACCTGACCATGTAAAAACTTTTTAATTTTGTATGTTAAAGATATTACATAAAATTTAAAAGTACACCACAAATGTGGAAAATACTTAGAATATTTGACAAACAATAAGTTGATGTCTTTAACATACGAAGACTTCTTTACTCTATTAAAAAAAATAAGGCACACCGAGATGTCTTGTGGAATCGTGCCCCTGAAACCTATATAATTTTGTTAACCAGCATCATCCCAATAAATTCAATATAAGGAAAATAAATAAAAGTAAAAATAAACTTAAATTTTTCTTTAAAACACACCACCGTAAAAGTAAGTAAAAGGGACAAAATTGAGAAAACAAATGAGAACTCGCAGGGGAGACCCAAGATAGCAGAGGAGTACGTGCAAGCTACACTGACCTCCTCCCAGGACCAACCTGGAATTAC
This sequence comes from Artibeus jamaicensis, assembly GCF_021234435.1. Classification (NCBI taxonomy): domain Eukaryota; kingdom Metazoa; phylum Chordata; class Mammalia; order Chiroptera; family Phyllostomidae; genus Artibeus; species Artibeus jamaicensis. The sequence goes on from NW_026521738.1 coordinate 7,780,540, forward strand.
AACTAAATTGGAGTGAAATCACCCTGAATAACCAACTGAACACTAGCAGGAGAGGATCCTTATCACAGCAGACAGACAGAAGAGGCCACTTCACAACGAGACTGGTAGAGAGTGCAGAAGAGATATGAAGGGGCTGTCTGAGCTCCCGCTTCATCTGCAGGCAGCAGATGAAGTTCCGGGGCGCTATTTCAGCGGTAGGGGGGCTCCCCCTGAGAAGAGTGGGGTCTAAACCTTAAGCTGGGCTCTCCAGCCTTCAGCACCAGAGCTGGAAAGGAACCCAGATAACATCCAGCTGTGAAAAGCAGCAGGGTTTCTGTCTCCCAGGGTGAGAAGGCTAGAGACACAGAGAGCCTCTTAAAGGGCCAACACACAAAATTTCATTTGTAGCCACTTATCCTGGACTCTGGCTGAGGAAGGGCGGAGTGGACTAAAGACACTTGACGACAGTCTGTGGTTGGTGGGCTCTGGGGAGAGAACTGAAGGAACAACTGCCAAGACCCCTGTGCTGAGTCATTCCCCACACTGCAGAGGCCACCTCTCTCAGGCAGAGCACTCCCCTCCGAGTGGCACCAGCCTGAGGGGAAGCAGTAGCCCCACGCACAGAAATTACTCTGCCCCACGCTGTGGTGCTTAAGCCTGGCTGCCAACTATAGCCTGAAACTATGTCACTGATCAGTTTAACAGCTAAGGTGGAAAATACAAAGCAGCCAAAATGGGAAGACAAAGAAACAAACCCTAAATGAAAGAACAAGAAAATTCTCCAGAAGAACTAGATGAAATGGAGGCAAGTAATTTATCAGAGAGTTTAGAGTAGTGATTATAAGGATACTTGACAGCATGAAAAAAGACACAGAAACCATAAAAAAGGACCAGTTAGGAATAAAGAATTGCAATATCCGAAATAAATAATACACTGGAAGGAACAAACAGGTTAGATGAAGCATAGGATCAAAGCAGTGATTTGAAAGACAAAGTAGGAAAAAAAGCCAAGCAGAGCAGCAAAGCCAAAAAACAAATTTAAAAAAATGAGGAGAGCTTAAGAAACATTTTGGACGATATAAAGCATAACAACGCCTGCATCGTGGAAACACCAGAAGGAAAAGAGAGCAAGCAAGGGATTGAGAACCTATGTGAAGAAATAATGACCAAAAACTTCTCTAATCTGGCGAAGGAAAAAAGACACATGAGTCCAGGAAGCTCAGAGAGTTCAAACAAGTTGGACCCAAAGAGGCCTACACTGAGATACAACATAAGTAAAATGGCAAGTCTTAAAGACAAGGAGAGACTCCTAAAAGCTGCAAGAGAAAAGCAGGTAGTTACATATGAGGGAGCACCAATTACACTGGCATTTGATTTCTCAACAGAAATGTATCAGGCCAGAAGGATGTAGCATGAAATATTGAAGGTGATGAAAAGTGAGGACCTACGACCAAGGCTACTTTACTCAGCAAGGCTATCATTTAAAAGTGAAGGAGAAATAAGGAGCTTTTCAGAAAACAAAAAGCTAAAGGCGTTTGTTAACACCAAACCAGATAAAGTAATAGTCATGACATGTTGTTAAATGAGAAAGGGAGGTACAAAGAAGATACCCAGTATGAGTCCATCTTGAGATAGATGAACAGAGACAGGTGGGTGGATGGATAGGTAGATGGTTGGGTAGGTTTATAGATGGATGTCTGAGGGGATTGGTAGGGGTGGGCAGGGGAGTGGATGGGTGGGTGGATAGTACATGGGTGGGTGGGTGAGTGGGTGGATGAATAGCTAGGTAGAGAGAAATAACTAGCAGGTGCTATAATCTATTAAGAGAGAATAGTACCTCTTCTCTACCACAGGTTTTCTTGAGGAGAGATTATCAATAAACTGTCCTGGTCTCTCTCCATCCCCTTTAACTCATTCAATCTCAGGGCAAGAAGAATGACTCATCAGGTTGCTAAGTCTGGGAATAATCAAAGTATCCTTGGCTTGTTCCTCCCTTCTTACTCCTGGGAGTAATCTGTTTTCAGTGAGCACATGGTCTTCACTGCCTGTGGGCCAGGACTCTTACCAAGTCCAATGCCATTTGTGCCTGGTTGGCAACATCCTTCCAATCCAGCAGTTTAGTTTTCAGCCCCATGTGCCTCTCACACTGAATTACATCTCTAATCTGCCTTTATAAACAAAGAAGATGCCCTGGCCTCAATTGTACTCTTGACCATATTTCTGATTGTTCTTGACCCTGTTGAGGCAGTAGCGTAAAACCTATTGAGTGTCCTCAAAGATCCCAACATGTATCAATCGGGACTCTGGGTGAGAAACAGTAAAAGCTTACCTGGTGAACTGAGGAAAAGAGGAGTTTATTAAAAGAACAAGTAACAGGGGAGAGAAAAGTGTTTCTAGATTAGACAGGAGTCTGGAGAACCAGGTTTAGTGAAGGTCAGAAAGCACCACATTCTACAAGGGAGTGCCAGGAGAGTGACAGGCTCACACATCACCTCTTCAATATTTCTTCCAACTGTTCCTTCCATTCTTGCATGATTTGCTCAAAACTAAAAGTTTGAAGAAAGAATGTCCAAATGGCCAAAGGATGCCTACCCAGCATCCATTCCTCACTTCCCTTCCTAACGGAGCCCAGATGTCCAAGCATCAGTTGCTCCTCTGATCAATATTTAGCCACAGAGCGGACCCCATCTTAAATCCATTGACCCATCCTAGTCCCCTGTTCACGGTTCATAAACCCTCAGGCCGCCTGGGCTGGGCCGACCAGGTGATGAAATGGAATGCTGGGGGGAAAACCTCCAGATCTATTTCCCTGGACACGGGCAAAGAAGGGATTGTTGGCTGGCTTTAAATGCGGCTGACACCACAGACGGCTAAAGAGAAAGAGCAGCAGAGTCACTCAGTGAAACCAACCCAAAGCCAGAGCATGCTGGGCGAGCCCAAGGGATCCATGTGCATTGATTACCACCGAGCACAGAGAGTGGGACTAGATTCAGACAGCCCACACTTGGATCCTGCGTCTGCCGCTTTTTACTGGGTCACTGGGTAAACTCAGCCTTCCTGAGTCTGTTCTCTAATCTCTACAATGGGGATAAGGGCCCTGACCGGTGCGGCTCTGCGGATTGAGTGCAGGCTTGCCAACCAAGGGGTCGCCAATTCCATTCCCAGCCAGGTCCGCAGTAGGGGCCATGCAAGAAGCAACAACACATTGAGGTTTCCTTCCCTCTCTTTCTCCCTCCAGCCCCCTCTCTCTAAAAATAAATACATAAAATCTCTGTTTAATGTAGAATTGGTCCAAAAGAAGGTATGAAAAACCTTTTTAAAAATAAAAATAAAATGGGGATAACCATACCACTTTCTCCTCGAGTTACTGGAGGATGAACTGAGATAACCTGTGTAAAACACTGCACTGTGCCTGGCTCACAGCCCCCGAAGCTGTGTCATTGTTCTATGTACCAAAACTCCGTGCCAGACACCCCTCACGGGCCAGTTCAGGTTCTCTTGGCCTCTCCTGTCTCTTGGCTCACTCAGACCAGTTCCTGCAGCCCTAAGTCAGGCCTGCACTGGTCATTCTTCTGCTTCCTCAGGGGTGCACCCACTCGGTGCATGCTGACCCAGCAATGCAGGCGAGGCGACCTTCCACAGAGCGAATGTTCCGACAGTGGGGACGAGAGGAGTGCTCTCCCCCTCTCCTGCCGGACAGACGTGCTGATACACATCTCAGACAGCTGTGGGCTCTGGGGCAGTCAGAAGGGACCCAGCAGCCAGCGGCTGGCAGCAGCGCTCAGACTGAACGGGCTTCCTTCTCTGGCTGTCCCCCCCCAGCCCCAGCCCCGCCTGCTCCCTCACCCCTCCCTCTGGGCTCTTTTTTTCCTCAAACCCAGGCTGACCTTGGAATACCTCTGAGGAGCACATTTTTATGGCTGGTGCTTATTTTCCTCTCTTTCCCTTTTCTCAATATTCTAATTATTTCTACAACAAACACTTTCTATTGTCATGATTTTGGGGGGAGGAGGGCCTTTTTTTCCATAAGCCTATATAGTTACATCTTAAAAGTGAATTTTCCTTTTTTTAAAATGTTTTTTAAATTCACTGATTTCAGAGAAAGAGAGAGAAACATCGGTTTGTTGTTCCACTTGTTTATGCACGTATTGATTGTTTCTTACATGTGCCCTGACCAGGGAATCAAACCCACAAACTCGGTGTATTGGGATGGTGCTCTAACTGACTGAGCTACCCAAACAGGGCCAGGGCTAATTTCCCTTTGTTAAGAAAGTAATCTGAAAGAGAGTTAGGGGGGAATGTGAGAAAGTGACATACAACATGGCTGGAAAACAACAACAACCGCAACAACAAAAGCGCAGAGTCCCCCCAGGAAGCAGCCAGCAGAAGGCAGGAGCGCGAGAGCATAGTTGCACTTCGTGGCCGTCCCTCAGCCAGCTCTCAGTTGGATTTCTGGGGAAAGGGAAGAGTCCCGTGGAGAGAGAAGAGGGGAGACAGAGGAACAGGGGGTGGGACATTGCCTTCCTTTGTTCTCCCGCCTGGCTCCCTGAGATGGGAATTAGCAGGCACGGCCCCCTTGGGTTCCAGGCCTTCTGTTCAGCGGAGGTGCTAACTGGCTGGCAGGCCCGGGAGAAAGGCAGACTCAGAGAAGAGCAGAAGGCAAGAGGGATGACAAAGTAGGTGTGAAGGCCCCTTGAAGAGCTGGAAAGAGTCATTCCCCTCTGGCCTGTAGCTCCAAGGGGCACTCGGAAGAATGCGCGGAGCTCCACAGTTCTGTTTGAGGAGGTGCGGGAGAAGGAGGTCACTTCGGCGGCCGTTCGCATCCCTAAGAGCAACTCCGGCCCCTGCGGCTTCAATGCCTGCCTGCTCCCACAGGACCGAGGCTCTGGGTCCCCGGCTGTGATGCAGGCTCCGGGCCTCTGCGCGGCCAACCTTCCTCCTGGGCCAGTCGGCCTGGCCTAGCCTGGTGCCGGAGAGCAGCACACACGGTGGCCCCGCCGGCCATGCACCACACTGGGCCAGAGGCTCAGACAGTACCGGGAACGCCCTGGGGTGCCCCAGAGTCTGGTAACAAGGTTCGTCTCCGAAACAAGCAGGTGAAATCCGCATAAATCAGCACGAAATCATGAGAGAAGCCACCTGAGCCCTGCCTCCCAAATCCAGCTAAGCCTCTCAAGGGCAACCCACATGGACATTTGTTTTTAATTCCCACTAATCACCTTCTTAAAATTGTGTTGAAAAACACATACATAAAACGCTCCATCCTGGTCGCCGCTGTGTACTGCACAGCAGCGCTAACTCCGCGCTCACCGTGGTAAGACGGACCTCTGGAACCTCTCCATCCTCCAGCCCCGGAGCTCCGCCCGCGCTGGACCACACGGCCCCGCCCGGACCACCAGTCTGCTTCCTGTTCCTCCGAGTCTGACTGCTTTACATAACTCCCAGTAATGGAATCATGCAGTGTTTGTCTTTTGGGGACTGACATTTCATTTAGCATGATGTCCTTCCTCAAGGTCCATCTATGTCGAAGCCAGGATTTCCCCATTTTTAAGTATGAGTGATATTCCGTTGTACATATAATGGGAAATTTTGCTGCACCATTTTACTGTTGAATGGTGAAAAGGAGTGGGATTGTAAAAATGTTGATTAAGCTCATGCCCAAGGAGACTGCACTCCTCCAGCCAGCTCAGCTATCTGAATGGGGCCTTTCATTTGCTCATTGATACTCATGTATCAATTATGTACTAAGAACCACCATGTGGCGGGTTCTGGATGTGCAAGAGAAGGCGAACTGAGTCCTCACCTACTGCTGCTTCACCCAGTAGGGGACAAACACACACCACCAAGCCCCCAAATGCCCCTCCCAGCGCCACCGTGAGTGGAGCAGGAGAAGAAGGCAGCTCCCAGGACTGGGCCAGGGTCGGGTGGGGGGATTCACCAGGCAGTGAGAGGGACATGAGCACTGAAATGGGAGCAACCGCAGGTACGAAAGTTCAGAGAACCTAGAGAACACACCTGATGTGATGTAATAGGAAGCGCACAGTATCACCTACAAACTATACTTGCCAAAATAAACAAGCAAACAAGAAACCTTGAATCTAATCAAATCTCTAGATCAGAGTTGCCTAAGCTCAGTACTGTAAATATTTGGGGCCAGGAAGAAGCTATGGGGGGATAAATGGTAGTGGAAACAATACAACAAAAACAAATTAAATAAAATATATAGTTTGTAAAGATAGTTTTTTGGAGTATCTGACAAGTAAAACCTTTTTTGCTTAAATAAATAAACAAACATTTGGGGTCGGATGATTCTTGGTCATGGGAAGGAGGGGACCGACCTGCGTACTGTAGGACGTTTGGCAGCATCCTTGGCCACGAGGTGTGAGTAGTGCCCGCCCAGGTGTGATGGGCAAACATGTCTCCAGATATTGCCAAATGTCATCTCAGGAGCAAAATCCCCCCCCCCCCCCCCCCAGTTAAGAAGCCATACATAGTGTCCCTGCAAAGTTTAGCAGTAATGAGGGCTTCAGGAGTGGCATGATCAGGGCTCAGGCTCTGTCTCCCTGCCTTTCTTCCATCGCTCGCCCTCGCCCTCTCCCTCGTGTCACAAGGCTGCTTTATCCAAGTTATCAAAGTGGCTACCACAGCTCTGAACCTCACAGCTACACACTGACCAGGAAACCAAGCTTCTTTTCCCCTAACCCACTGAACGAAGGACTGACTTCACTGTGATTGGGCTAACTCAAATCCTGCCTCCTTTCCCATCCCAGTCGCTGAGGTCAGGAAAAACTCTGCACCAACTGGCTTGAGTTAATATAACACAACTATCCCTGAATCAGCACATTCATTTATTTTAAAACTATTGAATGCCTTCTATTACGGCCACCTATGTAGCCTTATAGTAATTTTCTTCTGTTTAAGCTGGTTTGAGGAGGGTTCTGTTATTTGCGACCAACAAAAAGGACTTCATTAAGACCCAGACCACATATGAAGCATTTTAAGAAAGGGCTCTGCCAACAGGATAATCCTAAAGTGAGTCCTATACTAGTTCAACCAGTATATTGAATAAGCAAGATGCCTAGATTATTGTGCTCAGAAGAACATCGTTTGTTTTCTCCCTCCATCCCTTCAAATTTTATGTAGGAAGGTATCTGCCCCTTCCTCAGATGAAAAGGCCACCAGGGTGGTGTTGCTGCTGTTTGCCTGCTCGTAGGCCAGAGACAGTTCTAAGTCACTGTAAGGCCCAAATACGTCTCGACCCCAAAATAAGGACACCAAGTTGTCATTCGGGGTCTGTTTTATTAAATAATATTTGGAATATAGGTATCCAAACGGAAAAAGCATTCACTGGTTCTCTGAAATTCAAACCGGACATCCCCTATTCTACCTGGCGGTCCAGCCGTGGGGCTGCTTGAATATCCTCTCAACCCAGCAGCAGTGTCCCAGAGCACACCGTCCGAGAGAGGGCGAGGAGGAGCCACGCCTCTTACGACCTAGTCTTGGAGGCCACACCCTTTCACTGCCACCAAATTCTACATTCATTAGAAGCGAGTCACTAAGTGCAGCCCACACTCCCGTGAAGGAGAACTAAGCATCCCCTCTTGAAGGGAGTACTGAATCTGCAAACATGTGCCGGGGTGTCCAACTTTGGGGCATCTCTGGGCCACACTGGAAGAAGAGTTGTCTTGGGCCACACATTAAATACACAAACACTAATGAAAACTTATGAGCAAAGGTTTTAAGTAGCTCTACGAGTTTGTGTAGGGCCGCATCCACAGCCATCCCGGGCCGCACCTGGACACCCTCCGAACGTAATCATCCCACACCTTCCTTCTCGCCCAAGCAGCGCTCATCTGCTCTTCAGGACACACTCACACGCCTGGGCCCCACAAATCTGGGGTGTGAGCGCCAACCCGCAGGCAGCAGCAACGCTCTGCTGCTGCCTCTGCCGAAACAGCCGGATTTTCAGGCAGGAGTCCGCACTGCCCTTTGCGTCGACTTTGATCCTCTGAGCCACCCTCATGGAAAACACTTTTCAGAACTCCCCGAGTGGTCTCGGCCTGGGGTTAAAAGGAAGCAGCAACCCCACACACACCCACCTCACCCGAGAGGACAGCAAGAGCTCTCTCCAGAGAAGTCCCATTACCAATTCTTGTTCTTTTCTTTCTCTCCACACTCACTATTTTTTCTAAGGACAATAAGCCAGTTCCCAGAGGTTTCCTTTAAAGACAATACAGAACTGCCTCCCACTCACTTTGCCAGGAAAAGTGTCAATCTCACATCTTTCACACTGGCATAAAAAAGGACTTTCATTCGCTGCCCTGACTGGTGTGGCTCAGGGGACTGAGTGTCGGCCTGTGAACCAAAGGGCCACCAGTTCAATTCCCAGTCAGGGCACAGGCCTGGGGTGCAGGCCAGGTCCCCAGTAGAGGGTGTGTGAGAAGCAACTACACACTGATGTTTCTGTCCCTCTCTTTCTCCCTCCCTTCCTCTCTGTCTAAAATAAATAAATAAAATTTTCTTGGGGGGAGGACTTCATTGGTAATAAAGAAAGCATCACAAGTCAAGGAAAAGGATGGTGTTTTCACAAACCATATGAGCAGGACTGGCTCTAGAATTTCAGAATCTTAAACTAGTTGCTATTCATTCTGTGCAAAAGGAAAAAATCCAGATATGTTAAGCCAATAAAGAAAAAAACATTTTAAAAACAAAAATCTTTTAAGTGGATGTTAACTTATTTTTTAAATAATGGAGACCTTTCTAAGCCTAAAGGCAATGAGTGGGGGAAAAGCAGAGAGAAAGATAATAGGTTTAATAGTTCTTTTTAACTAAAACACTTAATAGACACTGAGAATTTACTGCTCCGATGATCAGAGGTGGTGAAGACCCCAAGAAATCGATCTGACATGTTATACAACGGGCCAAGAAATTTCTTCTTGTAATATTCCATGAACCACCTTGAACTGAACCCAATATATTCTAAACTCTCAATGGTTATTAATCAATGTCACCCCAATAAACTTAATTTTTAAAACTTTCAATCATTCCGCCAAGATGGAGGCATAGCTGGAGACGCTGTGCTTCCTCACACAACCAAGTTTAGAGACAACTAAATATTAGCAACAGAAAACACAGCCAGAACACAGAAAATTGGACTTTTCGGAAGTCTGATAACAACAAATTCTTCAGCCTGACCTGTAAGAGGGGCGAAACCAGCAGCTGGAGGAGCAGGGTAGCACAGGAAAACTCGGTAAGACGGACTTGGGTGCACGGAATCCAGGCGCAGGGTTGGACCTGGTGGGCAACTCAGCGAGCGACCGCGGGGACACAGCGAGGGCGCAGGGCTGCGGGTTCACTGTGGTCTCGCATCCGTGCGTGGATAGACAAGCGAGGCAGTGGGCGACTGGACGGGACCCAGCAGGCCCCAGAGGCGAACGGCGGCAGAGGGCGCCGCCATTTCCCCTCTGACCCCGCTTCCACATAAGCGTCATAACCCAGCGACCTAAGTGGCCCTTCTCCGGTGAACAACCTAAGCCTCTGCTCTTCACCCAGCTGTATGTAAACAGCAGAAGGGGCCGCCATTTTCCCGCTCTCTGACCACGCCTCCACATACAGTGTCACAACCCAGCGACCTGGGAGTCCAAGGCTCCACTCTTCAGACTTAACGGGCGCAAACAGACCAAAAATGGTTCAAGAAGATCTCAAAGCCCCAGAGCCTATAAATCTAAGCGATGAAGAAATAGCAAAACTCTCAGATGCACAGTTTAAAACACTGGTGATCAGGATCCTCACAGAACTGGTTGATTATAGCCACAAATTAGACAAACATATGAAGGTGAAACTAATTGAAATGATGGAATTGCACAGGAAACCAATAGCGATGAAAAGGAAACTGGGACTCAAATCAATGGAGTGGACCAGAAGAAAGCAAATAATGGCCAAACAGAAAAGAGTGAAGAAGCAAGAATTCAAAAAAATGAGGAGAGGCTTAGGAACCTCCAGGACATCTTTAAACGCTCCAACATCCAAATTGTAGGGGTACCAGAAGGGGGAAAGGAACAGCCACCAGTGGAAAACTTATTTGAACAAATCATGAAGGAGAACTTCCCCAATCTGGCAAAGGAAATAGACTTCCAGGAAATCCAGGAAGCTCAGAGAGTACCAAAGAAGTTGGACCCAAGAAGAAACACACCAAGGCACATCATAATTACATTAGCCAAGATTAAATGAAGGAGAGAATCCTCGAAGCAGCAAGAGCTAAGGGGACAGTCACCTACAAAGGAGTTCCCATCAGACTGTCAGCAGATTTCTCAAAAGAGACCTTACAGGCAAGAAGGGGCTGGAAAGAGGTATTCCAAGTCATGAAATCCAAAGACCAAAACCAAGATTGCTCTATCCAGCAAAACTTTCATTTAGAGTGGAAGGTCAGATAAAGTGCTTCTCAGATAAGATCAAATTCAAGGAGTTCATCATTACCAAGCCCTTATTAGATGAAATGTTAAAGGGACTTATCTAAGAAAAAGAAGTTTAAAAAACATGAACAGTGAAAGGACAACAAACTCACAGTTATTAACAACCACACCTAAAACAAAAGCAAACTAAAAGGACAGCTAGATCAGGAGTGGAAACATAGAAATGAAGATCAAATGGAGGGTTAGCAACAGGGGAGTGGGAGGAGGAGAAGGGGGGAGAAGGTACAGAAAATAAGTAGCATAGAAAGTAGATAGAAAATAGATGGAGGGGCAAGAATAGCATGGGAAATATAGAATCTAAAGAACTTGAGACACATGGTCATAAACTAAAGGTGGGGAATGGTGGGGATGGGGGGGATAGGGTGGAGGGGAATGAAGGGGGGAATAGAACAACTGTAACAGCATAATCAATAAAAAAATAAATTTAAAAAAAACTTTCAATCAGACTATTTTCCATCACCTAGAAATCATATTCTTAATCAGCACAGCCAGAGGACAGGCTTTATTTTTTATTCATTCATTTCACCAAAAAAAGCTGCTATGAGACCAGACCCTGCACAGCACTATTTTAGGTTCAGGGGACCCCGTGCTGACTCAGACAGAGCCCCACCCACTCCCTCCCTCTCTCCTGTGTTTTACCTTCTTTGGGGGCAGAGGGACAAGACATAGGTACAGAAATTAACAAACTTTTTCATATTGTGAGAAACTGCATCATAAGATGAGCTCACATGTTTACAAACCAGAACTGTTTTCTTTGAATTGTATGTTCACCACATAGCAGGGGAACCATTGAAAGCTATGGTTTCCAAACTTGGCTGCACTTTGGACTAATTATAGAAAGCTTTAAAAAATAGTAATACCTAGGTTCTATTCCTTCAGATCTGACGTTCCATAATTTGCCTGGTTGTCACCTGGGCATCGGGATTTGTTTTGTTTTATTTTGTTTTTCTCCTCAGGTGATTGTAATGTGCCCTGGGATTGAGAACTGAAAAGGTTATGCATAATAAATAACCACTAGATGTCGCTGTCCCCAAAGGTTTGAGGACAAACCATCCTCAAGCAGTCAATGACTAAGTTCCCACATAGACAAACTTTCATTTGCCAAATTTTGGACCCAAGGAAAAGCCCAACAAAAAAAATATTCATCAGTTTCTCTTGGGCTTCAATGAACCAAGTCACACAAAATAGTACTAGTCTGCTCTGGCTGCCATAACAAAATACCATAGGTTAGGTGTCTGAAACAACAGAAATGTATTCCTGGAAGCTGAAGTCCAAGATCAAGGTGTCAGCTGCTTTCTCCTGAAGTCTCTCTCCTTGACTTATAGATGGCCACCTTTTCACCTGTCCCTTTCACGGGGCTATCCCTTTGTGTTGTCTGTGTCCTAATCTCTTCTCATAAGGACACCAGTCATACTGAATTAGGGCTCACCCTGAAGACCTTTTGTGACTTAATTACCTCTTTCAAGGCCCTGTCTCCAAACACATCACGTTCTGAGTAGTGGGAGCTAGGGCTTCGAGGAAAATTTCAAGGGCACACAATAACACCAAGAAATCAAAGCCAAAATCAATCCAGTTGGTTAATCAATTGCAAAGGAAGTTTCCCAGCCACCCACAGCTCTCTCCCAGGGTGACAATGGAGAGGTAGTTGTTTCTCTTTTATTTTTTATGTCTCCTTTCCAGAGACCGCATTTGTTATTTGATTTTGATTCAAAGTTTTCTAAATAGTTTACAAACACTTAAAATTAAAATATTCATTTGGTTATTTAACTCTATTCCCTGAACTGGGACACTTGAGGTAAAGAAGGGAAAAAAAAGCAACATTCTGAGAGAGAGAATAGTCATGTTATTATAAGGCAGTAAATTAAGTTCTTCTTATTACTTTTTTCAACACAAGTAACGCGTGTCCATTGAAAAAAATTGGAAAGTACAATGCAAAAAAATGCTTGAAGCCATCAAAAACTCGACTACCAAAATAACAATATCTCCATTAGACGCTTCCTCCCTGTGTGTGCATGTGCGTGTCCTCAGAGAAGGAACCGCATTGTTTGGTGACCCGTTTGTCTTCACATGTAATGTCCTGAGTGCTTTTCCATACCCATAGGAATGTGGTGAACACTAGAGAGGAGTGGGTTTGCATATCTGTGTGTATGTGTGTGCATGTATGTGGGTATACATAAAAGTTGCACATGTACACAATCAAAATCTAAAACCATGGTGCAGGGTCTAAACAAAAAAGAAAAATTTCCTTTCTTTTCCCCATTCCCGCCCCCTCCCATAAACTATTTATTCTAAAATAAGACATGAAATTATGACTCCCAGAACTGCATGCAGTTTGGTCCCCATACTGGATGAACACATCCTGTGTTGGACCTGTGGTCTGGAGACTGTGATGTAGGAATTTACATCTACCACAGATTTTTTTTTAAATGCCTACAGCTGCTGGTCAGGGTACTTAAAACGCCCACCACCAGAGTCACCCATTCATTGCCTCTGGAGTCTTGGCTGGTGTTGCTCAGTTTGTTGGAGCGTCATCCTGTAAACTGAAAGGTCACGAGTTTGGTTCCTGGTCAGGGCACATGCCTGGTTCAAGGTTCCCTCTAGTCAGGGTGCCTATGGAGGCAGCTGATCAGCGTTTCTCTCCTTCTCTCTCCCCTCCTTCCCCTCTCTCTAAATCATGTTTTCTCTTTAGGCTTGTTATGCCGGTTGCCTTGGAGGCATGATTCATTTGCCAGTTCACACGCTTGTACATGCTTTTTCGTCGGTGAAGTCACTCCTGTCTACTGAACACTACCCAAGAGGAGTTTCCAGAACTGCACCCTCCAGTGCCACAGCCAAGATGCACGGGGCTGTTCACATTTAAATGAGTTACAACAAACAAGTCAGCAAAACCATGCTCTGACTGCCCCGTTCCTGCACCCCCTTTGTTTTTCCTCAACCACAACCAACCTGTGCACAGAAAATGGGGCCCAGCTGTCCAGAGGCACAGCCGCAAAGGAGCTGTGGAATCTGCAGTCCCAGCGCCCAGCCCGCGGCTCAGTCTCCCAGCTGTCTCTGGAACCAATCTGCCACATCTCCATTCGCATTTTCGTTGAGGAGGAATGACTGAGGACCTCTCTGGGGGTCCAGGGGTTGTGAGCACAACCAAGAGAAGCTAGTAAGAAGGGACCCCTCCAGAGCAAGAGCTCCCACGTACAAATCCCGAACAGCTTCTCGACCTCCTGACCTTCACACAGCCTTCAAGGACCTGAACTGAGGCCCCAACAGGCTCAGGGCCTTCCCCTCAGCCCCAAACCCGAGCTGCCGTCACCTGCCCAGGCCAGAACTGAACGTGCCACCCTGTTAGAGGAAGCACAGTCTGCCACGATACCCAAATCCCTTTGCCTGAGGGCCATTGGGAGAATCCCAGCAGAATCAGCAAAGTCATGCTGCACCCTTCAATGAGGGATTTACTCAGAACGGAGGCGTCACACACAAAAAAAACAAGCAAAATAGCTTCAAGACACGCCAGGCAAAAGAGAAATTCCCCAACCTTCCCATGAAGGAATGTGTCTAAATCGCTGGAAAAAAAAAATCCCATGACAATGATCCCATCGCTGGTTCATAAGCACCAACAAGGCAGCAGGCTCACCTTGAACTTCAAGTTGCCACATGCTATGATGACTATGTGGAGAAACCAAGTATCTCTCCCCAAAGCCAAAACTGGCCAAACGCCTTCTCCCAGAAGCTCACACACACACAGGCCTCTGTGCACACACTCACACGTGCACATCCAACTCAGGGCTTTTGTGGCAAATGAAATACATCCTGGGAAAAGTATCCCCTGAGAAATTTTCTTCCAAGTTTCAGCATATGCAGAGCAGGTTTCACAGAAATCACAAAGCACAAAAGCAAGTTTTCACCATTTTCTGCTCTTTTTCCCCACTTTCCTTCTTTTCTGCCCTGCCTCAGGCCCTCCTGGCTCCTCCCACGACCTTCTGGGCCATGGAGGGAAGGGAATGCGTTTCACGGCGCTGCACAGCATCAGGGCCCAGGATGCCTGCACGGGAGGAAAGAGCACTTCAGCCAGGCGTGAGTGCAGCCCCGCTGCACCCCCAGTCGAGGTGACAATGGTGAGGAGACTGAGGAGCCCGTGGGAGAGAGCCTGGGTGTGGTGCGTCTGTGGAGGGCACTGCTGACCGAATCAGCAGGAAGCAGTGTCCAGTGTGCGCCCGGCCCCTCTCTGTCCAGAAAACTCGCCCTCAGCCATTAACTTCCCTGATGATTTCTGGTCTTATGGAACCCTCTAGTACAAAAAAAATTGTCAAGAAAGGGAAAGCCGTCAGGTTTCTCAGCTGCTATCACCCAGTTGTCATGAGGAACTAGGAAACAGGATGGAAGTCTGAAGACTAGAATGAACTCAAGGGGAACCCGGAGAAAAAAAGAGAAGGCAGGAGCAGCCAGAGGTGGTTTTTTTATTGGGACTGACCCTAGACACCATGACCAAAGGCTACCAAGTTCCGATCAAGTTCATGGCCCCTACATCTCAGTCCACTGATTCCCACGGCTTTCAGCCAGAGCACTGGCTCAGGTCACACTGTGAACATCAGCATTCTGTTGGGCAACCAGGGGAAGTTAAGACTCAAAAGGGTCAGTCTGTCTGTCTGCCTGCCTGTCTGTATGTATGTGTCTGGAAAAGCCTGGTCTTGGCCTAAGCAGGCTGGATGCAGAGGCCATTGACCTGTGCCCCATGGAGGGCTTTTAAATTTTGAAATAGCTGCCAATATTCAAAGATCAAGAGTTTTCACTTAGTACCTAGGGTGGCTGAATAGATAAGAAAACAAGACCCATACACTGTCTACAAGAGACCCTCCTCAGAACAAAAACACACACAGACCAAGAGTAGAGGAATGGAAAAAGATATTTCATGAACATGAACATTTTTTAAAAGGTAGGGTAGCAATACTTATATTAGACAAAATAAAGGCTAAAATAAAAGACAGAAAAGGATGTTACATAATGATAAAGGGATCAATCCAACCGGAGGATATAACCCTGGTAAACATTTATGCATAGGAGCACCTGAATATGGGAAGCAAATCTTGACGGACATTGAGGGAGAGAGTGACAGTTCTGGAGGTTAAAAGCCCCGCTCAGGGTGCCAGCGTGGTTGGGTTCTGGCAAGAACCCTCTTCCTAGCTCGGACATGGCTGCCTCCTTGCTGTGACAGAGAGAGGTCATCTCTCTACTGTCTCTTCTTGTAAGGTCACAGTGATGGTTAATTTTACATGTCGCTGGACTGGATTAAGGGATAACTGGGTAGCTGGTCAACATTATTTCTGGGTGTGTCTGTGAAGGTGCTTCTGGAAGAGACTAGCATTTGGTTCAAGAGACCAAAAGATCCACCCTCACCAATGTGAGTGGCCTCATCCAATCTGTTGGGGGCCCGAATAGAACAAAGGGACAAAAGGGTAAATTCTCGTTCTCTCTTCTTGAGCAAAGAAGCCCATCTTCTCCTGCCCTTGGACATGAGAGCTCGTGGTTTTGGGGCCTTTTACATCAGACTGGGATTCATACCATCAGCGGCCCTGGTTCGCAGGCCTTTAAATTCAGACTGAATTATACCACTGGCTTCCCTGCTTCTGCAGCTCTCGGACAGCAGACCGTGGAACTTCCTGGGCTCCATAATCACATGGGGTAAGAACCACAAACAGTCACCTCAACAATCCTGATAACCCCTTTTAGTTCTAGGCCGCAAAAGTACAAAGCAGGACTTCAGGCCAAGATGGAGGCATAGGTAAACATACCTGGCCTCCACACACAACTATAGCAAAAAATAAAGCCATGCTACAAAACAAATATCACCCAGAACTCTCAGAAAATCGAGCCCTGTGGGAGTCTGACAAGCAAGGATTTAAAGAAGCCACATTCACCCGGACGGGCAGGAGGGACAGAGACACAGAGAGGCACAAAGAGGCAAGGAGAGGCACGGACATGGGACCAGATGGTCCCACACCCACATGAGAGGGATAAAAAATGGGTGGGACACCTCAGGAACAAGGGATCCCAACCCCAGCCCAGACCACCCAGCACAGGGTCTTAGCGCCAGGAAGATAAGTCCCCATAACTTCTGGCTATAAAAACCAGTGGAGGTTGGAACAGCAGAAGAAACTGAATCTTCTCGAAGGGCCCACAACAGACTTAGGACTCACACAGATCCACTGCCTCTGGGATTCAGCACCAGGACAACAGCTGGAAGGATACCAGGGCACAGGGGGGCAAAGTGAAGTGTGAGTGGGGAGACAGCTTCTTCCAGGGCAAAACTCCGCAGGCCAGGCAGCAGCGCTGTCCCCTCAGTGAGCCCTCCCCCACACAGAGCAACAGGGCAGTGACACAGGGATGACCCGTCCTGGAGATTACCTAAGGCTCCCCCCATACAACCTAACAGGCGTGCTACAACAGGGCAGCAAAGCAGCTCTACCCCACACACAGAATCGAAGACAGGGAGGCTGCCAACACGAGGAGACGAAGAAACATGGCCCACATGAAAGAAGAGAACAAAACTCCAGAAAAAGAACTAAATGAAATGGAGATGAGCAGCCTATCAGAGGCACGGTTCAAAACACTGACTGTCAGGATGCTCCAGGAACTCACTGGGTACTTCAATGTCATAAAAAGACCCAGGCGGAAGTGAAAGTTGCATCAAGTGAAATAAAGAAAAATCTACAGGGAAACAAGAGTGGAGAGGATAAACCCAAGAAGCGAATCAACAATTTGGAACACGAGGAAGGAAAAAGCATTCAAGCAGAACAGCAGGAAGGAAAAAGAATTTAAGAAAATGATGAGAGGTTTAGGAACTTCTGGGACATCTTTAAACACACCAGCATCCAAATCATAGGGGTACCAAAAAGAGAGAAAAGGAAGAGCAAGAAATCAAAAACTTATTTGAAAAAATAATGAAAGAAACTTCTCCAATTTGATGAAGGAAATAGACATGCAAGTCTAGGAAGCACAAAGAGTCCCAAACAAGTTAGACCCAAAGAAGCCCACATCAAGATACATCATAATTAAAATGTTCAAGGTTAAAAATAGAGAATCTCAAAAGCAACAAGAGTAAAGCAGAGAGTTACCTACAAAGGCACTCCCATAAGACTATCAGCTGGTTTCTCAACACTTTGCAGGCTAGAAGAGACTGGCAAGAAGTATTCAGAGTGAAAAGCAAGGGCATACAACCTAGATTACTCTATTCAGCAAAGCTACATTTAGAATTAAAGGGCAGATAAAGTGCTTCCAAGACTAGGTAAAACTAAAGGAGTTCATCATCATCAAGCCATTATTATATGAAATGCTAGAGGGAATTATGTATGAAAAAGAAAATCAAAATGATGAACATTAAAATGCCAATAAAGTCACAACTATCGATAATTGAATCCAAATAACAAACTAAGCAATCGAGCAGAACAGGAACAGAATCATGGATATGGAAATCATTTGGAGGGTTATCAGATGGGAGGGGGAAGGCAGAGAACAGGGGAAAAGGTGCAAGGAAACGAAGCATAATTGGTAGGTACAGAACAGACTGGGGAGGTTAAGAATAGGTAATGGAGCAACCAAAGAACTTACATGCGTGACCCATAGACAAGAACTGGGGGGAGGGGACTGCTGGAGGGAATGGGGACACCAGGCAGACGACAGCAAAGGGGGAAAATTGGAACAATTACAATACCATAACCAATAAAATGTATTTTTTAAAAATAAAAGTGAATAAATTTAAAAAATACAAAGCAGCCCCCAGACCAGAAACAGGCTGTCGGCATTGCGGAGTGAAGGGCGTCCTTCGAATTGTCTTAGCGGACTCAGGTAAAGGGCCCTGGGCTGCCATCCTACACGGACTGTGAGGATTGTGTAGAGGGTTCAAAGGATGCGCCCTGGTGATGCCTTCACTGTTCTTCGAGTCGCCCAGAGGGAACTGCCAGTTCAAGGGAAGGCCTCTTGTTTTCAGTTTCTTGGGATTCCTCAGAGTTTGAAAGGTTCTTACACATTTTCCTCTAATTTCAAAAGTGCTCACTATTTGGTAAAATATGTAAGTATCTTCTCTTAAATGGGGCAGGCTTATTTGTCCCGGAAAGGTTGTCTCTTCACCCTGGCTCAGCGGGCCGCGGCCCAGGGCAGGGACTGATGGGACCCCAGACTCCTGCCCCGAGAAGGAAAGGCCGAAGCAGCCAGCCGCCTCGAAGCCACGGTCCCTTGCAGGATGGTTGTAAAAGTGCCACATCCACTGAGTGAGAAAGAGGAGGAGAGAGCAGTAAAGAGGAGAGTAACCCAGAACGAGGATTTGTCTCAGTGGCTTCCACTCTACTCCTCCGCCTCCGAAGTGATACAAATGGACCCATTTCCCTCTGGGGTGAGTGTGGAAAATATGATGTTGCCTGTCTGACCACCCCCACCCCAGCATCCCGGTGGGGAAACTCTAAAATGAATTGTCCAAAACAGGACACTTTTAAGAGGGAAAGAGAACAGTCTTTAAATTACACAATATAGGGTTCAACAAAGTGTGGCCTGTGTGCCTCACGTTGAAGTGCTAACCCTCAGGAACTCAGAATTTGTTCTTGTTTGGTGACAGGATCTTCATAGAAGCAATCGAGTTAAAATGAAGTCGTTGGAGTGCACCCTACTCCAGCATGACTGGTGTCCTTGTAAAAGTGGGAAACTTTACACATTGCGGCCGTGTGAAGAGTCGTAGGGAGGAGACAACCATCTACAAGCCAAGAAACCAGAACAGACCCTTTCCTCAGTCCTCAGAAGGAGCCAACCCTCCCAAACCCTTGACCTCAGAACTGTAGGACCACAAATTTCTGTCTGTGGGGCTGTGTTACAGCGACCCTGGCAAACCAACAACACCCAACTAGTATTCACACCCAGAATGGACTGGCTCCCAGCGGTGGGCCCCACGGCCAGTGAGGATGCGGCCGGCTGAGAGGGTTCAGCAGCTGCTCCTTTTAGGCCCTACCAAGACCTGTCTGGGACCTGTAGCCAGTCCTGGCTGAAACTAAGCCACAAAAGATGGGAACACGGAGGCCTGTTGCTTCTCCCACATTCCTCTTCACCCTTTCTGCATGGTGCCTCCACCCCATTTTCGTCTCCTCCCCCATCCAGAACACTCTGGAACCCTCGTTCCCACCTACAGAACCTCTCCCTCTTCTCAGCCTTCCCTGGGAATGCACTGGCCCCCTCCTGCTTCCCCAAGTGGGGGGGCTGCTCTGCTCCCACACTCCCCAGGGGAGGCGAGAAGACAGGACAGGTATGCTTCCTGTTTGCAGACCTCCTCCCTCAGCCAGTCTCTTCCGACACTGCCAGCCTCTGCCACAGCTCGCGTTTCTCTTTCCAGGCCACACCTGGACTCCATTGAGAACTTAGGCACCTGCCATCATTCTAAGAGTTTTGACATCCAGTGAAGGACCCATCTTACCCCCCAGGCTCCGAGTTCCTCAACCCCAGGACATTCACGCCTCTGCTCCATCCACCCACACTCAACGCTGTGCCCAGACCCGCGCCACCCCCTTGAACCACGCCTCCTCCATCACCATAAACCCTGGCCTCCTGCCCTTTGACCTCTCTTGCTTCCTCCCTTCCTCCAGACCTGTTCTCTGCCCCTCCTTCTGAGGCTCTTCTTTCCCTAGGTTCCACCCCTGACCCTTCCCCTCCCCCTCCTGTTCTCCCTCCCTTTTCCCCTCCCCCTCCTCCTGGGAGTGATGTCTGGCTACCAATCTCTCTTGTGTGTCTTCACCTTTTTCTCTACACGGTCCTTTTCTATCAGTCCTTTTTTTTTTTTTTTTTAGACAGAAGGGAAGGGACAGAAAAGGAGAGAAAGAGAGACACCAAAGTGTGGCTGCCTCTCATGTGCCCCCTACTGGGGACCTGGTCCCGCAACCCAGGCATGTGGGAGCCCTGACTGGGAATCGAACCAGCAACCCTTTGGTTCACAGGCCAGCACTCAATCCATTGAGCCGCACCAGCCAGGGTTCCATGGGTATTTAAACTCAGCCAAATCTCTCTTATCTTAAAAAAAGAGAGAGATTTCCATATGTACGAAATGTTTTTCTGAAAGATACATAAGAAATTGATTATAATTTTTACTTTTAGAAACAGGAACCAGTGGTCAGAGATGAAAGGTTCAGAATGTTACTTTTCTTTGCACACCTTTGCTGTAGGGTTTTCGTTTTTACTGCTTCACATGTAATACTTTAATTAAAGACAGCACATATACAAATAAAAAGATAGTGACTTAAACATCACTTCTGCCTGAGAAAAAGCCCTTCCCTGACCCCACCCCTTCCTCTTGTCAGTCAGAGCCAACTTCCTTCGCCGTGGCATTGCTCTCGGCCTCCACTTCCCGGCCTCGCCCTTGTTCCTGGGCCCCTTGAAAGCAGGCGCCTCTCCCCCGCCCCACCGAAATTACCAGCAAAGGTTGTGCATCTTCGTTGTTGCCAAATCCAGGCCGCGTCCCAACCCTCCTTGACCACTGCGTGGACCGTGCGCCCTCCGTGGTTTCCGCAGTGGGCCGCCCCTTCTCTCCTGTCCTGATCCAGATGATGTTGGTGTCTCCCAGGGCATCCCCCGTCCCCCCACTGAACACCACAGGATTTCGCCCACTGTCACTGCTCCAGCTATAGTACCTGGGGGCCCTGCCATGTCGGCCTCCAGGCCGGACCTCTCCCATTACCTCGGCGGCACCTCCGATCCAACAGCTCATCTTCCTCCGCGCGTCCCAAATCTGCCTCGTTGGCGGCACCGCCCGCGCCATCCTCTCCACTTCCTTATTTGCAGACCCAATTCATCTCCAAATCCCACTGAGTTTATCAGCAAATCCCTTCTCTTACCTGCCCTCTCCTTCTGCCCCGCATATGCCGTGGCTGCCGCAGGCCCGGCCTGAACCGCCTCTCTCCCGGACTGCTCTGTCCTGTATTTTCGCTGCCGTCAGCCTGTTTGCTGTAAACATCTTTGCGCAGCATTTTCCCTACACAACTAAACGGCCGCAAGGCAATTTTGCCATAAAACATAAAATAACCGGTTGACCTCTTGGTTTACATTTGGCAGGCGATGCATTTAAGCTAGTTGTCTGTTTGGTTGCATTTCTTCATTGACAAACTTCTCACAATTACTCCCATTTTTATAGTATATATGACTTTTAGCCCTCATGATGGTCTGTACAGGGACAAATGAACATGGCAATCTTAAAATAGTGACTGGTAACGACTTGTGCAAAGCCAGTTTGCAAAGCTACATGTGAAGCCAGACTGCGTACTATACTGGAAAAACAGGCCCACGTCAGTTTGTAGCTCCTCCAGAGAGGGCCCCTCCCACCCACCAAAATCAAAAGTCTGCCAAGCCACGCAAACCTGAAGGAGGCAGCCACTAGTTCAGTGTTCAGAGCATCGATGACCAATTCTTTAGTTAGAAACTGGTACTTCTAGTTTTATTTATTTATTTTTATTTTCCTGGATGTGTTTATTTATTTCAGAGAGAGAGGAGGAGGGGGAGAGAGAAACATCGACTGGGTGCCTCCCATATGCACCCGGGAATCGAACCTGCCACCTAGGTATGTGCCTTGACCAGGAACCAAACACACCCAACCTTTTGGTGTACGAACAATGCTTCGACCAACTAAGCCACACTGGCCAGGGCCTGATACCTTTCTTAATGAAGGAAGAAACTATAGCAAAAAAAGAAAAAAGGCTATATTGAACAGGGAGACAAAACAAGCCCCCAACACTGTATAACGCTATGAATAAAAGACTCTAAAGATGATGTATTTTCATTTTTTGCAATAAAGTCTTTTTAATTGTTATTAAAATTTTGCATTTCATTAGGCCCTTTTTAATGTGTTCCTTTTCTTTTTCGTGATTTTTCCCTTTTACAGCAACATGGCCTTGGTCAACGACTACTAGTTCCACCGTGCAAACACCTGCAGCACAGGTGTTTGTGGCAGGCACGCTTTTTGGAGAAAACACTGAGGACCCAGCAGCCGACCCGTCTCCCCGACCCAGGCCTCTCACATTCGGATCTGTCCCCTCCACCCGCGGCCAGAGTGCTTTCTGGAAGTGCAAACTCTGGTAAAGACTCCCCATGCCAACCTACTACAGAGAACCCCCTGATAATGTCAACTCTCCTCTCCATGGTGTAAACCGTCCAGCGCCTGGCCTGTCTGGGCGCTGGTCTCATTCCCTGCCACTCTCCACCCCAAATGTTAACCTCGGGTTCACTGAGAAACTTGAAGCTGAGAAAGCAGCAGCCGCCATTTCACACCTCTGTGCTCAGGCTGGCCAGTAACACTGCAAGTCCTCGGGGCAGGAGCGTAAATGGAAGCCCATGCACCACGTGTCTAAACAGTAAACATTTTATTCATCTATTTTTAAAATATTAAACCGTTTAAATCAAACTAACAGTCCAATAAATATTTTCTCTTTTCTAATTTGGGGTGTAATTCACACATCATGAAAATCATTGTAAAGAGTGCAATTCAGTGTTCTTTAGTATGTTCTCAGAGCTGTGCAACCATCACTACCATCGACTTCCGAAGATTCTCATCACCCCAGAAGAAGCCTCACACCCATTAACATCTCTACCCATTCCCTCCCCACACCTCCAGCCCCCTACTAACCTGCAGGCCCGTATGGACTTGCCATTCTAGACACGTCACACGGATGGAATTGTCACCGGAAAGGACACTGGCGTTAGAGCTGCCTGTCACTACCAAACCCCATAGACAATGACAGCGATTGAATCTTTAATGGGCGCTTTATTCAGATGGCCGGCAACCTGAGAAGAAGGCGGGTTCATCCCCTAACAAACCATCTTGTCTATTCATTCCAGGCCAGGCCTTTTATAAGGTGGGGGTGGGTAGATAAACAAGGTGGGGTGAGGGCTTTGAGATTCAGGGGGGATTAGGTGAGCGGGGCTGCAGCATCCCTGTTCTGGGCAGTTAGCGTTCCCAGGAACCCGCGGGGCAGTCATCTGTATCTTCCTGGAGCACAAAAGGTCCGGATGTCCCCAGGCGGTAAATCTTCTGTCAGTGCCCCAGGAGGCCGGCTGTTTCCCAGGAGCCAGAATGGGCCTTATCTGTAGTTTCTGAAACAAAAGCTTTAACATACACATAACTTGCTAGACTTATAACTTTTTACTTTAAGCTAAAATTTTCCAAGTCTCGAGTCCCCTATCAGAATCATTCAACCTGTGGCCTTCAGTGACCAGGTTCTTACACTTAACGTTTTTAAGACTCATCCATGTTGTGTCATGCATGAGTGCATCGTTTCCTTTTACAGCCGCACGACACTCCCTCGTATGGATACAGCACATTTTATTTATCCGTTCAGCAGTCAATGGGCATTTTCGCTTTTTCTTCCTTCTGGCTATTATGAATAATACACTGTGAACATTTGTGTGGACGTATGTTTGCAGCTTTCCTGGGCGTGTCCCTGGCTGTGGGACTGCTGGGTCATAGGGTGACCGTTCTCTTCCCCAGCGGCTGCCCCCTTTCTCATTCTGCCAGCAGCGCACGAGGGTTCTGATCTCTCCACATCCTTACCAGCACTTCTTGTCCATCCTTTGCATTGTGACTATTCTCATGAGTTAAAATTTTTTTCCTACCTTGACAAATACATTTATGAAGACAAGGAAGACCAAGTTTGCACTTAGAATCCATCACACTTCTTGGGGTTCAGCCCTGCCATGTGGCATGTGGGGAATGCCAGCCCTTGACCACCCCCAGCCCTTGCTCTGCCCCTTCAGTATCCACCCATGGATTTGTTCTGCAGCACAGGGTCTCTCTCTCTCTCTCTCTCTCACATGCAAGCACACATGAGCGTGTGTGTGTGTGTGTATGTGTGTGTGTGTGGATGCACTCACACCCAAGCTCCACCCATACAACCCGAAACAGCTGGGTGTGGAGCCTGGCGATTTGTGCCGCAGCAGCACAGTCTGACCCTGGGAGGCAGAACCCAGGCCCAGGAAGCAGACTCAGGGTCACTGGAGCAGGGAACTCTGGGCTCACAAAACCCAGAGGTGGTTTGGGAGGGGTGGAGTTTGCATGACCTGGAGGAGGGCAGAGCGGTCT
The DNA here is from genome assembly GCF_021234435.1 of Artibeus jamaicensis. Lineage (NCBI taxonomy): Eukaryota > Metazoa > Chordata > Mammalia > Chiroptera > Phyllostomidae > Artibeus > Artibeus jamaicensis. Next base: position 7,805,080 of record NW_026521738.1, read on the forward strand.
TCAGAGGGGCGGTGCACAGTTTGAGGGACCCCTGCGCTCATGTCTAACCATGGCTCTCTCCATGCTCATGTCGGTGCCTCTTTCTAGAATGCTCCCTCCCCCTGGGAGATCCCTACTCATTCCTGAAGACAGCTCAGAAGTTGTATCATATGGGAAGCCTTCCCCCACACGCCTCACAGTGCCCCAGGCAGGGTACCGGGCCCTGGGGCAGAAGGGAAGGAAGCCACAACTGCCGCCCAGATGAGGAGCCTGAGGGTGGTGACAGCCAAGTAAACTGGCAAAGTGCAGCGTGATGGGGGCCACAGTCAGGGTGCAGGCAGGGGTCGGGGGGCATGTGGGAGACTCACTTCACCCTGCCTTGGGGCACTTCAAGGGGGGCCTCCTGTAGTAAACGACCCCTAAGATCAAACCAGGAAGACAGGCCAGGTTTAGCCACTCAGAGAGGTGTGCCCCTAGCAGGGACTTCTCCGGTGTTCTCCTGGTCGATACATTCAACTGTCTGCCGTCGAATTAAGGACCACATGGTATGTTCGCAGAGGTCGACCCTGCCAAAAACTTTGTGCACTTCATCCATGACAGGTCATGGTAATTAGACAAGGTGGTCATTGCCCATTCTGCTCCCACCCCTTTCTGGGGCAGTCACTCCCAACCTGGGCCCTGTCCTGCACACCCCATGTCTAGTTGGAGGAAGGGGAGGCACAAACGGCCAGTGTGCGCACCAGCCCGTGACCTGGGGTCAGGCCCAGCGGCCCAGTGGGCTGGCTAACCAGCAGAAGCAGAGTGGACAGGGAGGGAACTAGAGACCCAGTGTCCTGTGCCATCCCCCAGGCTGACCGGGGACCCCTGGAGACCTGGAGACCCCTGGAGACCCCATCTGAGGCTGGGTGAACTGAAGGGCCTGCCTGCCTGCCTCTGTGGGAAGCAGGAGCCTTCACCACGGCCCCCTCTGGTTCAACCTGCTCCTCTTTTCACCTTGAGGAGGGGAGTTGGGTGGGGGAGGGCAGGGCTGCAAGGGTCAGGGGGTTACCCAAAGCGGTTTGTTCCTTGTAAACTGCTCTGGTGGAGATGTTCACTATAGACAAACAAGGAAACCATTGTTTAAAATTTGATATTTTAATTATCTGGAATACACACGCACACAAATACAGCTCTGCCCCAAACCATACGTATTTCACAGATCTTGTTTCTTGGATCTTTTTCAATAAAACAGCACTGTCCAGCACAGAGCAACTTTTCTTCCCGCATGTTTTCTCGCCGCTGTCCACGAGGGGGAGCCGCGGGTCCTGTTTGGACGCGCTTCTTTCCCCTGCTCCAGGAACCCCGGCACCCGCAGAGGGATGGCGAAATATCCCTGGCCCAAGTGCCTCCAACCCCGCGGCTGTTTCTGAACTCTCTGGTGCACGTCGATCTATAGAACACTATGGCTTTTGAGCAACTTGTTTAAAGAGAATAAAAGATGAACACCTATTCTTTAAAAACATGAAATATGTCCTGGCTGGTGTGGCTCAGTGGATTGAGCGCCAAAACAGAACCAAAGGGTCACCGGTTCGATTCCCAGTCAGGGCACCTCCCTGGGTTGCAGTCCAGGTCCCCAGCCTGTGGCCTTCAAAAAGCAACCACACACTGATGTTTCCTTCCCTTTCTCCCTATCCCTCTCTAAAACAAATAAATGAAATCTTTTTAAAAATATGAAATCTGAGCAAAATGAAAGAATTCTTTTATTCATTGCAGTCCATAATACCATTGCAAGCAGTAGATACACGTTTATTGAACACTTTCATTCTGAAGGGTATGATAAAATATGAAATAATTCTACATGGTCATTACAAATTATTTGGTAACTTAATAGGAAATTTAAACCTTGTTTTTATTTTTAAAATATTAGACCATGGAAATGATAAGGCAACTTGCATTTTGTGCTCAGGATGGTTCTGAATGCCAACTGAGGGGCACTGAGTACCAGGAGAAGGTTGGGGTGCTAAATATTTCTAAGCCAAGGAAACATACGGATGACCAGGAAGATGTACTTGGTGGCCGTGTGTGCCGTGATCGGGAATGGAATCTCAGTAACAGACCAGGTGGGCGGCTGAGTGGCAAAGGGCAGACGTGGGTGACAGCGGTGGGGACAAAAGGAAACATACATGAGATGTTGGAGCAATTGGCAAGACCTGGTTCTTGATTGAAGAGGTGGAAATGGGGAGGGAGTAGAACCAAGCAAGAAGACAGAATCAAAATCAGCTGTGGTTCGAGGCAGGCGTAGCGCGGGAATGACAATTCACTCAGAATTCAGCACCTCAATTAATCCCTATGGTCAGAAATAGCAGCAGCACATACATGTAAAAATAGTAGAACATGCGTATGTGAAAGATTATATGTTAGACCTGCAGACCCCAGCATTTGCCACTCCACCCTGGACTCCTTCACATGGAACATGCAGATTATTAACCTGTGATGATAAAGAGACAGGATGTGGTAATTTCATGAGCAAAGAAATTGCCCCAGTGTTCTTGTCCCAGTGCAGTGGAAATGGGGACGTAGCCCTAGGAGGGGCAGGGCTACTGTTAGGGTAGGGCCAGGAAGCGTCCGTGCCTGCCTGCTTCTCCAGCTCCCTTGAGTCCGAGTTCCTCCTGTGGAGCAAACCTCGCATCCACTGAGCTCTGCTGGTTCAATGTGCAAGCAAGGGAGGTTGGAACGGTGGGACTGTGAGCAGCCCAGATGATTTTTTTCCTTCTCCAAAGCTCCTTGGCCAGGACACCTTTGCATAAGAACTCTGCACCCAGCAGGGCTTCCTGCCGGATGTGGGGGCTTTTCAGCAGAAATCTGCAGTCAAGCATGAATAATCACTATTGAGCAAGAGAATGAATTCCAGACTCTTGGTCTCATCTGAGTCCATCTCTGTTTCTAAAGCAAGCCTGCCCTTTGGAGTGGGAAGCTGCAGGGATAAGAAACCAGGAAGACTTCAGAACAGCACCGTAGGACCACTCGTAGCCCCAGAACCAAATCACGGCACAGAGCCTGCCGGGGAAGTGTGCCTCTCCTGCCCGCACTCCCAAATGCACACAGGCATTTGTTGAGAACAAAGGCCACATTTAGGCACCATCGCTAATGCCATAAAAGTCCAAGAGATGCAACACTCTCCATGAGAGCTTTCTGTCTAGAAAAGGAAAGACTGAATGATGGTGTCCTTTCTCCCTAATTGATCTTGGTCATCTTTTAGCCTCCCACTCAGCTGAACACTGTGTCTGGCACACAAACGATGCTCCCAAAGCGTTTGGTGATCACTACACATAAAATGCAAGAGGCAGCTGGAAGGAGGAGGAGAATGTGTGTACGCAAGTGCTGTGCTTGAGAGTCCATTTACAAACAGTTTCTCAAGAGAGTCACTATTGATGTTTTGGACCAGATAATTCTACACTGTGGCTGTCCTCTGTGTTACAGGATCTTCAGCAGCATCCCTGTCCTCTACATGCTAGAAACACGTCGTCGTCCCCCCCCCCCCCCCCCCCCGTGCTTCCCCTCTTGGTGACAACCAGAAATGTCTCTGGCCATCGCCAAACATTCCCAGGGGAAGGTCGCCCCCCAGTGGGAATCATTAGGTTATGACTATGTCATCACACCGCCCCACCCTTTTTCCCAGTGAGGATGACCCAGTGAGGAGTAGGTCACCCCTATTCTTCTTCTAAAGGGACGGAGGGGACGAGTGGAGAGGTAAACCAGGGCCCCAGACTGTCTGCAGAAATGGCATCAGAAAAGCCATAGGCTGTTTCCCCATCAGAAACACTCCTGCTTCTCTCCTCTTGCCTGAGTTGCATGTGACATGGAGACATCCTTAGACCCTGTCCCAGTTACCAGCAGTGAGTCAGCTCAACCCTACAACTCCAATTTAATGCTTATTCACAAATTATAATTTTAGTACAATACCACACGGCTTTAAATGAGAGTAATGAGAAACCCACCCACCTCCAACAGGCCAGCAGGCTGCTCACCTCCCAACTCTGGGTGGACGTCCTGTTAGTCAGAGGGAAGTATCTGGGCCCGCTCACGTCTACCCACTGTGCGGATCTCCAGACATTTTACCAAACAGACACTGAGTCAGAATAAGTGGGTTTAGCAATTATAATCTGGGTGGAGGCTGCCTCGAGAAGCATTTGGTGGCTTTGGAAATAAATCTCTGTCCATGGCCGATCCAACACTCATTGTAAAAATTCTGAATGTGATACGCACAAGGACAACTCGAGCTGACGTCTCACAACATCATCGATTTCTCCCTCAGCAAGGAACACGGGGGACTTCCACTCACTGGCCAGGAACGCTGAGTCATTCAGGGCAGAAGTGTCTCTCAGTATGAGCGGTGAGGTCCCGTCCAAGGAAGGAAGCATCTACCTGCTCCAGCATGAACACAATTCCGTCAGGAACCTTCCCATCCGAGGTGTAACCCCACACAACGTCCCACCCGACCAAGCCCAGTGTGTTAAAATGAAATGGGAGTCAGACGGGCCCACTTTGCTCTCAATAGATACTCCCTTTCGGCCTCTGAGGAGCGCTCAGGGCTGAGTGTTTCTGTGCCCTGAACGTCCCTGAGAGGCCAGCAGAGGAGACCCCCTGCAGAAGCTTCTCCCAGCATGAGACGGGAGGAAAAGCCACCCAGGTAGCACCTCCGCCTACCCACTTGTCATCATGTTCCTCCAAGACAGGGCATCTTGGCTCTCCTCACATCCACGGCAAGAGCTGCAGAGCCACCTAGAGCTCCCAGTTTGTTTTAATGGGGTCGGTTAGGCCCCCGGTTTACTAAGATCTAGGCTTGCCTTTCATTTACATAAGGACCACGGCATAGCTCTCTTTGATAAAGTTCCTGGACCACAGACTGCACCTCCCACCCCAGCAGCTGGTGCAAACATCTGCCACCCAGGATCCAGGCAGATACACACACACACACCCCCCAGAAGCAACCTTCCAGAGCCTGCCACAGCCTCCTACGGGCAGCACAGCGCTATCTGAGTGTGGGAACTGGCAGTGCCTGATCGAACAGGACCTGTAACAAGGGCATCTGCATTAAAAGCCAAATTGCTTCCCACGCCAAGGATGTCTCATTTTTCCGTGCAGATGTCCAAAGCCACGCCACAGGCTCGTGGTGCATCTGGGCTGGGACTGACTTCTGCTCTCAGCACTCACGCCCTCGGAGATTAAGACAACGCACATTCAAATGTCTCCATTTTGTAGGACCCCCAGCCACTGGTTCTTTGCATTTTTAAGGTCACAGACCCCTCTGAGAACCTGAAAATCCAAGTCCTCTTTCCTCCGAAAAATGCACTTTTGCACAAATTTAACTACCCAGCCCTGGCTGGTGCAGCTCAGTTGGTTGGACTGTCATCCTGTAAACTGAAAGGTCACGGGTTCAATTCCCAATCAGGGCATTTGTCTGGGTTGTGGGTTTGGTCCTGGCCGGGGCCTCTCATACCCTGATTGGCATGAGAGGCAACCAATCCATGTTTCTCTCCCTCTTTTTCCCTCTCTGTAAAGTCAATAAGCATGTCCTCAGGGGAGGATTAAAAAAAATTAACAATACAGCTTCAGGGGGTATGAAGAGCCCGTGAGCACCTACCTGGGCCACTGAAACCTCTCCCCGGTCACTGAGTTTTAAAGCAAGAGGCCACTCCCTTCATGTGACTAAGCACCTCACACCTGCCCACCTCCGGGGACCCGTGATCGAGCCGTGACCTCTCGGGGTCAGGTAGCCGCAATAGCACCTCGACTGGCCCAGGAGTGGGCCCGCCTGGAGCACAAACTTCCAGGCTCACTTCTACATCCAGCCTCGGGCGACATCTCTCCCCGCTGCACCCTGTTCGGTGCTCTAGGGCATCTCATCCTCTGACCTTTACACCAACCCTGCAATTTGGGGTCATCGGTTCTGGTTTACAGATTAGGACACTGAGGCTCAGGGAGGTAAAGTCCCTCCCCAACAAGGCCCACGAGCTGCTGGGCATGACTTCCAACACCCCGAAGGCCCATCTGATTGCCTCGGGCCCCATCCAAGTGCCAATGCCTTTCTCTAAATTGGTAGGAAGGGACTAAAATCCCAAAGCGCGTGGTGAGAGAGTGGCTGAAAATGTTGGCTCACTTTGTCTGCTGACTGGGATGTCTTCATTTTGATTTGCCTTCTGACTTCCTGTTTGGAGCCGCAAGTAAGCGTTTGACTCTCAGTGGATCCACTGTTTCTGAATTCGTAATGACGCTGCAGAAAACGCTAACTTCGAGGAGCAGGCCTCCGCCCCTCGATACAGATGCGTATCCAATGAATGACAACAAAAACCTAGATCAATATGGAAATTGATCGATTAATACGATATTTTCTTGGTCGCAGTCACGTGAAACTAAGAACGCTAGGAGTCTACATCTGTTTTTTTTTTTTTTTTAAATACCAGTTGCCGAGCAAGCTTGGTGAGGTCACCAGAGGAACAAACATTCCTGCAGTGATTCCTCTGCGCTGGCCCTGTGCTGTGAGTAAGCCCTGGAGAGACATTGATGAACAAGGCAAGGTCCTGTCCACTGCGAATTCATCAGCCGGCAGGGGAGGAGGACGCAGCGTGCTATTAACCGGAATAACAATGTGACAACTGCCTTACCAGTGAGAGGACCGAGATACCGGGTCGGAGAGCAGGAAGTGAGTAATCCCGGGGAAAGGAGAGGCACGGTCTCAGGGGTTCAGAGGGGCCAGGTCAGGGCATCGTGGGGAGGGCACAAGGTGAGCTGAGACCTGCTGGGAATGAGGGCTGGCGGCTGGGCAGCAAGAGGCGCCGGATGTGAGCCGGGAAAGGGGGGCGGTGGTCAGATTAGGAAGGCCTGTTTCATCTGTGAGAGATCGCTAAGAGATTCTTTTCAGGGAGAAAGGAGTCCGTCATGTTTGCATTATTAGGAGAACCGCTGCGGCAGGGCCAGAAAGGTGGACTCTGCCCAGGGAATCAGGAAGCAGGAAATGGGGCAGAAAGTGGCCTCATTCATTGAGTCAAGGATGAGCAGGTTGCAGTTCAGTTCTAGATGGCCCCACGATGACATGTCGGATGTGGACAGGCAAGGCAGAAAGCAGAAAAAGAAATGCCTCTGAGGTGTCGGAGTGGAGCAGTTGGTGGATGGTGACTCTGTTCAGAGAGGAAGCCTGGAAGGGAGAGCCGGTTCCGGGGAGACGGGGAGACAGTGAGGCGCGTCTCGGACAGTTGGTCTTGAGGCGGCCAAAGGAGCCTGTGTGAATTGGCTGCAGATGATAGTTTTAGAGAGTGGTAAGCACACAGCACAAACAAAAAGAGATGAGACATGTAATATTACTTGAGGAATCTTGGTACATGTATTTAAAGGGAATTTAGCCCTGGTCGGTGTGGCTCAGTTGATTGGAGCATCATCCTGTAAACCGAAAGGTTGTAGGTTTGATTCCTGGGCAGGACACGTGCCTAGGTTGTGGCTTTGGTCCCTGTCAGATATAGGAGGCAACCAATCTGTGTTTCTCTCTTACATCAATGATTCTCTCCCTTTCTTTCTCTCTCCCTCCCTCCCCTTCTCTCTAAAATCAATAAGCATGTCCTCGAGTGAGGAAAATAAATAAACAAATGGAAATAAAGGGAACTTAAGGAAACTGCGTATGAACAACTAAATGCAAATTTTGGACAAAATACCTTTCGAGAAGAATCCAATATCAACAGCCAAAGCGAGAATAGAAGAAAGAAGACCCAAAGAAGTCCGTGGGTCAGGCAATTAGGAATCCCGGACTGACTTTTCAATTGGGGCAGAACCTCACGGGATTGGGAGTGGAGGCAGCAAGTTGGTAGTTGGCCCAGGACAGAAGGAATCAGGTCTCCAACCCTGGGCTAAAGCTCTTGCTTTTCTGTAGTGTGTGAGGCAGTTGCACAGCAGGACACAGGCCCCCTGCAGACTCGCCCCTCTCGCTGGTGTTTGAACAGGGCAGGAGAGTGGGGTACGTTCATGCTCAGGCTAACTTCCCGAAGTGGCTGATGTTAATGCTGATGTTGATGCTGATGACTGGCTTTGTCAAGCACTAGTAGTTAAGACGTAAGTGGCCTGAAATGCAGGGTGAAGACAGTTGCTCAACATTACAGTGAGATGTTGAGTCTTAAATGGTCAATAAGAAGAGAAAACCTGCCCTGCCTGGTCTGACTCAGTGGATTGAGCGCCGGCCTGTGAACCGAGAGTTCGCTGGTTTGATTCCCTGTCAGGACACATGCCTGGGTTGGAGGTCAGGTCCCAGTTGCGGGTGTGTGAGAAGCAACCAATCATCAGTGTATCTTTCTCACACACTGATGTTTCTCTTCTTTTCTTTCTCCCCTCCTTCCCCTTTCTCTAAAAGTAAGTAAATTAAAAAATTTTTAAGATGTTATTTATTTATCTTTAGAGGGGAAGGGAAGGAGAGAGGGAGAGAAATATCAATGTGTGGTTGCCTCTCGTGCACCCCCTGCTGGGAACTGGCCTGCAACCCAGGCCTGTGCCCTGACTGGGAATCGAACCGCGATCCTTTTGTTCTCAGGCCTGCGCTCAATCCACTGAGCTACTCCAGCCTGGGGAAATTTTTTTAAATTTTTTTTTTTAAAAGAAGAGCCCTGGCTGGTGTAGCTCAGTGGATTGAGCACGGGCCTTCAAACCAAAAGACCACGGTTCAATTCCCAGTCAGGGCACATGCCTGGGTTGCAGGCCAGTTCTCAGCAGGGGCCAGTTCCCAGCAGGGGATGCACGAGAAACAACCATACACTGATAAAAATAAATAAATAAATTAATTAATTAATTAAATTTAAAAAGAAGAGAAAGAGATCTGCCCGGTAAGAAAACACAAAACCAAAAGTGAAAGTGGCAAATGGTACTGTTGTTTTTCATTTTGATAACACCTAGGTGACGGTTCTGGAAAGAAAACAATCTCAGACACTGCTGGCGAGGATTTAAATTGGCACAACCTGATCAACAAGTAACCAAAAAAACTTCAAAGATGGTGTGATATTGTGATTTTAATAAAAATAATATATATATTTCCTTTTCACTGGTTCTAGCAAAGAGCTGCAAAACCCTTGGAATTTCCTCAGTGAAGAGACTGGTAAAGGTGTCTTTTGTTATGTTAATGAAGTAACTTTTGGAAAGCCCCTAGGTCACCTAAGGATAGGAGCTGGTTGCCAGGGGAACGAGCCTTAGGATTGGAAGTTTGGAACTTTCAGCCCCACCCTCCAAGAGCTGGAGAAGAAACTCAGTCACCAATGGCCAGTGATTTAGCCAATCACAACTAAGTAGTGAAGCCTCGACAAACACCCGAAAGGACCGGGTTCTGGGAGCTTCCGGTTGGAGAGCCCGTGGGAGTGCTGGGACGGCAGGGATGTCCCTCCAGCTTCCCTGCGCCTCTCTTCCTTCCGGCTGTTACCAAGTTGTATCTTTTTAGAATAAACAGATAATCGGGTCAGTAAAATGTTTCTCTGAGTTCTGTGAGCCACTCTAGCAAATTAATCAGACACAAGGAGGAGGGCATGGGAACCCCGGATGTATAGCCAGTTGGCCAGAGCACAGGTGACAACCTAGGCTTGCAACTGGCATTGGAAGTGGGGCAGTGCCGGGGGGGGGGGGGGAGCCCCCCTTAACCTGTGGGATCTGACACTGCCTTCCAATCATATAGTGTCAGAATTGAGCTGAAATGCAGGACATCCAGCCAGTGTCTGAGAATTGCCAGATGTAGGAAAAAACTCACACATTGGAATAGAATAGGAATCAGATCATAGTGCTCACATACACTTTAATCTGGCAATTCAATTTATACAAACTAATCCTATAGAACCCATAATCAAAAGCTGCAAAGGTTTATTTCCAAGATATTCACCACAGCTTTCTCTATAAGAGTAATAAACTGAAAATAACATAAATGTCCAACAATAGGGAGTTGATTAAACACATCATCATATATCTCCATAGAATACAATACTATGCAACAATTTATTTTTAAAGTATATTTTATTGATTATATTATTACAATTTTCTCAGTGTTCACCCTTTATCTCCCTTTACCCTGTACCCCCCAAACATCCAGCTTTCCCCAACTTAGTTCATGTCCATGGGTCATATATATTAGTTTTTTGACTTCTCCATTTCTTATACCATTCTTAACCTCTCCCCTATTTTATGCCTAACAATTATGCTTCTTATTCCTCTTACCTCCCCCATTCTTCCCCACTGAACAACCTCCATGTGATCTCCATTGCTGTGATTCTGTTCCTGTTCTAGTTGTTTGCTTAGTTTTTGTTTTCGTTTCTTTAGGTTCAGTTGTTGATAGTTGTGAGTTTGTTATCGTTTTATTGTTCATGGTTTTTTATCTTCTTGTATTTCTTAGATAAGTCCCTTTAACATTTCATATAATAAGGGCTTGGTGATGATGAACCCCTTTACCTTGACCTTATCTGAGAAACACTTTATCTGCCCTTCCATTCTAAATGAAAGCTTTGCTGGATAATCTTGGATGCAGGTCCTTGCCTTTCATGACTTGGAATACTTCTTCCCAGCACCTTCTTGCCTATAAGGTTTCTTTTGAGAAATCAGCTGCTAGTTTACAGCTAGCTTGAGTCTTTAGTTTCAGGCTCAGCCATTCCTGCTTTGCGCACGTGGTCCACCACCTTGCCGCGGGTCCTCTCAGCCCACCTGGCTGCCCATCTCCGGTCCCTCCCAGCAGTCTGGTGAATGTTTCTTTAACTCCTTGGTTATCAGAGTTCCATGCAGTTTGATTTTCTGTCACTTCTGCTTGTTTATCTGAAGTCACTTCGACTTTAGATTCCTTGTTGTCCTCCTTTTGGTTGTGCAAGGAAGTGAAGCGTTTCTACCTGCACCTCCATCTTGGCTAGAACTCCCTAGGCAACAATTTTAAGTGTTGGGCAGATGATTATTTAACAACCCAGAAAAATGTTTACAGTGCATTATTAAATTAAAAAATAATAATTTACAAATGGTGAGTATGTTACATTTGATGTGTGTGTATGTATACACACATACTCACAAATGCACTTACATACACTCAGACAAAGGAATGGAAGATTGTACACCAAGACAGGGACACATTCAAATGAAAAACTGGAGAACAGGCACCAAAATCGGAACAGGAACAAAATTCCTGAGTGGTATAATTAGACGTAGTTTTAATTTACCTTTTGTTTCTCTGTATTTTCTAAAATATTTATGCATAACTTTTGTAATTAAAAAAGTCCATTACTCTTAACATAATGAAAAGTTTACTATAACAAAAAATAGCTTCATGTAACAAAATTCTCTTTTTTAAAGATTTCATTAGTTTATTTTTAGAGGAAGGAGAAGGGAGCGAGGAAGATGGAGAGAGAAACACAGATCAGCTGCCTGTTGCACGTCCCCAACCAGGGACCGAGCCAGCAACCCAGCCACGTGCCCTGATAGGGATCAAACCAGTGACCTTTCGGTTCACAGGCTGGCACCCAACCCACTGAGTCACACCAGCCAGGGCCAAAATTGTCTTTTTAACCATAAAAGTAATAGAATCTGGGGTCAGGTCAAGGAACATGTAGAGGACCCATGGACCAAGACAACGGCAGGGCAGGGGAGGGTGAAAAGGGGAAAGTGGGAGGTGGGCAGGGGAGAGTAATGAGGGGAAAGTGGAAACCAATGTAATTGAACAACAATAAAAAAATCAGTCAATCAATCAAAATAAAAGTAATAGAGCCTGATCATTAAAAATTCAAAAAGTATTAAAACATATTAAGGAAAAATTAAGTGTTCCATTTCCCTAATTCTTCCAAATCAGATTTCCCATAGAAAATCATGAATAATTTTGTTATATCATTGTAGACTTTTTCTATCTAAATATACCTATAGTTTTACAAGTCATTGGAAACTTTTTATATTTTAGCTAAAGTGGAAGACTAGGTCAGGAGTCAGCAGACTTTTACTGTAAAGCTCAATAGTAAATATTTTGCCTTTGTGGTCAGTCTCTATTAGAGACTATTCAATGCTGCCATGAGAGCGTAAAAGTGGTTATAAAATAATATGTAAACAAGTGAGCATGGCAGTTTTCCAATAAAACTTTATTTACAAAAACAAACAGTGGGCCAGACTTGGCTCATGGGCCATAGTTTCAGACCCCTGGACTCAGGTGAACAAATAAACAAACAAAATGCCAACTTGCTGAGTAGGCTGGCCAAGGAATGCAGCTCATGTGGTTCCTGTTTCATGGTTAAATCAGCGTCAGTTCCAATGTCCAAGTTGCTGGGTTGCCACGTAGCACTTCTTCCTATTCAAATCAGTGATAATGATGCCCTTTTATACACCGGTTTAACCACCTTCAACCTGGATCCACGTAGCAAGTGCCGCCCCCCCCACTGCTCACGTCCAGGTTACCTGGACACAGGCCCACACCGGCCTCCTGGGACCAGCCGCCTCAGGAACACTCACTGAGCACTCGCTGTGTGCAAGGCACCGCTGCTACCGCAGCCTCACAGCCATTGTGATCGGCCCGAGTCTTTTTCACTTTTGTATTTCCAATGTCTGGCCCCGTGCCCAGTACATGTGGATCTCAGAAGTTGTGTCGAATGAATGAATCAATGAGCCATGAGCAAAGTAAGGATCCCCAGGCACTGCAGCCTAGCAGTGAAAAACGTACAGCCACATAATAGGTGTTTCACAGTTGCAAGTCTCCTTAGCATCTGTGTGTAACAAATTAGCGCCGCAGTCATGAGTGCTTCAGACAGGTTCTCCTCAAAGTCCCATGTGAATCGAAATCCCTTGGGCTTCATAATAAAACGAATATTTTGATTCAAGAGGTCTGAGGTGGGGCCAAAGAGTTTGCTTCTCTAACCCCCCGGGGGATGCTGATTCTGGGGCAGCAAGATTATGGGAGGTCCAAGGCAGAGGTGACAATTGAGCACTGAGGGCTTGGAGCTGCTGCGTGCCTCCCCCAAAGCTGAGGTCAGCTGCCCGCTGTTCCTTGAGAGGCTGAGTTGTGCTGGGTAAGAGAAGGACCCATCACGTCGGGCCTCACCGGGAACACCCCCTGTGCAGTCCTTCGTGGCCCAGAATTAGGCCCTCAGTTTTACAGATCTAGAAATTCAGTTGTATCAGTCTTTCTGGCATAACGAGAATGTCCTGACCACAAACCATACTGGAGGCTTCTACTAAAAAAGGAAAAATAGATTGAAGAAATCAGGCAGGACAGATAAGACTGTTTTTTCCTCTTCTTTCACTCAAGAGAGAGTCCAGCATTTCAAGTGACCAAATCTCAAGGAGCAGAGCCAACTCTGGCAGACGGAGCCCAGCGTTGCTACCCCAGGGTTCCATTCCATAGAACTCCATTGCCTCCTGATTTAGGGAGCCAAGGTGGATGCATAGATCAGAGCTCAGGGAGGCTGTTGGAGCTGTTGAGAGAGATGCCAGGGGTGGGTACCTGAGAAAAGAGAAACAGTGATAATCCAAAGAGTTGGGACCCAGGCCCAGGGCCGGTCAGCAGACTGGCCGCAGGTGGGAGGCTGTCCGTGATGAGGATAGGCACCCACAACCCTCAGGACACTCAGCACAGACACAGAAGACAGTTTCCAGATCCACACATTAGTGGGGAAGACGCTGACACACTGCCATCCCAAGACTCCTGGATTCCAGTCTGGCCTCCATGGAGCCTGCTGTAGGTAATCGTTGCTGACAGCTGTGACAAGCAGACGCCAATACAGAAGCCATCAGGTAATGCCGAGTTGAGTCCTGCTAGCCCATCTCAACCAGTTTAGCGTGAGAAACATCACCACCGACTGTGACAAGCAAGCCTTCAGCACATCCTCTTCCTGGTGGAGGAAGCTGAACTAGTATCCGGAGGTCGCTGGGTGGGTCAGGTCCTCGGGATCTGCAAAGTTCCAGGTTGTCCCTAGCCCTGTCAAGCCTCCAGAACTCAGGCCTCAGCCAGGACTGGGCCCCTGCGTCTTGGTCGGCCATTTGGGATTTTCAAACCGTCCATCTCTTTCCTAGGCCTAAGCACAACCACGTGCCCTCTGTTTTCATTGCTATTAACACTCCAATTCTTCCTTATCTCCCTGTTTTCGTAGCAGGTTGTGCATTCCCAACGTCTCAGAATGTTTTCCTTTGGTTATGCTTTGAGCTGGATGACTCCTAATTGTGGTACTCTTTATTTCTCCAATGAACTGTCCAGAAAGATCAGCATTCAGAAAGGTTCATGAAAGCATGTCCCCTTCTCAGATAGAATTTGTGGGCTCTTGTTAACATTGTTCCATCAATAAATATTCATTAAATACTAATTTTATTCCTCAGATGATCCTAGGCACAGCAGATTCATATATAAATAAAATATTCATTTCCCAAGTAGGGCATCCTGGTCCTGGGAGGGAGACAATATGTAAACAAGTATAGACCATGCGGCTACAATAGGGAAATAATGGAGTTTTGTCCAAGGCACCATGGAGTCCAGAAGGGTGCAGGTGACGCCACCCGGAGAACTGAGTAAGGGAGTGAGTCATTGAGATACAACAACTTCGGGTTGAAGGGGAACTGAATTCACCGAGTCTAAGACCACACTCTCACATTTTAACATCTCTCAATCAATACGTGTCATACCATTCCTAGCAGCAACATGTCATAGAACCCAGCAGCCAGTGTGACAGTGACAAAGAACAGGCTTGCCAAGGGCTGGTCCCAGGTCTTCCTTCCAAACGCAGAGGACTGACTCCCCACTGTTCCCTCTCCCGGGGTCCGCACAGTCTGCCTCTGGACTATTCTTGCAGCCAAGTGAAGACATGGCATCTCACTCCCAGCATTAAAACAGCCGTGTTCCCTCCATCCAGCTCGCGCATCCATCTGCTGTGAGCTCCCTACCAAACTAAGAGCTGAGAATGCACGACACTCGCCAAGGACACCGAATCACTGTTTCCAAGACACCTGAAGATAAAAGCTTTTTTAAATAAATAAGTAAGATCAAAGCTCCATCTTCAAAATGGTCTGTAGCGATAAATCTCTGGGATCTTTATTTAGATTGATTTTTTTAAAGGCACAAAAAATGGGAAAGAGTACTGCCAGGCCCCAGTGTCTGATCGGACTCACAAACAGCAGTCGGCTCTGTAAATTGTGAAAAGTTGGCCTCCCAGGCGGTAGCTACGAGCGGAACTGCCAGCGCCTCTCCAAGGAAAATCTCACCAGGGAAACTGCCCCAGAGACCTTTCACAGAGCAGATGGCCAAGCTCAGGGCCTCCTGAGCTCTTTGGAGGCAGTGAAGTGTTGATGTTGAAGCTCACTGTTCACATGTTAGTAGGTGGCCATTTTCAACCTCCATTTCTCATGCTGACCACTATTCTGGCTCTCCTCTGCTTGTTTGTTTCTCCGCTGGCGTGTTGGTACCAGACTGAGGCAGCCAGGTGAGTCGGTCTGCCTGTCCTGCTGCAGCGCTCTCTGAGAGACAATACGATAATCACTCCCAGGAATACGGGATTTGGACACAAAGACCCTACATAGTCATTGTTTGAAGTTCTATATTTTTTCTAGATAAATTTTTATCTCAATTTGTTTGTCATTTATATTTATTAAGATGGAAATACACTCTAATTTTTTTATATCCAGTATATTAGCCAGCCCTCCCAACTTTGTCTCAACCAAAAAAGGCAGTCAGCATATCTCCCCATCCAAGTCACTAATAACAATGTTGACTACGGTGGTTAAAAAGGAAAAATAAAAGTTATAAAGGAGAGGCAGGCTGAATATAAAGAAGTTTTAGAAATACGTTATTTCACTTACATGATTCTTTTTATGTATGCATAAGAATTATACATGATTTTAAAATGTGTGTCTAAAAGAGTACTTTAATATGCATAAAAAATCCTAAGTGATAAAAAAGGAAATCATTTCATTTGCACGACTTTTTTCTTGTTGTTGGTAGAAAATAATGGTGTGTCTCACAACCAACCGTGTCTTCGATTCAGTGTAATCCAGGAGGAGTTTGCCAGACGAAGGGGGAAACAGCACCCTGAGTAGAGAGGGGTAAATGTGCAAAGCCACAGACCCCAAAGAGAGCAGCACAGACCCCGGAAATCGCAGGGCAGATGTGTATATAGGCAACGCCGTGGAAAGGGGCAGATAGGTGTGGAAATACAGGAGTGAACCAGATTTTAAAAGGCAGTGGATCTCATATCACAAAATGATGACTTTATTCATTAATGAAAGAGATTTGGAAATTTTTGAGTAAGAGAATGATGAGTTAAGACAGATGTGTTTAAAAGACCACTCAAGCTTCTCTGTAGGCAATAAATGAAGGAGGCTCAAGCTGAATGCAGGTTATTGGACCTGGACTCCAGGAGAAATTCCATAGGGGTCAAAGTCAAGGCCATGGCGATTACAGTGCAGAAAAAGCAACTCATCAGACATAGCAGGAGTTAATAACCAAGTAAAAGTGGGAAATAGAGGGTTAAAGATGACTGAAGTTGCTAGCTGGTTAGTATGTGTATGTGGCCACTAGCCAAATGGGCACCCTGACCGGAAGTCAGTGTTCTCCCTCTTGAAAATGGACTTGGTTACCTCTTATCCTAAGATCTGAGAGCCCACACTTACTTTGGGGCCTGCTGGCATCTGTACACTGATGCCAAGTGTGGGGGCCGCCTCAGTCAACTCCTTGAATCTTCATTTACACTCTAGAAATCGTTCCGGTAGAGGGACAGTGTGGTCCTCATTGTCGTCCTTCAAACACGGCACTCTAGGCTTTTTGGAAATCTGTAGTTAGGTTGGAATTTGAGTCAAATATTTTCACGATCATTTGTTGGCTTTTTGCCATTCAGCACTAACAATTCTTTTCTGATCAAATTTTTATCACTTCAAGATGAGCACTATCTTTCTTCAGGGCTGAAAACAGCGCCCAGACTCACACGTGCTGACATCAAAAGATGGGTTAGAAGAGAGTAAAGGGCTGGACTGCTTGCCGACGCACCCATCCCATCCTTCCAGAGACTTCCTCTCGCTTCCCAACCAAGCAATGTTGAGCTTGGAAGCACAGAGCCAGTTAGTGGCAGAATGGCATCCCAATGAAGAGTTTGGGTTTTGGAGGCTAAGAGAGCTGGGACTCTGCTCTGCTATTTAACAGCTGTGTGCCCTTGGGCCACTGATTTCTAATCTCTGAGCCTTAATTTGTCTGTAAAATGTGGATAGGGATAATACCCACTTTACAAAGGTTCTTATTAAGATTAAATAATGCGTGTAAACTGCCTGACAGTGCATGACACCGATCAACACAACTAAGAGTGTAACACCACAGTGGGTGAGTTGGAAATTGGGTGCAGTTCGACAAGCTTCTCCATCTCCCCAGCAGGGAGTGCAGCCAGAACAGAATGGGTTAAGCAGTGTTTTCCAAGCGTGTTGAGTACAGTCTTCACAGGAAATACTTCTGTTTGCAACCCAGAGCACAGAAACAGGTGTATGACTTAAAACAAGTTTTACCAAATAATAATTACCTTTACTGCATGCAGCAGAGGATACACTCTAAGACTTGACTCTTCATTCATTTATTTTGTTTATTTATTTACTTTTGAAGTTTTCAAACCTCCAGAAAAAAGTTGAAGGAGTGATATGAAAGCATCTTCAACAAGAGCGGGGGTTCTCAGCCTCAGTGATGTTGACATTTTGGGCCAGATACTTCTTTGTTGTAGGGCCGTCCTGTGCATTGTACAATAGTTAGCAGCATCCCTGGCCTCAACCTATTAGATGCCATTAGCGCCCCATGCATATACCTAGTGTGACAATTAAAATGTCTCCAGATATTGCCAAATGTCCCCTGATAGGCTAAATCACTCCCATTGAGAGCCGCTGACCTGGGCCCACCAACAGTTAACATTTTGCCATATTACTTCATCTTTTTCTCTGTACATGCTCACGCATGCACACACACACAGACAGAATTTTTGGCTGAACTTTTGAAAGTACATTACAGACATCATGACACTTCATATCTGAATAGCTCAGCATGTCTCTCCTAGCAATAAAGACATTCTCTTGGACAACCTTGATTCCATATTGCACCTAAGCGTGCAATATTAGTTTATTCAATATACCTCTTCTCCTTCTTCTTCTATGTTGTTTGTAATCCACTGAGTTGACTTCGTGCTCGATTTACGGGTCATGACCTACAGTTTGGAGATTAGAGAAGGAGGATCACAGAAGTGAACACGACAGTGCCCAAAAGACCTTTAAAAACCAGCACAGAGGCCTGTCCTGGCCAGCAGGAAAGATGCACATGAAGTCACAGAGCCAAGCGCATGTTTGCAGAAGTGTACCCAACACTGCTGTTTTTCCCTTGCTGGCTGCTTCCACCTCACAGAGCACAAGCCCCGTGGCAGCACAGGGAGCGGACGCCCCAGCCAGCCCCGCCCCGCCGAGGACCCAGGAGCTCTCCCCGGCGCCTGCGGTGTGTGCCCTGGCCTGTCTGCCCTGGGTTGGCAAGGCCTGCTGAGTTGGGTGCACAGCCGCCTGACCACATCACAGGCTCGGGCTCAGGTTCAGGCTCAGCTAGGCCGCCCACCCCTTCCCTGTTTGCTAAGCTCCTTTCCTTAACCTGCACTGGCTCCAGGAAAGTGGTTATAAGTTGATCCAGTAACTGCCAACAGGCAAAGGCTGAAAACATGAAAGTGTGTGAGTCATTGGCCGTCTTTGATTCTCCCGACCTTATAAATCTGGCCTTTGAATCTCGCACCAGCAACCAAAGAACAGCGAAACCTGAAAACTAATACCTCCGAACATGGAGGGAGTCCTCGCCAGCAGAGTCCACTGTGAAATGTCCCAGGAGGTCTGGAAAGATCAGTGAGGGGCAAGAGTAAAGGAGGGCTTCTCAGACAGGCCCTGCAGAACAGCTTCCATTATCTGGCAAAGAAGCCCCTTTTTGTGTTTGGTCTTGCTTTTGTTTCTTACAAATACTTGAAACCTGTGCAGGCCTGACTTCCTTGAAAGTCAACCTCAACAACTTTCCACAACTTCCAGTTGAGAAGTAAGGGAGTTAGGTCAGCTCTGGTATTTGAAGAGAAAGGAAAATTAACTACAGTCTGAAAAGCCAATGAAAAACTTCCAGTGGAACTGATTGTTGAGTCTAGAAGGCAGTTGCTATGGCAATAGCCCAGCACCCCTAAGAAGCCCCCAGAACACACACTCTGTGCCACCCCCCAAGCCAAGAGGGTTGGAGAGACATGCTACCTGACAGGAAGCAAGATACAAGTGGGGAAGTCCAGTGATGGGCCACGAAAGGAAATGAATGATCTCAGAGAGGAGGAAACGCCATCTCCGTGGCTTCACCCACACTGCTCCCGTGAACCGGGACGAAGGTGAAGCAGACCTTGCCAAAGCAGGCAGCAGAGCAGGAGCGGCGATCAGAGGCAGCTATGGGCCACGGCGCCCCAAATACTCGCTGGCTGCAAACTGCTCTTGCCTGCAGTTACGCGCAGTGTCTCCAAGGCAGTCTCACAATACAAAATTATCTCACTTATTTAGTTTCCTGTCTCTCCCACTGATTACAGGGACATGAGAGCCTTGTCTATTTAGCTGTCCTCTTTCTTGAGAACAATGCTCAGAACGCAATGAGCAGCTCTCAAAAGATATTTGAACAATGAATGAGTGAGTGAACACAGTCTATATCAAGTCAAGTACAGTTCCCCACTTAACAGAAAAAAAGTAAAGCACAGAAATGTCAAATTCACCCAGCTAATCAGTGGTAAGTCAGGGCCTCAGAACCAGAACCCCTGACTCCAATTTCCACACAGCCTAAAACCAACAGAGATGTGAAAATCTCATTCCCTTGGTCCTATAGTTTGGCAGGACTCACAGGACAATCTCGGGGATGATGGCTTTACTTTCATCGGCTTGAATCTAAAATCATCAGGATACTTTCTCAAACTGTGGGTAACTTTCTTTGGACCTTTCTCTTAAAGGTGCTCCCCAGTGAGCCCAGAGCCACCCTCAGGATGATTCATCGTTGTCTTCAGCATCCTGTGCGACCCTTTCCCCACCCACAGAGATGGGTACTTAGCACCCTGTGACAGCTGAAGGCACCCAACCAGAGCCAACACCCGGACTGGTAACAGTCTTAGATAAATCCCTAATCTTAGGAGTCCCAGAGGGATAAAGTGACTCAAATAAGGTCATAAGCAAGACGGCCATGGTGAATGCCCTGGATGTATAGTTAAAGGGAGGGAGGGAGGGAGGAAGGGAGGGAGGGAGGGAGGAAGGGAGGAAGGAAGGAAGGAAAGGAGGGAGGGAGGGAGGGAGGGAGGGAAGGAGGGAGGGAGAGGAAAGGAAAGAAAGAAGGAAGCCAGAGACAAGGAAAAAATACCCTGTGTTGTTTTGAGCATTCCAGATTAGTAGGTAAGAGAAGAAACATTTAGAGACGTAGGGATCTTCCCAGAACCTCTCCCACTACTTGTACAAGTGATCATTCCCCTACTTCCCGACATCCAGCTGTGACTCTTATCAATTGGTCTCATTCCATCTCTTTTAAAAGCGCTGAGGACTATGCTGGTTTATCATTACAGAACCCAAGTCTCTGACATCACAAGGATATTGTACAAGAACTAACTTAGACAGAAATCAATTCTGTGACCTGCCTCCAAACTCCTAAAATTTGACACATGTACACACGCACACATCCCTCAGGCACTACCACCAGCAATTCTCATCGTCCAGCTGGGCAGTCACCTGCAAATGGGGGTCCTGAGAGCTCAGGACCTGAGGCATCCGCCTGCCTGCAGCAGACCCCTGGGCTGCTATGGGGCAGCCCACCAGACACAGAGAAGAGGGGCAGCCTCTGTAGATGCTGGCAGCGGACCCAGGCCCTGGCCTGTGCTTTACAAATGGCATTTAATCTACCCAACAAGCCCACAAAACCCCCTTTTAACAGATGAGGAGATTAAGTCTCAGAAAGGCAAAGCACTTTATTGAGAACACAGTTCTAGAACAGTCCATCTGACACTAGTGCTCTTCATTACACCAAACTCCCAACTTATCATTCTAATTTATCTCAAGCTGAAAATACATAGCTTTCTAGTCTCCAAAATAGAACTGAATGTATCTACTTTAGACTATAAAATGAAAACTTTTAAAAATAAAGTAACTATAGCTCTGGCTGGTGTGGCTCAGTGGATTGAGAGCTGGCCTGCAAACCAAAGGGTTGACAGTTCAATTCCCAGTCAGGGCACATGCCTGGGTTTGTGGGCCGGGTCCCCAGTAGGGGGCGCCTGACAAGCAACCACACATTGATGTTTCTCTCCCTCTTTCTCTCTCCCTTCCCTTCTGTCTAAAAATAAATAAATAAAATATTTTTTAAATAAATTAATTAATTAACTACAAAAAATATTAAAATTGCAAAATTAGGGAGAAAAGTCAAGGGCAAATTCTAGGATTTTTACTTCAATGTAAAGTAGACCCACGTAGACAAAAGACTGAGGACTTCAGCAGACTCGGAAAGAGCCAGGATGTTATTCATTACGACACCGAGCAGTATCCCTGGCTGGCAGCAGCGCAGGACCAGACCCGCCAGGGGTTGTAACTGTAGCCTCCTCACAATGGGCTGTGACTCCAAGGCAGAAGAAATACATACAAGGGGGACTTCCCAAACATGGCATTTATTTTTTTTAATTGTGTATTTATTCTTACACGTTCAAATTTCAGTCACGTTCAAAGTACTCTCCATTTGATGCACTACACCTATTGAGGTATTTTTACCATTGTGCTAAACAGTTTTTGAACTTGTCCATTTCAATGCCTTTTAGTGCTTCTGGTGTTTTTGTTTGTTTGTTTATTTGTTTCACCTCTTCTGCATCCATAAAAGATTTCCCTTTGAGGACTTTTTTCATCCAGGGAAATAAAGAAACAAACAAGAAGTCTCTGGGGCAAGATTGGCTGAATAAGGGAGGGTGGAGCATGGAGGTCACGCCGGTTTTGATCAAAAACTAGGAACACTACTCAGCTCTGTGTGGGCTGGTAAATCACCCATCATTGAAATTGGCAAACACGTTGAAAGAGTCTTCAAAAAAATTCACTAAAGTCTTACGCAGCCTCTCACAACAACGTCAGCTGGTACATTGATACAGATGGGTTCCTAGAACACTCACCTAGCAGGGGAAACCAGCACTACAAAGGGTCTGCCCTCCAGAAGATAATTTTGGTTTTTTGGGGGGTATCCCCTTATAATTTACAAAGATTGACCTTTCTTATTACAAAGTAAAGAGGATTCAAGGTTTTTCTCTGTCTGGAAAGTATTCTTACTCTCAGTATGCTGTCTGAGTGAAGAAAAAGGCACAGGGTAAGGGCAAATGTGCCAGAGTTGAATACATCTCATGAGACATGCACGGGGTGGACACATCTTATCAAAGGTTTCATTTATTAAAAATAAAAGGTTACCAGCCATTTGTCCAGTATGGAGATTCCTCAAATAAAAAATAAAAATAGAACTACTATATGGGCCAGCAATCCGACTTCTAGGTATTCCGCAGAAGAAACTGAAAACATTAAATTGAAAAGATACTAAACTCCTATGTTCACTGCAGAATTACTTACAATAGCCAAGGTGTGGAAGCAACCTAGGTGTCCACTGATAGATGAATGAATAAAGACAATGTGATACATCTACACAATGGAATACTACTCAGTCATAAAAAAGGATGAAATCTCTCCACTTGCAACAACATGGATGGACCTAGAGGGTATTATGCTAAGCGACATAAGTCAAACAGAAAAAGACAAATGCCACATGACTTCACTTATATCTGGAATCTAAAAAACAATATAAATAAATAAGCAAAAAAATTTTAAAACCCTTATAGATACAGAAAAAAAACTGAAGGTTGTCAGATGGGAGTGGGGTGGGGGATGGGGCAAAAAAGGTGAAAGGGATTAAGAAGCACAAACTGCCAGTTACAAAATAAGTCACAGAGATGTTCAGCACAGCATAGAAAATATAGTCAATAATGTTGTAATAGTTATGTGTGGTGCCAGGTGGGTACCAGACTTACTGTGGTGATCACTGCACAAGGTGTATGATGTCTAATCCATCGTGTTCCTTTTAAAGTTGGCTCATTCCACAGCCCTTTGATCACCACAGTTACAGCCTAGTGTATGACACTGATGAGTGTATGACGCAGCATTTAACGAATCCAAATGCAGCAACTACACAGTATCATCCTAAAGTGCAGGGTAGGAGTCTTCTTCAGTTAACAGGTGGGTGTGGGGAGTAAGCTCGCTGACTGGGTTTCATGTGGGAGAAGAGTGGTAACTAGGATTGAAAAAGGAATTCGGGGTTCCTTTGGGGAGAGCCCTAAAGAAGATATTCTTTCTCTCTTCATGCTAGATCGTCATTTTTGTACACATGTTCGGGTCTATAGACCTTCACTGTAGACATTAAAGAAATGTGTTTATTTATAAATAACTAGGGGCCACACGGCATGGGGGTTCCTTAGACAGTAATCTTCAGATCACATTTGTTCCAGGATGAAGGTCAGCTCTCTGCCCAGCTGACAGGAACCAAAGTCTACGCCCCGACTGCCTCCTGCAGGGCAACTCCCCTATCTCGCTTCCCCTCCCTCCCTTCCTGCCTCACTCTGTTATCAGTGAAATGACCTGTTCTGGTTTTAGCCGAAAGAGAAATCTCTGAACTCTTGGAAAATAAATGAAAATGACCCATAGTTATGTATGGTTGCAACTATAACCAAAGGCTTTGTAGGTATAAATGTTGCAATATTTTATTAGTCAGCTTCTTCTGATCTACCACATGAAACATCTTTTTTTTGTTTTATTTCAAACACTTCTTCCTACCTCCATTGACTACATCATCACTCCAACTATTGTTCCCAATGGCCAAGACAGGGTTGTTGGTTTGGTTTTTTTTTGTTTTTTGTTTTGTTTTTTTTTTCAGCATCCCAATAGAAGGGAGAGGTTTAATTGGTATCATGCTGCCTTTTGTTGCAGGAGAGGCAGCATTTACAGTCGACTGCTTTAATATTAGTTTCAACTCATTTTTCTGGCCCAGAACACCTCAGTAAATAATTAGCTCAACTCCCTCCGTGGCTTCGTAGACATGGCACTTTTTAAAGTACACAAAAAAGGCAATGTAAGTCTCTACAGTTCACGGAAATTGAATTCCCAAATTTTATTCCTTAGACCCATTTGGATTCCAGTAGCCTGAGATGTTCTTTCAAAAAACAAAAGTTTTTCCTCACTGTTGTAAATTCCATTCAATAAAAATGTGTGCCCAAAGAATAGAGAAAATTTGCTCTGGAAGGAAGGAAGGAAGGAAGGAAGGAAGGAAGGAAGGAAGGAAGGAAGGAAGGAAGGAAGGAAGGAAGGAAGGAAGGAAGGGGGGGAGGAAGGAAGGAAAGGGGGGAGGGGAGGAGGAAGGAAGTAACTGAGGCTCCCCATAAACCCAGAGGCAAGGCTGTCCGTGTGAGTGAAAACATACCACCCTCCCGGAGTAGCTTCTGAAAATATACTCCTCTCTTGCAAATGAGAACTGTGCAGACTTTCTTTCGAAAAATACCCCCTCCATGAAATAGCACATGCGCCTGGGGTTGGTTAACACAAAAAGGCCATTTCTGGATTAGTTAGCCCGCACTCTGAAGACTCTGTAGACTGAAAAGACTGGAGGCCTGAGGGGGGAGACTCCGCCCCCAAGGAAATGTAGAATCCAAGCCAGGGATTCTTGGCCTGGTTTTTACAGCATATAGAAACCTCAGAGTGGGGAAGGAAAAGAAAACAAACAGCTGAAAAATCAGCTTTTTCTTTCCCCCTACTTAGACTTTTTTGAGCTAAAAAAGAAAAAAAACCCTCTAATGTTTTCCGAGGTTTTTAGATCTCTAAATGTGCTGATTAATAATTTTATAAGCAAGTCAACTTATTTGTCCCACAGAAATATATTCCTAAACTCACAATGACATCCTGAAGCTGCAAAGATACAATGTGTTTTACATTGTGCACGTTCAGATTTTCCTGCCTCTAACATCTAACTTTATACACCTAAAATATCTCTCATTGTTTCTACTAGTGCACTGTTCGTTCAAGAAAGACGCACTGAGTTTCTGCTATGTGCCAGGCGCTCTGCTAGAATCCGAAGATAAAACAGCAATCAAATAAAGACAGCCTCTGCCCTCATAAACCTTCCCATCAAACAGACGAGATGGGCCTTAAGCAATAATTACACAAAGAATTTATTTTTTTCTCCCATTGATCTCAAACCCCGAATCCATTTGAACCGACCTTGCAATCAACAGGTCACTGCCGTGGGATACTTTTATGATGGACGTGGTGCCTTGCACAGGCACAGGGTGGGTGGGGTCAGCGTGCTCTGGCCGGAGCTGTCGATGCCACACCCACCTCCTTCTCCCTTTCATGTAGGGAGACTGCCCAACCTCCTACCGCGAACCTGCGTCTCTTGGCTTAAGGCTTCCACTGCCGGCTGGAGCTCGCTCTCCCAGGCAATTTACATCCACCATGACCACCAGCAGCAACCCTCAATCAACGAGGGACAACCCGTGTCCACTCTCACCTGAAAATCTCAGGGTGCAAACCACTGGCCCAGACCATCAGGTGCCCATCTGAGACCAGGTTAGCAGGGTCATGGGAACATATGACTGCTTCTGAAGGAACCATATAAACAAAGGGGTGAGGGGTGGACACGGGGGCTTGAGGGTGTACAAAGTAATTAAGGACTCACAAGGTTAGTTGACTACTATTTAGGTAATTGCTGGATGATTCATATTTTAAAATATTTCAGTAAACTGGGTGTCAACAAATATGAATCTCTCAAATAAGGGTGAACATGAGGGAGTCAGTGGGACAAGCTTGAGACAGTAGCATGGTGTTTTCCGAATCAGACAGACTTAAAGTCTTAACTTCTCCACTTACCAACTACGTGACCACGGACAAGCCTTCTAACCGCTCAGAGGTCAGCATCCTCTCTCACAAAGCGATGATAGCACCCACCCACAGGGCTGCTGTGGGGCTATAGGAGAAAAGTCATGTAAAATGCTTGGCGCAATATCTCGCCCACAATAGATACGCAACCCTGCTACTTCCCTCCCGCCTTCCTTCCTTGGGTAAGCAGAGTGGGGCGAAATCGTGGTAATGGCTTGGCTCACAGCAACTTTATCCATATTCATCATAACTGAAAGGAACCCAAATGCCCATCATCTAGTGAAAAAAATAAGTAATTGTGGTACATCCGCACAGCGCAGTACAACTCAGCAACCGAAGGGAATGGATTGCGACACACCGCAACGTAAGTGGAGATCAGATGCGTTGTGCCGGCTGGAGGAAGCTGGACTTGAAAGGCCATGAACTGTATTTCCTTCATATAAAGTTCTTGTTAAAGGCCAGGCTATGGGGACAGAACCAGCTCGGCCGTTGTCAGGGGCCAAGAGGTGAAGAAAGGAATTGACTCTAAATGGGAGGAAAGGAACTTTTGTTTTAAGATTTTGTGTACTTATTTGAGAGAGAGGGACTGGGAGGGAGAAAACGAAGGAGAGAAGCATCGAAGGGTTGCCTCCCACACGTGCCCCAACCGCGAGCCAGGCGCCCGGCCCAGACCTGTTTCCTGACCAGGAATCCAGCCCGTGACCTTTGGCTTTGAGGGTCGTCACCCATCCCACTGAGCCACGCCAGTCAGGCGTGACGCAGTTGCCCAATACTTTATTGAGGATTTTAGTGTCTGTGTTCAGCAGCGATACTGACCTGTAGTTTTCTTTCTTTGTTTTTTCTTTGTCTGGTTTTGAGATTAGGATGGTGCTGGCCTCATAAAAAGAGTTTGGGAGTCTTCCCTCTTTTTGAATTTTTTGAATTTTTCACACCAGTCAGGACCGGAAAGGAACTTCTGAGAATGAAGGACATGTTCTATACCTTCTTGGTCATGGTGGCAGTCACACCAGTGTATATTCCTTTGTCAAAACTCATCAAGTCACCCACTTGAGACTGGTGAAGTTTGTGTGATGTAAATTACACCTCAACAAAACTGACAAAAATAAAGAAAAGCGGAAAACCCTGCTCACTCTTTCCCGCCCTTTCCGAAGCCCTCCTGTTTCTGTTTGTGCCTCGTGTGAAGTATGAGCTGTCCTCTTTCAGGCTGTGGGGTTTTCTTCCAATTGTCATTCCAGTCATCAACCTTTCCGACTAAAAGTCAAATTCTCTGCTGGGAGGGAGTTATTGAAAACTGGCCTAAGGCAATTTGGTTCTATACAACATTTTGTTCTTTGATGAAAACAGTAGCCACTGAAGAAGCTGGAGATGGGAGGGGATTAGCTGCCTCCCACATCCTCCCCACCCTGTTACATTAATGGGAAACCTCAGACCAAATTCTGCCACGTCTGCAAACATTTACCAAAAAACAACTTATTAATAAGCAAACACAAAGCCATTCATCAAGCCTGTTCCATAAGTCCCATGATGTCTGCGCTGTCTACTTTGTGATGTTTTAACCACCACCTCATATGAGACAGACATGACCACGTTCCAGAAACAAGATTCTGTTACCTCCACGGTGGCATTAGGTAACCAGACGTCCTCCTGAACCAGTGGCTGAGTCTGGGATCGGTCAGACATCAAGAGTCTGTTGCCTGCCGCCCTAAGGGTGCAGGCTGAGTGTTAGATTCTTCTACCCTCCTTCTGCAAGTGGCTCTGAAATGTGATCCCATCCATGCATAGTATATACATGCAATTTCATCAACATGAGGGTTCACTTTCATTATGTATACTACCGGCTTCTGCTTTTAGCAATAACCCCTACGCTAATTAGTGAAGCATACGGTATTGATCAAGATATGAGTATCATTAATGCTTGTAGTGGCTGCCTGAATTTCCTGATTAGAATGAAGTGGCCACACCCTGGACTCTGTTCTTGGCAAGAGCTGCTGCTCTTGGAGCTGGAGCTTAAACCAAACAGCACAAACTTAAGATTCTCTGTCTGTGTTGAATGTTTGGAAGTAAAATAGAGATCTTTATAAGAATGTATCTTCTCTTCCTTTATCTCTTCATAAAATGTTTTACTTCTAATAGATGTTTAGTAACTGTTAATGACTATAGGCCAAGAAAATTAAGAATAGAGGGGTTTTAAACAGAAAGGAAGGGAAAGGGAGGGAGGGAGAAAGGAAAGAAGGAAGGAAGGAAAGAAGGAAGGAAGGAAGGAAAGAAGGAAGAAAAGGGGAGAGGAGGGGAGGGGAGGGGAGGGAGGGGAGGGGAGGGGAGGGGGGAGGGGAGGAAGGAGGAGGGGAGGGGAGGGGAGGGGAGAAGAATGGATGATAGCTTCTGGCCTCCAGACCCTGCTGTCTCTGAAGGTGTAGATACTCAGCCCCGGCTATGCCTCAACTTCCAACACAGCTTTTTGGGAGGCTTTGGGGGCTGGTGGTTTTTAAAAACAGATCCAAAAATAAGGAGGTGATGTGGTCTGTGAAAAGGCTAAGTCACTCTGTAAATAAAACTGGGGAATTTCTGTAGTGAAAAATAATTGCCAGAGGCCAATTAACAGCCTAAAATTAGTCATATTAGCCCACAGAGACAAGGCTCCTCTAAGTCACCGAGTTAGCCATTTCAAGGACGCTTACTCCCCCACCCTTCCCAGTCACTCTCTAAGTCCTTTCTTCTACAAGCCCAGCCCTAGTGGTCACAGAATTGGAGTCGCTCAGGGCCAAGATCAAAGGCAAGAAGAAGAAGTGATGGCCTGGCTCCACAGAGGGCGAATCCAGACCTCAGTGAGAAGGTGAGAGTTGAGCATTTGGAGGAGTAGAGAGCATTAGACTTGAAAAATCTATCAAAAAAGAGAGAGAAAAAAAGAAAAATCCATGGGAAGTTTCCTGGGGGCAGGGAATAGCCCCGGCAGAGGTCCTGCCGGGCATTTTGGAGGAGCGGCGGGTGAGAGGGAGTGAGGTGGATTACTGCGGGGGATGAGGGCAGAGAGGCAGACAGGGCCAGGTGAAGGGCGGCCGTAAGCCATGGGAAGGACTTCACTTGTTTTTTTTTTAATTTTATTTATTTATTTTTAGAGAGAGGGAAGAGAGGGAGAAAGAGACAGAGAGAAACATCAATGTGTAGTTGCTTTAGCACACTCCCAACCGAGGACCTGGCCCTCACCCCAGGCATGTGCCCTACACTGGGAATCGAACCAACGACCCTTTGGTTTGCAGGCCGGCACTCAATCCACTGAGCTACACCAGCCAGGGCAACACCTCACTTTTTACTCTATGTGAAACATGGACATACAACGGGGGTTCAAGCAAAGGAGTGACATCTGGCTTTCGTTTTTCAAGATCACTCCAATTCTTGTGTTAGAAGCAGATGTCAGTGAACAACAGTGAGAAGCAGGGAGACGAGTCGGGGAGTTGTTCTGTATCCAGGGGGGAAATACGCACCTTACCTTACGCTCTCCGAGCAGCTTCCTCCTGGCGAAGAAAGAAACAACGTCTGCTGGCAGCTTCCAGGCTCACATCCTCACAGTTTATAACCAGAGGACAAAGGCTGCTTCCCTGTCATTCTTCTTCATTCCCTTAACCATCAGTAAGTAAAGACAAGCGAAAGGTACGCTGCTGCTCTACACACCACGCACCATCCTCCCACAGGCCTAACGCACAGTTGACACTCACTGAATGAACCTGGAAATTAAATAAGGAGCACGTACACACGCAGACCTGCTACTTGACTGGTTATGTGGGATGGGTTGTAACGCATCGTTTACGTCCTCTTGCCTTTTTAACTTTCTGACCAGTGGTCATATGTGCAAAGTGACCAGATGAATTTCAGCAGGATGGCGAATGGCTGCAAGAAGCATGTGTTCATACCCAGAGAATCCAGTCTCTTGCCTCATTATCATCATCTTCTTGTTGAATTATTTTTCCCTAGACAATGAAAAGAAATATATATATGTTGAATCTTAGGCAAAATATTTTGATTCACAGGCAATAATATGACACCAATGAAAGCAGGAAGCCACTTTCAAACACGTCATCAACATTTTTATTCAACAGAGAAAGTGCGAATCCAGCAAAGCATGGAAGAGAACAGGAAGGACGTGGCGAAGTGTGGAGCATTTAAATCAGACCCTGAAACCGGCAGCCCAGGAATCCGACCTATCGACACGGATTGTTTTGCCTGCACACAGTGACCCACTCATTGATTTTCATTTTTTAAATTAGCGAATGATACGTAAAACTCAGGAATCTTCGTATGAACGCAGATCTCCAGTTTCTCACTGAAATACTGTATCAGCTGCGTAGCCATGTGGAGCACAGTTCCTCCCGGGGCCCGGTCAGCTGCATTTCCTTTAACAGGAACGGCCGTCGCTCCCAACACACGAAGTTTATAATACTCCCTAGTCCCCATTAAAAAATTGACATTGCAATATCTAATTTTCTGAGACACCATACAAATAAATCCAGAGTAGTGTTCTAGAATTAACTTGGTAAAAGGAATCTCAAAACCATGGAAATGCAAAAAATGAGTAAGAAAAAAGAAGTTTTAAGTGGGTGCATTTATATTATAGAACAAGAATGAAACAGACGTATGGGTTGATTTTGGCATATCTGTCATAAATGAGACCTTTAGCCATGCCAAGTCACAGAGATAGATTTAGAATCATTCATACCATTAGGATTATTAGTTCCGACATATGAAAAGCAGGGTTAATAAACGTCTGACTAAAGGGAAATCAGTTCTTTGGTCTTTGTCTGCTACTCTAAGTGAAAGATGCAAAATTCCTAGTGTGGACACATCATAACCAGGAACTGGAGTTGGCCGAGTGGCGAACCAAACATTGGAAAGGATCACACTAATTTGTGAAGCCCAGAACTAAAATGAAACCAAACGTTTTTAAATTGTGGACTTTCCCAAAGCGATTTCTATGCAAGCCAATGAAATCCTATTGAACTGCTATGAACTATAACTGAAGCAATGTTTTCTAAAGCAATTGAACCAGGACATTAGAATATTATCAGAACCAAACCAGTATGTTTTCTGTTTGCCTCTCTGCTGATAAGTATCTTTAAAGGCCTTCGTGTTTTTGTTCTGGTTATTGGGCATATCAAAACTACAGGAAACACTTCCATCAAGTAGCCCTTTTTAATTCTGACAGACAGCGTTAGATGTCTACCAAACACCCATTTCATCCTACTTCTTTAATAAAACCCAGATTTATCCAAGGAAACAATACATCCAGCTTCCCTTTCCTAGTCTGTCTTGGAACTAAGTGTAGCCACATATCTGGTTTCAAACTGGGAGATCTAAGCAAACTTGGGTGGAACTTCCAGGACATCTTTCTGCCGTGGGCCCATCCTACAGTCTTCCATCCTGAATTCAAGTCTATGAGTAGCGCTCCAGTACCGTAAGCGGTCATGCAGTGTGGATGGCAAACCAGAAATCAGGACAGGGAGATACTGC
Source organism: Artibeus jamaicensis (assembly GCF_021234435.1). NCBI lineage: Eukaryota > Metazoa > Chordata > Mammalia > Chiroptera > Phyllostomidae > Artibeus > Artibeus jamaicensis. Next base: position 7,836,487 of record NW_026521738.1, read on the forward strand.
TGGCATCCTGAAGGTCCATCCAGCTCCAGACGTCCTTCACGCGGGAGCTAAACGTTTACTATGTTTGAGCCATTGTTTTGAGAGACTTTCTATTGTATGTAGTTAAACCTATGCTAACTTATAAAGAAAGCATGCTAACATTATAGAAAACAGTTAAGTACATCTTTTTATTCAACAAGTATTAATTTACCAAAACAGTTCATATTCTGGACCATAAAATAAGTCTCAGTAAATTTAAAAGGACTCAAGTCATACAAAGTATGTTCTGAGACCAAAAGGAAATTAAATTACAAGCCAATAAGAAAAATATATCTTAAAAATTCCAAATGTTTGTTTGCTCTGGCTGGGTAGCTCAGTCGGTTAGACTGTCGTCCCAATAAACCAATGTTATGAGTTCGATCCCTAGTCAGGGCACGTACAGGAAGAACCAACAACTGCATAAGTAATGGAAACAACAAATCAGTGTCTGTCTGTCTCTCCCACACTTTAAAATTAATACATTTTTAAAATAATAATAAAATATAATACCATTCAAAGATATGAAATACTTAGGGATAAATCTCACAAAAGATGTCCAAGTTCTGTAAAATAAAATAGTATATAAGAAATATTTGCTTGACCCAAGGCCTCAAAGATTTTCCACTGTTTTCATCTAGAAGATTTATAAGTTTAGGTTTAGTTTTCAGTCTGTGATCCATTTTGAGTTAAATTTCTCTATATGGTATGAGGTATGAGTCAACCATGCTATTATAAAATAGCATGGAAAGAAGTGAAGGAATACTTAAATAAATAGATATACTGTACTCTTGTGTCGGGATACTCAGTATTGCTAAGATATAAATTTTCCCCAATATGATCACTAAATACAATTTCAGTCAAAATACCCTTAGGCCTTTTACATTATATATAATGTATTTTTATATCACATTGTTAATTTTACATTAACAATATAAATGTAGGGTTTTTTTTTGGACAGGCTGATTCTATAATTCATTTGGCGATGCGAAAGATCTAGAATAGCCAATTCTACTTTGAAATGTGGAGGCCTCACACCACCTAACTTCAAGACTTAGTATAAAACTACAATAATAAAGATAGTGTAGTACTGAATTCAAGATAGACAAGTAGAACAATGAAATAGAATAGAAAATACAAAAGTAAGTGCTTGCAAAAAATGCAAAACAATTTGATGAGAGCAAGCACAGTCTTTTTGACAAATGGTGTATATCCATATACAAAATACAGACCTTTGACCCATACCTCACACCGTATAGAGAAATTTAACTCAAAATGGATCACAGACTGAAAACTAAACCTAAACATATAAATCTTCTAGATGAAAACAGTGGAAAATCTTTGAGGCCTTGGGTCAAGCAAAGATTTCTTATATACTACACCAAAAGCACAATTCATAAAAAAAATTCACAAGTTGGACTTCATCAAAATTAAGAAGCTTTGCCCTTTGAATGACATTGCTAAGAGAATGAAAAGACAAGCCACAAACTTGTTGGGAGTAAATATAGACAAGTCACATATTTGATAAAGGATCCACATTCAAAATTTGTAAAGAAATCTTAAAACTCAATAAGAAAACAAAAGAATCAAAAATTGTAAGTGGGTAAGAGACATGAGCATACGATTGACCAGAGAAGGTACACAGAGAACTATGGGCACACGAAGATGCTCAACACCGTTAGCCGTGAAGACACGCAATGTACAATACAGCCACCGTGAGATGCCAACCAACACTTACTAGAAGGTCCAAAATTTAAATTACTAACCAAAGCATGTGTTGGCAAGGACACTGAGTAGATGGAATTTTTCCCAGCCACCGTTGGTCGGAATGTAACATGGTGCAGCCACTTAGATAAATGGCGTGGTAGTTCCATTAAGTTAAAACAAACCCCCCCACATGGCCCAGCCATTCCACTCCTAGGTGTCACCCCCAAACATGAAGAGCTTTATCCATACAACGACTGCACACAAATGTTCATAACAGCTTTATCTGTAATAACCAAAAACTGGAAACAACCCAAATGCCCATTAACAAATGAATGAATTTAAAAAATGTGGTGTATCACTACAATGCATACTACTTAGCAATAAAAAGGTAGGCACTATTCATACACTCAGCAACACTGGTGAATCTCAAAATAACTATACGAAGTGGAAAAAACCCAGGGCTTCTCCCCCTAAAAAAAGAGTATGTAGTGTATGATTCTATTTGTATACAATTTTAGAAAATGCAACCTCATCTATGCTGACAGACAGCAAGTCACCAGTTGCCTGGGGGTGAGAGGAAATGGAAACAACTGGAGGGGAGATTAGGTTAGAAGAAGAGTTTTAGTAAGCCAGGTGTAAGGTTCCCAACAAAGAGGAAACTCCAGGGGGCCGTTAACACGCCCACTCTCTTGCCTGTGCTGGTGCTGATGTTGCAGATATGTACATCCGTCAAAACTTACCAATTGGACATTGTAAACAGGCTGCTTATTTTATGTCAATTGTACCTAACGAAAGCTGTTTCAAAAATAACGGTTAGATCCATAGGTTCCTTTCCCAACTCTGTACAACTGGGCAACTGTCCTCTCATATTCCTGCCATGAGATGGGCTTATTCTCTGGAGGGAGCCACAGAGGGTCTGTGGCTGGAGGAGAGCAGGCACAGTTGACGCCAGGAGAATTATAACAAAAAAGGAAAGTCCACATACTCAATGCTCAGACTCAAAGCCTTCCAGCCCCACTGGGCTCCCGGACCCCTAACCCTCCAGGCATAACACTGGAAAACTCCGCTGCAGTTTTATCCGACTGAGGAGGAAGACTTAAACACTCGGACGCTGGGGGGTCCCTAAAGGAAGAGCGTAGCCAGATGGAACCCCGCAGGGACGCTGCAGTCAGCAAGCCCTGCCGGCGAGGTCAGAGCTTCTAAAGGGCTTTTTAATGTCCTACTCTTAAACATGAGCAGACAACGAAAATTAGCATTTATTCTGAGAACATAAAGGGATAGAAAAAGTGTTTGAGCAGGGGGCTGGGGGCCATTATTGGAAAAATAGAGAGATTGTCACATTCTGGAAAGAGAAGTCATTAGAAAATGCCCAAAACTTAATTGCTGAAAAGTAGCAATTTAAGCCCATTGTTAGGATATACAAAGATAAATATTAAAAGAACCAGCTGAAAAGCTGAAAATGGTTGCCTCTTAAGAACAAAAAATGGGAGGAACAAGGGAACTGCTAGATCAACAAGTCTAGGAGAATTATGTAACGCTTTAAATTTTAAGTTTTAATGGTCACCTAGTTGTGGCCATTAAAAATGTCTCGAAGCCTGGCCAGGCGGCGCGGTTGGTTGGAGCATCACCTGGTGCCCCAGAACATTACGGGTTCGATCCTTGGTCAGAGAGAGCACGGGTTCCCAGAGGTGGGGGCACGGGGTGCAATCAGCTGATGTTTCTAACATCAATGTTTCTCTCTCGTAAGAATTTAAAAAAGAAAAAGTCGCCACATATGATCAAGCCCTGAGAGGGACTGGGTGGGGGTGGGAGCGGGGCATGAATTTCCCCAGCTGTAAACCACTGCTCTACAGCTAAGTATCAATTTACAGGAAATGGGATGCAGAAATGTTAAAAGATACCAGCAGGACACAATCAGCTAAATCCAGAATATGGGAAATTCTAAAGGACAGATGACCCAGATTTTCCCACAAACATATGGCATGGGAGATGAATGGGAGGAGGGACTCTTATCATTTAAAAGCCCTTTTAAAAAAAGAAAATCAACAAATGCAACGTGTGGATCTTGCTTGAAATGCTGATGTAAACAAGCTACAAAAAGACTTTTTCCACACAATTGGAGAAAATTGAGTATGGGCTATGTATTATGATACTAAGAAACATTGTTAATTATGTGAGTGGGATAATGGTACTGTGGTTACATTCTTTTTAAAAGCTTTCTGTTAGAGAAACATATTACCGTAGTAACAGATAAAATGGTGTGAAGTCTGTATGGCTGCAAAGGGGCCAGGTGGGGGAAGAGATAAAACAAGACTGTCAGAACGCGGATGGGTGTGGCAATGGAGTGATGGGTACATTGGTATTCCTTATATTACTCGCTCTACTTTTGTGTGTGTTTAAGTTTTCCCATAACAAAAACGCAAATGAAAGAAAATCCAAGAAATTGATATAGGCTGGCTTAATGGGAGAGGGTTGGGAGTCCAGTTTGCAGAGTTATATTCCCGGTTCCTTCACTAATGGCTCCGGTCATGTCGTTAAGCAGGAGGGTTACTTCTCTGACCTAAAGAATGAGGGTCTTGAGGTCCATGATCCCTTGCAGGTGAGGTTTTCGATGATTCCACAACATGACTCGAGGACCAGCAGTTTCAAAAGCCTGAATTGGGGGTGGAGATGCTGAATCAGTGGCAGAGTTCTGGCCCGAGGTTCCCGGATTCCCACCTCGGCCCCTCAGCTAGTTTAGAAGGAGCAACTGCGTTGGAACATTTCAAATTAGAAAGCGCCTGCTGAAAAAGGCTGGTGTCAAATCCGTTTTTAAGGGGCTGTGGCTACAATTTGAGTGACTTGTCAGGGAAGTGTGAATTACAACTCAGTATTACAAAGGGGCTTATTTTCAGTCTTCTCAAAAAGCAGTGAGAAAGAGGGAAGCATGCATAATAAAGCAGCCCGGTATCTGAGGCAAAAGTTTGCTTTTCCTCCTCCCTCCCCCCGAGTCTAACTACAGGTATCCCTTCCCGAAATCCTGAATGCAGCCCTCTGTACAGTTGGAGAGGAAGTGTGAACCGAAAGAGGGCAGGCGGAAGGAGGACCCTACCACTCACAGTGGGGGTGCAGGGCTCACAGTGGCGAAGGAAGGACAGAAGTCCTGCTCTCCCATCCCCCGCCCAGACGTGCTGTACAGAATGATTAACAGGGGACTGACTGCCAGATGCCACACAGGAAACCCTGTTAGAGAGAGCTCCCTAAAACACCCTCAGAAACAGCCTCCTGAAGATCCACACCGTGGCTTTGCAGGATGCAGCAAACCTGCTTTGCCACCACGTGTAAAGCTTCACCCACGGTGAAGGGAAGGTGGGAACTGACACCTGTTCCCTCCACTGAACCCCCATCCTGGGCCTCAGCTAAAATCTCAGCTGTTCCCCCTCAGCCTATGACAGGGGCCTCCCAACAGTCTTTCGCCTCTAGGGTGACCTTATGCAAATATAAACCTGCCCAAACCATTCACTCTCCCCTTGAGGATATTATCACAAGCCCCCGTCACGGTGGAGATCGAATCCACTGTAGAGGTCCTCCAACAGAGGCAGTGAACACTAGCGATTTAAAAGCGTCCTCAGGCCCTGGCTGGTGTAGCTCAGTGGATTGAGCACGGGCCTGCAAACCAGACAATCGCGGTTCCATTCCCAGTCAGGGCACATGCCTGGGTTGCAGGCCAGTTCCCTGAAGGCCACTTCCCAGCAGGGGATGCATGAAAGGCAACCGTACATTGATGTTTCTCTCCCTCTCTCCTTCCCTTCCCCTCTAAAGATAAATAAATAAAATCTTTAAAAAAAAAAACTAAAAATAAAGCGTCCTCCAGCCCTGGCTGGTATAGCTCAGTGGATTGAGCACAGGACTGTGAGCCAAACGATTGCGGTTTGATGCAGGTCACTTCCCAGAAAGGGGACTCACCAGAGGCAACCGTACATTGATATTCTCTCTCTCTCTCCTTCCCTTCCCCTCTAAAGATAGATACAATCTTTTTAAAAAGTAAAATAAAAGCATACTCACAGGAGCTGCAAGACTTGCCTGGATAAACCTATAAAGAGCCTCTTTATGTTCAATAATATATATAACACCAGGCTCAGGGGCAGAACAAATCTTACTCTTGGCTTTAGGCCTGGACCCTCATGCCTCTCCCACTCTGCACACACCTCCCCATTCTCCCCAAACTTCCTTCGTTACCAAATGATGAAGAGTGCTGTGGGAAGGGCAACCCCAGTTAGTGGGTAGTGGGTCCCCTAGCCTGAGGAGGTGCGGGGGTGGGAGGGATGCAGCAGCCCCAGGAGGTATAGAGGGCAAATTCATAAGTCGCATCCACCTGAGTCATCAATCAAGCAGCTCAGCAGCCAACCCTGAGACAGCAGCCAATAAGGACCAGAGGGTAGAGAGCGCCTAGGTGAACAGTGGTTTAAGCAATAAGGGCACTTCATTATCTCAGACAACAAGAGGTTTGAAGAAGAATGGCTTCTCCTTTCAAATAGCAAGATTTCAAGGTGCTGGAGTGGTGTCTCTACAGTTTCCCGGCCTTTCCCTCATCGTCATAAAATGGTTGCCATAGCTCCAAGCATCACATTTTGAAACATCACCCCAAGACAGAAAGGAAAGGAAGAGGCAGAACTCCTTTTCCACTATCCTCTTTGTTATTAGAGGGCAAATAAAAAACTTTCTAGACATCACCAACAGACTAGGTCGCATGGCTGCCCCTGGACAAATCACAGGCAGAGGGACGGTGTCAGTGTACTCAGCTTACATCAGTTATGACCCGACATATCAGTTACATCGGTTACATCGGTTATGATCTGACACTTTTCCTAAGCACAGCTCTCCTTCGATACCAGGACAAAATTTCAACTCTTAGTAAGAAAGAATGAGGGGAAGGTAGGGAATGGCTGCTGTTAGGGAACTAATGTGCCCACCATGCCTAAGTCCTCTTTGACTATCGCCCCAGTCTTGAGCCCCCACTATTATCATTCCAGATTGTACATGCATACATGTACTGTACATATGCACAACATACATAATAGACTTATGGTAAAGTGTGTGTGTGCAGTCTCACACATGGTAAACACACCATCCTGTACTAGGCATCTTTTTGCAATTTGCTTCCCCATTCAATGTCTCGGCGATCCACCTACGTCAGTGCTTATTGGTCGAGCCTATCTTTGCAGCTGCTGCATTGTGTTCCTTAGTGTGGACGTTGCGGTTTATTTAGATACTTCTCTACTGGTAGCCTCTTGGTTGTTTTTGGAGCAGCTTCTAAGTACTCTTGGACAAAGGCACTGGGTACGCTCCATGTGCCCCTCCAGACCCATCTTTCTCAGCTCATAGCATGAGCTGGCTGTCCTGCTCTCTGGCATCTGGTTGGGTGAAACCTATGTGAGAGGCAGGAAGTCGGAGGGTCCAAGAGAGAGGAGTTGGGGTGTTAATCCTCTGGTTCACTTCCTGCCAAGCTGCAGGGTGGCAGTAGCTGTGTTCCTCCACCCAAGGCCACAGCTCCTGTCGAGGGGCCTGGCTTACAGGCAAAGGTCCCTGGGCCATCCTGCGTCTGCGGTTGCCCCTTGCTGCCCCAGGCCCAGAGGTGGTAGCATCTCTCCCTACTGTAGGCCTACTGTGCTTCACCACCCAAAGTTGCTTCTCCTGACTTTTTAGTCGGGAAATAGCCCCTTTACTACACCCTCTTTGGACATCCCTGTCCCAGCACAGCCTGTTTCCCGCTGGGTTCTGACTGATGGAACTCGTGACACTCAATCGGAAGCACAAAAACAAGGAAGACCTGATACTTTCGATTCAAAGCTCCTTGTGCACACCCTCCCCCGATCCATCAATTTCGCCCACCATGTCCTGTGCGTGGAACCCACAGGAATCTTTGCCTGGCCACTGCTACACGAGAGCTGGAAAATACTCTCAGCTCTCACAGTGCAGGGCCAGGAGATTACAGGTGGTCCCCGAATACAGGCACATGCCCCAGGGATGTGACAAGAGCCCAGAGGCCCCCTTCACTTTTTGGAGCTGCCTCATACTTCACCTCATGCCTTCTCTTAAGCTCATCACCAAATTGTTCTCTACTTTGGACCTGAAGATGAGCATAGCAATCAGTTGACAAATCTCCTGAGCTCCCAGCATCACTCCTGAGATGAGCTGTGAAGCCACGCAGACCAAGGCTCACGTTCTGACCCTGCCACTCACCAGCTGAGAGGGCTCCTGGGAGCCGCTTCACTGCTCTGTACCTCAGTTCCCTCGTTGTAAAATTCACATGTTGGTATTGCCTACCTCCTAGGGTTGTTTTAAATATCACATAAGAGATGCCTAAGTACGTATCTAAAAGACCTCATCACCAGAGACAGCCCTCCATATACAGTAATAGATATGATTTACTTAACACTATAGAAGCTGCAGTGCAAGGTAAAAGAACCTGTCCTACCATCAAAGAGTCTGCAGTCTACTTCGGAAGATGAGAACATTCTTGTAACAATGAACAACACAGATGACGCTATATTGTTAAGTGGCAAATTATCTGGTATAAGTTCCGGAGCAACAGCCACAGGCTGGTTCTTTTACATACCTGACTTGTTATATTGCCTGACAGGTTCTGAGGATAAGCACAAAGCATCCTTGTTCCTTGTATGCCCAGTGCGCAGCACACAGTAGGCATTCAATCGCAATGTGTCTAGATAACCCAGGAATGCTTGGATAGTATGTTAGAACAAGCACTTGGTTCTTTACAAAGCACTTTGAAAGTGAAACATCATTTAATTCTCATAGCAACCCTCTGAAATAGTTACTATTATTATCATCTGCATTTTCCCAAAATAAGAAAACTGTGGCTAAAAAAAGCTTCGCCACTTTTTCATGTTACACAATCAGCTTATGGTCTGGTACCCCAGGCCTTTGCCCACAAATGTGGAGCCTCCTCCCGTAAGAGCCACAGAAGCCCATCAGCCACAGGGGTCTATCCTCTGCCAAGTGGCTTTTCCTGGCCTCCAGGATGCTGTCTCCCCTTTAGCCTTTCCCCTTGCTCTCTTGGGCTGAGACAACTGCCTTCATTTTTTTCTTTCAGCCAAAGGGAATTCGATTCACCAGCATTTTTTTTTCAGGGAGGCAGAGACTCTCCTATGTATCCAAGCCCCAACTGGACATACCAAGGTATGAATAGGCACTAAACGCTGGAGTACTTGACCCAGTCATAGCCACACACATGCCATTAAAAAGTCTGCTACCTCCAATGGGAGCTATTCGCCACACTTACCGCCCTCTCCTCTTTCCAGGGCAGAACGCGGGTTTCCGGTTAGGGGAAATCTTCCATTCTTGCCTAGGAATCTGTCTAGCAGCAGTTGTATTGCTGGTAGATCCTAGTTTATTTGTATGCTTCTGATTACATTGGAAGACAATGTTTAAAATAATTATTTTAATCACACAAAGCACTGCATGCCCTTTGAGGGCATAGTGCTGATATATGTAAAGTAAAAAATAAAAACTATCAAGAAAGTGAGAAAACAAGCCACAGTCTGGGAGAAAATACATGCAAAAGACATTTAATGAAGGACTATTTCCCAAAATATACAAAGAATCCTTATAGCTTAATAAGAAGAAAATAAACTGATGTAAAATGAGCAAAAGCCCTAAGCAGACACCTTACGGAAGACAGTGCACAGGAAGAGGGAGGCGGAGGTAGACACTCTTCACCTCTTCTCACAGTCACAGGAAGAATTACAACTAGATCCCCAAACAAACAGCACCCAGAACCACCAGAAAACTGAGCTGTAGGAAAGTTCGACAACCAAGGATTTACAGAGGCCACATTCATCCAGACAGCAGGAGGAGCAAAGGCGCAGGCGGGTGCAGAGGGGTGGAGGGGAGGCAGCAGGATGGACAGTCCCACATTCGCAGGTGGCGGGTAAAACTGGGAGGGATAAACTCGGGAGCCAGAGATCCCAGCCCCAAGCCAGACCACATACCCCAGGGTTCCCGCGCCAGGAAGGTAAATCCCCATAACTGCTGTCTATAAAAACCAGTGGGGGTTGGGGCAGTGGAAAAAACTGCCGGATTTTCATAAGACTGGGAAAAAGGGCCTACACAGGCTTAGAATGTACGCAAAACCAACCCCTCTGGGATTTACCACCAAGGCAACTGCTGCAAGGGCACCAGTCACACACAGGAAATGGGTGAAGTGACGAGAAATGGGGTGAGTGCTAAGAAAAAAGAGAAGAGGAAGAGCAAGAAATTGAAAATTTATTTGAAAAAATAATGGAAGACCTGTCTGACATAGCTCAGTGGATTGAGCGGGGGCCTGCGAACCAAATGATCACGGTTCGGTTCCCAGTCGGGGCACATGCCTGGGTTGCAGGCCAGTTCCCAGCAGGGAATTCACCAGAGGCAACCATCCATTGATATTTCTCACCCTCTCTCCCTCCCTTCACCTCTAAAAATAAATGAATAAAATCTTTTTAAAAAAAGAAAAAATAATAATGAAAGAAAACTTCCCTAATTTGGTGAAGGAAATAGACATACAAACCCAGGAAGCACAGAGAGTTGCAAACAAGTTGGACCCAAAGAGAAACACACCAAGACACAACATAATTACAATACCAAAGGTTAAAGATAAAGAGAAAATCTTAAAAGCAGCAAGACAAAAGCAGAGAGTTACCTACAAAGGTGTTTCCATAAGACTATCAGTTGATCTCTCAAAAGAAACTTTGCAGGCAAGAAGGAACTGGCAAGAAGTATTCAAAGTGATTCTCACTAATTCTTTGAATAGCAAGATGGGATATCAAACCCAGTTTTGTCTGACTCTATAAACTACTACTACTCTAACTACCCTGGAGTCCAGTTCTCAGTTACCAATATATCATAGTTTATTCTAACTATTTCTTATTTTGAACAACTGTATATGAAGGTCTTCCCAGAAATAGTCCAGCCATTATTAATATAACAAGAACGGTTTGCACTACCTCAATGTAACCTGGCAGCCGAGGAGAGTGGACTGGAATGTGCATGTGTGAGCAAAGATGACTTCACTGTACTAGTCAGGGGGGGCCGTAGATGCTGTGGAGTGAGCATGTGTACTGTGTGGCCGTCACATTCAAAATGACTGAGTAGAGCAACGAATCTGCATCGAATTTTGCATTAAGCTTGAACACTCTTCCACGGAAACTCTTTGGATGACTCAGAAGGCTGCAGCTGTGGGCACCTGGTGACTGGCAGCTTCATCACGACAACGCGCCCACTCATGCAGCACATCTCATGCAGAGTTTTTTTGCAAAACATTAAATCCCCCAGGTGATTCAGTCCCCCTATAGCCCAGATTTGGTGCCGTGTGACCTCTGGCTTTTCCCAAAACTAAAATCATCTTTGAAAGGGAAGAGATTTCAGACCATCAGTGAGATTCAGGAAAATACAAGGGGGCATCTGATGGTGATTGGGAAAACTGTGTGAGGCCCAAAGGTGCCTACCTTGAAGGGGACTGAGGCATCATTGTCCTGTGTATAATGTTTCTTGTATCTTCAGTGAATGTCTCTATTTTTCATATGACATGGCTGGGTAAGTTCTGGACAAATCTCGTACTTTTAAATATTTCCGCTATTATAAGGAGACACTGCTATAATTATATGCATATACATAGCTTTTGCTGACATTTAAAAAAATTTTTTTTAAGATTTTATTTATCTTTAGAGGGGAAGGGAAGGAGAGAGGAAGAGAAACATCAATGTATGGTTGTCTTTCATGTGTCCCCTGCTGGGAATTGGCCTGCAGGGAACTGGTCTGCAACCCAGGCATGTGCCCTGACTGGGAATCGAACCGCGATTATCTGGTTCGCAGGCCTGTGCTCAATCCACTGAGCTACACCAGCCAGGGCTTGACATTTAAAATTTTTTTAAAATCTTACTTATACACACACATTATGTACTAAATGTACTAAACATTTAACCATTATACAGGGAGAGTGGAATAGAGTATGGAAGGCATAGGGAAAATAACTTTAGAAACTTTAAACAATCAACCTTATTTTTTAGAGCAGTTTTAGGTTAACAGAAAAAGGGGAACTTGCAGGGTTTCCATATACCCCCTCCCTCACCCCTCCAGCCTCCCCCACTATCAACATCTCCCACGGGGGAGGTGCATTTGTTACGATGGATGAAGCCACACTGACACATCATCAGCCACATTCTACAGGTTTTGACAAATGTGTGCTGATGTGTATCCATCATTATAGTGTCATACAAATTAACTTCTCTGTCTTGAAAACCCTCTGAGCTTTCCCTATTCACCCCTCCCCTCTCCACACAACTCTTAGCGATCACTGATCTTTTCACTCTCTCCACAGTTTTGCCTTTTCCAGAATGTCCTAGAGTTGGAATTATACAGTTTGTAGCCTTTTCTGATTGACTTCACTCACTTAGCAATATGCACTAAGGTTCCTCCATGTCTTTTCATGGCTAACAGCTTGTTTATTTTTAGTTCTGAATAACACTCCATTGTCTGGATGTACCATGGTCTATTTATCCACTCACTACTGAAGGACATCTCCGGGCTTCCAATTTCTGGCAAGAACATCTCGGTTTACCTCCAAGTTTGTAATAAAGCTGCTAGAAACATCCATGTGTAGGCTTTGTGCCCACATAAGTTTTTTTTGTTTGTTTTTTTTTCCCACATAAGTTTTTAACTCATGAAGGTAAATGTCAAGGGGGGCAGTTGTTGGATTGGATGGGCAGAGTATAATTTTGTAAGAAACTATCAAAGTTTTCCAAAGCTGCTGTGCCATTTGTACGTCCACCAGCACTGGACGAGAGTTCATGTTGCTCCAGACCCCCGACAACTTTTGGGTTTATGTCAGGGTTTTGGATTTGGCCATTCTAATTGGTGTGCAGTGGTATTTCATTGCTTTACTTTGCCATTTCTGAATGACATGTGGTATTTTCATACACTTTTTTCCCATCCATATACCTTCTTTGATGAGGTGTCTGTTTGGGTCTTTTGCCCATTTTAAAATCAGCTCATGTTTCAGTCTACAATACTGCAAGAGCATTTTTTTGAAAGTGAAAACAACTCTAGTGTCATAATCTCGCCAGCCAGAGAAAACCCTTGTTGAAGCTTTGATCTTACTTCTGTGTGGATCTTTGCCTATGTGCTATACGTGTATAATTCTTGTACACATGTGTCATGCATGTATCATATATGTAAAGTGTTACCGATCTAGGTATACATTTCCATATATAATATCCTCTTATCGTGTTCATAAACTATCATTCATGACATCATTTTTAATGGCTGAATAGAATTCCAGCGTCTGGCTAAACCATACTAATCCTAACCAGTCACCTACTGTCAAACACGTGGGTCATTTCCAGAATCTCGCCGTTGTAAACAGCGCTGCCAGGAACTTCCTGAGAGCCAGGTGGTGAACTTCTGCTCCTCTTTCACAGATGAGTGAGTGAGAACAATGGGCTATTTGCTGAAGTTGACTTCAACCCCAAACCACGGCCCCCCGTTCCCCAGCCTTAGTGACACCAAGTCCTCCAGAGGCCAGCTGGAGGAATCCATGGTCAAGACCTCAGATTCCTGAGGATTTGCTCCACTCCCAGAAGGAGTGTCTGAGCCTTTCTGAACCCACATAATCAGACACAGGGCCTGAAACCAGGCCAGCTCTAGCCAAAATTGGGAAGCAGAGCAAGGCACTCTTGGCTCCTTCTCGACTCCCTCTCAAGTGCTGCCCAGTCCTCCCAAGAGGCAACTGTCCAGTGCCCCAAACCCCTAATTTCTGTAGCTGTGACGGCAGCCAGGTGGTAAAGGGCCATACCTTCCAGTAATCTATACTTCTCAAAAAGCTCCCTTTAATATCTTGAGTCAACCAACATGCTTTGAACTATAAAGACTGTGGCGGGGCGGGCACAGGTGATAAGGCAGCGTCCGGGCCCTCCAGTAGTGTGAACTCAGTACCGGTTTCCCGAGGCTGCCGTAACACAGAGCCACACCCTGGGTGGCTGCTGGCATCAGAGAGGTATTATGTCACAGTGCTAGAGCACACAAGTCAAAAATCCAGGGGCTAGCAAGGGCCGTGCACCCTCTGATGGTTCCAGGGAGACTCCTCCCTCGCCTCTTTCTGGCCACTAACGGTGGTCAGCAATCCTTGGCTTGCAGCTTCGACACTCCGATCTCTTCCTCTGCCTTCCCGCGGCTTTCTTTCCCGCACATCTGCATCTCTGCATCCAAATGCCCCTCCTCTTTGTGGGCACCAGTCACACTGGGTTTAGGGCCCACCCATTTCAACTGATTACATCTGCAAAGACCCCATCTCTAAATATGGTCACATGCGGAGTTTTTCAGTGGAGATGAAATTTGGGGTGGGGGACACTATTCAGCCCAGTACAGACTCTGATAGAGGCAACACTGAAGATAAAATCCAAACCACAGACATGAAACTGCTACTACGGTTTGAAGGAGACCAGCAGGGGGTAAGATGTGGGGGTGCATATCGGGTGCCAAGGACTACGAATCCGGGGGAGTCCCACAAGCACTTTTAGGTCACCTGCCTCGCACCCCCTAGTCTGGCTCTGCCTTGGAGCTCCACCTGCTGCGAGCCTGCACTGGGGCCACCAAAACTCCTTGTGGAATAAGAAACACTTCTCTCTTTTTTTAAGATTTTATTTATTTATCTTTAGAGGGGAAGGGAAGGAGAGAGGGAGAGAAACATCAATGTATGGTTGCCTCTTATGCATCCCCTGCTGGGAACTGGCCTGCAACTCAGGGAGGTGCCCTGACTGGGAATCGAACCATGATCCTCTGGTTTGCAGGCTCACGCCCAATCCACTGAGTTACACCAGCCAGGGCAAGAAACACTCCTTGAATGTTCCCCAGCTCTACTCACAACTCCATTTCCCTTCAACCACAGTTCCTGCAGACAATCATGGCAGGGAAAAGATAGGCATAATGAGGAACATCTAAAGGCAAAGCTACAACACATTTCCCCCAAATTTGTTGTGCTTTTTGCACATTTTCCCCCTTTCCTCTGCGATCTCAGGTTTAAAAAGCAGGAGGAGGTGCCAGAACAGCACATCCCTTTTGAATCCGTGAGGTTGCTCGGTCCTGCCCAGCTGTGCCCTGCTAACCCAGCAGGGTCACGGATTCCTGGCAAGGCGGGGCTGAGCCTCCTCTGGAGCTCGGGCAGCGGCCTCTGCCTTCCCAGAGTGACCTTCAGTCCGGGAAGGGCATAGTAGGCACTGACTTCTGTCGGCCACCACCTCACAACAGTTTTTTGCCGAGGCAGCAGTTCTCTTCAGAGGCACTTGTCCCCTATCTAAATGTCCTTGGGCCACTTTGGGAGGTTTCCTACCTTTCCCCACCAGCTCTCACAGGTGACGGGAATAACTCGTGCTTTCATGGTCAATGCTCCACCCATAGTCCTCCACCACCACCGTCCACCGGCACATTGTCCAGCAGAGACTGTGACCCTGACCCTGAGGTTCTCCTTTTTTAAAAAAAAGGTTTTATTTATTTATTTTAAGAGAAAGGGAAAGAAGGGAGGAAAAAAAGAGGCAGAGAAACATTGACGTGCAAGGTTGCCGCCGCATGCCACCAGCCAGGGACCTGGCCTGCAGGCCAGGGCCTGTGCCCTGACCGGGAACTGCAGGCTGGCACTCAATCCACTGAGCCACACCAGCCAGGGCCCGAAGTATCTTCAGCAGGCACCTCTCACTCCCGGCTGGAGGGCAAGCTAAAAGTGCAGGGGAGATAAGCCTTTGGGAGAAGCCCACGAGCAGTGGATGACAGGGAATGATGTAAAACATCCCAAATTTCTTGCCCTTGGGGCAGGGGAGACAACCTGAGTTTGCTTTCTGCCATGTCCCAGTGGACCGGCAAGACTGAGCCGCAGCGGCCCACCCTGGTAACGTGCTAATTCAGGTGCCATGTATTGTCTCCCAGCCCCGCTCGCTTCCCCATGCTTCCTAGGCTCACTTCCCAGGTGAACTAACTGCACTCAGATCCGTGTCTCCTTGTCAGCTACTGCACCCACCTTAAAACACACAGTTGTATGTCTATGCATTTCCCTGTTGGCTAGTAATCTCCCCAAGGACAGGCACCAAATTGTATTCCTGGGAGCACTTACTGTTTGCTCCCTGTCAGGTGTTTATATGCATTTTCTATGCACAACAACCCTTAGAGGCCATGGCTGTTGTTATTCCCATTTCACAAGTGAGGAAAATGAAGCTCTGAGAGCTGAAGTCACTTGTCTAAGGTCACACAGCCAGGCTTTGAACTCTCCCCGAAGCCGGCACTGTTGATGATTACCATTAGGGCCATTAGAATGGTATTCAATCAATGACTGTGGAAGCAAGGGTATGCCAGCAAGCACACTCAACAGGCCCCACTACCAAGTGTTCGTGGTTGGGGTGCTGGCCATAGGGCTCCAGCCCAGCCAATTTCTCAAACGCAGTCAAGACCCAGTGGCCATCAGAGT
The DNA here is from genome assembly GCF_021234435.1 of Artibeus jamaicensis. NCBI lineage: Eukaryota > Metazoa > Chordata > Mammalia > Chiroptera > Phyllostomidae > Artibeus > Artibeus jamaicensis. Next base: position 7,852,697 of record NW_026521738.1, read on the forward strand.
TCCCTTCCCCGAATTTCCGTCCAAGTCCCTTTTTCTATTCATTTATTGATTTAAGAAGTATTTATCGATCCATACTGTGTCTAAGATATCTGTCTAGGCCTATGGAGGTTACAAAGAAATCTAAAGCAAATTCAAGGAGCTTACAATCTCCTGGGGAGTTGTGGGAAGGGGGTATGGGAAAGGGATAAAGATAAGGCAGAAGTGTCTGAAAAGATAAATGACAAAACCAGAGCTGTCGTCAGGCAGAAGTGACACTGGCCCAGTGAGCTGAGCAGAAAAGTGCTATGTTTTCAGAGAAGAAGGTAACCACTGGGAATGAGTAGACAGACAACCTGGAGGAAGTGGGGCTTAGAGGACTAAAGGACGGGGACACCTTGTGACTGGCAGCAGGGACAGGGAAGGAGAATGAAAGGGAAAGACATGAGCAGCGCTACAAAGCAAGGGGATTCCAGAGGATTCCCTTCCACATTCTCCTCTGTCCTCTTCCTCAAGCTGAAGCTTTTGATGAGGAAAAGATGTTCACCAAGAGCAAAACCAAGGTTTAAAAGAGAATCACAGAGGATTACAGACCCATACATAGTAATTCACAACTGCTTTTCAAGCCAAGACATGCATAAAGGAATACACGTCACATACTAACGAGGTCACCTTTCCTTCAGGTCTAAGGGCTGATTGAGTAAGATGACACATGTGAACAATTGGCACCAGAGGACATGGAGCAACTGCCAGCCCTCACTGTCGTGCGTGGGTCACACCACCTGGAACCTGGGCGTCCCAGACTTCGGGGTTGAAGGTATTTCCCTGAAGCCGTGGCAGCAGAGACCTCACTTCCGGTTCCCATGCTGGGGGAGGATTTCTTCTTCACCTTCACCTTCTCCCTGGTGTGGGAGCGGGCAGGCCAGAGTGGATGAGGAAGGGAAGGAGCGCGGCCGAGCACTCTGCATTTGTAAAGAGGTCAAGCATGGACAGCCTGGGAGACTCGGGGCTACCTGGGCAGCACTTCCTTGGTGGCTGTGTCCAGAGCTAAGAGCCCCTCATTATCTTTCAACTGCCCCAAAACCAACCTACAGTCTCAGTACAAACAATGCCTGCTACGCACGCACAGCTTTAAGACCACCCCAAGTCCCAACCAGATGGCTGCCCCCAAGGCCTCTCCCAAGTAAAAACTGCACAGCCACCGTTTTTGCCTGCTCACTCAGAGTAACTAGCGCTTTATAGATGGCCTGTGGGAAGACAATGGCTGGATCCAAGTCCCAGGAGACTCCAAATAGCTTTTCCATTTACTCAGCAAGAAAGTCTGAAGTCCAACTGGCACCAGGGGTTGTTGGAGCAATATTGTGTAGGCGATGGGCCTGTGCAAGGATCACACCCCTGGCCTTACCCACGGTCCATCACAGACCAGGTGAGGGCAGAGCCGTTGATGCCCATGGGGCAACCACTGCCCGCTGGGGGCTGGGAGCAGGAGGATAAATGCTTCCCCATTACATCTTCCCCACCCCTGAATGTTCCTGAGATGCATTTCACAAAGCTTCTTAGAAAGTCCTGCTTAGTGATGGCCGACTCAGTAATTCATCACTTTATTGGCGCTCCCTCCTTCCCTGTTTCACTCTCAAATAGACTACTCACAGGTAAGCATCCCATCAGGCTCTGCTTTAGGGAGAACCCAGGCTAAGGCACTCAGGAACCTCAAAAAATATAACTTCACTTCTGAAAATGAGGGCACAGCGGTGAAGTTTTCCTGGATGCTTGCTCATGTTTGCACTGAATGTGGACCTTCCTACTGTAACCAGTCAGGTACTAACTCAGAGAGGCTCTCGACATGACTAGCCCATAGAAGGAGGAGAACAGGATCCCTCTACCTCCCTTGGGGAGGCATGGCAGGAGAAGAATTCACTTCTCTCCAAGTCCTATTTCACTGTGTCCACTCAGTGGAACCCAGCTTGTACAGGGCCAGTGAGTGACTCACCATGTAAAAAATGGGAAGAACAGTTTCATTAGAAGTGGAATGTTTCGCACGCTTCTTACGTGCACACATCAGGGCACAAAGTGGGTGGCGTGGTTTGGCTGATGGCTGTGAGCCCTCCACTTGACCTGGAGATTTTAACAAATACAGTAAGGAGGCCTGCGTTTGAGAATCTAGCTTCCTCTTCCGAAGAAGCAGGTGAGGATAAGGGAGGGGGCTGGAGATGTGGGAAAGAATGGAATTAGAGTTAAAATAAACCTGAGAGGGAGGAGCAGAATTCTAAAGGAAGGAAGGAATGAAAATCTCATCCGTGCCCTCCTTCTGTGTGTCTAGGTCTCATCATAGAGGCTTTCAAAGTGGCGTGAGAAACATCCAGAAAAGGTGTGGAATAAGGTGGTGCGGGGTGAGTTTTGTTTGGGATGCAAAAACAAAGAATACAAATAAGGAGGGGGGGGAACAGAGAAGTGTTTAGTTTTATCACTCTTCACAGATCAAAAATTATGTTTTAAGTTTAAGACCTTGTTGTGATTATAACATTATTATTATTTTTCTATGGGAACAATGTGAAAACGAAGTCCCTGGCTGGGCGGTCAGTTGGTTGGAGTGTCATTCTTATACTCCAGGGTAGGGGGTCCAGTCTCTGGTCAGGGCACATACAAGAAGCCAACAATGAATGCACAGGTAAGTGGAACAAGGGAACAGTGTTTCTTAATATTATAATCTACCCCCCCACCCCTCCACCCCCCCACCACACCCCCTTCATCCCCCCATCTCCTCCATTCTTGCCCCCCCCCATCCATTCTCTATCTACTGTCTATGCTACTTGGGAACAGTGTTTCTTTTTTTTCTTCTCTCCCCCCTTCCTCTTTTCGTCTCTAAAATCAACAAATAAAAAAACCTTTAAATGTAAAGACTAAAACAAAAAAATTATTTCTGAGATTTTCTTAGAAGGGAGTAAACTAAAAAAAAAATCTTTTCTCTATGACAAGGGTTGTCCTGAATACCCTCCACAGCATCTTGGAGCCTGGCTGGACATATGAGACATACAATCCTCGCTTGTAGGTATTTATCTCCCCAAGAGAAAACGAAAGTTTACACTCATGAAAACCTGTACACAAATGTTTATGCATCTTTATTCATAATCCCCCCCAAACCAGGCACCACCCACTCACTCTTCGGCTAGTGAAGGAAAACAAGCGGCGCTGCGCGGACGCGATGCAGCGGTACTCACCCATGAAAGGGACACGTGACAGATGCGTGCAGCAGCAGAAGAATGAATCCCAAGTGCATTCTGCCAAGTGAAAGGAGCCAGTCTCAAAAGTCTGTATGGTTCCATTTATAGGACATTCTGGAAGAAGAGAAACAGAATCACCGGAAGTCAGGGGCTACAGGCGAATGGAGGGAGGGGATTCATTACACAGGGGCGGCGGATTTTTGAGGGGGATCAAACTGTTCTATGTGTTGATTGTGTTGATAATTATACAGCAGAATGCAGTTGTCAGTTCTCATGAATTATACTCCGCTAAAAAGGGTAAATTTTACTGTACCCTTGTTATTGGCCTGCCCTGCACCCCAGGCCTCCTGCCCCCTGCCCCCTGCCCCCTGCCCCCTGCCCAGCGTGATTCCCAGGGAGAAACTCGTGCCATACCTGAGAACTCGGGAAACAACCTGCCCTGGATGAGAGCTTGATGCCCCCGAAACCTGGCTTTGAGCCCCAATCAATAAGCTGTTTCTGTTTTACTTTTTAAATTTTACTACTAAAGTACAATTGGCATACAATATTATATTACTTTCATATTTCTATGTACAATAGAATACATTTCTATGTCTAACTGATACAGAGATCTGATTGGATCACTGGGGAGAAGTAGGGAGGGGCCGTAGGAGGAGTTTGCCGAGGCAACGGTGACACAGGATTGACTGAGAGACTGAACGCACGGAATTATGGGCGGGAAGATTTGAAATGAAAGATGCACTGACACACCCTCGGGCTCTGGGGAGGTGGGGGCACGGGCCCTCCCAGGCTCCCTTCTTTCCCAGGAGCGACTGGGTGATCGTGCTGCAGCTGCCTGCGTTTCCCAACGAACAGTATTTTGTACGGGAAGGAGCTCCCGGTGCAGCCTAGGACCGGGCTGGCCTGGCAGAGGGTGCGGGGTTATTATTCTCTGGGTGTTCTAGAGGGGAGGGCTCAGAGGCAGAAGCCTGCCATTCTTCCAATATTGTGTAGCTTTTGTATCTTACGTTGTTTTAGTTTGTAAACTAACCCTATAGAAATAAGATAATTAAAACTAACGGGGGAGCCCTGGCTGGTGTAGCTCAGTGGACTGAGCACGGGCCTGTGAAGCAAAGGGTCGCTGGTTCGATTCCCAGTCAGGGCACATGCCTGGGTTGCAGGCCAGGTCCCCAGTGGGGGACACATGGGAGACAACCACACATTGATGTTTCTCTCCCACTCTTTCTCCTTCCCTTCCCCTCTCTCTAAAAATAAATAAATAAAATATTTAAAAAAAAACTAATGGGGGAAATGATAGGAGAACTCAGGTGTTAAAAGAGTTTAGCCTTAATTGATAGGCCTAAATGACTAAAGCTGTCGAAAAGTGACTATGTCAAAGCTGTTATTCCAAAATTGTGAGGCTTTTGAATAAAGACATTTTTTTTTCAAATCACCAAACCTTTGCCCCTGAAATTTTGCCTACAGGGTGGTGGCAGGCAGCAGAACCCCAATAGCTGTTGGGTAACATGATGATGCGATCATCACAGCGAGTCCAGTAACCACCTGGGGGCTTTCACATCTTTCCCGCGGCACCAGCTGTGGCCCTCAGCCGAGCCAGTAAGCTCCTCAATGCCACACTAGGCAGAGACCTGTGGGCTCGCTCTCCCCTGCTCCTGTGATTTATCTGTTCTTTATATCCTGGCACATAGTAAAAGAGACATTGGAGAGATGAACAGGATGTTCCATCCCACGGCAGCTAGCTTCTGGGCACTTCTGCTTGACTGTGCTAAACATTGTCTGAATGCAGTTTCCAATACTTTTCTTTCTTTCTGGTGTGCGTGTATGTGCGTGTGTTTCTCTTAGCTAACACTTTCTCTGGCACATTAATTAAAACCTATTGCCCAACTAAACTGTTTCAAAGGTTCCAAGTTGACTTTTCTGTAGTCAGGAAGTTTTGTAAAACATACCATTCATTATTTTAAATAACAAGATGAACCCCCTCCTAACAGACTTTCACTGATCAGGATGAAGTTGAAAGCACGAACCGCATGTGCACTGTGGGCAGGATTTGGCTGCTCATTCATTCATTAGCAGAGGTGCTCATGCGCTGTGTGTTTACAGGAAGCCTGCTCCGTGCTGAGGTCTGTGCCAGGGGTGGGGGGCACCGCGGTGCGGGGGTGCTGGGGAGAGTCGCATGGCTCCTTCCCAGTTTCTGCACCTGAGGATGCACAGTCAGTGTAGAGACACTCTACCTCTAAGTCCTGGTTTTCTCAACTGCAATTATGAAGGCCACTCCAGCCCCATTCCAAAACCAACAATCTGTGACTTGAAGGTTGTATTGCAATCTATGATGGATAGGAGATGTTGTACTATCAGACAGGATGACGATGATGATGGTGGAGTTGATGACATTATTGACCTAAGAAGAGGAAGAAGTGAAAAGAATGTTTTTGATGGTAGTATCTAATTTATCATTTTTCATGTCTCTTGCTGCTTTGAAATGGCTTTCGATGGACTGGAAAGATACATAGCCCCTTGAATGGAGTAGGGCAGTGAGGAGAGAGCACAGGAGGACTTCGACTGATATCGTAATGTTTTACTCCTTAAGATCAATTAATAAAAAGGAATTCAGTAGGCTAAATATTAAATTGGGATGTTAGGAGTTTATACTCATGAGTTATAATGTATGCTGTGCTTTTTCATGTTTGATATATTTCTTGATAATCTTTTAAAAGTTTTAAAGTTGATTTTTAGATTTTATTTTTTATTTTTAGGGAGAGAGGGAGAGAAATCATCGATCAGTTGCCTCTCACACCCCCCCAACTGGGGGCCTGGCCTGCAACCAGGCCTGCACTCTGACCAGATACCAAACCTACAACCTTCGGGTTTTCAGGCCGGCACTCAACCCACTGAGCCACACAAGCCAGGGCTAAAGTTGGTTTTTAGAAAGAGAGAGGAAGGGAGAGAAATAGAAATAGAGATTTGATTTCTTCTTCCACATATTTATGCATTTATCAGTTGATTCTTACATATGCCCAGACTTGGGATCAAACCAGCAACCTTGGCCTATGGGGCTGACGCTCTAACCCACTGACCTACCCAGGCAGGGCCTTTCTAGGTAATTTTTTAAAAGCACACTCCTTTCTTTTTTAAGTAAAAAAAAAAACAACAAAACTGGTTGGAAGCACATGTCGTCATAGAAAGGGTATCGCTATGCTTACCTGAGTAATGCATACTTCCTTGGAAATGATATCCTGCTACTGATCCTCCGTCTTTCTCCCCTCTACCCTACTAAAGTTCTGCGGGCTCCTGCCTGTACTGCTCGATGGACAAGTAGAGCTCCGAGTGAAAGCACGACAGCCAGAAGCCCTGGCAGCTCCGCCTGCCTGCCTGCCTGCCTGCCTGCCGGGCCCTTGGTCCCCTCGTCCTGCTCACAGAGCAGATTTGAGCTCCCTTCCCTCAAGGACGGCTCACTGAGGAGTCGGCACTCTAGCTGGGCTGGGAGCAGAACAAGACTCCGAGTTTCAAAGGAAGGGGTGAGGGGAGGGGTAAATTAGCCTGCCTCTAAGTCTAAAACTAATCTGTGTTTGTAGACTTCTTCCCAGGATGAGTCTGGAAAAGGGGAGGGTGGGGAGTGGGGAGACTCTTTGCCTCAGTCCTGACTGTGAAGATCGTGCTGGTCAGAAAAGAGTTAACCTGGGAGCCTCCATCCTGGGCTCTCTCCTAAGTCACCTTCCAGTGGCCAGAGCTCCTAGCTCATCCCTTTGACAATAAATGTGATTGGAACCAGGTGGGGTCCTGCCCCTCCGCCCCACTGTTTAAGGTAAGCCCGGGATGGCTGGGGTGCGGGGCAGCCTCCAGCACCGTGCCCCCAGTGCCCCTGAGCCTGGGCCCTGGGCCTCTCTGGGTAGAGTCCCAGCTCGCTGTAAAGGCTGCCAGGGCTGATGGAAAGCCTCCCTCTCCCCCAGATGGTTTCAGAACAAAGGGAATAATGGACAGGAAGTGCTTTTAGCCTCCTTGTGGAAACCCAAGTGATGTTCCAGCCTTCTTGTGGTCGGATGCAAGCTGTCCCCTGTCAGGATTGGAGTTTTCTCTTCACTAGATTCTCTCTACTCCTGGCCTGCCAATTTTCTCTTTTTCTTTTCAATTTTTAAAAATATGTTTATTGATTGCAGAGAGAGAGGGGAGGAGAAACATCAATATGAGAGCTAAACATCGATTGGTTGCCTCCTATACACATCCCAAACAGGGATCGACCCTGCAATCCTAGGTGTGCGCCCTGATAGAGAATCAGACCCAACTGAACCCTCATCCCCTTGGTGTAGGGGATGACGCTCCAATCAACCGAGCCACGCTCACCAGGCCTGGCCCGCCAATTTTCTCAGCAACACAAAGACTCTTTACTGTGCAAGGTGCTTCTCCTCCCCGACCCACATCTGGAGGTTTGTAAACTTGTCCAAAGCTCTTTCCAGAGCAGTGACCTCCTTTCAAAGACTAGAGGCATCCGAGAAGCCCACCAGCTGGACAGCACTGCCGAGTGTGGGCTCTACAGCCTCAACGGAGACTCTTCGCTTGCCCAAACTTTAGGCTCCCGAACCTTCTCTTAATATCTGTTCACTTCCTTGAAACATTCAGTTTCAGCAAGAACTCTGTCAGTTTAACCAGACAGACTCCCCCGCCTTCAACAGCTGATGGCCCTCAATAGCCAATCCCCTTCCTCCTCCTCTATCATCCCCTACGTGCTGTCTGATCACCCCGAGTAAAGTCTGCCTTGTCATCTCTAACAAGTGTCCTTTTTTCTTTAATAACCTCCTCCCAGGTCTCTGGGGTGGGAGCAAGGACCCATCGAGGTTCTGCTCCTTTCAATCCTTTGAGTAAAACCTTTTCCCTACCACCTGGTTCTTCAGTGCAGTGACCTGTGTGTGGAACCTCCCACCAGCACTGGCTCCAATAATCCCTCCTTCGAGGAGGACATCTCGCTCAGCCGGCACAAAGCTGTTTCCTTCTTCTTGAAGAATATGCCCCCCAAACTGACTTTAAAGTTATATATATCAAGGAGCCCAACTCCCTCAACCAGGTGTCCACTGCTAAATGTTTACCAGGACCTGACAGGCTGCAGAACTGTGGGAGCAATTTTACCCACAAGTTCCCCCATCCAACACGGATGAAAGTAAACACTACCAGGACATGATCTGCTTGGGGAGGAGAGGTGGCCAGTTTCTCAGAGGAAAAAGGCCTGGAGCCCCTTCCTCCAGGGGCTTTTATTGGGTCATAATACACAGGAATACAGGTGGTAAGGATCAAACAGTAGATAACATTTCAAAGAAATCTGAGGGCTTAGTCTGAGTCGGAATCTGTAAGAAAGGGGGGTTGCAGAACTTTGGGAGACATACTCGTTTCCTGCTGGGACCCATAACATATGAATGAAAGCGCTCTTAGCAAAGCAGTTTTCACAGAACTTTAAGGAATTCTTTGTGTTGCCAGATTTCTCCCTGGATCCGCTCTAGCAGGGCAAGGAGCTGCACCCCTCCCCATTAGGTATTCAGGCTTAAGTGGGTTAAAGCCAGGAAGCACTTCTCCCAGAAGACATGGGGACTCAGGCTAAGTCACATAGCTGGGGGGCAAGGGTCTATTTTTCCCTCTTTGTTGCAGCCCCCCGAGTCTTTCCATGAAGGCCTCCCAAGTGATCGAGTCTGGCTTAGGTTGCCCCTCTCTCTGTGAGGAGACTTACCCATCATGGACTTCCAACCATGCTTTGGGGGCAGGGAGGAAACTGAGGCAGCATCCGCTACCAGAGATGAGCTTTGGTCTCCTGTGGCTCGCATTCCAGAGGTCGCTCACTCATCCTTGGCCATGGGGGGTAGTTACAATTCCTAAAACCAGGCAGAGTGGTCCCCAACACAGAACCACTTCCACTTGTACTTGGGGATAGTTCTGAACAAGAACAGTTCAGGCAGCTTCCCAATGAGGTAAGAAGTGCACCACTGCCTGGACGTGAACTTGAAAAACTGTCAGGTTCGGCCTCTTTAAATCCCCACTGCACTTTGAACGACTTCTAAGAGTGTGGTGATTGCTGGGGAGAGCATGGTGTAAGGGGACTAAATGATAATGGGAAAAATAGATTAAATTTTGAAAAAAGAATTACTTTTAAGAAAGAATAGCAACAGCTAACATTTCTGAGGGCTTACTGTCTGCCTGACCCTGTGGTCAGCCTTTAAATAGGTCATTCAATCCCTGTGTTTACAGGGGAGGGAACTGAAGCTTAAACAGGGTCATGAAATGTTCCACTGCCACCCAACTGGTAAGAGCCAGAGCTGGGATTCGAACTGCATTCTGTCTAGCTGAGACACGGTAGAGACAGTTAGCCTGTGGCTTGGCCCCTCTTGGGCATAATGGATGCATGTCCTCCCTCAGTTAAGGTTGTTTGAAAGTCTTTATTACTGTGCTTTTTAAAATATAAAAGTACATGGTAAATATTATAGTAAACATAATTTCCTTGTACTGTATACTTTTCTAAGACTGAGAAGCCCTTCCCACCCCTCTGAGAATGCCTGAACCAGGAATTCATTTGCCCTGGATGTTGCATTGTTTCAGATAAAGACCCAGTTTAAGTGGCAGTTGAGCTGCTTGGACCCAAAGCGCGGGTTCAGGAGGTACAAATCCCCACAAAGCCACTCCCCGCCGTGTGACCCTGGGCTGACCACTTACTCTCTCAGCCTCAGTTACTCACCCGAAATAGTAGTTAATACAGGCAGATCTCGTTTTATTGTGCTTCACTCCTTGAAGAGGACCTGCCCGTAGGGCTGTTGGGAGGAGTCAGTGACTTAATGCATGCACGGCACCTGTCACAAAGTAAGAGATCAATAAATATCAATTGTTGTTTTCTTATTGAAGAGATTTTCGATGGAGAGTGCTTTAAGGAAGACCTTTTAGGCAACAATGCCTAAAAGCACACTTCTGAGGGGAAAAATACTGCCATGGATTTCAAATTCATCTTCATATATCAGACCAGGTCTGCTGATATTTGGCTGTGAAAATGTGAACCCCGAAACAATGTCTCGGGTGTGATAATAAGTCTACGGACTCCTGCAAGACTGCTGACTCTCTTTAGCAACCTGAAAGCCATTTGATGGGGAGGACGAGTCCATAGGGGACCAGTTCACTGCCAGCGTGATTCCTCTGAGACCGTGTCAGCACCGAGCCTCCCGGCTGCAGACAGAACGAGATCACAGCTGCCCTGCCCCGGGAGGCAGCCCTAATCACCCTCCACCCCGTGGAGCTGACTGTGCCCCCTCTAACCCTGGCCTTCACCTCCCCTCCAGCCCCCACGTTCTCATCCCTCTGCTGGACTGAGAACGCACAGAGATGGGGCCATGCGGGCTCCATATGTGTATGCCCACCACGGGCACACAGTACATTCCTGTAAACCCTTCTAGAATGAACTCATGGGAGACTGTACGATTCTCTCCACTCTTTCCAGGGTGTACCTGTGAACTAGTGCCAGTCCTGTGGCCTGCATAGAGGGGTCAAAACAAGTGCCTTTCAGTCCTTGCAACCTTCTTTTCCAGACCCGATACATATGGCTGCCCTTCTGCTAAGTGTCACCTCAAAGAGTCAGGTCATTCAGGCACAATCTTTATGTTCTTTAACTTTAATCACATAAGTACCTTGGTCTGTCTAATGTCCTCTTTCCCAAACATTTCTTAAGCTGGACAACTCAGGCCAATGAAAGAGCTAGTCTATTTTATGTTGATTCCATTAGCTTTACTTTCTTGATCTACTTTCTAAAGTGGGAGGAAGATGGGGAAGGGGGTACCTTTCCATAGCCTTCTAGACCCTGCCTAAGGAGAGGGCTTAGGTAGGACCTGTGGTTCCTCTCCCATGCTCTCGTCCAATTGCATCCTCGTCCCCCCCACCCCAGTCCTGTGTGTGGCGAAGGCAGAGCAGTAACACACCTGGGCAGACTTAAGGAGGACTTCCCAGAGACCTCTGGGGGCCTGGACTGGTAACTGTTGGCCCTGTCTCTTGCTGGCTGGAATATTTTGGATAATCACTTAACCTCCTTGACCTCAATTCTTCATTTATAAAAGCAGGCATGACCTAGGGCTTTTTAATGCTCTCTGTAACACTAAAGACTAGACAGTGCTCCGCAAACATGAGAAATGATTCCTCTCCCTGGAAAATGCCTTCCTTCCCCCAACATAAGCCAGGGGAAAGTTCTGAGAGCAAAGGTCACTTGGGAAAGAGAAAAGGTACCTACAGGTCACAGGTCACATTCAGACATCTCTGATTTACGCAGAATATCTCCCAGAACATTTTGTGGAGACACAAGACTCTGAAAGTTGCTGTGCCTGGGAATGAAAATCAGCCTCAATTGTCCTCTAGTTGTATCATCAGAAGACTTTGGCTTGAACCAGAAACTCCTAATATACTAACTGGCCCTCTTAAGAGGTCAAAATATGTCAAGAGTTGCCTAAAGAACTAACAGTGCCATCTGTGCTCTATTGTCCACGGCTATTTTGGGTCTTACAAACCATAAGTGCAATTAAAAAAAAATCAGTGCCCTCAACGACCGAAAGTCAATCGAGTTACTTAAGCTCTCCCCCAGTTTACAGAGCCACTGCCTCTCCAGGAGGCTGGCTACAGCTTTGGACTTCGGGCAGACACTAAACTACTTAGCTGGCAGATGAAAATATAGGGAGCTCCAATCATCCAATCAGGGGGCTATTAAAATATGGGTCATAAATCTCTGGTTCTGCCACAGTTCATCAAGGACAAAATCTGGCACCTCCCAGCCTTGCCGAAAGGGAACTCCATGGGTTGGGATGGCTGAGGGTCCTGCTTGCTCCTCCTCTTCCTCTCGGGTGTATCCTAAGATTGTGGTACATAAGTATGATCGAGGACCTTTTGTTTTGCTTACCAGAAAGGAAGTCTGTTTTCCCCAAAAGTATCTGCCAGGTTTTTACCAGTTTAGGGCCTCAGCCTTGGCCTTAACCCAGATAACTGCCCACCTCCAGGTGGGCTCTGAACTTGTCCCTGTAGTCCTGCCCCGGCCCTCCCGAGCTGTCTTAGAGGCTAGAGGAAGAGTGGCAGCCCTGAGGTCACTGGAGGTCAGCACCCTGGGGTGAATTGGTGGGTCCAGGGGGAGGGGTGGTCTTTTCAGGGGGTGACTGAAACCTGCTCCAGGTACCTCAGGCCGCAGGCTGGCCTCAGGGGATTGAGAACTCAGTGCACATAACCCATTCCAGCGCACCAACTGGGAGGCTCTGCTGTAGACCCTCTGCCCTCTAACGATTTCCTCATCTACAAAATGGGGAAATAATATCACACTGGGTGGTTGATTCCAGTGGAGACGAAGTGCCCAGTGCCGGGCCTGGTGCACAGCAGGAACTGCCCTGCGGTGGAGCTCTTTCCTTTCCTTCACTTCCATTCTGATGCCAACTGCCAAGGCCCATAAGAGCCAAATGTTTGCCAATTCTAGGGTGGTATGACCCATTGATACCCAACCCTTGATAGAGAACTGTGTGGACCAGTTTCTCTTCACCTTTCTTCTGTTAAGAAAAATTATCCAGGGCCCTTCCGATGCTGTATAAGAGCATTTCTAAAAAACCCACCTGATGGTTATCTGACACTCTACAACGGAGGTTCTCAAAGTGTGGCGCCGGCAACACCCACACTTGTTAGAAATGCAAGTTCTCGGGCTCCCCTCAGCCCTATTGCATTAACAGCTCTGGAGCTGGGGGCCTGCATCTGTGATTTACAAGCTGCCCAGGACTAATATACTTCTCTAAGGAGACAACTTTGTGCTTATAGAAGTGCCTGGCATTGCCCTGGCTGGGTGGCTCCGCTGGTCAGAGTGTTGTTCCCCACACCGAGAGGTTGTGGGTTTGATCCCCAGTCAGGGCGTGAACAGAGGCAACCAATCAATGTTTCTTCCTCACATCCATCTCTCTCTCCCTCTCTGCCTGTCTCTCTCAAATCAATAAACATATGTTCTTTCTCTCAAATCGGTAATTTTTTTAAATGGCTGACATAAGGTAAACACTATACGAGTTTGACTCTTGCCATAAGTTAGCACGTGTGAATATAAGATTGTGGTACAATCACATACATGTGCGCTGGAGCAAAAAGCGCAGTCACAGGACTGGAGAACTCAGTGCAGGCTTTGGGGCTGACCAAGAACAGGCTGTCAGCAAGAAGGCAGGCAGAAACCAGGGAGGCAGAGGGCAGCTCCAGCCACATGTGGTTGAGGAGCAGACGCAGATCAGAGGCAGGGTCTGGACAGGACAGACTCAGCTGGTCTGAGGTCTTAAGATCATACCTGGAAGGCTCCAAGCTGTCTGGGGACAACTTTAGCCTCTTAAGACTTCAGTCTCCACTAGACATTTTAGTCTTAAAGTTTCCAGACCTACCTATCTGTCCTGCTGTTTTCCCCAGGTTACTGGCTGTGTCCCATTTTCTACCGCTCTCCAAGTGACTCATGGCAGTGGCACTGTTGTGTCTGGGGTGTGGGGCAAGCAGCCCAGGGCAGATGAGGCCTGACCCTGGGGCCACCCAACGCCCCCTCAAATCTGCCTTCCTAGCTCCTGACGCTTCAGCTGCACTGTGCTGAAGTGAGTTCCTTCTGAGACGTGGGCCAAAGAACTAAAAAGTGAGTTCTCAATCAGGGCATCCGCATCTGTGTAAGAAACAGCCGGCTAAATGATTACTCTGGACAACACAAACGCGAGCATGAGCCTAGTAATACATCTGCTGGTTTTTCATGTGATAATATGCCAGACTTGCAAAAATTTAGCCCATTCACAAGTGTGTTGATTAATTTACAAACTGTTGCATAGACAATTAAAACTGGATTTGGCTCTTTACAATAAAAGTTATTTTAGAAATACTTAAATTCCATTTGAAACATAAATTTAGTCCTGACTACTGAGGCTCAGTGGGTTGGGCACTGTCCTACAAACCAAAGGGTTGCCGGTTCGATTCCTGGTCAGGACACATGCCTGGGTTGTGGGCCAGGTCCCCAGCTGGGGGTGTGCAAGAGGCAACCAATCAGTGTTTCTCTAATACATGAATGTTTCTCTTCCTCTCTTTCTTCCTCCCTTCCACCTCTCTAAAAATTGATTAATTAATTAAATCTGGTTTTTTAAAAAAACCAGATTTAAGGAGAAATCATATTAAAAGAATCACTTTCCTAATGTTATGAAGTTTTTGTGTTTGTCATATTTTATTTTACTTTTTTTAAGATTTTATTTATTTTCAGAGTCAGGGGAAGGGAGGGAGAAAGAGAGGGAAACATCCTTGTGTGGTGTTGCCTCTCTCATGCCCCCTACAGGTGATGTGGCCAGCAACCCAGGCATGTGCCCTGATTGGGAATCAAACCAGTGACCCTTTGGTTTGCGAGCTGGCACTCAATCCACTAAGCCACACCAGCCAGGGCTGCTTGTCACATATTAAATCACTGCCAACTAAAGCAATAATGACAATAGTGTTACTTTTAAATGACTTTACTGTTTTGTAACCACTGAAAAGCATTATTTTAAGTTATTAATTATTTTTTAAAGCATTGACTGGGCCAAGCTGGTAATGGGGAAATATATTCTACTTGGAGAGAAATGCGAGGGAAGGAGGGCAGAGAGGAGAGTGTGCATGAGCAAGTCGAGAATTTCCAGGCACCATACCCAGGTACATCCTGTTACAGCCTCCACTGGGGCAACTGAGGCATAATTAACAAAGTTCTGTGGGTTGAGGAATGTCTGTACGAAGAATGCATGATATGTATAGTGAGAAAGAAGGAAACGGTAGGAATACTGATATGGGTGGTTCTTATTGGGGTGCTGATATGGAATATATATGAGCATTTTCACAAGATTTTAGAGTGTTTCACAGTTTTCCAAATACTCGTGCATGGTGTTCAAGGAACACTTAGTGAGCTTTTACTACGTGAGAGGTGTTAGGTCTACAAGGAAGACATAAAGGTGCTCAAGCAGCTCACAGTCTAGGTGTTAGTAGGCAACACCACCTGTGTTTGTCCTATGGAATCCACATTATGTTTGCCGGGGTCAGTGTGAGAACATGTTGTTAGGTAAGTTTTTAGTGGGGAAGACAGGAAGATCGGTTCAATTTAACCTTTATAAAGGGGGAAATTGGGGGCATGTGGTTGGGAGTACAGTCTGAGATCAAGTTACCTGGATCCCAATTCCACTTGTATTGCTTACTAGTTATGTGATTCTGGGAAAGTAACCTAATCTCTCTGTGCCTCAGTTTCCTCATCTGTAAAATGAGGATAGTAATAGCACCTACTTGAAAAGGCAATTGTAAGGATTAAATGAGTTCATTATATGCGTAAGACACTTTGAAGAGGTCTTGGCACATAGTAAGCACTACATATGTTTTCTATTGCTATTTTTGGTTTATTTAAATGTGGAGATCAACTTGAAAGGATATTGCATCCATCCCTAGTTGGAGCTAGTTATACTGAGAAAATGGAGATGGAGAGGAAGTAGATTTACAAGGTCATTCGGTCAATTCATTGCCCTAGAAAAATACACCGGCACCTCAAACTTAAAGGATCCTAGGGCATTACTTCTTGGTGAGAAAGAAACTGGTCTCGACTGGCACCATTCATAAGTTTGTGTTCCGGCGTGGTACCCACACCTTGACCCCTATGTGTTCCAACACCCCAGAGAGCAGTGGGTGAGAGCTGTTATTTAGGCCCAAACCAGCTGGGAGTCACGTGAGGAAAAGTTAAAAATAAAAATAAAAAACAATAAAAAACTAATAGGGTAGACCTGCAAATGGAACTTTCAATTTTGACAGCCGTCTGGGGTAAGTGAGTTCCATGGCTGGAAACCTTCACTCCATCTGTCTGACAAGGCAATCAGAGAAGTTCTCTATCTTCAGGTCTTTAAAGATGAATGCCTATCAGCCCTAATGGCCCCAGCTGTGCGCAGAAGTCCCTCGTCCCTTCTTGGTTCAGACATTCCTTCTCTTCTAAAAAGCCATCCAAGGAAGTCACTTAACCACTTAGTTTCTTTATCTGCAAAAAGGAGAAAACTCTGCCTGCCTGTCTCCCCAGGGACTTTATGGTACCTGTGTAACTCAAAATCCTGTCTGAGTGCTCAGTATTACAGAGACTGACAAGACGCCTGGTTCCTTCACTCTGGATTCACTGGTGTTTCAGGAACTTGACTCACTGGGTGATGTGAAGTCAAGGCCTACCTGAAAGACAGGGCTTTAGGTCTGGCCCTGTCTTTTGTGTCTCTGGGAACCCAGTCATTTGAACGAGAGAGAAAATCGTGAACCTGTTCTTTCTAAAAGACACTCTTTTCAAGTATTACTGCTGTCTTCTTGTGCATGGACTACTCATGCCATCTTCCTGCCCACGCGTGTGTTTAAACAATTCTTTCATCTGCTCAACCCATCATGCACGGTAATTAGTGAGGCTGCCACTGAAGGTGGAAACTGGCACCCGCCCCTGCCTTCCTAACCACTTCAGAAGGAGGAGAACTGAGGCAGAGTAAGTAGGTTTGAAGCAATCAAAGAAGGTTAAAGCCAAACAAGGAGACAATGGAATTATGTCTGTGGTCTGCTTTTTGGCTTTGCTTTACTTCCTGATTGATCACTTTACTTCCTGATTGATCAAACAGTGCTCAGGTTGATGGTGATCCTGGCTTTTTCAGGCAACAAGTCACCTGGAGAGCTTGCTACGGTAAGGCTTGCTGGGTCCACGCTGAGGATTTGGGATCCAGTAGGACTAGGAAGGGGCCTGAACATTTGCCTGATCCCTACCGATGTTTTCCAGCAGGTGCTGCTGCTTCTGGTCTGCGGATCACACTTTGATAGCCATCAGGCTGAAAAGTGCATTTCTACAGGTGCAAATGGATGCTCTGTGTCTAATTAGAATGACCTCCTGTCCTGGTCTTCTTGAAATTAAAGGGTTTTCTTAGATATGAAACTTTTCAGTGCTAAAGCCGGAACAGTCCTGAACCGGTTGGTCACACTAAGAGGACAAGAGATGATGACACCCTTAGTCTTTTTAAAGCTTGGACTGATTCAGCAGGCTAATTAGTTAGTTAAGAATTTACTAAATTAAAAAAAATTACTAAATTCCAGAAGACATGAAAGGGGATATCAGATCAATTAATATACATTTAAAAAGAATATTTCCGCCCTGGCTGGTGTGGCTCAGTGGATTGAGCATGGGCCTGCAAACCAGAGGACTGTGATTCAATTCCCAGTAAGGGCACATGCCTGGGTTGCAGGCCAGTTCCCAGTGGGGGACACATGAGAGGCAACCACACATTGATGTTTCTCTCCTTCTCTCCTTCCCTTCCCCTCTAAAGATAAATGAATAAAATCTTAAAAAAAAAAAAAAGAATATTTCCACTCCCCCCAAAAAACATTTCTAGTTCTTATTTTCAATGAATTTTCACTCTCACCTGCCATTTACTTCCCTCCCCCTGCCTTGGTTCAGCCTCAGTGGCAGAATCCTTGGTATGGAAACATTCCATGGCATTTGCACATGGTGTACCCCCTCTTGCCTTAAGCATTACTTCCCTGACCTCCCAGAATATGCCCAACGGCTCCAACGCACACTCTCCTAGCACCAGACCCTGGCTGCATTGCACATTTATTTGCGAGATCTCTGGATTATTATCTGCCTCCCCACTGGGCTGTGAGGTCCTTGAGCTCAGAGACCAATTGGTTTCTGCTCACCATTGTGTATTTTCAACTCCAGTGATGAGCCTGGCAAAAGAAGAGGCGCTCAACACTTGTATCAAATGTGGGAAGTGAACAACAGGATGGAAGATGATTCAGTATTTTGTGTCTCAGATTTTAAGAGATCAAAAAATATATATTCTTAAAAATCCATGAGTAAATCAATCTAAGGGAGTACTGTCACAAAACATTGAACCCCATTTTATCTTAGCTGCAGCTCCCCCAGCCATGCTTCAAAGACAAGCATCATTCGGAAAATAAAATTACAGAACTAATATAATGAGCCATATCCTGCTGAGAGTTATTTTGGGAGGTGCCTACAAAAGAAGGGTTGTATGCTGCCTCTTCAATGCTTGGTTGGGAACCCATGGTGTGAGGCCTCCCTTCCAGAGAGATATTTTCTGAAGAAAAAAAAAACGAAGTTAGGCCACTGCAGAGCCTGGTTTGCTCTCATCCTGCTCCCACCGGGGCCTCTCTGTCAGCCAGTCAGTTAGTTCATAAATAATTATCTGTTTTTCAATCCAGAAGTGCAAATCTACCGTGACTTTGGTTCACATACTTGTAGCTTGAAACATCAGACAGCTTGAATCTGCCAGAGTCACCTCTTCTGCAAAGAGCCAGAGCTGGTAATCTCAAGCGAAGACGTTTCCGGCCTACACTGACCTGCACGGCAGATAAAGTTAATTCACAAAAACAAAGAACCGTCTGTGTAGGGTGTGGTGGGCCTTAGATTTCAGATTGCGGATGTGTATAAATGGACACATTCAAGATATTTGTATTGGAAAGACTGGAGGCAAATAACAAAAGTAATGACACATTTTAAAGTTATAAATCAGCTCCGGTCCTCTTTTCTCTGTCCTCAACCACTGAAATGCCCCTGCTGGGAGGTGGAGGGTTCAGGTGGCCGGTGGCACTAACTTGCGGTTGCAGAGCACATTGCCATATCCTCTCCTTCCACCCTGGCACTGGGACGTGGGGAGGTACTGGCTTGTCCCAGTTGTTATCAATGAATAAAACCAGCTGTGTTTTCTCGGCCCAGAGCTACAAAGAGCTGGGGTGGTTTTAGCATCCTGCTGTTCCCTTCCAGGAGGCTGTTCTGTCTCTCCAACCGGCCATAGTGTCCCAGGGCCCAAACTTGGCTCCAACCCCTGAGACCCCCACTTCCCTTCAATCATAAAAGGAGGATAACTCTCACCCTCCAGGGATGTTTGGAGAGTTCTATAAATAACGCATGCCAAATCCCAGGCAGCGCCCAGTAAATGTTAAGTCTGTGTGCGAAATGCTTCCTCCTCAGTGTCAAAACGTCTAGTGTTTTGGGGATCTGCTCTTGTTCTCAAGTGGACAGGAAATCATCTAAGAATCTAAGTTGCACAGCAGTGTGAATGATTGAAAAAGGATTTCCTATCAGCTTCTCTGTGTAGGTGGCTCCACTTAAGGCAAAAAAAAAAAAACCCACACACATGAAGAAGATATTTAAAGAAGCAAATCTTCAGTGCAGTGTCTAATTACCAGGGACAGTGTAACGTGGTAAACTCTGGCCTGGGCTCTAAAGCCAGACTTCCTGGGTTCAAATCCTGCTCCTGCCCCTGATTACCAGTGAGAGACTCAGGCAAGTTACTTAATCTTTCTGTACCTAGTTTCCTATTCCTAAAAAAGATTCGATAGTACTGTATCATATCTCATTGGATGGTTGACAGACTAAATGAATTACTATTTGTGTTCTAATAATACTTAGAACAATGCTGGTCCTGGATGGTGTAGGTCAGTGGATTGAGCCTGTGAACCAAAGTACCGCCGGTTCAATTCCCAGTCAGGGCACATGCCTGGGTTGAGAGCTAGGTCCCCAGTAGGGGGCATGCAAGAGGCAAGCACACATTGATGTTTCTCTCCCTCTTTTCCTCCCTTTCTCCAAAAACAAATAAAATCTTCTCTTTAAAAAACAAAACAAAACAAAACCATGTTTGGCACATAGTAACTACTTAATGAACATTAGTTTTGTCATTAATGATGATGTGTCAAGCACAGCTGTAGGCAAGGTGGGATATCTCGGTGGTTGCTTCCTTCGCCGAGTCCAAGCCAAGTGCCCGCTCGTGAGCTGGCCCCCTACTCACAAGGAGGGAGAACAATCTGCTTTGTTTGGAATGACAGGAGCACGGCTCCCATTTGAATGAGAAGGACCCCTGCCTTTGAACAAGGGGAAAGTAAGTACCAGAAGAAATACACTGTATTATTTCAATACTTGTTATTACTGCTGCCAGAAAGAGAAAGATGGAGGGGGATGATATGACCTACAGATGCCCTTATCTTTTAGTCAAGGTGAATTTGAAAGGAAACCGGGGAGCCATTTCCTGAAGCTCACACAACACAGATACCTCACATTTGCACCCCGCTTTGTACAGAGCAGAGGTCTCCTGGATTGTTCGCCTCTGTTTGCTTGGTTAGAGCAGCGGAGAAGCAACATCACGCACAGGAAACATCACTAAAAGGAAATGGGAGGCTGGGGTTCTAGGCCCAGCGTTATACCCTCCTTCAGTTTTTTCACCTGTAAAGTGCAGAAGACAAATACTCTTCAAGACTTGGCAACTTTCCAGAAAGGGAAATTAAGGCATAGAGTAATTGAGTGGTTTGACAATGTTCAAAGATCGATCCATTAGAAACTCAACCTCGTCCAAGCCAACACTTGATCTTCCCCCATCCAGACTTACAGACTGAGTCCTAAACTGATGCAAATCCATCCTTCCTGTCACGCAGCTTGAAAACCATCACGGGGAGCCATCCCTAACGCCTTTAGTTCTCTCATACTTGCATCTCCAAGCATCAGCCAGTCCTGTTGACTCTGCCTTCAAAGTACATCTGGTATCTGAACACTTCTCACCACCAAAAGCACTACTTCAGTGCCACGGATGTTGTGCTTCCGTCTGCTAAACTGAGGAGCAAGGGGCAGCAGGAACCTTCCTGCTGCAAAGTCTCAGAGCCCTGCTGTGCCCACACAAAAAATAAACATAAT
The DNA here is from genome assembly GCF_021234435.1 of Artibeus jamaicensis. NCBI lineage: Eukaryota > Metazoa > Chordata > Mammalia > Chiroptera > Phyllostomidae > Artibeus > Artibeus jamaicensis. Next base: position 7,873,598 of record NW_026521738.1, read on the forward strand.
TCCAACCTTGCTGTTTTCCTGCTGAGGTAGCTATCTTTCCCTTGTTGATTTTGTGGGAATTCATTGTCCGTTCTAGATATTAATCTCTGGTTTGCTTTAGACATTGCAAGTGGTATCTTCTTCCCTTCTGTCAGCTGTCTATTCATTTTGTCCACTGTGCCCTTTATTGAACAGAAATTCTCTATGTTAAGATGATATAATTTATTGGATTGTGTTGTCCTAGGATTTGTACTTTTTACAACTTGTTTAAGAAGTCTTTCTTTAACTCTAGGTCAAAAATGATCTATTACATTTTTTTTTTCTATTAACTTTCAAATACTACCATTCAGACTAAGACTTTAAATTTCTATAGCCCGGCTTTACATATGGAATTAAATAGGAATTTAGCTTGATTTTTCTTCCATAAGGTGAACCAACTCATCTGTTAAATAATTCATCCTTTGCCCACAATGAGTGGCCAACCTTTAAGTTCAGTGCACTCAGGAGCTGATCAGGTAGGGTGTTGGCTCCCCTCCCTGCACCTTCCCCTGGCCTGGGGCATCGTGATGATTGTTTGCAGCTGGCTTTGATAGACAAGCGACTATTCCTGCATTGCTGGGAGAGACTGTGAAGGGCGAGTCAGGAAGACTGGGGAGGCGATGAGGGGGCAGAGAGATGGGATATTTGCAGCCCAGAAACAACTCAGGGAATGTGTGGGAAATGTGGAGGAGGGGAGTCTGGGAAAGGGAGGAGCAGGGGTTTATCTAAAAACTCTTTAATACAAAACGACAGGGGAGGCTTATTTGGCCTTGTTTATTTACCTACCACAGGTTCCCACTGTGAGGTAGGCTCACAGCACTTACCTGCATTTCCTCATCCTGCTGGTGAGCAAGAATTCCCTTCCATATCCTTTCAGCCAAGCCCTTCTTCCTTGCAAACCGCTGATCTTCAAGTTTATGTGCCCAAAATAGGAGCAAAGAATTTTAGAGCTGGAATGTATGTGGAGACAGATTGTAGAGGGCAAGGATACAAATAAGAAGACCAGTTTGGAAGCCTTTACAGTTGTTTCGGTGACTGATAATGGTGGCATAGACCAGGGAGTTTACAGGGAACGTGGTAAAAAGCAGTCAGATTCCAGATGCCTTTGAAGGCAGGAGCCAGGAGTGTTACATTGCGGCCTTGCCTACATCACCGGCCTCTCAGATTTCACTCTGGCGTTCTCTATCTCAGTAGCTTATATTCTTCTTTAACCGGAGGGTTCGGTTTCTTAGAGCCACGAGGCAAGCGGGAGTACGCACCGATGAAGGCCAATCCGTCCCTGATCCTTGAAACACTATGCCAAGGGCATGCCCTCCTGATAAAGATTGTTCAGCATCAAAGTTGGGACCAGGTCAACATTCTACCTTTTCTAGGAAAGCTTACTTTGCACAGTGTGATGTCTGTCTCCCGCCAACTCAAGGGCAGTCTCCTCTCTGGTAATAACATCCTACCTGACATGAGCAGAATATTCTACCAGTGTTTCACACATTTGAAGAGGTCTTTATTGACCCATAGACCAGATTATGCCCCCTGTTCTATGTTCTCATGGTAGCTTGTTCTTCCCCAGTTATAATTCTCATTATATTTATTATAGATAATTGTGTAATTATCTGTCTTTCTTGCTAGAATAAAAGCTTTATGAGGAAAAGACAACGTTGTACCCCTGGTACCTAACACAGTGCCTGGTTCATAAAAGTCATTCAGTGCATCCCTACAGCTGAGCAAATATACCATCAGGAACTCTAACTTTTCAAAACTGCTCTCTCAAAGTGGGTGTTATTGCCTCCACTCATTGAGAAGACCCTGTTGAAAGACTGTGGTGACAAAGTCAGAAGATGACACCAAGGTGTCAGCTCTTCCACTGTGCTCCACCTGGAACCTAGAAGAAACGTCCATTTATTTAATCAATCAACAAACATGTATTGATTCCTCCCTGCATGTCAGGCTCTACTCCATGCTCACAGGGGACGTAGAAAAAGGAAGATTTGCCTTCACATGCTGGGAATGCAGGGAAATAGACAGGCAAATACACAACTGCATTATAGTGTGGTAACGGGAGCTCCTAGGAGAAATGTCTAACTCTGCCTGGGTAGGGGAAGGCTTAAATGGGTCCATTTGATCTGGTTTTTGATTTAAAAAAAAAAGTGCCAGGAACAGAACAGGGAAGATTAAAGAACAAGACTGATGGCACCGCCAAAGCTGGATAACCTTGTTTCCTTCTCTGTTGCTGACTATTGATCTCCCATCTTCCAATCTCTGGTTTCAAGAAATGGAGGAATCAGTCCCAGAAACCCAAGCTTGCTCACTCAAAGTAGTCAATGCAACAGGAGACCCACGGTGTGGTCGGGTTGGGTTATGAACATCCCTAGAACCCACCTACCTGGATTGCTCTGTACAGACTGAAGTATCATCTATATGAATGGTGTTCAGTGGATTCAGGTAAAGCTCAGCCCTCACTATTGCACAGAGTGGCTCCAATGCCTCATTTCAATCGGCATACAATATCTATTTTTACTACAAAGGTAAGAATATTGCAGGTCATCTGATGTGCAATAAAGTGAGGTACGACTTGCTGTGAGTAAAAGAGCAGTGGAACAAGGGAAGACACTGGTTTGCTGGAAACTGGAGAAGTCGTCTCTTAAAAATATTGCAAACCTTTAATGGCATAATCAATAAAAATAAATAAATTAAAAAATATATATATTGCAAACCAGCCACAGCAGCCAAGAGGCCTTCCATCGAAGACACATGGCACTGAAGAGCAATCATGATCATTCTGTGGGCATTGTCCTACCGTATTAGGAATGGGGGGGGGGAGCTATTACCATAGGCAGTTGAAGTGACAAGAGATTTTGAAGTAGCAAGTATGGTAATCATATTTACATTTTAGAAAGATAATGCAGAGCAGTGTGTATTAGAGGAACAGATGACGGAGACAGAGAAATTGTTTAGAAGGTTAATGAAAAAATACCAGTGACTGATGATGAGGCATCTACCCAGATAATAAGAATAAAGAGGAGGAAATGGATTCAGAAGCTTGAGGAGATAGTCATCGAGATCTGGATGAGTAATTGCATATAGCGGGTGAGAAGTAGGAAGAGGAAAGAATGACTTCTGAGTCTCTGACTTGGGAAAGTGGTTGAATGCTGGTTGGACAGAGAGGGAGAGAAAGAGTTTGAAGAAAAGAGAGTTCAGCTCTGTAGCTGTTGAAGTGACTACGTGGATCACAGGCATAGGTTTCCAGTAGGCAGCTGGACATGTGGTCTTTAATTCAGGAGAAAATTCCAGGCCAGAGCTAGTAATTTGAGAATCATCAGAGTTTAAATGGTAAGTAGGAGTAAATGAGGTAACCCAAGGAGACCATATAAAGAGAAGAGAAAGCTGAGAATCCACAGTTAGGGAGCACCAACATTTGAGGGGCACTGGAAGCAGTTGCTAATGAGGAAGACTGATGAGCAAAGCCGCACAAAATCTAAACACTATTGGGAGGTTTAGATGTTCTAGCTCATTTGGAATTCAATTGGCTGCTTGTAACTGAAACCCGAGTGCAGCAGATTAAGGAACTTCTTACCCACAGGGCAGTCCAGGCAGAGCTTAACTGAGCCATCAAGACTCATCTCCTACAGTTCCTTTCTACCTCTTGATTGGAAGTGGCTGCTCCACAACCAGGCATTCAGCCCCCATTCCAAGCCGGAAGAAAGGGAAAAAGGCATTTGCCAAGTGCCTCCCTTTTCATCAGAAAAAACAAGTTTTCTGAGAAGCCCCATCCATTAGCCCAGAGATTTTTCAACCTTTCATCTCATGGCACACTAAACTAATTACTAAAATTCTGCAGCACATCAAAAAATATATTTTTTACTGACCTAGCAAAAAAGATATAATTTTTAATATATATTTTAAATATTTAATTAATTTATTTTTAGAGACAGAGGAAGGGAGGGAGAAAGAGAGGGAGAGAAACGTCAATGTGCGGTTGCCTCTTGCACACCCCCCACGGGGGACCTGGCCTCCAACCCATACTTGTGCCCCAACAGGGAACCAAACAGGTGACTCTGGTTCACAGGCCCATGCTCAGTCCACTGAGCCACACCAGCCAGGGCAAAAAAAAAGATATAATTTTGCTTCTTTCACAGCAGATGTTGTGTGGACTGTTGGCATTTTCTTTTTTAATTTGAGAATCTAAGGGAAAATAGGCCAGTGCCCCTGACTAAAGAGTTGGGGTATTGCATGTTTTAAAAATTCTTGCAGCACATCCGTTGAAAATCTCTGCATTAGATTAAAAACTACAACTCATTAGCCAGGATTAGGGATATGAATGTGTCAACGCACAGGTACCTGGGGGAGATGAGGGGTTTTTTTTTTTAACTTTTTGTTTTGAAATAATTTAAAACTGACAGAAAAAAAATTAAAAATAAGACAAAGAAGTCCTTTACCCCAAATTTCCAAATATTAACATTTACCACATTTACTTTGTCATTCTCTATTTCTGTCAGGCACATTTACTCTTACATACTTCAGTGTGTGCTTCCTAAAAATAAGAATCTTCTCTTCCATAATCATAGTACAATAATCAAAACCAGAATATTAACATTGATGTCATGTTATTATTTAATTAACAGCTTTTGCCAGTTGTCTCATTAAGGTCTTTTATTGCAAAGAAAAAAAATCCTTTCGGTCCAGGAACCAATCCAGGATCACCAGTGCATTTTGTTGTCATGTTATTTTAGTCTACTTTAATCTAGAAAGTTGCTTAGTATGTCTTTATCTTCCATGTCATCGACATTTTTGAAGACCACCTTGTAGAGCCAATGAGTCCCTTATTTGGACTTATCTGGTGGTACCTCATACTTTAGGTTACAAATTTTCAACCAGAACACTACAGAAATGACGTGGCATCCTCAATACATCATGTCAGAAGACACTAAATTTTGATCAGGAGGCAAGAAATTTTGATTTGTCCTATTACTAGCAATATTAACTTTGATCACTTGGTTAAAGTGGTAGTATTAGTGAGGTTTCCCTTCTACAAATTTACTATGGGGTTGGTCAAAAAGTCTGTATGGCTTTTTCTATGAAATACAACACATTTTTCCTTTTCACCAACAACTTTATTGATTTGGATATTTTGAGTATGTCGGCTATCTCCTGTGTGGTATAGTTTTGATTGTTCTCAGTTAATGTCTTGATTTGATTGCTATCAACTTCAGCTGGTCTACCCAACCATGGAGCAAGAAATATCGTCCAGAAAGAAATCTCCAGCACAAAACTTCACAAACCACTTTTGAAGTGTTCCATCAGTCACAGCACCTTCTCCATACACTGCACAAATCTCTTTTTTTTTGCTTTTTGGTTTCATTTTTACCTTTTGTGAAATAATAAAGCATAATATGCCAAAAATGTTGCTTATTTTCTTCCATCTTCAATATTAAAATGGCCACACAAAAATTCACCAGTTTTGATAAGCTTTTTAAAAAAAATGCATGCTCTTATGAGAGCTGTCACAATACAACCTACAAAATTGTTTCTAATGAAGTTAAAGGCAACTAAATTCTACTAGAGCCATCTTATGGAAAAAGCCAAACAAATTTTCTGGCCAACACTATATTTTATACTTTGAAACTAAATTAAGAATCTGTGAGAGATGCTTTGAGGCAATATAAACATCATGTTTTTCATCAAAATTTCGTCTGCTAGTTTTAGCATCCATTGATGATTCTTGCCCGAAATAATAATATGGTAATAGCAAAATGGTGACTTTTTAGTTCTGTCATTCATTCTATAATTTATTAGCTTGTCTTCCATCATACAGAAGAACTTCTTCTTCCTCCTCTGTTTACTTATTTGTGTGTTCATTTCAGTATAGACTCACAGAGTCCTATTCTATTCAAAGGGTTAGAGTAGAGTGCAATACTAGAATTTATTTAGATGCTCAAATTGTCACAGATTGGCCACCAGGAGCCCCTGTAAGCAGGCTTCTGTGTACTTCCAACACGTCCCCATTATTCTTTGACTACTTTCCTTTTTTGAGATTATTATTTTTAATAGAGCACATTATCATCTTGATAAAATCAGTTTCCCGTTAGTAAGGAACAAGAGAAATAGAGATGTGTGGGCAACCCATACTGTCCACCACACCGAGCTCCCCACCAGCCAGGAAGAGCTTGGGGCTTGAATCCAGGCTGAGAGCCCTCCTTTATTCTAAAAAACAATTTTGCCCCCACATTCCAAAAAAGCCTGGAGGCCGTATAATTCTATCCAAGCCTCTCCTCATTCTAATCCTTTTATCACCATCCAAAAGGAGTGCTCCTAGGGCCAGGTCCCAGTGTCGAACAACTCCAGAGGGCGCCATTGTAGATTATGAGTGATATACTGGAGCAGGGAGGGGCTCGTGAACTTTTTCTATAAAGGACCAGATATAAATATAAATATTTTCAGCTGTATGGGCCACTCGGCCTTTGTTGCAACTGTCACAGGTGGGCACAGGTAACCAAGTTCTTGGTGACTGGGTCACAGAATTGAACCAAACACCCAGAGTTTATAGCAGAGAACATGGGAGCAGACCAACTCCAAGCAGAGACTGACCTCCTGGGCTGGAGGGACTCTGCTCTTACAGGACGGATCCTTCTTGGCTAGTTTTGGTGGGCTTTTACTGTGCGTGTACAAGTAGTTTTATTACTTTAAAGCTACTGCACATGTGGTCTCCCACGGTTTTCCTGGATTGGCCGCCATGAAAGGGGATCCCACAATGTTACCTAGTTGACCCCCCCTTCTCCTGGGGTCCCCCTGTACTAGGTTCGCCTTTCCCTTCGCCAGAGAATTATAGCTCTCCATGTTAGAGACTGGTGAAAAGAAAGGAATTATTTATTCAAATTATACAGACTTAAGAGTAATGACTTGATGTCTTCATCAAAATCCCAAAGTCCCTTAAAACACCCACAAACACACACAGTTCTCCTTTCCCCCTTTGCCCAGTCCAAGGTACCTTATTTCAGGAAAAGAAATAGAAAGCCACACGGTGGTTCTCTGCTAAAGCTGCATGATGATTCTTCTCATGGCTGCAGGGGGGAGGGAGTGGTCCCCCACTCTGGCCAAAGCCACGTGGTTCTGTCTGCTAAAGCTACATGGTGATTCTCTCTCATATGGCTGCGGGAGACCCCATTCTGGGCAAAAGCACAAGGTTCTCTCTTCAACAGCTACCACCTGCGTTTAATCCCCACGCCAAGCTTCCTCTGCAGTCCCATTTCCGACTCCTCCCACAATCAGCTACACTTGCCAGGACTCCCATATCCTTCCAGCTTTACTGGGCTGCCATAGCGAGTCTGGGCAGCCTGGCCCCATGGCCTGGAGCCAATCATCTCCAAGCTCTCACACAGGCGCTGTAACAGGTGCTGGGGAGTTGCCTCCCAGTTACATCTTGGGTGGAAGTCATTCCTTTCTCCCTGGCTCAAAGCATGGCCAGTTATTTAACATATCTATGAAACCAGTTAAAGGTTATAGATATGCTAAATGACTATTGTAGAGGTTATCTTTGAAACTGTTGGTATGCAAAACAACTCAATGGCCCTCCTCCATGTATCCCATCCCCCCAGCTCAGACTCATGGGGGTGAGGACATCCCATATTTTTAATATTTCCTGGACACCCTGAGTTCTGGACCCCATTACAAATCCTTCTATTTGGGGCCCCCTGGCTGTACCCTCCTACACAACTACTTAACTCTGCCACTTTAGTGTGAAAGTAGCCATAGACCACATGTAAATAAGTGGGCATAGCTATGATCCAATAAAACTTTATTTATGGATACTGACATTGAATTTTATATCATTTTTTATGTCTTCTGAACTAGTATGCTTACTTTCAATGTTAAAAAACAGTCGAAATATAAAAAAATATTCTTAGCTCGTGGATATAAATATAAATATTCTTAGCCCGTTTTTTTTAGAAAAATACGGTTGCTGGCTGGAAACGGCCAGTTTCCCACCCCTGCCCTGCTCGATGTGAATTGTTGTGGTGGCCCTGCCTCCAGCCAGGTCTCTTCTCCCCTTACCCTGGTCTCTGTCATCCTGCCCTGGGCTTTCTCTTCACCTTCTTCCCTCTTCTTTCCCCATGTTTCCTGTGTGCCCAAGGACCTCCATTCAATGATAAATAAATTTCTTCCCCCCTTTAATCTCCTAGCTCCTGTCTTGCCTTAACTGTGCAATGAGTGAGTGTATTGGTACCTAAGGACCATTCTTTCCTGAATTCTACAACGGGTGCTACTCCTTACCCCATTCCCCCTAACCCATGGGGGTTAGGGGGGAGAAGTGCTGCTGACCTTCTCCACATTCTTTAGTCCTACTTCCAAACCTTTACTCTTCCACCCTCTTGCAAAATCCCTTCCTCCTTTGAAGCCCTTATCATTCACGCTTTGAGCAGTAGCTAACACACACTGAGGGATATCCTCACGACCACTGGGAGCTACGTCCCCATTATTATCCACCCCCATTTTGCGGTGAGGCACAGAGGTTAAGGTCATAAAGCCAGTAAATGCCAGAGGCAGGATTCTAATTCCAGCAGCCCATGCTTATTACCAAAATGGTATGCTGCCCTTCTCTATGACCGTGTACCATAGGTCTAACGACCTCCCACCTGAGCCTCACTATCATCCAGTATCATTTAGGCACCTGGGAAGAAACAGATGCACAGTCAGCCTGAGTCTGTGAAGAGGGTTTAACAGAGGGACTATTCGTAGAGGTACAGGGCAAAATCTTTCCCAACTTCTTTCATTCCTCACCCTAAGGACAAAAGTTAAATCAATTTACCAATTAGTTTTACAAATTAAATTAATTTAAATTAATTAGTAGGACATACAGCACACCTCAACCCAACCCCTTCTTCTCTGAGTGAAAGCTGCCTTTCTGATGAAGCAGTGTGTGCCTTTGCGACAGGGGACTAGACAGCTGGAGGCCTGGAGGGAGGCGTCGTATTTTGAATGTTGTACAACATGCATGTGTCACACAATTTTAAAATAAAATGCAACTTGAAAAATTGACCTAACATGCAAATATGGTCATTCTGTCCCATGCTCAAAACACTCCAGTAGCCCATCTGCCATCAAGTTAAGATTTGGATTCACCCAGATGCCACACAAGGCCCCTGCACACCTCTTTCGCCTCATCGTCACCACATTCCACCTCAAACCCTGTGTCCAGAGACGTAAATTACTGAGAACTGAATGCATTCCCTAAGGAACTTTCTTTCTTTGCTGCAGCTTGCTCATAATGCCATTTTGTACCAGGCATCTGCTTTGGTACACCTGCAGTTTCCACATCCTAGAATGCAAAGCCTCTCCCCACACCCCTCCTCTTCCTGGTGAATTCTTCGTTCTTCAAGATGCACTTAAAACAACCTCTCCAGACTCTTGTGAGAGTAGCTGATGGCCTTCTCCTCTGTGCCACCATCGTAGAGCACGATGATTAGGAGGACAGGCTCTGACGCCAGAATCCGTGGGTTTAGATTCTGGATTCGTCACTTACTGGTTGGTGATCTTGGGCGTGTTACTTAACCTCTGTGTTTCATTTTCCTTATTTGTAAAATGAAGAATTGAATAGTTCCTATTTTAGAAGAGTATTCATTCACTAAATATTTACTAACTATCTATGTCAAAATAGACAAAAATTCCTACCCTGGTAGAACTTAGATTAGAATTTAGAGCAGGGGTTGGCAAAGCACAAACCCCTGGGACAAATTTGCCCACCTGTTTTATAAATAAAGTTTTTTTAAAAAAACTTTATTTACTTACTTTTAGAGAGAGAGGAAAGGAGGAAGAAAGACGGAGAGAGACATCAATAGGTTGTCTCTCACACGGCCTGAACTAGGGACATGGCCCTGCGACCCAGGCATGTGCCCTGACCAGGAATCAAACCGGCACCCTTTCAGTCTCCAGGCTGGAGCTCAATCCACTGAGCCACACCAACCAGGACAATAAATAAAGTTTTATTGGAAAACAGCCACACTCATGTGTTTATATATGGGCACGTCCATGTGACGATGGTAGAGCTGAGTGATTGCACACAGACCACGGGGCCTGCAGAGCCAGAAATATTTACCGTTAAGAAAAAGTTTGCTAGCCTCTACTCTGGTGAGATTAAATTCGTACACGGAAAGCATTCAAAATTTAAAAACATTGCCTGGTACTTAGTAAGCAAGCCCTCAGTAGACGCTAGCTTTTTAACATTACTGCACACCCTTATAATAACACTTAACACAGACATCCAATAACATTTTGCTGAACAAACAGGTAAAAAGGAACCAGAAGCTGGCGTCATGGGAGCCACTAGAGGAAGAGTTTCAAGAAGGTGGAAGTGGTCGGCTGTGTTAAGTGCCAAATCAATACTGAAGAAAGACTGCCAGATTTGGCAATCAGATGAAGTGACCTCACCAAGGAGCAGCTTGTGCGTGGTGTGTGTGGTGGTGAGGACAAAAGCTGGACCACGGTGGGCTTAGGAGGGAACAGTAATGAGGAAGAAGAGACAGGAAAGTAGAGATTATACATCTGTGTGACAGCAAGTATCAAGAAGATAATGAATACAAAATAATACTGACTGTAAACTGCAATTAAAACATAAAAATAAAAACACTTGAATATTTAAAATCTGCTAACCAAAAACATCCACCACCCAGGTTTATTAAAATACGAGGTATCTGATGGGTTTTCCACTTATCTTTGAGCTTGTTGATGTTGGGTAAAGCACCGATGATTAAAGTTCAAGTCTGGAACTAGCAGATAAACTCATGCAGAACCTTCAAGTCCAGAGCCATTAAAAAACCCTATGATGGTGAAGCAGATGATGATACTGTTTCTTTTGAGCTCTTAATCACTGTTTTCTTAGCTGAGAATTTCAATACAAACAGCAGTGTAAATTTGCCTACAGAATATTTATTGTAATCGCAAAACAAAAGCTATATACATATTTTAATCCTTCTATAAATATTTACTGAGTAATTTGAATACACTGTGCATTCTGTTTGATATAAATACTGCGTGTGTATGCAACTTAGTTAATTTGGTCATTGCCTTCCCCACCCCCTCCAGGAATTCACGGTTTAGTCGGCGAAGAGAGCTGGATGGGCAAATAGGTTCAATATTTGTTATAGATGCTAAGGTAGAAGTTTCGATGGGTTACAGCAGGGGCATGAAAGAATAAAATAATTTATATGAAACTATTTTGCCATATTTCAACTGTTTGCCAATCATTTTTACATCTATACATTTGTACACTAAGACTAAAGAGATGACTATAGACTCACAGCTGGTTTCTGGGAGCAGGAGACAGACATTCAGGGCCCTGATCTCGTGCATGTTATTGCTGAGGGTTTTTTTAAGGGCTCCCAAAGGGTACTTTAGTGTGATCTTATTTTATTAAAGTATGTTACATAATTTTTTATTAAGTGTATACTACAAATAGAAAAGTCTACAAAGATGCACATTTAAAATATTAACAGGGGATACATCCGGGTGGTGGACTTGCTGGGAGATTATTTTCTTCACAATACTCTTTTACACTTTACACGTTTGTACACTAAATAGGACTTACTTTTTACTATCACAAATAACAATATAACCAAACCATTGAGTTTCAACCACAACAAGTTAAAAGCATACATGTTTGCCTGTAAGCACAGAGACCAGAGGTTTTTATGCTTCTGTAGATTCCAATATTTAGTTGTCACATGACTGGTGACAAAAGCGTCTCAGCCTACGAATGTCAGCAGATGACAGCACAAAGAGGTGTGTCTAGAAGGTGGCCCTATCAGTCCTCTTCTAAAAGGCAGCAAGTCAACCAGGCGACTGCTGCTGGAACACGGGAAATCACCGAACACAGGGAGCGCTGTGCACACGAGTGAAAATGATGTGAATCACTTAGTTTGGCCAAAAGTAACGGGACACTGGTGAAGAGTGACTTAAATAATAAATATTTACTATTTTACATACCATGAAGTTCAGAAGTAGGTGGATTCCAATTCTGGCTCACTCAGTAGCTCAGCAAATTCAGAATTCTGGGTCAGCTTGCCTTTGACTTGCTTGGCTCTCCCCACTTGGTGGCACTGAACATCACTGCCTCACACAGGAACATCTAGAGCCTGGAAGGGGGCATCTTTCTCACCCCATCTTTTTATTTTTCAGTGATTCAGATCTTTCCCCAAATGTCCCTAGCAGACATCTTCCTGAATTTTATTGGCTACACTGTGACAGTTCACTGTAAGGAAAAACAGGGGGGGAAGCTACACTCAGTCCAAATTAAAAAGCCATAGTCACTCCTAAACCAAGAACTGGGGAAAGGAATTACCACTACTGCCCTAGATCAGTAGGGTTCAGTAGAACTTAATGTGAGATATACTGCAAGAATATATATATATATATATACCCCTGAGTAGTCTTTGTTAAGTTAAGTCTTCATTTTCTCCTTCATGAATGAGCTACAATATTGATAAGCAATGTTGCTTCCCACTAGCATAATTACAAGTGCCAAGTGGCATTTTCCAAGTGCCCGGGGTCCATCTGGCATTATTTCAACAAAGGCACCTTGGTTATGGAATCTGAACTTTGAGTCCCTGAGTTATGGCTCTGGGTGTTACTCGATCTGTGCGGTATTAATTGAGTCATTTGACTTATCTGGGCCCCAATGTTCTCATCTTAAAACAGGTGGTTCTTTAATGTTCTTTGAATTCTAGTGCTCCATATTTGCATTACTGTTCAATGGGGGGAACTTCCCAGCCCTTATCTGTCATTAGCAAGCTGGGGCAGCAAAACATGAGAAGTCAAGTCAATCAGAAGTATACTTTCTCTGATACCATGGGGCAAAACGCAGTTTTCAAGGAAAAGGAAGGAGGGAGCCATGGTGGCTTGTCATTCATTTACTCGGGAAGTATTACAGGGCCCTCACTATGTGCCACAGTGACTGTAGATGGAATTTTTTAAAAAAAGAGATGTGGTCCCTGCTCTCAGTGAGCTTACTGTGCTTATCAAATATATGTGACAAATTATATGTGGTCACATATAAGTACAAATATATGTGTACTATATACACATATAAGTATACACATACAGTTATATGTGGTCATACAAAGTACAAATATATGTGTACTATATATCCTGTAGAAGCAGATACACAATTACAAAAGGTATAGAAAGAACTCGGTTGCCCCTCCCAGCATTGTGGGAAATTGCTTGGACTACAGGGCATCTCATCCCACATTTTACCCACTTTTTGTCTCTTAATTGTTTTTCTATTCCTTTCCTCAATGCATTTGCCCAGCTGTCTGTACAGTCTGGGACCTGGTAAGAGGACACAGGGAAACACTTGCAACAGACTGAAGGTTCCGATTTCAGATCCTTCTGCCACCTCGAACACCACCATTTCCATATCCACCATCACCACCTCCACCACCTTCATCACCACCTCTCCAAACCCCCACCCTCACAAGCATCATCACTATCACCATCATCATCATCACTACCACCTTTCAATACACCTCCATCGTCACTGCCATAAGCACCACTTTTGCCACCAACAAAAAAGCACACAAGTGAGACTAGCTTTAACTAATCCCAAAACTATGTATAAAATCTGAGTTGATATAATGAACAAATTAAGAGGTGATTATTTGCTTTCCCAAATTATTCAATATGTAGAGAAACCTTCGATCAAGTTTCCCTAGTGTTCTTTTTTTTTTAAATATGTGCTTTGGTTTACAAACATTTTAATTACCCAGATCTCTTTAGGAATATACCTATTTTAAGAACAGGGCATATGAGAGAGAGGATTTTCATGCTGAGAAAGAAGGGCAAGCATAATAAGCAGCTCATAAGATCTCTTTAGTTATTAATTGTGAAGAGTTTTATAATATGCACAAATCTACTAAATATTAAGCAGATTTATGCTTAGTTACTTGACCATAAATTAGTAATTGTAAAGGGAGAATTTTATCAGTAGTGCTCCTACGTCTAAATGGTATACCTATATATAAATATATGATACTTGTATAAATGATAGTTATATAAAATATATAATACAAATATTTATGTGCTTATAGTACATTTCATTAAATATTTATTATACATTTGTATTGAAAATGTATAATACTAATCAAATCTATGCGATCAAATAATAATATACATCAAATAATAATGTATATTATTACATACTTCTTTAACTGTGAAATGTGGGTCAGAGACTAAAGTAGGTTATAGAAATGGTCACAAATTCCTCTCATCCTTATATCCTTATATGCACATCCCTTGCCATGTGACTTCGCCATTCTCATCAAGAAGGGGAGCCTGTTTCACTGCTTCCTGACTCTTGACCCTGGTTTGGCCACGTGATTGCTTTGGCTGATGGGATATCAACAAACGCAATGGAAAGCAGAGGCCCGCACTTTGGGTTTTGCCTGCTCCTGCAGATCTGGGAACCCTGCCACCACTGTCACATGATCTAGTCGGGGCTGGCCCCCTGAAGGATAACAGGTCACGTGGCCACATGAGCTAGCACAGCTCAGGCCTGCTAGGCCAATTAGCCTGCCAATCACCAGACCTGTGAGGGACCACCCTAGATCCTCCTGCCCCAGCTGAGCAGGCGGAGGCCAGAAGAGCCACCAAGTCGACCAGAGGCTCATGAGAAATAATAAAATGTTTATTGTTTTAAGCCACAAAATTTTGTGGCGGTTTGTTATACAGCAACAGCTAACTGATACAGGGACCACATCGCGTAATGAGTCCTTTTCTCCTCTTTTCTCTTTATCCATTCCAAAAACCTTGGCTAAAATGTTTGGTTTATTGGAGCCACAGTTACCACAAACATATCTTTTGTTTTCTTCTAATTCCAAAATCTCTGATTCTCTTACATGATTAAGCTTCCTTTCTCAGTTATGGTCTTTCCAGAAGAAAGGGGCTGGGGAATAAAGGCAATGAAAAGGAGGCACGATGAGAATGAGAGTGAGAAGGGAGCTGACAATGTGAACTAAGGTGGTGATGGTGGGTGCTGTGGGGTGATGGTGGGGTGCTGAGGCAAAAAAGAGGCCTCGGTATAGCTCATGATGTGTTGACTAACTTGCTGGGAGAAGTTCCCTCTACTAAATCAAAATCTTTATGAAACTCCCTGGCCCTGACCCCACATGCCCCACCTTAAACTGCAAACACACATTCTAAAATTCCTCTTCTATTCCAGTCCTTAGTTCCTCTCAATCTTTGTCACTATCCAAAATACAGCTTTCTGTGTGGGTCATTAGGATGACTTGGGTCGTAACTGACAGAAGCCCAGCTTGATCTGAAAAGTGCAGATCAGGCAGGATTGAATCCAGTTGCTCCAAGGATGCCCTCAGGGCACCGTCTCTTCTGTCTCTGTATGTCTGTCTTTTGGTTCTGCTTCCTCTGTTCGACCTCCCCAGATCTCTCCGTCCCTGACCTATCTTGTGAGTCCTGCTGTTGAGTGGTGGCCACTGTCTCTCCTGTCTCCCTCTTGAGTGACCAAGCCCTTCTCCCTCTCCCCACCTGTTACTCTGTCATGTTAAAGGCACTGAGATCCACCAGATTTCCCAAACCAAAAACTTAGAAATCATCCCAGACCTCTCTATTAGTCCCCACATGTAATAGATTTTAGACCCAAGTCATGTCTACCCTTGGGGAAGGAACTGATTTTCCTTCTCCACGGCCACTGCCACTAGGCTTTGTCATGCATTGTTCTTCCTATCATAGGAGAAAAAAATTTCTAACCAGTCTTTGCTCTGCTTCCTACCAACCGTACTCCACGCCTGGAGTAATCCATTAAGAAGGTAAATCTGAGTCTAGTATTCCCTTCTTAAAATCTTTGCCTATGGAACTTGTACGAGCAGATCCACACATTCGAGGTACACATGATCCCATTGGGCAGTTTTTCCAGTTGATCACCTGAACCCCCAGCTATCCTGCTGGCAGGGAGCCCGGTTATTTTAGCTTGAGTTCCCTAGAAATAGAGCCTAAACTGAGAATCAGTGTTAGTTGTCACTTTAGGGCCGTCCTTGTCCCTGCCCCTGGGCTGGGGCTGAGCCCACTTCAATGCACCCTGCCTGGCTGGCCTAGCTTAACTGCAGCACAGGATCTTGGGTCAAGAGATTAGGGACCGGTGCTTTTCCTCCTTAGAAGCCCAGGCCCCTCAGGCAAATTGCTGTGCCCAGTGACAAGCTCTACCTATCTGGGCCTCAGACTGGGGGTCTTGATCTGGTCACAAAAGATTCTTTTAGATCCGAGGTCAAAAACTCAAATGCCTATGGGAGCCAAAAGACTGACAGACAGGGCAGCCACCACTCAACAACAACCAATTATTACCAGCCAGGAGCTTGGCACTCACAGGAGCCACATCTGCAGCTTTTTCAGAAGCCCCAAATCTTGATTTTTATGTGAGATATTCAGATTTTAAACTGTTAGCCAGATTTAAAAAAAAAAAAAAAAAAAAAAGAGCCAGCAAACAAAATGTGTTGGGGTTGGGGGAATCCTTATCTGTCCTAGGAGCTGTCTGTGAATTTGTTTTTATGCCCTAATCCCATAACAATGGATGCCCACTTGCCCTATATTTGCATAACTATGGGGCCCACTGCAATGAACTGGGACTGGACAAAGATCAGCTGCGAACTGGGTACAAAAGGTTCCCTGATTTCAAGATAGTCTAACCTCCTTCAGGGTGGCCTGTGTGGCCTCCCTGACCTGGCTCCTACCCTGTCCCGCCGCCTTTCCGTAACCCCTCTTCCCCACACCGGTTCACACCTCCCGCCTTGCTGTTCCCTGGGCTGTCTCAGAGGCCCGTCCACTACCAGTTATCTACCAGCACTCTCACCCTCCTTCAAAACGCCTCAAACACCCTTCCTCTTCTGCTTATCCCGTGTTTCAGGGCAGTTACCCACGGCCCGAAAGCAGCGGTTTTCAACTGGTGCGCCACAAGAATTTTTAAAACATGCAATATCTTCCTATTTAGTTTGGGGCACTGACCTCTTTTCCCTTAGGTTGTCAGATAAAAACAGCCAACACAACAACTGCCATCTGGTGCGAATAAATCAAAATTATACCTATTTTTTGTTAGATAGGCAAAATATTTCCTTGGTATGCTGCAGAGTTTTAGTCATTAGTTTATGTGTGCCATGAGATAAAAAAAGGTTGAAAATCGCTGCCCTACAGTTTTCTTTAGGGACCTGTTGCCCACCCAGAGAACCCACAGAGGTCAGGAACCACCGCCTGAGAGAGTGCCTGGTACTTTAAATGCAGGTTAAAGAAATGGGCATAGTCTGAAAAATAATGAGCCTGACATTGCTTTTCACATGCCAGAAATCCATTTATGAAGAACTGCTCATTTTATTTTGAGAAATTAGGTTAAATTTTGGTGCTTAAGAGAAGGGGGGAAAGCCCTCTGTGTACTTTCATTTTTAAAAGGAGCATCAATGTGTGACATACAGTTGAGAGAATAAGTTTTCAGATTTTCTCAGCTTTGGACAGAAGTGAGGCTTCTAAAAAGAGTTCTAGAATTAGACAATGACTAAACTGGTCATGCTAGCTTTTCGCCCCGAATTCGAACGTCCCTAAGCCTCTCAGAGTTGCGGGTATGTGCTGCCTCCGAGGGGAAAGGGAACCAGCTCCTCTAAATGAAATTGCACTTGCACAGAGGTGGCGGCCCGCGGTGGCCCACGGCGGGCGGAGGGGGGGTGGGGGTGGGTGGGTGGCGAGAGCAAGCAACCACACGCTCAAGACCCTTTGCATAACCTACTCTTAAATTGACTGAGGCTTGTAGAGATACACTGAAACTCCAGAGGCAAACTCTAAGCGGCTGCATTTTCTCGACAAGGTTTCCCAGCTCTGTCAATCATTTCCTGCTTTCTCTGCCTCTGCAGCGAGTGCACAACACACAAGCTTGGGTGGACCGCTGCCCTGACATTGAGCCTCTTTCCTACCTTAAGTGGAGCACCTCAGGAAGCCACGAGCTTGACGTTTCATTCATAATAAATGAATTCAAGGGAGGAGGGAGGCAGGGACAAGAGCCTTTCATCTCTGCTATTTAAAATCCCAGCATTGCTGCTGAAAGGGAAAATGACCTGGGAGTGAACTGCATCGGGGCTGAAGTATTGCACGATAACGGTACGAGCCAGCGCGTCAGCGGCCCGCCCGCCGGCTATTTATACCCAGCAGATTATGCAATCTGGCTCCAGCCATTCATGCCCAGACTGGAACAACCAGCGCCGGGTGGGGGAGGGCACCATTCCCGGGTGCCGGGTCAGATTCTAAGTTTGCATCATCCCTTTCATTACGAGAGAGCTTGGGTTTCTGTTCGTGCCAGCGGGTCTTGGGGGAGACAGCTGGGCTACAAAATTGCTTGGCACACATTGGCACACACGACCGATTATTTAAACATAATAATAAAGGCACCCGAGCGCCCGAGGCGCGGCCCAGCAGCGCGCAGGGCAGGGCTGCGGGCAGACCGGAAGGAACTGATAAACTGAGCGCTAATGACACCTTCTCCCTCCCTCGTCGGAAGTGTCCTCCAAGCGCCAGTCATTGAGAAATACCGAAGGGGCAGAATGGGGGTGAGATGAGGACAGGCCCCAGCGCAGCTGCGCGCGCCTCGCCCGCCGCGTCGTGGGGGCGGGGGGAGGGGGTCTCGGGCCCAGCCGCACATACCTTAGGGTACAGTGGCGTCCTCTCCAAGTCACCCCTCTCCCCAAGAGCGCCCGTGGTGGGGAAGGGGTAACGGTGAGTGATTTGTCGGATCCTACCCTGCCACCCCACCCCGGGGAGACTTCCGGCCCTACGGGACCCCGACGGGCTAAAAGTGAGAGAACGAAGGGCACGAAAGAGAGAGCAGATTGCCAAGAAGGATAAAATGTCCTCTTCTCCCAGGACCCACGCGGGCCGCGAGGAGGCGGGGGCCGCGGCTGCCTTCGGAGTAAAACAAGACCTGCGGGTCTACTGAGCATGCCCGTCCCGGGGCCACCGAGGGTCGCTCCTATTCCGCGCTCCGGGTTTTCCCGGAGGCTGTGGAGGGGGGGGGAGGGGGGACGGGGGGGGGGTTGCTGCCCCCGCCCGGGACTCTGGATTGAGAGGCTGGTGGAGGGGTGGGGGGGTTGGTGTCTTGCTGGGCCTCCGCCAGGTTTGCGTGAGGTTGTGAGTAGATCGACATTACTTCTGAAGCTGTACGATCGCACTGTGAGTCGACACCCTTGATTGATCCTGTTCAGAGCTGCGTTGCCCCTGCTTTGCCCCGTTTTGTCTCGGGAGGAGACAGAGATGTGGATGTTTAGCTCTTTCAGTAATGCCATTAAATTAAAGCCCGAAACCCATGACAGCCCCAATTCTGGTAACAATCTAGAAGACTTTGATAACACCATCATATTCAGATCAACAAACGCATCTGAGTTATTCGCCCAATGTGTCATTTATTCATGAACTGCCAGGAGCACAGTTAGTAGTAACTGATGGGGAGGATCAATAGGTGACCTACTAGGAACTTCCATCAAAAGGCCCCTTTTGGGTAATGAGCAAGGCAGAAGAAAAGTAGGACGTTTTCTTGAGAGGAATGTGAAGTACTGGGATTGGAATGGGGAGCATTTAGTAATCCAGTTGCCTAGAAAGAAGAAAGGGTTGCTATTAATTTTCTTTTTTTAAAGATATTTCTCTCTTCTTTAAAAAGATTTTATTTGTTTTTAGAGAGGGGAAGAAAGAGAGAAACATCAATGTGTGGTTGCCTCTGGTGCGTCCCCCGCTCCTTCTGCAACCCAGGCATGTGTCCTAGGCTGGGAATGAACCAGCAACCCTTTGTTTGGCAGGCTGGCACTCAGTCCACTGGGCCACACCAGCCAGAGTGTAATGTTTTATTTGCAGTGTGCTTAACACAGTACCCTCACCTTATAGCCATTTTATCTTCCCAGCAACCCTATTTGTGAGTATTATCCTGACACTGAGGCTCAGAGAACCTAAAATCCTGCTGGAGTCTGGCACAAGGGCAGGGCATCCAAGTGGGGACCTGGTGAATTCTGGACCTTGAATATTTTTCTTAGCTCCTCTGGCTGCCTGGTCCAAGGGCAAGGGCCAGTCATTCACTGCCATTAGCAGGGAGCTGGATGAAAAAGTAGTGATGACACCAGTTCTGCTTGCCTACCTACAGAAGTTAATAATCACCTCAACTGCCACCTTGCCATTTGGGCTCTCTGAAACTTGATGATGGGGCCAAAGAGGTGCCCACCGGGTGAGGTAATTCTGGTATGGGCAAATGTTTGTGCCCCCAGAGTCCAGGAATGACTGAGTGGGATCTCTTTCAGCACCTCTAGGAGAAAAGCAACAATGGCCAAATGTGAGAGCTTGGCAGACATCTTAGCTTTATGGAAATGTATTTATTATTATTTTAAAGATTTTGTTTATTATTTTAGGCAGAGGGGAAGGGAGGGAGAAAGTGAGTGAGAGAAACATCAATGTGTGGTTGCCTCTCACACGTCCCTCACTGGGGAACCTGGTTTGCAACCCAGGCATTTTCCCTGACTGGGAATCGAACCAGCGACCCTTTGGTTCGTAGGTGGGCACTCAATCTACTGAGCTGCACCAGCCAGGGCTTTATAGAGATTTTAGAAACCAACGAGATCTTGCTCTGTTCAGTGCTTTCTCATAGACTCTCAATGACCTCACAAACTGAGAAAGACAATTTTGGCCTTGTTATCCCCGTATTATAAAGAAACTGAAAAATTGCTAAAAGCTTCACTTAGGGTCTCTAGGCTGCTAGGAAAACACCGGAACCCAGTCGTCGCTTCCATCTAATGTTCCTTTCATCACCATGTACCAGCACTCAGCGTCAAAGGTGGGTCAGGCCCTGGCTGGTGTGGCTCAGTGGATTGAGTGTGAGCCTGTGAACCAAAGGATCGGGGATTTAATTGCCAGTCAGGGCACATGCCTGGGTTGTGGGCCAGGTCCCCAACTGGGGGAATCTGAGAGGCAACCACACACTGATACTTCTCACCCTCTCTTTCTCCCTCCCTTCCTCTCTCTCTAAATAAATTTTTTTAAAAGGTGGGTCAGGCCTAATCCATAGCCACAAAGTTCATGGTTGTGATCAGCATGAAGCTAGGGTAAACCACTAGTTTCTCTTTGACTCAAGATGAAACTCCTATTCTCTTTGGAGTGCTTGTGGCCTTCCAAATGTATGTGTGCGTACAGATAAACCCTTTAGGTGTACTACATTTGAGGTGTGTTTAATCTACTTTTAATTTATTCAATGATTGCTATTAAAATATCTGTGTAGTCTCAACACATTCAAGAGGATGGAAATCTACTGTGTTTGGAGAGAGCGGGAAGGGGCAGGGACCGTATCTCTTGTTCCCTAGCAAGACCCCACAAGTACATACCTAACAGTCATGTAATTTGGGGGACTCACTGCAAAGTAAAAGTGTGGAGCCCCTTGTTTGTCTAAACACTGTAAAGAATTTCAAGACCGCAACAGCAGAGCATCAAAATAAGCAAAGATCCCTGTGCAACTGTGCACGATGCATGCCCAGGAAGCAAGTCCTGTCCGTCGCTCAAACCGTGCTGCTTTGGAGATTGTGGGCCATGGTCCCAGGCCAAGGCAGGAAAAATCATTTAAAGACAGAGGGTAGGGAGAGAGGGACTCGCAGAGCTCTCCATCTCTCCATTTCTCTGTGCCAAAGCTTACCGGACTGGCAACCTCTACCCGAGTAACTATGGTCTGCAAGGGCTGGGGACTGGGCCATTCTCCACCTACATGAGAGAGATTTACTGAATTATTTTTAAGAATATATTTGGGGTTACCTTTTAACCCGAGAAAGCCTATCATTTTTACTGAAATGCAAACGTTTCTGGGCTGCGTTGGACTTAATCTTTCATTCTCTTTATGTACAAATGATTCCTTAAAAATGCTCGTCCCCTATAAAGACAAAAAAAAAAAATCCTAAGATTCACGGGAAACTGAAAAGCTTCTGCCATTCAGAACCTTGGCAAGGCACCTGTGCCGCTCTCACCCTCCCACCTCACGGTGTAGGGGTAGTTGGTCCTCTGAGCCCGAATCCCCTCCGGCCCTAATCGGAGTTCTGCATTTCCACTCTTCCTCCTCCTCCCACCCCCCCAGATTTTTAATCCAGGGGTTTGGTAGAAGGGAGGGAACTAAACGGGAGCCAGATGTGTGCGAGTCCTCCACTCCCGCCTCCTTCCTTTGCTCCGGCATCTTAAAACCCGGAGCTCTGACGAGAGAGGATCCGGAGCCACACAGACGCGGCACAAACAACTCAGCTCCGCAGCTCCCCCGGGAGTGGAAGCCAGGAGGGAGGGGGGCGGGCGGGATAGGAAGCCGGGCATGCTCAGTAGACGCGACAAAGTTTTTTTTTCTCTCCCTCCTCTCCTTCTCTCTCTTTTTTTTTTTTCGGTCTCAAGTAGGAAGCTTTTTGCACTCCACCACCTCTGGCCGCTGGGAAGACGTCATCGCTTCCGCCCTACTTCCTCCTCCTGTTGGCGGCGGTGAGAATCCAATATGGAGTAAATCGGTAGAGTCAAGAGATGGGGCTCGGACGGGGCGCCCTGCACCGCCTCTCAGGCGCACCTCCCCCGGCCTCCGACCGCTCCCTGGAACCGTGATTGGCCCGGCCCCCGGGGGCGACCCCGGACCAAGCCCCAACCCGCGACCGGCCCTCTTTTAGCAGTCCGTGCAGCTCCACGGCGCGTTTGTTTTTCTCCTCGTCTCCCTCACTGCCGTCCCCTGTCCAAACCTCTCCCCCTCCGCCTGCTCCCGAGCCCCTGGAGCCTCCGTCCGCCTCGCCCCTCGGCGCTGCGGCGCTGCTTAACCGTTGGAGCTTGCCTTTGCACCCCTTCCCCCAAACCACCCTGCGCCTCGGTTGTCCTGCTTCCCTTTCTGCCTTGTGCGGCGCCCCCTTCCCCAGCCAAATCAGGCGATCTCCGGAGATGTGAAGAAGGGGGGTGAGCGGACAGGAAGATGAAGGGAGCAAAGCTGCCCGCCGCGGGACAGGCATCTAGGTGAACAGGAAAATGACCGAAGAAACACACCCGGACGAGTAAGTTTGGTCGCGGGGTGGGACGCGTGTGCCCCGCAGGGGCAGCGTGGGGGTCGGAACTGAGGACGCCGGCAGGGACGCTTCTTGGGTGAACTTGGCGTGGAGTGCAGAGACTCCCTGGCCTGTGGGGTTTGGGACGCGAAATTTCCTTCCGTCTTGAAGTGAGGAGGGGGCAAAAAACTGCTGCAGGCGGACGGAGGTGTGCCTGGGGTCGGCGGGTTGGTGGCTACTGCAGGGGCCAAGGGCGCACTGGTGACCTCGAGGAGGTCCCCGCTCCCTCTCCGGAGAATTCAAACATCTACCACTACCCCGAAATCCTCAGCACCCTGAGCGGAAGACCTGTCATCCCTGCTTCTGACTCCTGGGGTAGGTGGGTTTTTACATGATGACTTTGTGACTTCCCGCCCCGCTGCTCGCCCTGCGGTTCTCCTGTCTGGAGCCCTCTCGGGCCCAGGCTCCGCCATTTCGTTTTCTTGAATCGCTCTCATTTGCATACCACATTTTCATTCATAAAAAACACGGCCTTGAGCAAGGGGAGAACTAGGCGCGAGCTCCGCGGGGGTCTGCGTGCGCCGGGGTCCCCGCGCGGGCCGGCATGCTGGAGCCGCCCTCGGGGTCCCGCTGCGCGTGCTAGTATGTGTGCACGCGCTTGTGGGCCAGAGACTGGCGCCCCGCAGGGTCTGGGTAGCTCGGGGGCGGATCCGAGGCGTGCGCAGCGGAGGGGGGGGGTGGAGACCGTGCGGGGCAGTGTGTTGCTGGTTTGTGTGTGTGTGTGCATGCGCTTGTATACAGGCGTGCGGGGCAGTGCGCTGGGGGTGTGCGCACGCGCGCCCGTGTGTGTGTGTGTGTGTGTGTGTGTGTGTACAGGAGTGTGGCCCCTAGTGTAACAATGCTCAGGGTGCTCCGCCCTAAGGGCTATGCGGCCAGACCCACTGCCCACCATGGGATCCCTGTGATTCTTCATCCCTGGGCCCACTAGCAGCTTCCTGCAGCCTCACCATCGCAGAGTTGGGTTTGGTTTTTCTTCCCCGCCCCCTCCAGAGGCTGTTCCAATTGCGGGTGCAGCGGAAGCTAGGCCACTGGGCCCGGCGCCTGAGGTCGTCGCCCTCAGGTCCGAGCTGTTTCTGCACAGCGGCTGTGCCTGCCACCAGCAACATTTTTTTTTTTTTTTTTTTGTGAATAAGACAGTCTCCTTTATTGTCACATGATAGCCTTCCCCTCCTCCCCTGCACATTCATAAATCCGGAGCCTGCCTTGGCTCTTTTCATTCAGCGCTGCCTGCCATTAGCTTAAGGTAGCGGTGGCGCTGGGTTGGGCGCAAAGACCCTGTCCGCAGCCGCTGGGACTAGCCCTGGAGGGAGGCCCCGGGAATGTCTGCGGGGGCGTGGGGCCTGCGGTAGAAAGCTCCCCAGTCTTTTGCCTCCGAGAGCATTGAGACTCGGTGCAGAGAGGGGAAGTGACTCAGGGCTTGGGCCACCGAGAGGGCTTTTTCTTGCAGCAGGTGACAGAATGCTGTGTTCTACTCTAAGAATCTACTCACTTTTTTTTTTAAATGCCCCTTTATCCTTTGGCGTCTGCTGTTGCCAGGCTGGGCGGGAGGGGGGTGTTGGGAGAGCTGGTCTTAGGGAAAGGGAATTTCCTTCCTGTGGGTCCCCAGGGAGCTTTGATTGCTGTAACCCCTGGTCTGCCGGACACCGGTAGCTGGAGTGGAGAGGATCCGCCTGGTGTGCATGTTGTGACTATCCCACCACATTTGCTGTCCCTTCTTTCTTAGACATTTTTCTTGGCTTTCGTAGACTATCTTGAAATGGAAAAATGAAAAAAAGTTGTATTTCTAGGGCTGAAATATGGGGGCTGTATATGCTGCCAGGCCTTGCCTCCTTCAGAATTTGATTGGTAACAGGTATTTCTATGGGTTCTCTGTCCCTGCACACACAAATAACAGTAGTAGCAGGAAGGAACCCTCGCCATGCTCTGGGCTTCAGAATCCCGAAGATTGATTGGTTCGACCACCCTACCTTGGCTCCATCCCTTGTGAATACTGGCCTGGCCTATCTCTTTTCATGGCTGTAGGTTATCTGGTATCTAAAGCAAAAGGACTTCATGTGGGATCACCAGCAAGAAATAAGTATCTCTATTCCAGGCTTTCAGAGCAGTTCAGCATGGAACCAGCTGCCCCCACTGCTGTCAGATTCTCATTTGAGACCGTGGATATTTGAGGACACGCTCTGGTTTCAGTTAGAGAATTGGAAGGCTGAGGCACCTTAGCCCACTGCAGAAACAGCCTTCTCAGGATTGCTTTTAATATAATGACCTTGGCATGAGACATAAAAAGCCTGGTAAGAAAGCGGGCTGCATGGACTGTACACTGGCATTTGTTGGATACTGTCCATTTATTGTAATCACCCATTTGAAAATTTTCTTTTAAATGTTGGTGCCAGGAAGCAGGTTTCTGTCTGAGTTACAGGGCTGGCTGTGATTGCCCTTTCTCTGCTACTGCTGTGTGGAAGCTCAGGGCCCAAAACTATTGCTCTGTTAGGGTGACCTTATTAGACTAGGTTTTGGCTAGATTTGTTTACTTCTCTTCATGAATTTGATCTAAATTTTCTCTTCTAATGATTCCAGGTTTGAGGTCCTTCAGATACCTTTTGGAAGTAGGCAAGGTGTGCAGTACTTAGAAATGGTGGTATTAAATGGGGACCTGGGGGAGTTACATCACATGAAAATACAATAAATCAGAGTCTTATCTTAGCACTTGTAAAATTATGCTTGATTTTAGAAAAGTAAGGATTTTGCTTTCTGGTGTTCTTTTTCACATCAATTTAAAAGTCCTCTCTAATAAGTGTATAGTAAATCAGGAAAGTTTGCTCTTTTCACTGATGGTTCTGAAAAATAGTTGTATAGAAAATACATGGACTGATTCCACTCCGGTTAGTAATGCATGTTAAGATTTATAATTGTACAATTTTTTTAAATTAAAAAAGTAAAGAGCATCAACGAACTATTGAAAGTAGTTTTTATATATAGGATTAGAACAATTTTTAAAAATCATACTGTATCTTTAAAGTGTTTGATCATCTCTATGAATGGTTTGGAAATTCACAGCAAAAAAAAAAAAAATGAAGACATCCTCAAGTGAGCTATATAACCCCAGAGACATCAGGTTTTCATTCAGCTTTTTATTTTGCTCCTCTTGTGAACTCCTTTCTGTAACACATACCTTGCTGAGAGAATGGATTTGCAGCTTTGCCTGCAGCGTACTCCTAATTGTTGAAAGGTTTCTCATTAAAAAAGGGTTTAAGTTTTTGGTGGAGCCATTTCAAAACTAGACATCAGAATTATATCTAAGTACTTGAGCTTACTTCCTGAAAGGTGGGAATATTCTTTGGTGAAACCACAATACCATCATCACACTTAACAAAGCTAAGAACAATTCCCTAATGTCTTTAACACTCAGTTTCAATTGTTTGAAAAATACCTTTTATAAGTGTCTTTTTCAGCCAGCATCCAACCAAAGATCCTGCATTAAATGCCATGTGAAATATACTTAAAACTCAAGGCTTATCCATTTGCTCACATTCTGATCTCTAAGGCAAGTTACTCGTGTAGCCCACGTAGGTTTTTTACCTGAGTGTAAATAAAGTGGGAATAAATACTAGTGATTTTATGGAGTTGCTGTGAGAATTAAATGAGATTGTTTATATAAAGCTTACAATCCAACACCAAGCATAAAACAAGTGTCTGGTGTGGCTCTTTAGGGAGCAGTGAGGTAGGTTTTTTAAAAAGTTAGCTTGTTAATTTTCTGATAATCCTGGGAAGGAGGTGTAAGGTTACTTGCCTAAGGCAGCAAACATTTATTTTTAGCACTCTACTTGATTTTAGTCTTCTCAACAATCCTGTGAGGTAGGTGGTATTATTATTATAGTTATGTATGGGGAAACTGAGGCACAGGCCTGTTAAGTAATCTGCCCAAGGTCATACATATCCTTAGCAACCGAAGGAACTGGGATTTTAGCACCTTAGCAGCCTGCCTGAGGAAGAGCTATGTTTTAACCACTGTGTGGTACTGTCTTATAAGGGGAAAGGGTGGCCAACCTTGGTCCTTCTGACTTCAGAGAGCTCACAGTGTTTCTGCCCGTCCTGCTGTCCCTAATTCTGCACTGGTGACAATCTGTCATTGCCATAATTTCTTCCATTTCCCTTATGTTGCTGTAAAATGCAATAAGGCACATACTGGATTAAAATGAACTTAAATAAATTTGGGTTTGAGAATTCTGTGATGCACCTTAAGGTCATAGAAGTGTGAATTCTCTACGTTCACTGAGATAACAGCTGTGGAAATTAGACTTGCGACAACAAACACTGATCTGTTTTCTTTGCCTTAGCCTCAAAAACAGGATGTGTTTCTCCTGTACATGAATAAGATCCTTAAATATTAAAAACACAGAGTTGACTTTGCATAATTGGAATCTTGGTTCATTTATCATAAAATCTGAAAGCGAGACAAAAAATGGAAAGAGTTTAGCAAGCTTGTAAGCCAGGAAGTTGTCAGTGTGGTCATTGTTAATGCATAAAGTCATTGTCCAAAGTTAAGTTCCTGTTACAAGGCCGGTCTTGTTAGGTGGTGGGCCCGGACTAACCTCCACCTGCTGAATTTGTTTCCATGGGGATATTAGCAAATGCAACCTCCTTTCTAGCTATAGTTGATCCCCCTCTGCTTTCCAGTTCCTTTAGCTAATAAAATACATAAAAAGTGAATCAGAACAGATACCAAAACTATTGTGCTTTGACCTGTTTACTCATGCTCTTTATTTTGGAATTCTCTTCTTCCTTCCCTTGTCCAACAAGTGAAATTCTCATTCCCCCAAACCAGCTTGGAGCCATTCCTTTTATGAGGACCTCTTACACTTTCCTCACCCCCATTTTCAAAGTCAGAACGGAGGACTATTATTTTTCCCCACACTGTGTGGCAGCTATCCCAATTTAGATTTGGGCTTACACCCAGTGAAAGTCTGCCCCAGAATGTGAACTTTTTGGATTCAGGGTTACCTCTCAACTGCCTAGTTTTCTGGCTGTTGGCCCAATGCCATCGGGCACATTTTGGTCTCTGAATAAGTCTATTGATTAAAAATTGATTTAATCATTTAAAAATGCTGTTTCATCCCTGTTGACTAATGCAATAATTACCATTGTATTTGGTTAACTAGGGGCGTATATAAGTCTCCTTCTGAGAAACTCCTATGAGCCCTTGGAGTGGTTTACGGAAACTGGGTGCAGAACCTTCTGGTGGTGGTGAAATGTGATTGACATCTCAAAACTGTTTTGATTTCAATCAGTGTTGGAGTAGGAACTGGGAATAGAACCAGTAGGCCTGGGAAGTAGAGCACAATAGTCCAGGGCTTGTGTTTCTGCCTCTGCAGGAGAATCTCTGAAGAAATAACAATATTAACAATTTGCATTAGCTACATGGTTCTCCCATCCAAGTACTAACCAGGCCCAACCCTGCTTAGCTTCTGAGATCAGAAGAGATCGGGCATGTTCAGGGCGGTATGGCCATACACTGCAGTAGCTACAGGGTTCTGATGGAGTCTTAATGCTTGAAGACAGCTGTGCTGATGAACTCCAGTATTGGCATAGTTCCTATGTTACTGGACTGAAGGAACACAAATGTATAATCTAACAGCAAAATCCTCCCAAACTGAACAAGATGATAATAAAGGCAGAGCAGGAAGTTTTGTTGTATGTGGTTGTTTGTTTTGGCTTATTTTCTCTTAAGTAAATTGGGCTGACTTTTAAAGACCCAGTCATATCGATAAACCTGATGACTATTCTTTTTCTTCTCTCTTTTTTTTTTTTCAGCCCTGGCTGGTGTGACTCAGTGGGTTGAGTGCCGGCCTCTGAACCAAAGAGTCTCCAGTTCAATTCCGAGTTCAGGGCACATGCCTGGGATGCAGGCCAGGTCCTCAACAAAGGGCGAACAAGAGCCAGCCATTGATGTTTCTCTCCCTCTCTTCCCCCTCCCTTCCCAACTCTCTAAAATAAATGAATAAAACCTTAAAAAACAATTTTATTCATTTTACCTTT
This sequence comes from Artibeus jamaicensis, assembly GCF_021234435.1. NCBI lineage: Eukaryota > Metazoa > Chordata > Mammalia > Chiroptera > Phyllostomidae > Artibeus > Artibeus jamaicensis. The sequence continues at coordinate 7,902,760 of NW_026521738.1, forward strand.
TAGAGAGAGAGGAAGGGAGGAAGAAAAACATCAATGTGCAAGAGGGAAAAAAAAATAGATCGTTTGCCTTGTCTGGGGACTGGGCCCACAACACAGGCATGTGCCCTGACCGGGAATTGAACCAGTGACTTTTCGGTTCATAGGCCTGCGCTCAATCCATGAGCCATACCAGCCAGGGAAATGACTTTTCCTGTAAATACTTATTTTTAATCAATATTTAAGGCTAGAACATGGATGCTTTTTAAGGCATTTTCTAGAGCTGTTAGTCTCTGGAGTAGAAGGAATATTTTGCAGGGGTTTGCACAGTGCCGTGTGGGGCACTGTGCATTTTCTTGTGCTTGCCCAGGGAAGGCCTGAAGGGTTGTTACTGCAGCTTGACATGTTCCGTGTGATGGAAAAGAAGCCTGGTGGGGATCTGAGTCAAGTCCTTAGTAGTAACTGGTTAAGCACTAAGTAGTAGTTAAGCGCTAAGGACAACTGTTTTATAACTACTCTTTTCTCAGGTAATCTTTGTCAATAACATGCCTCACATGTGGCATATTGCACGCAGGATAGCAGGTTGTGTTTATGTTATGTGTGCTGCTCCCAGGGTAGTCGAGTACTTAAAAACAAAGTTTCTCTGTACTTGCACTTAGAGCGCAGAGGCGGAGTCACGGATTTTGACTTGAGCATTTGGCGCTTGGGATTAAAGAGCTTAGATACGGGCAGCCTCTAAAATGTCTGGCTTCAGCTCCTCTGTGTGCTGAAGTAATGATTTTTCAAATCTGGTGTTTTCATTCTTAGATATATCTATTCCCTGCAGTCCATTTATAAATGCTTAAAACTTGATTAGCAGGTGAAGTTTTTAAATTGTCTTTCCAAGTTCATCTAGTAATGACATCTTTGTCTCTTCATTTTCATTATTTATTTCTCTTATTTCTTTTGATCCTTGCATTGCTTTGGCTCTGGCTTCCAGCATTGATTTTTTTCAGATAAGCTTTGTTTATTTTGTATTTGCATCCCACTCTGAGAACTGCAAGGAAGCTTGACCCATCACTCTTCTTGGTATGGGAACAATAGCTTATTAATCCTTTTAGGCTTTCTGGGCCCCTTGTAGGTTTTCTGCAAATGTTTATTGATTGGTTAAAGTCCATAGTCATTAATTTAAAAAATTAAAGTTATTCATGTTGTACTTAACACCCAAAAAGACTCTGAGGTTGCTTTTCAAAATTACCATGAAGGGCCAGCTGCCGAGTGTCAGTGGGGGAAGCAGGGGCTTTGGGGTGACACCCTGCCCCTGCTCTCCGTGGACTCGGGCCGTGGAAAGTGCCCTACACCATGAGTCCAGGGTTAATGTAATCGAAGTTCGTGCTGCTTCCTACTTCATGAGCTGTTAAAAAGTGGAAATGTAAATAAAGCATTTGAGCACAGCACCTGACGAATTGGGAAATCAGTGGCACTCACCCACTGATACGTCTGGTAGGTCTCACGTCATGTAGCAAGGTGTCGCTTGTTTTCAGAATTTACAAGGCAGAGGATAGCCCTGAACTGTGTTAGCCTCATAGTGACCTTTGAGACAAGAAACAGGGCTCTCCCTTTATGCCTAGAGAATGGAATGGGGTCTGTGGGAGAATGAGAGCTTGGAAGTCACGTTCTGTTTTTCATTTGGTTTCCGGCGCTGTCCTGGTAGGCTCCTCTAGAATAGCAGCCCAGTTTTTATACCCAGCTTGGCCCCTTGACTCAGTGATCCTAGTTGTCTGTGCTCTTTGAGATTTTTATGTCTTTTAGTAGCTTGTCTCGTTTCTTACTGTCAGTGTTCTTACCTATAGTAGCTCCTTGGCGCTCTTGCCATCCCTGTCTGTGGTCTAGAAATCATATTGCCATTGGCATTCAAGAGTATTTCTAAAACAGAAGTCAGTAGTCTTGGGAAGAGTGGGTGGAGCCTTGGGTTCTCAGACATAAGGTGGCTTATGACTTGTTTTGTCTACTTGCATGCCAACATAGTGGTATTGGCATTTTATAGTTCCAGCCAAGGAATAAAGTGGATGCTGGACCAGAGATTTAATTTAAACAACACCTCAATAATTTTACTCATTTTTCCAGACCCTTTAAAGCCACATAAATGTGAATATTGTCTTAATGTAGTAATAAAATTTCTCTCCTTTGCTTAATGGATTAAATCAAATCCGTGGCTTCTCTCAGGCTCAAAATTCAAAAACAAGTCTGCTCTGCCAGGATGGTGTACCCTGGTTCACCATCCTGGTTCAGTGTTACTTCTGGCCCTGAAGGCCTAATGGTCATCTTCTTGTTAATCTGTGTGTGTGTACAGGCTGCAGATCAGGAGCCTGCTGTTTGTAAACCAGCTTTGCATCTTGAATCATCCATTTTTAGATGACTTTTACACTAAGGAAAATTAGAAGATACCAGATTACAGCTGTCCATTTGGAATGTGGCTAGGCGCTTTCACATGCCTTAAAGGTGCAAGGGATAGCATCACCTTGATGCTCGACCGCCAGAGTCGTTTTCCCTTCCTTCCCCTGTTTCCACAGGGTTCCTTCTAGAGCTGCAGCCATTGTAATTCCCAGATGTGGGTGGGGGGTAGACTCCCCTACCAAGTTATTATGCAAGTTACATTTATGGTGAGTGTATGTTGTGTGGACAAGTATTGCACACTCACACATGGAGGGGATATGTGTGACACCCAAGCGTCCCCAAACTACAGGCAAGGAAAAGATACATAGAGGTTAAGGTTAAATATCTTGTCTTGGGGTCTCAGAGCAGGATTTGTTATTGTTAACCCAAATCCTTTGACTTCAAGTCCATGTCTATAGAACAACATCGTGTATCATAATTTCACAGAGCCTCAGTTTTCTCATTGAAAATTGTGTAGAGGTTGATTTGTATTACTGTTGAGTGAGTGAAATTAGAACTCAGAATCTTGTAAATGCCTCACAACTCTGAGGTGACATTTCTTCCTCCCCCTCCTGTTTAGCACTGTGGAGCAGGGAACCAGTGCCCACTGAGGTGGCCTCTTCTGGACTGACACGAAGAGTAGCTCTATGGACTCCTTGTTTGGAAAGAGATCTAACCACCTTCCCCTTTGGTGGAAAAAGTGGGTGTGAGCAGAAGGCTCACAAAGCATAGTATTCTTCTGGACCTGCGTTTCAGCCTACCTGTCTGAGGGGAGGATCAAACTTGAATGTGTGTGGGGAATCACCCAGGGATCTTGTGAAATGAGTCCTGTGTTTTGGTAAGGCCTGGGGTTCTGCATTTTGCACAAACTTGCTGGTGCTGCTGGCCCACGGAGCACACTTTGAGTACCAAGAGCCTCCCTGTGGTTGTGATGGTAGCAAGTTCACAGCTGCCGGGTTTGAGTCTTCAAAGGTGAGTTCACATACCTGGCATTGGAATCTGTTGAGGAAACTCACTGGACAGTACACACGGAGAGATAACATCAAGCTCTTGTCCTTCCCTATCCCTGGCAGGACTTCAGCTTTGAGGTATAGCTCGACTTTGGATGGGAATGTGCCAGAGTTTTGCTTTTTTTTTTCCTCCCTTTCCTCTTTTCTTTCCTTTTCTCTTTTTCCTTTCCCTTTCCCTTTCCCTTCCTCTCAAAAAAAGTTCTTTGTGACTGCCAGGAGGCCCAAAAGTCCCATCACTTAAAAAGAAGTATGACGGCCCAGCACTTTGTGAGGTCTGACAGTCAGCTGGCACTCTGTACCCTCCAGACAAATGAGTCCTGTGTGGAAAGCCTGCCGCCCTGGGAAGCAGGCAGGCTCAGCCCTAGAAGAAATCACAGGAAGTAATTAAACAGAGAAGGTCAGAGAAAGAGGAAGTGGTTGTGTTGTTTCTGATGGGAATTGCATTGTTGTTCCTGGGGATCAAGATCCTGATGTTTAAGTCTTATGGAATGTGGCTGCTTGGGGCTTGATTGTATTTAAATTGCAGTCCTTTTAGTTTATTCTTTTAGACAGCAATCTAGTTAGGAAATGAATTGCTTTTAGGTCTTATCAGGAATCCCCACGTGCCCAAGCAGAAGTCTTAAGCAGGAGTTGCTTATAGCTTGGCAAATTGCACTTAAATGAAATGAATGTCAAGACTATTAGAGGTTAATTTTAGGTGTCTGGAGTTCTTCCTAATTCTCCTGATTAAACACTTTAACATAATAGTTTCCTTAATTGGAATAATGATAGAATATTAGCATGCATATTAAACCATTTACCCAAATTTGAATAGGGTTAAAATGCAAATCATCCATCACTTGTCAGGGCTTCCTCTTTAGTGATAACTCCTGGTGAGAGATGGGAAGAGACTGGAATGTGAATCCAGAGTGGGGCTTTGTGAGGAGAGCTGAGAATAGACCGGAGCACTGCAGTGAGAGATCCTTTGTTTCTCCCAAAAAGACATTCTGAAAAGACTAGCGCCTGTGATGGTACCATCTACAACGTGGAGGTCGATGCAGTGGGAAATCCCAAGTGAGTTGACTGGACACCCTTTCCGATTGTGTCTTCAGTAGCCTGTAGTATTTTACTTTCAGAGGAAGGTAATGGGAGACCTGCGGCCCCTCCCTGGCATTTAGATAATACCCCCTCTGAAGTCTTGAACTCATGTCACACCACTCAGCAGTTCCCAAACAAGTGGTCAGGAACGCATAAGCACCCCAAGTATTGTTTGTGAACTAAATACAAAAAATCACCCATATATGTGTGTTACTCTCGATGTATTTATGGAATAATAAAATACAACCTCATTAAAATACTTCTGAATTCACTGTGGATGTTTGTCGTGTTTTTCTCAACTCACAGTTACTAAAAAGCACTACTATAATCCCTGGGGAGTAGGGGCTAGTCCCTGAGTTTCCTCCCTTTGAGACCTGTATGTAGACAGTTGGGATTCATTGCTGTGGCCCTCATTCTGGATGGAAGGAAAGCAGTGTGGTCCTTCTGTAGGGGAGGCTCTGCAGAGGGCGCACTCCGACTGTGGGGGCGGGGGCGGGGGGACCGTCTAGCAGGGGTGTCCAACTTGCTGTGAATGCAGCCCAACACAAAATCATACGTTTACTTAAAATATTATGAGATTTCTTTGTGATGACATGTTGCAATATGTTTAATGTGTGGCCCAAGACAACTCTTCTTCTCCCAGTGTGGGGCAGAGATGCCAAAAGGTTGGACACCCCTGGCAGAGGACCAGTTTAGTTGGAGGTGGGTGTAGTGGACTTGAAATGAGTCAGGACATCTCCACTAGAGGCTTGACGAAAGGAGGGCTCGTTGGAGGGTAAGTGTTGGGACCTTAGGCAAGATGTTGAGCTTTTTCTCTAAAATAAACAGATTAAAGAACTTTTCTAGTCCAAATATTGCAAGGACAGCTCATGTTAAAATTTTTATTTTTAGCATAATATTCTTTTTAAAAACAGAAACAAATACAAAGAAGAAATTAGAATGCCTCTTGCTACACAAGCCCAGGGAATGTTCAACATCTTTCAACACGGTGGGACTTGAATTCCAAAGGACTGATTTGAAGATGATGGTCCTAATTGTGGGAAGAGGGGCAGGTCAGGCAGGTTGGGGAGGAGGCATCTGGTGGTCAAGGTTCTTCTGTAGACAGGGGAACTCCACTCCTGGGTTTAGGCCGTGGAAGCTCAGAGAAAGAGCTGGTGCAGCTGGCTGAGGCTAAATTTGGGAGGCTGTCTGTGCCAGGCTCACAAAGTGGGCGTTTGGGCTTTTGTTCTTTAGGTAGAATGGAGCTGGTAAAGGTTTTCAAGCAAAGAGATGATAAAGTGATACACCAGTAAATTTGAGCTAGTTAAAGGGTAGGTGCAGATAAGGTTGGAGTCAGGGAGGCCGCTAATGGCTGTGGCTCTGCAGTGTCTGGGCAGGGCTTTTCTCTCTGGCTTTAGTGAAATGCCGGAGGCATTCATGTAGAAACCTGTGTTCCGAAAAGGCTGTCTTTCTGTTTATTAGAAGATGGCCAAGCCGGCTGGGAAATTCAGAATAACATTAACCAACTTTGTAGAACAAACTTACAGCGTGGTAATAACCCACGTGAGGGTTTTTTTTGTTTGTTTTTTTTTGGTTACTTCTGCAGAATTGTGGCACTGGTCAACTGAAATTGTCCTTCTGTACTAGGGTCAAATGATTGCAGCTTGACCATCCAATTGTAGAACTGGAGAGGACCTCAGGAAAATACCAGCTTGGCTCTCTTTTTCAGTATTTAAATTGCAATCCAGAGAGGTTGAGTGATGAACTCCAGTCACACAGCGAGTTGGTGGTTTGGGATCTGTCAGCAAGCAGGTGCCCTCTGGCTTTGGGTCCAGTCCTGTTCGGGGTGCTGTCGTAAACATTCACGACAGGCTCTTCCCTCGACTTGTTGAACCCTTAGGAGACAGGGAAAAGATGGTGGTAACTTACGCAACTGAGGTAAATGTGGCCCACGTTGACAATGAGCTGTCGACACTGAACAGAATATTCTGCTCACCTTGGTTAGGCCCTGTGCAGGACTGAGCTGAGCTTGCCAAATGCTGTCCCTGTGTGGCTCTCATGTGGGTGGCAGGTAGGTATTCCCTGCATTGTGTTTCAGGGACAGGAGAGAGGGAGTGAAGGCAGAGTAGGGCCTCTTCCAGTTCATTATCCCGGGAGAGAGGAGATGAGTCCTTAGATGAAAAGTTGAAATACATGTGACATTCCCAGGTTTTTGCACCTGGGGCACCGGCAAAAAAAAAGTTTATGAAACATTACCTAAGCTTGTTCTTCCCTAGCTCTGGCACCTTCTGTTCTCCCCATTTGTTTGTTTTTGATGTTAACTGCCAAGGTGGTGTGGTCATGGACAGCAGGAAGTAGTACTCGCTCTGCAGGTCTCCTGGGGTGGGGGTTGGTGGGCGTACTGGTGGGAAGGATGGTGGTGCAGCACATTCATGTGAGGACTCAGCACCGCTAAGCAAACAGGTGCTTTTACAACAAAGAGAGGAAGGGACGGGTTCATTGGCTGGTCATATAATGAGCATTTTTTATGCTAGCTTTTTGCTGTAAGTTTTTATAAGGCCCATAGGTTAATTCTAGATAAAGAATCATGATCATCCTCTGTACTAAGTCACACAGCTTAGTAAATTTTGTGGCCAAGGTCATGTGGAAATCTAGGCTTGAGGGTGAATGAAAATAGTCCCCAAACCAAGACAGTATCCCTGAGAGCCAGCAGACAGCTTGGGAGGACACACCCCACTTAGCCGGGGCAAGACCTGATGCATTTCCAACCACCCCGCTTTGCAACTGGGTTCTCAGTCAGGACTTCCTGGGAGAACAAAATTCCTACTGCTTGTGTAGGATAGGAGACACATATTTTTAAAAACACTTTCTTTTCTTGGGGTTCTACACTGCTTGCCTTTTGTTTCCTCTTGTTTTTCCCCACCAGCTGGGCAAGGTTTTTACTCGCACAGTAAAAGGGTCCTTTGTGAGCTTCAAGATTCCATTGAGGAGTTTCGGGCCCCTCCTCCCAGCATTTCTGGATCATCCACAGGGTCAGGGTGGTTTGGTTACAGATGGTTTACCTGCAGATTCCCCTTCCCATGCCTCTGGTTCTGAATTCCTCAGAGGCCAGGAGAATTAGAGGGGTGTGGTGACCCCCATCCCCACCTCACCCCTGACATCGCAGCCTGAATGGAAACCCTTCAACTGTTCCAACAAGGACACTTTGTCAATATAACAGGAAGCCCTGAGAGGGAGCGCTGGGATTCGAGCATCTAGGCCAACACGCCCTTCCTTCTTTGCACTTTTACCTTCCTCCTCCCTAGACCAATTGAATTAAAATTGCATTCCAACCCCTGGGTTAGTATGTTAAAAATCCAGGGGCTTCTAATGTCCCATAGATTAATGAGGGTCTGGAAGAGAATTGTAACCAACCAAGATGGCACTGACCAGGGCGCATTTTAACTTTTCTCTTTTTCTTTTAATTCTCACCCAAGGGTATGTTTTACTGATTTGAAAGAGAAAGAGATTGGGGGTGGGCTTGGATGGGAGAAATAGACAAAAAACTGTACTGGAAAAAAAAAATAAAAAAGAAAAAAGAAAGAGAGAACATTGATGTATGAGAGAGAAACATCGATCAGCTGCATGTCCCCAAACTAGGGATCAAACCTAGGTATATGCCCTGACTGAGAACTGAACCTGCAGCCTTCTGGTGTGTGGGATGACATTCATATCAACTGAGCCACTTGGCCAGGGCCGAGCACTGATTCTTTTTAAAGATCTCCCTGGGGGACGGATGTTAACTAGACTGTGGTGGTCATTGCTCAGTATACAGGGTCTGGCAGAAGTAACGCCCGCCTGAGTGTGGTTGGTAGGGTAGTATGAGTGTAATCATTTATAGTTTCAGTTTGAACATTTCACCTAAAATGTCATGGTGTGCTTGAGTGTGCTATGTTGTGTGATAGAATTACATGCTTATGATTTTGTAATAGAAAAGGGGTGTGACTTGTGCCAGACACTGTGTACAAATAGTGATTCATGTTCTACACCTGAAACTAATACAATGTTATATGTCAATCCTGATGAGTTTGTCAGAGGACATTCAAAAGGCCACGCACATTCATATGGGTGATTAGGTCCATCCTGAGGAATGTTGGCCCTTCCCTTCCCACTCTTTCCTCCAGGTTCCATCTCATGCCAGTCAGCAAATAATTTCTTAGGGAGAAAGATACCAAACTGATGTTAACGGGAAGTGAAATTGTTACAGAACAGACCTGGGGGCGGTGTACAATATACAATTACTGAAAGGACCCCCCCTTTTCCTTCTGGGGTTCCCCCTGCCGTACTAGGTTCACTTTGCTCGCTGCCAGAGGAAAGATGTCTCAATGCCAGAGATTGGTAATGCCAGAAAAGAAAAGGAATTATTTATTTGAAAGTTACATAGACTTAGAGTAATGACTTAATGTCTTCATTAAAATATTAAAGTCCTTTAGGATACCCACAGATGTACACAGTCCTTCCTTCTCCCTCTGCCCTAATCTGGGGCACCACATCTCAGGAAAAGAAGCAGAAGTCGGTGATTCAGGCCCCTGGTACCATTAGCCGTGTCACCGCCACGATCTCCAGTTAATCCAAAGCCATGTGGCACCTTCTCATGGCCCACCAGCAAGAGTCCTTTCACCCCTTTTCTTCCAGGCAAAGTCTCTCCTGCTTCCTAAGCCATGTGGCAAAAGGGAGCACCCCAAAGCCACAGGGTCCCCTTTTTGCCAAAGCCACGCGGCTCTCTCCTTGCATGGTTGCCTCGCCTGATTTCAATCCCAGCACCAGTCTTCCTCTGCAGCCCCGTTTCTGATTCCTCTTACACTCAGTTACACCTGCCAGCATTCTGATATTCTCACTTTACTGGGCTGCCATAGTAAGTTTGGGCAGGTGTGGCCCCCATGGCATGGAGCCAGTCATCTCCAAGCTCTCACGCAGGTGCTGTAACCAGGGGGGGTTGCCTCCCAGTTACATCTTGGGTGGAAGTCACTTCCATCCCCCTGGCTCAAAGCACTGGCCATAGCTATTTGACATATCCATGACACCAGTTAAAGGTTATAGATATGTTAAATGACCATTCTAGAGGTTATCTGCACAGCCGTTGCTATGCAAAACAGCTCTCCATGGCCCTGCTCCATGTGTCCCATCCCCCAGCTCAGACTGGTGGGGGTGAGGACATCATATATATCTTTCTAATATTTCCTGGACACCTTGAGTTCTGGACCCCATTACAAATCCCTATTTGGGGCCCCCTTCTTGGCTGCACCCTGTTACAAGATCATAAGAGATGATAAAAAACAAATTCTAACTGTTGATCCAAGACATCTTTTGAGTAAAAAAAAACCAACAACCCTAAAGCACACCAAAAAATCACCTACAGTTGTCCAAATTTATAACTTAAAAAAAAAATTTTTTTATTGATTATGCTGTTACAGTTGTTCTATTCCCCCCTTCATTCCCCTCCACCCTACCCCCCCGTCCCCACCATTACCCCCCCTTTAGTTTATGACCATGTGTCTCAAGTCCTTTAGGTTCTATATTTCCCATGCTATTCTTGCCCCCCCATCTGTTTTCTATCTACTGTCTATGCTACTTATTTTCTGTACCTTCTCCCCTTTTCTCCTCCTCCCACTCCCCTGTTGCTAACCCTCCTTGAGATCTTCATTTCTATGTTTCCACTCCTGATCTAGCTGTCCTTTTAGTTTGCTTTTGTTTTAGGCGTGATTGTTAATAACTGTGAGTTTGTTGTCCTTTCACTGTTCATGTTTCTTTAACTTCTTTTTCTTAGATAAGTCCCTTTAACATTTCATATAATAAGGGCTTGGTGATGATGAACTCCTTGAATTTGACCTTATCTGAGAAGCACTTTATCTGTCCTTCCATTCTAAATGAAAGTTTTGCTGGATAGAGCAATCTTGATTGTAGGTCTTTGGATTTCATGACTTGGAATACCTCTTTCCAGCCCCTTCTTGCCTGTAAGGTCTCTTTTGAGAAATCTGCTGACAGTCTGATGGGGACTCCTTTGTAGGTGATTGTCCCCTTAGCTCTTGCTGCTTCTAGGATTCTCTCCTTCATTTTAATTTTGGCTAATGTAATTATGTGCCTTGGTGTGTTCCTACTTGGGTCTAACTTCTTTGGTACTCTCTGAGCTTCCTGGATTTCCTGGAAGTCTTTCCTTTGCCAGATTGGGGAAATTCTCCTTTATTATTTGTTCAAGTAAGTTTTCCACTGGTGGCTGTTCCTTTCCCCCTTCTGGTACCCCTATAATTCGGATGTTGGAGCGTTTAAAGATGTCCTGGAGGTTCCTAAGACTCTCCTCATTTCTTTGAATTCTTGCTTCTTGACTCTTTTCTGTTTGGCCATTATTTGCTTTCTTCAGGTCCACTCCATTGATTTGAGTCCCAGTTTCCTTTTCATTGCTATTGGTGTTCTGTGCAATTCCATTCATTTCAATTAGTTTCGCCTTCATATATTTGTCTAATTTGTGGCTATAATCAACCAGTTCTGTGAGGATCCTGATGACCAGTGTTTTAAACTGTGCGTCTGAGAGTTTTGCTATTTCTTCATCGCTTAGATTTATAGGCTCTGGGGCTTTGAGATCTTCTTGAACCATTTTTGGTCTGTTCTGGCCCTTTAAGTGTGAGGAGCGGTGCCTTGGACTCCCAGGTCGCTGGGTTGTGACGCTGTATGTGGGGGCGTGGTCAGAGCAGGGAAATGGCGACCCCCTCTGCTGTTTTGCGCCGCTGGGTGTGGAGCAGCGCCTTAGGTGGAGTCGCTGGGTTATGACGCTGTATGTGGAGGTGGGGTCAGAGCAGGGAAATGGTGGCACCCTCCCTGCCGCTTGCTGTGGGGACCCGCTGGGTCCCGGTCCAATGGCCCACTCCCTTGCTTATCTATCCGCGCACAAATGCGCAACCACAGTCAACCCACAGCCCTGCTCCCTCGCTGTACCCCCCCCCCCCCATCGCTCGCTTGGTCGCTCACTAGGTCCAACCCTGCGCCTGGATTCCGCGCGCCTGAGTCTGTCTGACGGAGTTTTCCTGTGCAACCCCGGTCCACCAGCTGCTGGTTTCGCCCCTTACCGGTCAGGCTGAAGAATTTGTTGTTAACAGACTTCCGAAAAGTTCAATTTTCTGTGTTCTGGCTGTGTTTTCTGTTGCTAATATTTAGTTGTCTCTAAACTTCGTTGTGTGAGGAAGCACGGAGTCTCCACCTATGCCTCCATCTTGGCGGAAGTCCCAAATTTATAACTTTTTAAAATTATATGTTTTAAAGGTTTGGCTGAAACCTTGAAGGCCCAGTTAATTTTTTTTAGACGTTTTCCTTGGTGGTGTAACACAGAGGCCTTTAGGATACAAATTTAGCTGTTTTAATGTGGGACTGGTATTTGCTTGAATTTGAAGGAAAGCAATTGTGGAGTCACATGCTTTTACCTAGAAATGAAAGTACATTGACTTAAAACAGATGTCTAAGAAAACAGACACCAGGTTTTAAGATTGTTTGTTACTTGTCACACAGATGTGTGGCATTGCATGCAAATGTGAGAAAGGCTGAAAAATTGTTTCACTGTCTTAGAAGCTGTAAAGGACACTCTTTCACATGGGACAGTCTTACACAACAGTGTGACTCTGCTAACCTCAGTGAGCCATAGACTTAAAAAATGGTTAAAATGGCAAATTTTATATTGTGTATATTCTTCCATAATCGAAAACAACATCAAACCAAAAAAATAGTACCAAAGTCAACTAATGACTTAACAGGAACTCAAAGACTTCTTTCCAGAAAAATCGTACCCTGAACACAACCGCCTGGGCCTGTGCGCCTTGGGTGCCAGGTCTGTTTCACAGCCTCACCTGTAGATCGCTCCCTTCCTGAGGCAGATGAACTTGGAGCTGAGGCAGGAGTGCCCAAAGCTATACATCTAAAGTTCCCTACAGTTGACCAAGAATGTGTGTTTCTATACTAATGTGTCATTTTTAAAAGATATTGATTTGAGAGAGAGAGAGGATTGGGAGGGGTGGGACTGAGAGAGCATGCTACTGTTCCACTTATTCATGCATTCATTGGTTGCTGCTTGTATGTGCCCTGATCAGGATGGAACCTGCAACCTTGGTGCATCAGGATTATGCTCTAGCCCACGGAGCTACCCAGGCAGGGCTATACTAATGTGTCTTTTTTTTTTAATGTGTCTTGACAACCGGTCAGAACCTCTGAGAAAGTTCTAGAGGTCCAAACAGCTTCTCAGTTAACAGCAGAGCTGGGTGAGGGGAAGCTGGCTCACTGGTGAAGAACTGATGTGGCCTTGGGCAAGTGTTCACATCCAGAGAGCTTCAGAAGTACTCAGGGAAAGCAAAAACGCCGACTTCACACGTTTTGAAAACTCAGTGTGTTTTGTGCTCATGCATGTAAAAAAATGAGACAAGCAAGTTGGCCCTTCCTCCCACTTGGACCGTTCATAATCTGACAGGGAAATTAAGAATCACTCAATTCAAACAAACATGTAAGAATGAATTTGTGCTCAGTGCATGCCTGGGAGAAAAAACCCAACTTGTTGTTTGAGTTGTTTTTTTCTATTTCATATTTATGTTTTGGTTTTTTGTTTGTTGTTTTTAGATATTTAATTGATTATGCTATTACAGGTGTCCCGATTTCCCCCCTTTCCCCCACTTTGCCCGGTACCCTCTTCTCTCCATCAGTTCCTGGCCCCTTAGTTCATGTCCATGGGTCATGCATATAAGGTCTTGGGCTTCTCCATTTCCTATACTGTTCTTAACCTCTCCCCTGTCTATTTTGTACCTACCATTTATGCTTCTTAATACCTACACATCGCCCCTCCTCCACCCTCCCCCTCCCTCCTCCTTTCTCCTCCTAGTTGATAACCCTCCAAATGATCTTCATATCTATGATTCTGTTCCTGTTACGGTTATTTGCTTAGTTTGGTTTTGTTTTTTAGATTCAGTTGTCGATAGTTGAGAGTTTGTTGTCACTTTACTGTTCATGGTTTTGATCTTTTTAAGACTGGATGTTTCTCTCTTTAAGTAGCTTTACTAGTATGTTGGTGTAAATTGGATTGTTAGCGTGTCTGAAGCGGCACACCCCTAGAGTGGGAATATTAGCAACTTCTTATGTAGCTTTTGTGAATTTTTCACTAAAACTACACTTAAGTCTTTCCAACAAATAGTCATTCTTGATTGCTGAAAATTCATACTCATTCATAAACTGTTCATGGAATTGACACTTTCTGGCCTTGGGCATGCTTAAGTCACCACATTTGATACTTGACTTGGCAATCTCTATATCCAGTAGAAAAAAACAAATGTGGGAATGAACCTCTCTGATAAGCTTTGGAGACAGAGTTATTCCGGGTTGAGGTGTTATTCCTGGTGTTCATGAAAGCACACAGGTGCCCTCTCCTCCTCCACCCCACCCCATTGAAACACAGGGTCTGAAGATTTTACCCATTCAGGGAGCTGAGACGGATGCCCGCTCTACCACAGCGGATGGTCCTTCACTTTCTGCTTGGTCACTTTGAGATAAGGAACCCACATCACGCTGTGCAGCTCTGATCGTCAGCAGGTTCTTCTATGGAACCACTGTTCTCTGCAGCAGTGACAGCCAGTTCCCTGTTCTGATCTCCCTGCTGATATAGGAAGACAGTGCTCTCTTTCTTCCTCAGGCCAGGCATCATCTTGGTCTCCTTATCAGTGTTCGAGTTCAACCATGTCTTTCATCAAATGGGGGCCCACAACTGGAGGTGCTTTTCCAGATGCCGGACTCTTAGCTACTGTGGGTATTTGCCTCTCCTAATGCTGTCTAGGGTGGCTTAAGGGACATGGTCAGAGTAAAGGCACCCTTCAGGGTAAAGGTGTGAGTGGACAATACATCCTGCATGTGCGAGCCTGCACCCTTGAGTTTCCTTTTTAGTCAGTATGTCAGTTACTATCAGCTGCAATGGGCTTTAGAGGAATAGCTGTCTCTCCCTTTGAGAGGGCACCATATTGGCTCCTGGTTTGCTGGGCAGGGAGTGGGCAGGGCATTCCTCCTGCTCCAGAGGAACTCTCCACTTGTAGGTGAAGGACGCTAGTCTTCTGGATTCCTTGGGTAGTAGTCTTTTTTCTTTTAAAGATTTTATCAATTAATTAATTTACTTATTTATAGGGAGGGGGAAGGGAGGGAAAGATAGGGAGAGCAATATCAATTGGTTGCCTCTTACACACCCCCATCTGGGGACCTGGCTCACAACCCAGGCATGTGTCCTGACTGGGGATCGAACCGGTTTGCAGGCCGGCACACAACTCACTGAGCCATGACAGCTAGAGCAGGGTGGTAGTCTCTGGTGGGGACGCAGAAGGCTGGGCAAGAAGGTGAGCGAGCTGCTTGTGCCACCAAAATCGTTGCGTTTTTTTTAAAAATATATTTTATTGATTATGCCATTACAGTTCTATTTCCCCCCTTCATTTCCCTCCACCCTGCACATCCCTCCCCCACCATTCCCCCCTTTAGTTTATGTCCACGTGTCTCAAGTTCTTTACATTCTATATTTCCTTTACTATTCTTGCCCTACCCCTACCTATTTTCTACCTAGCATCTATGCTACTTATTTTCTGTACCTTCTCCCCCCTTTTCCTTCTCTCACGCCCCTGTTGCTCACCCTCCATGTGATCTTCATTTCTATGGTTCTGCTCCTGATCTAGCTGTCCTCTTTGTTTTTGTTTTAGGTGTGGTTCTTAGTAACTGTGAGTTTTGCTGTCCTTTCGCTGTTCATCTTTTTTATCTTCTTTTTCTTAGGTAAGTCCCTTTAACATTTCATATAATAAGGGCTTGGTGATGATGAACTCCTTGAATTTGACCTTATCTGAGAAGCACTTTATCTGCCCTTCCATTCTAAGTGAAAGCTTTTCTGGATAGAGCAATCTTGGATGTAGGTCCTTGCCTTTCATGACTTGGAATACTTCTTTCCAGCCCCTTCTTGTCTGCAAGGTCTCTTTTGAGAAATCCGCTGACAGTCTGATGGCAGCTCCTT
Organism: Artibeus jamaicensis; assembly: GCF_021234435.1. Taxonomy (NCBI): domain Eukaryota; kingdom Metazoa; phylum Chordata; class Mammalia; order Chiroptera; family Phyllostomidae; genus Artibeus; species Artibeus jamaicensis. Next base: position 7,918,258 of record NW_026521738.1, read on the forward strand.
TGTAGGTGACTGTCCCCTTATCTCTTGCTGCTTCTATAATTCTTTCATTTTAATCTTGGCTAATGTAATGATGATGTGCCTTGGTGTGTTCCTTCTTGGGTCCAAGAAGGGACTCTCTGAGCTTCCTGGATTTCCTGGAAGTCTGTTTCCTTTGCCAGAATGGGGAAATTCTCCTTTATTATTTGTTCAAATAAGTGTTCCACTTATGGCTGTTCCTCTTCCCCTTCTGGTACCCCTATAATTCAGATGTTGGAACATTTAAAGATGTCCTGGAGGTTCCTAAGCCTCTCCCCATTTTTTGGAATTCTTGTTTCTACCTTCTTTTCTGTTTGGTCATTTTTTTCCTCTTTCTGGTCCACTCCTTTGATTTGAGTCCCAGTTTCCTTTTCATCACTATTGGTTTCCTGTGCATTTCCCTTCATTTCAATTAGTTTAGCCTTCGTATGTTCCTCTAATTTGTGACTATAATCAGCCAGTTCTATGAGCATCCTGATCACCAGTGTTTTGAACTGTGCATCTGAAAGTTTGGCTATTTCTTCATCGCTTAGATTTATCGGCTTTGGGGCTCTGAGTTGTTCTTGAGTCATGTTTTGATCTGTTTGTGCCTGTTACGTAGGAGGAGGTGTTCACCAGGGCGGGGCCACCCAGGTCGCTGGTTTGTGACACTGTATGTGGGGGTGGGGTCAGAGAGGGACAATGGCAGTCCCCTCTGCCACTTTCCGCCACTGGGGCCTGCACAGTCTGTCTCACCACTCGCTCCTTCACCGGTTTATCTGTGCTCAAATGTGTGACTGTGGTCAGCCCTCAGTGGGTCCGCCCACTACTCCACACCTGGGATCCGCCTACAGCTGCCAGTGTGCCTGGGTTGCGCGCCTGGGTCTGTCCGGTGGATCTTTCCTGCCCGACCCCGTTCTGCTGCTGGCTCTGCCCCTCTTACAGGTTTGGCTGAAGGGTTCATTGTTGTCAGACTTCCGTGTAGTTCAATTTTCCGTGGTTTGGGTGCGTTTTTGTTGCTAAAACTTTGTTGTTTTAAAACTTAGTTGTGCGAGAAGGTGCAGTGCTCCCACCTACGCCTCCATCTTGGCGGAAGTCAAAATCGTTGCGTTTTGAAGCTGGTTCCGGGCCACCTACTCAGAGTCAGTAGTCTGGGGAGCTTAAAACACCCATGTTGGCAGCCCACCCAGAGCTCCTGATCAGCCTCTCTGGCCGTGCAGTCCGGGGAATCTGTATTTTTGAAAAGCTCCCCAGGTGATCCCGCTGCCTGGAAGCCAGTGTTTGAGATCTGCTTCCTAAATTGTAACCACCTCTTTGATGTTGGGTTTCTTAAATGTCCAAGGACTGAATACTCGGGAATCTCAAAGGCCACCTTTGTGCCTTGCTGCAGCCACCCAGTGCTTTTAATAGTTCCTGAGCATGTGTTTACACAATCTGCATTTTATGAAGTCCATAAAGACATATTTACACAACAAGTCAGCAGCCCTGCAAAGGTCAGCTTTCCTCTGTGTATGAACGGCACTTAACTCAAAGTCAATTAACACCAAGACAGAAGCTAATTAAGGCATGGAAGTGAGCTGTTCATGCCGACATTCCAGCTGTAACTTTTGTCCCCGGTTGTAGCTTAGTTTTACAAGTCCCTTCAAGCTAGTTACTTCACATAATCTTGGCATGTGTGGCCTGTTACAACACACAGGTAAAAGTGCCATTTCATCATGCAAGAGTGCTGTTTAAAAGCATGTAACTTAAGTAACTATGAAATAATGCCATGGTAGCCCTTTTGCAACTGACGGAATCCCCCTCCCCACGGCCAGCATCAGGGATATCATAGGGATGCTAGCGAAAGGGCCAGGGGGACTGGGTCCCCCCTCATCGTTGCTTTCAGAGCCTGCTGTTGAATGAGCCTCACCTGGGTCCAGAGCTGTGATTTCCTCGTTCACAGAGTAATTCCTGTAAGAACTGCACGTGGCTCACGTGCTCAAGCCCAGCGCTTAGTACCCAGAAAGCAGTCAGTTTTAAAAAGCGTGGCTACTGCAGTTAATGAGGGTTATTGTAAAATCCTGAGACTGAACTAACCCTTAGGTTAGCAGTTGCTGGAGGTCAAGAGCTTCAGTGGGTGGGTTTACTAGGGCAAGCAGCACCAGGTCCTCCTGCACCGCTGGGACCCTACCCAGCCACGCCAGTCGAATGCCCTGCACTGCGAACCGCTCCGCGGAGGAAAGGTATGGCAGCGCCGCCCGGGCTCGCTCTGGTTTCACTGTGGAGCCGGTGATGGCAGCTTTCAACCCAGCTTCCTATCTACAAACGCCTATCCTCAGGAGGAAAAAAAAAGCAAGGGTCACTTTTGATTTGGAAATCATTTTTTAATCTAGTAAGGTTAAGAACTGGGATGGTTAGTGCGGTTAGTGCAGTTAGTGATTTTAAAAAAGAGCCTCTGCCTGAGAAGGTTTATCAAATGCTGTGCACATGCCAAAGACCCCCCTGGCGTGGGCAGGGAAGAGGGACAGCCCTGTGCAGGCTTCTCCCGTGTCTTTGGTATCAGCACATGAAGTCACACTTTTTTTTATTAATTTGGAATTAATTCATAAAGTCTTTATCAGGAAACTAAATTCTTATTGTTAGAAGTGAGGCTGTCAGGGTAGCTTTATTCTTATTTAGTGTTAACTGCAGGGAGGTAGGGTTTCTGGGTAAAAACCATAGGATTTTGACCAGTGCTGTCGGGTAGAAATACAATGCAAGCCACGTCAGTAATTTTAAGTGTTCTGGTAGCATGTTTTTTAAAGTCACTAGAAACCAGTAAAATTCATTTAAACACTTTTTATTTAAGTATATTCCACAATTATCATTTCAACAAGGAATCAATATCAAAAAGTATTAAATAGTCTGCGTTGGTTTTTGTCTTGCACCTTTGAAATGCACTGTCTACTCACACTTGGGACGTCTCCTTCCGACCAGGTGGGCTTCGCGTGTTTGGGAGCCGTGTGTTGCTCGTGCCTCCTGTACTAAACAGCAAACCTCTAGGCCAAGACACACCTGGGTGAACTTCACTCTGCTGCTTATTGGTTGTGCGACCAGAGGTAAATTACCTGAGCTGTACAAAGCCTCAGTGTCCTCAAATGTTTAAAAAAAAAAAAGGACCACAGCCCTGGCTGGCATGGCTCAGTTGGTTGGAGCATTGTCCCGAAACAGAAGGGTGGTCGGTGTGATTTCCATTCAGTGCATGGGTTTCGGGATCGGGTCCCGTCGGGGTGTGTGCAGGAGGCAGCCCCCACGGTGTTTCTCCCATCAGTGTTTCTCTCTCCCTTCCCCACTCTCTCAAATGAGAATAAAATAAACCTTAAAAAAAAAACAAAAACAAAAAGCACCGTCATGCCCACCTTTCTGGGCTGCTGTGAATATTAAGTCACGTGATGTGTGGACGCAAACGGCACGGGTCCTTGAAGAGGTCCTCTGCAGATGGCATCTGTGATTTTTAGACAGTCACTGTTGATTGTATAGGGCATGGATTCAGGAATAAGACTTATGGAGAAAGCCGGTGTTTCGACAATATTTATGGGCTGAAGAAGAATTTCAAGAAAACCTGGCAGTGCCAGGGACTGGAGACTGGGATCTTGCACACAGCATTGGAAGGAGCCTGGTTCCAGTCAGAGCAATTTGCTTGGCGCTGTGACCAGTTCAGAGAAGGTGTACAGGGAATTCCGTAGGAGTCGCGTGGCATTGTCAAGAGTCCGCTGAGCCTCGGGTAAGGGGAAGCTGGTTTCAGATTCGGACTCTGCCCCCTGCGTTGCATATTTCTCCTCCCAAACTTTTGTTTTCTTGTCTGTCAGATGGACTAATAATATGAGGCTTGTGAGGATTCAATGAGACACAACACCTAGAAGGGCCTGCTATAGCATCTGGCACATTCGAGGCGCTTAATCCATGCCAGGTGGATGTTACTGGCACCTGGAAAGAGTGTCAACGTGAAGGTTAATTGAGGGCCCGAGGTCTAGACAGAAGGGAAGGATTGTGCCCCTCTGATAAGCAGCTTAAAATGGAACCGGCAAGAAAGGAGAGGAGCCCAAAAGACTGGTTTTGTGAGGAAATGTCTTTGGGGCTGAAAACAGACTAATAAATCCTGTCTAAGCCAAGTGAAATGGGCGTGGAGGATCGAGGGTCGCTTAACCCATTGTTCATGGAATAAATACCAAGGCTCTCATAGCCCGGACTAAGGATTCCCGACTGAACTGGGGGGTGGCGGAGCAGTGGGGGGCCCGGATGGATGGGCCGGAACCCTCCCCACCAGCTGTGTCATGAGCATTTTGATAACATTATTTTTTTCTTGTCCCGTTGGTCCTCTGGCGTCCTTGCCCAGCTTTTGATATTTTTAATTCTAGAGAGGAAAATTATTATTACAGAGCGTCACACTGTCTTGTGTTAGTACTTTTAGGCAGTCTCAAGAGCGGAGGGAGAACTGTCCTCCAAATGGAGTTCTGCAGAGTTAGCTGTGGTCCCGAGGTGACGCTCGAGTGGGTGCAGGGTCTGCACAGGTAAAAAGACAGCAGTGGTCCAGCCAGAGAGAATAAATACAAGTTGGTCTTTTGATTTAAGCAAACCAGACACAAAAATCTAGCATTGCAAAGCATGTGAATGAGGGTGCGCAGTCCCTGCACACAAAGACTCAGCACAAAATTGCTTTAAATGGGCAGCATCCCCTCTCCTTGCAGAGATACTGTGCATGCTGAGCACGCACCTCTTTGATTTACCGCAGTTCTGCATCTGTGGCCACCTAGCAACAGATGAGAGCCCCTCGTGCTGAAAATTTACTGCTTGATTAGAACAGTTGAATGGCCCTAAAGATGGTCATGAGATGGGTTTTCACTGCATGTAGTATTTTCCTTAAATTCAGTCAGCTGTTAACCACCTACCACCAACACACACTCATATGGAGATGTACAGCCATCTTTGAGTTCCTATTAAGAAGTTGTGATTTGAGAGATTTTAAAAATTTTTAGTTCACATTAGCTGTGAGGTCATAAACTTTCTGTCGTGGGACTTTTAGCCATAAGTAAGGAGCTGAATGCCCCATTTGAAAAACAGACTATACTTTCCACTGCCCCAACTAGTGTCCAGTGACTTGGACCACAAGCCCAGGCCCGTGGCTTGGTGGAGGGCCCTGCCTCGCTGTGGGGCTGAGCTCTCGGGAAAGGTGGGTCTTATCTCTGAGGAAGTGGCAGCTTCCTTTGACAGGCTGTTCTGATGGACCGGATCCTGTCCCTACAGAGGACAACTTGGTATTAACTATTTCTGGCCTGTCTTTCACCTGCAGTGAGGGGGGGTGATTTGCCAAGCAGGATAGTGAAACAACTCATTCTGAAGTGTGTTACTACCTGCGCCTGACACTCCTCTCCCTAAAAAAAAAAAAATCCTTCCAGAGGTAAAAAGTCAGGGGTCCCAGGTGTGGTGTGCAGAGTATAGGGCCTCTAACCACTGCCTCTGCAAGAGCTATTTGTGTCTTGGAGACAAACTTGTGCGCTGATGAAACACTGGTTCACCTAGCAAAAATGGGCTCTTTGATTTGGGGAAGGTGGGAGGAGGTGAACCTGGTGTCGCTTTGTTTTTAACAGTTCGTTATTCTTGACTGCTGTGAGGAGTGAACTATAAGGAGATTGAAGGATTGGAGAGTTCATGGTTGGAGAGGATTGGAAAATCCCGGCCTCGCAGTTTTTTTTCTCGGGGCACAGATTGTGGGAGTTTCTGCTCCTGGGGTGGTGTTTGTTCTCTGATGTTTGTCCGGGTCCTGGAGGAGCTGCTAACTTGGGGTGGTTGATGCTCTGATCCCAGGGCAGCAATATCAGCAACATCAGCAACATGGAGGTCAGAAAGAAGCATCATTTTACAGATGAGGACACAGGCCTGGGAATTAAACCCAAGTCACACGGTTAGGGAGCAGCAGAGTGTGATTGGCCTGGTCATTTTCTTGGTCATTTTCTCTTCCCCCGGGGATCATCCAAATGAAGTCCAGGAAGGGCGGGGGCTGGTGGGGGTTGCTGCCATCGCAGGCAGGTCCTCCTGGAGAGCTCATTTGTGATTGTGAGCAGTACCTGAAGGAAGGAAAGAAGGGACAGTCACACTTAGCAAAGAGACCCTGGGTCTTCTCTAACAGGAGTGCTCTGGGTAGGAGGAGGGTGGAGGGACCTGAGGACTCCAAGAGGAGCTCAGATATAGCTGCTTAAATTAGTTCAAAGTGAGAGATGTAATTACTGTACTTGCTCAAACCAAGTGTCTGAACAGTGTTATGAAATGAGGCATAATCACAGAAAAGAAGATCGCAGCGCAGCATTACTCCCACAAAATAGCCTTTGTGGTCTCCGGAGCCGGTGGTGCTGATTAATCTTCTGGGGGCGTTGACGTCCCCTTAAGTTCAGGTGTGTGGATTAGACTTAACTGGGGGAGTTTTCGTCCTGCTCGTTTGGATGATCATTAACAGTTGCTTCGTGTTTATAACAAATTTGTGATGAAGGAGGAAAGACTCTCCATTTTAAACATTTTAGCTAGAAATATTAGGGGTCAGAATAAAATAAGATCCAAGCCAAGAGGGAAAACTGAGGGTGATTTATGGCAACTGGCCCCATTAACTGCTATTTGAATGATAAAAGGAAAGATGAAAAGGATATTTCAGTAACTCCCTGGAAAACGACTTCCTCTAATATTTCTATGTTGGCTTCGCTTTTTTTCCTCCACCAGGCTGAAAAGTACTATAAGAAGGCAGTTGGAGTTTTGATTCTGCCACTTGTTATGTCATGTGATCTAGTGCAGTTTTAATTCTAAGCCCTAGTTTTCTTTTCGGGCCAATGTAGACACAGAAAAATGAGATTACACCAGGCACGGAAGAAAGCAGATGGCAAAATATAGAAGCCACTATTGTCATGATCGTTGTTTTTTATCATGTTTCAGCTTTGCGCTGAACCAAAGATCGCCACAAGACAGGAGGAAAAGTGGGGGGGGATGAAAGATCTGTTAGGGAACCAGGTGCCTGGAGCTAAGTGAGCTTGGTCCAAGGAAGGTTTCCTGGGCCAGTTGTTGGGGAGCAAGGCAGTTGTTTGGCAGAAGGGAAAGGATAATGTTTAAGCTGGGGGTGTGGTGCGTGGGATGACTGCACTGTGCCCTCATTTGTAAGGAATGGACACGCAGTTTTGTAGATGTGCAGCCTGTACCCTGAACCCTTTGGCTTCTCCCTAATCATGTGTACCAAACTTGGGGTGGGGGCCGTCTCAGCTCACAGCTCCCAGAGACTCAGGTCCTTCTATCTGTGAACAATAAGGTTTACAGAAGGACAGGGCATTTGCCTCTTTTGCTTAATGCTGTTTCCAATGCCTGTCATAATAGGGGTTTAAGCAGTATCTGCTGAATGAATGAATGTGTGTATTGTGTGAATGAATATCTACAATCAATTTTATGTGCTCCTTGAGAAAATTCATGAAGAAAACCGTCATTACTGAGGCTGTTAGGCCATGCAATAAAGAAAAGAGAAGAACTTTTAAAACAGCTTGCTTTGGTCATAAGCAAGTTGTTCATACTTGTGTTTGTTTATACCTAGTTACCATGCAGTTCACTAATATGGTAACATATTTGGTTACAGATTTTAATCCTATTTTATGTTAAAACCATTAAGGGGAAATTACTAGTATGAATGTTTCTTTTTCAAAAACTGATCATGCTGCTGCTTCTGGAGTAAAGTGTTTGAGTATTACATTCACCTGGTTATTTCTCTGATCAGTGCAGTACTGAGCAGGTGTCCTGAGGCCTGGGCCTCCTGGACCAGAGCTCTGACGCACATGTGAATCACCTGGGGTCTTGGCAGAATTGCAGATCAGGTGGAGGAGCAGAGAGTATGCACTTCTAATAGGTTTTCTGATGCTGTTGCTGCTCTTTGGGCTACACTTTGAGTGGAAAGACTTCAGTTCGTCTTTGGTATGTTGGTGTTTTTCTTTGTGTTCTAAAGATGTCTAGCGTATCTTTTGTAAGTGTTGGCTTTTCTTAATCCCTTCTGGAAATAGTTACCATGGGGTGGCCCTTGTTTCGTCTGCAGATGGTTAATACTGTACTGCCAAGCCTAGCCACTCCTAGAAGCTTGGACGTTTCAGGATTCAGTGTGGACCTTGAGTGAAGTCTGATGCTTTCTTTTTGGCTTTTGGGAATGTATTTGGACTTTTGGATGTAAATCAAATGTAATTGGGTTCAGTGTTGGCTAAAAGTATGGGTTGTACCAGCAAGTTGTTTGACAGAAGCATAAAATGCCCCAAACATGGTAGATTCATTTCTGTTACTCAACTTGAGCATATGTGTGCATCATTGTCTAATCCTTTTTTGGTGCATACTAAAGCAAAGCTTCTGTAGTCTTGCAAAATGAAAGTCTTAATTATGATTGTTTGCATGTATGTATATACAATGCCGATTGATTTTAATTATTTCTGAATTATAGATTCTCTTCAGATGCAGCTGCTTTACATTACTGTAGTTCAGGCAATAACCAGAGGTGTGAGTTTAACTTCTAGTTTGTATTAGGTGCTGTGCCCTGGCTGGTGTAGCTCAGTGGATTGATCACCAGCCTGTGAAGCAAAGGGTTGTCGGTTCGATTCCCAGTCAGGGCACATGCCTGGGTTGCAGGCCAGGTCCCCAGTAGGGGACACATGAGAGGCAACCACACACTGATGTTTCTCTCCCATTCTTTCTCCTTCCCTTCCCCTCTCTCTAAAAATAAATAAAATAAAATAAACAAAAAAAAAGATGCCGCGATTGCATAGTTTCCTAAGGCTTCACTGCCTTAGGTGCTGGAGCACCGTAGAGACTCAAACCTGTGTGTCTGTTTGTCTCTCTCTCTCTTTCTCTCCCCACTCCCACCCCCACCCCCCCACCCCCCGCCCAGCCTGCCTGCCTGGGTACCATCCAGTCCCATGGCTTTCCATACCATCTGTGTGCAGATGACTCACAGACTGATTTCCCCAGGCTTCTATCAGCATTGCCACATGGATGCCTAACATGCAACTAAACTCGAGTGTCCAGAACAGGACTTCCAGTCCTCTAAAGTGGGCAGCCTGCTTCCCCAACTTTCTCTGTGCTGACACATGGCATTACCATTTCCTCAGTGGGCCAGACCCCACATCTCATGGTGTCTTTGATCCCACTTTGCTGCGCTGCCTGGCCACCTCTAACCCGTCAATGAGGTTGTCTGTCGTTCCCCCACAGGAATATGAAATTGGCCTTTTTTTCTCTTGGCAGTTCCTTCCCTCAGTCAGGTTGTCACAAGCTTTCACCTGAAGCATTGCCATAGCTCTCTGGCACCCTCCCTCACTCTTGCTCCTGGGTAACACATTTTCTACAGAATAGCCAAATGATCTTTACAGGAACCACATCGCTTCTCGTCTCTCATTGCTTTAAAACCTTCCAACAGTTTTATATTGGAAATTCCTGACCTGGTGTACCAATCCCGAATTCTTGCCTTGGCCTGTGTCACACCATCTGCTCTTCTGGTCCCATTCTCCTGTCAGCCGCCAGATAAGCTCTTTCTGGTCTCAGGGTCTTTGTACTGGCCATTCCCTCTGACTAAAATGCTGTTCCTCCTGCTCTTCCCATCATTGGCTCCTTCGTGGTAAGTGTATCTGAGGTTTGTTTGTTTTTTTAAGATTTTGTTTATTTTTAGAGAAGGGGAAGGGAGGGAGGAAGAGAGTGAGAAAAACATCGATCAGTTGCCTCCTGCACACGCCCCAACTGGGGACCAGCCTGCAACCCAGGCACATGCTTTGACTGGAATCAAACTAGTGACCCTTCGCCTTGGGGGATGACGCTCAATTGTCTTGAGCCATGCCAGTCAGAGCAAGTGTGTGTGAGTTTAAATGTCAGCTCGTGGGATGCCTTCTCTGACCCTAGTCACCTCTTATTACATCACCCGACTTTAAATCTGTGTGGGACTACTGTCTGTTGATTTGTGCATATGTTCTGTCTCCCTGTATGTGAACAGGAACCTCACTTGTCTTCTGCGGTGTACAGCAGTGTCTACAAAGTACCTGAACATCATAGAATCTTAAGTACTGTGTTTGTTGAGTTAATAAGGACTTTGCCTGAAATGCAGAGAAACTGAGTTCTACCAGCACTGGCATTTATTCACTGCTGTTTGAGCAAAAAGTAAGATAATAAAATAACCTATATTATTCCTAAAGATTTTTTGCTTTGTTGTGCTGGATTGTAAAGAAGTGATTTCCAGACTGTGTTGAAGGGTGAGGTCCTGTGACTACAGGCTTGCAGAAAGCACCTGGTCCTCCTGTGCTGTTCGAATTCCTCGGTAGGAAACCCACGGGCCTTTAGTGTTACCTAAGGGAAATTAACAGATGCTTGTATGCTTTGATATTCTCATTGTTTTACATTTTATAATCTGAGTGCTCTAAAATATTAGCATTTAGTTAAAATACTGACCCACCACTGTGGCCAAAGATTTCTTGAGCTCTCAATACTTAAGTCTTTGTACTTGAAGCTAGAAGGGAAAAAAACGGTACCAGACATGGTGACTGACCTTGTAATTCTGTTTGTAAACATTCAGTACTTAACTTCTGGTTAAACATAGTAAACTGAACCAAGTGTATATATCTCTGCTTCCTCCCAAAACCCTAATAAAATGACAGTAAGGACTAAAAAAAACAGTATAAACCCAGAAACCTCCCAGAGAGAGTTATCAACCAAACTCTGCAGGATGGAATGCCAGTGTGTGGACACCAATTTAGCAGAGCAGAGAAAGCTGAAACCAAACTGCCTGCTGCCGTGGGTGGCGCAAAGCCGGGGGTGGAATGGATGTTAGTTTCTGCTGCAGGATCCTGGAGGCTGGAGTTCCAGGTGCAGTTTTCTACGGAAACTGGGGAGTAGAAAGGCATTCTATCAGCAAGGGAGAAAGAGAAGACCTTAAAGTTCAAGAAACAGGGTCCAGTACAGAACGGAAATGAAGGGAAGAAGCCCCAGCGACGCAGCCACACATTTAAACCCTGAGAACAGTCGGCCTTGATGGGCGATGCAGGATGGATGGTTCCAGAAGGGATGGCTGTAAGACCAACTTTTGATCCTAGTGAGAGAATGGTTTTCAGCTCTAGCCCAGTTTATAAATGAAGTAGTAATTACTACGTAGAAAACCAAGCAAACATTGTTACAGGAGGTCATTTTTAAATGTAGGAATAAAACAAAAAGCAAAGAATGAAAATATGACCATCAAATTTTACAAGATCAGCTCTAAAGATTTACATAATCGTAGCTGTGTTTCACCAAGTCTTGATTTAATTAAAGTGTCAGATAACTATTTAAGAAGGAGAGATGAGGTGATGTGTGGAGAAGCCAAAGTGATTTAAGAGAGCTAAACCTGAGAGAGCCAGGAGATAATCACGAAAATTGATGCCAGAAGGCTGTTCTGCTGTGGCCTCACTGAAGAAGTATTCACGCCTGTGTATCCTCTACAATGCTGAGAATAGTCCTGTCAGGTGCTTTGGAGGAAGTGACATGTCTGAAGAAGTCTAGCCAAGACTCCTGTCTTCAAGAAGTGGTCAATCTAGCAATACCTGACTGTTTAGTCAGGGGCACTGACCTGTTTTCCCTTAGGCTGTCAAACACACACACACACCACAACAAAAGCTGTCTGGTATGAATGAATAAAAAATCATACCTTTTTTTTTTTGGTCTTATTGGCAAAAAATTTATTTTTGGTTGCTGCAGAATTTTAGTAGTTTATGTGTGTTTTGAGATGAAAAAGGTTGCAAATCACTGGTTGAGGCAGTTGAGAGTAGCTTCACAGAAGATATAGAAGTTGAGTTTGGCCTTGATAGATTGGTAGGGTTTGGGTCAAAGAGTGAAGAGATTATGTCCTAAGCCACAAACTAAGCCAACGAGAAAAGTGCTTATTTGTTCAGATGGGAGCGGTGAGGACTAGCTTTATTATTCGGCTGATTTCTGGCAGGCCTAGGTTAAGTGCAGGAAGTGCACCGGTGTTAGGGTGAGGGTCCCAGAGGCCAGGCCGTGTAGACCACGTAAGCCTGGCAAATGAGGGTGCCGAGATGTAGTGTGCATCTGTTTCAATACCGAAATTATTCTCCTTCAGTATTCATTCAAAATGAAGAGAAAAGTCAAGTCTGTTTCCTTTTCTGATGGTCATGACTAAATTTTTCTTGCATGAACGGTTCTTGTGTTCTTATTTAAAAGAAGAATTTGGCATATGGCAGACCTCCTCGTGCTATCTTTATTTAGTTGGTTGTGGGGTGTGAGTGATTAAGAATGCAGCTGTACTTGCTACCAGCACATGCTTTTAGGGAGTGAACTGCTACACAGGCCTGGTTAGAAGTTTAGAATAGACTCTTGGGATCAGAGATGTAATTTTTCAGGCACATAATATACATGAGTCCCTCTCCGTGGGGCTAAAGCACTGAGAGCCTTTTTTGCCCTGAGGCAGCGTGACTTGTTTAAAGTGGTGGCCACTTTTGGCTCTGGAAGGAGCAGGTACACTTCACTGGGAGTAGACAGAGGAGGCCGGCTTCACTTCACTTTGTGTAGTTTGGCTCCAGTGCTCCTTTGGAAGAAAACTTTCTTTACTTATCCCGTGTGTCCCAGGACAAATCCATCTCTGTCCTGTTGCTCAGTTACATGGCAGTGCTGGGTCCTTGGTCTTCAAAGCTTGTAACTCCCTCTTGCTTTTCCTCCAAAAATTTGTTCTTTCACTCAGCAAATATTTACCAACTTTTCGCCATGCACAGGACTGTGTGGAGAGCACAAAGATGAATCAGACATAGGGCCTGTCTGTAAATGCTGTCAGTAAAACAGGAGTCCCCCATCCCACCCCCACCCCTGCCCCCACCCTGGAGGAGAGGTGAGCTTCCGGTTTCCTGGGATTACCACCTGAGCTCCACCTCCTGTCCCCGCCACCCCAAATCCATGGAAAACTGCCTTCTTCTAAAACAGTCCCTGGTGCCAAAAAGGCTGAGGACCGCTGGAGTAAAAGACATCTTGCAGTAGGGCAGGCTCACGGAGCTCTTACCATGAAGTGCCCCAGAGCAGTGCACCGTGCCGTAGGTAATTAGAAGGGGAAGGAGATTAGTTGATGGCAGGGTTTCGGGTTCACCCTCATGGAGGTGTTTGAGTTGAGCCTTAAAGGATGGGGTCCGCTGTGCAGAGGGGGTTTTAGGCAGATGTAGACAACAGGTGAGCTCCGTGAGGCAAGAGGACCGACATGCTAGAGCATGCATAGTGGGAACTCTGTGCCCGAGGCCCCTGGCCAAGACAGCAACCTCCTTATCTCATTTAATCCTCCCAGCACCTTCTTTCCTGCTAAGAAAACTAAGGCCTGGAGCATTTAAATACCTTGCCCAAGGAAGCTGTGAGTGGTGAGAATGGGGATTTGAACTCAAGACATCCTGATTCCACATCTTAAACTGTTGGCCTCTGAAACAGCAGGCGTCAGCGGAGCAAAAGTTGTTTGAAGGGAAGTGGAGTATTACAGTTTGAAAGGTGAGATTTAGAGAAACATGGTTCGGGGCAGAGCGAAGAAAGAACCTTGAATGCTGAGCTAATTACTCTGGAAGCAGCCAAGAGCCATTGAAGGTTTTTAATGGGGTGTGACGTGGCCACGGCGGTGCTTCCAACTGTAAATCAGAAACATTGAGCTTATTACTGTGTGCTAGGTGCCTGACACCCCTGATGTCACTTAATCCTCTAACAGCCCTGTGAGGTAGGTGCCATCAATGCCTCCTTCCACTAATAAGGAAACCGAGTAAATGCGTAGAGAAGCTGACTTGCTAGAAGAGAACTTGAGTATGGTGTGGGAGATGCGCTTGAGGTCAGAGGCAAAGAGGTCTTCAGGCCACTGTAGGAGCCCATGAGAGATAATGGTGACACAGGGAGGTGAGGAGAGGAGGTAGTGGGTGTGAGAGAATTGGGGTGCAGATGGCGGGGTGAGAGATTCCCAGTGGCAGAGCTTTCTGACTTCCATCGTATAGGGTGCAGGTGTCAGGGAGAGTGCTGGGGAGTGTAAGCTACTCGGGGAACAAGGCACCCTCCTTTCCAATCCCACAAACAGACTCGAAGGGACAGATTTGGACGTTCTGCCCAGAAGTGGGGAGAAGGCCTCTGAGGGTGGAGTCGGCGATGGGCGTCACAGCTGGTGAGTGAAGAGTGTGCGGAGACAGTGGAGCAACGTGAGCACTCAGATCTGAGACTGGAGAGGAAGCTGGGCTGCGGTGAGGGAGGTCCGGCAGGGGACCAGGATGGGCAGCCAGTGGGCCAGATATGGCAGAAGGAGCTGGTGAGGGAGAGAAGCTGCTAGATGTGGCAAGTCCTGGTCACTGCGCATGTCTTGGACCCTCCAGGTGTGCTTCTTCCTTCAAGTTCAGGTGTCGGGTGAACATTTGATTTATGTCTGTGAAAAGTGATAAGAAATCAATCTTCACATAGTATGTGTTCCTCGGACTTGTCCCAAAGGTTATCGGTTTGGGGTTTATCGAGGCGTCTTTTGAAACTCCGTTAAGCCCTTGTGTGTGTCCAGTCCCGCGGCCGCCTGTTCCCGGCAGACGGGAGGCCTGTGCAGGCACCGGGCCTCTGAACGCAGCGGTCCCCGTCGCCAGACACCTGTGGGTTGTAAAAGCGGGGATTCGTCTGTGCAGACATCTTTCTGAATCTAATGATGCGAAATTGCTTAGTTGTTGAGCTGTGATTGATCTGTTGCTAGCAGATCAGCTACCTGAGAAGAAATGAGAATTTAAATTGTTTGTTGGAATTTTAAAAATTTACTTATTAGGAGACGTCTCATCCACAGATGCATATGACACAGGGGAAGGTTTCTTATCCCAAGTAGCAGCCACTCTTGATTGGTATTTTGTCATTTTCTTGCCTGCATACTTGTCACACATTCTGAGTAGTTCTTACAATAGTTTTTACTATTCTGAATTCATTTTAGAGATGAGCCCAAGTTCAGAGGATAAGTAGCTTCCTCAAGATTTCCCAGCTGGTAAGTGCCAGGCTGGGATTGGAACCCGGATCTCTGGCTTTCTGCTCCCACTAATCAGGAGTAGCCTAACAGTTGGCAATAATGATTATTGAATTCATCCGATCATTCGTTCATTCACCAAAAAGAATAGTCTACATTGTTCCCTAATATAAGAATGTTTGAGATGGTTTTTTGGAGAAGGGAGCCACAAACCAGGAAACACCAAAAAAAATCTTCCTTATAGCTGGTAGTTCCCATTATGATTATTGTTATTATTTATCATTACAAAGAAAAATACATAATTATTTAACACACAGATACTCGTTCAGTTGGACTCTTTGGGAAGGGGGTTGGAGACCTGTGGGAAGGGGCAGGCTGGGGGGGCCACTTCCCACAGCATCAGGAGTCTGCCCGTAGGTGTCTGCACAGGGGGCTGGGTGCTGCACTCAGGATTGTTTTGAGGCTTACTCAGTGCTGTGCTCCCATATTACTAATCATTCCTCCGACTATTCCTTTCTGAGGCTGCACACCGCCTGGTCGTGTGGACGTGCCGTACGGCTTACCTGCTGCCGCTCTCCTGGGCTCTCTCACCAGTCGTTTCAGCTCCGATAACTTTAAATACCATAAAATGTTTTCATCTAATTATTATCTGTAAGTGTCTGGAAATTTTTAGATAAAGATGAACTTTAAAAAGCCAGTAATAATATATACTACCAAATTGCTTTATTCGACAACATGAGGGAAAAGAGGTCCGTGTCCCTGACTAAATAGTTAGGTACTGCGAGCTTTAAAACTCCTTGTGGCCCACCGGTTGGAAATTGCTGCTCCAGCGTGTAATATGTATGCATACGGTGATGAGATCTTCTGCCGTTTGATAAGGAGGAAGAGAAGAGGTCTGTGGTGAGCTCCTGACAGTCGCATCTCATGGTTCCTTTTTCCCATCCCGTGTTGGCATTCACCTAGATGTGGCCTTCACCTGAAGGGCCTTCCCGTTTTGCGGTCCTCTGCTCCTGCAGAGCATCCTCTGAAGCAGCACTCGGGAAGGCCAGGGCCTGGGGAAGGAGCAGGATTGTGCGTCCCTGGCACAGTTCTGATTAATCCTATTCATTGTCAAGTACAGCTTTTTAATGAGCTGATTCATTACTGAGAGTGGGTCTCATGCAAATCCCCAGTTTGTATCCTGCAGATTCCATTTCTAACAATTTCCTCATTTCAGCCCAGCTCCATTGTACCATGGGTTTTATGATTTCCTTCAAATGTGGAACCTCACCTCCCATTTTATTTCAAAACTGTGAGGTAAATATGAACAAAATGAAAACTTTCAAAAAATGAGCTAGAACACATAAATGGATAAACTCATCTCTCAAGGAAGGACTGTCCGCACATAAACGTATTGAAGGAATTACAGAGGAAATCACTTAAGTTTCCAGACTTCTTTTTTTTTTTTAAGATTTTATTCATTTATTTTTTTAGAGAGGAAGGGAAGGAGAGAGGGAGAGGAAACATCAATGTATGGTTGCTTCTGGTGCATCCCCTGCTGGGAACTGGCCCCTGCTGGGAACTGGGCTGCAACCCAGGCATGTGCCCTGACTAGGAATCAACCGCGCTCCTCTGCTTTGCAGGCCTGCGCTCAATCCACTGAGCTACACCAGCCAGGGCTAAGTTTCTAGACTTCTGTTTGTGCGATAATACCACAGACAAATTTAACAAATCGGCCAAAGTTTGCCTCGATTATGATGTATAGATTTAATATAAAACTGAAGATTTCAGGAAATTACAAAAAAGAGACACTAAGACAGCCAGTAGAGATATAGACAACTTAATACTTTAAAAAAAAAAAAATATATATATATATATATATATATATCAAGCTAACCACTTAAAAGAGAAAAAAGTATAGTTGGCTAAACATGGAACAAAATAGCCCACAAATTATTAAAGCAATGCAATGAAAACACACTAGTTTCACAGCAGCAGTCACAGATTATTTAAGTCATGCAAATGAAACAATAGCATTCTTCAAGTGTTATCAAATAGAAAAATATTTCTAAACGCTAGTATGACTTTGGTAAGGCGCCCAAATGCAGTTGGGAATATAATTTAGTCTCCTTTTCTAGAAAGCGATTTGGTAATGTGTATTACCTTTTTTTTTTTAAGTTCATCTTTATCTAACATTTTCTCTTCCAGACATTTACAGATAATAGTTAGATGAAAACATATTATAGGCAGTGGTGTTTAAAGTTATGGGAGCTGAAACGGCTGGTGAGACAGCCCAGGAGAGCGGCAGTAGGTAAGCCGCAGGGAACATCCACACAACCAGGCGGTGTGCAGCCTCAGAAAGGAATAGTTGGAAGGAATGATTAATAATCTGGGAGCACAGCACTGGGCGAACACAGGAGACGGGGCTCTGCACCTCCATAAACATGATACAAGTTTTGCCTGAAGCACATGCCGAGCAGAGGGACCCGGAGGAGCTTCACCAGACCGCTAGCACCGGCCGTGGCACTTCCGAGCTGAGTGTGATGTCAGAGACGTAGCACTTGTTTTCTTTATTCTTTTATATACGAAGCCAACCAGTGGTTCCAGTTTGCCCGGCCCTGCCCTGGTTTTAGTGCTGAAAGGCCTGCTCTACACTGTTGATCTCTAGTGTAGCGGTTTTCACCCTTTTTCAGCTCAGGGCACACATAAACTATGAAAATTCTACATACCAAAAAATGTATTTTTTGCCAATCTGACAAAAAATAGGTATTATTTCGATCGCTTTACCAAAAAAAAAAAAAAAAAAAAGGTAATTAATTACCTACCCTTTTCACTCCAAAGTGATTTTTTGAAAAATCAGGTGACCGTGCTTGTGTATGAGGATTTCCGCTACCAGGCATTAACCAGACAGACACTACCCGATCGTGCCGCCTGACCAGCGAGATGCAGATCTGTTACATGACCTGCATGTTTACGGTTCGGGACAGGGCATTCACACCGGATGGCTATAATTGTGTTGGCTATTATTTTTTTATTTGACAGTCTAAGGGAAAAGAGGTCAGGGGCCCTGACCAAATAGTCAGGTACTGCATGTTTTAAAACACCGTGCAGCATGCAGGTTGAAAATCGCAGCTCTGGTGTATGTGTGTGCACATTGAGATAAGTTCGTGCCGTGTAGCAGGAAGGGCCAAAGCTCGTGAGTGACAAGTGACAGGCCGAGGGGGCCTGTGTGAGAGTAAAGCAATCAATGTTCTGGTGATAAGATTAATATGGCTTATTTTAGAAAACATAGAAAAACAAATATGCAGAATTTCAATAGTGCTTACATGTGACCAGTATTGTTCAAAATGCTTATGGTGCTTAACACTGTTCAATCATCCCAGCCCAGAAAAGTAAGTACTGTTCTCAAATCCCCATTTACAGAGGCACAGAGAGATTAAGTAATTTGCCCAAGGTCGTACTGCTCTCAAAAAGCGTCTGAATTTGCACTCAGGCATTCTGGATCCCGATTCTGGACTGACCGCCACCTGCATCTCTGTAGGTCCCCCACTCCTGCCACTCCTCTGGCTGCCTCTCCTGACTGCCTTGTCTTTATTGCTCACAGGTAGGGCCACACGGCACTTACTGCTGCCTCACTCCTGGCCCTGTTGCTGCCAGGACTGCCTTTCTTTGACCTTGAACAGAGGAAACAGAGTCCAGAGCCTGGAGTGGGGATTTCCATAGCAGAGTCGCTGGCCTCTGGTGATAGAGTTCTTTCAGTTTTGCCACATGATCTTGTGGCAAAAGGCTGGGTCCAGGTGCAGCCTCGGTTAGTTCTGGAAACACTTCTCCTTTATTTTGCCTAATCTGGCTCACCAGCCATCCTCTCTGAACAGGATTATGGCTCCTCTGCTCAGACCATCAGACATTTCTGTAGGTGTTGGAATCTTCCATGAGGGTTCTGGACTCCGTGCAGATTTCAGATGAGTCTGAACAGGGGGAGGAGGTGATGTGCACGGAGGCATTCCTCCTCAGCTTCGCTCAACCTAGTCCCCCCACCCCCACTGTACATTGCTTTGTTAGCATTGGTGATCTCTGTTGTATTTATCCTTCTTGCTTACCTGTTTTAAACACTTCAAACTTCTTTACTTTCCAGATTTAAAAAATGTGGGTTTATGGTTTTTTTCCTTCCCACTTCAATGCAGTTTTACTCTGGCAGAATTTCCAGCTTCAAATTCTGTGCATTCAAGTTCGAGCAACTCCATATCTGTACCAAAAAGAAATACCTTCAGCTATTGTCTGAACTTGTACCTTGCTGAGAACTCTGCCAGACTTTCTGGTTAATTGTTTGTTTTGTCACGTTACTCGAACAATGAGAGGGCACTGGCACTCCCCTCCCAGGAGGTGGAGGCACAAAATGTGCGGGTTTTTTAGGTGTGTATTAGGTATTAGGGAGGGCAGAGAATGTTCTATGCTTTTAAACCTTAGAAATTTGTTATTTAACAAATAATACAGAGTTTTAGATACTTCTTTATGGGACTGTGATGTTTAAACTAGAACAAAGTTTAAATTTGGACTTTGTGTGTTATGTTTTCAAAGAATCTGTGTTTCTTCTCTTCCTTCCAAAAAGTTCAAAACTATGAGTCACCTTCCCTCCCCTTAACAGCACTTTTTGGAGGGAGATAAGAGGGAAGTAATATAGCAAAACTATTCTTTCTTAATTGTGGACATAGGATGCCTTAAGAATTTTTAGTGCTCAAAGGAAAGACTGCTTCCCAAGGCAAAATGTTCCCTTGCGGGGGTGGGGAGAGAGGACTTTTCTTGGTTTCTTGTCTGGAACGGGGATGAGGCATCTGCTGGGGTGAGAACATGGGAGAACTCCCCAGTGGATTCCTGAGGCTGGCGAAGGCCTCTCCTCCTTCAGAGGAAAGAGGAGGGATGGGGGCCTGAGAATCTAGGGTCGAGGAGGGGACGGGCCAGGCCAGCCAGGATTCCTAGAGCCTGAGTTC
The DNA here is from genome assembly GCF_021234435.1 of Artibeus jamaicensis. Lineage (NCBI taxonomy): Eukaryota > Metazoa > Chordata > Mammalia > Chiroptera > Phyllostomidae > Artibeus > Artibeus jamaicensis. Next base: position 7,938,205 of record NW_026521738.1, read on the forward strand.
TCACAGCTGCCTTTGCGGGGCCCAATCTCCCTGGTGGGCCAGCCTCCCTGGGGAGCGGTTAGAAATGCAGAATCTCCCCCTCCACCTACTGAGCCAGAAACAGCTCCCCCAGAGGATTTGCCCACAACCTGGAGGTACAGGCTGAGCTGGTCACCGCCCAGGAGAGTTTACTCCTAAGCCAAGGAGAATGGGGAGAGGGCAGGCTAATATAGTCTAAATAATTAATATTATATTAATATGTTCTAAATGATATTATAATATGTAATTTTATAATAGTGGATCACATGCTTAGTGTTTGGGTTTTGCTTTGGGTACCTAGGAAATCATCAAGAACAATAGGACTGTGTGTGTGTTTTGGAGAGAAGAATTGTCTTCTTACCTCCACCCCCTGATTTTGGTCCCTTGTCTACACTGGTAGAGTCTTTGGAGGGGACCAAGGGACTTCTAGATCCATTGAAAACAGCCCCTAAGAGTACCTGGTAAACACCCCAGTAAGGAGACCAGGCCAGGTCCCTCACCCAGTCACCCTCACCAAGGCAAACAGCAGAGCTGTTCTGGGAGAGTCCTTGCTGTGGGCTCAAGAAATCACCAAACACGGAGTCAGGAGTCCATGGACCTTGGCCGATAATGCACGCTGCCTAGGTTGGAGTAGAAGCAGGTACCTTAGCTGGAGTCAGGCATGGGCCGGGCGGGGCAGCCTGCCCACATGGCACCCTGGGCTGGCATTACCTCATCCACCCATCCATCCAGCCATTTGCTGGGCACTGATAATGTCTTTGGCTCTGCCCCTAATGGGAGACACGCGGTCCTTACCTTGAGGGCTCAGAGTTTCATAAGCTCTGGATTCACTCAGGTTGAACTTCTCCCCCAGACGTGGTGTATTAAAATAAGGGACCAAGCACAGCTCGTGGGTGAGGCACTGTCCTGGTTCCTTGAGGCCAGTGTGTAATGCACTGAAACCCGGCCGAGTCTGCAGACAAGAGCCTCGTCGCTGCCTCGTGGTGGCTTTTAGATACTTGCTCTCCCTCATTCTTCAGTGTTCATAGATCCCCCTTGTACATAAACATATACATAAGTATGCGTGTGTTGAGGTTAAAATTTGCATTTTTGGTGAACAGTCTAAACTGTTAGGTTTAAGTTGGAAAAACATGTATTCTGTGTTGCATAGCTTTAATATTTCTGATTTGGTTTAGTGAAATGCTATAGTATTAATGATCTGGTGTTCACACATGCACATTATCTAACCTTTCCAAAATACTCAAAAATAGTTTTGAGGCATTTATCAGTGTGTTTTGAAACTTTTATATTGTTCTTACCTATTGATATCAGAAGTGAATATATTTAGCTGTGGCTCTTGGTTGAGTAAACTATAACCTGAATGTGCTTACCATTATTTTGTACAAAAACCAGTTGATTAGTGTTACAGATTATCAGATGTGAAAATCAGAAGCCTCTGTTAGAGGGAGTTCATACTGCCTTTGTGGTGGTCATAACTGGAGAACAGCAACTATATTTCTTAAAGAGAAAGCACAACCCAGCTGGTAAATAGAAACTAAGGAGGAGATTACTCTGCAGCCCTCTGTGGAATTTTCTGTCTTCAGCGTTCTGTGACTAAAACCGAGGGGGCCACCATAGACTGAAACACCTACCCCTGCCCCACACCATGCAAAGCATTCAGGAGACTCCCTGAAAAATTACCTTGTCACAGTGGTAGGGTCCTGTGACCCTCTTCTTGAGGTTGTAGAAATTTGTGGTATTCACCAAATACTTCACAATCAAAGTATTTTTCTGTAACATTAAAAACAGCTTCAACTTAAAAAAAAAAAAGGCTCCTTAAGAGCCATGCGTGGGAATTGTCTGCTGGGTGATGGGCGGCAGGGAAAGTGGGCCTTGGAAGTGGGCGTTTTAGAAGATGCTTTTCCGCCCAGGACTTTTGAAACAGCGGAGTTCCCTAAGTACGAGAGTGACACCCAAAATGCCCTTCCTCAGACAGACAGCCAGAGCCTGTCACCTGACTTCTCCCCTCTGAAACAAAGACTGTCCTGTCCGGATGGAGGCAACATTTTGACAAGTTCGTGATAACCTGAAGACCTTCCTAGGTTGGCAGCACTGTTCCGGGTTTTGGGTGATCACATATAACCTTACGTTCTTACGTGGGAGCTACACAGTCGGCAGGGAAATCAGTCAACAAGGAAAGTCCAGGCTGCCCCAGTGCCAGGAGAGGTGTGATGGAGAAGAACTGATCCAGCCCTTACCTGGTGAGGACCAGCTCAGGAAGTGTGTGCTGCTGCCAGCACTGGTGGTATTACTGCTATTGAACATCTGTTGTGGAGGAAGGTTCCTTGACTGAGTTCAGTGAAGATCTTGTAGTTAATGCCTTTGCGTTCTGATCCGGTATCACCTCCCTCCCTGCCTCCCTGTCTCCCCGGAGCGTGATCAGTAGACAATTGCTGGAAAAATCAACTGTGCTGCAACATTTAGGAAGCTATTTGGGATTTCCAATGTTTTTCTTCCTCTTAAAGAATAATAAAGCAGGTTCCCATTTAGGAGGTAGTAGTGATAATCATCATTTATCTCTTCTGCTTCCCGCTTCATTCTGCTTCTTTGCTGAAAAGCAACATCAGGGGAAATGAGATCTCATTTAAAGTTTTTAGGTAAGAAACCCAAGGTGTCTTTATACTACATCCCCATGGCAGCGATAGAGAACATTGATCACTGTCTTCCTTTCCGGGCTCTGCCCACCCCTGTGTCAGAGGGAGGAGGGTGAAGGGGGTGATGCTGGCTCTACAGTTCCGCAGCCCTCCACCACGCCCCCCATGGTGCCGGCAGTGTCCAGGAAGGTGGTGAGATTACTGCCGCTGTGCCAGCTAGGCCACCTGTGAAGTCACTGCCAAAGTCAACATGGGCAGCCTTTGTGTCTGGCCAGTAGGTTTCATAATGACGGTTAATGAAGTTCCTGTTCAGATGCCCTCAGGCTCGTGTATTCATTATTCACTGGACTCAGGCTTTAAACTCTTATGTAAAAGCAAGATCTTCAGGGAGTTTTTAATTCTGCCTTTATTTGGTCACTTGGCAAGGTCTTAGGAGGCTTTGTAAGTGGCCATTAGAAGTGAAGAGCAGTATTCCTAGTTGCCATTGAGTGGAAATTTATAGCAGACCTAATGTGTACCAAGTTTTGTTCCCAAATGGAGGGAGGGGAGAGCACAGAGTGACTAAGCAATGGACCCAAGGCCTTGGGACTCTAGGTCTGATTAAGGTGTGGAGAGATAGGTAAATGACTAACCATGCACTAAATCAGGACAAGAGAGCTCCGTGGAAGGGATGTCCGACTGGGTCGTGTGAGAGGGTGGAAGCTGAGTGCCTTGTCCTGAAGTCGTCTTTGAGAGACGGAGAGGGTTTAGGTGAGGGTGGGTGAGGACAGGAGGGCAGCACTCCCCCCAGGAATGCACTGGTTGTCTTCTGGGGTCTGTCCGCAGGAGGCACGTGGAAAGGGCCTGCCTCTGGCGCATGCAGCGTGTAGTGGTCATACAGGGCCACATGGCTCCACGCTTGGTTTATGCTGCTGCCACCTACAAATTCTCAGTCTTTGAGCCAAGGGCCCCATAGATTATTTCCATTTTGTACTGGGTCCTGCAAATCCTGTTCCTGCATATGGAGATGGGGCTATAAAGGTGGACTGAGCCAGATTGTGAAGAGCTCTGTCTGTCAAACTGTAGAACATCTGATTTTATTCTGCCTTGGCAGTGGGGAGCCAAGAGAGGTATGGTGGGTTGTGAGAGGCAGGCGAGACCAGGGAGCTGGCAGTGCACAGAAGGCGGCTATTCCAGTCGTGCTGGGACAGATGCAGTGGATCCAGGAGCTGCAGCTGACTCACCTGGTAGAGCGGGCCGGCGCTGGGCACTGGGGGTGAAGGGGGAGGGGGTGGTGGGAGACGGCTGAGGCTTCTGGCTGGGCTGGGGAATTCTACTCAGCAACAGGAATAAAGGAGAAAGGAGTCCCTGAGCCAGCGGCAACGAGGCAGATGTTTTGCAGGAGTGGGGCGAGGCCCTTTCCAGAAAGACCCGGAAATCTCTGGTGGGACAGCTTGTGGAAACATGCGCCGCAGCTGCTCAGCTGCAGCAAATGACCTGCAGATCAAGGTTTTTGTCAGTATCGAGAGCTTCACTAGAACAAATATTCATCCAAAAATAAACTTCCCGTTCTTCCTGTTTTTATAACTTGCCTATTTCCTCCGAGTTTGAGGCTGGTCTCCAGTTCCGTGGGTTATTAATCTTCAGAGGATCAAGACCTCTATAGAAGTATTTCCTGTACATGTTTATCTACCCAGCCCTAAATTATTTTCTCCAAATGATAAGAGAACTTTTCCATACTGTTGTGTCAGACTTTTCCTTTGAGAGAGTTCAGTTAGGCACCCCAGCAGGCTAAACCAGAAAGACTTATTATCCCAGGACATGGGAAACCCAGGTAACGGTGGAGAGTGACCTGCAGGGGTTTGATGGGCACTCTCGGCCACCTCCTCCAGGTTAAAAGCGGCTTCTTTCTGGCCAGAGTCAGAGGGAGATAAAGTGACAGCTGCAAAGGGCCCTATTTAAGGAAATCTTAAACACCCTACTGAATATCCACAGGGGAATAATAGCTCCAGAAATGTCTCTGCCCCTCCGAAGAGTTGGAAATACCCCTTATTGGGTCATAATTTGTTCTCACAACATCCTTCAACTATAAACAGGGCCCCTTACCTTCCCTCTTCCTCTCACAAATGAGGGAGTTAGAGTACCTTTGGTGCTCATGACTGCGCACAGAGCAAAAGTGAAAAGCCATGCTGAGGCTTGGGCGGAGTTCAGGCCAGATAGACAAGTGGACTGCCTTGGGTAAGTAAGTAGGCCAGACCCAGTTCTGCTCATGGGCCCAGTGAGTCCATCTGCCCCTGGGAGACTTTCTCAGATCTCCTACTTGTTGTGCTCACAAATCCCAAGCTACCACGCTGGTGGGTTATTATTTTTTTTAAGTGAGCCTTCTGGTATGAATCTTGCAGAGAGGCAGTGGGGACCGGCTGCGTGGGTGGCGGCTTGTGCCGCAGCGGAACTTGGAAGGAAGCCAGCTGCCTGTTACTGAGGCCTCTTGAGGTGGGGCGGGGATGTCTTATTTTGCACAAGGCATCGTCTCTTCCCCCCTTGGCAATTCAGGTGGCAGGATTGGAAATTACTGCGCCAGACACTGGCCTGCCACTCGAGCACCCGCACCGTCCAGCACCTCAGCTACTGGCCGCCTGGACTGTCCTGCACTTGAACTGAGGCTAGTGCAGCTGAGCTGTGCTGTCAGTGTCAAGTGTGGGTCGGATTTCGAAGCCTTGTTATGAAGAAAACAGAATGTGAAATACCTCATTAGTAATTCTTTTCATTTTGATCACTTGTTGACATGAAAATATTGTAGATGTATTGCATTATGTCAGCTCTATCATTCTAATTAGCGTTGCCTGGTTTTTATTACTTTTTAAATGTGACTACTAAATACTCAGGGCGCATGCATATGGGGCTCATGTCACATTTCTGTGGGGCAGAGCTAGCTGCTGGTCTCTGCTGGAGGTCAGCTGCTTTGTGGCTTCTGAGCAAATACATTCCCAGAGGCAGGGAGGGTGGGGGAGGCCCCTTTCCCAGGTGGCCTGTTACAAGGTGGTGGCCCAGCCCTAACTGCAGACTGCCTGGGGCAATGGGTGGGGCAGCCTACTTCTAGGCAAGAGCTAATAACTTAATAAGCAGCAGCAGGAATTTTAAAAAATGCTTTCAAAAGCACTCCTCCTGCCCATCCCCCTCCCCCTCCATAGCCTGCTTTGTGGACCAGTCTCCTCCTCCCCCCGCCCCCCTCCCCAAATTCAGAACTCTCCCTTCTGTCAGCATGGGACCTGCAGGCATGGTGTCTTCCAGAGGGCCTTTTGTTTGTATTGTTTAGATTGTTCTTCTGCCCTCAGATCAGACTCCAGTAGCTATCAACCCAGGAACTACCTGGATAGGTCTGGAAAGCCAGGGTTTCAGACAAGCCCATGTCCCCTGCCCTTTGGAGTGGTCACTCAAGTGTACACACATCTTTGGAGACCATGAGGTGGGTGTGAAGCTTAGGGAACCTGTGCTCTGGGAAGTATGGAGGTCCGGAACCAATCCCCTCCCGATGTTGGGGCAGCATTTCAGGGGGGAAGGGGGGAATTCACTGGCGTCTGAAGGCCCTTGTTGTGAGCAGGAGTTTCCGAGGTCCAGGAAGAACCTGTTGGATTGTTTAGTTATCATTTGCCAAAGGATACCATGTGCTGGAGCTTCTCTGCTTGGGCACCTGTGCTGGGAACGGCAGTGTTCTGTCACAGTGGCAGAGCTGCTCTGTCCCGGGGTACGTGGTACTTTTGACACATTATGTCCATTCTGCTGTCCGTGGTATACCGAATCTTTACTGGAATAATCTACACAAGAACCATCATTAAATGCTGACTCTATGCCATGTGCTTTATTACACGTACAGGTACTTGGCACCACAAACTCCAAGATACCTCGAAGCAGGTGCCATTGTTTTTCTGTTTCACAGATGGAAAGACCAGTTTAAACAGCTACACTCGTAGCTAGAAACCAGTGGGGCTCATTTGCAGGGTGCGACTGCAGAGCCCACTGTTTAACGTGGGGTGTCGCTCTGCACTGCCCGGGGCTGTCCATGTGCTTGTTGTTTTGTTTGGCGTGTGCATTTGATGTCCACACGTCTGCTGGTGCGGGCTGGGACAGTAAGGGGCCGGGGGCGCTGAGCTGAAAGTTGGGGAGTGCCTGTGGGCTGTGCTGGAAGGACCCCAGCTCCCATGGCTTCTGAAGTGCTGCGTGCTGCAGCAGCTGCTTCCCGTGTGGCTGTGGTGGCCTGTTTGTCTCAGAAGATGTCCCCTGTGCCTCTCCAGGGTGCCCTGCAGCCGTTGTGTTGATGCAGAAAGCACAGCTCCAGAGGTGGCAGGCTCACCTGGTGAGGTGTGGGCATGAGCAGAAGGTTAGAGCTCTGGGCCCTGGAGTGAGAATGCCCTTTGGGTCTGCCTCTCAGTGGTGGCACAGGTGGGGTTCTTTGTGCTCTGGGCAGTAAAACGGGGGTACTCACAGTTCCTGTCTCGGTTGCTGTGAGAATTCAAGAGGGCACAATGTACTTGGCACATCAGGTAAATGTCACCTGGCATTTCATTATCATTACTGCCATTTAATGCTGCCTGGTCGATTATAGTCTTATACAGAATGTACTGGAAGATCTGATCACGTGGCCTGGTTTTTTGTTGTTTAAAGGCAAACATATCAGAACACATCCCTTTGTATTTGAATATGGTCCTTTGATTTTGAGTGTTGTAGCTTTCAAAGTTATGGACTTATTTCAGGAGGCACCATGCACAGAAACTGTCCCAGCCATTCGCTCAAAACATTTTCAGAAGCCTTTTTGGAACTCTTCAGAAGAGAAAAGATGGTCACATTAAGTATTTAAATTGTGAAGGTAAAATTTAAAGTTTGGAAATGAATGACCTTAAGGTCATCAGACCTAAGTTCGGTGATTAAGTTGAAAATAAGCTTTGGCAGTGGATCGGCAGCAAGTCAAAAACGAGTGCTTAGCCAAAAAGTAAGCATTGATGTTTGTTTTTTAATTTTAATGGCTGGCTAGTCTATTGTAAGACTTGCCCTGAGGCAGTTACAGAAGAAGGGTCCCAGGCAGCTTTCGACTTGGGACAGCTCCTTTGGAACAGAGTTTCCCAGGGCAAAAGCTTTAGAGGCAGGGGTTTGAGGATGAGTAGGCAACATTTACTGAGACACAAGGTTCTGTTTTTGAAGGAAAAAGTTAGTGTTATTTGCACTTACTGTGACTAAGTAACACCTGCAGCCGAGCTGGCCTTGGCCCTCCGGGTTTGTGTCCCGGGATGATGGGGCGGGGCCTGCAGCAGCAGCAGCAGCAGCGGGGGCAGGTTTGTGCATCCGAGGAGTGGAGGGCAAAACCTGGCCTTGGACCCAGGCTGACTTGCGTCCCAGGTCTGTGCCTTGTGATGCACAGAATTTAGACTTGAACGTGTGAGTGTGTCAAGGGAGGGGCCCTCGGGCCGGTGTCCTCAGCCGAGACTGTGAAGACGGGCGTGTGAGAAGCACTGCCCCTTCCACGTGGACTGCCGCGTGGCTGAGGCGGCAGCCAACTTCCTGAAGGTGGAGGGAGAATGCTTGTCCTCATGGAGATTGATGGGAGAAAAAGAAAGTCCAAGGGTTTTGGCTCTTCAGGCCCTCGATGACTAATGGGTTCATCCAGGAGAGCTGGGCCACCAAGCAACCTTTGGATTATTTCCTACAAGTGGAAATGAGAGAGGTGCTATGTTCAGTATGTCCTGGTGTTTGTCTTGGAGGATGTGGATCAAACTCTAGTTCTAGTCTCGGTTGCCTGGTTGACTGTAGGGTCATAACTAGGATTGCCTGGGCCTCATTCCTCTCATCTGTAAAATGGGAACACAGTTACACTCCAAGGTTGGTGGGAAGGAAGGTCAGAGAAGCCATGTATGGAGGGAGGACCTCAACAGATGCAAACCCCCTACCCCTCCCTAGGCCCTGGGAATGACATCAGAATTAACCCTAAAGCCACAAGAAAGTGGGCAGAGTCCCACAGTTGTACATCAGAAGGTGCCACCTGCTGCAGGAAAATTCCCTCGTCTCTTTGTGAGGTGAGGCTTGTGCTCCTGAGCCGACGATAGCCAGTTGCTCTGTGCGCTGAACAAGACCAGCTGTTGGGGCTCCAACATTCAGCAGCTGTAGCAAACGAAGTCGCCCAAGACCCCAAAGCCTCTTAAAACAGGAGCCTTCTGTGTAGTTAACCACAGACCAGATACACATTGGTACCTACTGCTCAAGTCAGGGGAGAGAGCCGCCGGTGGAATGCTTGATATGAACTGCAGTCCTGCCAATGATAACAGGTCATCTCCCATCTGGATTTGAAGTGGGTCCGCTTCCGGTTTTACTCTATTTGCCAAGTTCCTGGTTTTTACTGTACCTCTAGTGTCCTCCTTGATTGCACCAGTAATTCAAGGAAGCTTGGCCTGTACCCCAGGCTGGGGGCCCTGGGCAGGAGCCAGATAATTGGGCCAAGGGGGTTACAGGCAGGGGCGCAGAGAGCATCCAGCTGCCCCTGTCCTTGCACACTTAGCCCTGATTTCTTCCCACACCACTCTATGTGGTTCCTGGTGCACTGATTCTCAAACTTGGCTGCCCGTTAGAATTATCTAGGAAACTTTGGAAAGATCCAGAAATTCAGTCTGTACCCCACACAATTAAATCAAGAACCAATTTAAACACACACACATCACCACCACCACCACTCCCCCCACCCCACCCCCGCCTCCTCAGGTGATTCCACTGTGCAGCCAAGTTTGAGAACCAGAGGGAGAAAGCTGGTGCCATCCCTTCTGTGGTTGACTTGCTTTGGTGTGGTCACCTGGGGCCAGGGCATCACGTGTAGGGGCGGGACTGTCCATTCCAGTCAGCAGTGAGGTGTCTTGGTGGCACGCGGCTATCATAGCAGCCTGTTTTTTTTGTTATAAAATGTTTTACACTTCCCAGAGGTGAAGAAAATAGCACACTGGACACCATGTGCTCCTCATCCAGCAGTTACTCATGTTTTCTCTGCCCCACCACACACGCGTGTGCGCACACGTGCACACACACGTTTTTACTGGGGTGGGAAGGTGGGCTGAAGAGTTTTAAAACAAATCACAGACATAATTTCATCCATGAAGACTTCAATATGTACCACTAAGTGTGAAGGACTTTAAAAAAACCACATTACCATGATCACATCTAAGAAAATTAACAGTAATTCCTTAATCTCATCTAGTACCAAATCCATATTCAGTTTTCTCCAGTTTGTTTGAAAAAATGCTTTGATATATTCCAGTTAGGGTCCCAGCGAGTGTAATTCATTGGCAGTAGTGCGACTTTACCCCAGGGTAGTTCGGCCGGGCACTGTGCACGCACAGGTGATGATGCACATGCACAGCTGGAAAGAGTGTCCGTGGCATTGGACTCCGCTGATATTTTCAGGAAGGCGTCTCTCTGTTCTTACCTTTCTGAGCCCTTCTCGGGGGACCTTGGCCTGTCACGGAGGAAATGCTCATTGAGACCCAGCCTCCACATTTCTCCGAGCTGCTCTGCTTCTGCCTGCCTGAGGTGTGTTCCCCTTGGTAAACTTGGAATGGAACCATCAGGATGCTTGTGGAAAGAGGATGAGTCAGCTCCATGGACAGCCTTGAATTTCCTGCTCCTTTGCTGGAGGCAGTGGCTGGAAAAGGCCCAGAACAGCCTCTGGGGTTCACCTGGGACTTGTACTGTGACCGAGGGACCAGAGGGACCAGCCAACAGCAGTTCAGCCCTGCTTCCCTAGGGATGCAGGTGGCTCTGTGTGGCTTTACCCCCAGCTGGGCCTCTGGGTTCAGGTCCAGATAATGACCAGGGAAGGAGAGGGTTACTTTCTGCCCTCTGAGGTGGCACCAGATACTTCACTGTCGCTGTGTTGCCACAGTGTCCCTCCCTGCTGAGATAGAATGCTGTCAGAATTTCTTAAACAGGCAGAAGCCCGCATGGCCCCGAGGGTGAATAGGGGGTGAGACTTCTGGAAAGTGAGCAGGAGAAAAACAAGGATGGAGAATGGGCAACTGAAATAATTGAACTCTGCCCCATTCCCTCCAGATAATGCATTGTATAGAATCAAAATCTCCTTTTTCCACGACCATGTTTTTGCTGTGGAAGGGCCTTGTCACGATTTCAGATGGGCTTTGCCATTCCTAGGTTTTCTTCCTTCTTTCTCTGTATAATGGTCAGGTAATTACAGAACAGTAAACATACGTCTTAATACATAAAGGCAGTTCTGACATATAAAGTTTATCACAGGTTTTCAGTAGCAAAAGGCTCAGAAAAACCAGTGTCTGTTAATAAGAGACTAGTTAAATAAATCATGCTATATACGTATAGGGAATATTGTGCAGATGGAAAAAGGGAATGAACCAGTTGTGTGTTGCAATATGGAAAGATCTCTGGGGGGTAAAAAGGAAGGTCCAGAACATATGACTCATACACTACCATTTTTGTGAGAAAGGGTGAGAGAAGAGTGTATATTTATAATTGCAAAAACCATGAAAGGGCCCTGGCTGGTGTAGCTCAGTGGATTGAGCATGGGCCTGTGAAGCAAAGGATCGTGGTTCGATTCCCAGTCAAGACACATGCCTGGGTTGCGGGCCAGTTCCCAGTGGGGGACACATGAGAGGCAACCACACAGTGATGTTTCTCTCCCACGCTTTCTCCTTCCCTTCCCCTTTCTCTGAAAATAAATAAATAAAATATTTTTTTAAAACCATGAAAGGATACACAAAAAACTTATACAAGGTAGTTAGTTACAAGGGACTAATTGGTTGAGAGAAGGAACATAGCAGATGGTGGGAAGTACACCTTTTTATATTTTGACCATGGATCATGAATGTATTACCTAGGTAGAGCAATTAAATTAAAAAGAATAAATGCGTCTGTACCTGCACTGCACAGGTAAATTGGTGGCCTGTTACGCTCAGTCTGTTTTACGAGACTGCCTCCTGACCACCACGTGTCTGTACGCAGCGGACACCCCAGAATCTGCTGGGGTGGACCAGTGAGGCCGTGACCGGCCCGTGGGATGTGTGCCCTGTTCTTCCCCTGAAGCCTTGCTCAGCAGCAGATGACGAATGCTTGGTTCTATTCTGAAGCCCGTGGGCTTCTCTCCTTGCTCACACTGAGCTGACAACATCTGAAGTTTAATAACGTAGCGGGCAGGGAAGGCAGGCCAGGCCGCCCGCAGCTCGGCCGCTGCTGTCTTCCGTGGAGGAGGCCCGGTGGGAGGGGCTGCGGTGGGAGGCCTGGCTTCCCTTCCCCTTCTGCTCTTCTGGGCAGTCTCCTGCTTATCCGCTGGCATCCGCGGGCCATGCCGTCTGTATGTTTCTATTTATTTCCAGTTTCTACTAAATCCTAGTAGTAAAATCCCTTTGAGCTGAACCGGTCCCACCCTGGGAGTTTGGAAAGTTCTAACGTGAAGACTTGCTCCCCACGTTTGGCACATTCTCAGTATCGGGGACGGTTCCTCCAGGGCTCACAGGAAACAAGCACAGGAAATGCATGGAACAGTTTTCTCCCTCCTGAGCAGAGGCCGAGGGCCAGAGAGAATTATTTGAAGAGACTTGAGATAAAGAGCATGCGGGAGTGAACCTTATTTAAAAGTAGTCAGAAAGGTGAATTTTCAAGGGCACTCAGGACGTATTCTGATTCTGCCACAAATGTACCTTTTATGTTTTATTCGTTTGTACGTTTGGAGCTTGTCTTTGGTTTTTAAGTCTGTGAAACAGGTGGAGTCCACATTCACTGCTTGTTCCCCCACCGTTACCTCTGGCCATCTGACACTTATTGCAGTGAAACTTGAAGGCTGTCCTTTGAAGTCGCAACTAAGTGAAGAGAGTAGGTAGCCCTGAGCCTGCCTTCTTCTGTCCCTTTTCTTCCTTGAATGAGTACTACAGTGAGGACTGTTCTAGGGGTGAGTATTGATTAGGTTGAAGTTTGATCAGGGACTCGATATCTCTCCCACAGGTCTCTTCCTCTGTTGAGTAGCGCTGTACACACGATGGAAATTGCATGTGGTTATAATTTTGCCCTTGACAGTTCTGTAGGAGACCAGTATACCGTCCCTCTCTTCTTCCTCCAGTCTTGGGAAGGATCACTGTTTTCATGCTGGAGCGCCAAATGAGACAGCCGGCTGTCGCTTGTGTCCACGTTAACAGATGAGCATGTAGTGAATCTTTACACACTCGAGTCACATCGAGGGTGGCAGTGAACCAGCAGAGACATGTGGGCAGTGGGTCCCCAAGTGACAGCCAACTCCAGCAGATGTGTTCATTGAGAGCAAGCGTCTCTTCTCTCTTTAAGTGGATTCAGACTCTCGCTTCTGTTCCCTCACTGAGAGGGTGGTGTTGACTTTGGAAAGTTAACTGCATCCATGAGACTCCTCTGCAAGGCATTCATCTGAAGGACCACACAGAGCAGGGTTCTTTCCCTGGAGGTGCTTTGGGTTCTCCCCATTCCTCCCCTCTTCATGCAAGTGTTACTGTGTCCCCTCTTGGGGCGTCCCGAGAACAGGCAGGTGCTCGAACCAGGTTGGATGCTCACCAACGGTGCGTTCAGGTGGACTGGGGGGAGGAAGTCTGCAGGGCCAGTGATGTGTAAGCCTTGTCCAGTAGTTCGCAATCTGTTGGCCGGTGAGCCCTAACTCAGGTTCGCTGACCCACTTTTAAAATTCCTGACAGAACTAAAATGTTTATGGCAAAGTCAGAAACAATTTTCAGAGCAAGAAGTGACTTACTTTGGCTGTCCTTCTACTGATTTATTTAGTCTGGCACCTGAGAATTATAGTGCAGGTATATATTCTAGACATCGTCATTTACTTTTCTTGTTCTGGAATCATCTGATTGCTTTCCAGAAACCAGAAGTCAACAGTGAGACAGAATTTGGTTTTAGCTGGGTAGGTAATTCCTAGTAAGGAACAATGGACTTAGAGTGTTGGGCCCATTCTGGCTCCTGCTGCTTTTGAGAAAAACCTGACCACCATCCTTAGTTTTCCTCATCTGTCAAGCATGGTTAGCTTAGAATTAGACGTGGTTCAGGTTTGTTTTAGAATTCTAGGCTACTCTCCTAGCTTTGTGGTTAATATGTAAGGTCCATAATGTATGAAAACCATAAATTAGTTCTGTGCCCCTCTGGGGTGCTGAACTAAAGCAGGGAAAAACATTTTGCTAAACCCTGCACATAATACCATTTGTTTTTGTCAGAAATTAAAAAAAAAACAAAAAGGAAACTATTACTTCCCAATCATTTTTTAATTGGGATTCAGACAGTGGCGAAGAATATAATAAATAGCAAGCAGGCATCACACAGCTGTTGATGCCTGTAATGCTCTTAAATTCTACCACCTAGATGTCATTTCAGGGGAATGTTTTCCTTTGCATTTCCTAAATATTCCACCATAAATTTACTGTGTAATGAAGACAATACACACATGACAAAAATTTGCTGTCACCTTGCCATCATGTCCTGCCCTCATATAACCTTCACCTCCACTCCCTGTTTAAGCCAGTAAACATTCATCTGTGTTTGTTGAGTGAAAGAAAGAAATTTGGTCTGCCTAGGGTTTACTATTTGTTGGGCACTGAGCTACAAAAGTAACAAAGAAAAAGAAAACCTTTTCTTGGGAATCTCAAGTCCAATGGCAAAGGTGACATGCAAGCTGTAACAGCATGCCACAGTCGTACTGATTGTCCCAAAGACAAAGAAGAGGAGGTGCTGGACTCTGTTTTCCCATCTCCCATCTTTGGGATAAAAGTCCTGTGGGATTGTGAGGCTTGCATATGACACAACCGTAGCTAAGGGTGACATTAGCTGATGCTGCTGACTAGTGATGTTTGTAAGGAAAAGTCAGTTCTAGCTTTGGGGTGAGATCTGCCTCCTTCTAAACAGTGAGTCAGATGAGGCTGGCCTCTTAGGTCCAGGGGCAGGAACGGAGCTTTGCCTTCAGTCCGTTGGTCTGGATCCGCCAGCAATGCCCAGCTTTCTTTCCATTCCCGTCTCATCTCTACTTGCACTGTTAGGCAGTCCTCTCATTTAGCCGTCACCAGTGCCTTCCTTGTGGACTTTTGGAGCCTCAGGGACTGACCTAGTTTCAGCCCTCCATTTTCTAGACAAGGAAGGTGAGGCACCAAGAAGACAGGCGATTCTGCCCAAGGTCATAGGAGTACTGGTGAAGCCAGGCCCAAGCCCCCGCCTCCCAACAGAATGAATTTGCAGAATTTCTAACTCCAATAATGTGCACTGTTTGCATAGGTGACGGATTAGAGTGCCGTGGAGAGTTCTCAGAAGGGTTTGCTGTGTGCACAGCCCGTGTCTGTATAGCCACCTGACAAACAGGTCGCTTCCACAGGCAAGGGTGCTTAGCTAGGAACCTGCCATTGTCTTGGATAAATTTTTTGTGACCAACACAAGGTGAGTGATAGGTTTCTTTTCTGAAGACTGGTTCTGGAATTAAGCGGCCTTTGAGCAGCTTCAGGTCTAACCTTGGCCTAAAGCTGGAGAGACAACAGAATAGGCCGAGCTAGGCCGATGGCACCCGGGGCCCAGCAGGCTGCGTTTGTGCACCGATATTCGTGGCACGGGTGCGCCTTGAGGAAGGAGCTATCCAACCGTGATCAGTTTTCAAACACAGACCTCACTGTTCAGCTTGGCAGGCGTTAAAATACACCATGTGGTCACCCCTTAGGCACTCCCTGTATTTCTTCTTTTTCCAGGTCTTGAGGCAACCTCATCCCTTGAACTTAACGTTTCATCTTTAGGCCCAGGTGTGATTTCTCTCGGCCCAGGTCAGGTGGCTGAGGTCAGGCACTGTTGCCCTGTTTGCTCACCAGGCTTGAAGGGGACAGTGGTATTCTAAAGGGCACCCAGCTCCAACCCAGTCGGAGACAGGCATACCTCGGAGGCAGTGCGGGTTCGGTTCCAGACCACCACAGTAAAGCTGGTCATAATCTTTTTGCTGGTAGAGGGTCTTGCCTCTGATTTCTTAAAAAATAAAATAAAATAAAAAGTGGAAGGGGGGCAACACCTGTGAAGCACAATAAAGCAAAGTGCAGTAAAAGGAGTTATGCCTGTACCCAGAATTCTGACTGCTGTTACCTCTTCCTTTCTATCAAGCCCTTGGCTCCTTCCATAATTTCCCAGAATGACTCCATATTCCTGATATAGCTCAAATTCCTTCTTCCTCTTTTATCAGTCCTGGCCTGCTTGTGTAACATCCTGTGCTTGAGAGATTCAGACTCTCTAGACTAATCAACCCATTAGTTCAGCCTCCTATTTTTCTTCCACACAGGCAAGGAACAAAATTATGGGTGAATTGGAATAACCATACAGAACACCCACACCTTGTGGTTACTTGGTGAATGTGAGTTCCCTTTATCTTTTTCTGAACAAACCTGGCTGAATCTACAAGCCTAGCTCTGGAAGGTCTTCACATCATAGGGTCTCTTGTTCATCTGTTTAGCATAATAGCCCATATGCATTTAATCCAGTGAGTATCTTCGGACTCTGGCCATGCTGAACATCCCGAAATTAACCATGAGCTTTGGAGCGAGCCTTATCTTACCCCTGTGCCAACCAGCTTCAATTTGGGTGGCATGGCAGACAGCTAACCTGGCTTCACGTGAGATTTTCATGCCATCTCTGAAATTCTGCTATTGTAGGGAATGATAGAAATCATCTGTCTCCCACCTCTTCCTTGACCAGCCCCAGCCCTCAACATTTGCAGTTTTCTGTTGGATTGACTTTGCAAAGATGTTGATATTTTCCAGTAAGGCAACAGTGACTGCCAGAAAGACACTGTGTGTCTAAGTGCACCCCAGATTTAATCTCCATCCGAACAGCTGCAGAAGACTTCTTGTAAGAGAACTAACTGAAGCAATTAGAATGGTTTCTTTTGTTCAGATTTCCTCTCCCAGAGACAGGTCCCAGGAGTTCCTTCACCTGCATTATCCATTAATGCTGTGGGCTCATTTTCCCCAAATAAACAAGTTTTTCTGCCAAAGAAAATAGGCAGAACGATTGGATGCAGGGATGCATCTTGGGACCTGCGTTTGAGGCATGTTCCTCATTTTTCTGGGTTGGCCCCCAGTCTTCTCACTGGGCTCTTGTTGGCAGTGGTGACGGGGTAGCCGCCCTCGTTGGGAAAGGCCCCTCGTGCTGGACTAATCCTGCCTGTCTGTCCGGCGCTCTTGAAAGCATCCTTCATTTCTGTTTGCTCAGTTTCCTGAATGCCTCTTTCAGATCATCTTTCACCTCTTGCTTCAAGCTCTGGGGACACATGTGGTTTCGACATAATGCACAGATGTAACTTGGGGGAGGGAGGCAGGCTGTGGGCTCACACACATCAGCTGGGGTCACTGGACTCTGCAGTAGGGGAGGCAGAAAGACCAGCGGGCGACCCCAGGCTCTGGATTTACCCACAGCCAAGAGACAGAACGCTGTGATGTGTGTTTTGTGTTGTAAGTCACCATAGATAACGCTTGTGCATCTGACTCTAAATTGAGGCATTAGCAATAGAAATTTGTTTTGTAACACAAGTAATGGGCCAGTGGGCTGCTGAACCCAGTCTAGTGCGCAAACCTCATTGATTTCCCATTGGATACAACTGCATACCCTTGTGCAGGCAGAGAGAACCTGACTTTTATAGAAGAGTACAAGGGATTAAAATTTAATATGTTAGGGTTCACTTTTTTCTAACATTGCAACTAACTTTGAAATGTGTTTAAAAACAAGCTGGATTGATGGATAGATGAATGTGTTAAAGCAGCTGTGGTAAATGCTGATTATTGAATCCAAGTGACTGGTGTGTGTGTATACCCATACTTCCTGTGTGTTTATTTCAGTTTTCCTGTTTGCTTGAAAATGCTAATAATCTAATGTAGAAAAAGTGTTAACATGGGACCACATTTAAGTTTCTCAAAATGTGTAAGGTTCTCTATAAAAATAAAAGGTGTCCCTTGCTAGTAAATAAATAAGTAAATTGAGGAATTAAGCAGAATAAGGGACAAATGACCCTAAAATTTCTGTTGGGCAAATACCTGGTTCTTTATCTGCTTCAAACGTTGATCGCCAGTGGACTACTGACTTTTTTCTGTAAAAGTCTAGATAGTAAATGTTTTTAACTTTGGGGATTGTGTGGTTTCTGTCGCAACTGCTCCACTCTGTCTTCGTAGCACTAAAGCAGCCATAGACAGTGTGTAAATAGACCAGTGTGGTGGCTGGCCATAATTTGCCCACCCCTGACAATCTAAATTCATAACACTTACAAACATCCTTATCTTGTTTGCAGAAGTTAATGAGTATTCTGTATGTAGCAAGGTTCTATACCAAGTACTTGTGAATGGTCACATTTATCCCACACAGAACAACGGTGTGAGGTCATTCATAGTATTGTACCCATTCTACAGATACAGAAACAGAGACCCAGAGAAGTTAAATAGCATAAGGAACAGGCTAGGTTTTGAATGAAGAAAGCCTGACTCTAGGTTCATGCTCCTTCCCATTACATAGTCAGTACAGCCTACACTACTAACGTCACTGATAGCGTGTTTGCTTTTATATTTTCACATTAGGCAATATTTGGACTTGAGCCTCCCCCCGCAAGACAAACAAACAAATAAAAAAACCCCACAGATAATTGCTTTTAAAAAGTCCCATGTACAAATCAATACATGGCAAAAATCTTAAAAGTAAGAGTTCATTGATAAGTTAAAAGAAATCGAAAGCTATGTGCTGTTGTATTTTCCAGGCTCACTTTGCTTCTTAACACCTAAGGATCAGTGCTAGGAGACTGGTCTGGGAGCTTAGGGGCCAAAGGTATCCTGACTGGCTTCCAGGTTCCCAGGCCCAAGAAGGCTCTGAAAATGGCGAGGTGGAGCCGGGCCCGGGGCAGGCCACTGCTCCTAGGGACGGCCTCACCCAGGGCCGGCTGTTTCCCACCAGAGACACCAGATGGCTCAGCACCAGCAGAGCCGTCACCTCCATTGCACACACAGGTGCAGGCTCCTTGGCTGCTGCCGATGGTGGCTTCAGCAGAGGCCACCCCGGTGCGGTCAGGGGCGGCCAGATGATCACATACACAAGTTAATTTCCTGACCGACCAGTGGCCATCAGCGTGCAAGCCAACCAAGTAGAAATGTCTGTGAAACAGCAGAAACCAAGTTTGGATGCTTTTTGTTGCGATAGTGAGGTGTGTTCTAAAGAAAACTTAAAGTATCGGAGAAAGGTATTCTACTTTTCACCACCTACACTTCCCAAAGTGCTTTCTGTAACAGGCATGGAAGTGAGGTTTCCTGTGGTTGGGTAGGTTTGTGAGGCGCAAAATGACACCGTGTTGTTGAGAACACGGTATATTGTTTTCCCGAAGTGCTTATTTGGGTTTTTTGTGTTGTTATTTGGAGTCTTTAAGAAATTGTTTGTAAGGAACACATCTGGAGGAATTCTGACCAGAGGCGTTTCTCCGTGTTTGCATTTTGGTAAACGTCCTTGTGGTCCAGGTGTGTGGAAATGGGCGAGGCGGCGGCAACCGGGTGGTTATTCCGCCATAAAAACTGCGTGGGGGTCGCAGGAGTGACGTAGTATTTGTGTTCAATTGTATTTCAAGACATTTCGTACTTACAGAAAAGTTGTGAGAATAGTACAGAGATCTCTTTGCACCCATTTTACGGTTGGTTAACATTGTATCACATGCTTTATTCTCATTCCATGTGTGCCTACATCATTGCTGCTGCTGCTTCCTTATATTTAATTAGTAAAATCTAAATTAAAAAAATGTTTAATGGGCTATGGATTTACTTCTTTAAAGTACTTAGAAACTCAAATTAGACTAGAAGTTTATTAATTACCTTACTTCTACCTGTTGCCTTAGTTAAATCATACTTGGCAAGCGTGTGACGAGTTACTATTAAATCGCCAGGGGACATTTTGATGCCTGTAGCTTGCAGTCCTTACAAGGGAAGAATTTGTCAGAACCAAGAAGGGCTTTAGTTCAGGGCCACCCACAGTCCTAATCAGTGTGGATTTGTCATTTGTGTCGTGGAGGGACTGTCACGACCATTTGCAGATGATTCGCAGTCCTTTTGGGCATTGTCCTTTGAGAATTGGGCTTGGCTGTGTTGGCCGAGGTGGGAACCTTGGCCTGACACACCCCCTGTGGAGACCGAGGATTTGGTGGGACCTTTTACTTCAGGTGTCCTGTGCTGACTTGTGCTTTCCAAACGGAACAACCCAGATGGTTTTTCTTAATGACATTTAGTTTCAGCAGTGGTTTCGTGTAACATACCTTGGAGCTCCCATATCGGGGGTTTTTCTAACCGTGAAATCAAAGTTCTCTTCCTCCTTCACATGGTTGAAGTAACCCAATTTGAGCATAAAGCGAGCTGTGCAGGCACTGCGCCACCTTACAAAGAATTGGTTGGTGTAAGGGGACTGTGGCTGTGACTTACATAACCTCCCGTGGAACATTTCCAAACCTTATAAGGAAGCTGGAAATAGTCACCTCTCCCTCATTATGTCAACACTGAGCTCACAAATGAGGCCGGGGCTCGCATCCTCAAAGGAAGCATGAGGAACAACAGCCGGACAGTCTTGGGAGGAGAGGGCGTCAAGAATTTGTGTTTGGGGGGTGGGGACTGCAGCCCTCACAACAGCCTTCGGACGTGTGTGAGTCACACCTTCCAGCCGGAGTCTCCTGCACCCACAGAGGCACTGGAGTGCACTGCGTGAGTGGCACCCTGCCGCACGCATGGCAGGCTGGTGCCTAACTCGAAAAGTGCCCTGTTTGCGTACCAGTTAGACTGCAGAGACTCGGGGTGGAGGGCGGGTGTTAAACATTTTATTACGTAAAATTTAAGAGATACTCAAACCAAAAGTGAATAATAAGCCGATCCTCATAGACTCACCACACAGAAGCAAAGGTATCGAGATTTTGCCTCCTTTCCCCACCCCTCCCTGCCTTTTTGTGCTAAAATATTTCATGAAAAATACCAGATAGCGTATTATTTCACCCCTAGCATACTTTTCTCTAAAAAGTAGACAATTTTATAAACACAATGCCCCTATCCCACCTAAGAAAATTAGTTGAAGGACCAAAATTTTGGTGTGTCATTTTTATAAAGCTCCCGCAGCTGGGTGACCTCACCACACAGGATCAGTGAGGGCCAGGCCTGCACTCTCACCCACTGATAGCTGCAAAGAGGGAGGGCCCTCTGCTCCAACTCAGAGCAAAATCATTCGATTGGGGGTGGGAAGCAGGTGAACGGTCGGTGCTGTGGTTCTGCAGACTAATCTGGGCATTGGGCTGTGCTGTTTGCTTCCTGGGCAGGTCATAGTATCATCAATGACTGATAATTGTAACTTACAGGAATTTTTAAAAACAATATTTTAATTGGAAAAAGCATCTGTCAGCTGTCAGGCTTCCAGCTTCCACTTTTGAGAAGCAGGATGTCGAATGTGAGTAATGACACAACAGGCCCATAAAATGCGGACTAACCCTGGGATGACTCATCCAGTGCGATGCAGTGTTTGTCAAGGAGACTGAATCACACATGGGGGAAACCACTCGTCAAGCAGCCAGCTGGTTCTCAGGTCAGCAAGAGACGATCCATTTTTATCGGAAGCTTTATAGTAGCAATAATGCTGATACCCAGCACTTGGGTTCTACAATGTAGAGGAAATGGCACCGCCCAGCAGGTATGTGCTTACCGTTTATGTGGACTGATTTTTCTCCTTCTCTTCTGCCTAACCTTTTCAGGGTTTGCTTTCATAAAGAACTGAAGTGTGTGTGTGTGTGTGTGTGTGTGTGTTGGGCCCACGTGCAAGGACATAGAGGTAACCCTGGTCTTTTGATGGTCAGAGTTCTTGTCCACTCATCCCTTTTCTGGAAACAGATTTCTCAGGTATTCAGATAGAAACGGTCTTAACCCATCTCCTTCATTAAGCCCATGGTTTAAAAGAGGCTGCCTAGGAAACAGCTTGCAGAGGTGGTATACCTTTTGGGGGGCTGGCTTAAAACTGAAAAAAAAATGTGAATAAGCAGAAATGAGCTAAAGGAGGTGCTCAAATTATAACTGTTGTATTTATGACTTGGATTAAAAAATATATATTGTGCTTTTTCCTGCCCTTCAAGACGTATGACTTACTGCAAGAAAGCTTTATTCCCTTACTGAGGGCCTATATCTGTTTTTACAAATCGTGATGTGTTCACGCTGGATTCATGCATTAACTTTCTCTAGGTGGGAGAAGGGAGTGTGGGGGCTTGGTACCAACATTTAATTATAGCTTTCACGTGCTCTGAAGGGTTGCCCCGCGTAATTGGGCGGCTGTGTCGCCTGTCTGACCCTCTGTCTCTTCCTTCACTCACTAAATTTAAATAGTGCCTGACGAGTTAAGGCACAGACCTTGTTTATTTGAGCACATTAAACATTCCTCAGTGTGTTGACAGCCCATTCAGTGTCTCCTCGTATTTTTAAATACTTTTTGCATCCTACTTGTTAGGGACAGAGTACTATTTATGCTTTTCTGGTCTGTCCAAAAAGGTCGGGTCAGGATCTATAACACAACTGCTCACAATTTTGCCTAAGATTTAGCATTTATGGAGTAGCTCCATCCGTGATGGTAAGTTCTGTTATCACTCGGACAGCATTAAACATGTCTGGAGTTCAAGCAGGAAAAACGGGCAGTCTTTTTTTCCCCTTGCCTCTTCTTGTAAAGCCCATGATATTGTCTTGTTTTCCTTGAAGTGTCTGTATTTTGTGTCGGTAAATGTATTAAATTTACTTATTTAAATACATTTAGAAATTCAGATAGTATGGAAAGCCAGTGTGAAGGGAGTTTGTTTGGTTCATTTCTGTTTGTTTTGTAGGTTTAAGGGATATACTTTTTTTAGAATGGCCAATTTGGTTTTGGAGACGGGGCTATCTCCAAATTTCATTAATTTTGCATTCTATAAATGAAAGCCACCTGTTATGCTGTAACGTGCTAATTCTGGTAGAGGACAATAATGAGGAAGAACAGTATTTGAAATATGTGGGGGTTTTGCTAAGAATTTTCCTGCCCACATCTGTAGTGCTTATTTTTACATGTGTGTGTATACATGCATCATGTGTATTTAATAATGGCGCTTGGTGATGTTAAAAATACTTCAGGTTCAAAGTGAGGGCCCTTTTAAATTCTTCTCACTAACACTTTTTAAATTGTAAAAGAAAAGCTACTTTGAAAAATGTTAGCTTAAACTAAAGCCTGAATTTTGTGACCTTACAGTAAATGGGGTCCTCTCTCAAAGCTCTGGTGAAGAGCATGCTCAGTTCAGGGTTCCCTTTGTCAAAAGTAATCAGAAAAACAACGTGACTTAATACGGACTAAAGGAAGGACAGCCCATGTGCTCTGATTTTGCCAGTGTCTTAGTTCCTGTTACGGTTTTTTTTCCTCCTTGAGGCCTACAGAAAATGATCACAAGCAGGTATATGAAAACATGTCTTCCAAAGTTGTTGACTTCTTGGCATTCTCTGGAAATGGCTTGTTTTCCTGTGACTTGTGTAGTAGGGACTAACCAAGGCCCTGTCCAGACGATTTCAGGGCAGCGTGGGCCCTGTTCAGCTTTGGCGAATGAACATGGCGCCCTAGGGGGTAAGGGCCACTGCAGTTCAGCGGCGGTGAGCACCCTGCCACTGGGGCCGCCACTCCTCAGGGGCCCCTGTGCTGTTCAGCCCATGAGCCATGAGTCCCGAGTGACCACATGGTTTTTAGGCTCCTTTTTCTTTCCCCTTTGAGGGCAAAGGAATACAGAGCTACAGCCAGTGCTGAGGGTCTCATCTCTTTTGACTTGGATGCTGCCTGTGTTCAGAGCTACGTGTTGGGTGGTGTTGAGTTAAAAAATGCTTGCACTCTTGGCCAAGCCCTGTCCTTGCTTTAATTCCCTCTTCAGTGGAGATTTATTGTTATTGGCGATAGATTCCTCCTGAGTTTTCTTTTATTCATAGATTTACTGGAGTCTCTAATCTGGAGCCACTAATTGCTCTGTATAGAAGCAACTTTTAGCTATTTCCCTTTTGCTTCTTCAGGGGCTAACTCTTCTTGGACGGATATCAAGAAAGAACTGTCCTACTCAAAAATTCATTTGATAGTTTTGGTGGCCACATTTTCTGAGCCATGTAGAGTGACGCAACCTTGGACAAAGGGGTTTTTTTCCCTCTTCTTCCTTGAGAGAGTGAAAGTCAGAATATAGAGTGTTTGAATTCTCAAAGTTTATAAGAGTCCAGAATATTTCAGTGAATAAGATTAGTAAACATCAAGGGTAGTTTTCCCAGTCTTTGAGATTTGAAGACCTCTCCACTGCTGAGCGTGTATTAACAGTATATTCTAATGACTCACAGCTATAATGAATTCAGTAACCATTTAATAAAAATAGGTTTATTTAAAATCACTCTGGATTATCAACATTTAAAGACACTTACTTTGTTTAGAGAGATCTGGTTAGTAAATGCACAGTCTGGCCCTGCTGCACGGTGGATGATTTATGGGTGTGTGGCGATGGCCCCAGGGGCGGGCCAGACCTGTTCATGGCCTGTGGTCCATCGCCCATCTTCTGCTGTTGCACTGTCCCCCCGACATCCAGGGTTTGTGGTCACTCTGCCTACACAGTGGGTGGGATTAGTAGCACCTGTAGATAAATCTTGTAGCAATGTCTGGAAATAATCACCTTTCATGTGTAGGTGAACTCACCTTTCATGGCTCAGAAGAGCCAGAAGTAAGTACACAATAGCCTTCTTACGGCATAAACCCCACTCTGAAGGACACATAAATGGGGCAGATGACCACTTTCTTATCAAACCAGCATGGACTTTTATTAGTCCTGAGCATTCTTCTAGGTATAAATGTGCTGTCCACTTGTTTGCGTTGACACCTGTGCCCAGATTGTCTCAGGGTGCATGTGGGACAGTTATAGCATTCATGCCCATTCCCAGGTGATTCTTAATCACTGAGGTTTCTTCATGACTAATGATCACTGTAGGGAAAGCAAATGGCTTCAGCAGCAGGCCGGCACATGGGCCTCTTCTAAAGATCTCTTGGCTGACGTGACCGTCTACCTTCCTTGCTGCACACTCTGAGAGCAGGACAGGGACTTAGCTGCCTTCTCTTCATAGAGCTCAGTGTGTAAGGAACTGCAACCAGATACTATCTCTTTCCATATTCCATCCCCAAAGATGACTTTTAGTTTTCAGTATTAGTTCATATAGTTGTAAAGATTTTCAGATTGGCAGTGTCCAAGCAGAGTTGGGCTTTTTCGTGGTTTTCTTTTCTACACATGTTCCTCGTACCCATCCAGTGGAAGAGAGGGGTTGCTCTGGCGCCGGGGCGGGTGGCCTGCAGGCTGACTGGGCCGCCCGAATTCCATTAAGTGGGGCACAGGCAGCCCGGGTCATACAGGCTGCTTGGGACAGGTGA
The DNA here is from genome assembly GCF_021234435.1 of Artibeus jamaicensis. Lineage (NCBI taxonomy): Eukaryota > Metazoa > Chordata > Mammalia > Chiroptera > Phyllostomidae > Artibeus > Artibeus jamaicensis. The sequence goes on from NW_026521738.1 coordinate 7,963,305, forward strand.
AGAGCAGAACTTGCGTCTGTGGGCGGGCGTGTGTGCTCATCGCCAAACGGCAGTGTGTAAAATCTGGCAGGAGCTTGCTCCAAAGGAAAATCAAAGGGTCCCTTTTTCTGCTTTGAAAAATAATAAAAAAACATTACCAACCCCCACGATGAAGAAAGAATTCTTAGGAAATCCTTGTGATTGTGTGTTTTTAAAATAACCTTCAAACCGAGGTTGGAATAGAGAACTAAGGACTGATCATAACCATTCTAGGGATCCTGTTGCCCACGCTGTAGACGTGGTGAGCACGTGTTCGACTCTAAGGCCTCGTAGGGGAGTCTTTAAAGCTCACAGTTGGGGGAAAGTCCGTTGTGCTTCACTTGGCCTCTGTTCTTTTTTGAGCTGGTTTTGTAAAAAGCCATTTTTATCTCAGTCAGGACTCATTACAAATAATCTCATTTGTAAGGAATACAAACTATCTCATTACTCATTACAATACTCATTAGTGTTTTATTTTTCATGTATGCAGTTTGCCTGGTAGCCCAAGGAACGAGCATGGGCCACATTGACATTTATACTTACTCGAAGCACAAGGTCTCTCTTTTGTAGTTACCTCGAGATCTTGTAAATGTGTTACTTGTTTCTCAGGGTGTAGAAGAGTATATTTCTTAGATTAGGGGAGAGTTCCTTGGGGTGTGCACACGCACATGGTGATGTTTACTTCGTAATGACTACGAAATACTTTTTTGCCAAAGCCCAGAATTTATGAATTTGAGGTCTTGAGTATATCCATTTTAAGTGGCCCCTTTTCGCATTTCAAATTGCCTTTTCTATGTGTGTGACACAAAACCAGATGATGTAAAATTTGCCATCTTAGCTGTTTTTACGTGTGTGATACATCATTATTTCACCGTATGCGTGTTGTACAACAGATTGCTAGAATCTTTTCATCTGCAAAACTGAAACTCTGTACTCATTAAAGAGCTCCCCACACCCCCTCCCTGGCCCTTCACAACCACCAGTCTACTTTCTGTTTCTGTGAGTGTGATTCATTTAGGCAGCAGAATTTAAAAATGGAATGATGCAGCATTTGTCTTCCTGCGTCTGGCTTATTTTACTGAGCATAATGTCCCAAAGGGTCATCCATGTTGTAGCATACGGCAGGATTTTTTTTCTTTTTTAAGCTGAAAAATCTTACATGTGTTTCCTCTGTCCATTTGTCCTTCGATGGACATTTAGGTCGTTCCCACCTCTTGGCTATTGTGAATAATGCTGCCGGGAAGGCAATGTGAAATTGATCGCCCTTTGAGATAGGAGTTGACTTTCAATAAATGGCAGGGTTAATTTTCTGTGTGCAGCCACACAAGGAAAAGTGCCATCGTGTCATAACTCCTTGTGTTTATCTAGCCTTTCTGGTTTACACAAGGGCTTCCATAAACCTGGGTGCTCACTGCAGGAAACGGCTGGGTATGCAGCAGTGTTCAGTCTGGGGTGGCACGTGTGCGGTGCCTTCAGGGGTCACGACTTTCCTGCAGGTGGGCTTCATCCTGGGAGGGGGCTGAGGCACACAGTGCATGAAATGAGCTGTGGGTGGTTCCCGGTGACCAAACATTAAGACAGGGCCCTTTTATTCTTTCTTCTGAGACTCAGTGGCAGCCTACAGGGACAGCATGGATTCAGGGGAGTGTGATTCATCTGTTTGGCCGCACAGACTGCCACCTGGCCAGAAAAGCTCCCAGTGGGAGAAGTTGGCTGTGGCTACTTGATTGTCCTGCCTCGGGTAGTGGGCAGTGGTCTTTAGCCACCACTGAAGGCATGACCTGAAGCTTGGTGAGACTTCCTGGTGTGAGCATGTTGGTCTTGGGCAGGAAAGGCCTAATTCAGCAGCTTTGCCTCCAAGGGTCTCAATTTTCTGCGAAGACCGAGAGTCTTGAAATCAGACAGCTTCTACTCCTTCCACAAGCTGGTAGACTTAGTTCTGTGAGGATAGCACTAGTGTTCCCCAGAAAGCTCTCTTTGAAATCAAGCCAGAATACTCTCCTACAATTGAAACTATTTTAAGAATATTCTATTAAACTGTGAGCAAGCTTGATAGCTAGTTGGCCTACACATTCTCTGTACTGCCCAGCTCTTTTATGGGAGGAAAGTCATTTGAAGGAAGCACGTGTACCAGGTGGATGGCTCCACTTTGTAATAACTCAGAAGGGAATGGCCCTTGCAGGTCATATCCTGTTCTTCTCTGCAGTCAAGAGCCCACTGCTTCCCAGTTATCCTATGGGCCTGACGCCTGCCTTGTTCCTACCCTTCTCATTGCTCACCCGCATCATTGCCACCATAAAAGAACAGAGCAGTCACCCCAGTGACCTTTACTTGGATTCCTGACCAGCGGCATTGATACTGATGACCATGGCTGTGACTCGGTGTCTTGCTTTTGGTTTGACTGCTTGCTTAGGGGTAAAGATTTCTCCATCTTAGCAGTGGATGAACATCAGGTTGGCTCTTTTTAGAGCCATTCCAGATCCAGTGGTATCGAATTCCAGGGTCCCCCAAATGAAGAGTAAATCAGGAGTTTAAGAACTCCTCCTTGCTTGTCCTTTCTCCTTTGCCCCACACCCAGTTAGAAAAACCCTCGGCCAGAGCCGAGTAAGAATGGGCCCTTCCCAGTGGAGAGGGGAAGAGGCTTCTGCTAAGGAGACTGCCAGTGGACACTACAAGCCGTTGGGAAATAGCACCCCTGGTTCAGGTGTTTGAGGAGCTGATTAGGCTCTTCTGCTGCTGCTCACCATTTGATGGTTTTCCTGTGAGGAAAATACACTCCAATTCCAAACAACTGATGTACAAGAGAACTCTGGGACCTGAGTGCATTCGTGTCGTGGAAGCATCCCGGATCCAGCGTGAAACTGGAAGTGCACAGAGGTGCTTTTTCCAAGGTCTGCCAACAAGTTTCTCCCCACCTTTAAATTGAGGAGTTGCTTCATTACCTTTTGCCACTGGAGCAGCTGCCTTGAGTCGATTGATAAAAGCATGAAGGATGAACTATTCGGGAGAAAAGAGGCAGGTCCCTTTTCTCCTCTTTGCCTGCATGTGTCCTGTAAATGCGACTTGGGGATTTTCTTCTATGTGGCTAGAGAGAATCTCACATTTGTGGATGTGTAAATACAGTCACATAGCAAAGTTGTACCTGTTTTATTCAAAGGATCTTATTAAACTTATTAAAGCTCGATTTTCAACACTTTCTTGCTTTTTCAAAACACTTTGATAGACCAGTTTCACCCTTGGGAACTTTATAATTGCGTAATAACACTTGCACTGAGAGAACATATCTGTTTGTCATGGTTTCAGGTCTTTGTGGTTTGGGATTTTTTTTCAATTCAAGATGTTTTCGGTTGCCGTTTTACTGCTGAAAGTTTTCTGATCTGCTTTTGTAGAATATTTGTGTGGCTTAAGTTTGCTAAGCCCTCTGACACAGATAAAGGACTTTAAGGGCATGGTGGGTGGGTGTGTGTGTGTGTGTGTTTTAACACAAAGTTTAAAAAGGGACCTCAGCCCCCACCCAGCATGGCTTAGTTGTTTGGGTGTCATCCTGCAGAGCAAAGGGTCACCAGCTTGATTCCTGGTCAGGGCATTTGCCTGGGTTGCAGGCCTGCTCCCTGGTCCAGGCATGTGCAGCCGGCAGCAGGTCAATCTTTCTCTCACACACAGATGTTTCTCTCCTTCTCTTTTGTCCTCCCTTCCCCTTTCTCAAAGAATAATACATAAAATATTTTTTAAGGACCTCTAAGGTCATTGGGCCCCTACCCCTCATTTTGCATATGAAGAAACTGAGGCTGCCTAGCAGAGTGTGGGGTGTCTCAACCAGGAGTGAGAAGGAGTTGCACTTAACAGAGGTCAAGTCTGCTGGCTTATGGCATGACTTTCACTGATGGATCCAAATATGAGGATCACTTTTGTTGGTAGAAACTTTGCCAAACTAAGCAGGATTCCCCAGCCCAGCTCCCCCCCCCCCCCGTCCCATGTCTGTGATTAGTGATATCTTTTCATTTCTTCTTACAATTTCTTTGACAGTCCATTGCTTATCCAATAAATTTTAAGGGACTAATGAAAATAACTTCTTGTATCCTCTAGATCACCTACCTTGGATGTTGTGAGGACCTCTGCCACAATACAGGGCCCCTTTAAAACAAAGTGTCAGGGGAGGGGGCAGTTTATAGAGAGCAGAGCTTAGTCCTTTGGGTTGTTGCAGTGCTGGTGACCTTGAACACATTCATTCTCTAAGCGAAGGGTCCAGGGTAGGTGGTTTCTGTGATTCTTTCTAGCTTAACGAGGGTCTTATCTAACCTGGGTGGCTCTTCTAGTCCTAATTGAAGACCTGCAGTCCACCTGTAGGCCTGCCTCTACTCGGGCATCTACCTGGTCAGTGCAAAGATCCAGAATTCTTCAAGGAGAACAAACGCCCTGCCTGTGCTTTGTTTGGTTCTTTGTGTGTTAAGCTTTTCATCTCAGAGAGAGGTGGCAGAATCCTAGAAGCAAGGGAACCAAATGACTTGGTAATTCTTGCCAGCTGAAAGGCCATTCATGTCCACTGGAATACAGGCAGGGAGGCTCTTAAAACCCAGGCGGCCTCTTACTAGCACGACGTGCTGACTTTCCTCCCTGTGGGCTAAGTTGGCACCTCCTTTTGTTTGAAAACAGGTCTTATTAAGGCCTGGCTTATAAAGGATTTTGTAGGTTTAGGATTTGGTCTCAGGCAGTTCGGTAAAGTAATTTCCCGTCCTTTGGACCACGGTCTACTTTGGGGATTAGGAGGGGTGGCAGGTAGCAGGTTAAAAAATGGGAAATACGCCTTAGATCACATGAGGAGAAATAACCAGACTTTTCTGTCGCATTATAGCATCTTCTAGGTTTAGTGCTGATCTTCACTTAGAATGTTGCACTATACATTTTCTCTTTTTCTCTCCATATGGAAGTCTTCAGTTTTTTCAACAAAAACTTTGCTGGCAGAGCTGTCCAGTCAGCCTGCACTAGGTCCTGTCTGCTGCCAGCAGTTTGCCGTTGCGGCTTCATCACACGGGTACCTACCCTCTGCCTGTTCCTCTCTCCATCCCAGGATCCCTGTTAACTTCCTGTAAGTTAACAAGACACTCCTTCCGCATTCCAGCATGTGCATCCTTAGGTAAACGCTTGCTTTGTCTTCTCCAACTCAACAAGGGATAAAAAGGAGACATTCTGGGAAAGTCAGGCACAGATGTTCAAGGGTAGCAATTTAAAGATGTGAATTAGGGATTATTAACTTTAAACAAACCCCCTTGCTATTTTGTGTTGAAGTACCAATTTTCCTATTACACATATGTTTTAATGTGATGAGAGTTAATTTTGTTTAGTAATCTAAATTTCCACCGGCTGGCCTTTGGGGGCTTAAACGTGTGGATTGTAAATGCCATTTTTGGAAGGGTGTGTTAAAACAGGGAAAAGTGCTTTCGGAATAAAAAGTAGAAGACAGGGCTCTTCAGGGATGAGTTATTTTGTTCAAGTTGGTAACCCTTTGATCTTGATTAATCATGAACTCCACTGAACTCTGGGCTCAGCAGAGCAGCAGACAATGAAAGCAAAACCGTAAACCTGGATCTCAGACTTTGGCCTCCGCCCCCTCAGCACCCCTGCCCCCCTCCACGCCGTGCGGTCACCCTTCAGTGCACAGCCGCACAGCCGTCTCCGCGAGACATGGATTCGTCCTGTTTGGGTTGAGTAAACTTCTCACTTTTTACAGTAGTTTACTCATGTCAGAGTTGTCTGTGTTGGGTGATTTTTGACAAAATTCGGAAGTCTCCTATAAATGCCTTGAATGTTAATGAACCGTTGTGGTAAAATCTTACCATTATTTCCTAACAATTTCCTAACAGGTTTTAGCTGATCTTAAAATATCCTCATTAACATTTAGAGAATTGATGTGTAGTGCTATGGTAGAATTCATATTTTAATTCAGTTATTTGATGATGAGTTTCTAAAAATTAATTTTTTTTTAATTTTGTTCAATTCAGCGGCAGTGTCATTTTAAAAAAATGTTTAAATTGTATTATATTTACTTTGTTGTTGCTGTTGTTGGAGGAGAGTATGAGTTAGTTTAATTTCCTGGAACACATTTATTTATTTTTTAATTTATTTATTTAAATTTAGAGGGGAAGGGAAGGAGAGAGGGAGAGAAACATCAGTGTATGGTTGCCTCGCATGCGTCCCCTGCTGGGAACTGGCCTGCACCCCAGGCATGTGCCCTGACTGGGAATCGAACCACGATCCTCTAGTTCGCAGGCCCATGCTCAATCCACTGAGCTACACCAGCCAGGGCTGGAGCACTGTTTTAAAACTCAAAAATAATTTTAAATGTGTGCCACAGCCTACCATTAAAGAGCGCACCCACTGAACAGGCACTTCCAAGATGAGGACACAGAGGTCCCAAGTGTTTGAACAGGAACCCTACCCAGGATTTAAGGAGCGAACGACCAGGACCAGGACTCTAGTTCCACGGACCCCCTTCTGCTGTAAATAGGAATGAGAGTACATGTTTCTCAAATTTCGAGAGAAAACGACTACCTTTCCTGACTGTGTGTGCGTCCGCTGTCCTGACCCAGGGCTCCAGCCAGGCCCTTCTTCTGCCAGCGGGGCCTGTGTCTCACCTCAGGAGGGCCTTGCTCAGGAAAGTTGTACTGACACTGGGAGCGCTGCCCAAGAACCATTTTTTAAAAAGTCTTAGATGCAGCTTCTAAAACTGCCTTCTCAGTGGCCGAAGCTGAGATTTCCTTCAGCAAATGGTCCGTTTCTCTGGTCTAAGACTACGCAGTGTTGTGGGTTTGGGCTGTACACTAGCAGAACAGCCTGGTGCCTTCAGCTTTGCTGCGCCCAGTTACAAGGGATCTGTCATCATGGGCCTCGGGTACTTAGGATTCTTGTGACCTCTGAATTTAAGTGCTGAATTTAAATGTCAGTGGGGAAAGTGTTATTTTAAACCATAGCTGTGTCCTTAAGACACTGGATATAGTAAATCAGTAAAATCAAAAGATTTTTGTGAAAAGATTTTTACAAGAGAAGAAATTGGGAGCGTCATAAGTAGAAGCCAGATGAATCACTCTTCCTGCGGAGGATTTCGGCCTGTTCACACAGCAGGCGCTAAGAGCTGAGAGGTTAAATTAACGATTACATTTTAAGCACAGTGCTAGAGAGTTGAGTGAACCTCATAGGACTTTCTAAAGCCCCTTGAGAAGGGCGCCCACACCCGTATCCTGCACGGCAAGTTTCCAGCGTGCCCGAACACTGCCGTGGGCATCACCCCCTGTCACTCACAGCCTAAGAAGATTTGCCCCGAGAAGTGGGGGGCACCGGGGCCACCAGAACTCAGAGTCACCTCCACTGCTATAGATTCTAGAACTGTAGGTCACTGCTCCCAGGCTGTGGAGATGCTGAGGATCCCTAAGGGCCTCTGGTATTTTCTCAAAGGCCTCCTTACGCTTCCATAAAGCTTGTAAGTGTGGCTTTCGCTCTCAGTTTTTCTTTGTCTTTGCTTCATGTGCCTTCTTTGGCCTTTTCATTTTCAGGGTGGCGGGACTCAGCAGCAGAGAAACAGGGTCCAGAGTAGTGAACAGCACATTGCCCAGCACCCTGAGTGGGGACAGCCCCAGAGAGCATCCTTCTCGAAGACATCTGTCTACACTGCAGGGCGGTGCCTCGGCCCATGTGGGAGAGCACGTGCCAGAATACTCAGTACACGTGCATTCCAGCTCGTAGGGCCTGGACGTGTGCAGTAGCTCTCAGGAGACTGGAAAACGCATTTGTGTGCAATGCATTGTAATTTGAAGGAAAAGGTTGGAGGCAGTAGCCTGCTGGATCAGCACTGTGTGTTGAACGAGGTCTGGCCATTTGTTTTGAATCATAGAATCACTAGCATATGACAGTAGGAGTTTGTGGTAGTTAACTCCAACGGAGTGTTTTTGTGTTAAAATTTCAATAGGAAAGTAAAAATACTAGAGGCCATGTCTAATAAACCTTCATGTGCTAGGATTGGTTCTAAAGAGCGATTTGTAGATTATTACATTCAGTAATCATGCATATTACAAACGTCAGTGCTGTTGGCAGTGCCCTTTAGAATAATAGAGAAAGCAACCCTTTCTCATGTGCGCACTAAAAAGGGGTGTGTGGGTGAGGAGGTCTGTTTATGTGCCGCAGCGTAACTAGGTAGCATCAACAACAGAGAAGCTGGTATTCGATGCGGCCTGTGAGGGTGAGAATGGGCATGCCCCGTACTCTCCCTCTGGGTGAGGGTAGAATTTGGACTTGGAGGGTTCTAGTGACCTTGCAGTCGTTGCAGAACTTAGTAGGGTGCAAGACTAAGGTGGGGATTCCTAAAACACTTTCCCAGATTCTGAACCCAGCACGTAATAATGAAGGAAAACTATTCACACCCCCTCTGGGGCTCCTGCAATATAAGCAGGACCCTAGCTTTCCGTCGCAGTCACTGCCAGATTTCTGTGAAAAGATTTTTACAAAACAGAAGAAATTGAGAGCATCATAAGTAGAAGCCAGTTGATTCCCTCTTCCTGTGGAGGATTTCGGCCTGTTCTGTGCATGGGCACCGCCAGGCAAGCACTCACAACCACCACTGCCTTTCGGGTACCATGTGATACAATACGTTGGGCTCCATTCCTAGAAACGCAGTGCCATTTTAAGAATGAGTGCGTTGTAAAGATAAAGCCTATGAAAGTTCTGTTGTAATCCTCTGGGGGAATTACTCTGCATGGGCAGGATGAACTATGGCATCTCAGGAGATAAGCAGGGACGCAGTGGAGATTGGAGTAGAGATTTACCTCTCCTGGTAAATCTGGTCACTGCCAGAGTGCCTTGGCAGCAGGAGGTCACAGTCATGATGTTAGGACCTGTTCGAATACTTAGATTTGGTTTTCCCTTCTAAGATACTGGGGTGAGGCAGTTCCCGAGACAGTTTTCCATCAAGGGTACTTCACGGCAATTTCACAGATGTTAGTTTACTGTGGGGAAGCCTTTTCTTACGTGACCTCAGCCCACTTTTGAGCTTCCCCAATTCTGATGTCACGCAAACCAGCTCTCTTTATGAAGCAGACGCTTACTGTTCAGAAAGTTTCTTGCTGCTTCGCCATGCCTGAGTGTCAGCATTTGAGAGGAGAGATGGTCTGCAGCATTGGCCCCTGCCAGGTCCAGTGTCTTCAGCGGGATTGTCCTGCCACCCTTTTTCTGTGATGCCCCAGCCAGTGCTCACAGTGCACACCTTTTGCGTGAACATTAAGCAGGCAGAGCTTCTACCTTCAGCGGCTCATACAGACAGAAAATCATGGTCCCGCCATGCACAAAACTACATTATGTATAACTTTTCTTGGCTGTAAAGTTCAGAATATATAAATGTCTAAAACCAGGACAGTCGACTTGAAAAAAAAATTAGGTAGTTCATACTTAATAAATCAGCCACTCACAGAACCACCACCCACTTAAATAGAATGTGGCCAATATTTTTGGCTTCTCAACACATTTGATTCTGCTGAAATATTTTGCTGATTTTTTTAAAAGATGGCTAGACATATATACTTAATATATACATTTTACACAGTGTAATATTTTATATATCTGTATATAATTCAAGGAAACCAAAGAGCCTGTAGAAATCTACGGGCACAGGAAGGACAGGCTGGGCAGGGGCGAGGCTGCAGTGAGCAGGGTACGCAGCCCCGCGGCACGGCTTGGGGCTCTGTGAGGCCCTGCCAGCAGCTGGGCTGTGCGGGCTGGAAGGGGGGAGCCTGAGAGGCTGGAGTTCGGCTAATCCCTTTCAAGGTCTGGAGAAGTGGGGAAGGGTGGAAAGAGGGCTGGGAGGAAGTGAATGTAATGTTTAACATAATGTAGAGATAAAGATGCCCTGTAATCAGATAAGGGCTGACTCAGGAGAGGGGGTCGGAAGTATTTATGGGGGGTGTAAAAGTTCCATTCTCCTTATCTGAAAGGGGGGCGCGGGGCGAGAAGGGCCTGTTCCCAGATGGCAGATGGAGTTACTTTGCTCCACAGGTATGCCCAGAGTGGAGGCTCCATCCTGGTCTTTATACATAATTGCCCGAGATCCGATTTGGATTTTCTCCTGACAGCCCCCCTGCCACTCCAAAAAAGGAGTTCTCTGAAAAAGGCGGTCGATGGCTGGTGAGGCTGGTCTTTAAAGGACCTGTTTTTGTAACCAGAGTCAGCCTTTCAGCAGAAACAATCAGCGATGGCTACAGTTTCTCTGTATCAGACGCTTCGCCTTCTATCACTGCTTTTAATTAACCCTCCCGCTTCCCAGCAGCAGAGTAGATCTCCTCTCTCCCTCTCTCTCCACCCCGATTTTGCCTCCCTTCCCTCCCCTTGCAAATAAGGAAATTGAAGCTCAAAAAGAGGTTTCTTCAGCTACTGAGAAGGTCAAGGCACTGCTGACCTTTCTGCCTCTGAACATTATTTACAGACACAGTGTTGCTTCAGCACTATTTCCTACAGTTCCTTTGTTTACCCCCATAACGTGGCCCATACAGGGCCAGCTTTGAATCTGGAGAGAACTTAGAAAACATTAAGGCCCGACATCCTGACCTGGCTGTTCCACTGTAGAATCAGCACCCCCCCCACACACACACACACCCCGCATATAAAAATCTAGCTTTGAAATTGGTCTGTGCCTCCCCATCCTGCTTTAGGGTACCACCTCCCTCTTCTGTATGTTGAGCGTCACGGGACAGCAAGTCCTGTTTTTACAAATGAGTCCACGTTAGGAACACAGGACATTTTTCGTAAAGAAACCACATTTACATAGCAGATCCCCAGCTTAATTTATAAGAGTTTTACTCCAAATGCACCTAGAGAACATGGCGTTGTTTGGGTGGCGAGAGTCAAAGAGCATTTGTCGTGGTGTTGATTCTCGGGGCAGCTCAGCTCAAAGTCAAGAGTCTGGGGCCCTGCTCACCTGGTGTTCATACCGCATCTGGAACTGCACTGGGTTGTAATTAGTTACACTGTTGTAGCGGTTGAAACTTGCAGGAGCATCTTTGTTGTTATTTTCTGAGAGAACATTTTCTGAAAAATTTCTAAGACATGCTAGCAGCATTTCCCTTGTGCACTTTAGAAACCGAATCTACCTTTGCCCTTCCTGCTCCACCTCGCTGCCCAGCCACCCCCACATCTGGTTAAAACGTGTTGTTTAATGCTTTACAGAGAGAGAGAGGAGGGGAGGTGGGAAGCACTGTTCCTCCTTTATACCTTTTGGTAGTAGAGCTCATTGCGTTTCTCTTCTGGGTGGGGTGAAATGCCTGAGTAACGTAAGCACACCACAGATAGGAAGCAGTTGGCACGCAGCCATGCAGCTGGATTATCCAGACATCCTTCACAGCTTTCAGCACGACATGTTATCCCCCGGCCTTGTTTTAAATAGCCAGCTGCCTCCGTTAATGCTGGCTGGTGGAGATGTTGCCAGAGATGGCGGGGTGGAGAGGGGGTATGCTTCTGTCCCCCCAGCCTCAGCACCCAGAGAAGTCTGCCCTGGGGGGGGACATAGGAGGAGCCAAGACAGGAAAGAGGATGCTGCAGACTGAAAGCGAAAGCCAAAGTCGGCAGTCTGGAAGCTAGGGGACGGGGTATTCTTTTTAATCTCTAATCAATGAATACTTTTTGGAAGGAAGTTTATGGCACTAACATAAATAAGTAATGCAAACTCCCTTTTCATACTTAATCCCCTCAAAGGAAAGGAGACCAGCACACAGCTGCAACACAAAAAAGTAAAAGCATGTTTTAACAAGAGGTGTGTAGAGTTTCAGATACTCACCTTGGCCGTTTCCTGTTCAGATGAACCCATAGTGCCCTCACAAAAGAGTTGAAAAGGCTGTGTGTCACACTAGAGAATTACCTGTCCTGAGGACCCTTAGTTTTTCGAGAATAAGTGGGGTATTGGGAGGGGGAGACATTCTCAAGTGGTTTGTATGCAGCTAATCTAAACAAATGGTAAGAGATATTCATAATCTTTTTATTATAATCTCACATTTTCAATTCAATTTTTAAAAAGAACACAAAAATTAGGGGAACAAAAGGACAGCTGCAAATCAAGTTTTGGTGAGTTATTCTAAAATAGGGGGAGGCAAAATTAGACAAAGCCAGTCAGTCACTCGAGTGTCTGGGAGGCTCCGTCATTCACTGCGATTGCAGGACACCTTCCTGTGGGCTTCGCCGGCTGTGTAGGGCAGGTCCCTGGAAGCATACAGTGTTTGAAGACACTAAAGAAAATTACTAAAAATAAAAAAAAAAAATGATAAAAAAAAATCTCTCTGTAGCTCACGGACTGGGAAGCATTAAAGTACAAGAACCCGATGAAGCCCACCGGTCTCTAGCACACCCGGGAGTGGAATGTGGAGAGGTGACAGGAGGCCTGGGGTTTGGGGCGCTTCCAGCACCCCGCGCGGCACGCACGGGCCCAGGAAGCACGCAGCCGTGTCGGACCGCAGGCAGGATGGAGTCCTGCACTGCTCTGAGTGAGAGCGCACAAAACTGAGACACCTCTGTGACCTCGGGCTTGAAGAGGGCCGCCCGTCTCCATCACTCAGGCCCAGCTTTCTTCTTTGTTCTCCTTCTGTAGAAATCTTCACAGAGCCTCCAGCACCTCTGATCTTCAGTTCTCATTTTTTCTGATTGTCTGAGCTCCCCATGCTGCAGTGGCTTTTTTTTAAGTAGTTTTGTTTTGTTTTTAAAGATTTTTATTTCTTTTTAGAGGGGAAGGGAGAGAGAAAGAGCAGAAACATCAATGTGTGGTTGCCTCTCACATGGCCCCCACTGGGGACCTGGCCTGCAACCCAGGCATGTGCCCTGACTGGGAATCGAACCTGTGACACAGCCTGAGCTCAATCCACTGAGCTATGTCAGCCAGGGCTGCAGTTGGCTTTTATAAGGTTTCTGTTGAAGCATTCTCTTTTTCAAGTGGCTTGCTGGCTTCCATGAGAGTTTTTAAAATCACACCTGCTACTATAAGCCTGCTTGCCCCAACTTAGATTTTTTTTTTTTTTAGTAACTTTATACATGCATTTACTAGTCCTATTCAATTTATATTCACTATTTCCCAATTTCAGCAATTCTGTATAGTTTTTTTGCATGTAAATAATTAAGGAGCTCACTCCAAAATTCCAGAATGTCAAATCCAAAGGATGTATTCTAGTATTTGTTTCACCAGACCTTTCTTGGAAACTCTTCTCCCTCTCAGCTCTCCATACAATACTTTCCATTGGTTTTCTTACTTCTCGGGTGGTCCTTCATGTTCTGCCGTCTAGCACTTCCTGAACTCTCTCGGTGCTGTCCAGTGGTAAATTCAACCACCTGAGTGTTTACATCAGCACCTCAGGCTTTTAATGATTCCACAAGCAGCCTCATTATCTCCCCTATTTTTGTTAGCTACATCTGTCAACCAAGCCGGAAAATGTGGTGTTGCCCTTGTTCTCAATCTCTCTGATCTGAAGGAACGTGCGTGTTGAATCCTGAGATAAATACATTAACGATTGAACCCATGTGCTGTAAACCATGTGATTTTTAAAAAAATTTAGTGCTCCTGTTTAATGAAAAGGAAAGCTATACACCATCCCAGTAAACAAATGAGTATTGAAATTGAACACTGTATTTTCTCAGGATTCTATTAGCTGCAAGTAATTTTTTAAAAACCTGTTTATAGTAGCGTGTGTGTAGCTCAGTCACTCCCCAGCCTGCTACATGGGAGCTGCCGCTCCAGGCTCTGGGGGCGAAGCGATGAACAGAAAGGGCAGAGTCCCTGCTCTCAGGAGGTTTCCGATCAGGTTGGGGAAGGTGGGCGAGCAAAGAGGGCAGAGGCTGATGCCGTAGAACGTGGAAGGACAAAGCAGGGGGAGAAGATTTAAGAGGAATGGACGGTGATACTTTATACAAAGAGGCAGAGCAGTCTTCTCTGATGAAATAAATAACTGTGAAAATGAGCCTGGTTGGCGTGTGGGAAGGAGAGTGGGTTTTTAGGGGCAGAAGTGGCACGCACGAGGTCCCCGAGGTGGGATGTGCCTGATAGGCCCATGGCGGGCAGCGGGGCCGCAGCGGGGCGAGCAAGGAGGAGAGAGCGGTAAGATAAGTGCTGGATTGTTGCTTTTACTCAGAGTCGGATGTTTGTTTGAGTGTCGTAATCTTGAGTAGTTACCTATTTTCCTAGAAAGCTGGGCTAGCGTGGAAGGAAGGAGGCCAGTGAGGAGACGTCTGCCATGGTCTCAGAGGCGTTGGCAGCTGGGGGTCGGGACAGTGCTGATGGGGGCGGTAAGAAGTGGAGTCGGCATATGTTTCCAGGGGAGAACCAGTGGGATAGGAAGGCGGTGGGGATGGAGAGTCCAACCTGAAACTAGGTGACTGAAGTGCCCACTAGGCAGCTGGTTTTACTGGTCTGAAGCTGAGGGAAGAAGTCTGGAAAGAAACGTGAATGTGGGCACTGTTGGCCCTTAGAAAGTACCAACGCTGCAGTTGTTGGCCCCGGCTTTGGTCATGGATGGTTCAGAGTTACCAAAGGAGAGGCAGCGAGCACTGGTACAGAGTAGTGGGCATGCTGGTGGGTACGGGTGCAAGGGCTCTTCTGATTGTGTTTGCTTCCTTAGTGACATTAAAGTGAGCTCATCTGTCATCTGAGAGGGAGGACATGCGAAGTCATACTGGGGATGGAAGTAGCAGGGTGCTGGGTGGCACACGCGGACCCGTGGAGGGTAGTGGTTATGACTCAGACTAGACCTCTAAGTTAAACAGAGTGGGGTTTTTCCTGGAACCGTACTCAGCAGCCTGGGTGGGAGCGTGGAGTTAAGTACATGGTGGGATTTCACTGGATTTGGGGTTTCGCCAGGCAGTTGCAATGAGGAAAGAGAACAAGTGCGTTAAGGTTTTATGCAAAAGAGCGTCGTGATAGCCCATGGAACTTCAGTTGGGTAGAGAGTCAAGTGAGAGTCTGAGGGGTGTGGGGAATGGGCCGTGGAGGTGGTCATGATACTAGACCATGGTCCCCACAGGGTAGAAGTGCTGGGGTCTCGGGGAGGGAGCTACAGAGTCAGGAGGTGGTGGCTGGAGAGCAGGATGCTCAAAACTGAGATTCCGGATGTTGTACAGCTGTTGGTTTTGACAAGCTGAAGGGTGTGGCCTAGCCATGGGTGGCAGTGGCTGGGTGTGAGACCAGGGCATCAGAGGAGAGGCTTTCCGGAAACTGAGAGACCGAGGAGTTGCAGGAATCCTGTGAGTGAGTAATGAAATTTCAAAGATCCATAACAGGGATTGTAGGAGAGGGAGGGACAGTGAGCCTGCTTGCTGACGTCTTCAAGGAGTGAGGGGGAGCGACCCAGAGGTGTGGAAGACTGAGAAGCGCAGGGGGCATGGTTAGACTTGGGAGCTTCAGAGGAACTGGGGAGAGGGCCCCTCGCCGGCAGCAGGGGTGAATGAATACCCTACCCCACAGCTAGGCTCAGTGGGGAGGGGTGTGCGAGAAGACAGCCCGGTGGGCGTGGGCCACAGACGCTCAGCCCAGAGCACCTCTGTACTTCGGTTAAGAAAATGAAAGGGATGCACGTGAGGTGCCAGGAGTAGACTGGTGGTGGCCAGTGGCTGGGGAGAGGGGAGAATGGGGAGTTAGTGTGTAATGAGTGTGGAGTTTTAGTCTGGGAAGATGAAAAATGTCCTGGAGACGGATGGTGGGGATGGTTGCAGAACAATGTGAATGTGCTTAATGCCATGGAATCGTGCACTTAAAATGGCAAAGTTTACATTATGTGTTGGATATTTTAACACACACACACACAGACAGTCTGAGGAAGGTAAGGGGTGTTGGGCCCTGAGTCTGGCGGGCCCAGGTGGTGTGGGTCACAGTGCAGGATGAGCTGTGGGGGGTCATGGGAAACCTGGGTGCGAGTTTCCCTTGGGGTGAGGGGTTTGGGGCACAGGGACTGTCCCAGTGGTCTCGCAGGTGGCAGCCTGCGTGGCCGGGCCTGGGGGGCAGGCAGGAGGAGGGGTTCTGTGTTACCCTGCATCTCTTTCCCTGGAGTCTGGCGCAGTGCCTGCCACATAGAAGATGGGAGTTGTTTGAATGAGTAAAAAAAAAAACAAAAAAAACTCTTTACAAAGAAAGAGAGTAGCAAGTGAAAATTTGACGGCCTTGCTGAAAATCCAAATGCATTTCCCACAAAGCCTGAGAAGGAAGAGAAATTGGAGTTGGTCTCCAGAGGAGAAAGGGGATGTTTGGCAAGTGTGCAAAGGAACTTACTGTGAAATCGAAACTGAGACTGGAAAATGCAAGATCAGACAAAAGGGTACACCTGTGTAGAGCGTATTTCAATTGAAATATTTTCCCACCTATGTGCACGTAAGTGATTGCATGAGGAATTTGTGGTTTAGAAATGGATTTTCCTGTTGTTACGCTAAATTGGAGGATTATTTGCTTCATAAAATGTTACACCTTGGTCACTCACTGTAAACTGAGTTTTAAGTGTTGAAACCACAATGTCCTTTTAAGTAATAGATTTGTCTTTCCTAACTCGTAGATACCAGTCCATAGAGTTCAGCTCCTTTGTTTTATCATTGATGCTTACCACCTAGGAATTGGAGAATGTTATGCCTGCCTATATCTTAAAAGGCTGACAGATATTTTTAGTTACTGCATGTCTTTTTTTAAATGTCCTTTTATATTGAGTATTGTAAGTGTTTTGGCCTTTTTTCCCTTAAAAGTGGAGATGGGCTGCCTTTTAAGGTTGCTGCCAGGCGTACACTTTCTTTTGTTGAGTCCAGCAAATGCTGGCTGGTGCTCGGTGGGTCGTCTTGCACTGGGAAACATGTCCTGCGGCTACCAGACCGTTGTCATGCCCCATTCTTCTTGTCGTTGTAGTGACAGCTATATCGTGCGTGTCAAGGCTGTGGTTATGACCAGAGATGACTCCAGCGGGGGATGGTTCCCGCAGGAAGGAGGCGGGATCAGTCGTGTGGGGGTCTGCAAGGTCATGCACCCCGAAGGCAGCGGACGCAGCGGCTTTCTCATCCATGGCGAGCGGCAGAAAGACAAACTGGTAATGGCAGACGTGGAATGCGGGGGTTCGGTTGGTGGTGACCGATTTCTTTACTTAAGTCATAGCCTTCTTGCCATAGGTTATGTTTCCCTTCTTGGTCTGACTTCAGACTTCCGTGAAAGCTTCAAAAGTTCTAACTGTGGAGCGGCGCCCGTTGGAGAGCGCAGCCCCAGCTTTGCAGCACAGCCACTGTGCACCGCGCAGCTCGGGCGCTGAGAAGTCACACAGGGGGCTGTCTCGTCTGCACCTTTGACTCAGTGAGCTGCCTTTCTGCCGCTGTAACAAGGCACTCAAAACAGAAGGGTGTTCTTTCCATGAGTCAGGTGGTAGTGAGCTGTGGGGTCAGAGGTTTTAAAAAGACGGGGTGAAAGGTAAAGTGGAGAGAAAAAGTGTCATCTGATATTTGGTTACTTCCAAGTAGATGTTCATCTTCAAGGTACTGTAGCTTTTCTTTCATAGCGTAATGAATGAAACACGTTTGGGGAAAGTAATGAAAAGCAGCGGCATCGCACTTCTGCGGTAGATTTGTAAGTGCTTAAAACGACACGCCTCAGAGTGGAATCGTGACCTCCCAGTGCTGGGGGCCTGGATGGTCCATTCAGTGGCCGAAGGAACTTGAATGTCCAGTTCTGTGTTTTGAAGGAATCTGTGATACGAGGGAAATTTGAGTGTCTGAATCTGTTTATAAAGACACCGCAGGAGTGTGTCAGTGTCACCTCTGAGACCCTCAGCAGTGGCACCTGGTGAGTTTTGTGTGCTAAGGGTACAAATACTGTTTTAAAAAGTTACAAAATAGATAAGACAGAACAATTTATAAATGTTATATATGAATGAACACATGCACTGTTTTCACACTGGATTCATTTCTGAAAAGGAAATTAATGAAAATGGAAACAGAATGCGGGTCATTTTAAGAGGTGTGTCTATTTAAGAAATCTCTTACGTAATAGTCAGATAATTAAACATTCTTCTTTATAAGATACTCACCATAAAGGCAGTGTGACCACACACCAATATTAGATGAAGTAACTCTCCTCTACCCAGCACTGACCGTGTGGTAGCCCTTTGGTTAGGTCGGAACACGGTGTCCCGACAGCAGCCTGCAGAGTGACCTGAGGAGGCCAAGGCGCAGCAGGACTCCTTGTTCTTGGTGGCTCGTCCTGGGAGTGTGGAACCGGTGTTTGATACCCTGTGACTCGGACCACAGAAGTGAACCGGGGTCGCATGTGTGCAGCCCCTCTTTGCTCTCTGATGTAGTTTTCCCTCCCTGTGCACATTTTTGTTTTTACATACCTACAATCAGAGCTCATAAACAGTTCTGGGGCTCATTGGGTTTGCCCTAACATTCCTGGAAGCAGTTTTCCATGTTGCTGTTATCGGGTTGATTGACAGTTTCTGTTTATTTGAGCATCTCCTTAGTGTCAGGTGTTAATTAAGGTTCTACACCCGCCCCCGCCCCCCCCAGTATCACCTATCTGCAGTTGGTTTTGTTTTTTTTTTTAAAGATTTTTTATTTGTTTACTTTTAGAGAAAGGAGAAGGGAGGGAGGAGAGGGAGGAAAATGTCGATGTGTGAGAGAAACAAAGATTGGCTACCTCCCACACACCCACAGCCAGGGACCTGGCCGGGGACCCAGATACATGCCCTGACCAGGAATCGAACTGGCAACGCCTCGGTTTGCAGGGAGATGCCCAGTCCACCCAGCCACAGCGGTCAGGGGCTGTCTGCATTTGTATGCCTACCTGTATATTTCACATAAATTATTCTCTTGGAATAATTTGAGGGTCAGATTTTTATGACTTCTGATTATTGTTCAAAGAGCAGCTACCAGCATATATGAGAATTTCCTTTCATACAGTGAAGATCAGTTACTTTATATCTTTACCAATTATATCTTTACCAATTCAGTAGAGTATCAGTTATTGTTATTGTAGATCGTATGTTGTCGATTACCAATGAGATCACATGTTTTTCTGCTTGGTAAACAGTGGCAACTAAATTATCTATTAATGTCCTTCATATACCTATTGAGATCTTTTCTCCTTTGTGTGCCTTCTTGTATAACAAGGATATTAATCTCCATCTGCCATATTTGCTACAAATACTTTTATAGTCTTTTCCTTGCCTTTTTATTTTTGTTGATTTTTTCCAAAATACTTTAGAAAAAAATTTTCCCCTTTTTAAAGTTACTACTTTTTTTTCCCCTTTTATCCTCACCTGAGGACATGCTCGTTGATGTTAAAGAGTGGAAAAGGGAAGGGGAGAGAGAAAGATGAACACTGATGTGAGAAAGAAACATCAATTTATTGCTTTTTGATGTGTCCCTACCAGGGATGGAACCTTCAACCCAAGCGTGTGTCCTGACTGGGAATCAAACCTGAAACTTTTTGGTTTAAAGTACAACCAACGCTCCAAGCAACTGAGCCACACCAGCCAGGGCTTGTAACAACAGGGCTTGCTACTTTTTGTTAGCAAATTATCTTACCTGAATGGTTATATCTTTTTTCCCTGGTATTTCTGTGGTTTGTCGTAGACTATGCCAGCCCAAAATGGCCTTTAGATTATCTCATGCAGCTCCTTTATTTTATAAATATTTAAACTTTTATATTAACTTTTGCCAGTTTGTTCAAGGCCCTTTATCTAAATAACTTATGTTAAATTCCTGCAACATTCTGTAGTGGGAAAATACTGTTATGTCCTTCGTAGTTGGGAGCCTCGGTGCTATAGGAAGTGATCCATTTCCCCTGTCTGGGGCACCCGTCCTTAGCAGAGCCAGCTTTGGGAACCATTTCACTGTGAAGCCAACACCCGGTCCCTTCATACCAACTCTGCCCAGTGACAGGGCAGTCCTGGTTGTGGACCAGCTTCTGTTGTCCGATGCTGTTGTGAAATGATTGTGTGCTTCTCTCTCTGCCCATCATGTTTTCCCATCACTCCGTCCTCTTCCTGACCCCTTTGCAGTGACGCTCTTGAACTTTTATATCATATCCACTGGTACTTAAATCACGCCCCCAGCTGTGCTTCTCCATCTTTCTGCCCCTGCCTTCCTTATGTCACACCTGGGAAATCCTGGACTCCCCGGGAGTCCCTGGACTCTGCCACTTAGCTCCCTCTCTCTGCCCTGCCCCACCACACGTGCGCGCACACCCTTGGAGACATGGTGACTCTTCTTTGGCCTCCAAGCTTGCATAGTGTAGCACTCCCACCCACTGGGGAATGTGAGCCCACGTGGAACCCCTGCCTAAGTGGTGGGTGTTCGAGGAGAGAGTGGAGATCGGTTCTGGAACGCAGTGGGTGGATGGTGTCTGAGCTGCCAGGATTCCAGCTGGGACGCAGCGTGCATTTTCAGGTAGAAACCGTGTGGTCCACAGTTCTCCCCATGTGGTCAGTCCTAGAATTCAAGCATCAGTTTTTGCTGTGTGAATTATTTGTGGAGGCCTGTGAACTTGACTGCCATTGTTCCTGTGGGAAGGTTCCAGACATCAATTCACAAGTTGCTATTTGGATGATCTTTTGTGAATTGGGGACAGTCGAGTTTTTCTGAGCAATGATAAGCAAATTTTAAATTTCTGCATTCAGGGTAGAGGTGGAAGAGGTTGACGGGGATGAATTATAATGGAAGAAATACAATAAAATACACTTTCTTTTTTTTTAAAAAAAATTTCTGAGTTCCACCTTGTTTTAGATGGATTAGAGGAGTGTACTCCTGAAATGGGCCCTGCAAGAACCACCTTAGGAAGATGATCCACATGATCTCAAAGGCCGGTCATCCCATCGTCGCTGTGAGCAGGGCCTGAGCTCTCACGCATGTTTGGTGGGAGTTCCAGCCGGCAAAGCTCTTTGAAAGGCAGTCTGGCAGGATCCTGACTGCCGTTAAGTGGGCACCCCTTTTACCTGGCGGTTCCACATCGGAACCCCTATAAAAAGGATCGCCTGCCACGGTCTGTGGCAGCAGCCGTTCTCCACCGAGTTTGGTCTCCAGCTCCCTGTACACTGAACAGTGACTGATTTTGTCTTTGTGAGTTATAGCTACTTAGCTACTGATATTTATCATGTTAGAAATTCAAGTGGAAAAAAATTTCAAATCTTGAATAGTAGTTTTTGCATATATGACATTCTTTATAAGAAATAACTATATAACTATTTTCCATAGTAAAATTAGAAGACTTAGTGTCGTTTTATGTTTTCGCAAATCTCGAATACCAGACATAACAGAAAATAACTGGATTCTGATGTGTATTCCTGCTTTCAGTCTATTGCAATGTGTTTTGGTTGGAGTATTTGAGGAGAATCCAGCCTCACACAGGTACATAGTTGGAGGAGGGAGTAATACCCTTCCAGACCACTGCAGATACACTTTTTGATACTGCACCAACCACTTGGCTTATAGTTTTATCTATGACTGGGATCTGAAACCATACTGATGAATGTTTCACATTCTTATATTGAAAGCCACTGGCTTATCTTCAGTGGGGTCTTTTCCTCATTCCTGATTTCGTAGCCTCATGCACTGGTCATTTGGAAAATAATGGTTTACTGATTTAAGCAGATCTTTCCAACGTTGACACATGTAACTCTACAGTAACAAAAAATCACATTTCTTAATATTACCACTAATCTCATTAGAAGAATCTTTAAGCATTGGGAAGCTGTCCACAGTTCTTTCACTTTGAGAGTTCAAATTTTATTATTGGCCACAAATAACCTCCGTTCATTCTCCTCGAAGTGACAGGCTCACTGTGTCCATAGTCAAGAAAATATCTGCCAGATACACAGTCCGAATAACCACAGTGGGTCTGTCAGTGTGTCTGTTAAGTGAGTCCATGAAAAAAGCGGAGAGTTCAGCTCACAGCTGAAATAATTGCACAAGCGCCTTTCTTGAGACAGTCGTCATTCCTCCCCACGCGGCCGGAGTAAAAAGGCTGTTAGAAACCCTCCTCCCTTTCCCATCCGTGACTGTGCAAAGCCAGAGTCGCTGCCTGCACTTTAGCCAGAGCAACATGTCGCAGCAACTGGCAGTGGAAACAGAGATGAGCACCCCTCTCATCTCTCATAGTGGCAGGGCAACTATGTGCACTGCCGTTTCATCACAGAATAAAAGACGTGCATTCAAGGGTCAAGATTTAATCATTTTTAATGGCTTCTTCAAGATCAATCCTACGTGAAACTGGCCTTTTTTATTTTGACCATGAAACAGTGACGAATGCGATGACTTTGGTGCAGGTTGGTGCCACGGCACAACAGCTTTACCCGCTGGTCCTTTCGCACCTTTAGGAGAAATGACAAAACGATGAAAAGGCAATAAAAAAAAGTCCTGTATGAAAACATTTGTGCCGTCCTGGAACCCCTGCACAGCAGGGGCATGCGGCTGCAGGGCTCCCAAGAGCCACAGGCTACACTTTGAGCACCTGTATAAGGGTGTTCATTCCAGCGCTGTCTGTAAAAGTGACCAGTTAGAAAGAACCTAAAAATCCCATTAGTGGGGAGAATGGCTGACTAATTCTAACACATTCATACTAAGGAATATTAGGAGCTATTAAAGAGAATAACTTTTAACTGCCTGTATCTCTTCAGACATGCTTTTAAGGAAAATAAGAGACAAGTGGTAATTTGTAGGTGTGGCCACATTAAACACAGTTACACGTAAACTGAGGTACTCAGGCCACCAAAAGGGCAGTGGGGTTGCGTCCGCCACACTGACAGTGGGTAACTCTGGAAACGGACAGGCAGGGAGCGTGGGGAGGGGAAGATGAGTAAGAATGAAGCCTTCATATAATTCGCTGAAATTACTTAAACTCTTTTACAACTTGTATTTCCTGTGTAGGTTTTTTAAAGCTTCCAACAAAAATATACAATTACTTTTTTCCTCCCCATGCATCTCATTTAAATAGATATTTTAAAGCCTTTCAAGTTTTAAGTTAGTGCCAAAATTTCACTGGATAGTTTATACCTGTTGGTAAGATTAAAGCTTCTGAACTTTTTTATTTTTACCATTAAACTAAAATATGTAATGATGTTATTTTTCTGAAGAGGACATAGAGAGATGGTTTCTGATCCCCTCCCCCTCACTGAACTTAGGTGGCTACACTTACTTTTCTATGAATTTATTAAACTTCTGTAAAAAAAAAAAGTACTGTTATAATAATCTTGAACTTGGAAAACGTCAAATGAAGACTAATTTTTTTCACCCTAAAAATATGGGAAAATGAAGTCTTTGTTTTTACAAAGAGTTTATTTCGAGACTTTGAATTGAGACTATTAAATTCTAAAATAGATAACATTTGTTAGTTAAAGCCTGGGTTATTTGGATTTCCTCAGTTTGGAATGGGGCCGGGCTGACATTTAGCCATTGCACTATTCTTAGGGGGAAATGGCCATAATAAGCAACTTAATCATAAATAGAACTGTGTGAAGGGACTGTTGTCTTCTTTCAATTCAGGGTAATGAAGTTCTTTTTTCAATTCAGGGTAATGAAATTAACTGCCTGGGACTGCTGCGTGATTCACTGTTTGCTGGTGGATCTCATTTGTATAAGTCAGGGGACCTGTAGAAGGCAGCGCTTCATTTCTGTGTGCCAGATGTGTCTTTGAAACCTGTAGTCATTTAAAAATATTTGCTGGTTTGAATTTATACTAATTCAGGCAGGCCTTTACTCTTCCCCTTCACTTAGTAAGATTTCATTTTGTTACATGAAGAGCTTTGCCAGAACAAGATCAAAGCCATTAACACTTAGCAAAATTGTTTTGGGGTCCATAGGAATAAATATTGTTGATATTTTAGAGGTGGGTTTTTGTGTGTGTGTGTGTGTGAATAAAGAATGGAATTTACATTCACGTGATTGCAATGCTTCTTATATACTGTAACATTATACTCTGGAATCTCTATCAACAATAACACTGTGCTAGACATAGAGGTGTTTTATATTACTTCTTGATCTTTTACAGTCTAGTTAGCGGAATAAGACTAAGGCACAAGCAATGTTAGAGAATAACGTGAAATCTAGTACTAAATTGTGAAGATGCCAAGAATGGGAATAAATAAAAGTAAAACTTCATGGTACAAATATACTGAAAAATGAGTGTGACCCTGTTAAGTTTCTCTTCATTCAGTGTTTTCAGAGCATGTTCATGCATGTGTTCTCATTGATAAATGTTAGTGTTATTTCTATTTTAGAGATAAAAGACTGAGGGTCTGAGACACAATCTGCTCAAAGTTTTAGCTCAGATACAGGGATAATAGACATCCAGATCAGGGTAGTAGCAACTGAAATGGATTGACATAAAAGAAATTGAAGGGGAAATGAAACAGACTTAGTGATTAATAATACAGGGGTAGAGAAAGCAGAAGAGGCTAAGATAGTTATGGAGATTTTGAACCAAACAGAATGAACAGAGAGGGATTGGCATTGCTAGATAGGAGGAAGTTGGGAGAGGAAATTAGTGGCAGAAATTTCAGAGCAGATTAAGTTCATTTTTCAACATGTTGAATTTGAGGTCACTGGAAAACACCCATCAGGTCAGAGGAGGGAAGGTTGAGAACCACTAATGCAAAGGCCCTGGCGTAGAAGCAGTAACCCTGGAACAGAGCAAAGTGCCAAGACCTGGGCCTCAGCTTAGTGTCCCCCAGGCAGGGGGTGTGGAAGAAGAAGGAGAGAGAGGGAGAGCATGGTTAAGGAGTATCACAGTACAGCGGGGACCACCAGAGGCAAGGGGATGGGGTGGGGTTGGATGATGAATCAGCAAAGAGTGGCTGGTCCTCAGAGGCAAGCAGAGGCCTTTCAAGATGGACTGACAGATAGAGATGGCAGGGGTGGAGGGTTTTCATTAGTTGCCGCCACCAGTGATGGATGGTTCCTAATTAGATCTTTGTAACCAGACTCCATCGTGACTGTTTCACAAGTAACCAGCCTGTGTGTTTCAACCCTTCAGGTGGTGCTGGAGTGCTATGTGAGAAAGGACTTGGTCTACACCAAAGCCAACCCAACCTTTCATCACTGGAAGGTCGACAATAGGAAGTTCGGGCTTACTTTTCAAAGTCCTGCTGACGCTCGAGCCTTTGACAGGGGAGTGCGGAAAGCAATTGAAGACCTCATAGAAGGTACTGAATTTGCTGCTGCGTTCTTGTTAATTCCCATTGTCCACCATCATATAATTGTAGTCTGTATGCAGGCGTTTTGTGGGGGCCTGGTCAGTAGATGCCAAAACTTTAGGAACAGCCAGGATAACAATTATAAAGTGGAGAATACAGGGGGAAAGAAGGTGGGTTTCAGAGTAAGGATTGGTCCCAATCAGTTTTTAGACTTTACTCTGGAAAGACAAGTTCTAGCCTTGCACGTGAATGAGTTTTTGATGGAATCCACTTTTCCCTGACTACTGAAACAGCTTTGGTCTGGCCTGTCTCGGCTCAGAAGTGGAGACCGGACTCCAGTGGGCCCAGACGGCCCCAGGTATACTGTCCTTTAGTGATCAGAGCCCAGGGTACAGCTGCCACTGACCGGGAAAGTGCTCTGGGACTCCTGGAGCCCTGGTTTGGTTTGGGCCTTGGTCTCTGGTGAGTGGTCAGTAGACACTGTGTTGTGTTTGATCCTGGCCTGGGAGGCTCTTAGGCCGTCAGATCTCATAGGCTTTTTATGGAGTCCAGAGACGCAAACACGGAAGTTCTCCTCTTAAACACGTCCAACTATCAGATCACAGGGGTGATGGCACCACAGCCATGTAAAGAAGAAAGAGGTGTCCAGCAAAGAGCCAAGCTCGGAATTAACTGATTATATAATATTATATAAATTTAGTCATAAAAGAGTGTATGTTTCATCTGTTTAAGAAATAAACATATTAGGAAGTCATTTTATTCATTGTGGATTTGTGGGAAGAGAGAAAAGCAAATCTTCAATGAAAAACTGCCTGGCATCAGTAGTAGGACAATTGTAGCCAGAACACGAATCTGTAAACTACAACCACGTGACAACCTGTGAAAATGACTGTTTACGTCATTGGTCTTACATAAGTAACTAATGGGTAGAGTGTTAAACATAGCTTTGAAATGTTTAGAGAGAAAATAGCTCCTATATTACTGATAGCAGTTTGCAGAGTGTCAGTATACTTAGTTACTGAATCTACAAACAAAATGGATTACTTGCAGTTTTTTTCTATATACTCTACCCAGCTGTATTCTATCAAACTGGCCTTAAGCAGCGATTGACTAAAATAATTCAAACAGTAGAGAAAAGTCCTGAAAGAGCAATAGGAACCACACAGAGGGTATTGTGGGACTTACTCTTCCTCCTGTGACTCAGTGGAAATGTAAATATTCTTCTTCCCTTTCTGAGCAATTGTTTAAGACCTAACCAAGAAAAGGAGAAGATGGAGAATAAGTTCTTTTGGTGTATCTATCACTTATGCAAATTTCAATACTTTTCCTTTTGGACATTAACTGTCCTTTGTTGAGCCAATAGGTACTATTAACAGGGGCCGGGGGAGGTTTTACTGGTCAGTGTACCAGAGTGAAGAAAGAGATGAAAAAGTAAATACAGTGAACCCTGAAGGACCCGTTCACTCCACGATGGAGTGAACCAGGGTTTCAGCCTGCAGAAAGAGCAGACTCACTGATGCTCTAGGATCGCCAGAGAGAACAGGTTGCCCTAGTGTCTGCTGAGAGGGTGGCTCCCACGGCCCGGTTTTCAGAGTGCAGTGTCTGAATTTCAGAACAGGAGGTCACCATGCTCCAAACGCCCCCCTTGGTCCATGAAAAGACCAGAAAGCCCAGTCCAGTTTACACAGCGAGGTGATGGTGGGTCTAACCTGGGGGTTCTCCACTCCGTGCTTTGCCTACTGTACACAGTGGGGACCTGGGGGGTTGCCAGCCGGGGCTGACCTTGACCATGTACCCCCAAGCAGTGGGCAGCTCTCCTCGCACCTCCTCCCTGCGTTGCCTCTCTTTGTGCTTGTTGTCTAGTAGCTGGTGCAGAATTTGAGGGGTTCACTGGGAACAGCCGTCTGCAGAGTTCATTTAGGGAGCATCCAGGCAAGAATCAATGAAAGAAGAGTAAATTAAAAGCGTTAATTCCCAGGTAGCATATTTCTGCTAGTGATCCAAATATGAAAGGAATGGAATGTGGTTTTATTCACATACACCCTTTAAAAGGTTGGGTTTGGCTTATCCTCTGCGAAAAACACTCACTACGACGTTTTTTGTCATTTCAGGCTCAACCACGTCATCTTCCACCATCCACAATGAAGCTGAGCTTGGGGATGACGACGTTTTCACAGTAAGTTCTCTGTCCTTTGCTTTCCAGGTTAGTAGGGAATGACTAGGGGAGGTTCTGTTGAAGGGCGTGAGAGACACTGCAGCTTGGCATCTGCTGTGCTGTTGGGGTGCCGTCAGAGAGGACTTTCTCTGTCACAGGTTTTTCTGTGCTGGGTTTACCTTCGTTTTTCCTGTTGCGGTGGTAACATCACCACGTGACGTCATATCTCCCGGACCTGTCCCAGGTTCTCTGGTGGTCTTCCCTCAGATCTACAGTGAACAGCTATCTGGTTTGCCTGGACTGTCCCAGTCTTAATGCTGAAAGTCCCTAGTCTTGCAAAACACTTCAGTCCCAGGCAAATAAGGACAACTGGTCACCCTACCGAGAGTCTTCAGTGCAACCGCCTCTGCAGCCACCGCAGGAGAAAGCCAGAGTAGCCTGGCTGATGAGTATTAAACACCCGATAAGAGAGGCCTGAAGGCTGAGTGAGGTTGGGCCCGGCTGCGCTAAGGCAGGAAAGGGCTTGGATATTTTGACACAGCTTGAGTTAATGGGATATAACTGGAAACACAATTTCTCAGCTTGCTTCTTCTTTTAAGTCCTGGACTTCTAGAAGTTAATTAACAAATAGTCCATTGCACACCTGCTGTGTGCCTGCTGTGGTGAGGGCAGCATTTTCAAACTCTTGGCCTTGACCTACGGTATGAAATACATTTATGTTGGAACCTAGGGCACATACACATCCAGAGACACCAGAAACCAGGTTGTACTTCATGCTCTGCATTATTGTTTTTTCTATTCTTTTTCATTTTTTCTACTTTTAATTATGAGACTTTCCAAGCACATAGGAAAATTTGAAGAATAGTACAGGGAACACTGTGTCAGCAGTTGGAGCACTTTGCCCCGTTCGCTGTGTGCATGTGGGTGTGCTTACAGACGTGGGTGTGCACACACATACCTTTGTGCGGATCAGTTGTAAGTGAGGCACCTCTCATCGATCCAGCACCCACCTCCTAAAAGTAAAGCATCCTCTTATGCAAACACAGCACCATTACTGCACCTAAGAAAACTAATAGGAATCTGATATCATCAGTAGTTCCCCAATTGTTTCTCAGTTGTTCCAAGAGTACCACTTATAAGCTAGTTTTTATTTCATATTTTAAGATATTGGTTGCAACCCTTTAAGCTTGATTTTCAGTAGACTCATCATGCGGCTAGTGGTTTGAAACACTACTTGGGGAACACAGAGGTGTGTAAGCCATAGCTCCAGCCCTAGTGCTAGATAACAGGGTAGTTTGGACAGAGATGAGATTGGCTGTGAAAGGCTTAGAGACTGGCACAGACTGCAGAGGACTGTGAACCAGAGTCCCTAACAGGGGGAGGGATGGGGGTTGGAGAAGACTACTAGGAGGTGAGTCTGCACTGGATCTGTGTCATGTGCATGGGGTTCAGCAAGTGGCTGCCCGCTGGGAACCGCAGAGACGTGTGTGAGAGTTGCCCGAGTGTTGAGGGTCCCGACCTGCCGGGACCAGGGTGGGCGAGGGGTTTCAGGAAATGACTTGGCTGTCCTTCCATGGAGCGGCTGGTGTGATGTGGCTCTGAACAGGCTTCCCATCGTGCTCCGAGCAGATCCTCTCAACAGTTGGCGTGCTGCTTACATCTGTTCCTTTGTCACATTTTGAGAGACAAACAACAGCAGGCGGGTTAAAAGGTGGCTTCCTGTGCTCCAGAGCAAAACTGTCACTCGCAGCTGCTTCCCAGCTACCTGCCAGAAGTGATTTATAGAATTGGGAGAGGGCAAGAGGCGGAGGGGTGATGGAAGCCAGCATCCCTCCTGGTTTTGCCCTTTAATCCACAGGGGATAAGCATCTGCTCCAGAGTCATGCCAAATGCCTGGAAGGAAGTGCAGAAACATGCCTGCTGCTTCCAGACGCTTGGAACTCACTGGAAAAGGAGCTTCACCTAATTGCGTTCTATGTAGTCCTGATGTATATGGCCCGTTGCCTTCAATCCATTTGTTTACAAATAAGGGACTGTTAGTAATAGGCCCTCCCTCCTCAAGACAGCCCCAGTCATCAGGCCATCGACCGTTGGGAAGACATCCCATGCAGTGATGGGCGGGTCATCGGGCCGACACACCGTGTTTCCCGTTTGTTCATGAGCTCCCTGTCGGTAGACTGCGCCTAAATGAGATGTCTGAAAGCTGGAGCCAAGGAAATGAGCAGCTGTGTCAGCTCCTGTATAGTCCACAGCTGCCCACGGTGTGCTGCCTTCAAACGCTTTTACTGCTAAGACAGACGTTTAGAACTTGGCACACATTTGTCACTGGAAGAGTGTAAGACGGACTGGGGTTAGGAGAACAGCAAGCATGTGGAAAGACCCGTGGAGGTGCCACCGAGGAGCTAGGGGTGCATCTTCCGTTTCTGCTGGCGGAGCTTGGGTTTCCCTGGTTCAGGGGGTTCCTTGGGCTTAGGAAGGAAGCAGGATGTTGTGGACGGGACCCTGACGCACATCCTGCGCTAGGGAATGCAGCGGAGGAAGGGGCGCCCAGCTCCCCATGGAGTAGTTTTCTGGCCTGGGTGCCCACCAGGCACGGCTGCTGCTGCTCACACTTCCCAGCCCCGACAGGTGTCCCCCCAAACAGCTTGTCTGCCTGCCTTCTCAGGACAGGACAGCCATGTTGCAGTGCCTCGGAGTTATGCCGTGTCACAGTGCACACATGTGTGCACACCTGCCCTGACCAGGCACCTGTTGCCAGTGCCCATGGTACCTCCATTCCATTTTACTGCCACCAGGCTGCTATGCATCCTGCCAGAACTACTGCGAGACTCCCGATTAGCAGCCGTTCCGACTTTGTAAGTTCGGGCCGTTTACCCACTCGTGTGTCCTCATATTTCTCCCTTGACCACTTGTGATTGTTGTCTCTTGTTAAAATCTGTCGTTTATCTCTCTCTGGCCACTGGAGAGCCTGCCCCTTTTTTGGCTTTCCTGTCTTAACTTGCTGAGTGAATGGATCTTCCTCCAAGTAGAAGCAGGTTATTTATCATTCCAGTCTCTGCAAGCCTATAAGGCTTTGCTCTGTCAATGCCCAATAAAAGGGTGACCTGAACCCCCAATACAATAGGTCCTTGAGTAATGTCATTTCAGTCGATGTCATTTCATTATAACGTTGATGAGATGTTGTAGGAACCAACGTCACAGACAGACGCGGGTCCTTCAGTGCGACCTCGGGAGAGCGCATCTGCAGTGCATGTGCGCTCCGGAGCGGGCGGGCCCAGAGTCCGGTCAAGTGCT
Organism: Artibeus jamaicensis; assembly: GCF_021234435.1. NCBI lineage: Eukaryota > Metazoa > Chordata > Mammalia > Chiroptera > Phyllostomidae > Artibeus > Artibeus jamaicensis. The sequence goes on from NW_026521738.1 coordinate 7,993,926, forward strand.
GTGGGTGCTTCAGCTGTCCTTGTGCTGAGTGGCTGGATTCTGGCTCTAAAGCTGGGGGATTAGGGAAATAGTTGCTTCCTAGAAAAATACTTGAAAGTGTATAAAGTAGCTAAATCTTCATCTTCCATAATAAGCAGTCCTTACATAACATCTAAATCTGCAAATCAGGAAATAGTATAAACTCCATGGGATTGAAAAAAATGGAGACAAATACAAGAGGAGCCACAAGAGTTCTTATTCCTCCGAGGAGGGAGAAGCTCAGATGGAGAGGGGCAGGACTGCTGTTTGAGATATCAAGTGATATATGTACACGTATTGATCTTTTAAAAGAATAAGAGGGGTTTTCTCAGAGGGGAGGCGAGAGGTCAAGGGAGATGGAAGGATTGAGACAGGTACCTTAGTTACAGCCGCTTGTCCCGACCTTCCTGCTGGGGGTTCAGAGATTCAAGAGACGTGGCAGGGGTTGACTTCAGTTGGTGTAGGTGCCCTTCTGCCCTCGGTATTCTCCGCCTGGTGTCAGGAAGCAGTACGTCCACTGTGGACATAACGGCATGTTAGGATAAGACTTAGCTGGATATTTGCCTTGCTGGGTGGCGAGGGGACCTTAAACCAGCCAACTCTTTAGAAGTATAGGTCTTGGAATTTGAAAGGCTTTTGAGTCCTAATCCATGAGTCAGGTCACTCGTCTAAGACCTCACAGTAGTTCATAGAGGAGCAGCAGTGGACGCAGTCTCCCAGCCTCTCCAGCTCACCATGGCTACTTTTTTCTGCTGAATAATTATATTCAGGGTCTCTCAGCTGTCCTTTTTTTTTTAAACCACCACCAAATATAAGAGTTCTATTTTAGGGGTCTTGTGGACCCAGACTGGAAAGAGGAGAGATGAGAGAGTAGATACGAGCCTGGTGCCCGTGTGGCGCATTCATGTGGCAGACCTGGTGCCTGCTCAGCAAGTTTGGCCGTCTAGTGGTTCCCAAGCTGCAACGCGAAGCTTGACTGCAGCCGGGCCCACCACCCTACACACACCAGGTGTGACTTTTTCCCCACCCTCTAGGGTTCCTATCACCTGAGTATTGTTTTTGGATTTGGGCACCCCTTCTCAACCAACTGTACCCAATTTAGCCCTTTCACCTTAGAGAGTCCATATAAGGATGGATCCTAGCACCTAGCGTCCATCCTTATATAATTAGGTTACTTGTCCTGTGCACCTAGAATGGTACTGACTGTGTACCGTCCTTGGCAGAATGGAGAAGAGGATTTATTTAATCATTTTGTTTGCATCTGAATTCTCTCCTAGAGCCCAGTTGAAAAGGGCTGTTAGTTGGATTGTGTTTCGGTGTTTCACTGTATTTTATTTCTTCGGGTAGGCAGTCCTCCTTCACATGGGAAGACTGTTGTGTCTGCTGTGCCTCATCAGCTTCTAGCGGCTTTGCCCAGACTGGAAAGCTTCGTCCTTCCTGATGCCCCGCGCTTGAACCTTTGACATCCTGTTTACTACAAGCTGAGTTTTATTACTTTCTGGCTATTCAGAGCAGTTGTCTCTAATGACACCTCAGACCCCACCCGCCCACCCCAGGTGGTCAGATCAAGTGGTTGAAACGGAAGGACTGAGAAGCACTTCTTTTTATCCTAGATGGGCTTTTGCGTATTTGCAAGTTGTACTTGTTTTCACTCTTGATTAAGTAGGAAAAAGCAAATTCATTGAATTTTGTCATTATCAAGGTTTCACTTGTAGTAGAAGAGTACAGAATGCCACAAAATGTTCCTTTTCTTAAAAGGTTTTTCCACTTCATCTAGCTCCCCAACAGACATTAAAACTGAAGGCACGTCTACCAGTTTTGCACTAAAATGGATTTCACTTGCTGATTTTCTAAGTATTTTTAAAAGCTGAAGTGTGTGACCCGAGTGTGTGGAGTTTGGAGGTGAGGGAGAGGCCTGGGTTCTGCACTTCGTCCTGCCGTGAGTCAGACGCATTTCCTCTGGTCTCTGTGTACTGGCCCCAGGGAGGGGAAGGGAAGGAGCTGTGGTGTGGCGCGTCCCTGGCCCTGCGCCTGCACTTTCACATACATTACTGGCTCTGGGCCTCGCAGCCACCCGAGTCCATGTTGACACTTCATTCCTGCAGAGGAAGTCACCCAGGCTCAGAGAAGGTGAAGTGACTTGTGCTCCTTCCCACCTTCTGCTCAACCTGGAATACACACCCTGATCTGCTTGCTGCCTGTCAGAACTTTAAGAAAAGGAAATATTTACTCAATGGGTTTTAATAAACCTTACCTATCAAACATACCAGATATTTTCCCCCATTCAGTGCAACAGAGCCGCCTAAAATGTTGGACTTTTCAACAAGGGCATCAACTTAAAACCTCAGCCTTCTGTGCAGCAGAGACAGGGGGTCCCCAGGCCCTTCTTGAAGGCCCCAAGCTCCTTTTAGAACATCAGCGGATTAAAAATGTTTCTGTGTCCCTCCCTTTGGAATGAAGGGACTGGGATAGAGTGGGGTGGGGGGGACAATGAAAATAGATTGGAAATGTAAGTTCTATAAAATGTCACTAGCGAAATGGGTCTGTGGTGGTCTATTAAGAAGACAAAAATGTTTTGGGGGCCGCAGCCCTGTGCCTCGTGGTGGACACTGGGAAGCAGCAGCCCAGGCCTCGGAAGGTGGATGGGAGCTGCTTTATCTTCTAAGTGACAGTTATCCAGCTCACATTGCATAGTTAGAGGAGGATCTTTCTTTATTCAATGTGTGATACCTTACAGTGGCTAAATTAAAAGAATTAAGTGACTAAGGCTCAAACAAGAGCTTTGAAATGCTCTCAATTTGGGGAGGCCCAAAGGCATTTTGCTAACTCCCCCACTTGTGTCTTTCTTCATTCGCACATAGCTCATCTTTTTGAGCTGTGGATAGCAGGACACTGTTATTTCCATTTTACTAATTCATACAGAGTACATAGTCAAGGTTACGTGAAACCCAGCCTTCCTGCTCCCAGCCCTCCCAGTGAAGCTCAGCTGTGGCTGATCAGAGTCCTTTCCTTTGCTCTCAAAATTTCACCTAAGTTCAGAATTTAGAAGCATCAATTTTTTTAAGCATTTCCTTTTTGTTGTTGTTTTTCCCCAATGAAAGAATGCCCACTTTATCTACCGTCTGGGTCCCAGAGGGGGTAATGCCCTAGCATCTAGCACGAAGTTATCTGCCCCAGCAACCGCCTCTCTACCCAAATTGCCTGCTAGCTGGGACCACAGAAGAGCATGTGCATGGCCGGTTTTCTGCTCTGCCTGCCCCTTTGAAACAGGACACCCAGGACTAGTGTGGGCCCTTAGGACAGGTGAGCCAGTGCTACCTGTTCCCAAAGACTGTTGACACAGCGGGTGACAACTTCCTGTTTTCCAGAGGAGAAAGGATGGGCCACAGGCCTGGCAGTCTAGTAGACACTGCAGAGAAGGTGCACTTTGCTAAGGAGTTAGAAACACCAGCTCATCCAAACCCCCTCAGCCAGGAGCCTTCTGAGGCTCTCAGCCTTCCAGTTCCCTGTCTTCTGAGAGGCAGAAGCAGCCCAGGGTTCTATGTGGTCAGTCTAGTCTCAGCCCAGGATAGAGAGGAATGGCATATATTTATATTTATATATACTGTGCATATACATATCTAAAAAAAATAAAACAAGAAGCCCTTGGTACAGGAAGAATGCATCAGATGTTGAGATCTATTTTAGTGGTGCATTGCAGCAAAAATAATACAAATTGTGGTCATAACTACTAGTAAGCCATCTTTAAAAATTCAAAATAGCAGCCCTGGCTGGTGTGGCTCAGTGGATTGAGCACAGGCTGTGAAACAAAGGGTCGCAGTTCGATTCCCAGTCAGGGCACATGCCTGGGTTGCAGGCCGGGTCCCCAGTGGGGTCCGCGTAAGAGGCAACCGCACACTGATGTTTCTCTCCCACTTTCTCCTTCCCTTCCCCTCTAAAAATAAAAAAGTAATAATAATTTATTTTTTTAATCAAAATAGCATCTGCAGATGGCAGAAATTCTACTTAATCATCTGAGTGAATCCACTAACTCTTTTTGGGGGAAATAGGATTTTTATTATTATTATTTGTTTTTATCGATATATACTTGACATATATCCTGTGGCTCTTGAAGTAGCAAAGCAACAGTCAAACCCCCCTGGCCTGTATTCTTAGGAGGAGAGAAGGATTTTGCATAAAACTGTCAGTTCATGTGTTCTGGGGACATGCGGCTGAGGAGGTGGCAGCACCCCTCTGGAGGCAGGGAGGAGAAAATTGACAGTTGCTGGCCTTTCCGTAGCCTCATCCATATATACTCAGTGCCAGTGCCCTACCCAGGAGGCTGTAGACCAGGTTCCCCTTAATAGTTCCAAGTGTCCTTGGAAAACCAGCCCTTGCACACCCTTCTCTCCTACAACCACTGTCCGCCATCTGCTGCCTTCTTCTCTACCCTCAGGCCCTTTTGGAAAACAGATTTAGCAGGAAAACCCAGGGCAGTTGAAGGGATGCACGTGGTTCTAAAAACACTTGTTTGACTTTGAAATGTGTGGTCTGACCCACCTTGAATGCCCCAAAAAGCCCTTCGTCTGCAGCCAAGGCTCTGTCCCAGGATAGGTAACTTCATTTCAGCCGATGGCCCCCTCGGCTGGTCTAGCCTCTTGGTCCTTTCCCGCCCTCCCTGAGCTTCCCTTGGTCAAAGAGTTTAGCCTTCCAGGTGAAGGCAGCTCATTCCCGGGCCCAGCCCAGGTGGACAGAGGCGTGTGCTTCTTTAACCACTTCCAGGTGGGCCCTCTGCAGGTCGGGGGGAATAGCCAAGTGTCCACGAGGAAGAAATCATATAAAATAGGCCTGTACACAAAGAGGGCGCCAGCCACAGCGTTAGCATTAGTCACTGATCCTGCGGTCTCCTTTCTCCATGCCGACCATTTCCCACCCCACCAGGCAGCGCTGACCTTGGGGGAGCAGGCGGCCTCCACCCAGTGTCTTTCATGCTTCAGATTTTGGCTGATTGTCAACATATCATAACATTAAAGTCAGTTATTCAAAAGGAGAATTTATCAACTTTAGAAGCTCCATGGTTTTCCTCTCATTTGTTAAAATTAAATTCTGGAGAATTCTAGGAAATACTTGCATCCTCAAAGTAAGTACAACTTAGTGTCTGCAGAGTCCAGACACTGGAAGCTTACTGATTTAAACAAGTTTGTCTGCTGTTCACTGATAAATCTGAGCCTCTCTTCCCACCCTGGTCCGGGTTGCCCACCCATCCAGAACGCCCCTCCTCAGGGAAGCCACCCGGCCTTACCCTGCCCGTGTGTGTCACCTTCTGCGTCCGAACCCTCAGAGCACCCAGCCCGAACCCAGACACCCTCCGGGGAAGGGGTGGGTGTTTGTACAGCCACAGTGGGTTCGGTTGGGCTGGTCGTGCCTCTGTTTTGTGTTTTCAAGGTTGGCAGTGCCCACCCGTTCACCTCAGTGCTCTCGACTCTTGCTTCCTCTCCTTCCCTTTCTTTCTCTCCCTGCTGTTCGTTCTCTGCTCTTCCTTGTCAAGCTCTTGTCTCGGCCCCACTGCCTTGTGGGAGGGCTTCAGAAGCAGGTCTCACAAAGCATGTTAATTACTCAAAATATGTGAATTTTTACAGCAACCATAGGAAGATTAAAAATGTAGTCAAAGGTCTGCCTCTTAAAAAGGGACCAAACTTAGGTGGTTAAGAAACCTAGCCCCCGTGTTACAGATACTGTTCCAAAGCAGAGAAAGACAAAGCTCTCCAGCTCAGCCGACTGGGCCAGACTGGCCCTGCTGCTGAACGGGGCGAGGGCAGGTAAGGTGCAGAACCTCACCCACAAATCTGGATGCAAAGTTTCTAAGTAAAATAGTAGTGCCCACGGCCTTGCTGTCCCCAGCAGGCGGCATTGAAGGCTCGCTGTGATGACTATGTCCAATTCAGGGGAAGCCTGTTGCTGAAGCCTCCCCTTTTAGGAAGCTGAGGTCCCCAAAGCACCTTTGCTTTTGTTCTTCTGTAGTTCAAGCCCACAACTGTTCAGAGACACCACTGGAGACCAAGGCGAGTTCAAAACACAGCTGGAGGCTTTCCAAGGTGAAGGTGTCAGATTGGGAGGTGTCGTGAGCGTGTGCACACAAACAGCAGAGTGATGCTCAAGACACCGGCTCGTGACTGTGTGTGCGCTCAACCTAGTGGCTGCTTCCCTCCAGCCGTGTGTGGGAACCTCGAGCGTAGTGAGGTCAGAGGTGCGTGCGGGTAGGAGGTATTTCCCCTCACTGTTCTCAGAGATGCCCCGATAGTACATCCCTCTCGTTTGTAGGTCACACTCACCACTTTGCAAGATCTGTCCGATAGTGCAGATGTGAAGTAAGCCTTGCAGAGTCCACACCACTGCAGAGTAGTTTGGCGGGGAAGGCTGTGGGAGGCGGTGAACTGTGGGCATTCCTGCCCCTTTGCACAACTCTGTCCTTAGGTTCGGAGATACTGAACGGCTTTATCAGGCCCACAGTCGGGAAGCTTTGCACTTGACTCTGTTTGGTGAGAATGTGCTGTTGGGGGCTAGGGAGGTCGGACGGGGGGTGTGTCTGATCAGCTCGTGCACACTAGGAAAGCTGGGTGTGCCTCATTTCTCAGAATGACTTTCTACACAGTGTCACCTGGACGTGGGGTGCGTCAGGGAAACAGCTGACTAACAGGTGACTGTGATGTGTTGGCTGTTTTCTGAACACTAAACACTGGTGCATATTACCGTGTTCAATACAAGGGTGGCTTCTAACCTCAGAGAGATAACTGTCTCGTGGGTGTTGGTTAAGAATTTAACCTTTGAGATTTGAATCATGCTGAAGGGCCTTCCTTATCTGCTCATTCAGGAAGTATTTGTTGAGATCTTTGGAAACCTTTATGTTGCACGTGCCATCCCCTTATGTCCTGGGTTTGCATCAAGCAGGCTGCACCTTCCTACTTGGAGAAGTTGTACTTTTGTTGAGATGAACACAACACCTTCCAGAGTAGGCATTGGAATGGGCCCACCTGAGCTTGAGAAACTGCCATGTGGAGCGCTGTGGGTTTGGGGGTCAGAGGCTGCCCACCACAGTCAGCAGGGTCCTTCCTCACTCCGAGTCTCCATTTTCCTGTGTGTGACGTGGGGACTACTACTTACCTGGGACCACGCCCACAGGTGGCCAGGGCCTGGCACATCAGACACACTCACATGACAGGAGACCGTCAAGAGTTCTGATCGACAGCAATTCACGTGTTAAAGGCGGTGAGAGTTGGAGGACAGGCAGAGTTTGGAAGAAAGTCAACCTTCTTGTGTATCAGCTTGGTCTCTTTCAGTCACTGGGATTGAATAGTAATTCTTACCTGAGTTTGGAATCAGTTTGAGGGGTGGGGGAGCTACCAGGCCCTTTGTGGTCCTGGCTTACCGCCCAGGGGAAGTAGATGTCTCGGGACTCGCCCCACCAGGCACGGGATGCGGGATCTCTGCAGCCTTCCCGCAGTGGGCCACTCAGGCCCAGGAGTGGCCACCAGCATGTGCTCTTTGCCGGCGGGTGGCTCTTGAGAGGCAGAGGAGGGAGGTGGCAGGCTGCGCGCCCAGTTCCTCTCTACCTGTGGTGGAGAGGAGCGGGGGTCAGAGGCGTGACACGGGTGAAGCTGCTGCCTCGGAGCAGGGATCGGGGGTGAGGAAAAGTGCACCCACTCGGTGAACCCAGCACGTCCGCTGAAGTTACTGCAGAGTGGATCAGGACTCAGGCTTGGCTGGACTCAGAAGCTCAGAGGGCACTTTCCCTGTCCCCTCACCACCATTTCAGGCTATGGACTCTTAGATCTTGACATAATTGACAGCATTTTTTCTGACCTCTCCGCCAAAAGCTTTTCATATTGCCTGAGAGGACCACATGTCTGCATGTATGTTAGCCACTGTGGCCTGAGGGGTTGGGAACAGGCATCAGCCTGGCGTCGCTCAGACCACACCAATCAAAAGTCCAGGAAGGTTCGGTCCCCGTGGGGTGCTGCACATATCCACCCACTTCAAAACATTCACGGCAGTTGTGCTGCAGAATAGAAACGAGTCTTCTTTTTCCTAGTTACCCGCAGTCCCACTTTTCTGAGCATTTATTACTTTACAAATGGGGAAGGGGAAGTAAAAAATAACTTTTCTAAGTCTGTCTGTTTTGCTTTGCCCCTAAAAGGCTGTACGACACTAGCAAAAGACAAGTGAAATTAAAAGATAAATAAGCAAATGAGACAAGGGGGAATCTAAGTGAGGAGGAAGGAGTTCCTAGATTTTGGTCTGAGATAGGGCACCTAGAAAATCTTTTCATTTCTTTGGTGTTGGGGGAGGGTCCCCTACTCTATGTAGGTGAAAGGGTGTGTGGGGAAGCCTGGTTTTGAAGGTGGTTGCCAGCTGCATTTAACAGTCTTTTACGAGCGTGTGGCTTGTGGGGAATGGTGGTGCAGAGTGACCTCACCGAGGCCCCGTAGCCCCCTCCATTGGGCCTTAGGTGGGAGCATGAAGCACCTCGCTGGTAAGTGTATTGGGAGGCAGCAGGGCCCCTGTGCTCTGGCCACAGTCCATCCCAATATCTGATCACCTTCCAAAGACACCATCAGGTAGGCTCCACTGGGAAAACAGCTCTGCACTCACCTGCACCGATGGGGGCCTCCATCCCTCTGTGCCGTCGTCCATCTTGCTTCCAGTTTAAAGTGAACCCCAAAGCTTTCCTCCAACCCAAAGACTTCTTCCTACAAAATTTCTCCCTGGAAAGCCAGCACACACGGTACCCTGAGGAGCCTCATCTCCCGAGTCTCCGGCAGGGACCAGCCCCACATGCAGACATTTGGGTTTGATTCGTACCGAGCGGCAAGCGGGTCGACCATTCTGAATGAAACTGGGGTATACCAGCGGGAGGCCCGGTGCGCGAACCCTTCCCCAAAGTCTGCTCGCTGTTCCCACATCTGAGAAAACAAACCCAGCTTTCCAGGCTCTGTGGCTGGATTTCTCTGCCCGCTGAGCCAGCCTTGCCCTCCAGGGGTCCTCCCACCTCCTGCAGCCAGGACAAAGTCAGGCTTTCGGGAAGTCCGGCAAGCTGCCACTGTGGGGGTAGACGGCATGCTAGGGTTTGGTGTGTGGGTTTGGTTTTTGTTTTTTCAAATTAACTCTTGGTTTCTTCCCTCTGAACAGACAGCTACAGACAGTTCTTCTAATTCCTCTCAGAAGAGGGAACAACCCACTCGGACAATCTCCTCTCCCACATCCTGTGAGCACCGGAGGATTTACACCCTGGGCCACCTCCACGACCCATACCCCACGGACCACTATCACCTCGAACAGGTGAGTGGCAGCCTCGGTCCTCTGAGGTCATCAAGTTAGGTGACTCCTGACTCTGGGCTGGCCCCTTCCTCCCCCCGAGACCAGGCCTCTTCCATGCTGCTTTGCACCACCCCACCCATATCGAAGGCGTCGGTGGCAGCTCACCCCTACCTAGAGTTCTCTGTGTGCGGGACACCTTGTACTTTATCTCATTTAATTCTCACAGATTGCCCTGCAAGGCAGGTCCACAGCGTCCCCAGTTTATAGCTGAGGAAGCTAAGGCTTAGCAAGATAGAGTCCCTGGTGGAACAAAACTCAGACGCAGGTCTGTGCTGCTGCCTGCGTTCCTCTCTCCAAAGGCTCCCGACTGGGCGTGAGGGCGCAGAGCCCGACTCAGCCTGGAGGACACCCTGGCAGCTTGGCTGCAGGCCCAGGCTTGCTCAGGGACGTGCAGCTGGAGTCTGGAACTCAATAATTCAACCAGTATTTACCAAGCAGCTGTTTTGCAGAGCAGGTTCCCAAACTGTGGGGCATGGGCCGGTGCCCTTGGGTGCGATGTGGCCCCTCGTCTGCTTTGAAAACAGAAACAAGGAGCACAGTTAACATAAAGCTGTGTTTACCTGGCCCTTTTTAAAAATAATTTAATTTTATGCTTCCCAATAGTTTGGCATTAAAATCTTTTTATTACAATCACATTATGGTAGCAATAGATAGGAAGTGACTTTTTGACTGACTTTGAAAATAAAAAAAATTAGCAAGCCTGCATCTGCTCCCAAGATCTGTTCTGAAATCCTACAGGATGATGATTTTCCAAAGTCCAGAAAACTGACGCCGAGGCTCTAACAGGAATTACAGCAAGGCATGTGCCACCTGGGCCCTGCTCACAGTCTGGTGGGCAGGAGCACAGTGGGTAAATCTAATTGCCCTTTAGAGGTGCTGCCACTGTTCTAATGGTGACAGTGGCAGCAGGTATCAGCCATGTCCTGTGTGACAGGCTCAGTGCTGATGTGGCCCTGACGTCTTCATTCTCACAACAGCCCTACACAGTTTGGCAGTCAGGGAAACTGAGTCTGAAGCTGAGCAGTTTGCTAATAAATTGCACAGCCCAGATTTAACTCTAGTGGGTTTGCTGGGAGCCATGTTCTTGCCCCTGAAAAAGCCTCATGCCCAAAGGACTCCGACGGTGTGAAATCTCATTCCCTCCCACCACTGAGACATCATCCTATGCCAGGCAGGCTCACCTGTGTCTAGTCGGTGACAGTTCACTCAGCACCTGCCACTCTGGGCTGTGCGGACCCGTTGTGAACTGGAAGAGGACCACCTACAGAGCCAAGTCTCTGCCCTAAGGGAGATGCAGTTCAGGTTTGAAGGCTGGAGGGGGTGGCTGTGGGGCCCAGCTGCCTGGGCCCAGAGTCCAGCTGGGCCACTCACTGTCTGTGAGGTCCCGGAAGGATTCACACCCAGGCAGCTGGCCTCTGGAGCCTGCATTCTCACCCTTTCTTATCCGGGCACCTTACCTTCCCGATTACTGGGTTCTTGTCAACCTGACAGTTCTGGTCCCTCTTTTGAAAATGATCCACAGTGAGAAACACACTTTATGTGGTGACCAAAGGGCTTACTTAATGTGTAATGTGCAGTGTGTGCCACAATTTGCCTGTTTCACTGGGGGCTGGGGGGGGGGGAAGCCTGCTCTTACAAAAGGGAACATACTGTACAAAACCTGGCAGAACTAATGTAAACTGTTAGAACTCAGGGTGGGCAGTGAGTGGAAGGGCAGTGGTGGGGGGTGTCCTCGGCAGGCTTCTCACCACTACTTGACCTGAGTGTGTCCAGCTTCTGAAAATTCAGACTCTGTTCTTGCAGTGTGCACACTTTCCTGTATAGGTGGTAGTCCTCCAGCAAAAACGGGGGGGGGGGGGGCGTGTAAAGCTGCTCTCGACCCATTCCGTTGATTTCCTGGCCCAGGAAAGGATTGAGACTCACAGTTTGTAACACATCTTTGCCCCCACAAGGTGTTCAGTAAATACAGGATGGGCCCATTTCTTTAAGAAATGCCTTTGTCAAGGTGAAAAGGTGCATACTGGATTTGGGGCCATGGGGGGGGGCAGGTGTTGCCACTGCTCTAAAATACTGTCTCTTTTCTCCCGGGGCAGCCGATGCCCAGGCCCTACCGCCAGGTGAGCTTCCCGGACGACGACGAGGAGATCGTGCGCATCAACCCCCGGGAGAAGATCTGGATAACGGGCTACGAGGACTACCGTCACGCGCCCGTCAGGGGCAAGCACCTGGACCCCTCGGAGGACGCGGACTCCTACGTGCGCTTCGCCAAGGGCGAGGTTCCCAAGCACGACTACAACTACCCCTACGTGGACTCCTCAGACTTTGGCCTCGGCGAGGACCCCAAAGGGCGCGGGGGCAGCGTGATCAAGACCCAGCCGTCACGGAACAAGTCCCGGCGGCGGAAGGAGGACGGCGAGCGCTCCCGGTGCGAGTACTGCAGGGACATGTTCAACCACGAGGAGAACCGGAGGGGCCACTGCCAGGACGCGCCCGACTCCGTGAGAACTTGCATCCGCCGGGTGAGCTGTATGTGGTGTGCGGACAGCATGCTCTATCACTGTATGTCGGACCCCGAGGGCGACTATACAGACCCGTGCTCGTGCGACACTAGCGACGAGAAGTTTTGCCTCCGGTGGATGGCTCTTATTGCCTTGTCTTTCTTGGCCCCCTGTATGTGCTGTTACCTGCCCCTGCGGGCCTGCTACCACTGCGGAGTGATGTGCAGGTGCTGCGGCGGGAAGCACAAGGCGGCCGTGTGACTGCGCCCCTCGCCCCGGCAGCCGCAGCTGCGAGGGAACTCGTCTCCTTCGGCCCCCATCCTCTCCCCTGCTCCCTGGGACCTGGAGGCGCCATTCCGGCCCGGGGAGCCTGCCTGGTGGACTCCGCACCCCCCCGGCCACCCACTCATCCATCCCCGCACACAGTGTTCTGGAGAAAGGAACCTCCGCGTAGACTCCCGTGTATGAACGAGCCGTAATCAAGCTGTCTTATACCTGTGTTGATTTCCTGCCTTTCCTCCCGCCGCCTCCGGCTCAAAGGGGACTGCAGTTGGAACTGCTGATTTCTTTGGTGGGTCCTGTAGTTGGGTTTTCCAGGAGCATCAAAGACTGTCTCTCGGCCGAGTGCCTGTTGCTGTAGCATCGCTGGGGGCCTGAGGAGATGTGACGTCAGAGTGACGAAACCCAGCCCAGAGCACTGCAGCCTGCAGGTAGCGCTCCTGTCTGGAAGGGGATAGTCAGCAAACTTCTTCCGCAAAACAAGATCGCTTTAACTTTCCTAAAGCCGAATTCCCGTGTCAGCTGCAGTTTCTATCCTGAGCCCATCATCATTTCCTGCCCCCCACCCCAAATCTGTCCGTTCTTCACGATTCAAAACGTTCACCCATAAAACGACTGAAAGTTGAGCCTTAACTTCGGATTAACTTGTGAGAATCAGGAAAATTCTTTAAACTGCATCACATCCTCGGGCCAGGGCTAGAAAGGGGATTTCAGATTGCTCTGGGGCTCCCCAGTTATCCCTAAGGTAGAGCTTTTTAAAAATTGTGTTGCCACCACTTCTAAAAATTTAGCAATATTGGAAGAAAAACGCTAATTAAGAAGTTTTGCTCATTGTTTTGGAAACTAAATAGTCGTTCAAACACAGACCAGTGTTGAGAACCATGAAGATCATGGTAAAGAAAACCATGGAAGCTTCCCTCCCACCCCCGCCCCAGCAGGTAGTTGGGGGGGGGGGGTGTTAAATGTCATAAATTTGAGGAGTGGTGGATTGCACTTCATTCGTGGGTTTGTGTTTTTGCTTTCCTTTTGGACTCAATTTCAAGTCACCAAATTCATTTTATACTTGGGAAAAAACAAGGCCATATGTAAAAAAAACCCCGATGCCGAAGTGTCTTTCTCCCGCAGCTCCGAACCCAGACTCACCAGGTCGTGCGCACAAACGGGCGGGGCAGCAGGCTGGGGCTGCCTGTCGCCTTGCCACATAGGAGGCTTCGGATTAGCTGGAAAAAGAGTATTTTTTCTAATCTATTGCGAGGAATAGCCAGATCTTGAGGCAGAAGGAAGAGAAGTGAAGAGTGGTTTACCTGTACCTAGCATAGTACAATCACAACGTAGTGGAGAGCACAGGGACAGGCTTGTCCACATCGCTGTTCCTCCCGCGGGGCCTTCCGTGGTGGCGGCCAGCTGAGGGCGTGGCCTGCTCCCTCTCCCCTGCTGCCCCCGTCCCTTCCCTGTTGCACACAGAACGTCAGCCTTCAAGGAAAGGGCCTTTCTTTCCAGTCTACCAGTAGGACCGGGAAAGTGCTGGCCACACTTACCTTCGTGGGATGGTTTTAGCTTGTCTGAGAGCCTGCCGCGTTTTTTCAGTCAGGTCTTCGGTGTAAATACCCAGTGTGCTTACGAGTTCGTTGGTAGATGCTTTCATTTGTTGGAGTGACTGGTGTGGGCCTCTCAGTCTGGAACAGGAGCAGAGAGCCGTCAGTCTGGTGAAGGAAGAACCACTTCCCTGCCTGGAGAACATCTAGAAAACCTCCACCAGCCTCCACGTGTTATTGAGAGACCACCCTCACCCTGCCCCACCCCCCTGAGGTTTTGCCTCAAGTTCTTTCTCAAGGTCTCTTCTCTACAAAGCACAACACTAATGTATGTTTCGTCAGACCTCGGTTTGAGTGCCCCTATTTATTTCAGTGAGAACACACGCAGCCCGGGCGCCTCTTGTCGGTCCTCTCTGTTCAGTCCCTGTTCTATCTTCCTCCCCCCCTTGTCCTGTTCCACCCATTTGGAGAGTTACGCCAGTGGGTCTTACTCCACGCGTACTTTCTGGTTTGTGAAGGCAGCGGTTAAGGGCACAAAGGACAGCCATGGGGACACTGATGTAAATACGTCTCTCGAGTTGCCACACTGCAGCTGAACAGTGTGTCGCATTTTCCCGGTCAGCTTTGCCATACTGATGTCAATCATTTGAGAAAAATTATTCAGATTTTATTTTTGTATCTGTGGTAACAACACATTAACCAAAAGATTGTCTGTTTGGAAGCTCCCCCGACCCCCAAGCTGTTTGCTCACATTAACAAATTTAAGTGCCTGAAGCATAATTCATTCTTTACCTGTATACTAAAAACCCTGTTGTATTGATTTTTTTTATAATAACCCTTTTTACCTCTGTGTAAAAAATATGTATACAAGTGTATGATGTACATTTTAAGTTCTTAACTTTTTTTATGGTTTCTAATATGTATGACCAATGTAGCCATTGCTTTCCAACGTACTGTGTAAATACAGACACATCCTATGAGACCGCTGGCTTCGGGCTGTTTTTCTGGCAGGAGACGGGAGGGCGTCTGAGCCTCTGCAGACGCGGGAGTTCCCGCACACAGGATGGGAAGGGGTTTCTTTGGAAGGGTGTGCGGACACAGGTCTGTTCTGGTGAGGCTCTTCCCCTCTCAGGTTATGTCGTGTTCCCGAGGGGAGACTGCAGCTCCTCGGGCTCACATGCCTCAAGTAAAAGGAGCGCTGTGTGTCACCACCGGGGACACCCCTCTTCCTAGGCCTGCCCCCCCCATGCTGCTCCTCAGAGGGAACAGCTGTGCTTCCTCCGAGTTGTTTTCCACCAGTTCCTGCTGAACTGTGTGTGCATGTGTACGTGTGTGTGTGTGTGTGTGTGTGTGTGTGTGTGTGTGGAGTTTGGAAGACAGTTTTTTCCTGGAAACAATTGTTAAAACTGCAAGACCGTGGGCCTCGTTAGAATGGTTCCTTTTCACTGACATTTGGCCCGCTTTCCCTTCCAGTTGGGCTCTTTGGATGCTCAAAGTTAGAGGGACCGTCCTCTGGGGAGATTAAATGTGGGGTCTTTTTAAGGGTCACAGAGGAAAGAAAGTTTTGGCTCCTTCTTTACAGAACTAAGTAGGGCCCTTAAAAAAAGAAATGTGTAGAGGGGCCCCTCAGTCTTATTTTTAACTCCTCCAGAAAGGAAAGCCCTTGCAAAGGTGAAGAGCAATAGGAGAGAGTGTACGAGTGAGGGAGCTAAGAGATACTGGAGAGCATAACGAAAGCTGTTAGAGGGTCACTAACCAGATTACAGTGGCGTGAAGAGGCAACGTCCAGCGTAAAACATTTTTTCAAGGAGTCTGATAGTAAAGGAATAATGAAATTGCTCTGGAGTAGGATTGATGAATGAGAAAAATTAGTTAAGATCTGCCAAAGCAGTATGTATGAATTTACTTGGGACATTCCTGGCTAAATTGTTCAGGTTTTTAAAAAAGAGAAACAGGAGAATCTGGAAGGCACTTTCAGAGCTGCGGTGGGGAAGGAGCCCTAAAGTCTTACTTGATCCTCATGCCCCGCAAGGTATGTCCCTCCTGCTGTCCCCGTTTACAGTTGAGAAACTGGCTCAGGAAGTGTACGTAACCAAGGTGACCGCGCAACCACAAGGCAAGGACTGAACCAGGCCTCCCCTCAGTGACTGACGACATAGCCCCTTAGCAGTCCTCTGCCTCCTTTCCTGTTCTCAGGCTTGAAAATAAGTGGACACCAGTCAAGAGCTTTGCCCTGTCTGCCCTGGTCTCTCAGTCCCCTCTGGTTACCTCAGGAATTGCTCCCCCTGTACACGTATGTCATCTCCTTTAACCCTCTGCAGAGTAGAGGGTGTATGTCCCCGTTACAGTGAGGAAGCAGGTGCAGAGAAACTTAATTCGATGAAAGTCACTGGACAGGCTCTGTCATTGCTGGCCATTAGCCCATGGGCAAGTGACCACCCTTTTGAGCCTCAGTGTCCTCTGGTGTAGCAAGTGGAATAACAGCCGCCTTCAGCACAATGCAGGGGTTATGTGATGTGCTGTAGTTAGGGTGTCATACACATGAGGTGCTTCCAACATGCTAATTCCTTGCTGAGGTCCTCTTCTGGGAAGGACAACCTCTTTGGAAGCACAGGAGGCTGAAGCCATTATAGATATTTTGTGCCTATTTAGGCCTATAACTTGCATGTTGAGATTTCTTTTGTTTAGCCTCTGCATTTCTAAATTAGGTTTTAATTCCTTGCTGACCCTCCTGGATCTGTTAAGTGAGAGCCACAGAAGTATACTAGGCTGCTGGAATCCTCAGGAGCAGAAGAGACAAGAAGGGCATTACTTAATGATAAAAGGAGAATGTAATGTTTGTAAATAATCACACACCCAACACACAGGCACCTGAATATATATAAAGCAAATATTAACAGACCTAAAGGGAGAAATAGACAGCAGCATACAAACAGTAGGGGACTTGAATACCCCACTTTCACCAATGGGCAGATCATTCAGCAAGAAAGTCGATAAGGAAACAGTGGTCTTAAATGATACATTAGATCAGATGGACTTAACAGATACAGTGAACAGTTCATTCAAAAGTAATTAGAATACACATTTTTCTCAAGCACACATAGGACATTCTTCAGGATAGATCATATGTTCAGCCAAAAAACAAGTCTTAATAAATTGAAAAAGATTGAAATATCAAGCATCTTTTGCAACCACAATGACATGAAACTAGAAATCACAAGAAAATGAAAATTCACAAATATGTAAAGATTAAACAACATGCTACTGAACACCTGAAGAGTCAAAAAAATCAAGAAAGAAAAAATACCTTAAGACAAATGAAAATGGAAATACACTCAAACTTATGGAACGCAGCAAAAGCAGGTCTAAGAGGGATGTGCCAGATGAATGCAACATTAAGAAACGAGAGAGATCTTTAGTGAATGACCTAACTTCACACCTCAAGGAACTAAGAACAAACAGCCCAGATTAGTATAAGGAAGAAAAAGAGCAGAAATAAATGAGATAGTGGCCCTGGCTGGTGTAGCTCAGTGGATTGAGCACGGGCCTGCGACCCAGAGGATTGTGGTTCAATTCCCAGTCGGCACATGCCTGGGTTGCAGGCCAGTTCCCAGCAGGGGACATACCAGAAGCAACCATACACTGATATTTCTCTCCCTCTCTCCTTCCCTTCCCCTCTAAAGATAAATTTTTTTTAATCTTAAAAATAAAAATAAATTAGATGGATACAAACAACAATTTCAAGAGAGCAATAAACCTAATAGCTGTTTTTCATAAAAAGATAAACAGCCCTGGCTGGTGTGGCTCAGTGGATTGAGTGCCGACCTGCGAATCAAAGGGTTGCTGGTTCATCCCCAGCCGAGGCACATGCCTGGGTTGCAGGCCTGGTGCCTAGTGCAGGGCGTGTGAGAAGCAACCACACACTGATGTTTCTCTCCCTTTCTTCCTCCCTTCCCTGCTCTAAAAAATAATAAATAAAAAATTAAAAGATAAAGCAGACAAAACCTTTATTTAGCTATACTCACCAAGAAGAAAAGAGAGGACAGAAAATCGGACATGACAGAGGAGATGTTACAATAAATACCCTAGAAACCAAAGGATCGTAAGAGACTACGGTGAGAGAGTGACTATATGCCAGCAAATTGGATCACCTACAAGAACTGGATAAATTCCTAGAAACATACAACCTATCAAGAATGAATCAAGAAGAAAGAAAACAGACTCATAAAAGATTGAGTCAGTAATCAAAAAAGCGTCCCAACAAATAAAGTCCAGGACCATATGGCTTCACTGGTAAATTCTGTTAAACATTACTAACCCTTCTCAAACTCTTCCAAAAAATGGAAGAGGGAACGCTTCCAAACGCATTATGTCCCGAATTAAACTGATAACCAATACCAGACCAGCTTGCCATAAGAAAACTCTATACAGGCCAATAAACCTGATAAACATAGATGCAAAAATTCTTAATTAAAAATATTAGCAAACCACTGGCATAGCTCAGTGGATTGAGCACGGGCCTGTGAACCACATGATCGTGGTTCGATTCCCAGTCAGGGCACGACTGGGGTTGCAAGCCAGTTCCCGGCAGGGGACTCATGAGAGGCAACCACACATTGATGTTTCTCTCCTTCTCTTCCTCTCTAAAGATAAATAAATAAAATCTTTAAAAAAAAACTGCACAAAATCTTTCACTCCTTACTGTTAATGTCCTCTCCCTCTGTGGTTGGTTATATTGCCTTTCTCAATCCTAAATAAAATTAAAAAAGAAAAAATAGCAAACCAAATTCAACAATATAGTAAAAGGATGATGCATCAGGATCAAGGGGGATTTATTCCAGGGATTCAAAGCATTACTCAACACAAGCGATTCAGTGTGCTACACATTAACAAAGTGAGGGCTAAAAATCCTGTGGTCATCTCAACAGATGCATAAAAAGCATTTGACAAAATTCAACATCTATGGTTTTAAATTAAAAAACAGGCCTGGCTGGTGTGGCTCTATGGATTGAGCACTGGCCTGCGAACCAAAAGGTTGCTGGTTTGATTCCCAGTCAGGGCACATGCCTGGGTTTTGGGCCAGGTCCCCAGTAGGGGGTGTGCAAGAGGCAACCACACGTTGATGTTTCTCTCTTTCTCTTTCTCCCTCCCTTCCCCTCTCTCTAAATAAATAAAATCTTTTAAAAAATAAAACAAAATTGATATAGAGGAAACATAATACAATAAAAGCCATATATGATAAACCCACTAAACAGTGAGAAGATGAAAGCTTTTCCCTTTAAGAACAAGACAAAGATGCACAGTCTCACCACTTTTAATCAACATGATTTGGGGAACTCTAACCAGAGCAATGAGGCAGGAAAAAAGATAAAAGACAGAAATTGGAAAGGAAAAAGTAAAACTGTCACTATCTGCAGATAGCAGATATATATGGATGGATGGATGGGTGGATGGTGGGTGGGTGGGTGTGTGTGTGTGTGTGTGTGTGTGTGTGTAGAGAGAGAGAGAGGGTGGGGGGAGATTTCTAAAGACTCCACCAAAGTACTTTTGGAATAAAAATTTCGGTTAAGTTGCAGGATGCAAAAATAATCAATATACAAAAGTCTTTTGTGTTTCTATACGTTAATGGACTAACAGAAGGAGAAATTAAGAAAATCCCATTTACCATTACACCAAAAAGAACAAAGTACCTAGGAATAAATTTAACCACAGCGGTGAAAGACCTGTACAATAAGAACAGAGGCGTTGATGAAAGAAACTGACGACACGAACAAAGGGAAAGTATTCTGTGCCCTTGGGTTGGAAGAACATTGTTAAACGGTCCACGCTACCCAAAGCGCCCTGCAGATTCGGTGCACTCTTCATCAAAGTTCCAATGGTCTGTTTCACAGAAATAGAACAAAACAGCCCTAAAATTTTAGAACCACAGAAGATCGGATAGTCAGAACAACCTTGAGAAAGAACAAAACCAGAGGCATCACATTTTTTTTAATTTCAACCTATATTATAATGCTGTTGTAATCAGAATAGTGTGGTATTGGTATAAAAACACACAAAATCAATGGGCAGAATGGAAAACCTAGACATAAACCCACATTTATATGATAGATTAATTTACAACAAAGAACATACAGCAGGGACAGGGCAGTCTTTTGTATAAATGGTGCTGGAAAAACTGGACAGATGCACAAGAAGGAAAGAATGCCCACACAGATTACTAAAATTCGACCACTATCTTACACCATATACAAAATGGAACTTAAAATAGATTAAGTACTTGAAGGTGAGAACTGAATCCACAAAACTTCTACAAGAAAATTAGCACTAAGCTCCTTGACACTGATCTCAGTGATGATTTTTTTGCTTTTGACATCAAAAGCAAAGGCCACAAAAACAAAAATAAACAAGTGGTACTGTATCAAACTAAAAGCTTCTGCACAGCAAAGGAAACCAGCAACAAAATGAAAAGTCAACCCACTGAATGGGAAGAAATATTTGCAAATGATATATTCGACCCGTTGCCTCTCACACACCACGACTGGGGACAGAACCTGCGACCTAGGCATGGGCCCTGACCGGAAATAGAACCAGTAACCTTTCATTTTGCAGAACAATGCCCAACCAACTGGGCCACACCAGTCAGGGCTAGACTGTTTGTTTGTTTGTTTGTTTGTTTGTTTGTTTGTTTGTTTAAGAAGACATGTAGAGCCCTGGCTGGTGTGAGCACCAGACTGCAAAGCAAAGGGTCACAAGTTAGATTCCCAGTCAGGACACATGCCTGGGTAGCAGGCCAGGTCCCCAGTGGGTGGTGGCACTTGAGGGGCAACCACGCAGTGATGATTCTCTTCCTCTCTTTCTCCCTCTCCCTCTCTCTAAATATAAATAAATGAAACAGTTTTTACAAAAAGACATAGATGGCCAACAAGTACACAAAAAGGTGCTCAACATTACTGATCATCAAGAAAATACGTATCAAAACCACAATGAGCCCTGGCTGGTGTGGCTCGGTGGATTGAGCACAGGACTGTAAACCAAAGGGTCACTGGTTCGATTCCCATTTGGGGCACATGCCTGGGTTGTGGGCCAGGTCCCCAGTATAGGGTGTTCAAGAGGCAAAAACCACAATGAGACATCACCTCACTGGTGATGAACAGCTGTTAGAACAGCAGTTATCAAAAGGACAACAACAAGTGTTGGCGAGGATGTGGAGCGAAGGGAACCCCTGTGCACCGTGGGTGGGCATGTAAATTGGTGCAGCCACTGTGGTATGGAGGGTCCTCAGAAAACGATCAAGAGAACGGCCACATGGTGCGGCATTGCTACTTCTGGGCATTTATCCGAAGGAAACACTATCTGCATCCCCGTATTCATCACAGCATTGTTTACAGCAGTCAAGACACGGAAGTGACCTAAGTGGTTGCTTAGGTAACTGTTGATGGATGCGGGGGAGGGAAATGTGGCGTGTATATATACAATGGAATACTATTCAGCCACATAAAATCTTGCCATTTGGAACAACATGGATGGACCTCAAGGGCATTATGCTGAATGCAATAAGTCAGACAGAGAAAGACAAATACTGTATGATCTCACGTGTATGTGGAATCTAAAACAAAGCAAAACCAAGCTCGTACATACAGAGACCAGAGAACGAATCAGTGGTTGCCAGAGGAGGGCGTTAGGGGCAGGCAAAACTGGTGAAAGCAGTCAGAGCCGCTGCAGTTAATGGTACTATATTATATATTCAGAAGTTGCGGAGAGAGTAGGTCTTAAAAGCTCTCATAAAGAAAAAAAATTGTAACTGTGTGGTAATAGAGGTTAGCTAGAATTATTTTGGTGATCATTTTGCAATATATACAAATATCTAATCATTATATTGAATATCTGAAATTAATATAATGTCTATTATATCTCAATAAAAAATAGAGCAGGTATGAGAATATACTTGTCTTCTATGTCTTCAACTTAGACAATAAAGAAATTTGCAAAATAGACTAGTGATTCTTTTCTCACTAAAATATTTTCTATTTGGAAAAATAATTATTTGTATTAAAGTGTTATTTATGTTAATATGTTTATTGTTACTTTAAAATAAATTTTTTAATAATTAAAAAACTTCTTTACTTTTACTTTCTAATGCAACCATATCAATAGCTATAATCTACTTAAACTAAAGCTCTTCAGCATTCTCAATAATTTTTAAGAGTATAAAGGGATCCCAGAACAAGAGCTTATGGCCTTTTCCTCTCTTTGGTAAAGAGGTCATTTTTCAGTCAACTCTGCTCTTCTTACTCTCTTTAAATACAGCTTTGAGCTGGCTTTTCTCTGTTTTGGGCTACTTTGTGTTATCTTCTTATTTAACCAGCTCTCTTTGTAATCTCTTCCTCTTATCTCCCACTGTTTTGTCCCCCTAGTTCCTTCTTTGGCCAGTTCCATTGAGGCCTTATCTTCTTGCATCTTTTGGAGGACACAGAATAGCAGTTATCAAGATTAGCATCTGTTTCTTGTAGAACAGTAAAGTTCAAAGAGATCTGCCTCTAGGCGTTGAGGGCGGGCTTTCTTCTCCTCGAGGCTCTATTATCTTTTCATTGGCCCCTTGCTGGTATTTTTCCATTGAATGGAGAGCCCTCTATCCGGACTCAGCCTTGGCATTCAGACAAGGCAAAAGCAGTGTCCTTAGGCTCCCATGTGGGCGCTGGCAGCTTCCTCTCATGGATCTAAGCCTGCTTAGCTCAAATGTCCATGCCTGGAGAGCACTATCGGCAGTATCTCTGAGCCAGCCTATGGCTGCTGCTTCTGCCCAGCTCTCGGGATCTCTGATTAGGCTGGAGGATCAAATGTAGTTTGCAGACCTTTGAGCAGCCACTCCAGCCCCCTCCCTCTCCTGGCACTATTGATGCTACTTCCTCTAGCAATTAAACATCTGGAGATGAGGCATTTCTTCAGCCTTCCTTTCCCTTCTGTGTTGTATGCTGGGAATTGCAGTCTTTGTTGCTTTGGAGAGAGTCAAAAATGAAGAATAAAACTGTCTGAACTAGAAGACAATTCCTGCCTGTCCAGGTGGCAGATCATCACGGACAGAGGGACCAAGTAAAACAAAACTCCTTCCTTCCTTCCTAGACGCTATCTGTCCTATTCCGGCTCGGAGCTGGCAACACCGGTGCTGTGAAATCCAAGCATGTTCTTCTAAATGCATCCCAGCGGACAATGTGGTTAGTAGAAACCCTGCCAGGATTTTGGCTCCTGGCCCTCTCTTTCTGGCCATAGGGCTGTTGCCAGGTTTCCTGTCTGTGTGGGACTTCCTGGGAATCTTAGGGGACGCCGCCAGGGGGTGTCAGGTGTGTCTGGCCTGCTGCTGCTCTCGCCCGGGGAGCCCTTCATTCTGGCTCTTCTGTTTGGGGGTTGCTTTATGTTACCTTCTGGTTTTAGCAAGCTCTCTTTGTATCTCTTCTCTCAGGCCATTTTGTCAAATAAATTTCTGTGGCTTGGTGCAGAAAGCACCCCCTATTTTTTTTCCTCTTTCGTCCATCGAGCCTAGGTAATAACTACCTTTCTCACGCTTGCCCTCCTCCATTAGTAACGATGGCTGCCTTTTGAGTTCCTTTCAAAAAAGCCTTTCCCTGTCAAGATTGATTGTGTCTGCCCAGCCCTGAACACTGACATTGTCGGCTGTCACCAAACCACCTTGTACAGGAGGAGGGACACGGGACCCGGGGCTATGGCCCCTTTCTGTGTCTGGGGCGAGGAAGTCGTGGTATGGTCCCAGTCTTCGCTTCCTTGCTTGTTGGATGGGCTGGACAGGCAAGCCCAGTTGAGAACGCCTTGCCCTGGGGTCAAACTGAGCTGCAATTGCTTCAGGGGTATGCTCAGGAGTCAGCAAAGTGGCAGGAGACATCCAGACCAAAATCAAGAACTACAAAACCACTCCTTTTGACAGCCCCTTCCCCGGTCAGAACCAGAGCAGGAACTGTGAGAACTACCTGGACTCCCCGCTGTGAGAAGGCCATGACTGCTAAAGGGGGCCGTGTGCGAATGGTACTGCCATGCGTACACATTCCTTTGCCCCACATCCTGGGTGTCGGCCTAGGATGGCTGCTGAGTAGAAGGCATGTTTTCCGGAAAGAGCTGAACTGGCTGTGCCCCACCTGTCCGTCTTCCACCCTTCTCCCCAGAAGGTGAAAGGGTACCTGAGTATACCCTACCCTAAGATCCTGAATCATGGCTTAACTAACGATAAATACTTGCTGGGAAGTGGAGAAGAGGAGAAGGGAGGAAAGGAGAGGGAAGGGAAGGGGAGGGCAAAGGAGGGGATGAGAGAGGAGGAGAAAAAAGCAAAACAAAAGAAAGAAGAAAAGAAAATGCCTCACCTCGCTAGGGCCCAGGTACTTCCATAGCGGCCTTTCACCCTGAGAACTGAGCATTCGCCTGTGCAAATATTTCAGGCCTCCTGCATGCTTGCAGGGCCCTGGGTGCCACTCACCAGCTTCTAAGTTTGCTTTGCAGGCAGTGAGCCACCCAGAGGGAGGCCTGACTCAGAGCACAGGGGCCAGCGCTGGCTGCCACCACCTTCCACCATCACAGACTTGGCGGGGAAGGAAGCAGTGGGTTTTACAGCTGGTGTTTTGGGTTTAGAAAAAGACAAAGAGGGAGCGAGAGAGAAAAGAAATTTTTTCAAAAATACCTTGGCCATGTAAAATGACACCAAATGTAAGTATACATGCAGTATTTTGGGATGGGAGAAATTGCCTGTTTTACGTGATTCATCATTCTTCTTGATGACGGCGGAGGAGGTTTATACTCAGCCTCTGGTATTTTGGGAGTTTGTTCTGAACGTTCTGAGAAGAGGGAGAAAGTCCAACGTCCTCGCCCTTCCTCAGAAGGAGTCGGGTCTGGGCTGGGTCTCAGCTGGGTCAGGGCAGGATGGGTTTACTTCCTCTCCTCTCGCCTGACTACGGAGATTCTCATTTTTCTATCAAAAACTAGGTCAGCTACCTCATGGCGCAGGGGGACCAGGGTGTGGGGAGGGGAGAAAGCCACGCTTTGCCAAGTGACCTGCACATAGAAGCATGTGTTGACAAGATGGGAGGGCCCTGCCTGTGCTGCGTCTCCCAACAGGTGTGTCAGCTCCCCTGGAGGCCAGCGGAGCACCGCCAAGGCCGGACGGCCAGTGGCCAGGGACACGCGGTCTTTCTAGGATTCGGCCTTTGAATTCCCCAAAACATGATGTGCTGCTCGAGGCTGACACATACCTTGGCAGGGGCGGTGGGGCTTCTGCCCAGAGCCCGAGTCCCCAGGGGCAGGCTGACCTCCGGGCTGCAGTTCAGCCGGGGGAGGGGCCCCACAGTGGGTGTGGTGGCCTCTCTGGACAGACTCCTCTGGAAGCATCAGGGCCACAAGAAGCAGGCTGACCAGGGACCGTGTGTGCAGTGAGGGCACGTGGGGAGAGCCGGGCAGCAGCGCCCCAGGCCACTGGCGGGCCTGCTGGGGGCACCCCACCTCCTGCCCCAACATTCGTCGTGAGATGGGAGGACTTCCTCATTCCCACAGGCGTGCTGCAAGTTCATTGTCAGGACTTGATAGCCCTGTATAAAAGCAGAGCATTATACCTCGGAAATTCAAAGCTTCGGTTTTTCAAAGCTGCATTAGACTCCAGTTTGGCAAACTAGGATGCTAAGTCCAAAAGTCGAGACAATGAACTCTGCTGTGAAGTTCTGTTCTTGCTTCGGGAGGCAGTTTCAGAACTGTTTGCCTGATAATAATTTACTAAGGTTCAGCTCTACATTTGTTGGTGGGGGGAGGGTCTGTACACGTGTTTTGACAATAAGATGGTTATAAAAAATAAAAGTCCTCTGCAGATGAATTAGCTATTGAGTAGGCCCTAAAAGATGGGTCCCCAAAGCTACTATTATTAACAATAGCCCCACGGGCCTGTGGTCACTGCCCCGCTTAAGGGGGCCCAGAGTCACTGGCCCACTGGCCTGGGGGCTCAGCAGAAACATTCCAATGCTGCTCAGGATTACCCACGTGATCCCCCCTCGCCGCAGCATTGCCTAGTTTCTTGCAGTTAGGTGTGGCCCCTTGCTAGTTCTGGCCCGCAGGTTATGAAGGTGACCTAGGGAGGCGCGTAAGAGCCTGCGTTGGATCCTCTTTAGCACACCTCCCCCAGGCTCTCACAGAGGCCACCACCGAGGTGGTGAGCCACAACTTGAAAGCAGATTGGGCCACTGAGTCACTACAGCACAGGTGACACGGGGAGGGGTCTGACTCAGGGATAAGTAAAAAATAAATCTTGGTACTAAGGCAATATAACTTTGGGTTTGTTACCGTCAAGACCGCCCTGATACAAAGAGCAGACACTGATATAAGAGACATCAATCTCATGACCCAAAAGCCAGCTTCACTCCAGTGAAGGGAAGGCAAAAAGGTGACAGGAGGTGACCCTCCCCGTACCCTGTGGGCAGGCACGCTCATCAGTCCTGCACCCCACACCCCAGGCCCAGGAGAGGCTTCAGGGTCTTCTCACTGCTCTGCCCACCACCCGTCCGTCTCCTGTGTGGCCTTGGGCAAGCCGCTTCACCTCTCTGGGCGTCGCCCCGGCCTCCTTCAGTGAGCCGGACACTACGGGCCTCTACCTGCCTGGGGCAGTAGGCTTAACAGATGAGCTTTAAAGCTGCTGGCAGCCCCCAGGGCCGCCCCAAGGGGGATGTGATGAAACTGGAGAGGGGACCCGCTGCTCTCCCCCTTCTGTTTTCACTCAGAAATGACCCTGGGGCACTGGGTGCTGCTGGGGTCTGTGACTATCCAACCTGCACGGTTGTGTGATGGGATGTCCCAAAGCCGAGAGTGGGCATGACCCCTGGGTGTCATATATTGAGTGACCCCCAACTGTCTTGAGTGCCATCTTTCTCTTATGGTCAAAAAGCACAATGTTGCTCGCACACATTTGCAGAGCCGTTTGCCTGAAGATGCTTAATGCCACATCATTACTGATGGCACAAATACCTAGAAAGTCCTAAGGAATGGATTGGGTAAGTTTTTATATATCCGTGCTATGAACTACTATGCAGACATTAGCCACTCAGCCCTCTTTGTACTGACACCAAAGCCTTCCGAGACGTGCTGATGAAGAAAGCAAGGTGCAGCCCTGATGTGTGTGACTCAGTGGGTTGAATGCCAGCCTGCAAAGCAAGGGGTCATTGGTTTGATTCCCAGCCAGAACACATGCCTGGGTTGTGGGACAGGTCTCCAGTAGGGGGCGTGCAAGAGGCAACCACACAATGATGTTTTTCTCTTTCTCCCTCCCTTCTCCTCTAAAAATAAATAAATAAAATCTAAAAAAAAAAAAGCAAGGTACAGACAGTGTGGCTACTACACATTTGTAGACACACAAACTTGTAAACATCTGTGTGTGCGTTCTCTGTGGCTGGAAGGCAACATAAGAAACCAGTAATGGTAACTGCGCCTGGACTGGGGTCTGTTGGAACCAAGTTTGTTTTCATTGCAAATTCTTTTGTAGTCTCTTACCATATATGGGTGTACTCTGTCTTCCTTTACGTTCTTGTTTGTTTATTTACTTATTTTCAATATCAAAGAAGTGAAGAACCGAGGCACTGCTTTGGAATCCCAACGCTAGGTTTCCAGGGACGCCTCACTGTGTCATAACTGTGATCTTGGGCAAGCTTTGACCTCTTCATCCGTACAGTGGAGATGATAATAGAGCCTCCCTCACAGGACCGTTGTGAGGATTAAATGAGATAATGCGTGAGAGTGAAGCACAGCACCCATAAAGTATTCTTGGCGTCCATTCACGGCACCCATTAGGCTATTTTTGATGAAGCCCAAGGCTCACTGACCACAGGGCCCAGGTATCTGACAGGATCATTAAGACCAAGCCTGGAAGAGTGCATGTTGGTATTGGTTTTAATATTTTATCACCTGGCAGCATCTTGTGGAAAACACTCATTCGCGGCCTCTTCCTGTGCCCTGCCCAGCCTGCTCTCAACAGTCCCCAAAGCCTGCTTAAAAATCGCGCTTCTCCGGCTGTTTCCCAAAACTCCTGCTCAACAGACAGGGTTGATGAATGGCCTGGGGCCCGTCTTTTCTCCTTGAGCTTTTACAGAGGATGTGAGGAGAGGGCTCTTCCTACCAAATCCAGGGGGGAAAGACCCTCGAAGCCATCGTGCGTCTGACACCAGTTCAGTGACCCTGTCCCTGCCCTCTGCAGCTCAGCACGTCCCAGACCTGATTAGGGCTGCGGGCCTGTGCCGGCCAAGTGCACCTTCCCGGGTGGTGCTGTCCCCGGCGGGCCAAAGCTCCGCCGCAGCAGGTGAGGGCAGGTCACTGCAGCAACTCTCGGCTCCTGAACTGAGAAGGGGCCTGGGTGCCCTCCCGGGCCATGTGGAGGGTCCGGCTGAGAACGTGGGCCCAGGAGTAACCTATGCCAGCCTGATTCCCCTCACCCAGAGTTTTGCTTGATTTTTAAAAAAAATATTTACCCAAGGATAT
The DNA here is from genome assembly GCF_021234435.1 of Artibeus jamaicensis. NCBI lineage: Eukaryota > Metazoa > Chordata > Mammalia > Chiroptera > Phyllostomidae > Artibeus > Artibeus jamaicensis. The sequence goes on from NW_026521738.1 coordinate 8,022,115, forward strand.
GTTTCTTAATTTTAGAGACAGAAGAAGGGAGAGAGGGAAAGAGAGAGAGAAACATCGATCAGTTCCCTTCCATATGCACCCCAACCAGGGATCAAACCTGCAACCTAGGCATGTGCCCTGACAGGAAATTGAACCTGCCACTGTTTGGTGCACGGGAAGATGCTCCAACCCCCAGAGCCACCCAGCCAGGGCAGAATCTTGTGTCATCTTAAAACAACAACAAACTTTGATCTTCCTGTTGGTGAAGACACCCACGTGAAGGGTGTGCAGCCCACCCCCACCCTGGGATGGGAGCTCCTGCACGTGGGGCCTCCGCACCTCGCACTCTGTGCCTCTTTGGTTGTTCATCTGTGCCCTGTGTCGTGCCCCGTATGATAAACTGGCGAATGAACTAAAGCGGGGAGGCAAGAGAGAAAAAGGAGGGGCCAAGAGGAAGGAAAGAAGAGAGTTGAAGGAGAGGGAAATTGTCCTTGAATAACTAGAGAACGAGCCAAAAGTGGAACGCACAAGAAGAGACGAAGAAAATTCTATTCAAACAGTTACTGTTCTAGTGAAAGACTGGCTGTGATATATGATAAATACTCTCTGGCCTGAACGTTCCTCAATCTTCAAAATGAAAAAGAAAAATGGACCTGTTTCTATTCTGCAGTCCTAATAAATTTAGCATCTCTCACAGCCTGTTGCGCACCTTTTCCTGTTGCACAAAAACGAAAATTAATCATTTCTGTATTAATCATATTAACAACTGAGCATTACACTAAAAAAAAAAAAACAACTTAAGCATATGGATTGTGTAACGTCTTCTGGCTCATCCCTTAGGAGAAAAGCAGCTCCAGAGTGTGTCCCGATGACCCGACGAGCCCAGCCTCACTGACCGCAGCCCTGGTTTACTTGTCTGTTGGACCAAAAGTTATCGCAGGTTGAGGGAAGGTGTCTAATGCAACCCCTGGATGACCTGACTGCTGAGAGTCATAAGTAGATGCCGGGAGACCCAGTTCTTACAAGCTGTGACCCTAGAGCCAAAGGAAGGATCTCGGAAGCCCTGGGTGGTACAGAGGGAGGGAACAGCTTGCTTTTGAAAGAACCATCAGGCCTGGATCCTGAGCATCTTGACATCATCCCTGACAGATGGAGACCAGAGACCCTTCCTCCCAGGCACCTGTGTGTCACTGGGTTAATGTGGAACCACAGTGGACAGGGAGGACAGTGTCTCCTATGATAGGACTGAGATGGGACTCCGGGCCACCACGACAAGTGGGAGCTTGGAGTTCTATGTAAGGGACAAAGTAATTGTGATGTTTTTTGTATCAAAATTCGGGAATTAAAATTTGTATGGACTACATCCGTATCCCTGGTGCCGAGCACAGTACTTGGTACACAGTCGACGCTCATTAAGTATATGAGTGAGTGACAAATCCTGAGTCCTTACAAGATCTTCAGACATCAAATGAAAATTCAATTAGTTTTCATGAGTTTCATTATTTTCAAAGGCAGAGAATGTGCTTTTGCTGTGTAGAAAACTGTTCATCCCTGTTAGAAAGCAGAAATCCTTCCTTATACCACATGTCACTTCCCCAATCAGTCCCCACAGTGGCTTCTCAGCTCACTCTGGATAAAATTTAAAGTTCTTTTTTAAAATTTATTTATCTATTTTTAGAGACAGGGGAACAGAGGGAGAAAGAGAAGGAAAGAAACATCAGTGTGTGGTTGCCTCTCGCATCCCCCCTGCATGCCTGGCCTGCAACCCAGGCATGTGCTCTGACTGGGAATTGAACCAGTGACCCTTTGGTTTGCAGACCAGCAATCAATTCATTGAGCCACACCAGCCAAGGCAAAAGCCAAAGTTCTTACTGTGACCTTCACAGTTCCCCACTATCTGCCCTCATCTTTTTTGTTTTTAACCTTATCTTCTAACGCTCTCCCCCTCTTTTACTTCCTTAAGCCACACAGGCCTCCTTGCTGTTCCTCAAATGTGTTCCTACCTCAGGACCTTTGCCCTTGCTATTCCCACCACCTGATACATGCACTGCCCTGAGATCTCGCACAGCGCCATCCTGGCTTCCTTTGGTTCCCTGTTCAAATGCCGCCTCTTCAGAAAAGCCTTCCCAATGCACCCTCTCTCAGTCTCCCCATCCCACCCTCTTTACCTACACTGCTTTATTTCTCCTCATGGCTCTTACAGGACATACATGTGATACCGTTGTTTGTTTACGGTCTCCTTTCCCGCTAGAGCAATAGGAGAAAAGATCTTACCATATTCATACCTGAGTCCCCAAAGCCTGGAACCGGGTGCATTGTAGGGACTCAGGAAATGTCTGTTGGGTAAACAAGTGAATTAAACCAACAAATTTGACTGCCCAGGTCACCACATCCCCTAGGTATTCTCTCAAGTGGGATTTGATTGGCATGAATTTCAAAACCAGAAATGGGAAGTTGAAGCTGGAGAAGACCTTGAGATCACCGACTTCTGCCTTTTCAGGGCACCTGACACCTGCCAGGTGGGGGCTTTCCACCGATTGCAAGGAAGTCGCCTCTGGGAGGGGAGACTCCCAGCCCAGTGGCTCTGTGTGTCTTCTCCGACATCACTGGGCCCGGAGCAAGCCGGAAATGCCTAGTAGAGCCTCTCTGAGAAGGGACATTTGAAAACTTGGGCTAAGATCCCCTGTCCTCTCTCGAAGCCGCAGATGGGCTTGGCATTGTGGTTCTCCAAGGCGGGGCAATAGTCAATCCCATTTCTCAACTGTTGTGAATGCTTTTTCTGGAGAAAAATGCCAATCCTTTTTGTCAAATTGGTACTCCCTGGGCACCTTTTGGAAAACTGGTTTCGTGCTTTCTCCCCTGCTGAAATGTCTTAGGAAGGAGTGTGTGGGAAGCACCCAGAGATGGGCCTCTCCTTGCCACAAAGCCAGGCTCACAGGCCCCGCCTACCTCTCCCGGGAGCTCCAAAGCCCATCCTTTCCGGCACTGCACTTCCTCTAGACCTAACCGCCCCCGCAGCTCCTCTAACCCTACCACGCACGTCTCAGGAGGCCCACCTTTTCCCTCCAGCTGTCAACCTCACCCACTGGCCTCCTCCCTCCTGGAGCCCACAGCTGCCTGCCAGGTAGAACCTCGGGGAAGCACCCCCTCTTCCCTCCCCTTTGGCAGACCCCTCCTAGGGGTCCATTGCCCGATGCAAGTCTCTAAAATAATGACACACATGGTGGACACAGGCAAGTTCATCTGTGAGAGGGAGAGGTTGTGGTTCTCTCTGGATGGGGGATTGAAGGGCGTATCCCCCCCCCCTTTTTTTTTGCTTAGCTTTATTTATTGGGTGGGACAAAAAGCCATTATGTTTTTTTTCTGTAAGATGGCTCTAGTAGTGCGTAGTTGTCTTTAACTTCATTTGAAACAATTTTGTAGATTGTATTGTGACAGCTGTCATATTAGTGTGCATTTTAAAAAAAACCTAGCAAAATTGGCGAATTTTTGTGCAACCATTTTAATATCGAAGATGGAAGAAGATACACACCATTTTTGGCGCATTACGCTTACTTATTTCAGGAAAGGTAAAAACACAACTGAAATGCAAAAAAGATTCGTGCAGTGTACGAGGGAGAAAGTGCTGTGACTGACTGACTGTGGCGAAAGTGGTTTGCAGAGTTTGTCGGTACTACTGACATTTTGGCCAAATGATTCTTTGCTGCGGGGCGTCTTATGCACTGGAAGACATTTACCACCAGCACCCCTGGCTCCACCCACTGGAAGCCAACAGCAGGAGGGAGCCGGCACACTCAAGATATTCAAATCAGTAGTTATTGGTGAAAATGAAAAAAGTGCCTTTTATTAAAAAAAACTAAATGGTCTTTTTGGGCAACCCAATATTTATTTCTTAAATTTTCATTCAAGGTTATGTTCATTGACTTCAGAAAGAGAGAAAGGGGGAGGGAGCAAGAGAGAGAGACACCGGGTGGCACCTCTGTACACATTCTGACTGGGGGTTGAGCCCACAGCCCAGACATGCGCCCCCCACTGGAAATCGCACCAGAAGACTTTTGGTGCACAGGATGATACTCCAACCAACTGAGCTACCCGACCAGGGTTCTTAGTTTTATTTTCAATTTTTACTTTTCCACATGTGTTTTGAAAGAAAAGCTCGTGTAAGCGTCACAGTCTGCAGATCATTCGGTTCCTCCCTAGCTGTGCAACCTCAGAGTCCCTGACCTCTCCGGTTTTTCGTCTGAGACGCCCCACCTCGCTCCTGAGGTTCCCCCAGAACCCCTGCTCCATGACTGGACTTCAAGCAGCTAGAGCACAAGTGTCGGCATCTCCTCCGTGTCCTCCCGCCTGCCCACCTAGTGCCTTGCTCACTGCAGCGTTTTTTTTTTATTACTGCAGGTGCTAAATAAATCCTTAGTGACTGAGCCCAGAGCCAAACACATTTATCCTTGTCATCGCTCCAATTCTGCGAGGCTGGGATGGAGCCCAAGGCGCTGGAGACACAATAAATCTGCTCTTTGGGCCCCACCCACCTCTCCACCAAGCAGATGTGGTAGCTGGGAGCCAAGGCTTGCCGCCCCCTCCCCCACCCCCGAGCCGGCGCTGCGGTGAGAGCAGCAGCCAGCTGGAGGCCCTGTGAGCTGGGAGTCCCCGAGAAGGGCTAGCTGGCCTCCAAAGCATCCCCTCCCAGAGCTGTGAGACTCAGCTTTTGGCAGTGATTCTCCCAGAAGGAAGGGATGGGGCCTGACCAGGTACAAAGGCCACCTCCGGAAACAGCCATGCCTGTGTTCAATCCTGCCTCTGTGCCTTGGCCTCTGCTACCAGGAGCCTGAGCAAGTCGCTTTGTGGCCCTGGGCCTCCCTTTCCCCATTTACTAAATGGAAAACTAACTTGTATATTTTGGACTATTTTGAGAGTAAAATGAGACTACGCATATGAATAATCTAAAAACTAATCTCTAATTGAGTAAGTAGCTCCCAGGTGACTCGGTGTTCAGGGCTGGCTTAGTGCCTCAGACCCTTTGCCACTGCTAACCCAGCTGCCGTGTGTGTAACTCATTTGAAGCAAGCGCCAGTGGTGGCTTGGGTGGGGCCGTCTTGCTCCCGGACTCTACAGCCTTAAGTGGATTTATTAAGCCAAAGCAGCTCATGGTGCATCTGTTAGCAGACATCTGCTAGGTGCTTTGCATCTTTTTTACAGAGAGGACATTTATCGTGGTGCAGAAGAATAAGGTTGTGTCCAAAGCCACCCAACACGATAAATGGTAGAACCGGACTCCGGCGCTGCCAGGTCACTGCATCAGAGAGTAAGAACCCCTTCCAAAGTCTGCGCACCCCTGGGCTGTTTTGCAGACTGGAATGTGCCGCTCCATTTGTTTCAGGCCCATTTGTAGTGAAGCCTTCCTAATGCATCTTCGGCAGGAATGTGCTAAATGGTGCTCTATACAAACTCGCTTCTCCCACATTTTAGCCACACCTTTAAATAATTCTGAGACATTCTTTTCAGGCTATTCGTGGCCTGGGGTGGGAGGGGGGCCTAGTGCCTTCTTGTGGCCGCATTCCTCTAGGTCGGGAATGGCGATGGAGACCCAGAGCTGGAAGAAGGGAAGTGCTTCCACCAGACCCTCCTGTGGGTGGCCTGGATCCTCTCCCGTGTTCCCTAACGGCTCACCGTCAAAGGAGAGGGTAGGAGACTGGGTTCACTGGGCGCTGAACCAACGTGACTCGCCACACATCTGCGTGGTGACAGATGTTTGAGAAATACATCCACAAAGATGGATGCACAGTGACTAAGATGCGCCCAAGTTTCACACTTGACCTTCGGCCGCCACATGAGCTTAAGGGACAGAAAAGTTTTCCGAAGTCATTTTCTATTTTCAGAAGTAGTTCAAGAGCTGGGGTGGAAGCGGGAAATCCAATATCTGCCCACACTACTTCCTCTTATTTTGATTTATGCCAGTGGTTCGTAGCTCGTTTGCATTATAAATATTTGGTAAACTCTCTTTAGTATCCCTAGTGAAACTCAGGAATTATATAAGCTCTCTATACATGAACTTTTGTTTTTGTTTTTTTAATCCTTACCTGAGGGTATGTTTATTGATTTCTGGAGAGAGAGGAAGGGAAAGGCAGAGAAACGTCGATCCGCTGCCTCCTGTATGCACCCCAACAGGGGATCAAACCTATAACCCAAGTATGTACCCTGACCGGGAATTGAACCTGCAGCCTTTTGGTGTACAGGCTGATGATGCTCCAACTGACTGAGCCACTTGGCCAGGGCTATACACATTTTTTAAAAAATTAATGTAATACCCTAACTCTAACAGGATTTTTTTAACCTCAGAACTACTGACGTGGGGCCCTGCTGTATCTTGTAGGATGTTGAGCAGCACCCCAGGCCTCCAGCCTCTCCACGCCAGAGCACCTCACCCCCAGACGTGGCAACCAGAAATGTCTCCAGAACTTGCCAAATGTCCCCTGGGGGCAAAACCATCCCCCACTGAGAACCACTCTTCTATTAGAAAGGGAAAATTAAAAGATGATAATGTATAATAAAGTCACATGTATTTCAAAGTAGAAATGCTTCAGCATAACTGTCCTGGAGGACAGACTGAAGCAGCCAGCTGCCTCACCTACTGACAGATGATAAAGGGATTGGGGTTTAAAAGAAGATCAGAGCTGTTTAGACTAGAAAAAATAAAATTGCAAAGGTAGGATGGACCTTGGACTCAGTAATAACAGAACCGTTACCTATATGTAAGCGAAAGAATAAAATAACCATTTTAAAACAGAGCACAGTAAGACAAGCTGTAGACTCAAAGTCATAAACGGGCTGGGGTTTATCTGTAAGTACAGCATCAGGATGGTTTCCTAGTTTATGACCTGGGGCGTCGCTCTAGTGGTAGGCTGCCTAGTTCTTAAAGGAGCTCCAGGCTCTGTCCCGAGAGAGGATAGAATGAAAGAGGCCAAGTGGTCGGGAGGCCAGAAGGGAAGGAACCGCAGTGATGTCGAAAAGGCTCAGGCCATGGCAAAATAAATTTTAAGGTGTAATCTCAAAACACAGATTTCTCGTGTTACAAAATGAATAGAGATAATATGTATGTTGAATGGCAATGTTATAACAATATTTTTTAAAGCATTCATGAAACTCACGGAGTTCGTAGCGCTTCATGAGTCTGCTAATTATTTGGTACAAGGTCTGTTCAAAGAAATCTCAAATCTCTTACATATTTTCAGTTGGTTTCATTGCACCGTAACTGCCCTCCTGAACCGAAACCTGAAACCCTCTTCAGCAAAATTCGCAGTCAGAACGCTTAATGCATAGAGCCAGCAACCCGTACAACGTGAGCAAATTACTCAGTAATTTCCAGACAAGAAAGAAACCTGAAGAAGTTTCTTTCTATGGAGAGTCTTCTAAATTACTGGGCTTTTCAAGTAACTTCTTAGAACTTATTTTCAGGATTACTAGGTTCTAGGTATTGCTGATCTACACTTGTAAATCTGAGTTTCATTTGGGGGAACATTCGAGAGCCATGTGGGACATGAGACAATTCTTCATATTGCAGGACATCTAGCAATGCCTCTCCATCCCCAAATGCCAGGTGGGTGTCAGCCAAAAACCCCTCCCATCAACTTCCTGTTGAGTGGCTTCCACGACCACATCCCAGATGGGGGTCACTGCCGCCCAAGACTACATGACGACACCACTTTGGACAGACACAGATTCCTATGTCCCTCCCACCAGCTGGCGTTGGGGCACAATATCGCTGTTTCTGTTACCCCTGCCACCTCTAACACATCTGTGCAACTCTGATTTATAACTCGCTTAATAAAACCTTAGGAGCAGTATTACCAGGGGAAATAGGTAGCATTTGTCGAGGGTTGTGACTCTCTACAGCGAGAGTCACATGTGACATGTGATAGCGCCCGGGTGTCCAGCCTATTATGTCATTCAGGCTTCACAGTGACCCTGCTGTGTAGATGCTGTTATGCGCCACATTTTACAGAGGAGAAAACAGGCATGAAGAAGAGAGTTTGGGTAACTTGTCCCAAGTGACCAACTAGTGACTGGCAGAATCAGGAATTGAACCCTGGCTCTTACTCTGCTATACTATTTCCCCAGGGCTGGCTTGTCTGATTCAATTTAAGTAAAAGAAGTAAATTGCCCCAAAGCATAATTTCATAAGAATTTATATGCATTGATACCCAAAGTTTACCCAGGCTCAGCACACAGCACAGTCTCCTGTACCCCGTTCTACAGTCCTACGCACTTGGAGTTGGGGTGGAGGAGGGGCTGTTTGGAATCTTGCCCTGGAGGCTCTGAAAGAGTCCCCATTATGAAAGAAATATTGAGTTAAATTCACCATATCCAGATTAGCAAACAGGTCTTATCTCAAGTGTTAGTTGATTGATTGGTCATGGCTGACTAGGGTTGAGAAGGATTTTAAAGGCAAGTCAGAGGTCAATATCATCACCAATTAGTAATGTCTGCCCTGGCTCGGGATGAGCCGTGTGGTAACCCCCATGCTATAAAGCTTTGGTCCCTGTTTCCCATGGCAGGAAATTGTACTATTGAAAAGTTTTCAAAAATAGAAATAAAAATGAAAAAGACATTTTGGTGGAATTCTAAATTCACTAGAAAACCCCCGTTTTTGGAATGTCCTTCTCGTGTGGTGATAGAATACCTTGAAGGTTATTGTGACTTACTCACTTTAGAAGTGTTTTTAGAAATAGGAATAGAAACAAGAAGAAATTTCTGGTGGTGAATTCTAAGTTCACCAGAAAACTCAGTTCCTCAGAGCAGTCCACTCATGGGCGTGCAGAAACCCGAGCCCGGGAAGGACGCTGAGGATTAGTTAGACCCGCGCCCGCGGTTCTCAAATTTGACTTAGAGTAGAACCACCTGGGAAACTTCTGAAAAATTCCAATGTTTGGGTTCTGATTTAGTTGGTCGGGGACAGACCCAAGAACTGACATTTTCTTAAAATTCCCCTACTGATTCTAATGCCAAGCCTGGACTGAGAACTCCAGATTTGGTCAAAACCCTTCATTCTTTTTTTTTTTTTTTAAGGTTTTATTTATTTATTTATAGATGGGAAAGGGAGGGAGAAAGAGAGGGATAGAAACATCAGTGTGTGGTTGCCTCTTGTGCATCCCCAACTGGGGACCTGGCCTGCAACCCAGGCTTGTGCCCTGACTGGGAATGGAACCAGCAACCCCTTGCTTCGAAGGCCAGCACTCAATCCACTGAGCCACACCAGCCAGGGCTAAAATCCCTCATTCTTCAGATGAGGAAGTAGGGGCTGTCAAGAGATGGTGGTTTTCCCCAGGGACACACAGTTAGCAGGGGGCAGAGCGGATTCTGGGGCATCCTTGGCCTCTGGTCAGGGCGTGCCTGAAACTCCAGGATCCTTGATGTGCAAAGCTGGAGTCCTGGATTCCCGGTCAGCCTCACAGTCTGTGTCCCATTGACCATTTTCCTTACAGCTGAGTCTCAAGCTGAGCCTGACCATGCGTCACAAGCCGGCTGGTGAGTTTCTACCTCCACCCCTGCTCCTGGCATTTCCAGTGAGAACACCACACTTTCCCACTGGGCCTCTGTTGCCATCTGGTTTTTGTTGCCTCTTTCTGAAGGTGTATGACTTGCTTGTCCTTCATGCCCCTTCACAGCACTGGACACAAAGGGAAGGGATCAACAAACAAGTGCCCTCGAAGCAGTTTTTAAAAGGTGGAGGAAGAGAAGTGTGTGCTCTAAAATTTATGGAATACCTCCCAGGTGCCGAGCACCTTATGCAGCTACTTACCCTCTCGATAATACTGTGAAGGAAGCACTATTATCCCATTTTACAGATGAGATAAGGTAGATTTGACAGGTTAAGTAACTTGCCCAAGATCACACAGCTAGTAAATGGCACAGTCAGGATTCAAGCCAGTTCTCGCCACTGCCCTCTGCAGCCTCCTCCATGAACTCGGTCTGTCCCAGTCCCGTAAAAGCCAGGGCATATTGCCCCAGGGATGGCTTATTAGTTACAAGGAGAAAATGGCAGGTAGGCCGTGAGTGGAGAAACCTGACCGCACATTGACCAGGTGATCAGAATGAACGTAAGCTGATGGATGTCATCTGACATCACAAAGCCTTCTGGCCAGGACCATATACCATAAACCTCGTCATGAACAAATGGAGGAGCACATGGAGGAATGTTTTGTATGATAGCTGGTTCCCGTCATTAAAAAAACAAAGGCCAAGGAACTGTTCCAGAATACAGAAAACAAGAATGACACCCAACTGTTGTATGTGGTGCTGGATTTGATTCCGCACCGGAGTCTGGGGAATGCTTTGAGGTTCTAAGGGGCCAACTGACCACCTCGGAAGATGGAGCGTAGAATAGAAAAATGACTGTAACAGTGTGAATCTGCTTGATTTTGATAACTGCACTGTGGGTATATAAGAGAATATCCTGCTCTTCAGAAATATGCGCTGAGGTAGTAAGAGATGAGGGGGCGTGGATGTCTCAAGCTACTCTCAAGTGGTTCCGAAAAAATAAATGTTGCCACAGCTTTCCGCACAGCACCCAGCAGAGAGCTCGGCTCAGAGCAGAGAGTGGGTTGAAGGTGCTGTGCCCTGGCTGGTGTGGCTCAGTGGTTTGGCTGCCGTCCAGCAAAGTGAAAGGTCGCTGTAGATTGTGGGTTCGTCCCTGGTCGGGGTGCATTCGAGAAGCAAGGGATCGATATCTCTCCTTCTCTTTCTCCTTCCCATCCCCTCTCTCTTAAAAAAAAAAAAAAAAGGAAAGAGGTCTAATTTTTTAAAAATCTGTTTTCTATTGGATTAAATTATTCGTTTCTTGACATCAAGGAAAATACTTTTCAAAGTGGCTTTTTTGGTTCCTAATGCTTCCTGATTTTGTAGAATGCACAAATAAAATTCTCATCTTTCAACCCGCCCCCCACTCTAACCCCCAGGTCCTCTAAGAAAGAGGGGAAAAACCCTACTGAGAATTCGCCTTACTTCACTATCATCTATAAATTCCTCCATATTTCCTGGATAGTTATTTGGGATTTTATTACTCTTATCATATTTATAAAGAAAAAAATGGCTGAGTACATTCTCTGCTCTTCTGACCTCCTGCTCCTATTAAAATCTTAAGTCAGATTCTCGCTCCACCAGATGGAGGGCACTGAGTGGACCTGTCACTTAAACGAGGCAGTTGTCTTTAACTTGACAATATCGAGCCAGCCTCTGCTATGTGCGATATACAGAGCTCCCACCCCAGACAATTGGGAGAACGAACACATGCTATATTACTGAAATAAGTGTTTTTGAACTACCCCCAGTGTCCTTCCTTGCTAAGCCCCAGTTCCATTAAGACAGAATTGCCCCCACACCTAGGGAGGTTCAATTAAAAAAAAAAACAAAACAGCTTTTCCCAAAGGGAAAATAAAAAAGACAAAATTGCACTGTAGCCATTTTTGGTAGCATGTACATATGTTAGTCAGTCAGGCACTTATCTGCAAACAATACAACCTGCCCTGGATGGTTTAAGCCACAGGTGGCAAACACAAGGCCCGTGGGCCGAATCTGACCCTCCACCTTGTTTTATACAGCCCGGCACCTTGCTTCTACCTGGTGGCAGTGCAGATCTCTCACTTAACTGTTGAGTAGTTACATTTATACAGTCCTAAAATTACATTTGGCCCTTTGAAGGCAACCTCAGGCACCTGGTGTGGCCCCCAGTGAAAATGAGTTTGACACCCTTGGTTTAAGCAGAAATGACTAAGGGCTCCTTGGGAGCTCACAGAAGTGCAAGGAAGGCCAGAGTCCAGCTGAAGACCATCCAGGCAGGAAGAAGGCCTTCCGTGGGGACACCTGCCACCACCCCTTCCGGCCTTGGCCTCTGCTGCCCACACACGGGCACTGGGCACTAGGTGTCCTGCCCGGCTGTCCCCGAAAGCCCCGGGCCTGTGCTGCCCCTTGGCCAGGAAAGGCCCAGCTACAAGAAAGGCTGGAGGGTGAGTCAGTGACTTCAGGTTCAAGGAGGCAGCACTACAATGTAGAAAAGCCCCTAAACGAGGGAAGAGAGTTCAAAAGATGCTTGGTGGCCACAAGCATCACGACCAATGTCCACAAATACAGCACCAATGGGAAGAGCCAAGCCGAGAAGAAGCTCCAGTTCCTAGGCTTTCTCCACATTAATTAACCTCCTGCACTTGTTTTCTAGTCTTCTCTATCCCCCTAAGCTGTTGTCCCAGTATCCTAAGGTGTACTCTGAATGTAGAAAGAAAAAACAAATCTGTAAAATCCTTAAATCTTGGTTCTAAATGAACCCCTTCAGGGAAGAGACTGAACTAATCACTATTCCAAGCATCCTGAACCTGTTGTTCTCCGATGAGAACAGGGGGCCTAGAAATGCGGGACCTGCCAGGCATCTTGCTGGGACTTGGGTTTCACAGGCTTCCCTCGGGGAACACCACGTGACCCCACACTGGTTCTCACCTGGGGTAGAACCCTGCAGGACACTGCTTCGAATTCAAAATCCAGAGACTTTCATGCAAATACAAGTGGTTTTAAATGTCACTGGTTTGAGACCAGCTTTGAGGACTACCCTAAAAAGGAAAGGAGGGAACACAATCTGCAGACTTCAGTCCCTTTCGATTTCTCCTGAAAGTCTTGGGAACTGGCTTTACCCGCCACCACTGCCCTCTCACCCCGCCTGCCCTTCACCATCTCTTTTAGGAAATGCAGCTTGAGATCTTTCAACAATGGGACCCTGGACCCTGCATGCAAGCTTTGTGAGCAAAGGATGGGAACTATGACAGGGTAACATGTTATCCGGGGAAGGAATAAGAGGTTTGTTTCCTACAAAGTCAATTCAATACACACGAAATTTCAAATGCGCTTCCTTTGCACAAACTGAAACTAACATTGGAGTGAGTTGATTTTTGTTTTCTCATTTCTTGTTTTGTTTGGTTTTTTGGTTCACTGTCAAGTTCAGTTTGACAGATCATCTTCAAATTAACTTATATACATGTAAAAAACTTGCAAAGACTTTGGCTCCCACACAAGCTGGCCCTCGAGCCCCTCACACAGCAGCTGCACGGGGCTGACAATTCCAACCGCAGCATACCATTTGGCTTCGTAATCCTTGGCTCGCTTTATATCCAGACGATTTAGCAGCCCATTAAAATGCCCACCACTCCTACTTTTTAGAGGTGTTTGTTTGGTTCTATCCAAAGGGCCATTAAGATGCTGAGAAAGCCCCCTCTCGGAGGCGTGGCACACGGGATCCATCCCTGTGCATCTCCTTTCATATCCCAAAAGCAGTGAGTCATGAAGGTCACCGGGCGCCAGCCCAGTCACTCCAAAACAGTGTATGCTAGAGACGCCTTCGTTTGGAATGGGTTTTGATGAATACTCAAGAGATCACTTTATCTGCATGTTCACTTCTTCTAAACCAGTTTTTCAAAAATGATGATTTATTTTCAACAAGATCATAAAACCTATTTAATCCTGTCATGGAAAACGAAAGATGAATTGACCTTACGGCAACACTTGCTAGATGCATTTTTAAACAAGTTTATCCGCAGCCCGTCATGGGTGTAAACATCGGAAACCTAGGAGAAAACTGTTTCCAAGACCTCTCTAGAGCGAGCCGGGACCTCCCCGCTCCAGACCCCTTTTCCTTGGCATCCTCATTTCACGTGAAAATATTTCACCCGGGTTCTGACCCTCGGCTGCTCTGTGAGCATGTGAATCCCAGATTCTCCCACATCTGAAGTACTTTCTGCGGCTTTTTTCCCCCTTTGGTTTTGCTGTTTTGTTTATCCTACAGAACTTCCTTCCTTCCTATCCTTTGCTCCCAGGCCGACTGCTAATTGTGTCCTTCTGCAGCAGCGCCGCCGGGACCCAGGCCCAACCCCGCCCCCTCCCAGCCCCAGCGGGATGTGAGTGATAATGACCACCTTAAACAACACTGCTATTCACCACCTGGCGGTCTGGGAAACATCCTTGAATTCAGATCCAGAACTTAGCTGCTGCTTAATGCCACACAGGTGCTCTGCCTGGGAGCACTGACTGTCTCCCAGGGGCAAGGTCGCCTCGCACTTACTGGCATCTGCAGCCGGCCATCAGGTTGTGCCCATCGAGGACAGTCTCTGAGAGCTTGCCCTTGCACCCGCCGTGCTCACAGCATTCCACACAGGACAAGTTCTTAGCGGATTTAGGCGGTTCATATGTTTCCCCTCTCCAAGTGCCACTTCCAGGGGCCATGTGGGCTCTAGGGGCCAGTGCGACCGTAGTGACTGACATTCTTTCCATTTCTCGCCCTCCTGTTGTGAGTGGAGATTTTGAAAACTCCATTGACTAATTTGTCAAGTTCTGATCTAAATTCGGAGCCTTGGAGCCAGAATGAACACCTGCTAGGCAAACACTAAGCCTGCCCAAAAGTCCCAACTTGACAAATCCTTAAAGTGTGACGAGCTCCTCTGGCTAGAAATGCCTGTGGCCAACGGGCCGTTCATTGGTTCACTCCCAGAGTTTCCACTTAATTTTCTTCATGGGGATGGTTTGCTATAAACAGAAAAGCAAGCTCTTGTGGGCACTTCATATCAAAGCGCTTCTCTAATGGCACTTGGGACGCCAGCCACTCCAGGCTGGGGGCACTCTGCTCATCTGCCTGAGTTAAATTAGGACACACAAAAGACAAGTGCTTTTCCCGAGGCCTCTGAGTGGGAGGTGGAGTCCAGATGAAGGCTTTGAGAGACAGAAAAACTTGATTTGGATGACTGTCACACAGAGATGTTGTAGGATGTTGACTTGAAGGCCATGTAGCCAGGGAGATACTCGAGTTCAACGCTGCCTCCGCAACACCTGGCTCCAGGTCCTTGTTCTGGCTGTTTTACCTGTGCAGCCTGCTTCCTCACCTATCAATGGATGATGGTAACTCCTGCTGGAATTGACATGAGAATGCTGGTAAAGCGCTTCACGTGCAGTGGCTGGTCCTTTAGTGGGTGCTCAGGAGATAATGACCATCACAGCTTTCTGTTGCTTCATCATTACTATTGTTTCCTATGTGACTCCTTTAATTAATGTAGGGCCTGATGACCCGTTGTCTCAGCTCACAAAAAGCCAGGGAACTGTAAAAGTTCAATAAACACTCAAAATGCCACCTCGTTCTCTGAAAGGCAGTAAACCAATGCAGGAAAGCGCACTCCTTTTCCAAAAGGATTTGAAACAAAGGCCCTTTGGATAGATGAGACTGGTAACATTTTCCTGTATGAGTAATTTTAAGGCACAATAATAAAGGAGGCTGATTTTCTTAAGGCACACGATAGCAAGCAGAGAGATCAGACCAGGGAAACCTGGAGTCCCAAAGTCCCCAGTGGCTAGTTACAGATGACAAGCCTTCATCTTCATTCTCATCAAAAATGCCACTTTGGAAAAATATACCCTGGTTTTTATCTAGGCTGCAGCTCAAGTCTCTACAAAATTCTCTGGTTTGCTTCATGTTTTTCCAAGTGCAAAGGAGCCCTCAGAAGAGTGTCCCCTCAATTTCTGGACATGGGACCTGGCATCTGCGTTCTACTTAGTGCCCTACGAGATTCTCAGGCACCTCTGCCCTGAGGCTGCTGGAAATACTGGGGAGAACAGGGGCGGGGGTGGGTGAGAGGGAACACCTTGGAGACTCAGAACTCTCTCATGGTTGAGGTGGAAATAGTTTACACCGACACTGTCACAAATCCAAGATATCTGGGGTAAATGGTTTCCTCATTTCGCCTCCATAAATCAGCGTGGATATTCTTGGCAAGCTCTGCTCCGTGCAGGGTGGGCAGCTGTGAGTCAAGCGAGGGGTTTATCTCCCCCTCTCTTCCTAACTGTCCCACCTCTGCAGATGCAATTCGTTCCCTGTCTGCCTCACAGTTAATTATTTCAGCAGACAAGCCCCAAGCCTGGAGAAAACAGGATATATTCTTGAAAGTACTAACTGTATTGAAATTAAGTGGAAAAAGTCCCTCCTTCGGTTCCAGCTTCTAAATAAAATCAGCTAGTGGACCAAGCTACCACGCGGTTTAGTTTGCCAATTAGCAAATCTCACAGATCTCGCCTTCCAGGAGTGTAAGGTAGTCTTCAGTATTTCATTTTATACTGTCATTGTAGGGAACTTGGGAACAGCAAAGGTTTTTGTGACCTGGGTCATGTTCAAAAGTCCTCCAGTCTCAGTGATTCTATAGGGGACAGGGGTGGGAGCTGGCTCCATAAATCCAAACCTCTTTAGACTCTTAAAACATGAGTTGTATTATATAAATCTTTCCCTTCACATATTTGTTCACGAGGCCCACGGATGCAACAAAACAAAGAAAACGTCCATTTAGAAAGCTCAAGGAAGCCTTTCTTACAGTTTTTAAAGCACTTAAGACAGGATTTTAGTTGGCCTATGCCACAAATCCTAGCTTCTTTTCAATGGTATGACCCCCCCCCCGCCAAAAAGTCGAAGACATAAAAGAATGCCACATATACGCAGTAGAAAGGAGAAAGATAATTTTCAGCCAACTCTCTTCTGAGACTGGCAGAATTAACCAAAACTAGAGCCGTAAAATTGTCACACCATTTTAAAAGAATGGTAGCCTAAAGTCAGCAGGTAGTGTCCCCGGCACACCACCCGGACCTGTGTTTGACAAAGGTGGAGAGCAGACGCTGACACCCCAGAAATCCACTTGGGGAAGAACATTCTACCTTAAGAGACCTTGCGAGTTTTCGATCACTTTTTAAGTCATAAGAAATTTATTGATAGCAGTCATTAAAACGACTATTGGTCATTATGCACAACTAAACATTTCTACTTCTGGACAGATTTCATGAAAATCAAGGCTTCTAAAAACACCACCACCCTGATATGTTTCCAGCTAACCATGCGGTAAGACCTGGTGCCCGAAGGGCTGGAGGCTGTTTGCTGCGTGCTCTCGGTGAAACGGAAAATTTAAGAGCAGCTTTCACGGCGAAAAGGAATGGCATATGCAGGCAGAGAAAAAATGCACCCAGTATCATCGACACACTCTTCACTTAGAGAGAAGCTTGCGTGGGTTGTAGAATTAAGGTCAGAAGATAAAAATTATTTCCTACTCACCCAGAGGATCCAGCCAGCTCCTTCTGAGTGGGTTCCCGCACTAGAAAGCTAACCACCTCACCTGCATCTGGTCACTTCAGTTCGCTCCTGCAGGTAGGTACTCACCTGCAGCTAGTTACCTAATCACTAGCTTTCAAATTTTGGAACCAACTGGGCTTATTCTTTTAAAAAACTCAGAATTTGAAGAACTGTATATATATATAGATAGGCGGTCTCCAAGTTGCATCCAGTTCATTTGTGTGTCAGTTGCATGGAAGTTGAAACACAGATATTTCCTCTCCAGAAGTAAAGCTACATCTGGTAGGTGGGTTCCTTGGCCAGACTACAACTCATTTAAATCCATCAAGCAGCTGAGCTGCAGCACGAGCTGAACTAACTCAAACTCAGGGAACTGGGAACCATGCAAGTCAGAAGTGAGAAAACATCTCGAAGAATGATTTTGACGTCAGCAGTCTGCTCTATTTCACCATTCCAGCACCCAACACCCATCTACACGAGTCCCTACAGTAACCTTGCCCCACTGAGTTCTCTTTTTCCTCTGGAGTCTGCCCATTGTCTCCAAGGTACTCCTTAGGCCAACCTTACAGACCTTCCCCTCAACCGAACCGGAGTGGCTAATCTTCACTAGGTGCCTGGTTTGGGTCACTGAACTTCCTTGCAGTTGACACAAATGTGTAAATGACTGATGATGCTTTAAACTTCCCAGGAGCATAAAATTTGTTTGTGGAGGTGCAGTGCAGGTGAGCATGCCAGCTGACCCTGTCTGCTAAAAGCTCCACGAGTTTTCAGCAGAGCGAGGCAAGGGCACACAGGTGTGGACCTGGGGGGAGTGGATTTCACTTCAGAGCCTGTTTGCCCTGTTAACATCCTACCACAGGGGAGTGAGAGGTTTGGCAGGGTCAGGCCCATCAGCGAAGCTGAAGAACAGGCAAACCCGGCGCCCGAGTCAAATGTAGTAGGTCCGCAGTGGGGCTCAGGAGCCACACTTTTAAACACTCTGTGTAATCTGGACTTCACACTGAGAAAGACACTGAGGGACAAATAATTTTACTATTTTTTAAAATCAGGTGATTATACTCTGGCTACACCATTTCCTGTAGGATATTTAACGTATTAAACCCCACCTAAATCGCTAAATAAAAACAAAATAGGCAAAATGGCCCCCCTAAATGATCTTCAAGGTCCTTTACACTTAATCACCCCAGTTTTAGGTTTCAAACCTACATTCCTTTTCAAGTTCTTAACTTGATTGCCAGAAACTTTCATTTCTAAATCTAAGAAAACACACATTTGGAGGTATATTGGTTTCAAATCAGATGTGTATTATCAAATTACTTTTGACACTTGAGCCTCAGTTAAAGCTCAAATTTCTCACTCTCCAAACACTAAGTTGGCCTGAAATATGTAAATATGAGCTGTTAACAGAATTCTCACTCAGGAAATCCTTAGTTTCCTAAAGTAAGATGGGCCTGCAAGTATCTTATGCAAATCTGGTGATAGGTCTACAATATAATCCCCACCCCTGCACAATATCATGTTTCTCTAACAAAAAGACCAAATTAATATTGTGGCAGGTCTCAACATCAGAATTTCCTGAATTGTTTAAATGTCAATCTTTATTTGATAGTAATATTTCAAGTATTTGTAGTATTAAATGTATATAAAAATGTAAGAATTCAAATATTTATCATCTTTTAAAAGATTTTTTATTTATTTATCTTTAGAGGGGAAGGGAAGGAGAGAGGGAGAGAAATATCAATGTATGGTTGCCTCTCATGCATCCCCTGCTGGGAACTGGCCTGCAACCCAGGCATGTGCCCTGACTGGGAACCGAACTGCGCTCGTCTGGTTCGCAGGCCTGTGCTCAATCCACTGAGCTATACCAGCCAGGGCTATCATCTTTTTTATGAGTAGAATTATTATTCTTGAGCATCTGGGTCCACTTTTTCAAGCCCCCATTCAAGGAAGGGCAAAGCAGCTCATTAGTTTACTTACTAATTTAAAAAAATAAATAATAAATAACTTTCACTAGGCAAACGCTCAGCCTGATGTTAAATAGCAAAAGGCAGGGCTCTCAGGCGTCTACCCCGGACTTGAAAACTGTACTGTCTTAATTTGTGATTGGTTCCTTCCCAAATCACACCTGTCAACTGATCAACACAAACATAAAGTACTCCTTCTATTTCAAAGAAAATTATCTGTAGTCCTTTCCAGTCTTTTTTTCTCTCATGGGTGAAAGAAACTGAGTGTAGAAATGAGGCAGGACAGGAACTGTTCTGCCAAAGAGGAGGAAACCATTTGGATTCCCCCGACCCAGTCAGATTTCTCCCATCTGTTCGTGGCACGAATTGGAATATTTGATACAAATATGCTCTCCCATGTACTCCTCACTCCCCAAACTCACCTCAGATGTATGTAGCATTTTTAATCTTTTAATAGGTCCCAGAGTTTGAGTTGATGTTAAAAAATGGCCCTACATACACTCCAGGTACTGTGGGCAGCTGGCCAAATAGTCTCAGGTTAAATAGCATATTAAATACTGAACTAAAATCAATCCTTGAGTTTCCAGGTCACCTTAATCGGGTATCTTTGGTGTTTCTAAAATTAGTATAGTTAATAAATGCATTCGATTGTATAGCAGGTGAAGAAAAACACTGAGACTTTCATTTGGTCCACAAGGACACTTTATGCAGTGACCAGTATTTTCGTCCCCTGTAACATGTGCCGAGAGCTGTGACACTCTACTCCAGGCAACTAAGGACAGACTGGGTAAGACACCCGAGGCAAACCTCAGGAGGTCCTGGGTACTCTGGCCATGAAGGGGACAGTGAGGTTCAAGCATGCAAGTTCCTGAAGGGAAAACAAAAACGCTGAAGTCTACTTCCCAGGCCCCATCCTCAAAGGCAAGTATGAAAGCAAGAAAGGGTCAGTTTAATAAAATTTTCATCCTTTCTTTAGTTATTTTACTAAAAATAATATGCCTAAAAGTCTGCAGATGAGTGGAAATATCCTTGAAAAGAGGCACATTACATGTAGGTCTATCTACCATTTCTACTGTTGCAAAAGCCACAGTGTATCTTCTGGGAAACAAAACAGTGTCTTGAGAAAAAAATTATTTGATAAAAGTTGTAGCTCCAATTTGCTCTTATTTCATCTGTCCTCCCACCCCTTATGTGTTTAAAGTCATACCAGAAATAAAGAGGGTTTTTTGGGTCAAATAATAGAACACTAACCTGAACTTGGCCTAACAACTAGCATACAGTTGTCAATCTATCTGCACTTATAAAAATATAAGAAAATGAAACTGAAGAGAAAACAAAACCAAAATTCAGATTTACTTTGAAAAATATGATTTTATCTTCTGAATCAAAAAAGTGTATTCATGTTAAACTCAGAATATTTAACTTGCCACTGAGCTCGCAAAACGCTTTCCTGACATTGTCAGCAGCGCTCAGACCTGTGAAAGTTACACCCAATACCACGCGTCAGAGAAAAAGACACACACAGGGTCAAGGTATTGGCAATTCTAATTGTAAAAGAGAAGAATTTTAATCGTTTTTAAAAATTTAAATGACAATGGTTTAAGAGCTAGAAATCGGATCTCTTTTAAAACAGAAAAAATTTTAATTTGAGAAACTCGTACTAGACAACTCCAATTAAACACATTATCTCTCCCACCCCTACAACTACTAAATGCATTCTTTAATCTTGGAATAGGAAAATTATAAAATGAAAATCTAAAATTATACTATATATTATCAATACCACCACTTTAATGTCATGTTTGCTAGCTGATTATGAAATTAAAGCCAAATTCTACATTCAAGGGACAGACGCCGAATGCTCTTCCGTTGTCTGTTGAAGAGCCCACCCCGCCCTGTTGTCTTCTGCCCCCGTGTTATGAAATCATGACCGGAGGCCCAGAGTCAATCCATTTACCTGAAATGAACAGCTCAGTAGGTACTGGCCCTACATTTGTGTCCTTTAGAAAGCCCAGTGTGCAGAAGACTGGGGATTTACAAGAACGTGATTTAGGACTACTCTAGAATTCCAAAGTACTCTGACACCCAGAGCCCTAAAATCTAGCAGATGTTTTTCACGGGCTATTCACATGTACCGAAGCATGTCCAGCATGCAGGCAAACTTCTTTTATTTGTTCAAATTGAGGTAAAACAGAGAACAAGTACTTAATATTAACAGAAGCTGCATAATGAAAATTAAAATAAACTGACTTTTTAAGTTTTCTCACAAGACTCGCTAAAGCCAATAATTTCTCCAATTTAAATTGTCCAAAAAAAAACCTTAAAAAGTTCCTTTCAAAGCAAAGCTTTCTTTTTTTAAATAAAATTTTTGAAATAAAAAAAACATTTTCCCAGAATCTACATTTTGTATTTAGTGCAATACAATTTATTACTTTATTTTTCAAATTTAGAAAGAATTCATGCCTGAGTACCATTTGATATTTTTTTCAGATACCAAGGAATTCTGATAGGATTCATAAATATGACTTTCTGAAATAGGCAAGAAAGTCTGTGAACATTTAAAAATTACCGACAACTCATAGTCAAGCATAAGATAGATGACTGAGATTTAGTCATTATGATTAAATTTTCAATACAGACACAGATTTAAATCTTGATTTTTTTTCCTGGCCAACATTTTAAATATTCAAATTCTACTTCACGACCAAGTTTCAGATCAAAACAAATAGAAAACTAATGAAAATTACCCAACTGGCAACAAGTCCCATATTTCAATGTTATTTTTAATCCCACAATTATAACCTACTGCCAGTAATTATTTATATGTATCTACTTTCTTTTCTTATTAAATAAGCACTGGTCAGCTACCTACTAAAAGAATAATTTATTTCCAAGAATGGTACCTGGTGCTGGGTTGGTTACCTTAATGCTTCTGGTATAAGCAGAAGCACTGAGAAAAGACCAGCTCTTTAGCACTTTTTAAATCTGTAATTTAAATGTCCACTAGTACTTTTTACACGCTACTTTTTCATTGATAGATTTTAGGGAGTCGAGTTCCAGATTACATGGTTGATGTTAAAAAGCCAAATCCTTAAGCCACAAGGTAATGGGATACTATCCTTGTTTTCTGTATCATATGGAAACAGTTCAGGCAGACCAAAACCAGAAGAAAACCTGCCAAATCAAAGTTCGGTAAATAAAGTTCATCATTTGAGCAACACAGTTCAAAAATAAAAAAAATCAAAATCAAAAGACAGTAACTGCCTTTCACCCCTACACAAAATCCCACATAAAACACTTTAGTTCGGAGCCTGATATTCCTCAAAAATGTTAATACTAGAGCTTTAAGGTACTTGAATCTGTACCAGTAACTGTTGAAAGAGCCACACTACAGAGGAAATGCCATAAAGGGTTCAGCAGCTGCCCACCCATCCCTCACCGCCCCCCCCAATAACACGTAAAAGTTTTCTTCTTATGCTAAGAAAGGCATACCCCCTAGTGTGCTAAAACTAGCAGCATTAGAGCAGTAAAGTGAAAACTGGAAGCCTACAGGAATGATCTAAATGCCTACAGGAAGAAACCAAGCAGCAGACACAACCCTCTGCCCTCTCCTTGTGTTTGTAAGGAAGTGGTTGAATTAAATAGTCAGATTTACCCACTGCACAAAAATTTAACGAAGATTCTCCAAGACACCAGAATAAAATCTGACCTTTCCAGTCAAAGGGCAAAGAGAGGCCTCTTCCACGTCTTGGAGTTTAGTAAGTTCAAAGATTAGCAATAAAGGGAAAAAGTAAGCATCGGGGGTGTGATGGGGACAAGCTTTGGAGTTTATCGAACAGTCACGCCGAGTTTCTCCAGCACACGCACACCCTTTTCCTGGTACTCCTGCCGGGTCATCCAGAAGTTGTCTTTGTCTTTCATGATGTCTGCTAGGACGGCACCGCCCAGGAACACCATGTGCTTTCTGCGGGGTGGGTCTTCAATGCGGATCTTAAATTTCTACAGAAGAAAGAGATGATAAATGTCACGTGTGCAGAGCGCGTTCAGCTTTATAAAAATGACTTTTCCATGTATTCTCTTGTTGAATTCTCACCAAGTCCTATGATGTAAGTAGGACAGCAGGATTTGGTATCTGAGACATTCTGTAATTTGCCCAAAACTCACAGCCAGTGTGTTCAGAAACAGTCCCGATTTACACCTGTTACCCCATCATTAACAGCACCTATCCAGGTGCCCTGCTGTGAGCCTGAATTCAGGAGTTCTGACTGTGCCAGCTTTCCTCATCAAATGGTGGGTGAACAGATGGGTCAATCACGGAGCAGCTAGCTGTTAAATGAAGAGCTCAGGTAAGAGGACGTCTACAGTTCTTCAAGGTCTAACGCTGCTATAAATGTAGCCCCATGCAATAGAGAAAGACTGAGGCTCTTCCGAGCAAATCTACTTTCTACTGTCCCAAATTCAAACAAAATATTCTAAAAAAAAAGACCAAATAGAGTCAAAATAAATCATGGGAATACTGGAAGAAATAAACACAGTATCCAAAATGAAAGACAAGTTGAAAAAGTTTTATACTTATGGCCAGCATTAATGGTCTTACAAGGACACACCTCAATCTGTATGGGCAGTTAACACTTAGAAAAAGGACTCAAAATAACAATGCCATTCTAAACTGTCTATATGTCACATAAGTGAACTGTAGTATCTGATAACATGACACAGAAAAACAGCAGTTATCATCTCTGAGGCTCAACTACTATTCTAACTGTTCTGAATTGCTATTTTGCTCTCAGGCAGGGGTCAGCAAACTCTTTCTGTAAAGGGCCAGAGAGTAAATAAATACTTCAAGCTCTAAGGGTCTCTCTAGCAGCTATAGACAGTATGTGACGATAGGTAACATCATACAAAAGAACAGTCCTGGCTGTGTTCCCAAAAAACTACTACAAGACAGCCGGTGTGGCACAGGGCTGCAGCCGGCCACTCCTGCTCTAAGGGACGCTCCAGCTGCCCTGAAGACCCTGTCGCCCTTGAAGCTTTCTCAGCTGGCTGCTGCTTCTCTTGCAGTGCCTTCCGGCTCCCTTCCTGCCCACGGAAATTTGGCACCGGGAGTTCTTCCTCTTCACTGCTGCTTTCCTCTCTCCATCCCTACAATTCCACAGCCCCTCTGACTCCTCTCAGGCTACTCCCATCCACCGCTCCCGGCCCAAATCATCCAGGGGGTCCCCCTCACACCTGCTCTGACAGCCTGAGTGTGCGTGCCCTCTCCATCATTCCTGCCATTATCCTTGCTGACTTTGTCCTCTCCCTCTCACACCTGCTTGACAAAACTGCGATTCAGGTGATCAGCTCTCTGCTCACACCTGTCCTAAAGCAACTGAACACCACAGGAGAGAAACTCATCTTCTTACTTCAAATGTACCGCTTCGATTGAGCCCCTTACTCTGCTCAGCAATCCCATTATACAGAGTCTGGCACAAATAATGCCCCCTACTTTTTTTAATAAACAAAATCATAAGCATGTAATTCTGTAACATAACAATGTCACAAAGCTCATCATGACAGGTGAAATGTTCAAGTTAAAAAACTATTATTACACCCTACCAACCATACTCAAGCCGTATTCCCGCCAGACCCTGTATTTCTCCTCTCTTCCACTCTCCACATTTCGTTTCACTCCTTCTCCCCTATTTTACCACCTCCTTCCTCCTCTTAACCTTTCTCCCTGTCCTCAATAGCCTTATTCAAACCAGACTTACCAACCCTTTAAAAACAAATCCTATCCTATCATTTCTTAGCTAAAAATCCAAGTCTTCTATTTCAGTAAAGCCACAGCCTGCTGTGGCTGAAAGAAACCCGCACCCCCACTGCCCTTCTGACCCCACACCCCAGCCCTCGCACTGCTCACTGGCCTCCAGCCCTACTCGCCTGCTCCCACCAACTCCCAACCACACGGGCTTTTGCACTTGCTCTTCCTGCTTAGAAGGTTCCTCCCCCAGACAGTCACCTGGCTCACTTCCTTACCCCACTCAGGTCTCTCTCTGCTCAGAAGTTTTCTCACCAGACAACCTCCCTGCTTCGCTCCAAAGGAACACACCACCTCCCCAACTCCTTCCACTTTCCAACCCCAGCCTTACTTTACTTCTCAGTGCTCACTACTACTGATATGTTATTCTTCATGAGCAGGGATTTAGGTTTTGTTTACCGCTGTTTTGTTTATCTCTGCATCTAGGCCAGTGTTTGGCTCCCAGGAGTTCAACAAATACAGGGTGGGGCTAAAGGGCAAAAGTAGGATTGTTTAGTCATTCATGTGGGAAATAGTAATAATGCGAGAATAAACTCTATGGTTCACATACAACTGTAAATCTATTTTTGCCCCACCCTTCATATGCTGAATAAATAATCACCTGAAACTGACTTTAAATTATATTTATAACTCAAGAAAATCAGACGAGTGAAGTACTTAAGACAATATGGCTCCTTTCAGTCTTTTAATTTGTTCAATGTGTGTGTGCTCATATTCAATTTCACTTTGTCAATTCTGAGTCGCATATGAGAAATGGAAATTAGTGTCTCCAATGTGTGTTCCTCTACTGTGTAATCTCGTTACTTATTACAACTGATCAAAGTCAGTGAGACAAACCCCCGAGGTTAGTTCAGAACTAAATGACTGTTGGTTGAGAGCACAGTATAGAGTTTATAAGAAAAAAAAAATCAATGTCAAACAACCACTGATGATTACATACTAGTTTAAAATTTTCTTTCTACTCTATGCATCAACAACTACCAAGAAAAATTTGTTTCAGGAGCTGTGATAGTTGATGGGGATGCAAAAAAATTCAAGACATATTTTAATTATGTCTCCAAATATATGGAGACATGTATTTATTTTATAACTTGGGGAGTTAAGACACATGCAAGTAATAGCTCGAAAATAACTGAGAATCAGAACTATGAGATAGTCCAAGAGTAGCACTGAAAGCTAATTAAATATAAAAAGAAACCCCTACCAAGTGGGGCATTTATTCCTCCACAGCACAGCAAGTTCTTCCCACAGGTTTAGAGACTCCTCAATTCTAGGCTACTGGTCAACAATCTAGAATGCTTGGACCTGGACCTAGTCGTATGCATCCACTGAATACCCAGGTGACCAGAGTATGACCATTTTGGGACACAGCTTATGATCCTGAACCATTTACTTCTTCCTCTTTCTTCAAGGCCGTTCTTGGCTGCATTAGAAATTTGTTTAGAAAGACTTTCCACGCCCTCTGGTGGCTGTCAAGATGCAAAAGCTACTTTACAGGATTTTAAAGTATGTTTAACAGTTGGATTGTTGACAGATACTTACAGAAAGTTTTTCCACATCGCCCTTCAAAACTCGTTCTAAGTAAAGCTGTTTCAGTTCTCGTTCCAACCGTGATGGCAGCCCAGGGTACATAGTAGACCCTCCAGAAAGCACAATGTGCTTATAGAACTCAGATCTAGAAAGACACAATAGGTATTCATTTGGGGATTCAGATTAGAAAAACTATCTCTGAGTTCTTGTTATTTATGGCAGCCTCAGGGGGTTGCCGGCAGAATTAAATAAAATTCAAGATGTAAATCACAGAGCTTAATGTTTGCAATTACTATTGTTATTTTATAACAGATGCTCTTTTCACATAAAATAGAGGTTATTAATTTTGATGAAAATACTTCTAAAGCATGACTTATTTTCTTGCAAATGTAGCTGAGTCTTTTAATAATGACCACAGTGTATATTACTAACTTTCAGCACTGGGACAGTGATATCACGGTACTTCCCTGGAACCTCTGAGATGTGGCTGTTTAACAACCATACTCTATTGTTTCCATTTCTTGCTTTTCAATTTCTCTAAATGCCTTTTGCAGTTTCCCCCTCTGTCCCTTTGCCTTGAGGCTAGTGCTGTTATTTTTGGTTAGACTGGTGTATCAGCTTCCTTTAGCAAACCCTCTCTTCTTTCCTTTAATATGCTGTTGGTTATAATATCAAATAATCAAATCTAAAATAATTGTGTATGTAGTAGAAGTAATATCATCTGAGTGAGGGTCTCAGGACCTCTTCTCCCAGTGAAGTTCAGGAGCCACCTCTATTTTGGCTTCATCCACACTGGCTCCCATGTTTTAACTTACTCCCAGGTTCTCAGTGGCTCAGGCTGCTGTAATTCTTTCTAGCTTCTAGAAGAACAGTGGTTTTGTTTTTAATTGCAGGAGTGGGCACTTGAGTGTAGCATAAGCCAAGCAGGTGAAATATGGCCACGTGTGGTAAGTGCCCGGTCTCAATAAGGAGAACACACAGACACGATTTTGAGCTGTGTTCTTTGCCAATGCTGGGTCTATGCAGAGGGTACTGGACTCAACTCCAGGGTTTTAGGAATGCCTAATTCCTAAACAGGAATCCACTTTAAAATGCAATTTTGCTATTAATGATCATTAAATCAAAGGACAAAAGCATCCATCTACTTCCTATTATGAAAATTTACCGTAATTACAATGCCTAGATCAGGTATTTTATCTTCCATTAGATTAATCTTATGGGCCAATTGCTATTTTTATTAATTTCCATTGTTATCCTGCTCCCCAGCCATCCCATAAAAATTGGGTAGATATTTAATTCAAGGTTAAACAAACGAGTAAGTAAACACTTGCTTTACAAATGCTTCTGAGTGAATTCCTCAATAACCTGTGCGTACAGGAGGGCTTTCTAACTATGACTCAAACTCTAGACGCAATAAAAAAAATATATATATATCTTTTTATACAACTGAATAAAAACATGTTCTGTATGGCTAAAAACACCATAAGCAAGAGATAAACAGTAAATTAGGAGAATGTATCTGTGACAGTTCATACAGAGCTAATATAAAAATAACTTAAACATGGAGGGAAAATAATTACAAAAATTCTGTAGAAGAACAGGCAAGAACCATAAACAGGTAATTTATTAGACAAAGATATAAAAATGGTCCTAAACATAGAAAAATTTTGTTCCGCTTCACTCTCAAGAGAGATGCAAATGAAAACGACACTGAGCTGTCATTTCTCACTCACCAGACCAGCACGCAAGTAAAGAGGCTGACAAACTGAACAAGCTGTGGGGACACAGGCGCCCGTGATGTCACTGGTGGGAATGATGAGCAATAACAAAACTACCTGCACTTTACCCCTTGGCTCCAAAATTCCCCCTCTAGAAATATTTTCAGACTATACATGCCCAATACTATAAAAATACAGTGTGCACCAGATTACTATTTACAACATTATTTGTCAACACAAATACTGGAATCTACCTACACAACTAAGATTCATTGACTAAACCATGGTACGTATACACTGGAAAAGGAAAAGAATGAACACAACTGGAGAAAAGAATGAGGACAATCTCTAAGATACGGTATAGAATTTTTAGGATATAGTAAGAAAAAAAGGCAAAGGGCAAGAGTATTTCTAGTATACTACCTCTCGTGTAAGAGAAAATAAGAACCACAGAAAGGATAAATTTGAAACTATTGAGACCATTCACTTATATGAGGAAGAAGAGGACTAGGGTGGAAGACAGGGAGGGGTGGGGAGAGTGCTACTTCCACACAGACTTTTTAATGTAGTTTTGACTACACTGTTAATGTCTACTTATTCAAAGAACAAAATTAAACACAAGCCAGGAATATCCTGTGCCCCAAAACAAAATGAGCTCAACAAACGATGGAGGCACACACATCAAAGAACATAAAGCCTCCCTGGAGGGGCTCTGATTGGTGAAATAAGGAACAATTTGAGCAGCAAAATAAAGACAGTATAATAAATTATAATCCACTGGAAAAAATCATGAGTCAATACTGATAAACAAGGGAGAAGGAAAAGTACTTCCTTCTGCTAGAATGGCCAACTAAGAAATATAGAAGGAATGATGGAATTAGAAAATCACCTTGCAAAAATCACAATAAAAACAGAATTAGGCAAGAGTCACCAATAAATGCTAAAAGAGGTGGAGGGCAGAGTTTGGAGAGGAACAGGAGATTTACAAAATCTCAAAGTCTTCTCCCACAAATTACTTACAAATCAGGAATGGACAAAGAAGATAATTATACAGTGGAGCGAAGAGAAAACTTCACTAAGAGCTTAACTCTAACATCTCCAATAAGGAACAGACACCACGTCTGGATGTGAGACCCTCACAGGGACACATCACATAAGCACCATTTTTGCCCGAAATGCATAACCTGAATCTAACCATGAGAAATCATTTAAACCCAAATTGAGAAAAATTCTCTAAAATAATTGGCTGCCACTCGGCAAAGACATCAATATTATGAAGAACTGAGGCCTGGTAGTGGGTAAAAGGTGATTAGGAGCCAGCTACCACGATGTGTGATGCTCAATCTGATCCTTTCCTAGAGAAAAGAAAAACACTGTATGAAGGACATTATTAGGACAGTGGACAGAACTGAAATATGGAAGGCAGATAAAAATGTTACCAGTAATCAACTCCTGTACTGGACAACTACACTGTGGCTACATAAGGGAGTATTTTCATTCTTAGAAACTACAAAGAGAATTAAGGGGTAAAGAGGATTTACATATTCATCCTACTCTCAAACAGCCCAAGAAAAAAGAGAGGGGGCACTAAATCACATAGAAGATTGGGAAAATGGATAAAAAGTATGTGTGAGTTCTCTTTATTATTCTAGCAACTTTTATTTAAGTTTTAAATGATCTTGAAATAAAAAATTTAAAATGGTTTCTGAGGCACAATGATGTGATGTGGTAAACAATGACTGCCAGCCTAACAAAAAATTATTTGCCTTATCTATTAAAATACATGAATGAGAAAACAGACAACTTGATCATTCCAACTATTTGTATCCCACCTACTTCTGATAAATAACTCAGAAACGACCATTTCTAACGTACCTGGTGTCAATGTCAGCTGCCTGGATTGTGTTAAAAAGCAATTCGGCAACACCCACTCCCTCAACGTTAATCAAGTGAGGCTGAAATAAAGCTTCCGGTGCTTCAAATCTCTCTCCCCCAACTTTGATGATGCGGCCATCCGGGAGCTGGAAACCAAGATGAACCAGGTATTAGTCAGCAAAAGATTAAAAAAATTTCCAGTGTTCTCCAGGGCACTAGTAATTTTAAAAACATATCAGCAACATACTTCTCCCAAAATACATTTTTGAAAAAAGGTAAAATAAAACATATTTAGACACTTGTTTTTACTATCATACTCTATTCTGCCTTTTAAAATGGTATGTCTTGCCCTAAGGTACCAGGAATTCCTTGGAGAAATCACCAAGGCCTGCGTGCAGAAATTCCTTCCACTGGCGTACCCTGAGCACAAACAAGCAGCATCAATCAACCACTGCATTTCGATTGCACTTGGTGTTGATGCTGCTTCTGCTTCTCGTATTATTTTAACACATTTGTAATTTCATAAGTATTTTTACCATGTAGCCTAAACACATTCAATTAAAATTTTTAAATAATTTTTCATTGGATAATTACTCTGTGAAACTTAATTTTGCTAGCAAAAGACTTTATCAAATGAAACTTCTGTCAAGTCATTTAATCTGAAAAATATTTTATGATCAAAAAAGCTTAAGAAACTGATCTAGACTATTTTTTATTGGGTAATTCTTTGTATCCTACTTACTAGTCCTATTACATTTTAAATAATAATGGATAGATATCACTTTAATTTAAGCAAGTAAGATTGAAACAAGGTCAGAAATCATTATATGACCTTGCACAGAAAACTTCTAGGTTACATTTTTGTTTATTATATTTAATTAAAGGGAAAATGTTAAAGACTCCCTCTCTTAAATTACCTCACAATTCACTGGACTGACCTAAATAACAAGCATGCTTGTATATGCTGCATTTGACACACTTTTTTGAGATAATGGGATAATATTAGTTTTACACTAATATTTCAGTGTATTTATTTATAAAATTACTATTATATTTAGATTCCAAAACTGACTTTCCAATACAACAAACTCACAAAGCAAGTTCTTTAAAACATTTACTCCATGTTTGCTGTAATTGTTTAGATATGTGCAAAGTAATCACTTTTTAAAACTCCAGAATTACCTTTTTATGAATTCTATCAAATTTCTAAAAAAAAAAAAAAAGAAAAAAGAAAAAAGGAAAAAAAGATACTGATTCAAACATTTACCCTTAAAAAATTAAAACCACCAGGTAAGTTTAAAAACCACACAAAATTACCCAATATAGCTGGGAAAATTTCACATGGAAGACTTTTAAACAAAATCTCTTTGCTTTATACTTCCAGCCTCTCCTATGGGGTGACTTCCCTGGACATTCTGGCCACTGGCCATACTGGGACCACCTACCCTAGGAACCACCTACCCCTAGGAACTGCTGAGGCTGTATGGTTCCCATTTCTCTGCATCAAGTCTTCCCCTACCCTTTATTTGTTCACCCATACCCCTCTTCACTTACCAGTTTACTGCTTCTTTTCTGTTGCACACATATTTATAACCTACCTCAAATTCTTTGAGAAAGGAGGAAATTAATAAAATGTCTTAAGAGTTTTAGTTCCCTCATCCTTTGCCTCATGCCACTTTCTCCCCCAAAAGTCAAATAGATAAAAAATTGTAAATCTAGAGGTACTGTCAAGAAAACTTCAGAAAAGAACCTCCCAGAGCAAATCTGGAGACCATTAAGTTGCAAAGTATTGGATTATTGACTATTTGGACCAGTATCTTTTAAAAATAAAACAATATAACTTATACAAGTTTATAAGTATTTTTAAATGACTATTTCATACCTATTTGTGATATACAGAGCTTACATAAATTAAATGGTTTAAGAACGTTTGCTTTTACTGCCTATTCCTCAATTTTATTTTAGTAATAATTAGGTCAAAGATGAGATCTGGAAGTACTTGATACCCAGATGAGTATCACAGACTTAAGATAGCAATACATTATTCAGGTAGAATCAACGCCCCTAGTGCAAGCTGTAACAAGGTTCTAAATCTCTTTAGTTACAATTTCAAGTTCACATTTGTTTTCATCAAGCTCTGATTAAGAAAATACTAAGTCAGGAAAAGACTGCCACCTACCGAATAATTAAAGCAATACTACTCTAGTATGACCGCTTCCCAAAGAATGTCTGTAGCCCCACGAAATCCTAAGCTAAAGAGTTCTGCAGTCTAACGAGACTGAGAAACACATAAACGACATTCCCACTCACCCACATTCACAGATGAAAAGCTCTGAGAAGCCCTGAAGTAAAGCAAAACTGACGCTCTCCCAAACTTACTTGACAATGTAACCCCCACTTTAATTTTTTGTAAATTAACATTTCAGTGACATAACATTCTGTAAATCAAATGTTGAAAATGTTGTTCCAGGTAATAGAATCTCAAAATAACACCTTGTAACTAATTGTATTCTAAGGTAGAAAAGGAATTTATGTTTCTTATTTCACATTGTATGATGTCCTAGAATAATTAAATCATAGGATCTTAATATAAAAAGACATTAAAGGTCACACACATACATATGAGAACAACCCAAAACAAAGAAAACTCCTTTAGCACACACCAATAATCATGGTTGTTCATTTTAAAAACCACATATATGGAAATACTTACTGTGTAAGATTCAACTAATACTGTGGTTTCCAAGGCCAGTTTCTGCTCTTGCTCAATATTATACCCCACATAACACAATTTTTCTTTAATCATGCGAACCGTTTCAAAATCTGCAGAATGGTTGAAGGCATATCCTCGCAACAGAAGCAGCTGACACAAGAAAATAGTAAATTCACAATTGATTTGAACGAGTTCAACTCAGCAAAAACTATTATTAGTCACTAAATACGGCACATCAATAACAAATGCAATAGATAGCGGATCTTTTTAGTTCTTACTGAATATTTCAGAAGCAGGGATATCACTCTGCCACAGAAGAATTTATATTTCAGTTTTGCAGAGAAATTTCGGAGGAACAAAATCAAAAGGTCACAAATAATAAATGAGAAAAACAAGCTAGTTTTCAAAAAGGGTACTGTTTGAGTACTTATGTTAGATAGTTTTGATAAACACATTCAAGTCTATTAATAAGCATTATTTAGTACTAAATTCTTGTAACTTGCAATCTGCTGAATCAACACCCTATTCATGATATCCCAAGGTCTTAGACAGTGTTATCCTTAGCTTCCATCAGAATAGTTCAATGTCTGACACATACTAGATCGGTGACAGCATGTTAGACAAACGAGTAAGAAAATTCAACCTGCTGATGGGAGATAAAAACAACCATGGGGGCATTGAGATTGTGTTTCCTGGCAGATTATCAGTCTGGCTCAAATAAACTTACAAAAATTCAAAAGAAAAAAAAAACACCATAACATGCCCATAAAGGTACAACTGAACTTTTCACGCAAAACTGAACTTTTCAATGTAAAAACCTTGAAATTGCAAATCCTCTATTCTTTGTGTTTATGTTCAGAAGACCACGCTAGGAAATCCCTTTGGTGGTGACCCTAAGCCAGAGCTTTGGCCCAGAACAAGTGTATTGTAACTCTCATTAACTTCATCTCCACTTGCTCTAACTGGAGACTGAAGGAATCCGTATCAAAGTGGAGACTCAGTGCAACCCAGTGTGTTGCACACACATCGCTACCACACACCAGTTCCTCCACAGCAGCCTCAGCGAAACTGGACACTGCATAGCTCTTTGCTGTGGGGCTGCTCACTGCATGATGCCTTGTTCGGTACAGGATGTTTAGTAGCATTTCTGTACTTGTCACATCCAAAAAATGTCTCCAGACATTGCGAAATGTCCCTGTAAGGGAGCATGGTTGCTGGTTGAGAGCCACTGACCCAGAGAAGATACATACTCCAGAAATCTGGTACAGACAATACTCCCAACTTTTTAAAACATTAACAAAACACACAGACCTCCAAACAGCAGCTTCATATGTTTTCTCCAGCAATGTTTTAAAGAAAAGTATAATTACAACCAGAAGTAAACTTTAAAACAGTAAACACTAAAAACTGGATACATTCCATGAAAACCACTAAATATTAAAGTCAGGCACATCTGGGCCGTTTTTGTTTTTTTTTTGTCAAATATCATTAATTTGCTATCGGTATACTTTGTGGGGAAGGACAAGAACAGTCAACCCAACCAAGACTACATTCACACGGATCTGTTCAAAGAAAGGTTTTACGGCAGAAAAGGCTGCTTAAGTTGTTTGAGGCAGTTTTAGGGTCTCTTCCACCCTTGAAATACCTCTCCACCCCTTCCTCAGGAATAGCAATATAATTATGTAATGAAATGATATATTCTCATTCATATACCAGTGATCATGTATATAAATCTCATATGGAATTTTTATGCATAACAGTAGTTGGGCCATTTCTCTAGTGATGCAGATTTACTAGAATCCTGAGATGATACATTTAACTCTGTGTTAAGTCAGTAAACACAAACTAAAAAACCTAATCTTTTTTGAAATTTATTTATTTATTTTTTAGAGAGAGGGGAAGGGAGGGAGAGAAGCATGGATGTGCGAGAGAAACATCCACTGGCTGCCTCTCGCACACCTCCAACTGGGGACGTGGCCCACAATCCAGGCACATGCACCGACGGGACATTGAACCAGACCTTTC
This sequence comes from Artibeus jamaicensis, assembly GCF_021234435.1. NCBI lineage: Eukaryota > Metazoa > Chordata > Mammalia > Chiroptera > Phyllostomidae > Artibeus > Artibeus jamaicensis. The sequence continues at coordinate 8,056,850 of NW_026521738.1, forward strand.
GGTTCACAGGCCAGCGCTCAGTCCACTGAGCCACACCAGCCAGGGCCAAAAATCTGATGTCTACAACATTTTCTTTTACTTACCTTGATAAGATATCTGGTAATATCCCTCCCAGCAATATCCAGTCTTCTGGTGAGGTGAGGGAGAGAGAAGCCTTCATAAACTGGGCAGATGTGAGTCACACCATCCCCAGAGTCCACTACTACTCCAGTCAGCAAACCTGTGTGAGAAATGTGACATTTTAAATCAAGTCATATTGGAAAAACCGAAGCCAGCAAATTTCGAGTACTAGGATAGAAGCCAAACTAGGAACTTCACCAAATGTAATGGTCTAGGAGCCAGCATTTCTTTATTTGTTATTTTGAAGTGTTACTAATATTACAGACACTAAAATCAGTATTCTCTCACGTGTCTCTTGTGACACTTTTAGTAGAATCATGTGTTACTCCAGGAAATGGCAAGAAACAGACCCTGAGAACTAGGACTGAAAAACACCAGTTCTTAATGCTCATGCGTTAACAAAGAAAAAGTATTCTTTTTCTTTCCATCTTCATCTTGACCCCGCATCTAGCTCACCCACTGCCCTGTCCTCTACACTCAACAGTGTAAGGCACACGCCACAATACTCCCCAAGTGTTTTCTAAGTAGCTGTATGTGATACTAAGGACGACTTTAAAAAACCCACTATTTACGTATTTTTACAAGGTGATTTTTACTAATCCACCTATAGTCAGATTTAACATTAAGGTGTGTTTTCTAAGTACGTCCTGCGCACTCCTGAAGCACTACAGCTTGACACATAGGAGTCACCTCCTTCGGAAGCCTGCCCCAACTTGCTGAATCAAACCGATCTGTTTCTCTATCTTTTCCCAGACAGACTAGAGGTTACTTTTCCACGTCAAGTGCCTCACAGACTTGTGGCACCTAGCTGACAGCCCCACAGTTCTCACTAGACCATCACAAGAGCTCTCCCCCACATGGCCTATGTTTTAATCCTCCCAAGGATAGGTTTTTAAAAATTGATTTGAGGGGGGTAGAGATGGGAGGGGCGGGGAGAGGGACAGACAGATAGAGACAGACGTCAGTCGGTTGCCTCCTGTATGTGCCCTGACCTGGACTCAAACCCACGCCCTTTCTGGTGTATAGGACAATGCTCCAATCAAGTGAGCCACCGAGCCAGGGCAGCCAACGCTTTATTTCCCATAGACGGGGAGTCAGTACTAACGGCAGTCCAGAGAAAACAAGTAATCCCTCCACTAAAGCTGTACTTTAAAAGCTGGGAAGGCACTCCCAAATGTCTGCCTTCTTTGTACTTGGGGTGTATCTCACAAGCATGCTTTTCTATGAACCGTTTTAGATCTGTTTTTTTTTAACTGCCAATTTTGAAGGCAAATTCCATGATCATTCTTCACTGTGTACAAAATTTTTACTTCAAAATAATGTAAAACAGGAAACCTGCTACTTTTTTAAAAACTGAGAAATCCTTTTACACTTAGGAATTAAAATGTATATATATTTTTTACAAATTTTAAAAATTGTAAAAATATTTGATTAATATTTGAAAATAAATACATAATTACTATGCTTTTTTGGGATTTACAACTTACTGAAAAATCAAATTTCTTTGCTATAAGACAGAATAAATGTCTGCTGAATTGATTATTCTGAAAGTTACACTTCACCTACCTTGAGCGTATAAAGTCAGAACTGCTTGGATGGCTACGTACACACCAGAAAACTGGTACGTTTCAAACATTACCTAAAAATACAAAAGAAAAAAATACTGGTATTTACAAGTTAAATATTTTAATTATCTATGTTTCTGGACAAAATACAAGAGACCTAAGAGTCCTCCATTCTCTTCAGATCTCTTCGCATCTATTAACATTCACCGTCACACAACTCCAATTTTAGGGGCAGATTTTCGGATATACCCTGTGTCCCCAAGCATTTCATAAGTGCTACAACAGCAAAGATTTCCGAGTGTTTTGTTTTAGTTAATGGCTAATTAGAGTGAAAGAAAGCTTTCTGCATTTGATGTCCCTTAAGGGAATTATCTTTTAATCCAAAGACCAACCACCTCCAGCAGTTAAAAAAAAAAAAAGTAAAATAGTAGGGCAGAAAGACAAAAAATAAATGCGCCAAGTCCCTGAAAGCCAGCAGACACAGAACTGCTTAGCTGCCGAGCCCGCCCTCCCCACCGGAGCCCAGGCTGCAGGTCCCCTCTCAGCTACGCTGCACCGGAGGGAAGAGGCGTCTGCTAGGGTCTGCTCTAGTCCGAATCATGCCTCACCCCCTGTGGTACAGGTTGGCTGGGACACCACGTAGGACTTCTGTCAGTTATACTGAGCATTCCTTGACTAGCAGGGCTGACTACCATTCTGAATATCTACCTATTCAGAAATTTTAAACCGACCAATTATAATTATACAGAATTTAAAATTTGTAACTCATCAGTCAGTAACCAATACTCTAACTGGTACTCTTCCATCATCCTTCATTCCCTCTCCACAGGGATGAAAATGGCTTCTTGCATATATTGACTTGAAAGTCTGTTAGAATTTGTTTTTACTTATAAGACCATTAAAAAATAATTTTAGTACCAAAACAACATTTTGGAAGAAATTAAAGTAGGGCATTATTGGTCACAACCAAGTTTGCACTCTCAAGGAAAAATGAAAAGGTATTAAAAGAAGGGGAGACCTTGGAGCACAGGGAGACCAATTCTTGTCACCTTTGCACATACATATCTCACTCAAACAGTAAAAGGGACCCAGGTACAGTGTCAGCTCCCTAACTTTTTATCTGGAAGACATTGTGGTTTTCATTCAGTATCATGTTGCTTTCTGAAAGAGCCTTCTGTGTCTACACCATGATTTTGTGATGTGTTGCTAAAAATAAATAGCAACGATAAGTGACCACTTATCTATCACGAAGTATTAGTGGTTGTCAATAATTCAGAAAGTGTAAAATAAATTAAAATATAAACTAATACAGTAAAGCCCATCTTTCACATTTTTAGGGGTAGCTAGAAGGGGGAAAAAAAGAACCATAGGAATGATATGGAATCTACACCTAAAACCATGATCTCACATTTTTAAAACACTTAATATAAAAATTGAGTTTTAACAGAAAATAAGTAGCATAGACGGTAGGCAGAAAATAGATGGGGGGGGGAGGGCAAGAATAGTAGGGGAAATATAGAATCTAAAGAACTTGAAACACGTGGTCATAAATTAAAGGGGGGAATGGTGGGGGAGGGGTGTGCAGGGTGGAGGGGAATGAAGGGGGGAATAGAACTGAAATGGCATAATCAATAAAATATTATTTTAAATAAATAAATAAATAAATAAATATTGAGTTTTAATTCAGACTTTAAAAATATTGCCTAAAAACAATTTCTCCTAAACCCCTTCCAAAAGTCCCACCATTTAAACATAGACATAGAACGATACAAAATATTTATATTAAGTAGTAACCGAAAGCTGCTGAAATACAAAGGTATTAAGTTTTGCCCTCATAGGACAAAACGAAAGACAACCTTGAAAAGTTCCTGACCCAAACTACTGAGAATGTAGACTTCTTCCTCTCTAACTACTTATCTCAGGAACCTTTTCAACCGCTCCTCCTGCCTCCCGGTCCTCAGCCCTCTCACCCATCCGCTGTCACCTTCTTGGTGAGCCCGTTATCTGTATCTTGATGACTCCCCAGTGTATAGCCTCGGCCTCATACTATTCTCTTGAACTTAATAATATAGTCAGACACACACGCACGCGACATTTTTGTGTCGATGTCTAATGAGGACCTAACATGTCCAAAACCGAACTCCTGATCCATCTCTGCCCCCACCCCCCATCCTGTTCTACTTACCTCAGTCTTTTCCAACCAACTTACGATGGTCACTTGTTCTCCAGCTGCTCAAGTCAGAATCTTTGGCGCCATCCCCTCTCTTGACCCTATCAAATAACTCAGGAAATTCCTGGCCCTACCTTCAAAACAGATCCACGTCTGGCCACTTCTCGTTACTCCCACTGCTATCACCCCCAATCCTAACAATGATTACCTTTTGCCTAGATAGTTGGAAGTCTCCAAACTGGCCTCTCTCCCACCCTTGCCTTCCTATGACCAACTCTTAGCAGAGCAGCCCCAAAAACCTAAATCTAAACACGTCCCTTCCCTGTGAGAGCCCTTCATTTTACTTGAAGTAAAAGTCTAATTCCCTGTAAGAACCTAGATGACCTGGGCCTGTCACTTGTTTGCCCTCATCTCCTACTGCTCTCCCACACTGGCTTCCTTGCTGACTCTTAACATCATGCCAGGCTTGTGCTCATTTTAAGACCTTTACTCCGACTCCTCCCTCTGCCTGAAACGCTCTCCTCCCATACATCCTGGTTAACTCCCTCCCCGCCTGTGTTTAAACATCACCTTCTCAAGCAGGGCTCCTACCTACCACACCCCACGTACAAACAGAACCTTCCCCGACTCCCCACCTCCTTTAACCAACTCTTTCCCCCCTTTAGCACCTATCATCTTCTAACAAACCACTCAATTAAGTCACTTTTTGGGGTTCTGTCTTCCCTGCCAGAACACAAGCTCCCCGGCAGCAGGACTCTGTTATGAACAGAGCCTATTCAGAAATAATGGTCAGCACACAGTTTAGGTGCTCAGTGAACAGGATCTGTGAGAAAACAACAATTCCTTTTATTCCCTTTATCTTTTACAACAACAGTAAGATAAAAGAAAACATTTTCAGGAAAAAGGAAAGAAACACATGCATATCCTATCTAAAAACTTACCTCTACAATCTTCTCTCTGTTTTTGGTTGGGTTCATGGGGGGTTCTGTGAGTAAGATTTTACAGTTTCTGGTGTCTATGTTAAGTTTCTCTGGTCCAAACGTATAGTCCCACAGGTGTTTCATGTCATCCCAATTCCGTACTATGCCATTTTCCATAGGGTAGTTGACTTCTAACATTGAGCGTAATTCACTTGCCTCATCGCCAACCATAAGATCCTAGAAAATTATAGTATTAAAGCTTTAGACCAGTCAAATTTTGCATAAAATACCTTCGGAAAATTATATTCCCATATTCCAAAAACTTGGGAATAATTAATTTTAATCTTTCAGGCACTTCCAGATCAAGCATTTCATTCCACAAGTTAAAATCTCTTCTTTCAAGAGCAATGCCTTGCAAAACTTAATACATTTTTATGTGCGATGTGGTTTAAATTGATAAATTGACCTTACTCTTAATAAATATGTTTTCAAAAGAAGAGCAATAACATAAACAAACCCCACATATTCATATTTTGGAGGGTTTTATAGGAGGTTTCATTTGTCTCTTATGCTCAATGTTCAAAACACAAGGCCTATGACATGTGAAATAGCACATCAGGGAAAACAACTTGCAGAAAAATGCTCAATGCATGCAGCACAGTCCTTTGTATTAAACATCAAAACGGTGAGTGAATATACTATAAAGCGTAATGAAAGGAGCAAAAAAAAGATAATTCTTTAGTACACTACAGTAATGCATATATGTACTATGTAACTTATGATTTCACAAACTTCTACCTACATGCCTGAATGAGAATTGAAATTAAGTTTAACATGCCCTCCCCAAAAGGAATGAAAATTTATAGATACAAAAAATAAATAAATAAATAAAACGGGGAAATAATTCTTTAAAATTAGAACTCACGAGCAGCATTTTTTATCTTGAAGTGTAAGACTAGAAAATGATGCTATTACACACAAAGCAGAATACTCACAAGTCTCGTCTCCAATGAGCATACTTAAGATGGCCCACTTTTGAAAAGCCAAATTCCGAATGTATAGTAAGGCTAACGATGTCTTGGAACTTAAACTTTTAGAAATCAGCTAATAAAGACATTACATAATTCTAACTTCTATGTGTACTGATGAATTTTTAAAAACTAGCATCAGATATAGAACTATTTGCTATAATACTTAAAATTTAAAACATGGGGAAATGACACGAGCAAAATACGAGTTTAAATCGAGGTTTAAATATGAGTTTAAAACAAAAGTAACATTTTGATCAAAACAAAAGATCACAGGTAAAACCACAGTGAACTCTTTTTAAAAACAGATTTCTGCAACATCCACTAAAGCAACAACAAAAAGGGGAAACAAAGTTAGAACAGATGCTAGAAATGTTCTCTAAAGCTTCTGTGTTGCAACTAGTTTTTTAAAAGTTAATTTACCACAACTTAATACTGAAATTTTTAAAAAAGATTTTTATTTATTTATTTTTAAAGAGAAGGGAAGAAAGGGAAAATGTGAGAGAAAGAAACATCAACGTGGGAGAGAAATATCCTTTGGTTGCCTCTTGTATACCCCCAACTGGGGACCTGGCCCGCAACCCAGGCATGCGCCCTGATGGTGTACGGAACCAGCAACCTTTCAGTTCTGAGGCTGGGGCTCGATTACTGAGCCACACCAGCCAGGGCCACTCAAATTTCTTAAATATTAACTATTTGAAATTATCTGATAAAAATGCAAAACCGAAAATCTGTATTTGTTAAATCTACTTAATGATGTGTACACTGAATTACTCAGGGAGAAGTATACTGATACTTTGAAATACATCAAAAAACAGGACAGACTGATGGGTGGCTAGATGGATAAATATGTGGTATCAGTATAGCAACTATTAATGTCAGAATCTACGTGAGGGTATAGGGTTTTATTCTTTCAACCTTGCTCTATATTCTAAACACTTCTTTAAAAAAATGTTAAGGGTGATATCCAAACCTGCAAGTATATACTCTGTTTTGTTGTGCATAATGCATACCCCCCCCAGCAAAAATTTTTGAGGGAAAAATAAAGGTATGTATGCATCATACATGGGTAGTACCTGAAACACCTTGTATCCGTAGTTGTGTTTTGTAATTATTTGTTGCATAAAATCTCTTGTACCATCATGTTAAATGCTAAAATTCCTTTATAATACAAAAACAAGTATCTAAATATAAATGAGTAAATAAATAAATAACTGAATCAAAATATTAAAATGCTGTTTTTTACCCCTGAAAGTTTGGGTCAAAAACATGGGTGAGCAAGCATTACACACAGCAAAATACAGCATATTACTTTTGGCCATTAACAAATATAATTTAACACAAAATTTTGTTAGTTTCCTTTAGACTATATTTTTGTTATGAACAAGGTAATACACTAGATAATTAGATGGCTTACATAAATCAATATACATTCACAACTACATTTCAACAGATGTCATCAGAATATTTACTTTTAATTCATGCAAGAATAGGGGCTTACATATGTCTGACCCAATGCCAACTAAAAACATAAGTTCATGTGTCTGCTTCTAGGACATACATACTCTAAAGCAGGGGCCCCTAGTCCTCGGGCCACGGACTGGTAAAAACTGTGTCCCACGAGAGCGGCCCCTGGCGCCAAAGGGCTGGGGACCGCTGCTCATAGGCCCGGCTGAAGGAAATGCCTGCCATCGAGTGTCTCACCATCCCTCTGAACAAGACAACGTTGAAAATGGAAGAAAACAATTTTTAACTTACTGAGTTAGTGCACAATGAGTAGCTCAAGCTACCTAAATTTATCTGTATGTAAAAATTATAACTGAAAAAATCCTAAAACATACAGTCTTCCTCAGTACATTTCAACTTCCAAAACCAAAAATTTTAAGAGCTTTATGAAGCCTGCCCTCATACCTCAGAATCAAGTCACAAGCGATCAGATCAGGCCTTAGATTTTTACCACCCACCTCATCAATGGACCTCAAGCCTAAACCACCACCTATTACCTGAAAGAATGAAAAATTACAGTAACTGTTCTGAGATGCTGTTTCAAAATCACTTATATATTATGAAAAGCAAGCAATATAGATTATATTTGCCAAGAATCATTTGAACAATGTCACTTCAAAATTAAAAAATTGAGCAAACACACTTTAAAACCACAATTAAATTCCCAGAAGAAATTCCTCAAAAAAACATTTGTGAAATTATACTGTTCTCTACAGGCAGACTTTTAAATCTCCTTATGATTTTAAGAGAAAGGCATGATGTTTTGTTTAGAATAAATATAAGAATTTCTACTTTTTTTGCTTATTCAAAAGAAAACTTCTCAAAGTTAGTTACTAGTTAAAATATGTATCAGTAGAAATGCCTGATATTCATCTTTTTCGAAGATGAAATATTTGCTTACAAATATAGCACTTACACCAACACAGAAAGAAAACTATAATGAAAGAGCAAACTGCCTGGGATGTATCCAAGAAGCTTCTAGTTCAAGAGAAGAAAGTGCCACATTTATTTAGGGGGGAAAGCTGTTGTTTATGATAAAGCCTTATATAAGACTCTCATTTTTTTCTTATTTTTCCTCAGATAATATTGTAAAATCTGCTCATCAATAAGGATAGTATAGGAAATCCCCACCCCCACTTTACTATCTGTATTTCATTTGCATATTGAAATTTTACTCACTTTAGTAAAAATACATGATACTGTAACTAGAATATATTCAATGTTCAGTTTAACATTAGTCGATATAGTGAATTTATCCAAATGTAACAATGTCACCCAATTTTCTGGCTCACACATATCCTATACAAAGTCATTTGGTTTCTAATGTTATGCACACACCACATTCCGTTTTAATTATAACATTTATCTATAAGAAACACAAGGAAAACAGTTCAAAACTATGTTAGTAATCAGTTCTGGTTTGGTCCACTGTATGCAATCAGGAAAGTATAGGATGAAAGGACTTAAAATTAAAATATGGAAATGCCCCCCTCCCCAATACTAAAGGGACACAAAACAACAACTACTGTCCCACCGAGCAAAAGTGGAAAACAAACAGAGAGCACGTGTGTAACCTCACTTACCATCTTTTTGTTATTCTACTTCAACAGGTCAAGAAAGGTGAAGAGAGAGAAGGTAGAAGTAAGAGTCAGAAAAGGCCTAAATAAAATCCTCACTGAAATTTTTAAACATACAAGCAATAGAGAAAAATTAGGTTGAGGTCAGATGCAGTACCACTCTATTTTACGGAGTTAATAATTAGGGCCATATTAACACGGAAAGTTATTACTTCTGAATGAAAATACTTAACTTATTAAACAATTTAAATTTCCTTTTTTTTTTTTTTTTTAGTTTACCACATTTTAGCTAACAAGACACAAAAAGTATAAGTCAATCCACTAGACAGGGAAATTCCAAAAAGTTTCTTTAAATTCATTACTGAATTTAAGAACCTTACATTAAGGAAAATAAAGGATAACAGGACAGATCTAGCTGAGTAAGCAGAAGGTAAGTTTGGGGTTGTCTTTCCAAGCTCTAGCAATCAAGTTAAATTTGACACAGGTCTGTGTTTTCTACTGGAAGAACAATTTAACTTGAAAGACATAAAAGACTAAGCAGACTGAACAGAACTGGGCTAACAGAACACAGAATGACAAACTCTGCAAGTAATGCTATAGGGAAATCCTCAGTGAAAAATGTCTCATTAGTATACTGACCAGTTCATTTCTATCACTTGGCCTTGAAAAGGAGGAGAGTGGGAGTTAAAAGATATGTAATTATTTGCACCTATGTTGAAGAATAAAAATAGCTATATGTGATATATCTTAATACATCAAAAATGTTATCAATAAAGTACCTTAACAAACAGTTCTTTAAAAGTCTGATTCTGAATAAAAAACCTTTCAACTCCATTTAAAAAGTTAATCCATATCACTATAATTAACTAAATTTTAAGTCAAAGTTCTTTCAAGAATGAATTCAATCAGAATGAAAGGAATTCACAAAAAAAGAATAACGAATCCCATAATAAATTCCACTACCTCCAAAAACAGACTCTAAAATAAAAATGCTCATATCAAGTATGCCATTTGATTATTGGTAACATAACAAGAAACCAGTATAATAATTCACCATTTTAAGTCTTTAAAAAATTAACACAGAACCTAAGTTTCAATTTGTACTTTTATTCATTGCGTAATTTAACTCTCTAATCCCAAGAACAGAGAGCTATCAAGTAGCGAATCTCTACCACCCATTACCACCTTCCTAGAGAGTGCAAACAATGCCCTAAAGAGGCTCACCCGAACTCGTATTTCAAATGACTCAATCTAACAGGTCACGGAAGACTTGCCCAAAACGGTCCAGACAGGACCAACAATGCTAGCTTGTTTACAAATACTTCAGTCTGCCCCAGAATTCGACTGCAGTTTGTAAAACCTGGCCCCTAGCCATCTAAAGAATTTATATCAATTGATGACCACAGTCCTTTTGGTTGATTTGTTTCTTTTTTCTTCTACAATACAACCCCCACTTGATTTCCAATCCCTTTAATGTGGAACAAAAATCCCTCATCCTTATTGCTGAGTCTCCTGTGTCAAGTACAGTGAGCAAAGATAACTTTCCTTCCTCTCTTTCTGGTAAGGCAAATAATGCAAGGCCAAATAAAGACCTGGACAGCTTCTTTCTGCACATCATGGAAACCAGTTATTACATTAGTGAGAAGACGAAACGGTAAGATTTACGTCCTGTGTTTTCCTGACTAGCTATATAAAAAAAGTATAGGAATCAGGCCATGAGAACATGGAAAGGAAAAGTCTAAGGTCCCAAAGGAACACTAACATATATAATGACAAATATATGGAGCTGAAAAACATAAAAATGCCAGGCTGATTTCTTTTAAAAATTATAATTAACATTCATAGAGAAATCTTAAGTATTTTACTCCATCCAGAGTAATGGCATCAAGCCACACTTAAAATCAGATGAAATTAACTTCAGTTTTTGTGCCTCTTTTCAAGTATTAATTAAAAAGTTAAGAAATTCTGCCCTCCCGCTTGCTTTTCATGGCATCACATTTTTAAACTACCTAATTCAAGAACATGTCATAAGTTTTGATCCTCATTTATCGATAAATAAAACATTACCTTGATTTCAATGTTTCCCACTTTGGTGGTTGATCTGATAATAGGTCTTCCAACCAAAGCTGGGAAGATGTGTTCTGGGAAGTTAGAGCCTGCATAGCCACACTTCACAAACTGGAAGAGAACAGTAAGAGTGAGTCAGTCACAGCATTTGCTATATCCATTGAAAACTAGTGTCTGAAAAAATCACTTTGCATTTATATAGTATTTTAAACTGTTGGTGGTTTCAAAAATCCCAAACCAGTCATTCAATCCATCATATCTCATTTTATGCCCTTCATGGAACCGACCGCTGTTGGGGCTCACGTTTATTTAGCAGGAGACTGCGTGTTCTGTGCCTGAGTCCCCCCACCACAGAGCAAACCTCCGGAAAGCAGGGGCTCAGCAGAGCAGTTCAAGCTGGAACCTGATGCTTCAAAGAGGTCCTGGCACACAGTGGTCACACAAGCAGTATTTGGGGAATGGACAAATTCACTCAACAAATGCTGAGGATTTTAGAGAGAAATGTTCAAATTTTAATTCTAAAGCACATGTTCATTCATCTCCGGCAATTCACTTTGGCAATCTCATTTTCCAAAATGGGAGAAATCCAACGGCATCTGGACTAACATCATGTTAATACTAATTAGGTATTTTGACCTATTTGCAGTTTACATATTTAGTAAATACCAGGTAGCATAATTTATATTCAGACAGTGTACTTCTCCAACGAGGGCATATCAGTGATTCCGATGATCCTCCCATTTTATGGATAAGAAACTGATATACATACTAGGAGATTTAACAACTAGTAAAACTGAAAATAGAACCAAGGGTTTTAAAATTCTTACACCAATAATATGGTCTGTTCAGTCTCATTTCTAAGAGCAGACATTGCAAGAAAATGCATCTAAAAACTTAAGGGTGGGCCCCGGCTGGTGTAGCTCAGTGGATTGAGTGCGGGCCTGTGAAGCAAAGGGTTGCTGGTTCAATTCCCAGTCAGGGCACATGCCTGGGTAGCAGGCCAGGTCCCCAGTGGGGGACACATGAGAGGCAACCACACATTGATGTTTCTCTCCCAGTCTTTCTCCTTCCTGTCCCCTCTCTCTAAAAATAAATAAATAAAATATTTATATTAAAAAAAAACCCCAACAACTTAAGGATGGGAGGAAGGGTCTCAGGGAGGCTGCTGAGAAACATTTTGGCTTCAGCTGCTACGTCTGGCAGCACAGAAATGCTCATAGTTATGGCTTCTCAGCCACTAGGGCTCCACCATTTGACCCACTGTCACCACTGCTTTTCGGTGCTAAGTGGTCCTGGCGGCAAGAGAGGGTTCTGGAAACCTGGTACCCACCAGTGAAGTGATTCTCTTCTCTGCAGGGGCCTAAATTTGGGAGCTTTCAGGTCACCTCTCCTATGTACCGGCCCTGCCCACTCCTGAATGGAGGCCTCCAGCGTGCGTGGAGGAGCTCTGCAACAGCGTTCGGGCCAGCTGCAGACAGGTGGGGGCAGGCTTGTGGAGATGAGTAGAGCTAGGGGTCTGCATCTGTGCCATTCAGCATGGCTGCCTTCTGTTTCTGGTGGGGCGCATGGCCACTCTGTCTCCACTGCCTTCTGATGGAGAAGGTGAAGGACTCCCCGTCCCTGCGAGGGCCCTGCCAGGCTCTGCACCGACTGTGACGGGCTCCTAAGCTCCACGACTTGCTCTGAAAACCGAGTATCAGAGCCCCCATCTCCTCCTTTTTATTATAATTATAATTACTAATATCCCTGTAGTAGACACGAAGTTTGTACATAGGAAAAAAATCCTTCAGGGTGGGAGGAAAAAGCCATATAAGGCAAGTAATCATAATCTGCACCCTCTACTAAGTATTCAATCAACGTAAGCTATTGTACAAGGATTTTTTTGGTTTCTTTGTTGTTTTACTGATAAATCCCAAGTGACAAGAACAGTGTGGTACATAGTAAATGCACATTAAAAATTAATCCATAAATATTAAAAACTTTGCTGATTTCAGAGTATGATATCATGACTGTTTTAATATAGAAAATATGCTTAATACTGAAAATGTCTAGTTCCACAGCATCAGGCACAAGACCATTTCTCAAAAGAGCTGAGAAAAGCGGTGTCTGAACGCAGCCGGGACAGTGGCTACACAGAGTGTGCAGAAACTGTACCCACCTCTGACAGAGACCTCCAGTGGACGAGGAGCTGTTTTGTTTGGTGGTGTTAAAACTCAGCAACAATCTTAAACTCTGGGACTTTTGACTAAGCCTCTAAAATATAAAATTTTTATTTTATTTGTGAACCAGTTAATTATAAATGGCCTAGAACATTCTGCTATCCAGAACATCGAGTTAACTGCAAGTCTTTTTTTATAAACAGGGCTTTAAAAATACATAGTCATGACTTACGCGGATTAAAGCTACTATTATGAAAAAAAAAAAAAACCTGTCTGAAATTAATAAATTTAACATTCCCAATACAACCTGAATTCCTATCTTCTCAGTTCACATTAATCAGAACCTACATACAGCATACTAGTCAGATACATTTCCTTTCAAATCCATCAAACCTAGTCCTGCTCAGTTTACCTACCATTGAGCTACCAACACCAGGTCATTTTTCAGGTACTGCCACCCATTTCTAAAACTCTAATACGATTCTTACCGAATTACCTTTCAAGGCAGAAGTTAGTGTGGTATGCTGGCACATACAATAATAACCTGCTTGCTCATACCTACCCCTTCATTTGAACGGTTGACAGTGAAGCACCTCAAAAGTGTTAAAATAACAGAATTCAGAAGCTCTAACCAATGTTTCCACAATGTCTTCTCAAAAAACTTATCCATGTGCCCTGACTGGTGGGTGTAGCTCAGTGGATTGAGCATGGGCCTGTGAACTGAGGGATCGTTGTTTGATACCCAGTCAGGGCACATGCCTGGGTTGCAGGCCAGTTCTCAGCAGGGGACACAGGAGAGGCAACCATACATGGATATTTCTTTCACTCTCTCCTTTCCTTCCCCTCTAAAGATAAATAATAAAATCTTTAAAGAAAAACCAAAACAAAAACACTTATCAATGTGATCCAGAAAAAGTAGGAGAGACAATTATCAGAGGAAAAGAATAATACCTAGTATTTTCTAGTATATTCAAATGAAAAGAAAAAGAAACCGCTCATACTCTTCTAAATCATAAACTCTCTTTTGTTCTTAAGTCAAAATTCAGCTCACCTGACATGAAATGAAATGATATGGAAGGGCAGAGAATCTCACTATCCCAACACACTAAATTTCTACATGAAATTTGTCACGATCATCAGCCTAATATAAGCATTAGTCATAATTTACACATATATTCCAGATATAGAAAGTAAATACTATGTGGATATTAAGTTCTATGTTCACCTGAAAGTAATGAACAGATATGGACACCGGGTGTGTTGAAAGTGTCCATACTCCAGGCTAAAAATGCCCACTTATAGGAATATAGCTATCATTAAAGTAAATTGTAAAATGAATGACTGAAAAAAGAATCAGTAGGTTTATAAAGGCCATTTTTAGCATATTAAATGTAAACAAATGACTTAAAAAAGGAATCGAAATAGGAATGGAAGGAAGAGCTTGGGAAAGGGCTTAAGTCCTGGAGCAGGGAGGAGACTGAGAAGGTTGACCTGCCTCTTCTTATTCTGAGCCACACATTCAAAAATATGTAACACGGCAAATCTGGAAATCATCACATCACTCAATGTTTTCTGGTTATAATTGCTCAGATAGGTAGTTCGTATCTTAAATTCTTGTTTGAGCATATCTTAATGGACAAAATATTTGCCAAGTGCCGGAAGTACACAAAAACTGAGATCCCCCCAAAACAAAAACCTACCATTCCTGTGCTTTACAAAAAAAGGGAAATTTGGCCTTGAATTCAAATTAAAGACATCACTCATTTGTTAATGAAATTATTCTGCTTAAGTGGTAGTTTACTGGAAGCATCTGCTGCCAAAATAATCCGATGCTGGCATTCCTACAGGCATTAGACGTTCATTCGGTCAAAACGGGAGTAAGCACACTGTTTCACAGCATTTTAAATGTAAAAGCACTGACAGCTATAACAGGAATATAATTAAAACGACCTCTTTCTCAATGTCATAAACTGACTGACAATCTGGCATTTCCTTTCTTGCAAAGAAAAAGTCTGTATTTTAAAAACCTAAAACCATTTAAAAATCTAAACCATTATGTGATAAAATGTAAGAAAAATGTTCTTTTCTGAACTACTCATTTGGTATCATTTTAAGCTTTGAAATTCCTCCCCCACTCATCATTTTAAGACTTGGAGACTTAGTTCTCTCATTGTGTGCAGTAAGGCCGTGTTTAAGAAATAGATTTTTACCATATATAGTTTCTTCTTCATAGCACTGTGGTTTAAACTGGCTCTCTTACTTCCTACTGAGTCATCAAATGGTGAGAACACTCACAGTATAATGTTCTTTCAAGCAAAAATGAAAAAAGTCATCTATATTTACTTTAAAATTACCTTCCTTCTCTCAAAAAAAAACACACAACAGATTTATAAAGCTTTACTTGGGCTTAACTGTATTTGTATCTGATGGTACTGGTGCATTAATTTAATTGCACAGTGATTATTCTGATCTTACACAACAAAAATATTTATTCTATTTATTCCACAACATTTTGCAAGGTAAGACCAAATTTGTTTTTGATTTATTTTTATTGCAAACATTTCTGAATTTGACATATAAATTAGCCTAAGCCGAATAAAGCAGGCCATACACAACTACAAATGTGAATTACAAATGAAATAATTATCCTAGCATTATAAGCTACTTTGTATCACCAGACCCTAAAAACCACCAGTCACACAGCAGGCAGTTGTCTTCACTGCTGTTGGTGAAAACACCCAAGTTTGGTAACAGACTACACCAGACGCCTGGGCAGAACTCTTGAAAGGCACCTAAACGGAAGCAGATACCAAGATTTGCACCTATCTGGCCACTTTCAGTAGTTCAATTTTAGCTAGTAGGTTTGAACAGTTATGAGAATGAAGCAAATGAATTTTTGGAATTGGATGAGTTTTCCTCCTGCAGGCTGCCCTACGGAGAGAAACTGGTTGGGGCTAGTAAGGAAGAGGAGCGAGGACCAACATCTGGCACGTGATCGTAAGAACTCACCTACCCTTATAGCATTTGACTTAAGGCCTGCCAGAAGAGTTAAAAAAAAAAAATCAACTTCTCAAATTGCCTATAATTAAAATTTTAAAACCTAAAATGTTTCAGAGGAAGTTGCTTTAGGTTAACAACTATTCCCACAAGTTTTTAGAAACTAAATTTGAACATCTTGTTTAATATTTAATTGTGAAGGAATCATTATACCTTCAGGTAACTAAATAAAATCAAGATGACTATGAAACAGAATATAGAATCTAAGTGGTTCCTAATCCTCTTAAGTTTTCAGAAATATCACAGCATTCCTGGCTACATATTATAACTGTTTCTTCATTTGAAGTCAATCGTGTCTATACAAAATCTGAATAAAATTTAAAAATCAGAAATGTAACACCAAATAGGTACATTTTTGTTTGAACCATATACCTTTTCTACATGTCATAGTAACTATCTTTTGTCTTAAATAAGATTCTTAAATTATGAATTAGAATGAGACTAATCAATAATATACAATCAGCTTCCTAATACTATAATTAAACTAATGAAACCGTGACATAAAAATGAGCTCATGGTTAACATTCCTATACTAATTGAGTATCACAAAACTCATGAAAAGCACAAGGTTCATCACCCTTCAAAAAGGAGGAATACATTAAAATATAACTGGCTCAGATTTCTAAACACAGTATTTAGCATATTAAAACAAAATGTTTTAGCCCTGACTAGTGTAGCTCAGTAGTACTGCAAACCAAAACGTCACTGGTTCAATTCCCAATCAGGGCACATGCCTGGGTTTCAGGGCCAGGTCCCCGGTTGGGGCCTTGCAAAAGGCAACTGATTGATGTTTCTCTCCCTCTGTCTAAAATTAAATAAAATCTTTTTTTAAAAAAAGGTTTTAAATTCAATTTTTAAGGCTTTAAATTTAATTAGAGGTCGATTTCAGACTAACCTTTAAAAAAAAACACCTTTAACTGTGTACTAACTGTAAAAGTAAGAAATGCTTATAGTTTCTTTATTTTAAAGATAATATAATACATGTCTTGTTAAAAAAACAAAGAACATTTCCCCAATTGTATAGAAGAGTCACGAAATCCTCATCTACTACCATCACTCCATGATCTCCAACTCACGTGTATCCACTATGAACATTTCATGTGCCCCTCCAAAACTTGCATGTACACATACTAGTTTGTGAACACATAAATATCTTTAATAAAGAACACACACACAAATGGGATTTTTTAAAACTTAACAGTAAACCTTAGATGTCTCTCCACAGCATTGGTCTGCCTCTTTTTTCCTAAGTATTACATTTTGTATGTCCCATTATATGATAACATTTATTACTCAAGCTCATTTTTAACTAAGTTCAGATAAAGCCAGTATAATTATTGCTTATTAAAATCTAACATTCCATCAAGGGAAGTATTATGGCAGTGAATAGTAGGTCTTTCTCCCCCTCAACAATCCAGCTTGTAAAGTGTTTTAAAGTTCAAGTAAAATCTTTTAAAATTCATGTCACATTTATGGAACGGGGGGAGAAAGATCACAAAATATGCAACTCCAAAATAGTTAGACATCACTGTAATGTAGGAGAAAATTATCACTATGGAACTCATCCAAAATAAGTAACATTTCTGTCTTCTAATTTGCTGACTTGGTTATTCAAAAAACATTTATTTAAAAGGGGGAGGGCATTTGAAATAACTTTCAAATAACTTTCTAAATCAATGTTTTACTCAGATTTTTTACAATTATTTGCATTTTAGAATCTTAAAAACTAACATTATCTGTAACCTGTACCTAAGAGGAAAAAACGGGGGAGCGGGAAGGCGGCAAAACTGCTTATCTCCCCCAAGGTCAGTAAAATTAACACTTGGACCCCTTGATGGTTGCAAGTAGTCCAAGATCATTCAATGGGAACAGGCTGGTCCTTGCCCGGCTGCCCGTCAGCCAAATCCCCAGCATGCAGAACAAAAAGTAAGTTATGCACAGCCAATAGGGCATCCACTTCCCTCAAAGACAAAAAAAAAACAACAACCCTCAAAACTGTTTAAGGGCTGAAGCTTGCATTGACAACACTTCCCTTTTTTTTTTCTACACCCGTTTCCTGTCTCCAGTTCGGTATCTACACAGGAAGAGGAAGGCCTCTACGTCTTCCCTTTTTACACACCAGAGACCCTGGGAAGAGAAGCCCTTCTCAAACACACAAACCCAGTCTTTTACGCCTCCGACCCTTTATCCGAACTGCCGCGGGTGGAGCGAGGAACCAGTCCATTCGGGCAGCAGGAGAGATCCCCGAGCAATGCCCGCCTCGCTTGCTGCCTCGACCCGGAGTGCTGAGGGAGTGGCAAGCTCGGGGAGACCACATTCCTTGCTCTCCTTGCCCACGGAGGCGGAAAGGGCTGCCCGTACCCCTTGGCTCCGAGGCTCGAGGGCTCCGAGGCTCGAGGGCCCCGGGTGCATCCCCGGGCGCGGAGAACCCGTGCGTCCCCCGCACCTTCCCGCCTGCACCCATCGCCACCGCGGCCTCCCCATGAGGATCATACCCCGGTGCCGTTGTCGCACACCACCACCTTCCTGCCCTGGCTGTCCATCGTCCGCTGGGAAAGAATAGCCGATGCCGCTGAACAACCTACAGCTGCCACCTACAGCAGCCGCCACCCGGCTCTTTCCTCTTCCTCCTCCTCCCTCCCCGTAGAACCTCGTCGGGTTCAACTTTGTTCCCCTCCCGGAAGTAGCCAACTCGGCCCCGCCCGTCATTTAACTGACAGCCCGCACGGAAAAGGTGGGGACGGAAAGAGGAGGCCGAGACTGACAGCGGTCAGTTCCAATAAGAAACGGAGGAGCGCTGGGGCCCGCCCTCAACTCCGGCTCCAGTTTCGCTCTCACTGTCTCCGCCCATCTGGGTGACGCCCTCTGCTTCTGGTTTCCGGCGCTTCACTGGGTGTAGCTGCGAGCTGACTTGTGAACGCTGCTGTCGTATCCCTGAAGTGCTGTTGGAGTGCGGAGAGTTGCCTACCCCGGCCCAGGCAGGACACAGGGCTTGTCGCGAGATAACAGTGGAATGTGGCAAAGACAGCCCGCATGGAGAGCAAACTTGGAGGTCTTTGTGGGTCGCAGTATTGAACATGGCTTCGTGTGCCTTTGCTTATAGGCCTTTTCAGTGAACAGAGCTGGAATGGATATGCACATATATTTGAAATCATGCGTTTATACAGATACCTCCAATTCCAACCCAATCCTTCTTTGCCTAACTTGCACTTAGTCAAGTGAGAGGGTGCCTCCATTTCCAGCCTCATCGCACACCACTTCCAGCAGGAACACTCTTCATCATCACACATCTTAAGTATATGCACCCATTTCAACCCAGAGTCTCAGCTTTGAGATCAGACAACCTAGGTTTCAAATCTGGCCCTGCCGCTCAAGAGTTCTCTGATTTGGGCATACCCTTCTCTGTGTATGGGGATAATCTATTTCTGTGTGTTTTAAGAAGAAAACTACCTGCATAGAAAAAGCATCCATTCAGTGGTAGCAATTGTCAACCAAATTCTCAAAGAACCAGGAGGCTGTGGCTAGAAATAAAGGACAAAGATATACTCAAGAGTCTTAGGGTTTGCAAACTGAAAAAACAGCTAGTTAATATCCAGAGTGTTTCAAAGGAGAAAGAAAAGCTGAGACTTCTTAAAGTAAAAAAGGACATCCTTGAGAAGAATCAGTCCTGCATTCTTAGTTTCTGGGTTGGTCCAAAATGGTAATCTTCCAAGTATCTAGTGGTCTGAATAATGGGACATTCTTTCCTAAATTGTTGAGATAGTCATCTATGGAATTAATATACTTCCAGACATTAAAACACAACTGAAAAGTTTAAAAGTTTAAGTCCCCAGGCTAGTTAAGGCAAGAATAGAATCATTTCCTCATGTCTCAGCCTACTTTTCAGTAATTTAGCAGCTTGATCATAGTGACTCCATTTTATTCCTGTATTCTATTCCTCACTACTTTTTAATTCCCTCCTTTTAAACGTGCTCTCTACCTCTAATGCCCTACCTTTTTTCTTTTGAAGTACTAATTTTGACTTTTTAAATAAAGATTTCACTTTTTTTAGAGAGAGGGAAAGGGAGGGAGAAAGAGAGGGAAACATCGATGTGTGTGAGAGAAGCTTTGCCCAGTTGCCTGGACCGGAGACCTGTCCTGTCCTGGCCCACAACCCATGCATGTGCCCCAACTGAGGATCAAACAGGTGAACTTTCAGTTTGTGGAATGGTGCTCAACCCACTGTGCCCACCGGCCAGGGCTTAATGTTTACTTTTTAAGAAATAACACCTGTTGTTTTTTTCTGCTTATAAAAACAATACATACAGATGGTAGAAAATATCGACAATCATCTATTTACTACACTAATGAAAATGCAGCAAAATCCCTTGGTTATGCAAATTCAGAGATAATACTATTGGTGACCGTTTCCTGCCTCTGTACCAGGTGCATTGTAGTCATTTCACTTTTCTCCAAATACAGTGGCCCCACATTTTAGGTGGTTGCATTTGGGGTCAGGGAGAGAGCTTCATTTCCAGACTTCAGGAGAGATTTACGTACATTATTCCACACAAAATCTTACCAGTTGGGTATCTCCATTTTACACATGAGGAAATGGGAGTTTTAAAAAATTAAGTCCAGCAATATGAGATCTACATACAGAAATTAATATATTTATATATGTCATTAGTGAACAATCTGAAAATGAAATTAGAAAAACAATTTCATTCACAAAAGCACCAGAAAAGCTGAGTAGCTCTGACTGGTATGGCTCAGTGGACTGAGCATTATCCCACTAACTGAGGGGTCGCTTGGTCAGAGCACCTGCTTGGGTTGCAGACCAGGTACCCAGCTGGGGGTGGGCGAGGGGCAATCGGTCAATGTTTCTCACATCGATGTTTCTATTTTAAATTTATTTATTGATTTGAGAGAGGGAGAGGAAGTGGGGGAGAGAGAGAAAGAAACGTCGATTTTTTTGTTCCGCTTATTGATTCATTCATTGGTTGACTCCTATATGTGCTCTGACCAGGGACTGAACCTGCAACTTTGGCATATTGAGATGACACTCTAACCAACTGAACTACCTGGCAAGGCTCAAATCGAAGTTTCTCTCCCCTTCTTTCTCTCTTTCTCCCTCCATCCCCCTCTCTCTATAAATAGATAAATAAAGTCTTTAAAGAAATGAAATGAAACAAAAAGGCAAGTCACAGAATAGGAGGAAAATATTTGCAAATCACATGTCCAACAAAGGACTTATATCCAGAATACACTAAGAACACATAATAATAAGACAAACTGTCTAATTTAAAAGTGGGTAAAATATTTGAATGTAGCCCTGGCTGGTGGCTCAGTGGATTGAGTGCTGGCCTATGGACCAAAGGTCCCCAGTTGGATTCCCAGTTAAGGCACATGCCTGGGTTGCAGGCCAGGTCCCCATCTGGGGGCCGTGCAAGAGGCAACCGGTTGTTGTTTCTCTTGTCCACCCTGTTTCTCTCCCTCTCTTTCTCCCTCCTTTCCCTCTTTCTAAAAAATAAATAAATAAAATATTTTTAAAAAAGAAAAAATATTCAAATGTATATTTTACCAAAGAAGATTTACAAATGGCTAATAAGCACAAGAAAAGGTACTCAACATTATTAATCATTAGGAAAATTCAAATTAAAATCATAACGAGATACTGCTTGATACTCATTAGAATGGCTATAATTAAGACAGAAAATAACACGTTGGTGGAGATGTGGAGAAACTGCAACCCTCATACATTGCTGGTGGAAGTGTGGAGTGAGACACTTTAGAAAATGGCGTGGTTGTCTTTCAAAAAGTTAAACATAAAATTATCATACTCTGCATTCCAATCCTAGGTATACACCCAAGGGAAATGAAAAGACATAGCCACAGACTTATATACAAATATTCATAGCAGTTTTACTCGTAACAGGCAAAAAGTGGAAACAACCCAAATGGCCAGTAGTCTGTGAGCTAACTGTGTAGTATACGCATGTAATGAATAGTACTTGGCAATAAAATGAAACAACACATGATACAACATCGATGAAGCTAAAAACCATCATACTAGATACAAAACACTGCATATTGTACAATTCCATTTACATGAAATTTCTATAAAAGGCAAATTTGTGGCTACAGAAAGCAGACCAGTGATTGCTGGGGCTGGGAGCCGGGTTTGGCTGCAAACAGGCGTAAGAGAACTTTATGGGGTGACTAGAATTTGGAAATGGTTGCACAGCAATGGAAATTTACTAAAAATCATCAAACTGTACATTTGAGGTACTTATATTACACCTTGAAACTTCTCTAAAGTTGTTTTGAAAATTAAGTGCTTGGCAGGTCTCAGGGTCCCCGAAGGATGGATGGCGCAGGCGACAAATAAAGAGTCAGACACCCAGTTGGATGCTGGAGAATAGCCAGCCTCTGTGGGTCTGACTGAACTCACAGAGTTTGATTGAGGCTTTATTTTTATAGAGACTGTAACATAATAGGTATATGGCATGATCAGTTAAGCAGAAAAATTAATACAGAGGTAACTAGGAAAAGTACAGGAAATTCCATAGATTCAGTTATGTTAAACGAAGGTTATTTTGACCAGGAGAGCCATTAATTAGACAATTAGAGGTAGCTGTGTGTACAGAGTTTAAATGTCTTATTGTTTATTAAAGTTCTTAGAATTTGGCATGGGGCAAAAGGACACGCTAGACTGAACAGTGGTTATAGGAAATATATTATAAGGCCTTTGTGATGTCCAACTTAGCTATCTATCTTTCTGTCTAAAATATTTCTTTATGTACTATGAACTCTAACTCCTTGGTAATTGTTTCTGCGTGCTTAGTTTGTAATAGGTAACCAGCTTCTCCTGTTTCTTTACCTGTATAATTCTAATTAATATAGATTCCTGTCCAAGGTAGAGGAGGAGCTGTTACTCCATCAACTTTTAGACATTCAGAGGCTCCCCCATTAGGGGGGACTTTGTTCTATGGCCAAGAAATTATTTTGTACAACTTCATTGGAATTCTGCAGATCACTGGACCTGAAATACAGGTGTCTAAAAATCCCACCACCTATTAATCGCAAACAAAAACATGCAAGGAGAGATAGACAGGAAATCCAGCCATGGTTGCCTCTGCTGTGCAGATGCATCTCATCCGTCTCAACTGTGTCAAGGGACGGCTGTTAGTTGACTCCCAACAATTAAGTTATTTGTCCAAATTTACCTATCATGTGTCAGAACTAGGATTAGGCATACGGTGCCTAACTTTAAAGCTCAAGCTCTGTTTACTTAGGATTTTTGAAAACTTCAGAAAAACTGAAGCCCCATTTGGTATCCAGTTGAGATGACTCCTGGAGGAATAATAGCACTTCATTTGGACCTGATTTAGCTTCTGTGCTCGGATGGAAAGGGATGGAAAGTGGTCATGGAGTAATACAATGGTTTTTAAAATACACCCCTGTTCATAGCTATGCATCATACTTGAGTTGGGAGGGAAAACAGTGTTTACTAGTGATTGAAATAAAATAATAAAAATAATGAACTCTTTTCTGTCCAGAATTTATAGTCAAGAATGATTTCCTTGAATTCCCTTAAAATGCAGTTGTTCGTATCTGCAGTCTCTAAGCTAATGAGCACACTGGCACCTTGGAAATATTTTGAGTAGAACTTTAATTTACTTCAAAAGTCACTCATTTTAAAAATTGATAGTGTTACCACATGTATTACACCTCATCCTGTACTTGAACTCAGGAAGGGGACAGCCAGATCATTTATTTAATTACTTGCTTTAACACGTCACTAAGTCAAAAGATTTGCACTTATGCCAGAAAAGTATCTCTCTAACTTGTCAATTATCTAAAGTTTTCCAAGTCATTCTCATTTCTGTTGCTAAGAGAAAGTTCATATTAGCAGTGTTAAGTTCATTGGAAGCAAGTTAATCTATTTGAAAGCGTATTGACATTACGTCACTTTGCTCCTAAATTCTTCAGCATGGTCATCCTAAGATGAAGTGCAATTTCTTACAAAACTATAGCATCATTATCGTATCTAAGAAAATTAGCAATAATTCCATATCACCTAATATCCAGTCCATATTTATATTTCCTCAGTCGTTCCTCAAGTATTTATAGCTGTTTCTCCTCCTGAACTGAGATTCAGTCAGGGTTCATGTATTGTTCTTGTTGTTACATCTCTTTAGTCTCTTAATCTAAAATAGACTTCTCATCTGTTTTTTTAATGACTGACCTTTTGAAGAGTTCAGAACATTTGGCTATAGAAATATTTCATGTTCTGGATTTGTCTGATTTCTTCCTCATGGTAATTAAAATTTTATAGATAAGTTTATGGCATTTGATAGAACTATAAACAGGCTGTTACATGGATATGCTTTGCTTTTGATAATACAAAATTAACATTGTATTAACATCAGAACCAACTAAGATCTTGCTATACTGTAAATATTGCTATTGTCTTGATTTAAATCTAGCCTAAGAAGAGTAAAATTATAATGCAAAAAACAAACCAAAACCCTGAAAAGGTAGGGATCTGTGTTGGGTTATTTGGTGTCTTTGCTTGGGAAAGGGAATAAATATTATAAAAGTTAATAAATTAAATGAAATGTTTTACTACCCAGTGACCTGACTTCATCTAGCCTCTTGCTTGCTTTTAGATTCCTTGTATATATAGAGCATCTCAACAATGGAGAAAAATAATTCTGAAGACTTTATGCATGTCTTATAGTTTAATAGCTTTACATTGCATTTTAATGTAATAATCAATTTGCCCCTTTTGACTCTTATTGTGGGAATTTTCAAACATGCATAAAAGCATAGCCCAGGAGCTCCTGACCGAACTTCAGCAGCCATCGGCTATCCGCTGTTTCTCTTTTGTCTATTTCCCTTCACACAGTTTTGTTGTTGTTGTTTGCAGTACTATTGTAAAGCAAACTCTGGCAGCATACCCTTTTTAAAATACTTCTGTATGTGTTTCTACCGGACTTTAAAAAACATAATCCCAGTGCCATTATTATAACAAACAAAATTAATAAACTCTTATTTTTTCTAATACTCCATCCATGTTCAGTTTTCCTCAATTATCTAAAAAATGTCCTCTTACAGTGTTTTTTTATTCAAGATCTGAGCAAGGTTCACACATTGCATTTGGTTAATATGTCTCTTAAGACTATTTTAGTCTATAACACTTCCCTCTACCTTTTCTTATACTGTTGTTGTTGTCACAGAAACTGCATCACCTACCAGTTTGGCTCGCTGGCTGGGCATTGTCCCACAAAGCAGAAGGGCACCTGTTGGATTCCTAGTCACGGCACAAACCAGGGATGCGGGCCAGGTCCCCAGTAGGGGGCAGGCAAGAGGCAACCACACATTGATGTTTCTCTCCCTCTCTATCTCTCTCCCTTCAACTCACTCTAAAACTAAATAATAAAATATTTTTTAAAAAGAAAAATAAAAGAAGCATTCAAATTATCCAGATAAAGCATCTAAAATTTGATTACAGTAGGAATTTATATATCTTTAACCTAAGATAATATTGTGATTAAAATCTTATGTTAGTAATTCGCTATTGAAAAGAAAAGAGCCCTGGCTGGTGTGGTTCTGTGAATTTAGCACCAGCCTGTGAACCAAAGGGTCGCTGGTTCAATTACCAGTCAGGGCACATGCCTGGGTTGTAGGCCAGGTCCCCAGTTGGAGGTGAGCAAGAAACTACCTATTGATATTTCTCTCCCTCTCTCCCTCCCTTCCCCTCTTTGTGAAACTAAATAAGTTAAAATCTTTTTTAAAAAGAAAAAAGAAAAGAAAAGAAACACAAGGCTTCTGGGGGCAGCAATAAATTTATATCTCTAAGGGAAAATATAAAAGGAATAAATTTATGGCCAAATCCCTCAACAGCGAAGTGTGGAACAGCATGAGCTTTTGTCTCAAGCTGTGTCAGGTTTCGAAGCCTAAGAAACAAGTTTATAGCAAAAATGTGTAAGTTTATGGAAAAAGAAGTAAAACCTAGTAAGACTAAGCACAGAAGTCTTTTAACCTGAAGGCCTGAGAGTCTGCCTCTTCTGCTTTCCAGACAACTTGCCATCTGTGTTAGGGTCTTTATGAGTGCAGCTGTCTTCACTACAATTCCCAGATGAAGCTGTGAACCCTCTTCAAACTCTGACTCATCTCCTAGATCTGGCTCTTCAGATAAGGTGTAGACAGTGAGAGAAGTGAACAGCGAGTTAACTCTGCCACTGCTAAAGCAACATAGCCACCCAGTCCAGTCTCTTGAAAAGGTTTCCAGTCTTTTCAGCACAAGGATCCCACTGAGTACACTTTGCTGCTCTGAACTGTTGCCAGGCAGAGTACATACTCTATGTGTCTCCCAGGTGCTGCAATAACATTTGGGGCACACCCTGTAATAACCAGTATCACTATTATGAAATAGCAGTATCACTGTTCTTTTGTGGAATATTAGAAATAGCCCTCAGATGTCCATGACCACCTCCTGATTTGTTACGACAATCTATTTTAAAGATGAGTAGAGTAGGTACAGAGAAGTTAAATGATGAATAATATACTTATATCATGGAATAATGAATCTAATAGAAAGCATACTGAGCCATTAATTAGAGAACCTGGGTTCAGGTTTCACTTTAAGAAGAATTAGCTTTATGATCTTGGCCACTTATTAAACTTTCCTCACTTTACACAATTCTGTTTGTTTGTTTTTTTGACACCAATAAATGCATTATTCTTTTGATTTATAGAAGATATTATTTTATTATTATAATACTTATTTTACAGCTACTCCTTAGACTTCTGGCCAAGATGGTGGCATAGGTAAACATAGCTTACCTCCTTGTACGACCACATCAAAATTACAACTAAAATATAAAACAATCATCATTCAGAACCATCAGAAATCAAACTGAATGGAAGTCTGACATCTATGGAATTAGAAATCACACCCATCCAGACTAGTGGCGGGGCAGAGACACAGAATGGACTCATCCCACATCCACGTGTGGTGGGTAAAATTACAGGAGGGATATCTCAGGAATGAGGAGTCCCCGGCCCACACCAGGCCCCCCAGTCCAGGGTTTCGGTGCCAGGAAGATAAGTGCCAAAACTTCTAGCTGCAAAAACCAGTGGAGACTCAGTCAGTGGAAGCAACTTCTGGAGTCCCAAGAGGTTCCTGTTAAAAAATCCACACATGGACTCACCTACTCAGACTCACTCCCTCTGAGGTCCAGCACCAGGGGAACAACTTGAAAGGCACCAGTGGCAAACAGGGAGAAACTGAAGTGTCAGGCATCAAGGCGAGAGCTGGGCGACAGTTTTTTCCCAGAAAGAAAGGTGGGAAGAGGCTGCCGTCCCTTTTCTAAACCCTCCCTCCACAGAGCCACAGAGCCAGCAGGCTGGTGCCACATCTGAGACTCCATCAACCTGGCTAACACAGTTGACCCTACCCTGGAGATCCCCAGAGAACAGGGAACTCATCCTGCCCAATTTACTGGCCCACCCAAGCTGCTTTCCATATGAATGGCTGGTCTTGGCTTATGCTTTACAACTTCCTAAATCCTCTCACAAATATCAGTTACCTCAGAGAGTCCCGAGCCTCTATACCTCTTGCTAAGGAGTCCCAGGCCCGGCACTAGCAGCACCTGGTCTACACTCACAGCTCGGCTTTGCCTGAGAATCTCCAAGCTCAGCACAAGTAGTAGCCATCTCAGATTGCTTTATAATTCAGGTATCATGGCCTCAGGAAAAACACAGGTAGGGGCTGACCATGGCCTGCACCACCCGAGAAACCCCAGAGCCTGTGCATCCAGTGGGCAGCTATAGACCACGTCGGAGCACCACCACCCTGCCCTTGTGCAGTTGATCCTCCTTGGAGGGTGGAGATTGGAGGTAATTGGTCACAGTCAGTCCTTGCAGCTGACTGGCCTGGGTAAATATCCTCCATTGACCTGTCAATAGCAATCAAGACTCAATTACAAGAGGACAGTGTACTCAGCCCACACAAGAGGCACACCTTGAGTACCCAACTTTGGTGACAGGGGAGGCTGTGCCATTGGACCCTACAGAATAACTAATACATTAGGCTACACTAACAGGACAGGGGGTGATAGCAATCTACCTTATACATAGAAATAAACACAGGGAGGCTGCCAAAACCACAAGACAAAAAAACATGGCCCAAGTGGAAGAACAGGTCAAAATTCCAGAAAAAGAGCTAAACAAAATGAGATAAGCAATCTGTCAGATGCAGAATTCAAACACTGGTTATAAGGATGCTCAAGGAACATAGTGAGGACCTCAACATCATAAAAAAGATCAGTCAGAAATGAAAAATACACAAATTAAAGAAAAATTTACAGGGAAACATCAGTAGAGTGGATGAAATTGAGAATCAAATGAATGATATGGAACATGAGGAAGCAAAAAACAACCAATCAAAACAACAAGAAGAAAAAAAGAATTAAAAAAAACACAGAGAAAAGTGTAAGTAGCCTCTGGGACAATTTCAAGTGATCCAACATTCGCATCATAGAGGTGCCAGAAAGAGAAGAAAAAGAGCAAGAAATTGAAAATCTATTTGAAAAAAAAAAAAAAAAAAGACCTATCCTGGAAAGAAATAGACATGCAAATCCAGGAAGCAAAGAGTCCCAAACAAGAAGGATGCAAAGAGGCCCACTACAAGACATATCATATTTAAAATGCCAGAGTTTTAAAGATAAAGAGAGAATTTTAAAAGTAGCAAGAGAAAAGAAGTTAGTTACCTACAGGGGAGTTCCCATAAGACTGTCAGCTGATTTCTCAAAAGAAACTTTGCAGGCTAGAAGCGATTGGCAAGAAATATTCAAAGTCATGAAGAGCAGGGCCCCACAGCAAAGATTGTTCTACTCGGCAAAGCTATCATTTAGAATCAAAGGGCAGATAGAGAGCTTCCCAGATAAGAAAAAACTAAAGGAGTTCATCATCACCAAACCATTATTGTATGAATAAAAAAATAAACTAAGCAAACTAGAAGAACAGAGACAAAAGCATGGATAAAGGGAGTGTTTTTATGGTTTTCAGATTGGAGGAGGTTGTACGGGAGTGGGTGAAGAGGTGAGGAGATTCAGAAGTACAAATAGGTAGTTACAGAATAGCCATGGGGATGTAAAGTACAGTACAGGAAATGGAGTAGCCAAAGAACCTATGCGCCCAGGCTGGTGTAGCTCAATGGATTGAGCATGGGCCTACGAACCAAAGGATCGAGGTTGCATTCCCAGTCAGGGCACAGGCCTGGGTTGCAGGCCAGTTCCCAGCAGGGGGCCCACGACAGGCAACCATACATTGATACTTCTCTC
The DNA here is from genome assembly GCF_021234435.1 of Artibeus jamaicensis. NCBI lineage: Eukaryota > Metazoa > Chordata > Mammalia > Chiroptera > Phyllostomidae > Artibeus > Artibeus jamaicensis. Next base: position 8,086,353 of record NW_026521738.1, read on the forward strand.
CCTCTCTCCTCCTCTTCCCCCTAAATATAAATAAATAAAATATTTAAAAAATTATTTTGAAAAAACAGAACCTATGCGTGACCCATGGACATGAACAATGATGTGGGGATTGTCTGAGGGAGTGGGGGTGCTGAGTGGAGGGGACAAAGGGGAAAAACTGTGACAACTGTAACAGCATATTCAATAAAACTTAAAAAATTAAAATGATTATTTTACGTATCACAGTTATGACATTGTAATTCATGCTCCCTTTTGTTGTTTCATTGGTGATGTTCTAACTAGAGTGAGCATGAAGATGATCCGACAGTCTCAGCCCTGGCTGGTGTAGCTCAGTGGGTTGAGCACGGGCCTGCGAACCAGAGTATCGAGGTTTGATTCCCAGTCAGGGCACATGCCTGGGTTGCAGGCCAGTTCCAGGCGGGAAACTCACGAGAGGCAACCATACATTGAAGTTTCTCTCCTTCTCTCCTTCCCTTCCCCTCTAGAGATAAATAAATTTTTAAAAATCTTTAAAAAAAAGATGATCTGATAGTCTTACCTCTTATTTCTTTCTTATTTTCCTTCCCTTGTTTCCTCTTTTCTCCTTAATTATTAGAATAAGATTCCCCATGTTCATCCTCATGATCTTCATTAACATTTCTAGAGATGTGATCACTTATATTTGTTCAGGTAAGCATAGATAATTGATACATTACAGTTTAATTAAATTCCCACCATGAATTGTAAATGCAGTGTGTTGGCACATAAAAAAATGTTGTCATTGATGACAGTCTGGCTCATCACCAATAGCAAAGAAACCTAAATATGCTAGAGTGGACTAATTCACATTGGAGACCTAACTCATATGGAGACATAATTTTGGTAACATGCTATCTTCATTTATCACATAGTACAGAGGACTCAAATTTCCTTTTGAACATCTGAATGAGATTTTATCTTGGAATGTGAAGTTGCCTCAGAGAAGCAGATAGTCCTGCTCAAACCTGTTTGGTCATTCTTAAGGTTAAATGATTGCTCTTCACTCTTTGGTGAACATTACAGACCAGGAATACTTTCCACTGGTGATTTGACCCGACAGTGACATTGATACAGAAAAGGCTTTGTTAAGCATTATAGTTATTTTCATACATTTTTGGGACCTCAAAGAACAAGAGGTTACTAGGGACTTGCTAGTGCTGACTTCGTACAACCTGAGAGTATAATAATCTGTTACTCATGTAGGAAGCATGGAATAAGATCACTAAGCATGTTATAGCATGAAACTGTTCCTATAAAATTGACACTAGTCCATTTACTAGAGGTGAAGAGGAGTCAAAGGTCTAAATAAATTAAGCAGTAAAGAAAATAATGAGGTCTAATTTGTAGTAGGAATAATAGCTTACTATTTATTAAGTAACTCTCTTTTGTCACTAGACTAAGCCCTTGTAATATATTATTCAATTTAATTAAATCCTCACAACAACCGTATGAGGTGGGTACTATTATCACCATTTTACAGGTAAAAGAAGTGAGACTAAGAGAAGTTAAAATCAACTACCTGAAGTAACTTAAACCCGTCTATCTGATTTGAAGTCTGAGTTCTTTCCATGACAAAAACTGTTTATCATTCTGTGTGTGTTTTTTTTGTTAACAGTTAATTATATTAATAATACATGAATAATTTTTCTAAAATATCACATATTACAGATACTTTTTAAGTCCCGTTTTACACTCATCATTAATATTAGTTCCCTCTCACCTTCCCTAGAAGTAACATTGTTTTAAGTTTTGGTGGATTTTTAGAGATCATTTAAAAAATATCCATTAGATTCACAGAGAAAGCTACTCAACATCATTAGCCATTATGAAAATGTAAATTAACCTGGCTGGTGTAGCTCGGTGGATGAGTGTGGGCTGCAAAGCAAAGGGTTGCCGGTTTGATTCCCTGTCAGGGCACATGCCTGGGTTGCAGGCCAATTCCCAGCAGGGGATACACGAGAGACAACCATACATTGATATTTCTCTCCTTCTCTCCTTCCCTTCCCCTCTAAAGATAAATAAATAAAATCTTAAAAGAAAAAGGATTTTCAAATCATTGTCAGCAGTTCTGGGATCATGTCTGCAAAGATGATTTTTTACTACAATACAATACAGTCTCTCCTGACACAAACTCTGCTCTCAAAGGCTTCGATTTCATCTTTAAGGTACTCATTCTACCAACATCCACCCACTCCTTGCAAATAATGCAGTGGTTACAAGACTCGAGGGGCGTACCTACGGAGCCCCACCTGCAGCAATCAGGGCTCCGGTGGGTTTAATCCAGCCATTCCAGACCCCTCGCAGCAGTCATCAGTTCAGGTAACCTGTACACAAGCCAGCAGCGTGGGCTTGACTGACCACTGGCATTGGGTCAGGAATGGCCCAATGAGGGAAAATATTTTTGTTGGAAGTTTAAAAATCCCATTTTTTTATGTGGATGGTATTATGACTCTACTTTCATTGAATTTACAGTGTAGTTTAGAGACAAGATATAAATATGAAAAATTAAGTAACTGCCCCTAACATCCCCTCTGAAGGTCTCTCGCTTGTCTTCGATTGAGACATCCACGCTATTCGCACATCAGTTTAGGTGGTGGTCATGGGGGATGCCTCCAATATCTATGGGACACTATAATTTCTTCTGAATTCTTTTTTTAAGGTGTTATTTATTTATCTTTAGAGAGAAAGGGAAGGATAAAGGGGGAGAAATATTAATGTATGGTTGCCTCTCGTGCATCCCCTGCTGGGAACTGGCCTGCAACCCAGGCGTGTGGCCTGACTGGGACTGGAACCATGGATCTTTTGGTTTGCAGGCCCACACTTAATCCACTGAGCTACACCAGCCAGGGCTAATTTATTCTGAATTCTAATACTAATATATTTGAGCTGTGCACTGGTATTCCTGTCTTCAGGAATTCATATAGCAGTGTGTGTGTGTGTGTGTGTGTGTGTGTGTGTGTGTGTACCTATAGCTCTGCTAGTCATTTTGGTATTGTGGATCTAAGAAAGATCATAATGATGTATTTTTATTAGCAAGTTTGGAGATTTTCATTCTACAGATAGAACTTTGGGAAATAATGAACGTTGTGTGCAAAGATTTAGCTGCTAAAGATGCTCTTCAAAGTGTTTTTGGAAACATTGTTGCATAAACATCTTTAGTAGTTAAATCCTTGTATACATAATTATTTCCATAGCATATGAATTTCCAGAAGCAGAACTGCCTCACATGCACATCTCTAAGGTCTTTGCTCTGGACTACAAGCACCTTAGCTTTCTAACTATACTTCTCATCTCTGGTTTTCCTTTCCCTCCTCTCCATCTTTTGTTTGGTAAATTTATCTCCCTAAAACAAGCTGCTCATCATTTTACTTCCTGGCTGAAAACTCTTCCTTTCCCCTTGCTGGGGCCCAGTTCCTTACCCTGACAGCTGAGGACTTTCACAGTCTGACTCGGCCCCAGATGTCTAGTCTTTTCCACACTGGTCCCCTTTATGAATCTTCCATTTTAACCAAATTCATCTATGCCCTATTTCCTGTTGTGCCTTGTAATTTCTTATCTTCAAACGAGGTGGGAATTGCATAGTAAACAAAATGGTAGAATGAGGGATAAGCAATTTAGTTTGTCACAACCCTCTATACACTTTTACCCCACCTTCTTTTCTCCACCCCACCCCAGCTATGAAGTTGTCCTGCCTTGGTGCTAAAACTGTCCAAGTGTATGCGCTGATCTTCCCTCTCTTTCCACCCATCCTCTCAGCCTCCCAGAGCTGAGGGCTGGTCCATCTGCTGCCTGATGTTCCGCCTCTCTTCCTCTCTCCAGTCAGTGGCTGGGCTCATCAAAACTGCCCTCTCACTTGTTCATTTCCTTCTCCACCATGGTCATCGCTCCTCTGTCCTCCATCTGTAGCCTCCTGGGTTCTTCTTTTTTTTTTTTGCTGGCTATTTCTAACCTCTTTCTGTTGTCTACCATTCTACTCACCCCCGGCCCCCCTTTTTTGGTCTGCTTTTCTTCCTTTTTTATATTTCCTGTCTCTCCGGTCAATGCCTCATATAGTTCTTGTGTGAAGAGACAGGAGGACTTCAACAGTGCCGAGAGCCTGCCTATCTGACATTTTCAAGCATTGTCTTTTCAGAGACCATCAAGAAAAACATGCTTCTCCATCCTTCTAGGCTCTTCCATCATTGCTTTCCTTCTTCTCCATTCCTTCCTTATAGATTCTACCGCTGTCTCTGACGCCCCAATGCCCTGGCCTCAAAATAACAAAGGCCTCTATCTACCTCAGAGTAAGAGGTGGTGGGGTGATTTGAGAAGATAACATACAATGAAAACAAAAGGTTTCGAGAGAGAAAAACATTATTTGTTTCATGAAGTTTTTTCAGTCTTGGTTTTGGTTTCTAAAACATGTGAGAAAAGAAAGCATACCCAAATTATTTTTAGGTCCACGGGGAACTGATATAAATAAGGTTAAAATAAAAATGCTTACATAAGGCACAGCCAAATTGTTACCAAGTCTGGAATTGTGACAATTTCTAATGTTAAAGGGAGAATTTAGAAATAAAAAGAAATAATTTGACTGGAGACTTCAGATCTAATCAAAGGAGACAAAACCAAAATTCTTAGGCAGAGCAGACAAATGGGTTTTTGAAAACTTCAATTCACTATCTTGGGCCCTTATTTCTGTTAAGAAACCAATTTAAAGATGAAGCAAATGAGAAGAATTAGACTTTTTAAAATACGCAACAAGTTTTTCTGTGGATAAATTAAAATGATGAAAATCTATTATGTTTCTTTTAACTAGAACCAGTTTTTATATTATGTCAATTTTAATAATTTAAGTTTCTATATATAATAAAATAATTCTCTTTTCATTTGTTTCTATGTTCTTTGTTTATGGACTTCTATTTGAAGTATTAAAAAACATTTTGAGCCCTGGCTGGTGTAGCTCAGTGGATTCAGCACAGGCCTGCGAACCAGAGGATCGAGGTTCGATTCCCAGTCAGGGCATATTCCTGGGTTGCAGACTGGTTCCCTGAAGGCCAGTTCCCAGCAGGGGATGCACAAAAGGCAACCATACATTGATGTTTCTCTCCCTCTCTCCTTCCCCTCTAAAGATAAATAAATAAATAAAATCTTAATTAAAAAGTTTACTTATTTAAAAAAAACATTTTGAAATCAATGTAAAATAATATAAGTATTGAATATCAGAAAGACAAAAACATGATTTGGTGAGAGAAAGAAAAAAGAAAGAGAGAAAAAAAATCAAGTCAAAAAATATCATAACCAGTATATATTTTTCAAGATTTTATTTATTTGGGACTTCCGCCAAGATGGAGGCATAGTTGGAAACACTTTGCTTCCTTGCACAACCAAATCTAAAAACAATAAAGTTTTAACAATAATAAACACAACCAAACCACAGAAAATCGAATAATACAAAGTCTGAAAATAATGAATCCCTCAGCTTAACCAGTGAGAGGGGCGAAGCCAGCAGTGGAGCGAGTTGGGCAAAAAAGATCCCCCTATCCAGGTGGCATGTAGACAGCCAAGGGCGCAGATCTCAGGTGTGGGGTAGCTATGGGTGGACCCAGGGAAGGCTCAGCATGGCTGGCTGTCAGCGGTCCTTCATTTGCGTGCAGATAAACCAGTGAAGAGATGAGCATTGAGACAGACTGAGAAGGCCCTGGCTCAGGGCGGCAGGCTGGCACATTTGCGCCCAGATAAACAGGCGGGGGTGAGCGGTGAGGACTGCCATTGCTCCCTCTCTGACCTGCCCCCACATACAGCATCACAAACCAGCGACCTGGGTAGCCCTACCCTGGTGAACATCTAAGGGTCCGCTCCTCACACATAACAGGCACGAACGGATCAAAACATGGCTCAGGAACAACTCAGAGCCCCAGAGCCGATAAATCTAAGCGATGAAGAAATAGCCAAACTTTCAGATGCACAGTTCAAAACACTGGTGATCAGGATGCTCACAGAACTGGTTGATTTTAGTCACAAATTAGAGGAACATATGAAAGCTAAATTAATTGAAATGAATGGAAATGCACAGGAAACCAATAGTAATGGAAAGGAAACTGGGACTCACATCAAGGGAGCAGACCAGAAGAAAGGAAAAAATGACCAAACAAAAGAATGAAGAAACAAGAATTGAAAAAAATGAGGAGAGGCTTAGGAACTTCCAGGACATCTTTAAATGCTCCAACATCTGAATTATAGGAGTGCCAGAAGGGGAAGAGGAACAGCCACCAGTGGAAAACTTATTTTAACAAATAATAAAAGAGAACTTCCCCATTCTGGCAAAGGAAATAAATTTCCAGGAAATCCAGGAAGCTCAGAGAGTCCCAAAGAAGTTGGACCCAAGAAGGAACACATCAAGGCACATCAAAATTACATTAGCCAAGATTAAAATGAAGGAGAGAATCCTAGAAGCAGCAAGAGATAAGGGGACAGTCACCTACAAAGCAGTTCCCATCAGACTGTCAGCGGATTTCTCAAAAGAGACCTTATAGGCAAGAAGGGGCTGGAAAGAAGTATTCCAAGTCATGAAAGGCAAGGACCCACATCCAAGATTGCTCTATCCAGCAAAGTTTTCCTTTAGAATGGAAGGGCAGATAAAGTGCTTCTCAGATAAGATCAAATTCAAGGAGTTCATCATCACCAAGCCCTTATTATATGAAATGTTAAAGGGACTTACCTAAGAAAAAGAAGATAAAAAGATGGACAGTGAAAGGACAGCAAACTCACAGTTATTAACAACCACACCTAAAACAAAAGCAAATTAAGAGGACAGCCAGATCAGGAGGAGAACCATAGAAATGAAGATCACATGGAGGATTAGCAACAGGGGAGTGGGAGAAGGAGAAGGGGGGAGAAGGTACAGAAAATAAGTAGAATAGACGGTAGGTAGAAAATAGATAGGGGGGAGGGCAAGAATAGTATGGGAAATATAGAATCTAAAGAACTTGAGACATGTGTGTTCATGAACTAAAGGGGGGGAATGGTGGGGGAGGGGGTGTGCAGGGTGGAGGGGAATGAAGGGGGGAATAGAACAAATGTAATGGCATAATCAATAAAATAAAAAAATATTAAAAAACTATTTTATTTATTTATTGTTAGAGAGGAGAAGGGAGGGTGAAAGAGAGGGAGAGAAACATCCATCCATTTCCTCTTGCACCCTCCCCCTCATCAGGGACCTGGCCCACAACCCAGCATGTGCCCCAGGTGGGTATTGAACTGGTAACCTTTTGCTCTGTAGGTTGATGCCCAACCGACTGAGCCACACCAGTCAGGGCCATAATCAATATTTTTAACATTGTTATTTAATCTTAAAGGATTAAATTATTTTTCAAATCTCATAGTCTGTTAGGTAAGTTTAGCTGCAATCACTATATTCTTCATTATTTTTAATTATAATTTCATCAACATGTTTTTAGAAATTTACGGCTCAATTATTTTTTAGAAACTTTATTGATATATAATTCGCATACTGTACAATTTACCCATTTAAAATGTACAAATTCTTTTGTACATTTTATTGATCAGTTGCCTCTCACACACCCCCAACTGGGAACCTGGCCCACAATGTAGGCATGTGCCCTGACTGGGAATCAGTGGAAACCTTTTGGGTCACAGGCTGGTGCTCAGTCCACTCAGCCACACCAGCCAGGGCTCCAAGGTACAATTCTGTGCTCCAGTTGGAGGAATACAAGAGTCAGCCTGTCAGTGTTTCTTTCACTCATCAATGTTTCTCTCCCTCCCTTCCCCTCTCTAAAAATAAATAAATAAAATACTTAATAAAGTAAAATGTACAGTTCAATGGCTTTTTAGTATATTCACAGAGTTGTGCGACCACCATCACAATTACGGTTAGCAAATTTTATTGGCCCCTCCCAAAGAAACGATCGACCCCTTAGCTATCATCCCCGACTCTCCCCAGACCTAGGTGGCCACTAGTGCACTTTCTGTTTCTACAGTTTGCCTTCTCTGGACATGTCACATGCCCTGGCAGGTGCGGCTCAGTTGGTTGGAGTGTTGTCTGTAGCTGAAAGGTTCTGGGCTTGGTTTCTGGTCAGGGCACATACTTAGGTTGTGGTTTTGACCCGGTCTGGGCTCTGGTCCCCAGTCTGGGCACATTCAGGAGGCAACCAATCAATGCTTCTCTCTCACACGAATTTTTCTTTCTCCCCCCTTTTCTCTCCCTTCCTCTCTCTCCAAAACAATGAAAAAAAGTGTTCTCAGGTGGGGACAAAAAATAATAAATACATACATAAATGGAATTATACATTTGACAGTCCTTTGTGACTTTTTTCACTTAGCATATTTTCAAAGTTTACCCATGCTGTATTATGTATCACTAATTCATTTATTTGTACCACTGAATAATATTGTATTTATGGGTATAACTCTATCCATTTACCAGTTGATAGACATTTGGGTTATTTGGACTTTTAAACTATTATAAATAATGTTGCTATGAACTTCATGTATAAGTTTTTATATATATATATATGTACAAGCTGTGCAAACATATGTTTTTATTGCTCATTTCTCTTAGATAAATACCTATGAATAGACTTGCTGGAGCACAGAGTAATTCTATGTATAAAGAACTGCCAGGCTGTTTTTTCAAAGTGGCTATACCCTTTAATGTACCCGCAAGCACTGTATGAGGATTCCAAGTTCTCCACACCCTCGTCAACGCTTGCTATCATCTGTCTTTTTTTATTACAGCCATTCTGTGATTGTGAAGTGGTATCTCATTGTGGTTTTCATTTGCTTTTACCTGATGTCTAATGATGTTGAGCATCTTTTCATGAGTTTATTAGCCATTTGTGTATTTTTGCAGAACTGTCTCTTCAGAGACTTTGCTCACTTTTAATTGTGTTACTTGCCTCTTATTATGAAGTTGTAATAGATCTTTTCTTTTGGAATTTCTAATAATTTTTTGTATATTCTTGATACAAGTCACTTTATCTATTCTGTCTTTTGTTGTTTTTGCTTTTGATGTCATGTCTAAGAAACCATTGCCTAATGCAAGGTCTCAAAATTTTGTCTATGTTTTCTTCTATGAGTTTTGTAATTACAGCTCTTATGCTTAGGTCTCTGATGCAGTTGGAGTTAGTTTTTGTATATAGTATGTAGTAGAAAAAGAACTTTATTCTTTTGTGTGTGGACATCCACTTGTCTTAGTACCATTTGCTCAGAAGACCATTTTCCCCATTGAATTGTCTTAGAACCAGTGTTGAAAATCAATTGTCCAGAAACGTGAGAATTTATTTCTGAACTCTTAATTATAGTCCAGTGATCCCTATGTCTATCTTTATTTCAGTACTACATAGTAGCTTTGTAGTTAATTTTAAAATTGTAAAGTGTAGGTCCTCCAACTTTGTTATTCTTTTTTAAGATTGTTTTGGCTATTCTGGGTCCTTTGAACTTTCATATATTGGGATTGGTCAGTCAATTTCTGCAAAGAATCAAGGCAGGTTTTTAAATTAATTAATTAATTAATCAATTTCCAGAGAGAGGGGAAGGGAAGGAGAAAGCATGGGAGAGAAACACCAGCATGTGGTCGCCACTCATGTGTCCCCCACTAGGGACCTGGCCTGCAACCCAGGCATGTGCCCTGATTGGGAATCAAACCGGCGACCCTCTGCTTCACAGGCCCGTGCTCAATCCACTGAGCTATACCAGCCAGGGCTCGAGGCAGGTTTTTGATAGGAATTGTGTTAAATCTGTAGATCAATTTGAAGAGGATTGGCCTGTTAAAGTCTTCTGATCCATAGCTATGAGATGTCTTTTCACTTATTAAATGTTCTTTAATTCCCTCTGCGTAGAGGAAGAGTTTTCAACTTCCTGGCCACATTCACCAAGAATTTAGCCTCTGCAGCTGAGAGGTGGGGGAGACAAAAGTGCTGGTGGCACTTCCTGGTGACCCACTGTGCCCCTCAACTATGAATTAAGGGGAAAGAAAGGCCTCTTTTTGGCCAAATCTACCTGGAGTGGAGCTCAATCAGTCTGAGCTGGAAGAGGGGGGGCAGGTTGTGGCTCAATTGCCACAGATTTTTGCTGTTCATACTGGAATTTAGTAGATTTCCAGAATTAATATTTTTTGACCTTCAGACGACAGTATGCAGAGACTTTAAATGGGTGTTTTTTTAAATCATTTTCACCACTCATGGTTATTTTGCTGTGGAACAGATCCATGAATCACCTCGTGTTGCCATTCTGGAAACAGAACCTCTTCAATTTTTTTTAAACAACCTTAAAAATAATTAAAGTAACTGAAGTTCTGCAAGGAAACAGTTTTTTTTGTAAATAAATAACTCTCTATTATACTTTCAACTATTCTGCAAATAATTCTATTGGCTAGATTAACAAGCACTGTCCTTTTAAAAGCCATTGTTTACTGTATTTAGCCCTGGCTGATGTGGCTCAGTGGACTGAGCGCGGGCCTGCAAACTGAAAAGTTGCCAGTTCAATCCCTTGTCAGGGCACGTGCCTCAGCAGTGGCTGATGAATGTTTCTCTCTCACATTGATGCTTCTCTCCCTCTCTAACAATAACTAAAATCTAAGCACCATAGTTTACTGCATTTATATTTACAAACCCCATACACAAACACATATTTCTTCTTTATTAGGTGCACTTGAACAGATATTGAAACATAAAGGCAGTGATGAATATAAAACATGAAGAAACTTTTGTTTATATCAGTAATTAAAATGTTCAGGCTAGTGTCTCGATCACCACTCTGCACTCTTACCTGATGTGAACCTTCTCCCCTTTTCCCAGCTTGGCCTTCTTCAGGTGGGAAGGCAGCAGTGTGGGAAAGGGCACGGTCAGCTGGCTTCTGGATCTCTTTTCCCGCTTTGGTCCTCCTCTTCTCCACTCCTCTTCCCGGACAGGAAGGGACAGAAAGATCTCACCGACAGGCACCTCCTGGAGCTGCCCTCTGGTGGTGGACAAGTCTTTCCTGTCACAGGCCCTTCTCCAGTTGCTCAGAGATCCTTGTGCTGGGCTCTTTGATGACAGATCCCTGGACCCTGGAAATAACCACTCCTCTGGCTGCCACTTTAACTGCTCCCTTTTGTCTTTCTGGCCCCCTCTCTGTGGGGATTGCATGGTCTCTCAGGACTAGAATTTGGTGGATAAGAGCCAGCACGCTTTGCCCCGCCCTCAGAAGGAGTGTAGTCCCCATTCAGCGCAGCCTGCTCCGCTCTGCTACCACCCGCCACTTTGGTCTGGGGAATTTGTTCAGGACTGGGCTTGGCACTCGCCTCTGCGCCACACAAACTCCAAGGGGCACAGGTCAAGCTCTCCAAGGGGTTCTCTTGGAGTCCCCTCTGTTTGTTTGACTAGCATGAGAAGACATATACATCAGAACACAAAACAAAAACCTAACAATACCAAGTGCTGGCAAAAAATGTAGAACAACTGGAATTATCATATGTTGCTGGTAGGAGTGCCTCCTGGGAAAACCTCTGACAGTATCTACTAAAAGTAACCTGGCAATGCCATATCTACTTAGATACCCACTTCATACATACATATGTACATATATACATATATACATACATACATAATAGAGAACATGCAGAAGGTGGTAATAACAGTATAAAACTCATAAACTGCAAACAACCCAAGTGCCTATTAGCAGGAGAATAGATAAATAATGGTAATATGTTTAAAAATGAAATTTTAAAAAGGGGATGAACTATTGCCACATGTAGTAAGGGTAAATTTCACAGACATGTTAAGTCAAAGAAGCAAAATGCAAAAGAGTAGGCACTGTTTGATTCCATTTACACGATGTTCAAGAACAGATAAAACCGATCTGCTGTTAGAAGTCAGGAGAGCAGAGTAAGTAGTGACTGGGAAGTGGGCAAGAGGGAGGTTTCTGGGTTATGGAATATTGTGTATATGAATCTGGGTGATTGTTTAAGTTTGTAAGGTGATGGGTGTATGCATTTCTCAAGTTTCATCTAGATGTCCAGGTAAGATTTCTGTATTTTTTTAACACATACAGAGGTGGGCAAAAGCAGGTTAAATTACCAGCCATCATTACCCAAAAGGTAAATCATAAGTAAAGACACAGAATAATAACAATAAGAAGACAAATACTGTGAATAAATTATATAATAATAAATAAATAATAACACAAGAGTAAACTGTGTTTCATGTACTCACAACTGTAAACCTACTTTTGCCCACCCCTGTGTGTTATACTTCACTAAGAAAGTAAAAACAAACTTTACGGAGAAATTAGTGTTCTCCCAAGTATTCATTCACTGCATTTTCAGCATGTAATAACATTGAGTCCAGGATTATTTACAAAGGGTGCTCTGGTTATGAGAGTATTAGAGCCATTTACAAAAGTGGAAGTGCTAGCCTTAAGTGAAAACTGCCCTCTTCTCTGCTGCCGGTGGTGATCGTTTTTGCCGAGCTACTGGGGTTCCTTTCAGTTACTTAGAAAGCACCTCAGCTTCCAGAAGCTACCAGCAGGGGTCAGCCCTGTACAAAACTTACAGTTTAAGCCTCCAGGAGTTGGCACTCTCTTCCCAGTTTGGTCAAGTTGTCCTGGCCTTAGTCATTTTCTCATGTCACCGTCACCCAATTCCACGTTCTTAACATGAACCGGACACTTCCTTGCCTTCCTCTCCCACTCAGACACACTACCCCGTCCTTCCACCTTCTCAAGTAACCTCCACAAGCACTCCTTTCACCTTATCAAGCCCAGCAGTTCCGTGACCTGACGATGCTCCTCTCCATCCTGCAGTCAGTCCCCTTCTCTCGTCACTAACCCCTGTCATAGTGGGTCATCAGTGTCATCAGTTTGGCAAACACCTTCGACTCTTTGACCGTGCCAGACCCAACTTTTACCCCATTACTGATTTCCCATCGCACTTGGCCCAGAATACAAACCCACTAGGGGACCCCCATAGCCCTGCAGGCCCCGGCCCTGGGCTGGCTCCTCCCCTACCTGGGCTCACACATCACAGCCCCCACCCCACGCTTTCAGTGCTTCCCTCCACCAACACGAAAGGCATTTTCTCCAAGTTCACTCCTGTTCTCTCTCCTGACAAGGTGTTTACTTCCTTCAAGACACAGTTTAAAATTATACCCATATTTGTGTATTTGCTTCTTTAATGTTTGTCTTGGCCTTGAGACTGCGCTCTCCCCAGAAGCAGCAACCATTCTGGTTTGCTCATCCTTCGTACAAGCAGTGCCAAGAACTTGCTGGGGCCACAGTAGGTGCTCAGTAAGTGTTTTTTAGAATTTATCTATTGATTTTTTAGAGAGAGAAAGAGAAACATTGATTTGTTGTTCCACTTACTTAGGCATTCGTTGGTTCCTTTATGTATGAGCCGCCCAGCCAGGGACTCAATAAGTATTTGTTGAATTAGGATATCTGTCTAAACCTTGGTACCACAAAGACAGGGGAAAGGTATGGGTCCTCTGTTTTTTTAGAAAAAAATAGCATTTTATATTTGTCCTTTCACAGCATTTTCACATCATTATAATAATTGCATAAGATAGATTATAATAAGTGTTATAATTCCCACTTGATGAAAGAGAAAGAGGCACAAAGAGAGTTGACAAAACTGTCAGAGTGAGGACAAAAAACAAAATCTCTAACCTACCCATCTGTGCATCTTAACGAGTATATGTAAATGTTTGCTCTCTCTCTCTCTCTTTTTTTTTTATTCTTTTTTAAATGTTTGGTTAGTAGTTAAATGCTCAGGCTTTATGGACAGATTGTCACGTTTCCAAACCCACATCTGATACCTAACTCACTGTGTGACCTTGAGCAAGTCACTGAATTTCCCAGAGCTTCAGATCCTTCACATATTCACTATAAAACTTTAGTACAATGTATAGCCAAAGATGTATCATCTATATCTTCATATGTGTAAGATATACACATACAGTACTGAACATGGGAAGTGAGGAACACTCAGTCCAAATCAGTTGTTATTTGTGGAAGTCTTTTGAGAATAAGGATTATGTTTCATTCTCCTCCATAACCAAGAATGAGCACAGTGCCTCTTACAGTGATATGTAGCACAAATGTTCGACCTGACCTTGGTGTTCTGTTTTCTTGAACTTATCCTTATCTGGGAATTCTGGTGACTTTAAATGTTGGGGAAAAGTGTGATAAGTCCCGATGGTGTGACCATTCCCATGTGCATATCCTCTAAGACCTGACAGGAACAGACTCCTAGGTTCCTGTTCTCTACTAGTTCTTTCGTTTTGGAGTCCATTTTCCTGGCCTTCTTTGGAAGACTGTAATGAACATAAGTTGCATTTCCAGCCCCCTCCTTTATTCTGGAGCAGGCTATATAATATTGCCGTGGCAGTGACTGTAAATTGACTCACTAGGGCACTGAGCCGACGGGTTCATCTCCACCCCCATTGGACAGAAGAGATCATTGCAGAGTGGGATGCGAAGCAAGTCAGTTCTCCTTAGGATGTTTTCCAAAGAAATTTATTAGGATGGGAAAATTGCATGCCACTTGAAAGATCTCTTTATGCAGGATAAAGTGATCATTTAAAATAAACCTATGAGAAAAAAGTAAAGGTCATGACCTTTTACTTAATTTGCTTGGTCCTTTTAAAAATAGGGGGCGGGGGGGAGGAAAAATATGTTATGCTGTAATGTATCTATTTCCTGAAGTTATTAATATAAACATATAGAAAGAATTGCTTATAATGACACTTGTAAAACATATGAGTGCAAATTTAATGGAGTGCAAATTTTTGGAAAAAAGAACATAAATGACCAATGAGTTGTAATTTGTTAGAACAGACTAAAAATATTTCTGTTTGACTATGTATGATGCCACCTTTTTCTCTATCTTTGTCATCATTTATTAACATTTATTACAATGTTACCTGAAGTTACGAATCTGCACTGACAATTTGTTAAAAGTACAGTTAAAGCATCCTTCCCTGTTCTGTTGTTTTCATAGAATTCATAAACCATTAACAGTATAGAACAGAACCATCTCCATCTTAATGTTCAAAATCCAAAGTAGTGAGGTCCAGCCCTCCAGTTTTAGTTTAAAAAACTACAAATTAATTAGCTTCAATAGGTTCACTTATACACATAGTGCATTTTTTAAAGAAATGCTTGACTCTTTCCTTTTATTTATGAGTTTTCAAAATAATGAATTGGTTTCTCTCACATTTTCCAAAGATGGCCAATGAGATTTTCTTAATGTATAATTTTAAACTTACAATTTAGAAATACTTAAGGTGTTTTAATTCATTAGAACTATTGTTCATATTGATTACTGAATTGTCCCAAAGATTACTAGATCTTTGGTCAGTGGGAACATCTTCAAGTTTGCTCCTCATTTTGACGTGACTCTATTGATCATCGGTAACGCCTTCGATTTCCGGCAGAATAAGACAGTCCAGTGCTCCTTGTGCATATTTTCTACTTCAGACCTGGCCTTAGCCATTCCTTCAAAAGACTTGGTTTTTTTTAGTAGAAAATGATTTAAAAACTATAATCTAGTTCCTAAAGATGTTCCTTGTTACTAAGTTAGTTATTATTTGTAGGCTTCTTCAGAAAGCTACTTTCACCAAAAATTCTAATTGATCCATTTAATGCACACTGTATCTCATCCTATTACCTCACTTCAGAAGGTCTTGTTTCCCCAAGTTCCTTGTGACACCTTTTGTGGACCTGAACACTCACTCACCTTCCGACCTGGTTTTTAAAAATGTACCCTTTTCTCCTCTGAAGAAAATGTTTTAACTGTTGGAAATCAATAAATTATGAGTGTGTACAACTTGTTCAAGGAGCCTGCATGGCACAATTCTTAAGGGGACAGCCTTTGGAATCAGATTGCTTGGATTTAAATTAATAATGTGGGGCATTAACCTGATGCAATGGTGGCTTTCAAACATCCCACCACGCAAGCTATCCTGGAGGAGGCCATGGTGCAGAAAGGCTCACAGGTCAAATAAAGAAGCTCAAACCCCACAGTTTGTTGAATCACCTCATGCACAGCTAGAAACAAGGGATAAGAGATGGGGGAGGTTGAGACATTTAGGAATCAGTGCAAGTTGGGTGGAGGACCACACTGCCTGAATTCATGTCAGGCAATCTTTGGATGTCCTCTCTGTTTTTCTGCCACATCAGTCCCTGCTGATGGTGTGATTACAAAGACCAAACATGAGTGCTTAGCAGGAAGGTGCCTGAAGCAAACATACTCTTATTTTTTTTGGAGAAAACCAGGGACAAGCACTTCTGCCCAAAAGCCATAGCTTGCCAATTAGCCTACTGAGAGCAGCTGTGGATTTTATGGGCACGTCTTGGACTGGGAACACATGGCACCAGCCTGGGTCTGTGATGGATGTCAACCATGACAAAGACATTGCGGAAATGTTTAGAAAAAAATTTTAAATATATGTGTTTGAAACAAAGCAGGAACAGGTGACAGTATTATTTTATCACTTGGGGTTAGTAGAGCAGTTACCTTATATTTCTACTTTTTGGTTCTGTATCCACTCTAGTGATTCAGAAGATGGTGTATAGAGTGTGCTCTTCAGAACTGGGCTTCTCAGGATTCTCCCAGTGCTCCCTGGGGCTACGGGAGCCTGGGGGAGACAGGGAGTGGGACGTAGGGGCACAGAGTTGTGGAACCACCACATTCACTACCACAACAACTCAACGGTCTGATGGACAAATATGTATTGAAAAGTCAGGGTCGAACCAGTTTTATTATGTTCTTAATTGCAGGACAAGTTTATGGCACCAAGGGCAAGCTTATTAAAACTATAATTATTATTATTGATAAAGTCTATCCAATTTAAAAACAAAGTATTGTTTTTTCCCTGGCCTGGTAGCTCAGTCAGTTAGAGCATCATCCTGATACACCAAAACTGCAGGGCTGATCCCCAGTCAGGGCACATACAAGAATCAACAAATGAATGCATAAATAAGTGGAACAACAAAGTTGAGATTTCTCTCTCTCTCTTTCCCCCTCCATCCCTCCTCCTTCTCTCCTTCTTCTCCCAGTCCCTTCCTCTCTCTATCAAATCAAGAAATAAAAGGTTAAAAACCCCCAAAGCATTGTTTTTAATAAACAGTGCTTTACCCACTGTGGAAAACAGTATGGAGTTTTCTTTAAAAATTAAGAATTGAATGGCCATATGATCCAGCAATTCCTCTTCTGGATTTTTATCCAAAGAATGCGAAAACACTAATTTATAAAGATATACACATATGTACCCCTATGTTCATTATAGCATTATTTTCAATAGCCAAATTATGGAAGCAACCTGTGTGTCCATTGATGGATGAGTGGAGAGAGAAAATGCAAGTGAAATAAGTCAGACAGAAAAAGACAAAAACCATATTATTTCACTCACCTGTGGAATATGAAACAAAAAAGCAACAAATAAACGAACAAAACAAAAACAAAGATAGATACAGACAACAAAATGGTGGTTACAGAAGAGAAAGGGTCGGGGCAGGGTAAATTGGGTAAAGGGGGTCGAATATATGGTAACAGAAGAAAAGTGGACTTTTGGTGGTGGTCATACAACAGAGTATACAGATATCAAATTATAAATGGTGTACACCTGAAATTTGTATCATATAATTAACCAGTGTTGCCTCAATACATTTTAAAAATAGCCCTGGCTGGTGTGGCCCAGTGGATTGAGTGGCAGCCTGCAAGCCAAAGGGTTGCTGGTTTGACTCCCAGTCAGGGCACATGCCTGGGTTGCAGGCCAGGTCCCCAGTAGGGGGCATGCAAAAGAAAACCACACATTGATGTTTCTCTCCCTCTTTCTTCTTCCCGTGCCCTCTCTTTAAAAATAAAAAAATAAAATCTTTAAAATTAAAAAATATATATATTGCTTATTTTCCCCGAAAATCCCAATGTATTCAGGCAAGATATTTCAGGTTAATGAGATTATTACTAGAAAATTTAAAATGTGAAAACTCTGATTATGTGTACGATGTGCAAATTTGGGAATAAGAAAAACTTAAAACTTTGTATTTATAAGAATTTAAAAGATATAATTTAAAAATATATACAAAACTACCATCCTAATACAATTACTTTTTAATTTTGTGTGTTGCTTTTTACTTACATAGATAATTTTAAAAGAATTATCATAGGAGAATTTCAGATCTTGCTTCCTGACAGTCATCAGTTTGACTCAAACAAACTCATAAAAATTCTAAAAAAATTTATTATAATATTTCCTATTTTATGTTCTGCTTTTTCATGTTTTTAAGTCTTCTTAGTTCTCATTTTAATACCTTTTATTTTACTCTGTTGATACACCATGATTTATTAAGCTAGTCTGATATTGGACACTTAGGCTATTTTTACTTTTTAAAATATATCATAGTCAGTGCCGCTAGCAAAAGTCGTATTAATGTTTGTTTTTGCTTTGTTTAAATATTTCCTTGGGATAAATTTTTAGAAATGAAATAACAATATAATAGTATGAGCTTTTATTTTTGCTGACATAGTCTTACTATTCACAAAAGAGCTGTATCACACACATCCCTGATGTGACATAATTTAGGTGACAATTCCTAGTCACCTAATATTTCAGAATATCTAAACTCCTTTAAAAACACAGTTCATATTTATATATCTAAACATCAACCCTGAAAAGCAGAATATAACAGTAACAATCAACAGGAATCTTATTTGCCTAAAGAGTTAAAAAATGACTTTAAAATGTATTGATTATAAATTTTCTTTTTTCCTTTGAACACCTTACTAGAAAAATTTTAAATAATCACTGATGGTATAAAGGATAGAATAATTTACAAAATGAATATTATCCCAATTTTATAAAATGTATCTACTTTAGAAATAAAACCATGAATTTGGGGAAGAGTTAAACTACTAACCAAATGACTTACTTTAACAGCTCATCCTTAGGCTTCTGAGCTAGTTACATGCTGTTAAAATGTTAGAATTTCTTTTCAGGGACTACTTTTGGCCCTGGCTGGTGTAGCTCAGTGGATTGAGTGTGACGTAGGCCTGCAAACCAAAGGGTTGCCGGTTCGATTCCCAGTCAGAGCACGTGCCTGGGTTACAGGGCAAGTCCCTAGTGGAGGACACGTGGGAGGCAACCACATGATGGTGTTTTTCTCCCTCTCTTTCTCCCTCCCTTCCCCTCTCTCTAAAAATAAATAAGTGAAATCTTAAAAAAACGAACCCACTTTTGTATCCTAATTGATTTAATTCATATTTTAACTTTTGGGGTTATGTAAATAAGGTTCATAATACATAAGAAATGTTTTACACTACTTTTTGAGATATAATTATCACACAATAAAATGCTCAAATATGAAGTATATATTCTGATTAGTTTTGACAAACACAAACCACACCCAGAAACCCCATAAAGCCACTTCTAATCAATCCTTTCCTCCCCAGAAACAACTTCTTTTAAAAAAAATCTTTTTAAGGATTTATTTTATTTATTTATTTTTAGAGAGGGGGATGGGAGGGAGAAAGAGAGGGAGAGAAACATCAATGTGTGGTTGCCTCTCACGCGCCTCCTACTGGGGGATCTGGCTTGCAACCCAGGCATGTCCCCTGATGGGATTTAATTGGTTTGCAAGCTGTCACTCAACTCATTGAGCCCTATCATCTGGGGCCAGAAACAACTTTTTTTATGTTGTCTTTCATGGTGAATTGGCTTTGTCTGTTCTAGAAGTTCATATAAATGGAATCATGCTAGCATGTTTTAGAAATTCACTTGTATTGTTGTATGTTATCAGTAGTCCATTCCTTTTTATTGCTGAATAGTATTGTGCTTTATATATATACCTTGGTTATCCATTCTCCTAGTATTAGACAGTTAGTAGTTTTCCAGTGTTCAACTATTATGAGTAAAGCTGCTATCAAATTCATGTAGGACTCATTTTATAGACATGTTTTTATTTCTTTTGAGTAAACTTCTAGAAGTAAAAGAGTTGGGTCATAGAGTAAGTTTAACTTTATGAGAAACTCAAACTCTGACACATGAATAAGAAAAAAACAGATAATCACAGAAGAATAAGGGAAAGACTTGAACAGACTTTACAAAATAAGAGATCTAAGTAGCCTATACATTATTGAAAAGGTGTTCAATTTCATCAGCTATCAAGAGAAAACAATTTAAAATTACAATGTGACACTCTACAAAATTACAGTGCAATACATTACACACCCACCAGAGAGACTACGTTAAAAAGATGGAAAATACCAAGTGCAGTGTGAAGAGGAGACAGAGCAATGAGGAAGAATTCGAATACACTACTAAGTATTAAGCTATAGTACTCAGACATATAAAGTTGGTTCCTTTATGATTTTTTCTACATAAAGTACAAAGGCCAGGTAAAATTAATTTATGAGTTTGAAGTGAGGACAGAAATGATCTCTTTGGGAGAGAGGGTGGTGATTAAAAGGGAACAGGAGAAAGCTTTTGGAATAGTGGTAACGCAACGTTCCTGAATCTGGGTGCTGTGA
Source organism: Artibeus jamaicensis (assembly GCF_021234435.1). Taxonomy (NCBI): domain Eukaryota; kingdom Metazoa; phylum Chordata; class Mammalia; order Chiroptera; family Phyllostomidae; genus Artibeus; species Artibeus jamaicensis. The sequence continues at coordinate 8,106,874 of NW_026521738.1, forward strand.
TGCGGTTGTGTTCAGTTTGTGGAAGTTCACTGTGTTCCATACTTAGGATACCTGCATATTCCTGTATGTAAATACAGTTCAACAGAAAGCAGAAAAGAAAAAACTAAAAACTGACCCAGAATACAATTTAGTAGTACTATATACCCACCAAAATGGCTAAAATAGAAAAGACAGAAAATACTAAATGGTGACAAAGACATACAGCAACAAGAATGCTTATATATACGGTCCCCTTGGAAAACTAATAATGCTAAAATATGTATACATAAGTGTATACATAATTTTATGTGTATTATCCAGCAATTTCATTCCTAGGTATGTACAAAATCAATAGAAATGTGTATATACCATTTAAGAATGTTCAAAACAACAAAAAAGAATGTTCATGACAGCAGTATTCATATAACTGAGAGCTAGAAACTGTCCAAATACCCATCAATGGTAGAAAGATAAATAAATTGTGGCATATATATACCTGATGGAATGTTGTATATCAATGAGAATGAACAAACCGCAGCTGTGTGCAATACAGATGAACTTCACAATTTAAATTTGGAAACCCAGATATCAAAACACATGATTTCATTTATGTAAAGTTCAAAAACAGGCAAAATTAATCTATGTTGTCAGAAGGGAGGCTATGACTAACCTTAAGGAGCTTTGTGACTAGGCACCAGCAACAAGAACACTTCTGGGGTTGTGATAAGGTACTGTTAATGACCTATGAGCATTACACAGCAGTGAGAACTGTGTGAAAATTCATCACACTGAACACCAGTGATTGGTGCTGTGCATTTTTCTGTACATACATTATGCTTCAATCGAAGTTTACTTTAAAAAGGCCTCAGATCTGAAAGCCAGTGGGATTTAAACATTCCGTAAATGCTATCTTGTCTCTGTAGGTCACTTTTTTCATTTTTTTTCTAGGTTCATCAGAAAAATCACAGTACTGTCAAAAAGGGAAGATCTTTGTTCTCCTTACAGCACTGTGAACATAATATACACGTATGTTCTAGAACAGTCTACTGACACGGCATTAAGCAGCATTGCCGTGTACAATAGCTGACTAGGTTGGAAAATAGAATAAAATGCAGTGTTGCAGTGGCATATGGCTTTTGCCCCAGTGAGATAAATCATTAACCCAGGTACTCTGTGGTGCAGGGTGTTTGACTAACCTTGTAAACCAAGCCAAGGAGCAAAAGTAGGGAGCTGTGGCTGCCTCTTCTCTGAAGGAACAGTGAAAAAGAAATAATTTGGTGAGGAGTTCCAAGTCCAGCTGTTGGTTTTCTTGTTAGACATGTCCTCCCTGCGATCTCTAAGGGGAAAAAGCACATTCAAGAAAGGATTTTTAAATGGCTGTAAAGAAAAGCCCACTCTGGCCGGTGTGGCTCAGTGGATTTAGCCTCAGCCTGCGAACTGAAAGGTCAGGGTTGCATTGCTGTGGGGTCACCTGTCCGGTTACGGGCCAGGTTCCTAATGGGGGTGTGAAAGAGGCAACCAATCGGAGTTTCTCTCACACATCAGTGATTCTCTCCTTCTGTTTCCCCCTCCCTCGACTTCTCTCTAAAAAAAAAAAAAAAAAAAAAAAGCTGAACCAAAATACACACCCCTTCCCCCGACCCCATGCAATTAACCTATGAGAAACTTTTAAGGGATTTGAATGGACTGTGGCTTACCTACTACCAAATGTTCAAAAATGAGTTAAGAAATTTTTTAATATTTTGTCTTTTTCCTCCCTTCCCCTCCCCTGACCCACAGCAATGTCTGCATTTATGAGCAGCTGCAATAAATATACTGGATCACTTAGTGCTGTGAACTTACTCAGCCAGAAGGGGGCAGAAACAGTTCCCGAAGGTTTGGAAAAAGTTAGATGCTTACTTTCTGTTTATGGTATCCCAATTTGTGGCTGCTGGATTGGACCACCTGGAGTGAGATCTATGGTGAAACTGCCTCGAAAACACTGAGCAGAAAGGAAAAAAAAAAAAAAAGCACGTTTAGCAACTCTCCACCACTTGATAAATCAAGCACAAACTGAATTCTTCCAGGTTAACTCAAGATGACTGCTTCAGTTTAGGGCAGTGTGTTTTGGTCCTGTTGGGACAGTCTGAAATCAGATAAAGATATTTTATGTAGGAGTCTGGGTAGTGGGAGTGTTGACAGTTTTGTTTGGTGACTTCATTTACTCTATGTCCCTTGCTGTTAAAAAAAGTCCCTGCTCTCCAGGAAGGGTCCCATGGGAACACAGCAAAGCCAACCAGCATCGGTAAGGAAATACCAAATGCTAAAAATGGCTTCCTCTGGTATTCAAACTGAAGCAGTTGTTATCAGCTATTCCCAGTACTCATCCCTAAGCCTTGTCATCACCTGGACAGAACTCAGCATAGTTTCAGGACTGTCACATTTTCAAGTACCACTGGAAAAAAAAATCACATTAAAAATCTTCATCTGATTTCACTTCATCGGATGGTTAATATTTTTCTACTTCCTGTAACAAAAGGTCAAATGCTAGACTGGTTGCTGGACTAATTATTTTTAGTGGTTTATACATTTCTTTTTCATCAACTACGTAGGAAAAGTTGAAGACAAAAGTGGCTCCAACTAAGTTTTCCAGCCTATGTAGAAACTTCTTTCCTGATCCAAACCAGGGCATCCACATGTGCCCCATCCAGTGTCTGGAATGCAGTGTTTTGCAAATAAAATCTAAATATAAAAAAATAAAATAATAAAATATTAGAAGAAAATATGAAAAAATATTTGTATAACTTTGGAAATGGGATGTCTTCTTGAGCATGGCAGGAAACCCAGAGAAATCAAAGAAAAAATAGACATGTATGACTACGTAAAATTAATAATCTTCTGTGAGACAAAAGACACCATAAACATAATAAAAAGGAAAACTGAGGGAAACTGTTTGCAATAAAAATGACAGGAAATAGTAAACATATTAATAAACTGAGACCCCTACCAATTAATAAATGAAAGACAACACAATAGTAAAGCGAGCCAGTGTTATAAAAAGGCAATTTGAATCAAGAGGGAGGTGTAGGTAAATGTGACTCTCTTCCTCGCACAACTGCAGCAAGACTGCAGCTAAACTACAGAATATCACTCAAAACCATCAGAAAATCGAGCGGTATAGGAGTATGACAACTAAGGAATCAAAGAACCCACATTCATCCAGACAGGAAGGAGGGGTGGAAGGGCAGAGACGCGGAATTGGCTGGTCCCAAACCCACGTGTGGTGGATATAACATGGAGGGTTATCTCAGGAGCAACTTAGCCCAGCCCCACACCAGACCACCCAGCCCAGGGTTCCAGTGCCAGGAACACAAGATTCCATAACTTCTGGCTGTAAAAACCAGGGGGGGTTGGGTCAGCTGAAGAAACTGTGGGATTCTCAGGCCTCTCCTCTTAAAGGGCCTCACACCAACATATACTTACTCAGACTCATTCCCTCTGAGCTCCATCACTGGGGCAGCATTTTGAAGGGCACCAGTGACATATGGGGAGGAACTAAAGTGTCTGGCATCAGCACAAATGCTGAGGGACAGCTTCCTCCCAAACAGAACCACAAGCAGTGGCCATTAGAACTTTTCTGAGCCCTCCCCCACACAGAGCCGCTGTGCAGCTGGCACCATTATCCGAATCTCTATCAACCTGGCTCACATGGTAAGGCCCACCCTGACAATTACCTGAGGGTCTGCCCCATCCAACCTACAGCCCACCTAAGCTGGTAAGAGTGGTTTTCCCATGAGGGGCTGGGCTAGGTGCAGGCTTCAGACCTTCCTAAATACAATCAAAGGAGCAACAGCTGAGCCCAGCCTCTTTACTTCTTGCTAAGTGCCCCCAGGCCTGGCACTAGCAGCAGCCATCTACAAATTGCTTTGTAGCTTATACCAAGGGGTCCCAGACAGAACACAAGTGGAAGCTGACCTTGGCCTGTGCCACCTGGGAAGTCCCAGAGGCTGCATGTCCAGTGGACAGTTACAGACCTCGTCAGAGTACCATCTAAGCACTTCCACAAACCATGAGGGAGATGGCTGCTGGCCAGGGGTCACAACCAGTGTTCGCAGTTGTCTGGACTGGGTTAATCCCTCCCACTGACCTGCTGACAGCAATCAAGTCTCAACTATAAGAGAAGGGAGTACTCAGCCCACATGGAGAGAGCACCTTGAGTACACAGTTTGGGAGAGAGAGAAGATTGTACCAGTGGACCCTATAGGACACCTATTACATTAGGCCACACTACCAAGACATGGAGTCAAAGCAGCTCTACCTAATACATAGAAAGAAACACAGGGAGGCTGCTAAAATGATGAAGCAAAGAAACATGGAGTAAGTGAAAGATCAGAACAAAACTCCAGAAAAAGAACTAACAAAATGGAGATAAGCAATCCATCAGATACAGATTCAAAACACTGGTTATAATGATGCTCAAGGAATTCAGTGAGTACTTTAACAGCATAAAAAACATAGGCAGAAATGAAGGATATACTAATTGAATTAAAGAACAGTTTACAGGGAATCAACAGTGGAGTGGATGAAGCCAAGAATCAAATCAGTGATTTGGAACATAATGAAGAAAAGGACATTCAATTAGTACAGCGAGAAGAAAAAAGAATCCAAAAAATGAGGATAATGTAAGGAGCCTCTGGGACAACTCCAAATGGTCCAACATTCACGTCATAGGGGTGCCAGAAGGAGAAGAGAAAGAGCGAGAAATTGGACACCTATTTGAAAAAATGAAGAATACTTCTCTAATTTGGTGAAGGGAATAGATATGCAAGCCTAGGAAGCAAAGAAAGTCCCAAACAAAGACAGATGGAAAAAGGACCACACCAAGACACATCATAATTAAAATGCCAAAGGTTAAAAGTAAAGAGAGAATCTTAAAAGCAGCAAGAGAAAAGAAGATAATTACCTACAAAGGAGTTCTCTTAAGGCTGTCAATTGATTTTTCAAAAGAAACTTTGTAGGACAGCAGTGCACAAAGTGATGAAAAGCGAGGGCCTATAATCTAGATTACTCCACCCAGCAAAGCTATCATTTAGAATCAAAGGGCAGATAAAGAGCTTCCCAGACAAGAAAAACCTAAAGGAGTTCATCCTCTCCACACCATTATTATATGAAATGTTAAAGGGACTTATTTAAGAAAAAGAAGATCAAAACTATGAACATTAAAATGGCAATAAATACATATCTATCAACAATTAAATCTAAAAACAAACTAAGCAAATAAGCAGAACAGAAACAGCATCATAGATATGGAGAACATTAAGGTGGTGGCCAGTGGGGAGGGGGTTCTGGGAGAATGAAGGAAAATGTGAAGGGATTAAGAAGTACAAAATAGGCCCTGGCTGGTGTAGCTCAGTGGATTGAGCACGGGCCTGCGAACCAGACAATAGCGGTTCAATTCCCAGTCAGGGCACATGCCGGGGTTGCAGGCTGGTTCCCTGCAGGCCACTTCCCAGCAGGGGATGCACGAAAGGCAACCATACATTGATGTTTCTCTGCCTCTCTTTCTCCCGCCCTTTCCCTCTGTTCAAAAATAAATAAATAAAATCTCTAAAAAAATAGTCCTCTGTTACATTTTGAGTTAATTTTTGTATTTAGTGTGAAGTAGGAGATTACCTTTATTCTTTTGCATGTGGATATTCAGTTTCCCCAGCTTCAGCTGTTGGAAGTCTATTCCTCCCCTCCCCCTCATTGAATTATCTTGGTACTTTTGTTGAAGATTAATTTATCATAAAGGTATTGGTTTTTTCTGGGCTCTCAATTCTATTCTATTGATCTATATATCTAGCCTTATGCTAGAACCACATATGTTGACTAATATCTAGGTAATTTTTAAAAAATAAACCAATTTAAAGATATGTTTGGTTGTACAGGGGTGGGCTTACAGTTGTAAAAGTAGGTTTACAGTTGTCGCCACGCAAAACAGAGTTAATAAAGCTATTGTCATAAAATTATCACCTGAATGTGTTTTTGAATAAGTGTAGCCCTGGCTGGTGTGGCTCAGGGGATTAAGCACTGGCCTGAGAACGGAAAGGTCACCAGTTTTGTTCCGGGTCAGGGCAGTGCCTGGGTTGAGGGCCAGGTCCCAGTGGGGGGTGAGGCAACTGATTGATGTCTCTCTTGCACGTGGGTGTTTCTTTCTCTTTCTCCCTTCCTTCCCTTCTCTCTAAAAGCAAATAAAATCTTTAAAAAACCAACTGTAAACCTACTTTTGCCTATCTCTATATTTAGTCATATAACATTGAAGGATTCATTAAAGCTCTCTTTGGGAATCTTACTCTGTTTTAACTTTTATTAATCCCTGTATTTGTTTTCTATTGGTGCTAAGCAAATTACCACAAATTTAGTGACTTAACACAAAAAATATTATCTTATGTATCTGTAGGTTATAAATTTGACACGGGTCTCACTAGGCTGAAATCAAAGGGTCAACAGAGCTGAATTCTTTGCTGTAAATTCTAGAGGAGAGTCTATTGCTTCGGGCAGCTTTTAGATGTTGTCCATCTTCCCTGGCTCTGGCCACGTCCTTCGTCAGAGCCAGAATGTTGCATCTCTTTGACCATTCTGTAGGCACATGTCCTTCCGACTCTTTTCTGAATCCCTTTTCCCCATTTAAGGAGCCTTGTCATTACATTGGGCCTACATGGATACTCCAGAATAATCAATCTTATTTTTAAAAGGTTTTTATTATTTTTCAAGAGGCAGGAAGGGGGAGAAGCAGCCAGAGGCAGAGGGGTCCTTCCTGGACCACAGACCCACGAGGACGTGGTCCGCCAGTTTGCTGTTAAAGTTATCTGGATAGCAACCTTAACTCCCCATCATCATCTAAGCTAATACATTCTCCGTTCTGGGGATTAGGATTTGGTCATCTTTTCTCGGAGAGAAGGGCAAGGCATAATGATATTCACCATCACAAACTGTGAATTAGAATACAAAACTTTTAGGCTTTGTTATACAGATTTTATTTATTTTTTAGAGAGGGGGAAGGGAGGAGAAAGAAAGGGAAACAAAGATCAGTTGCCTCTTGCACGTTCCCACCTGGGGACCTGGCCTGCAACAATGTCATGTGCTCTTCCTGACGGGAATCGAAACAGCCACCTTTTGCTTCGTGGATGACGCCCAACCCACTGAGCCATGCTGGTCAGGACACGAATGTTTTGCAATAGTTTACATTAATGTTGGTTAAATGAATTGCTTTAAGATCATACAGCAAATACGTGATAGACTTGGGGAGAAGACTTGGGTGTTTTAATTCCCTGAGTGGTGATCCACTTGCTTCGCTTTTCATTCAGGAAATATTTGTTGAGCATTTAGGTAACATGACGTACAGCCTTATGCCACTTCACTAAAGGCATTTTAGACTTCACCAGCTTGTTAGTTTTGGAGTTCAAGATCTCTGAAATTTTAAATTTTTAGATAACTTTAAAAATTTAAGTGTGGCTGACTACTTATAAAGAGCTGGCAGTACAAAGCTTAATAACTGAGTGAAGTCAGAAGCCTTTCGATGACCAGGATTGTAATGCCCAGGCGGGAGGTGCCAGCGAGGTTGGTGGGAAAGGAGCAAATGGGGTAGAAGTCAGTCAGTGTTCCATTGCCAGTCCTTCAGGGAGGATCACAAAATGGGCCTGTGGTTCTAATGAGAAACAGATGTTTTCACATCTGCACCACATGTTTTGTTACTGGGGAAGAGCCTGTGAAAAGGGGAAATGTATCCACGCAATAGCAACCAGGGAAACTTAATATGTGGCCAAAACAAGGCAAAAAAAAAAAAACCACCTGTAGAAGAGCATGTATTACAGAGTTAGTTCAGTCATTTATTCAGTCATTCAACCAGCATAAACTCCAGGCAGTGTGCTAGGGGTCAAGAACATGGCTCTGAATGAGGCACAGAGCCCCTAATGCAGAGCCCTTGCTGGCCAGGTCCTCCCCTGTTGGGTGTTGCCACTCAAAGAACAGGTGGGGGCTGTGCTGGCTCCAAACCTGCTTCCCACCCCTCCACGCCCCAGTGCCCTAACAGCTACTCTGCCTGCCCGTTCTCGACACATTCAGTGTCCCAAGGCTAAGAACAACTCCTAGGGACAACATTCTAAATCCACATTAAGTGGAAAAGGAAGTTTGCTTCAAAGGGACAGATCCGCAGAAGTTTCCATGGCCCCATTGTAAACAGCCTCTGAAGTTGTGCAGAGTGGTTTCTTTACTCTTTTTTTTTCAACTTCTGGCTTCTACACTTGGCTCAGGGGCCCACCTCTGCCTAACAAAGCCCATTTCAGTGCGTTTCCAATAAGATACACGCCCTGGCAACCCTCCTAGAATGTACAGCAGCTCATTTTAAAACACAACTCTTTTTTTTTTTTTGGTCCTTCTACATTTAGTAAATACAGTCTACTATGTGGAAAAATGGAGTTGTAGTCCTTCCTCTCATTTTCTGTCCCTCTTCTTCTCTTCTAGGTCCTTTTCCTCTGCCTTTTTTTTGGATTGATTTTAGAGAAAAAGAGAGGAAGGGAGAGACAGAGAGACATCGATGTGTCATTCTACTTATTCATACAGTTATTGGTTGATTCTTGTACGTGCCCTGACCGGGGATTGTACCACAACCTTGGCATATTGGGCCAATGTTCTAACAAACTGAGCTACCTGGCCAGGGTATCTGTCTTTTATTTTCATTATTCTCTGTTTCCTTGAATATCCCCTTATGGCTCAGTTGTTTTGGACTCTATAATAGAGTTCTGAACCAGACAGATGCAAGTCGAGGAAATATATCTTTTCTTAAGTTGGTGACTGAGTGAAAAAGGAGAGAGGTTCTTGGGTGAAGAACTGGAGCTTGTGAGAGAAGCAACCAACTCCAGGGAAGAGACATTCCCTGAGTCGATTGCTTCCTTTCTGGAGCAATCACTCTCCAGCTTTCGTGGTGGCCAGACTTTGTTTTTCTCAGAACCTGTGTAAAATGATGATGGACCCAAGGCTTCCCCTGGTCTTCAATCCACTGTCTTTTATGTAGCAATTATCTTTATTATTTATTGTAAAGTTCCTGTCTGAGCTCGGATCCACATATGATTTATTCTTATTGTTATTCCCCTGGCTGAATCCCCCCCTATGGCTGCCCTCGCTTAACTTTTAAATCCTGACCCGGAGCCTTCTGTGTGACCCCATTTCTGAGTCCTTCCACAATGGGCTATAACTTGCCAGTTCTCTGTACAGTTACATTCTCTTGGCTGCCCTCCTTTTTCAGGGCAGGCGTGCCTCTGTGATGTGGGGAACGGCCTCCACACCTCTCACACGGGTGCTGTGAGCCACCCCCTCCACCCCCACACCACAGTCATGCCCATCTCCCTGGCCTCAAGCTGCAGCACAGCTGTTAGCATGACTATTAAACAAGCCAAGTTGCCATATATAGGCAAAGTACCTCTCGATTGGCTGTGTTTTGCTTTCCCCATCCCCCCAACTAGGTTTGTGGGGGTCTTTCTCCTCTATTTTGGCATCCCTTGCCCAATACCTCATTACATTTATGTACTTTCTATTTTAAGTGCCTTTAGCTCAATATAATATACCAAAGCAGCACATATAGGGTAGCATATTCTGCTCCCCTCAATCCTTTATAGAGTCAATGACCTGGAGTTCACTAGGTTGCTCATTTAAAACAACCCAAAGAAGTTATTAGATTTCTTTAATGATTACTCTAGTCTTTTTTAAAATGGTTGACTTGAGAGAGAGAGGGAGGGAGGGAGAAAGAGAGAGAGCATTGGTTGCTAATTCCATGTATCCTGACCAGAGATCGAACCTGAAACCTTGGGGTATGGGGATGATGCACTAACCAAATGAGCTACCCAGCCAGGGCCCCAGTCTTAATTAGACAAAGAAAAAAGAAATTTGTGATTCTATAAGTATGAAGGAGAAACTCTGAAGTTAGAAGAACAATTCCTATCTTCTCATGAATGACTTCCGCATCTCTTTACATTTTGGTAAAATGTAGTTTGGTTAAGCACTCAGAAGAGACTGTCCACCAGCTCAACACTATATCCACTTTGCTTTCTCCTCCTTCAGTGCATGCTCCTTCCACATTCTGCCCCCTGGAGCAGGCCTCTGAACCCCAAGGCTCCTTCCTTGGTCCTGGCCGCCATCTGCGTTCTTCCCCTTGTTATCTCATTGAGCCCTTTGACTTTGCTCCATTCAGGACTGCAGGAGTGTTCCGGAGTGAAGCAACAAGGTATCGCTCTGGAGGTTTAGAAGGAGTCATTCTAAGAGGCGCCTCCATGGTGTGCAGATTGTTTTGAGCTGAAGATAACTTTAGCTCAAAACAATCCCTTAGCTACAGGCTCAACCTCTCCCTTAACTACACAGAAGAAGCTGAATTAAGGGCCTTACCCATAATAAGGGATTATCAGAGACAACTTCTTTTGACCTATCCACAGGGTGGAACAAACTTCTATAGACTAAGCAACTGCTTTTCTTATCATCCTGCTGTGACCCTTTGAGACCCCCAAGGTACACTACCTCACTCTTAGCTTAGGATGTGGGGGTTCCCATACAGATGTATGCACTACATTTGGTTATTTTCTCTTGCTTATCTGTCTCATGTCTGTTCGATTTTTAGACCAGCCAGAAGAACTTTGAGGGCAGAGACAAGTTTGTTCCTCTCCTACATCTCTAACTCTCAAATGGGTCTCTTGAACAAAGTTAAACATTTATAAATAGAGAAATGTAGGGCAAATATGGAGGTACAAGGTACATGTACTAAATATATGTACAGTTCTTTGCAAGTGTACATGTTGAAAGAATGGAAATAAGTTTTTAAAAAAGAGTATTATCTGTATACTTGTAACAGGGTAAGGGCCAGAGTAGGGGAGGTCCAAATAGGGGTTTGGAATGGGGTCCAGAACTGGAGGTGTCCAGAAAATATTAGAAAGACATATAGGATGTCCTCCCCCCTAACCCTCAGAGGTGTGAGTTGGGGAAAGGGACACATGGAGCAGGAACATGCAGAGCTATTTTTTACAGCAACAGCTTTGCAGCTAACCTCTGGCATGGTCATTTAACACACCTATAACCTTTAACTGATGTCATAGATATGTTAAATAGCTGTGACTGTGCCTTGAGCCAGGGGGATGGAATTGACTTCCACCCAAGATGTAACTGGGGGGCAGCTCCCCCTGGTTGTAGCGCTGGGACGTAAGAACTTGGAGAAGATTGGCTCCATGACATGGGGCCACACCTGCCCAGACTCACAATGGCAGCCCAGTAAACTTGGAATAATACAGGAATGCTGGCAGGTGTAACTAATTGTAGGAGGAGTCCTAAATGTGAGTACAGAGGAAGGTTGGTGTGGGGATTTAAACCCAGACTTGGCAGCCATGCGAGGAGAGAACCAGGGGGCTTTGGCCAGAGTGGGGACCCCCATGGCTTTGGCAAGAGTGAGGACTACGTGGCTTTGGGGTGCTTCCTTTCGCCACAGGGCTTAGGAAGCAGGAGAGACTTTGCCTGGAGGAAAAGGGGTTAAAGGCCATGAGAAAGTGTTGGTGGGCCATGAGAAGATGCCACATGACTTTGGATTAACTGGAGATCCTGGTGACACAGCCAGTGGTGCCAGGAGACTGAATCACAGACTTCTACTTCTTTTCCTGAGATATGGTGCCCCAGACTAGGGCAGAGGGAGAAGGAAGGACTGTGTGCATCTGTGGGTATCCTAAAGGAATTTAATATTTTAATGAAGACATTAGGTCACTACTTTAAGTCTGTATAGCTTTAAATAAATATTTCCTATCCTTTTCACAAATCTCTGGCATTGAGAGACATCTTTCCTCTGGCAGCGGGCATAGTGAACCTAGTGGGGGACCTTTCGGTAATAGTGTATCGTACCTCCCTTGGCCCTGTTCTGGAACATACTGACAACTCCCAAACTATGTGTCCTGCCCAGACCTCTCTCCTGAACTCCAGACTCACGCATATATCCAACTTCTTACCAAGTTCCCCATATGGATGTTCATTTACCCAAACCACACTCCTGATCTGCCCCTCTGCCACAAGCCAGCTCCATCAGCAGCTGCCCCTCTACAGTTGATAAGTCCCTTTTTTGTTGTTCAGGACAAACCCCCTGGAAGCATTGGGAGTCTTCTCTCTCCCCCCCCGACCACATTCAGTCTCTCAGGAAAACCTATGGTTCTGTCTGCAGAGCATCGAATGTGATCACTTAGCACTCCTGCCGCTGTGACCCTGGTCTTCATCACTCCCAGCCCTGTCCTGGATCATTGGAGTAGTGTCCCAGTTGGTCCCCTTGTTTCCGCTTGTTCCCCCCAGTCTATTCTGAACAGAGAGGCCAATGAGACCCTTTGAAAATAAAGTCAAGTTGTGTTCCTTCTTTGCTCAAAAGCAGAGTCTCATCCGAGTAAACAAAGAAAGAGTGGAGTGGTTCTTCAGTTAGGCCCCAGATCTTACATGACCTCTTTCCACTTCCCTCCTGGCCCCTCTGCTCCAGCCACTCTGGCCATCCTGCTGTTTCTGAAATAAGCCAAGGTGTTCATGCTCCCTTCTTGGAACACTACACTAGCTGCTGCCTTTTCTTGGAAGGCTCCTCCCCCAAACATTTGTACCTTTTCCAAGTCTATTTAAAATGACCTCTTAACAAAGTCTATCCCGATGGTTGCATTCTACTCCTCACTGCTAGGTCCCTGTAACCTTGATGCTATTTTCCTGTAACCCACCTTCTAACCACCTTCTAACACACTAAGTCACTTACCTATTCTCTTTATCAACTGTCTCTCCCACTTGAATGTCAGCTCCATGAGGAAATGGACGATCCGCTTGCTGTTACATGCTGTGTCTAGAACGGTGCTGACCCAACGTGGGGGCCTGACATGCAGTAAATACCTGTGGGATGAATGGATTGAATGACTTGATCAAAGAACCTACAGTGTGAACTTTAATAGGCCATAAATTAAGCTTAAGTCAAAAAAACTCTTTTAAATCCAGACTTCTAAGCTACACTTTCTTTTTATTCCAGTTTGTTCTTTATTTTCTTACTACAGTGGTACTAAGCTTCTGTGGGTAACATCTTCTATGAATGATTTCATTGTTCTTATTTTGTATGTTATAATTCTTGGAACTCTATCAATTCAGGTGTTTCATTGATTTCACTTACTTCCTTAAAACAAAATGGCATTACTCAATATGTGAGAATCGATGTGGGTTAAGTCAGAATAGGATTAACTTTCATTTGAACTGGCAGAATTGAAATGAAGTGTCCTATGGGGTATGAAGATGCGCTATTGATATCCACTCTCCCTAAAACTCACCCCTTGGACCAGAATGAAAAAATTAAAAAAAAAATAACAACAGGTTTCTCCCAACCTTTTTTTTTTGCCAATTGCTTACATAGCAGAACAGAGTTATCATTATGCTCCCAGGAAGAACAATTTATGAAATGCGACACATCCTTTTCTATAGTAATTCTACTAAAAAATAGTCTCTTTTAGGTGGTCCCAATTTTTTTCTAGCTTAACCATATTCATAGACATGTTAAATGCCTTTCTTAGCTTCTCAAAAAATATTGTTGTGTTTTTTTTAAAGATTTTATTTATTTTTAGAGAGGGGAAAGGACTGAGAAAGAGCAGGAGAGACACATCAATGTGTGGTTGCCTCTCACGCACCCCCTACAGGGGACCTGGCCTGCAACTCAGGCATGTGGCCTGACTGGGCATCAAACTGGTGAGCCTTTGGTTTGCAGACCAGCGCTCAGTCCACTGAGCCATACAGCCAGAGTGGACATTCTGATTTCTTCATTGAGGTTATATTTGCTACTTAAATTTACTGTAGGAAAAGTGAGCATGTCGTCACCGGAAAGAAACCGGGCCCAGAGTCAGTCTGCTTTGGGCCAGCCAGTACTGTGTGGTTTCTTCAATTTGTGCAGAAAAGATTTCACAACATGAGTCCAGGTGATTTTGAGAGTGTACTCATTAAAACTGGGGATGCTTTGGCCATGTAGCTTAGTTGGTTGGAGCGTCATCTTGATGTGCTGAGGTTGTGAGTTCAATCCCTAATAGGGGCACATACAGGAATCAGTAAGTATGTAATGAAGTGAAACGACAAAAATTGACATTCCTCACTCTCTCTCTCTTCCTTTATCTAACATCAATCAATAACAACTACATTAAGGCTGGGGACAGTGAAACAAGGAAGGGCTTTGGTTAGGAGCAATAGCAGAGAGCCTAGGCAGGGCTGCTTTGGCTCAGGGGGAAGTTAGAGAAAGGAGGCCTTGGAGATGGCTTCAGGGGGTCAGCCTGGGATGAGCAGCTGCTGCCCGTTGCTCCTCTGGTTGCAAGTCTCATGGAAACCCTTAGAGTTCAGGAGAAGCACACCTGCAAGGAAAGAAAGGTATGGGCATGCTCCCAGGAGAGAGAGCAGGCCCTGGGTCCTTCACCTTCAGGGTTTAAAAGTCCAGGACTTTAGGGGGGTCTTGGGGGAGAATCACAATAGAATACTCATCTTTGTACTGATGTGCCAAAATGATATTTATTACCTTAACTTCATCTGTCCTTGTGTATAATTGGCACAAATGGCACTAACTGGATTTCTGCTATCTATTGTGACACAGGATGTGAAAGAATTCACAAGGAGAGGAAAGTACAGAGAGTAAAGCTTTTATTCACTCTCCAGGAGAGGAGAGGGGCATGGTGTGGAGATATACACCAGCACTGGAGGTAGGGGCTAAGCCTTTATTGGATTATAAAAGGGTTGTGGGGGTTACTGCTGTGTGGCCCCTAGGCTGTTGCAGCCCAGGAAGTTTTGGGTGGTTTTGCATAAGCTGCAGTTTGTTCCAATGTTATCTTCTGCCTGTGACTGTGGGGGGCAGTTAGTCACATTCTGTTCTGGCTTTCCAGTAATTTCCAGTCCCAAGGACACTAGTTCAGAAGTGTAAAATGACAGTTGTGTTTAGCAAGGTGATACACCTGCTGGGCAAATGGTGCCACAGTACCAAATGGCACTGGCCTTGTCTTTTCATCTACCTCCCTGAGTAGGGTGATTTAAGCTATTTACCCTCTGGTTGGGGAGGAGGAGTGTAAACTCTTCAGCATCTTTGGTTAGGGACGGTAGGATTTTGGGATTTACTAGATGGCTATAAACTGCTTGGCCTTTTAACTACCTGTCTCAGTTTCCCTGTTTCACTTGTCCTGGCTGACTAGTCTGACTCAAGCACAAAACTATTTTATGAGACTGAGCAGAGGCATCACCAGCCAACTGAACTTCCAACTAGTGCCAGGAGAAGAGAAACTCCACTGAGTAAAAAATGACAGCATTGTATAGGTATTGAGCTATCAGAAAATTTTTTTAAAAGATTTTTAAAGTGACAATGGTATCTATTGGTTTTAAAAAATATTTTATTAATTTTTTTAGAGAGGGAGGAAGAGAGAGGGAGAGAAACACCAATAGGTGCCCTCCCATACACCCCCTACTAGGCACCTGGCCCACAATCCAGGCAAGTACCCTGACTGGGAATTGAACCAGTGATCCTTCAGTTTGCAGGTCAATGCTCAGCCCACTGAGCCACACCAACCAGAGCTGTTGCCATTACCGAATAGCAAGTGGAGGTCTGCTGCCCGTTGCCACCCTCTAGACCAAAATTCCAGAGGCAAACTTTTGGTGATAGGAGTCTTATCCCTAATCCTTCCTTATTCAAAGGCTACATAATTTTGGAATGACAACTTTTCACAAGTGTTAGTCACTTAAGCCTATAGATAAAGGCTAAAATCTTTAACTCTTTAGTTACAACTCACTTAAGCCTTTCAGCTAAGGCTAAACTCCTTAATACCTGAGTTCTATCCATTCCCTAGTTAGGTTTTTTTGTTTTTGTAAAGATTTTATTTATTTACTTTTAGAGAGAGCAGAGAGAGGGAGAGATATGTCAATGTGCAAGAGATAAATCAATCAGTTGTCTGTTGCACACCCCCAAGTAGGGAGTTGGCCCCCAATCCAGGCTTGTGCTCTCACTGGGAATGGAACTTGTGACCTTTAGATTCACAGTCTGGTTCTCAATCCACTGAGCCACCAGCCAGTGCCCCCTTAGTTTTTAATTATTTGTTTCTATAGGGTTAATTTACAAACTAAAACAACATAAGATACAAAAGCTTAATGTTCTCCAGTTCCATCCATGCTGTTGTGCAGGGTAGGAGCTCCTCCTCTCTTTCTGCTGCATAGTATTGCATCCTGTAAATGTACTATAGTGGCCTGCCCAGGAGGGGAGCTAGCCAGTGAGTCAACAGGATCAGGGAGAGCAAGTAACTAAGTAACTGAGGAGTAAGAACAAAGAAATTTGTATTAACTCTTATCAGCAGTTCCGCTTTCGTGCTTTCCCACCAGAAGTAACGGTCAGAATGTCAGACTGCTCCTCACCCTACATAGACAATTGTTCCCCACTGATTGGGGCCCAGAATTTGGAGACTGACTCCTCTGGGTCCTCACTTGTGAAAATAAACTTCCACTCCGTACACCCGAAAGCGGCTGCGTTGTTTTCTGTAACAGTACCATAGTTTTTTGATCCATTCATTTACTGATGACATTATGCTAAGTGAAATAAGCCAGGTGGTGAAAGACAAATACCAAATGATTTCACTTATAAGTGGGACCTAATCAACAAAACAAACAAGCAAAATAGAACCAGAGACACTGAAATAGAGAAAAAACTGACAGTAACCAGAGGGAAGGAGCAAGTGGCATAATGGGGAAAAGAAGGGAATAAGTTGTCAAGGAACATGTATAAAGGACCCATGGACAGAGCCAAAGAGAGGGAGGATTGAGGGTAGGAGGTGGGGCTGGGTGGGGAGGGGGAAGTGGTTGTAAGAAAATGGAGACAACTTTACTTGAACAACAGTAAATAAAAGAAATACAAAAACTACACAATTTTGGAAGACTGGCTTCTGCCTCAGAGCTCGTCCCCTCTAGAAAACCCAGAGAATAACCCTGCCACCCTCTACCAGGCCAGTCTGATTGTAGGCTGTGCTCAGAATTCCTTCCCACCCAAAATATGGTCCATTGGGAAATGCAGGCAGCTGCAGCACGATCATCCAGGCATCCTCCAGGAAGAGAACCCTAGAGCCCATCTCTGCCCTTCTTTTATTTATTTTTATTTTTTATTTTTAGAGGGGAAAGGGAAGGAGAAAGAGTGGGAGAGAAACATCAATGTGTGGTTGCCTCTCATGTGTCTCCCACTGAGGACCTGGCCTGCAACCCAGGCATGTGCCCTGCTGGGAATCAAACCAGCGACACTTTGCTTAACAGGTCCACGCTCAATCCATTGAGCTACACCAGCCAGGGCTGCCCTTTTATTTTAAGTCTTCTGGCCCATAATTCCATGCACTCTGGAGGCATTCAGCTTCTCAGCCAATCCTATTCTAGACTGTATACCATTGTCTCCGGCAAACTCCTCCTACAGCCCCTTCCTAATCCTCCCCAGTGATCTGATCTGATCTCTCTGTATCATTATCCTGTTTTTTAAAAAGATTTATCATTTAGAGATACATCCTAAGGTATCTATAGAACACAGGGTATGAAGTCTGGTATTGGCTTCTGTGTAACACTGTTGAGGGGAGGAAATGAGTGCAGGCAGAGATGAACAATTTTGGCCATGAGTTAATGATTACTGAAGATGGGTGGATGGAAACGCAAAGATTATTATAATATTTTCTCTATCTTAAAAATATCATTTATTTTTAGAGAGAAGGGAAGAGAGGGAGAGAGGGAGAGAAACATCGATCAGTTGCCTCTCACATGCCCCCAACTGGGGACCTGGCCTGCAACCCAGGCCTGTGCCCTGACTGGAAATCACAGGCCGGCACTCAATCCATTGAGCCACAATAGCCAGGGCTCTACTTTTATGTATGTTGTAATTTCCCATTAGATAACATTAAAGAAAAAGAAAAAGAAAAAGAAAAGTGGAAGAAAGTTGAATTTTGATAATAATCTAAGGATGATGTTTACTCAACCTACTGGTTCCAGGTAAGTTAAAGATGTGGTGCTAGTGTAGGAGGGCGCAGCCAGGGGGCCCCCAAAACAAGGATTTGTAATGGGGTCCAGAATGTAAAGGCCTGTCCAAATAAGGCTAGGAATGTAAAGGCCTGTCTAATAAGGCTAGGATATAGGGGCCTGTCCAAATAAGGCTAGGAAATTTTTAGGCGCCAACACCAGCTGCTCGCCAACAGCAGTCCAATCAGGAACTTTTGCCCTAGTTTGATTGAGCCAATAGCTAACCGCCACGTCTGCTTCTGTATCCCCTGCTTGCTTGCTTGCCTGCCCCTATAAAAACCCAGTAGTCTGTAAGCCAGGCGCGACTTCCACTTTGGCGGCTCTGCGTAGCCGCGAGACTACGGTCTCGTTTGGGAAGTTCGCCCCTGCGCAGGTAAAACTTGGCCAATAAATTTACCATCAAACCGCTCTCAGTGTTCGGGGGATTCCTTTCGCTCGCAACTTGAATACAACATTTGGAGGCCCCAGCGAGATCTAAGGAGTGTCTCCGGAGACTGAGACTGCGAGGCCCGGGTAAGTTTGCCGCGGAATTTGGTTTGGGAGTCTAGACTCATTTGAGCCGCGAGGTGGTAGGCGAGACGTCGCCGGTAGTCCACCCGCGGGGTTCTCAAGGAGAGGACGCTCTCGAGAACCGGAGCTCTTGCTCCCGCGACTAGGTCGCATTTGGTTTTTGGTATTCGTTCCGCGCCGCGACTGAACGCGCTAGCGAAGTGTGAATGAGTGAAGAGACTGTAGTGCGCCACGGCCTGTTTGTGCGTGAGTGGACTGAGTGGAGAGGAGCGAGGTGTGTGTTTCTGTGTGTGGGATATTGGTAGCCCTCATCCTTCTAATCGCAGGCGCTGTGAGAAGCGAGAAAAAGGCGTCCGCGATGGGACAAGGAAGCTCCACTTCAAACACTGCCCTTGACTGCTTACTAAACAATTTCTCTGACTTTCAGAATCGCGCTCGGGGCTATGGGGGTCCACCGCCAGACCCAGAAGTCCTGCGAACTTTCAGTGAGATTGAATGGCCGTCTTTTGACGTAGGATGGCCGACGGAGGGGACTTTTGATCTGCCCCTCCTTTTCGCGGTCAGGCGGATAGTATATGGGACCCCCCATCCAGATCAGATGGTATATATAGATGTGTGGGTAGACATAGCTACTGACCGCCCCGGTTACATACGCCGGTGTCAGTCCAATGGGCAGAGGAGGAGAAGGGCCATCTGCGTGGCAACGGCGCCGAGGCAGGCTCCCCGTCTGCAGACAGACAAAGGGCGCCGGCCTCAACGGGACCAGGCAGACGGGGAAGGGAAGAAGCTATACCCTGTCTTGCCTGAAGTACCTGAGGACCCGCTGTTGGCCCCTTCCGCTCCTCCCCCATATCGCCAACCCCTGCCCGACTCCGCGAGCGGGGAAAGGGAGAGAGTCCAGAGCCCTCCCCATACCCGCGGCGGTACTCAGTATGGGGGGGTGAAAGTTTGGCGCCAAGACAGGATGGCGCCGCCATTTTGCTGGAAACGGTCGCGCCAAAACCAGGTGGCGCCGCCATTTTGCCTCTCAGGGAGGTGCCGCCGGCTCCAGACGCCCCATTACATGCACCACCGCGGCTAATATATGTCCCTTTCTCAACCAGTGATCTATACAATTGGAAACTGCAAAATCCCCCGTTTTCTGAAAAGCCCCAGGGATTAATTTCCCTGTTAGAGACCATATTTAGAACCCACCAGCCGACATGGGATGATTGCCAGCAAATTTTACAAACTTTGTTCACTTCAGAAGAAAGTGATAGTTAAATCTAAATGAGCAGAAATATGTACAGAGGATATAAAAGTTTTAAACCTAGAGTAAAGGGAAACTTCAACTACTTGTTTTCTGGTTTCATGGGAAAAAGCAAATTTCCCATGTGCGGTTCTGTTTCTGATTAGAAACCTGTATTGAAGACCTAAGGAAGGTCACTGTAACCGGTTGGGGAGAATGCTTTTGCCACCTGGGACCCAGGAAGGGTCATTTGGGGCTGACGAGTGCTTCAGCCTGAGGCAAAGGGCATGTCTCTGCCATGAGACCGGATTGGAAGAGAGCAAGTCTCTGCCATTGGTTTTGCTTCTGATCAGAAACCCTGTGTACCTGAAGACCTAGGGAAGGTCACCTGTAGCCGGTTGGGGGAGAATGCCTTTGCCACCTGGGACCCAGGAAGGGTCAATTGTGGCTGATGAGTGCTTCAGCCTGAGGCAAAGCAGCATGTCTCTGCCAAGAGACCGGGCCTGAAGGAGCATGTCTCTGTGAGGCACCAGTGGAAGCATTGGTGCGAGAGAATATCTCTACCTGTATTGTTTCAGAACACTGTGTTTCAGATTTTGCTCTGTATCTACTCTGAAAAGGAAATTGAAGATTCCAGGAAAGGTTGAAACTTCATACTTTGTAAAAAAAGTGAACAAAAGAAGGTATAAGATATGGAAATGAAGAAGTTTTTTGAATGTTGCTGAAGGGCTGTGAGAAGCTGTGAAGATAGAAGAGAGTGTGTAAAAGGTTGTAGAAGTTGCAAAAGTTTTGGAAAGGAATTATGTAAAGTTAGTAATGGAAGGTATAAAGCATGGAGATGCAATCTTAGTGGATATCAGAAGGGAAAAAAGATTTTCCATTATGCTTTATATTTTTCTCCCCTACCTGATCTCTCCAGAATTGGCATTCTAAAGGAGTAAGTGATGACAAGGTTTCTTTGCATAAAACCAATAAGACCAGTCTTTAATAGTGGTTTTGTTAACCAGGACTTTGACTGGAACATCACGCCTGAAGGAGGCATGTATGTGTTCTGGTCGTTACCAGAAAGCTCAGAGGAACTGGGATTGACCTGTGAAGCTAGTGAAAGCCCACAAGAGAAGCCTGGTACTTTAGTTGGTTGTGCGGTTCGTGCCAGTATTTCTAGGGAAGGAACGAAGGTTGCTTTCCTGAAAGATGGCTAAAAAGGAACCTGTAGGCACAATGGAGGCTCAAGGACTTGAGTGAAACAACTGGTACAGGCAAAGCCAGATGGCAGGTGTGTGGCTCTGCATTTGTGCCCTGAGGGGTGGAGTGAGAAGTCAATCTGAAGGTTCCCTGTGTCAGTTCCAGCAAAGTAGACTTAGGGATCATAAATGATCCAGGCTGCTCTTGGTGTGTTTATGCAAACGAACAGTCAAAATCAAAAGCGGGACCCAAAGTAGTCCCTGTAAATAACAGTGAGGGTGATCTTAAGGAGAAAAATTGTAATTCAAGGAAAATCACAATACTCAGTATTGGATATCAGAATGGCACAGCTAATTGTCTTGAAAGTTTGTTTTCATTTGAAAGTTGAAACCAGGTTTGTGATGTTACCGAAAATGTACAATTTACAGGTGCAAAGGATCTTGCAATGGAATGTTTTCCCAAAAGACAGTCTCACAGCGCAGAGACTGGTTTGGGAATTGTTGTGTGAATTAACCTGTGTGTTCTCTGTTTTCATAGAGTGTATGCCTATGACCTGCCTATGCCTGTGAGTGATTGGTTGCAATATAGGCCTCACTTAAGGAGCCCATCTTCGTCATCACCCCCCTAAGACTCAACGGTTTGGCTGAACTATGTAGTTGGGTTGGTGAAGGGCTGGGGCGGTCTGTGGGCTTCACTTGAAACTGATTTTCCCTTTTCTGTCTTGATGGCTTGGACAGAAAGGGCTCAGAAATCTGAAAGGAGGGAAATCTTAATGTATTCCCCTCAGCCTGAGTGAAGTATAGTGGAGCACAAGAGTTTTTAGATAGGTGTAGCATGCCTCGTACACCTTCCACTGAATAAGCCATTCTTTACTGGAGTGTCTGCCTTTGTCAATTAATAGTTATGATTTAATTGTGCTTCCAATTTCTTGCCTAATCTGTCACCTCCAGAATATGACCTGACCGGAATGCCAACAGTTCAGTAATGCCAGCCTTTGGACACCAAGCCTGCGACGTCCAGGTGACAGCCAACTGACCAGGACCCTGTAAGGTCTTTCCCCTTGCAGGAAGGACTCCCCTCTGTGCTGCACTCCCCTCCCCTTTCAGGGCACCCCTGACCCCGGAGTACGTAGGACAGCGTCCATTTTCAGCTCGAAGCAGTTACAAGAAGATGAGATCTGCGTCCCTTTTCCTTTATATAATTATAAAGTAGGTGGGGGGTGCCTGAGACAAAACCCCTTCCCGAGAACCCGGACCAGGACCAGATGAAAGACTTCAAACAGTGTACATTTGAAAGTACCCTTACATTAGCAGAATTCCATGGACGAGGCACCTGTTATCTGCTAGCGAACTATACCCTTGCAGCCTCAAACTATAGTGACTATTGCCTTAACCAAGAGCATTTGCCGAGAGACCCTAGGAATTTGACTATTACATTAGCTCCAGAAGGACTATGGTTTGTCTGCACTCAAGGTATCTTCAAGTGTCTAGTACCAACTAACCCTGAGCTATGTGTTAGTGCTTACATCATTCCCCAAGTGTACTTATATGGGGGGAAACCCTGATTTTCTGATACATGCCCCCATTCGAGCCAAGCGAGTCCCATTGCTAATTCCCATCGTCGCCACTATCGGTGTCGTAGGGTCGGCTGCTGTAGGGAGCAGGGGCATTGATCCATGGGGAAAACAGTCTCAGGGCCTTGTCACAGACTTTCTCCAAAGACGTCTCCCCTTACTCCAAGAACAAGTAGAATATTTAGAGCGCCAAGTAGACTCCCCTAGCAGAAGTAGTACTCCAAAATCGAAGAGGGTTAGATCTAGTATTCCTGCAACAAGGAGGAATATGTGCAGCTCTTGGAGAAGATTGTTGTTTCTATGCCAACCACTCAGGAATAATTAGAGAAAGTATAAAAGTACTCACTAGACGACTTAAAAGTAGAGAACAAGAGGATGAGTCATCCTCCTGGTATTCTTCCCTATCTAAGACTTCCCCTTGGCTAACTACGTTGATATCGGCTCTGGCCGGACCCTTGATCCTCCCTCCTATTAGCCCTGACGATAGGCCCAATACTTCTAAACAAGCTCATAGCCTTTATTAAAGATAGAGTAGAAACAGTAAAACTTATGGTGTTGTCTCAGCCCTATACAATCCTCCCTCAAGAGGAGCATGAGTCAAGGGGTTTTGACTAATAAGAAAGAGAAGGAGGGAATGTAAAGGCCTGTCCAAATAAGGCTAGGAATGTAAAGGCCTGTCTAATAAGGCTAGGATATAGGGGCCTGTCCAAATAAGGCTAGGAAATTTTTAGGCGCCAACACCAGCTGCTCGCCAACAGCAGTCCAATCAGGAACTTTTGCCCTAGTTTGATTGAGCCAATAGCTAACCGCCACGTCTGCTTCTGTATCCCCTGCTTGCTTGCTTGCCTGCCCCTATAAAAACCCAGTAGTCTGTAAGCCAGGCGCGACTTCCACTTTGGCGGCTCTGCGTAGCCGCGAGACTACGGTCTCGTTTGGGAAGTTCGCCCCTGCGCAGGTAAAACTTGGCCAATAAATTTACCATCAA